>NC_088693.1:27468992-28929617 GCF_028017835.1 Emys orbicularis | reverse complement strand
AGCTAAAGACATAAAGGCTAACAAAAAACATTCTACAAATACATTAGAAGCAAGAGGAAGACCAAGGACAGGGTAGGTCCATTACTCAATGAGGGGAGAAAAACAGTAACAGAAAATGTGGAAATGGCAGAAGTGCTAAATGACTGTTTCAGTTTTCACTAACAAGGTTAGTAGTGATTGGACGTCTAACACAGTGAATGCCAGTGAAAATGAGGTAAGATCAGAGACTAAAATAGGGAAAGAGCAAGTTAAAAATGACTTAGACAAGTTAGATGTCTTCAAGTCACCAGGGCCTGATGAAAAGATATCTGAACCATTAGTGATCGTCTATGAAAAGTCATGGAAGAAGGGAGAGATTCCAGAGGACAGGAAAGGGGCAAATATAATGCAAATCTATAAAAAGGGAAATAAGGACAACCCAGGGAATTACAGACCAGTCAGCTTAACTTCGGTAACCAGAAAGATAACGGAGCAAATAATTAAGCAATCAATTTGCAAACACCTTGAAGATAATAAGGTGATAAGTAACAGCATGGATTTCTCAAGAACAAATTGTGTCAAACCAACCTAATAGCTTTCTTGACAGAATAACAAGGCTTGTGGATGGGACGGAAGTGGTAGATGTGGTCTTTCTTGACTTTAGTATAGCTTTTGATACTGACTTGCATGACCTTCTCATAAACAAACTAGGGAAACATGACCTAGATGGAGCTACTATAAGGTCAGTGCGTAACTGGTTGGAAAACCATTCCCAGAGCGTAGTTATCAGTGGTTCACAGTCAAGCTGGAAGTACATATAAGTGGGGTCCCACAAGGATCAGTTCTGGGTCCGGTTCTGTTCAATATCTTCATCAATGATTTAGATAATGGCATAGAGAGTATGCTTATACAGCTTGCGGGTGATATCAAGCTGGGTGGAGTTGCAAGTGCTTTGAAGGATAGGATTAAAATTCAAAATGATCTGCATAAATTGGAGAAATGGTCTGATGTAAATAGGCTGAAATTCAATAAAGACAAATGCAAAGTACTCCAGTTAGGAAGGAACAATCAGTTGCACACATACAATATAGGAAATGACTGCCTAGGAAGGAATACTGCAGAAAGGGATCTGGAGGTCATAGTGGATCACAAGCTAAATATGAGCCGACAGTGTGACACTGTCGCAAAAACAGCAATCATCATTCTGGGAGGTATTAGCAGGAGTGTTGTAAACAAGACATGACACGCAATTCTTCAGCTTTGCTTTGCGCTGATTAGGCCTCAACTGGAGTATGGTGTCCAGTTCTGGGTGCCACATGTCAGGAAAGATGTGGACAAATTGGAGAAAATCCAGAGAAGAGCAACAAAAATAATCAAAAGTCTAGAAAATATGACCTGAGGAAAGACTGAAAAAAATTTGTTTAGTTATTTACCCAGTTCTAGTAGGGAGGCTCTATTACCTCTGTATCTGGCACCACTAATGGAATACTGTGTCCAGTTCAGAATTCCAGAGTTCAGGAAGGGTATTAATAAATGGGAGAGGGTTCACAGAAGAGCCACAAGAATGATTAAAGGATTGGAAAACATGCCTCACAGGAACAGACTCCAGGAGCTCAATCTATTTAGCGTTACAAAGAGTAGGTTAAGGTTAACAGAGAAAATCATAGGTTATAAGTACCTACATCAGGAACAAAAAAAAATTGATAATAGGCTCTTCATTCTAACAGGACAAAGTATATCAAGATCCAATGGCTGTAAACTGAAGTTAGACAAATTGAAACTGGAAATATTGATGCAAGTTTTTAACAGTGAGGGTAATTAACAATTGGGACAATTTACTAAGGGTTGTGGTCACTGGCAATTTTTAAATAAAGATTGGATGTTGTTCTAAAAGATATACTCTAATTCAAAAGGAATTAATTCTTGGAAGTCCTATGGACTTTGTTATACAAAAGGTCAGACTAGATGATCATAATGGTCCCTTCTAGCCTTATATCTCTGAATCATTGTTTGGAATCAAGAAATGTACAGTACATAATCATGTACTGTACTGAGGGTATCTAAACCTGCATGTTGCTCTGTAAGACCACGTTTTAAATCAGTGGCTTGTGGATGCAATATTACACACTGATTATTTCAAAATGATGGATTGCAAACATACCAGTCTCATCACTGCCTATATGATTGAAATTTAAGTCAAGACAGCTATTGTTAAAATCAGAGTTTAATAAAGTCAACCTATTATGAAAGCAAGAAAATGCATGTAAAATGCAATTTACAAGTTATACTGAAGCAATATGTCAAATTTCTAGCCAGCAATAAGCTTTGAGCAGTGTGAACCTACAAAACCCTTCCAGGCATTCCAGAATGAGACATCAATCTGAGCTGCTTCTCCTTGTTTACGCAAACGGAGAGAGGCTCAGATAGCATAACGGATCAGCAAAAGGAGAATTTAATGCTGTTCAAATCTGTTCAAACAAGTTTTTGGGACCAAGAATTTACATCAAGATGTTTTCTTAACTCTGGTAATTCAATTTCCACTGTTAATATGTGTGAACCTGTTTTTGTTTAAACTGGATAAGATTCAAATTTAAATCCCGTGCCGAAACATTTAGTCTAAATTTTATTTTCTCAGCTAATTGTTTCATGGACAGCAAATTATTTACAAAGACAGTTTATGCATGTGAACTAAATGTTAGCACATGTATGAAATATCAACATTTGCTTTCCAAACTGCAGGCAAATTTTTAAATGTAAAGGCTGTTGCCTGGCAGACTGGCAGGTCTTAAGAGAATAAAACTCACTCTTCCCTGGCACAGTGCAATACTCTCACTCACCTTTCCAACACTCCCCTGAAACTCAAGTAGGGGACTTACTGAAAATAAAGATTGCTACTAGTCATGACAAATCACTACATTATATGTCGTGGTTTTGTGCTATAAACAACTGATATAACCAATGGTTTCAGAGTAGCAGCCGTGTTAGTCTGTATCCTCAAAAATAACAGGAATACTTGTGGCACCTTAAAGACTAACAAATTTATTAGAGCATAAGCTTTCGTGGGCTACAACCCACAACCAAATTGATTTTACTTGTAGCTTATGCCAGTTACTCCATTTCTCACGCTGTGAAGATGGATGACCTACCGAGCATTGTTTCATGCATGATGCAGCAAACAAGAGTGTAGTTTTCACGATGCACTTCATTCTTATATTAGAAATTAAGCTTTAATGTTACTACATAATTCTCTTTGTATGCACGTCACTGTATTATATAGTGTATTAATAGGCACGCTATTCAGGAGAAGAGCAATCACCAGCTACAGTATCTGGGAGAAGACTGTCTTAGTGATGTGAGCATAATTCTAATTCTGAGCCTGACCGACTCCTTCTATGACCTTGGGTAACTCACTTTGACATTACCTAGGGCACGAGTGGAAGAAGATCCCTAAAAGCGGGGGAGGGGGGGGCACCAGTGTCCAACCTATGGCCCCGCCCCACACCACCCCTTTCCCCCAAGACTCTGTTCCCACGCTGCCTCTTCCCCCTGAGATCCCTCCACCCGTCACTTACCCTTACAGTCCATAAGAAGTGGGATGGCTTTTCTCACTCATACCCGTCTTCCTGCCAAAGAATGGGTGCTTAGCCAGGTGATAGTCCACTTGATTACGTGGACACCTGGCTGAGGTGTTGGCTAGCCTCTTGCCTCTCATGAACTGATTTGTGCCTGCTTTTCTAAACTTGGAGCATCTCTCAGTAGAGTCGTACAGTAGAGATACAGACTGTCACACTCACCCAACATCTCTGCCTCAGTTTCTTTTTGTTTAAAATATAGGTAACACTCAACTACCTCGTATGGGTCTTGTAAAGAATAGTTAATCTTTATAAAAAGTGTTCTGGAGATGAAAAGGCACTATATAAATGCTATTCTTTTTCTTAATTTCAGGTAATTCAGTCACACAAATGAATTTAAAGCTTAACTGAACAAAGAACTAGAGAATATGCTGTAGGGAACAATTCTGGAAATGAGATAAGATGACCGAACAATTTCCAACCCTAAATCATTAAACCTTTTCCATCCATTCAAAACCATTCAATCACAGTTTCTGTGATTCTATTATATCTGCTTGACATGTCATTACTGTATTTTTCTTCCTTTCTTTACCATGTTAGACAAAAATGAATTAAAGTGTTTTTGCTGTAAGGTACACCTTATTTCTGTAGTTATTAACCTTTCAGCAAAGGATCGGATATTCATATTTGTCAATATAATTTATATTCTTTTCCTCTTAGAATATATCAGAGTGTCAACAATAAATGAAAGTCTTAATGGAACAGCATGCACCTTTATTCCAACTAGAGCCGGGTGAAGAATATGTAATAAATATTTTATTCAAAGAATTTAACCTTTTTTCCTTCTTCATGAACAGATTGTGATTTTTCTCAAATTTGATTTTCAGAATTAGTCACTGAGTAATTTATGTGACTAATTCTTGACCTGCAGATCATCTGCGATGAGTTTGTTGAGAGTATTCTATATTCATATTGATTTATTTTAACTGAATACACTGACCACACAATATACTCAATGAATATGACACTGTGACACATGGCCAGAAAGGGGTTAAGCAGCTCGCAGGCTAATTGATTCAGATTCAACCTTTCAAGACATGTTAGAAAAGAACGTAAATAGTAATTTGGGCCATTCCATGTTAGATGGCCTAGAACTTTGAAATGCAAACCTTTATTGTTAGAGAATTAGAGGTGATACTAATTGAATGTGTTTACTTATATCTTGTTAGATGTTAGCCATGTAAACAGACAGTTCCTGTCTATTACTATCGCTATTAACTCAGAGATCACATTTAAATGAATCTTGGGTGAAATGTCACTGTGTATATGTCTCTTTAAAGTTTGTGATAAATTGCTTAATGGATAAATTATCGTATGTTAATCCATGTAGTTAATTACCGGTGATGTACGGTAAAGAGGCTGCTAGAAAACTGTATAAAAGACTCTTGGGACCTGATCCTTTCATCTCAGATCTGCTTGATGCTTTATGAAAGGGAAGCCTAAGTCGGAAGACTGAGACCTTCAGTCCTACCTGGATCACCCTGAATATGAACATTGGACTATAACCTATGGACTAATTCTGAAAGAACTCTTTGCAGCTACAAAGCTCACCATCTCTACTATGAATCTGATCTCAGAACTATACTCACGTCTGTAAATATACTGATCTTTTAACCAATACACTCTCTTTTCTTTTTTAAATAAATTTCAGAATTGTCTGCCCCCTTCTTTGCAGTTTGCCCTAATTGAGTAACCTCAGTGTGGCCCCCTGGTCACAGACACAAATAAAGATTCTGATATGAACAGTTGCATATATGAACTCAGAATTCACTTTCCACAAATACTTTCAACTATTTGTCTAAATTTTTCTGTTCCCACAAACATTCTGGCTAGTAAATTCATTTTTAGAACATTTGCTGAAAACACAAAACAGGGGCCACTCCAAGGGACTTAATTTAAAAATGCAAACACAAATATGCTGCACAGCTCTAGTTTCATTGTCCTCTTCACCACTCACATGTTACTTAAGTATGACCCTTAATAGCTAACTGTAATTTTCTTAAAAACAAACAGGTCATTAAGGTGAAGGAGGATTCTGAAAATTGGAGAAGGTTCAGAGAAGAACCACCAGAATGCTTAAAGGACTAGAAAACCAGCCTGTAGAGGAGCGGACTCATCCCTGTGGCACCTCCTGCTGGTGACTTCCGGGAATTAGCTCGTTCCAGCTCCGGAGCGCCCTCTGCAGGCCGGTGATCCGCCTGTCCTCTGGCCCCCGTGTCCCTCCCTGGACCCCAGTGCCCTTTTACCTGGGGTGCTGCCCCCTGGCAGTAACCCCTCAGTCTTAGGGTCTCCCTTCCCCAGGGAACCCCCACCCACTATTCCCACCTCGCCTCAGTATAAGGCTACTGCCAGTCATTGTCTAGCCCCACGCCCTGGGGCAGACTGCAGTATCAGCCACTCATCATAGACAAGGTTGGGTTTGGACCTGCTGCCTTTGCCTACCCCTGGGCTGCCCTCTGCAACCCCTAGTACCTATTAGCCCAATGCTAGGCCGCAGCCTGGGGCTTTCCAGGCTAGAGCTCCCCGGCTCCTCTGCCTTTCCCCAGCCCTGCTTCACTCAGGTATCCTATCTCTAGCTCCTGCAGCCAGGCCCATCTCCCTCCACAAACAGAGAGAGACTGTTGTGGGCCTCTGGCTCACAGCCTTTTTATACAGGCCAGCTGGGGCCTGATTGGGGCATGGCCCAGCTGCAGCCGCTTCCCCAATCAGTCCAGCTTTTAGAGCTGCAGCCCTCTGCAGGGCTGCTTTTAACCCCTGCAGCCCTCTTTCAGGGCTGTTTCAAGCCCTTCAGGGCAGGAGCGGGGTAACTACCCCACTACACAGCCTTACACTGATTGAGTTTCTTGAGTCTATCTATTTAGCTTAACAAAGAGAAGGTTAAAGGGTGATTTGATTACAGTCTAAGTACCTACTTGGGGAACAAAAATTTAATAATTGGCTCTTCAATCTAGCAGAAAAAGTTATAACACAGTCCAATAGCTGGAAAATGAAGCTAGACCAATTCAGACTGTAAATCAGGTGTAAATGTTTAACTGTGAATGTGATTAACTACTGGAAAAAATGACCAAGAGTGGTGGGGGGTTCTCCATCACTGACAATCTTTAACTCAAGAGTGGATGTTTTTCTAAAAGATATGCTCTAGGAATTATTTTGGGGAAGTTCTATGGCCTGGTCTATACAAGGGGTCAGACTAGTTCAGTGGTTTTCAATCTTTTTTCACGTGTGGACCCCTAAAAAATTTCAAATAGATTTACGGACCACTTTGGAAATCTTAGGTATAGCCTGAGGCACCCAGAGGTCTGTGGACTACAGGTTGAAAACCACTGGAGATGATCACAGTGGTCCATACATTCCAAGGCCAGAAGGAAGTAACAGCCGCTACAGGAAATACTGAATAAGCACTGTATTACGAAAAATGGTTATACAGTTAGGCCCAATCCTGTGAGGAGCTCCATGTGGGTGCAGAGGTCCACCTGCATGCATGCATGAGATCTGGATGCAAGTACCAAAAAATCTGAATATATACCGAAATAATTTTCATGCTATGTAATGAAGTGTACTTCCAGACATAGTGGTGGCTTTGGGATAATTAAATGTGCAGAACATTTTAAATGAAAACTTGAGTGAAATATATATGCCATTAAATCCATAAGAACTTATTCTCTCCTTGGATATGCATGTGCACTTCTCATGGGACTTCGCTGGGAGTTACATGGACATAATCAAGGGCAAGACTGGGCCTTTTCTATGTGTGCAGTTTGTCAAGCAGACAACACTATATATTTAGAGATAGAATTATATGAGTATATCTCAAAGTGTCTCATTTTCAGTGTGGCACACTGGGAATTAGTTGTGTGACTTCTACGAAAATGAATAGAAACCAAATAGCCTTGAGCAAGCTGAAAATGTGATTAGACTGTTCTTTTAATGTTATAGCTTTCATTCAATTTCTGTTTTTGTCAACCAATACAAAGCTATAGACTAAAGAGCTGAACTTGCGAACACTAAACTTCAACTGAACTATACATATATGCACGGACTGTTACAAGAGTGAGGGTTTGAAGGACAGAGCCTTAAAAGAACCAAGAATATTAACAAAGTGTAACTGTCACAGGAGCAATAACAGGTCCCAGTGAATAACAGATTAATTATAGTTCAGTTTTCCCCTCCTCTTTTACAGCTGCTCAAAAGAAGGGCTGCAAGAGTGGTCTTTGGCAGATGCACTATACACTTCGAGTCAAAAAGCATCCTGTTAATTTAGGCCCCAATTAGTAGTAACTGCATCAATGCATTTAAATTTTGTCTTTAGTAAAAGTAACTCCTAACAGCATGACAACTGTATTACCATTCTGGATTTGATCTTGCTTTCATTATATATCCAAAATTCTCACTACAGTCAAAGGGAGATTTAGTTATGCAAGAATGAGCCCTTTTGGTGGCTAGGATGTGGAATAAGTAGTGTTGAATTCTGTCTCACATTCTCCATCCCCAACATGACTGCTTTTCATAGAATCATAGGACTGAAAGGACCTCAAGAGGTCATCTAGTCCAGTCTCTTGCACTCATGGCAGGACTAACTATTATCTAGACCAGGAGTCGGCAACCTTTCAGAAGTGGTGTGCCGAGTCTTCATTTATTCACTCTAATTTAAGGTTTTGCGTGCCAGTAATACATTTTAACGTTTTTAGAAGGTCTCTTTCTATAAGTCTATAATATATAACTAAACTATTGTTGTATGTAAAGTAAATAAGGTTTTTAAAATGTTTAAGAAGCTTAATTTAAAATTAAATTAAAATGCAGAGTTCCCCGGACGGGTGGCCAGGACCCAGGCAGTGTGAGTGCCACTGAGAATCAGCTTGCGTGCCGCCTTTGGCACGCATGCCAGAGGTTGCCTACCCCTGATCTAGACCATCCCTGACAGGTGTTTGTCTAACCTGCTCTTAATCTCCAACGATGGAGATTCCACAACCTTCCGAGGCAATTTATTCCAGTGCTTAACCACCCTGGTGGTTAGAAAGCTTTTCCTAATGTTCAATCTAAACTGCTCTTGCAGTAATTTAAGCCCATTGCTTCTTGTCCTATCCTTAGAGGTTAAGGAGAACAATTTTTCTCACTCTTCCTTGTAGCAACCTTTTATGTACTTGAAAGCTGTTATCACGTCCCCTCTCAGTCTTCTCTTCTCCAGACTAAACAAACCCAATTTTTCAATATTTTCCCATAGGTCATGTTTCCTAGATCTTTAATTACTTTTGTTGTTCTTCTCTGGACTTTCTCAAATTTGTCCACATCTTTCCTGAAATGTTGCACCTAGAACTGGATACAATATTCCAGTGGAGGCCTAATCAGCGCAAAGTAGAGTGGAAGAATTACTTCTCGTGTCTTGCTTACTACACTCTGGCTAATACATCCCAAAATGTTTGCTTTTTTTGCAACGGTGTTACATTGTCAACTCATATTTAGCTTGTAATCCACTATGACTCCCAGATCCCTTTCTGCAGTACTCCTTCCTAGGCAGGCATTTCCTATTTTGTATGTGTGCAACTGATTGTTCCTTCCTAAGTGGAAAACTTTGCATTTGTCCTTATTGAATTTCATCCTATTTACTTCAGGCCATTTCTTCAGTTTGTCCAGATCATTTTGAATTTTAATCCTACCCTCCCAAGCATTTACAAACCCTTCCATCTACATATCATCCACAAATTTTATAAGTACTCTCTATGCCATTATCTAAATCTTATGAAGATATGAAACAGAACCTATTTCTTACTATGCAGCCCAAATCAGCAACAGCATGATTAAGCAGTAAAACCTAAGAATGCTTTGTGCATGTGGAGTAGCCACCCTTATGCGACGCAGCTGTTCTTAAATCTGAATCAGTATGTTAATGTCCTGCTACAGAGGTACACAAGATTAGCCCTACATATCTCATTATAGGATCAGGCCCTAATGCCATAGGTTAAAAGGGTTTACTTTGGAGTTATTTCACTGCATAACTCCTGAAGTCTTTAAACATTAAAATTCAAAACGGTTGAAGAAAGAGTGAAAATCTTTATCAAGGTTTCTTGTTCACTAAACTAATACAGTCATTATCAACCTAATTATGTAATTACATTTGGAAAAAAAGCATTGCACATCATCTGCTGAGTTAATCTTGGTAAAACACAAACTCTGATCTTGCAATCCCAAATAAAAATTCTAAAATTAGTGTATTTAAATTTATGTAAAGTGCTCTAAAAACACAGTAACTTCGCATTTATCTTAGATTTAACAGGCTAGGTACTATGTGTTAATTGTATACTAACTGATTATTAAGATGATAAAGTGTCTTAGCTATGCAGCAAGGGCATACAGTGACTGAGCTGTTACACCTTGATATATTATGTGCCTGATTTTTCACAATTGCCTCTGTGCAAATGTGTACATAAAAATATGTGCCCAATTTGTGCACCCAAATATGCAATTGCCTGCACAAATTAGGTATCTGCACTCACAAATAGTCATTGGAGGCATAACTGTCCATTTTTAGGGTCACAAAGGGTGAGTGGAGTGAGTCATGATGAGAGTGACTGGTTGAGAAGGTAAATGGTGATGACTGACAGATGGCGAGAGAGATGATTGGGGGAGAGACAGACGTCTCACAGTGGAAAAAGACACACAGCACAAAAAGACACTCCTGGCCTTTAATGATGACCTTATCAGCCTGCTCCAGAGCTGTACCAGCTGCCCTTTCCCAAATCTTTTCAGTTTGGATAATCTATTGAGTGGGACTGTTGATTAATCGCAGTTAGCTCACGCGATTAACTCAAAAAAATTTAATCGCGATTAATCGCAGTTTTAAATCGCACTGTTAAACAATAGAATACCAATTGAAATTTATTAAATATTTTGGATGTTTTTCTACATTTTCAAATATATTGATTTCAATTACAACACAGAGTACAAAGTGTACAGTGCTCACTTTATATTATTTTTACTACAAATATTTGCACTGTGAAATGATAAACATGAGGTGAATTGAAAAATACAAGTACTGTAGTGCAATCTCTATCATGAAAGTGCAACTTACAAATGTAGATTTTTTTGTTACATAATTGCACTCAAAACCAACATAAAACTTTAGAGCCTACAAATCCACTCAGTCCTACTTCTTGTTCAGCCAATCGCTCAGACAAACAAGTTTATTTACATGTGCAGGAGACAATGCTGCCCGCTTCTTGTTTACGTCACCTGAAAGTGAGAACAGGCGTTCGCATGGCACTGTTGTAGCCGGCGTTGCGAGATATTTACATGCCAGATCTGCTAAACATTCGTATGCCCCTTCATGCTTTGGCTACCGTTCCAGAGGGCATGCTTCCATGCTGACAATGCTCGTTAAAAAAAATGCATTAAATTTGTGACTGAACTCCTTGGGGGAGAATTGTATGTCTCCTTCTCTGTGTTTTACTCACATTCTGCCATATATTTCATGTTATAGCAGTCTCGGATGATGAACCAGCATGTTGTTCATTTTAAGAACACTTTCACTGCAGATGTGACAAAATGCAAAGAAGGTACCAATGTGAGATTTCTAAAGATAGCTACAGCACTCGACCCAAGGTTTAAGAATCGGAAGTGCCCTCCAAAATATGAGAGGGACAAGGTAGGGAGCATGCTTTCAGAAGTCTTCAAACAGCAACACTCTGATGCAGAAACTACAGAACCTGAATCACCAAAAAGAAAATCAACCTTCTGCTGGTGGCATCTGACTTTGATGATGGAAATTAACATGCGTCGGTCTGCACTGCTTTGGATCGTTAATGAGCAGAACCTATCATCAGCATGGACACATATCCTCTGGAATGGTGGTTGAAGCATGAAGTGACATGTGAATCTTTAGCACATCTGGCACATAAGTATCTTGCAACGCTGGCTACAACAGGGTCATGCAAACATCTGTTCTCACTTTCAGGTGACATTGTAAACAAGAAGCGGGCAGCATTGTCTCCTGCACATGTAAACAAACTTGTTTGTCTGAGTGATTGGCTGAACAAGAAGTAGGACTGAGTGGACTTGTAGGCTCCAAAGTCTGACATTGTTTTATTTTTGAATGCAGGTATTCTATTATTAACAGCACGATTAATCGTGCAATTAATTTTTTAATCGCTTGATAGCCCTACTACTGAGTCATAATAATCAGAATCATAATAGGAATATGGCTACAAAAACATATAGTTAAAAACTACTTAAAATACATGAAATGATTAACATTTTTGATTAACTGAGCTGAAAAAAAACCTGGTATGGGAATGGGAGAAGAGGGAGCTAGTGAAAAAATGGAACAGGCAGAGCATTGCTTATATATTTTGTCACATGCACTGTATATACTCATAGCTACTTACCTACCAACAAGATACATTTCTTTGCATCCCTTTTGACTGTTCAGTGACTAGACTATTCAAACTTGCATGGAATTTTACTGATATTATGTATAGGATTTACAATAACTATTGCATAAATATGACAGAAATATTATTACACCTCAGTAAATGTGACCTATTTCCTCCGACATCCAATGTCAAACTGGCAGGATGCCAAAAATAGATGCACTTGGCATAGAAAGGTTAGGGCACTAATCTTCTGAGGCAGATAATTTTGTTAAAAAAATAAATCTTAATCTAATCTACTTATTTAGATTTCACATAAAATGTGTGTATTCTTTCACATTAAGAACTATAGGTCTGGCCTGACATGAGTAATTAACATGTGAAGCGAGGCCTCCTTTCTTGGAGGATAGAATTAGGAAGGTAAACAGATCATTAGGCTGAAATAAATAGGTCAGCAGGCTAAAAAGACAGAATGTCTGAGCCAGCTAAAATAAAAGGGAGAACACCCAGGGAACTATTTATTAAAAATGGACAAGATACTTAGGAATGTAAAGAGGAGGTCAAGTGTGGACAATGCATAAACCGAACATGCTGCACAGGTATTAGTTCCTTCAAAGAGACAAAGCCAATCGAAAAATGTGTGATATAATACATAGTAAATACAATGAGAGTTTCATATGAAGGGAGAGCACCCATATGCTGTATTCACACTAAGGGATTGCAACTCTCTAAGTTGGTTTCTAAACAGATATAGTCACAGTGATACAAAAACTGCCTGTAGACCAGACCTACTAGAGTTGAGACCAAATTAAGCCAGATATGCACAGGCCTGCATTGGGGCGGATTAGAGCCACCCATCCACAAGGGGGACATGGGGAGGGATTGTTCCGCAGGATATGCAATCCCTGTCTGAGCTGCTGGTGACTATGGTAAGTGTGCACATACCATCCCTTTGGATGCTCCAGTGTCTTCCCAATCACCACACGTGGCTAACACCGTGGGTCAGTAGTACATGCTAGGGCCATGACGCCACCACCTCTCCGCTCCCTTTGGGAACTGATATTATCCTTGGTGGAAAGATTCCCTCCCCTTATCCCGCAAGTGCACCCATGCTAGTGCCAGGCCCTTAGGGTAAATGAAATAGTGTGCAACACGCCTAATGTTGTTTCCATTGAAGTCAATGTCAAAACTCCCACTGATTTCAGTGGTGGCAGGATTGAACCCATAATCAACAGCCCATCTGTTTTTCACAGTAAACTAAAGTAATGAATATTGTTTCTACTAAAGAACATACATTAGTTTTTCCTTTAACCAGAGCTGCAGAGACATTTGGTGCATTTTCTGAGAGCACTGTAAAAACCAGTATTTTGTTCATAAGTTGCTTGGGCACTAACCCAAGTGACCCTAAAAAGTGAAGCTCGGGAAGCTCTTTATCTACACTACAGGCACCTTTCGGAGTTGCAGAGACAGCTGTGCTAATCGTTTTGGTGTTGTTAATCATGATGTTATCCAGTTATGTTGCTTTTGAACTAGGGTTACCATATTTTGAGTGTCCAAAAAGAGGATACTACACGGGGCCCCGGCCCCGCCCCCAGCCCCGCCCCCACCCCAACTCCACCCCTTCCCCAAAGTCCCTGCCCCAACTCCGCCCCCTCCCCTGCTTCCCGCGAACATTTGATTCACGGAAAGCCCGAAGCAGGCAGCAGGTAAGCTGGGGGGGGTGGGCGGAGGAGGCGCGGCCCAGTCTGGCCCCCTCAACCGAGCGGCTCCCTCCGGCGGCCGGCCCCGGCCCCAGCGTCTCCAGCCTGGCTCGGCTCGGGCCCTGGGGTGCCGGCCCCGGGCCAGCCCCCGGCCGAGCCCCCCAGGCCAGCACCGCCAGCCCCGGCTCCCGGCCCAGCACCCCCAGCCCCGGCCCCCGGCCCAGCACCGCCGACCCAGCACCCCCGGCCCAGCACCGCCGGCCCAGCACCCCCGGCCCAGCACCGCCGGCTCCGGCCCCCGGCCCAGCACCGCCGGCCCCCGGCCCAGCACCCAGCGGCGCCGGCTCCTCCCTATTTTCCCGGACATGTTCGGCTTTTGGGGATTTCTCCCCGGACGGGGATTTGAGGCCCAAAAAGCCGGACATGTCCGGGAAAATCCGGACGTATGGTAACCCTATTTGAACGCTCTTTGCTAGGCTCTTTCACTGAATTTTTTAAAGGTTTGTTTACATCTCTCTCTCTTCTATGAATAATATTTTGGATGATCCCTATATGATTTCCTATGTATGTTATCAACATAATTCTTCAGACCAATCTTAGTTTTCTTAGTAAACAGCATATTTGCAACACTGATAACTGCATTCTAATGTGAATTGCCCTCTTTGTGTTTTGTGTCTGGAAAATAACACTATGGATATACAGAACAATTTCCCTTTTCACTAGATGAAATGAAACTGCTATTTTTAACTTAAAGTAGTATTGCTAAATTACCATATAGAGTATCCTATTATACAGGAATTGCTGCCATAACTTAACACAGAAGAAAATCTGTCAACATTTTCTCCCTAACAGGTATTATGTCTATAAGGAATCAAAGCTCTATCATTATAGATAGTTGGAGGAGGAAGGCTTGCTGGTCAGGCAGGAGAAATTATCGTTTAGCAGGTTTTGAGTGAACTACACTTCAGAGTCAGTGTTACTAGGTGAATCTATACAGGCTCATGCTCCAAATTTGTGAGGGAACTCAGTACTACAATTAGGTACCATTGGCCAAAGTAAGAGAGAAGCAGCTTTAATGCAGAATCCTGAAAACCTTTAAAGGTCTAAATGTCTGTGAAGTCCAATTAAAGAAATTGGAACTTCTGTAACTGAGTGTTCCTGTGTTTCTGGAAATTTTGGATCTCCCTGAATTGGAGTAAAACCTAGGTTGTGATAGCAGAACTGATATATGGCTACTCAAATTATAATTATCTGGCCACCTGGCTCATTTTAACAGCCACTCAGCAGAAAATGACAGTTTGGGCTGCATAATGGCTGCAGGACCAAACCCTTAATCCGTGACACCAGCACTATGTAAACCAAATACTAGAGTTTATGATCTAGATTCCATGTTACTTAAGGACCCAATGGATATAAATAATGGGAGACTGTATCATCTCCTCCAGAATCGGAAAGGGAAAACATAACTGGAATCAAGAATACTTACCAGCTGAAAGAGTGAGAAGCAGCAAGTGGCATCATTAGTAGGGCTGCAGCTGCGTAACTTTGCCAGTTGAAAAGGCTAGCCTCTAAGAACAGCATGCTGGGGACAAGTTCCTGTAAGAGGGCAACCCTACATCGGGTAAAGTCAGTGAAGCCCAGAGGGTTGCAAAGGAAGGGACTGATTTGATGTAGTGCATGTCACATATATAAAAGCTAGTAGTTGAGAGCCTGAGCTGTCCCAGGGGAGTGTCAGTTGGGCCAAGTAATTCACCATCTGTGCAGTCTCCCTCATTCAACTAATGAAATTGTTGCATGCAAATTAGCTGTAAAGAAAGGGGGGAGGGGGTGATGAGTTGAGTTATCGCTGATATCACAATGGTTTAGGTCTCCTGGCATGGCATAGATGCATGCCTTACTGTAGCTGAAAGCCAGTGCTTGATAAAATCAAATGACCAAGAACTTAAAAATTCGATGGTAAGAGATTGTGAATCCAGGGAGAATTCAAGCTGGTGATATTCCAAACAAAATCACCTCTCCAACCATGTTTGTTACTGTTTCCATCACTTCATACTTCAGATATTCTAGTCTTCAGAGTGAGACACAAAGTGACAATCCTGGAATCTTATTATATAGATAATATTTATTTGTCTGTTTTTCTCCCTTGCTATTTATTTTTTGCTTGGTTGCTTAAGTTGGAAGCTTTTTATAGCAGGAAACCCAACTTACCTTTGTTTGTCCAATGCCTAGCACTATGGAGTCCTGACTGGGGCCACTGGATTTATTGACTATTTATAGTAAATATGTTACTCAACCTAGAGACTACTTGCTCCTCTGAAACATTTTGCCATTTACCAAAACTGTAACAAAAGAGTGCATTCTCAGGCTTTATTGTTTATGACCTCAGTGTAGAAAAAGTACAGCAGATAATGAAAACACTGTCTTTTAAAAATATGAATGTTATTGTATTATGGTAACATACAAGAGCTTACTCTATCTGAAATGTCACTAAACCAGAATTCCATATGCACTGCCTACAAAAGCCTCCAGCTGATCCACGATGGCTTCACAAAGAGTGTTGCTTCTAGGGATGTGTTGCTTTCTGGAAATATTTGTTCAATTAAAAAGAAAATGATACATGTTGCTGAGATGACCTTTTAGAAAATTCCTCCAGTTCAGACACAAGATTTTCTCATACAAAGTTGTCTCACAACTGCAGTTAATTAACAATACTGATCTTTACATTTGAGTGGCTGCTCAAATTATAAACCATACCTATGCACTGAAAATGATAGGCCATAAAAACTGAATTTTATGCATTTAGTGCAGGATCATAATTTCCAAATAATTATACTATATAAAACTATATAAGTGAATACTTTAAATATATTTATTGCACTCGGCAACAAACAGCATCCCACTTTCTAAAAGAGGGACACAAAAATGCCCTATCTACCTTTAGGAGTATAAGGCACTGAGGGTGGGATTGCAGAAAGCAGCTATAGACATCACACTCACAGGGTGGCTCAGACAGATCAGAGGGTAACACATTCTGCTGGATCCCTAACAGCTGGTCCAAACAGTGTGAAGTGCCTATCCATGAAGGTAATGTAAGTGCAGGGAGGTATGTACCTAATCCTTATGTGTCTTAGACTCTGACTGCATTACATGGAAAACTTGGCCTACCTTAAAAAGAACAGGAGTACTTGTGGCACCTTAGAGACTAACACATTTATTTGAGCATAAGCTTTCGTGGGCTACAGCCCACTTCATCGGATGCATAGAATGGAACACACAGAAAGAAGATAGCTATATATACAGAGAACATGAAAAGGTGGGAGTAGCCATACCAACTGTAAGAGGCCAATCAACTGAGATGAGCTATCATCAGCAGGAGAAAATTTACAATCCTACCTTACCAGTCAGGGACTACAACTGGAGGAAATATTCTCCATGGATTTTTTTCCTGTGACATTTTCCAGGTTTCGGGTTTGTAAAAAGACAGCAAAGCTTGGAATAAAAGAATTGGGTAGAAATTTTGATCAGGAGTAGAACTGGGCGAAAACGTGTGTGTGTTTTGTTCTGACATTTTTTAAATGAAACATTTTGATTTGAAAGGCCTTCTCATATTGAATTTTACTGCAATGTTCTTTTTAAAAAGTTAAAAATCCTGAAAAAATTTCATTTTGGGTCAAAATGTTCCATTTGACCCAAAATTGTTAACTTTTTCAGATCACTGAACATTTTTAAAAAGTTGAATTAGCACTAAAAATTAGTTTTTTGCACAGCTCTAATTAGCAGTATTAACATTAGCATTTTAGATCAACGAATGATCAAGGTAGTAATCTCTATGCCCACGTTAACATTATCTGTACTTATCCCTGGTACCACTCTCCCGCCTTGAAGTTTTGCACTACTCCATTGATCAAATTTGTGAGCTTTTGCTTTCTTTGCTATGAAAAGTGTGCAGACTCTCTAAATTTTGTGAAAAATAAAACTTGGGGGTGGGAGTGGAGGAGGCAAGTACAAAATTGTATTAAGTGGACAGGCAAAACAACAGCACATTACTAAAATGTTTGTGAAAGAGTATTAGCTAACTTGGACTGGTTCTCATCATGACATACTCACTATTATAGCTATATCTTTCTATTGCCCAATGACTACTGGGATTCATTGGATCCTACAGAGATTATTAAATTCGCTGCAATGCAGGAATCCCAACCCATTTAAGCCTGACATAAAAGGCTTAAATGTATTCAGCTAGTCATAAATTTCCTTCATTTGTTTTGGAAATCTACCTGTTTATGGTGTTGTACATTTACTTATCCTACCTGAACTTAAAAAGACCACATCTATTGAAATATCTGAAAAAAGATGGGGGCAGATGGGATGAACTGATGAAGAAAAATAATAGATCTCTCTTTTAAAACAACAGTATCTATATTTGCTGCAGCTCAATCTTGTTGCCTCAGCTCTGTTATGTTCCCTTTTCTTTTATTGCTGAAGTCAATGAGGAGTTTCCTTTTATATCGGCCGCTCTTCTTATGTAAGAAAACTACCCTTATTTGCAATCATTCTGCTTGTATTTTTACTTTGTTAACCATATTTATTATAATTTTATTAATCATCATTTAAATGGACTTTTTAAAAGGCTATAAACTAGTGAAAATTTATTCAAAAATTAGTTTTGTCATGTGGTATTTTTTCTTTGTTATTGTTGAAAATGTGTTTCCCTACAAACCCCATCTCTTCCTTCACTTGAATCCTGCAGCGATCTCCTATTTCTGATATCACAAAGTTTGCGACTAGTTACACCAACGTAAATCAGGAGTACTTCTGCTGAGCTTGGGACTTACACCAGTACAACAGAGCAGAATCAGGCCCAGTAGTTTTTAGAAATGGTTATGAACCATACAAGTTTTCTGCAGGACCAACACATGTATCTTTGGCCATTCAAAAAACACAAGTAAAATAAAATCTGAGACCTATGGAAGGTGACTAGATCAGTTTCATAGTATTCCTCAATATGTAAGTATTATAGGGTTTTTTTTAATCCAAAATAGTTCAGAGTTTTATTCCTCAGTCCTCCATAAATGCTGGAGCTAGGGGTGCTGAGGATGCTGTCGTAACCCCTGGCTTGAAGTGGTTTCCATCATATACAGGGTTTACAGTTTGGTTCAATGGCTCTCTGCACCCCTACTATACAAATTGTTCCAGCACCCCTGCAGTCCTCATGCAGCCAAAATCCCACAAATTTCAGAGTTCCTGCATATCTTAAGACTGCACAATTAGGTACTTTAATATTGTATTCACACTTCTACTTTGATTTCTGTATTTAAAGTATGTGAAAGGCCATGTTCAATTTGAAAACTAATAACATTGCACGTGGGGGGAGGAGAGAACAAGGAAGGGGTGGTGATTTTAAGAGTGAGTGGCATTTTTTTCAATACAATTTTAAGAGAAAGTAATTTAATGATTATAAATGCTTACATAGGAACATAGGTTTGTAATTAAACATTGTCTCTAAATAAGCCTGAAAGCTAGATTTGTATTTTCAATATCCATTTACTTAGCCTAAAGCGTTTGCTTTGTTTCTGGAGTAATTAATAAATCTAACCTCTACTCTCTGCTTTAGAAAGCTGCAGCTCTTATAAATTTACTGTAATTAAAAACTTAATCAAAATGTAAAACTCTACAAAAGCAATCACAATTTAACACTGAATTATACAATGTGGAAAGCTACCAACTCATCCTAATTTTCCTAGCACAGAAGTAGTAATATAAATTGAATCTTTACATGATAAAAAGCTTTATAGAACAATATTGTTATCCAAAGTTTATCCAAATTGTCAAGCACATAAATAATCATTTATAAACAATACTGACCTAAGAGTTAATATCCTGGGCCAAATTTTAATTTTGAGGCAGGAACATATTTGCACAAAGCAGACGCCATGAAGGAAAATCCACTGAGCTCAAAGTAGATTTTGCAGGTGCCTTTTGCAATGTAAGCTATTTAGAGTCTCAGGCAGATGTTTGTAACCCATCTAGCTCATTTGGGGTTGCGACAGTTTGACAGCAAGATCAGGGATGCTTGCCATTTTGGAGACATGCAAGATGGAGAGGTAGATGGAGGAGCTTATTTCATCATCTCACTCACTCACTCACTCATGCCCGTCACCCCAGTCGAGGTATGGGCCGCCAACCACAGATCTCCAGAGTCCTTTATCCTGGGCCATTTATCTAGAAGGGGATAAATGAATGATAACCAAGAAGAAGCAGGATCCTCATGCTTCATTTTTCAAGATATGGACAACTCCTGGTACATCTACTGTGTAGGAAAAGTCACTGTCGCTTGCTTGGAGGGGAGCTGAAAAGGTGAGCCCCAAAGAGCTGTCCCTGTGTGACTGCACATACCATTTCCTCTGCACATTTAGTTATGGGGGTGGTTTCACGACAGGGTCTGGGGTCATCTGCATGTGTTAGCACAATCCTCCAGTTCCTCTGTGGACACTATGCAGCACCTTCTGCTCAAAGTAATTTGCATGAGTGGAAATGCAATGCCCTGAAATCAATGGCAAAACTCAATTACTTTAATGGAAGCAGAATTAATGGAAGCCCTCACCTGAAGGGACAAAAGAGCCATAATTTGGCCCTTTAGTTTTATCACAGGTAGTTGTACTTAATCTCAGACAAAAATTCTCACATTCTGTACTCTGAACGCTCTCCAACAGGCAACAGGGTTTAACATAGTTCTGTACTTTAAAGAGGGTTGGTTAGAAAAACTGAAGACGACAAAACAGGTGACTGAAAAAGGAAATAAAGATGACAGGCAGGAAGCAAAAAATGGGCTTCCTCCCACCCCACCGGTTGGGGCAAGGCAGATAGAGGGGCACCCCCCACTCACACACACTAGGTGTGGCAAGGCTGATAGCAGGGTGCACACACGCGTGCGCACACAGTGTGAGGCAAGGCTGAGAGTGGTGCGCATGCGCACGCGCACGCACACACACACACACACACACACACACACACACACACACTGTGAGGCAAGACAGAGCGGTGCACTCCACACATTGGCCTGTGGAGGTTACCTAGAGCTATATTAATGTTCCCACAGAGTCCCTTCTCTGGTGCGGACTTTAAGGGAATCCCAGGGACCAATAAAACAAAACAAGTTCCAAGTAGTTGAGCTCCACTGGAGCCCACAGGTTCCTTTATTTGGCATACAGCAAAGCGACACGGAGTTGATCAGACTCAAGAGTAGGGGGTGGCTAGGTGCATACCACACATCCAAAGTTAAATAGACAGCCTCTTCTTTTATGTACATTTACACATTACATTGCATTTGCTATCCATTACACCACACATTTTTGGATTGGTTTCCCTGTACGGCGTGCTCTGTCCACCTACTGTTCACATGGAACCTGATCTTTACTCTTGTCTATAGTCCCTAGCATCAGGCTGTTGCTGCTTATCTTAGCTAGCACACACATCCTGACTCCAGCATACTGTTTCTCCTATTTACAACTTAACCTTCCATTCATCTTCCCACTTATGCCCAATAAGAAACGAGGCAAGTTACTTATGTCAAGCCAGGCCTACAGGGACAAGGCCCGGGTTAGGAAACTCTGGGGCTCAAGGACCTTGATTCTGGGATTACCCAGGCCTCATAGTCCATTTTGTGAAGAGGGAAAATAGCTCCCCCTCACACCATGAAATGATGTTGGACACCCCACACAGTTTTCCCTCCTTTTAGCCCCTCCTGGAGAGTTTACTGCAGAAAAGGGCAATCCAGCCCCTGGGCATCAAGCTAAGAGACAGTACACTGAATAGCATTATGCATTGAAGACAGACTTTTATTTATATCTATGTTTGGGCATCAAAGTACAAGTATTTGGCTTGCAAAGGCATGGGGTCCTGCAAATCTCAGTTATTTCAATAGAATTAGTGAGTGCTTATCACTTCTGAAAATCTGGTGATGTATATTTAGATGACTAAGTATGGATTTGGGTGGTGAAAATAACTTCTCACCCTACAAGCTGTATCCTGCAGGATTGTAAGCGTAGTCACAAAAGGATCCAAACGTGACACCAGAAGAATCTCTTTTGCAAAAAAGAGAAAAATCCATTTTTCTTCTTCTCCAAGATAGAAGTTACTGTGAGGAAGCTCTAAAATGTTCATTCATTTAAGCTCTTAAAGGACAGGTGCGCCACTACAAGAGCATCACTCAAAGGCTGTGTGTGTCAAAACTTTCAAATAAGCCATTTTCTATTTAGCTAAACAATGGAATTGTTAAACAATTCACAACAATGGAGGCTCATTAACGTTTCCCCATCCTGCCTAAGGCAGGATATCATCTATCTACTCAATACATCAAGAAAAGATCCACACACTAAATAATACATCACCTCAGGACCCGGCATTAAGATATCCTCATGAATAATTCTGTTGCATAATGGGGTAAGGTGTCGAATTCCATATTCCAATATCTCCTACTCTACTAATCAATCAACATTCAAAATCAAACCTTATATCCCAAGCACCTAACTCCACAGAGGTTTCACAGGACTGGAAAAAAACCTATAGAGGTAAATTAGGAAATATAGTGCATGAGGTACTTTTCAAACACATGCTGTGAGGGAACGAATTAGGCACTTTTAAAATACACGTTGTGAAAAAAAGTTCTTTTGTGGAGAGAGATTCTAAATCTAATTAGCATCCCAATTGTATACTGCTTCATGCTTTTGGGCCTCCTGAGTATTTGAGACAATTCCCCAGTGAAAAATATCTGTTTGCCTCTTGCTCACCCCCTTGAAATACTTATTTCTGGCAGCATATCTCAGAAAAGCTATTCATTGTATCCCTTGCTTCCTAAAGTGTGGCACTTGGCTATTAAAACTTACCAGAATGAAACACTGAAGCAAATGCAAGGTTACACCGTCATTTGACATTACCAACATCCACATTTTTAATACATCTACTTTCTAAAGGGCTGCATCCATTTTAAAAAAATATTATATTTAATCTTCTCATATAAAAACATCTAAGGCAATAATATTCTTGGTTTTTGTTTGTGTGATACTAAACTATCAAACTACCACCTTCGGGGTATTAGTCCCATTTTCCATTGTATTTGTAGACAAAAGACTGGGCTGATGAGGTGCAGACTGAGAAAGCACCACATAGGGCTGGCCCAAAGTGTCTACACTATTAAGACTGTCCAGAAAATATTCACTTTAGTCAGTAAGGCTTAATTGTTCTACTAACTGTCTTTGATTCCACATTAACGTATTATTTTGGCAGTCTGACAATTGGCCACATGATTAACAGAGGTGACAGAGTGGGAAGAGTTTGGAAATAGGGCACATACAGGTTTGGGGAGCAAACAGAGAACAAGCTGAATTTGTGAAAAACGGGCAAAATTTGGATCTACTTTTCCCTTCCGCTTTTTGAATTTTTTTTTTTATACTAGTGACCTCCTTGGGCTCAAAATACTACATTCCCCTATCACCCAATTCAGTGGGAGCATTGCGTAAGAAGGCATACAAGATAAAACCCAATGTAGGAGTCTACTGTAATCAAGAATGCCCTAAGTATTGAAAACCCCACACTAAGTAGAGAGGCAAGGGAAGACAAGTAGAAAACAGAACAGAATGAGGACAAAGGAAATCAGCAAGGCATGAAATAGTATGATGGAATGAAGAGATCCTACACTGGCTCTGGCAGATATGGAATTAAACCCTCTTCCCAAAATATCCAAGCGCTGCTGCACTCTGCTAGCTAGGATCAGTGGAGAGGGGTTTGCTTCTAGGAGTAAAATAAAAACAGCATCGGTTGGCTAGTCTTCATAACTGAAATGCTGACATACTTGTCTTTAGTAATAGGAACGACTATCACCATTGCAATGCTGCAATTTCATTCCAGGCCCTTTTTGAAAAATAGAATAATTTAACTATTCCATTGTCTATATCACTATCCCAAACACTTACATAATGATACTTTTTACCAATAATGTATCCAATTCAGAAAGTACTTTCTAAAGTATTTTAGAATAAAATGAAGGTTAATGTGATTTTCTAATGCATTTTGAGTGCATTATTTCACCGAAATGCATTAAAACAACTAACCCTAGTCAGCCTGGAGCATTTGCTGGTAAGATGTAATGCGAAAGCATCTAGAATGGCAGACACCTAGGATCAAGGTATTATTATTTCCTTGTTTCATACCCCTATAAAGCAAAACTGTATTTTTAATTGATATTATTAAAAGCATTTATTGTAACATGTCAAGTAGCCCATGTAATGGGATGTTTGTATTATCAAACTGTCTGGGAAAAGAGAACTTGGAATTATCCATTCTTTTAGAAAATATACCACATGATACAATAGGTGATTTTTTTTTTTTAAACTGTACCATAATTTGGTCAAATCCATGGTAAATCATATCAAATAGTCCTTTCCCTAGCACGGCATCTTTATTGGTCTCAACCCATTACATCCTCTTCCATTTTAGATCAGAGAAACAAACATAAAATAATAAATACAGAAAAACCATAGCTAGTCTGTTGCAAATATGCTGATGTTGATTTGTGGGGAATTGTTGCTTTTTAAAAAAAATTTTGGATGATATTTTTACTGGGTGGCAGGGTGACTAAGTATCTTTTAGGATGTTTAAAATGAAATTTTAAAAAATTAAGGGGTTCAGAATATTCTCTCTTTCTCAGCATACCCCTTTTTTGCACATACATGCCATGGCAGTCATAGGATACTCATGTAACTCAACCACAAATCAAGTGTCTTCAGATATTAGGAGAGCCAGCTGGGGCATGCTCAGGATTTCTGGAGGCCAAATTTAGTCTGCTAAGTAAGAGATTAAAGTCCAAGACCTCCATGGTAGCATTCTCTGAAATGCTTCCAGTTCCACATGCAAAGCCAGTTAGACAGCAGAACCACAGGGTTTCAGTGCATGGATGAGATGAAAGTGTAGGGAGGACAGATTTAGGTTTAAAATGAACTGGGGAACCTTTTGGATGGGCTCCACCTAAACCAAAACAGAACCAGATTACGATCTTTTTAATTTTACATGCCGGCAACCTGGAGGCTGGGGGAAAGCCAACAGGTGTGGAGGAGCACATGGTTTGGACAGAGACATCCCATGGGAAGGATACATTAACCAGGATTCTCTGTATCTTAGTAAAGAGGAGAAGATAGAAGTTGATAAAATACAGGTAGGAACTGAAGAGAAACAGTCAAATGAAAAAGAGTCACCATTCGATTATGTTACATGATGGCAGACAACTAAAAAGTGACAAATTTTTAGAAGTGCTTGTATACAAAGGCTAGAAATCTAAATACTAAGATGGGCAAATTTGAGTACCTGGTATTAAATGAGGATATCGATATAACAGGCATCACAGAAACTTGGTGGAATGACCATCAATGGGACATGGTAATACTAGGATACAAAATATCTAGGAAGGACTGAAGCGGTTGTGCTGGTGGGAGTGTGGCACTATATGTGAAAAGCATAGAGTCAAATACAGTAAAAATCTTAAATGAATCAAACCGTACCATAGAATCTCTATGACTAGAAATTCCATGTCATATGAGTACAGTAGGAGGAATATTATACCTGCCACCTAACCAGGATGGTGATGGTGATTGTGAAACACTCAGGGAGATTAGAGGGTCTATAAAAATAGAAAACTCAGTAATAATGGGGGATTTCAACTATCCCCATATTGGCTGAGTATATCTCACCTCAGGACAGGATTCAGAAATAAAGTTTCTAGACACCATTAATGACTGCTTCTTGGAGCAACTAGTCTTGGAACCCACAAGTGGCAATTCTTGATTTAGTCCTAAGGGGAGAACAGGATCTGGTCCAAGAGGTAGCTGAACCACTCAGTAATAGCAACCATAATATAATTAAATGTAACATCCTTGGGGGGGGGGGGAAATACCAAAGAAGTCCACCACAGTAGCATTTAACTTCAGAAAGAGGAACTACAGAAAAATGAGGAAACTACCATGTATACTCATTCATAAGCCACATTTTTTTTAGTAAAAAAGGGAAGCATCAGAGAAGGGGGTCGGCTTATGAACAGATATAGAGAGGGGGAATGGTGGGGGACACATACACACACACCCCAACAGAGGGAGCAAGGAGAGGCAGCACAGCCAGTAGAGCCAGAAGGGAAGAGGCAGGGCCAGAGTCTCTCCTCTTCTGGCCACGCTGCTCTCCCACCAGCCTCCGAAGCAGCTGCAGCTCTGGGGCTGGCAGGCTGCGGATGCACCGCCCGGCCTGCCGGAGCAGCTCTGGCCAGACCAGAGACATCCTCCCTTGGCCCGCTCCAGGTAAGGTGGGAAGGGATGGGATGGGGAGAGAGTGTGGGGGTCCCGGGCTAGGGGTGGGGCGGGCAGGGGTTACACAGGGAAGGGTCATGTGGGGAGGTCCTGGGCTAGGGGTGGAGTCATGTTGGGGGTGGTGACAGGGGTTACTCCCCTGATCCCCAGCTTCTCCCCCCAAAAAAATTTCCCCACCAGTTGCTGTCCTGGCCCGTCAGGGTAAGCCACTGGTGGGCCGGGACATTTTGTTTACTTAGGTTTACCTCCATGCCTGTGGACGCTCAAGGTAAACAAACCATCTCGGCCCGCCAGCGGCTTATCCTGATGGGCCGTGAGCCAAAGTTTGCCGACCCCTGAATTATAGGGTCGGCTTATGAATGAGTCATAAAAATTTGCCATTTTTACTTATCCATCTTGGGGGCTGGTGGGGGCGGCTTATAAACGAACCGTCTTATGATCGAGTATATACGGTAGTTAAATGGAAATTAAAAGGAACAGACACAAGAGTGAAATGCCTACAAGCTGCAGGGAATCTTTTTAAAAACACCATAATAGGGGCTCAGATTAAATGTATATCCCACATTAAAAAGTATAGTAAGAGGACAAAAAAAATGCCACCATAGCTAAACAACAGAGTAAAATAAGCAGTTAGGGGCGAAAAGGAATCGTTTAAAAATGGGAAGTCAAATTCTACTCAGGAAAACAGAAAGGAGCATGAACTCTGGAAAATCAAGTGTAAAAGTATACTTAAGGAGGCCAAGAAAAGATTTGAAGAGCAACTAGCAAAAGACTCAAAATCTAAGAACAAATTTCTAAGTATATCAGAAGCAGGAAGCATGCCAAACTATCAGTGGGGCCACTGATGTGCTAAAGGAGCACTGAAGGAAGACAAGGCCATTATGGTGAAGCTAAATGAATTCTTTGCATAGGTCTTCACTACAGAGAATGTGAGAGATTCCCACATCTGAGCCACACTATTTAGATGACATATCTGAGGAACTGTCCCATACACAGGTGTCAATAGGGGAGGTTTTGGACCAAAATGATTACCTAAACAGTAATAAGTCACCAGGACCAAATGGTATTCACCCAAGAGTTCTGAAGGAACTCAAATATGAAATTGCAGAACTGCTAACTGTGATATGTTAATCAGCTTCAGTACCAGGTGACTGGAGAATAGCTAATGTGATGCCAATTTTTAAAAAAGGCTCCAGAGGTGATCCTGGCAATTACAGGCCGATAAACCTAACTTCAGTACCAGGCAAATTGGTTTAAAACTATAGTAAAGAACAGAATTATCAGACACATAGATGAACATGATTTGTTAGGGAAGAGTAAACAGCTTTTGTAAGGGGAAATCATGCCTTACCAATTTATTAGAGTTCTTTGAGGAGATCAACAAACATTTGGACAAGGGTGAGCCAATGGATATATTGTATTGGCACTTTCAGAAAGCCTTCGATAAGGTCCCTTACCAAAGGTTCTTAAGCAGCCATAGGATAAGAGGAAAGTGCCCTCATAGATCAGTATTGGATAAAGACAGGAAACAAAGAGTAGGAATAAACAGTCAGTTTTCAGAAGAGAGAGATAAATAGCGGTGTCCCCTAGAGATTTGTACTGGGACCAGTGCTGTTCAACATATTCATAAATGATCTGGAAAAAGGAGTCAACAGTGAGATGGCAAAGTTTGCGGATGATACAGAATTACTCAAGATAGGCAAGTCCAAAGTGACTGCAAAGAGCTACAAAGGGATCTCACAAAACTGGGCAACTGGGCAAAAAATGGCAGATGAATTTCAATGTTGATAAATGCAAAGTAATGCATATTGGAAAACATAATCCCAACTTTACATAAAAAATGATGGGGTCTAAATTAGCTATTTCCACTCAAGAAAGAGATCTTGGAATCATTGTGGCTAGTTCTCTGAAAACATCTACTCCATGTGCAGCAGCAGTCAAAAAAGCTACCAGAATATTAGAAACCATTAGGAAAGAAATAGATAATAAGACAGTAAATATCATAATACCACTATATAAATCCATGGTATGCCCACACCTTGAATATTGCATGCAGTTCTGGTCAGCCCATCTCAAAAAATGATTAGAAATGGAAAAGGTACAGAGTAGGACAACACAAACGATTAAGGGTATGCAACAGCTTCTGTGTGAGGAGAAATTAAAAAGACTGGGGCTATTCGGCTTGGGAAAGAGATGACTAAGGGGGAGATATGATAGCGGTCCTCTCTGATGGACCGCAACCTTGTTGTGGTGGAGAGGCTTGCGTGGGCTAAAGATCCTCAGAGCTATATCATCTGGAGCGTTTATACTCCTGGTAGGGTCCCCCTTGGCAAGCAGGTCTGAGGTGAAGCTCCTGACTAACAATGGTCCAAACTTCAAAAGACCCCAACAGTGGAACAGGCACATATAGAGAACCTTATAGTACTCTGCGGCTGTGAAGGAGGACGAGGGCTGCAGCAGGAAGGAGGCCCCTAGTTGTCTTGGATCCCTTGCCACTGGGTCAGGGTTTTCCTCCTGTCGCGTTTTGTGTTGTCACCGCCTGTGCACCAGTTTCCCCATGTTAAAAGATTTCATGCACAGGCCTCTGCTCAAGGGTTCACACCCGCACAAAGTCCTGCGGTGATGGGGAAGACAGGAGCAGTGATCTCTGGGAGTCTTTAGTCACAAATCTGCACACAGGAGGCAGCCATGGGATGGTCATTTTGTGCTTGGTTGAGACAGAAGTGCATTTTGACAGCAATGGCTGTGACTGAGCAGGCCTTTTCAGGGGGAGGGGGCTAGAAAAGGTGCCCCAAACATAGGCTGTGTCTCACTTTTCTGACTGGATGGCTATATCCAGTGGGATCACTCAACTCCGTGATCAAAACAAAAGATATAAAAATGAATTTTGCCACCTGGAATGTCTGCACCCTTATGGACTTTTAGCACAGTGAATGCCCCAAAAGAACTGACATAATTGCCAGAGAACTGATAAGACTCAACATTGACATTACAGCTCTTAGTGAGACCCACTGGGCCGATGAAGGCCAATTAAAGAGGATGGAGGTGGCTACACCTTCTTTTGGAAAGGACAGACACCCGAAGAGAGACCCATTCACGGGATTGGATTTGCCATCAAAAATAAGATCGCCAGTCAGCTTTTGGAGTTTCCCCGTGAGGATCAACGAGCGTCTCATGACTCTTTGGCTCAAGTTTTGCAACAACCAATATGCCACGGTCATCAGCGGATACGCCCCAACACTCGATGATGAGGAAGACAATAAGGAGCAGTTTTATATAACTCTTGATGCAGTCCTCACAACCACACCTAAGGCAGCCAAACTCATCCTCCTGGGAGATTTCAGTGCCAGAGTCAGATGGGATTCCCAACTCTGGAGAGGCACAGTAGGCAAAGAAGGGGTGGGAAATGTAAACCCCAATGGTATTCTCAGTGGTGGATTAATAATTTTGCCGCCCCTCGGCCGGGAAATAATTGCCACCCTGGCCCCGCCTCGACTCCGCCCTTTTCCCGCCCCCATTCCAACCCCCTCCCCAAAGTCCCCGCCCCAACTCCGCCCCCTCCCTTCCCCTATTGGATCCCTTCCCCAAATCCCCGCCCCCAGCCCCGCCTCTTCCCCCAGTGCGCGGCATTCCCCCTCCTCCCTTCTCCCTCCCTGCCCCGCAAAACAGCTGTTTCGCGGTGCAAGCGCTGGGAGGGGAGAGAAACAGGACGCGGCGGCGCGCTTGCAGAGGAGGCGAAGGTGAGCTGCAGTGGGGGGCGGGGCCCGGAGGGGAGCTTCCGCCCCTGCAAATTTGTCGGCCTAGGCAATAATACGGCGCTGGGTATTCTCCTCCTCAGTAAATGTGTGAAGCATGACCTGCTCATAACAAATACCATCTTTAGGCAGAATAATAAATTTAAGACCATCTGGAAACATCCTCGGTCCAAACACTGGCACTTTCCTGACTATGTTATAGTCAGAGCCCGAGACTATACCAACGTCCATATAACACGAGGTCTGAGAGGTACCGATCACTGTTAGACAGACCATTGATTAGTAAGATCAGTCATGTACCTGCAGCTCGCTCCACCACACCGCAAACACCCAAAGACTAAGCGAAAGTGGTATAATATCAAAGCACTTCAAGACCAAGCCAGCTGCGAGATGTTCCAGCAACATCTATCAGAAACTCTCTAAGCCTGCCTGACAACATCATTGACATTCAAGAGCACTGGGATCAACTTAAAAACACCATTCACAATGCATGTGCTGAAACCAAAGGATATTCCACTCATCGGCACCAAGATTGGTTTGACGAAAACAAAGAGGACATCCTAGCATTAATTCAACAGAAAAGAAATGCATTTTGTAACTGGCAAATTGATTCCTTTAACAAATGAAAACATGAGGCCTATCACCTACTTAAAGCCAAAGTCCAAAGGAGGCTACGTGACATCAAAAATAAGTTGTGGCAAGAGAAGGCCTCTGAGATCCACGGTTTAGTAGACCAGGATGACATGAGAAGCTTCTTTCAAGCAACCAAAGCTATATATGGGCCAAGCTCCAAAGGCCCAATCCCCTTACATTCTCAGGATGGCTCCACCCTCCTCAGGTACAATGCATCCATTAAACAACTCTGGAAGGAGCACTTTGAGAGTCTACTAAACCACGAATCCACAGTCTCTGAAGACACCATCGAGTTTATTCCTCAACTCTCAGCAATGGAACACCTTGCTGATCCCCCATCTTTTGAAGAAGACCAGCATGCCATCACCCAGATTAAAAAAAAAATCACAAGATACCAGACTCAGACAGCATCCCAGCTGAGGTTTTTAAAGCCGGTGGAACAATGCTCCAGCACAAACTTTGCCAACTCCTCAGCAAAATCTGGACCTGCAAAGACCTGACTTTAAGAACGCCAACATTGTTACATTAAAGAAAGGGGACAAATCTTTGTGCGGGAACAATAGAGGTATTGCTCTCTTCTTCATCACAGGGAAGAGTCTTGCCCGGATCCTATTAAACAGCCTCCTCCCCCTTGCCAAGGAACTCCTCCCCACATCACAATGTGGCTTCAGGTCATCCCGAGGCACAACCAACATGATCTTCGTGGCACGACAGATTCAGGAGAAGTGCAGAGAGCAACGCCAGGAACTGTTCATGACATTCATCGATCTAACAAGGCCTTTGACTATCAATTGCGATGCCCTCTGGAAGGTGCTATGTAGGTTTGGCTGTCCACAGAAATTCATTTCCATCATCAGACTACTCCATAATGGGATGACTGCCGGCATTCTGTGCAACAGCTCAGAGACTGAACCATTCATTGTTCACACCGGTGTCAAGCAGGGCTGTGTCATTGCTCCAACACTCTTCTCCATTTACCTTGCCGTGATCCTGATTCTCATTCACAACCGTCTTCCTGACGGAATTGGAATTGAGTGGCACCTTTCAAGAGACTGGCTACTAACAATCAAGAAACTATTTGAAATAGAAGAGGGGGGGGAAAACTGTCTATCTGAAATGTTGACTTGCTGGTAAACACTTATTTTTTCTGATCACAGCCATACTTTAAAGTTTTCAATTATTGTCTTTGATGAGGGGGAAAAAAAGAGTTTTCCATCTGAAATGTTGGCAGTTCTGTAAAGACTGGTTCTTTTTTGAACCACTTTACATAGGTTTAAGCTGTGACAGCCAATATGCTGAAAACCGCCACAAGCTTTAAGAGGCTACAGGGTTGTTCTATGTTCTGTAAAAAGCTATGGTAATTTAATATTTGCATAAAAGAAACTGAAGATGGAATAAAAGGGAAAAACAAAACTATGAAATACATTTTAAAATCACAGGGGGGAAAAAACGTATGGGACTTCACAGGTTCATCTTTTATGCACAACAAAGCAAGGGTTCTAATCTGCCTAGAGACAACTCATCTCAATAAAGGACACATTATATTGACCAATTATACATTCAGTATGTCTGATACTCCATAACAAAGGGGATGCATGATAGGAAGAAGAAATTTCCTAGGGTAACTTCATTATGGAACTTAGCAGGGGAACAGAGAAGGGGGGGGGGGTCTATCAGGCCAAAGTTTCCTCCTTTAAAAATATAAATAAATAAAAAAGCACTATGATGGAAGAGGGCATGATTGCACATGCACTTGCACAAACAGAGTACAGAAAAGCCCTGACATAAGGGTGGCTGAGGATGGGGGCCTCCAGCATCATTACTGGTACCAGGATCAGGAGCACTAGAAATGGTCTTAAATTATTATTATTTTTGTCAAAAAATGCTGCTTCATCAAAACCTAAGCTTTTCACTGGAACATACCAGTTTTGACAATACTTTTGTCAGGAAAGGTTTCTCAGGTCCAGGATGAAATTTCTGGTCATATTGAGAAAGAGACAGAGACCCATCCCAGAAGAGTCAATAGCCTAGAGATCAGGGCACTCACCTGGGATGTGGGAGAACAGCATCCCAGGTGAGTGTCCTGATGACCTGGCTATTGTGGATTGGGTCTCTCTCTCTCTCGTTTTCACAAAACACTTTGAAAAGTTGCTGTTTCACCCTGACATGGAATGGGAACATTTCTGAAATCTTGAAAAGTGATGTGGGACAGGAAAGCCATATCCTGCTCTGCTCTAAAAAACACTTCCCCTCCAACCCAAAGCTTCTTGGGCTGAGAAGGGGAAGGAGAGGGCAGAGGCTCGACGTTCTCCCATCACATACAGTGCACTCGGCAGCTTAGCTACACCAATATATCAGGGAGAATATGCTCTGCCGGACATAGACTTGTCACAATGCACTCCTTCCCCAGGGCAGCGGGGAGACCAGGAAGGAGACTGTGTAACAATCTCCCTCTGGGCTTCTCAACAATGCTGTGCTCCTTGCTTGAGGCTTGATTTTAACATCACAGTCTAGCCCTTAATAAATGCAGTAACACTGAACAAGATACTACACCTTCCAGGTGCTATAAATACCAACTCTTCAGCTGGTGTCTCAAATGAAATTTTTGACACGCTTTAGTACTTATGTCCTTACATTCCTCTTTTTGCTATTTTATATATTTTTGGAATCAATAATTAAGTTACTCTTATTGAAAAATTTTGCATAATGTTTTGTGCATAAGAGAAAAAATACTGCACATTTACTATCTGTATATTCTATGATTCCGGTCAGTTGATTGTAAATGTACATACAAACATTTGTGCAATAATTTTTACGTGTTACTGAAACATAAAAATCATAAATACAAGAACTTGTTTAAAATACAATAGTTTACAGCATTACTCATATCCGTTGTATAGGTATTTCAATTTCTGTATGAAAAGTTATAGCAAGATATGCATTATCTAAGAATCATTCCTTCATTACATGATTTTCTTGAAGTTCTTACACTGGACTAAGTGGAAACATGAGTCTTTTCCTGGACATGTATAGAAGAGAAATATTAATGGGAGCTATGCATGTACATCAAATGGAGGAATTAGACATATATTTTGGCTCCCTGATTGTCAGGCCACTGAGCACTGCTATAGTCCAGTGAGCAATGCAGAGCAGTTCTGGAGCTGCTCTAACTTGCACCCGCTACAACTACTTTTAAGGGATCACCAGAATGCAAGACTGATCTGACCACATCCCCTTTTTCTTAGAGTTAATAGAGCAAAGAACTTTCCCACTGGTTTGAAAATAACATGATAGAAATCTCAAACAAGACTTCTTAAGACCTTTAATTTTTTCTAGTCTTAAATAGGCAATATTTTTTCTTACCAAAAAAAAAAAAGAATATAGAAGGATTTGACTTTTGAGAAGGAGATGCAGAAAGAACTCTAACTATGCTCTCCCACACCTCTCACACACATACATATATACGCACATTCATTTTTCAGATAGATATACATGTCATAAAATGATCACAAAATGATTTCTTACCTGGGGATATTATATAGAAGAAGTCTTTAAACTCATCCATCCAGACCTCTGCTAGTCTCCTGTTGTTCTTGTTGATTACATGACCAGTGCCACCAGGAAAAGTATAAGGGGTTGCCTTACGGAACACGTGTCCAACGTGAGAGCATGTTACAATCTCCAGGGAGCCTCCACACTGCCAAATCTGAAATTAGGCAAAATATTTAAAAACTGTGTATAAAAAGTATCCTGCAAAAATTCTGTTGCAAGAAGCAGCCAGCTCTAAGAAAATGTTTCCTTACTTTATACACTTCTGGGATGAAAAAACAGATTTACACATCAATTTTTAATGTAATTATATAGCATGGGTCAAATTTCACTAATAATAAAGTAGGTGCAAGACCATAGACTTCAGTCATCTTGTGCAAGCTTACCTGACTGGTAGACTTAGCCCTATCACTTTAGACACACACACTTTTTCTAGCACCCTACACTATAAATGGTGTAATTATGCTATGCACTAATATTCAATTCAGGATATCAGTTGTTCTTTTCTTTTTAATGATTTTGAGTTTCCAAGAATTTCAATCCACAATTCATAACGTTTTATAACAATAGAAAAGAGCTTTGGTAATTTTTGCTGGCATTGTGCTTTTTGGCTATTTAGAAGATGGTACAATGGTCCTTGATTGTAATATTATAGGTATAGATATGCATACACACAGTCACCATGGTCGTCATCCTGCTACATACATGAAGCACTAGGCCAAAACGTATGCTCTTTGGCTCCAAAACCAGTCCCCTATCTGTGGTGTGATAGGCAGCTCTGCTACCTTAGACTATTAAGAAGAAACCTATACACACAAAAGAAAATCTGATAATCTCCATGCAGTGGAAAGTACTGGTTTACTTACAGTCCTGGAGCCAAATTCCACATTCAGTTACATCAATGTAATTCCCCTTATTTCAGTGGGATTGAACTAGTATAACTGAGGGCAAATTTTGGCCCTAGGCTTTTAATATTCCATCTGACCTGCAGACTTAATTACATTGAACAACAGTGAGTTCTCATAAAACAAGATCCACCTGCAGGACCAATGTAATTTTAAGGTTCCAGGACTATACATTATATGCTCTCACCTGTAATCTCTCTGTTCCTCCCCAGTCTCCATGCTGGAGACATGGGAAAAGAATAAATTCTTCCTGTCTGTCTGTCTCCTTCTGCTTCCCAGCAATGTCTCTGGAGCTGCCAATGAGCCAAAATTAGGGCATCAGCTCTCAATGACTCATGTATGTTCCTATTTAAAATATTAACCTTTTAATATTAGAATCTAATAACCTAATCTTTGATTCTGTGCTGTAGATCTCAATGAGAACAGTCCAACAAATCAGATTTTCCCCTCTCTACTTCTTGTCTTTTTTGGCTACTGAGTAGTAAAAAAGCACTGAAAAAATTCAGAAGTCTTTAACATCTCTTTCTGGGGACTCATAATTCACTCCTACGTTTCAGCATCCAATAGCCCTGTAATTTGGTAAAAAAATTCCACTCGGGTCACAGACCTCGCCTACCAATTTTGAAGCTGTTATTCCTGTGTGGATTTCACAGAAGCATGGAGTATGGGGAATGAAGGACAAGGATGTATCACATTTACAACAGAAACTAATTTGCGACCTAAAGTATGTAGTGCTACTGCCGCTGCATAATCTAGATTGACAATTCCAGAAATTAAGCAAATTTCATAGTGTCACCATTCCAATATAGAAGTTTCACTCTATCTACTAATTACCTCTGAATAAATCTGTAATGTGGTTACTACAATTATACTTTTCAGTTTTTCACCTCACAATGTACTTAAACATATCCCTCAGAATGACTCCCTTCTCTATATTACCTATATTATGTAGTTTCTTTGGGGCTCATACTTAATTGACATTCATCCCCTTTTTTGCTGTAAGCAAAGAGTAGCAGCCGCATCCAACCCATCCACCTTCTATGTCCCCACACGCACTACTTTGGCTTTCCTCCTCACCTGACAGCATAGTTTATGAAGTCAATTTACAGCACTTCCTGATAATACAAAAAAAATACAAAAACTTTCTGGCATCTTTGACAAAAGAACTGTTACATTTTTGTAATTAGGACTCCTTTAAATAGACATAACATTTAAGAATAAACTGTACGAATAGAAATGTCGCTGCCATAGTAACAATGTAGCTCTTATTTAATATGGCTAAACCCTTTTCTATAATTCCATTAGTATGCTAAGTAATGTATTCTGGTGGGATTAGCAATGACAACAACAAAACATTCTTGCGTTTAACAACTTGTGTTTTATATTCAGTGACAATTAGTCAGTATAGATGAAACTTCAAGTTGACATACTACAGAACAGTTGCTAACGTTTTTTAAAAAGGGAATGCATGAGAAAATTTAAATATACATTACTGTATGTATTTACAAACCACCACCAAAACAATATATTTCATGTATTTCAACATTATGCCTTTCATTAAGCACCAACACTAAGATACTTCTCTAGTATCAGATTTTCCATTCCTCCCCCCGCTGATTATACTGTCCACCAGGAAATTCCCAAAATATTTATTTTAAATTTATATTCCTAACTTTTTATCGCTCCTGATACAACCTCCTCTGCAGTAAACTTGTCACAGGACTACAGAGGTGTCTAGATTCCATTGTGAAGAACAGCATTTTAACCTTTCAATCTCTTTTTTTGTAAACTGCTTTTAAGCATTCATGGGGAAATTGACTTCTATTAAAAATGTAGTACCATATTTAAACTATATGGAATTTGTGTAGACATGACCAAAATTGGGGTGACAAGCAACCTGTTCATATTTTGTTTTGATCACTGGCTAGTCTTATAATTGCACATGAACACACCTTTGGGTTGGAAACAAGTATGGTACAGTATTCATGTGCAATTATATGACTAGCAAGTGAACTCTGCTTCACACTGCAGTAGTTTTATTTCTTTCAGTTATATTTTGCTGACTGGTTACAACTCCTTTTGTTTAACTTACTGTATAGCAGGCCTTTAATTCAATTTTTGTCTGGGAGTGCTGGAATTTGTGCTCTACAGCGTCCTTCAAGTGAAGGCATGTACAAATGTAATGGGAGAGAGTCTATTCTTGAGTTTTTTGTTTTTATCAATCCTATTAATGTCCTGCCTCCATTACTGTAGTATCTAAGTGCCACACAATCTTTTAAAGTATATTTATCCCCCCAACATCCTAGTGAGGTAGGGAGGTACTACTATCCCAGTACCTTTTATACCGAGAACTATTAGCAGTGAGAACTGACTGGATTGATAAATTAAGACGTAAATCCATTTATGCATGTCTGAATATTTTTGGTGACATCATAGCAGAATTTTCAGAAGCCTTCATGATCCATCACTAATTCTGAACACTCTGCAGCAACCTTTCACTGATCTGCCACACACCATCCATCCATCCATCCACTTGCTGCTCATCCCCTACTATGAAGGCCCTTCACCATTCCTTCCATAACAACTTCCTCAAGGTTATTTCCATCTCTATGCCTAATGTGACCAAATTTCATAAGTTTGTATCTGTTGATTTCCGACATCAGGATTTGCTTCTCTCCAACAATATTTCTAATATAGGCATTCATCCTTTTTTTCCCATCCAAGAGATATGCAAGAGTCTTCACCAACACGTTTCAAATGCTTCAGTTTTCTTCTTGTCAGCAGCATTAACTTCCCACTATGCACATCCATAAATTACTATGGAAAAAGTTAGCCTTTTCATCAGTCACACCTTTGTACATTTTGAGATGTCACCGTTTTTCCACACTTTTTTAAGGGAGGTCAGCCCAAGTGGTCTTCTGATTTCTTTGGAACTGCCGCCTTGGTTGTATAAATATGATCCCAGATAATTAAATTCACACCTCTACAGCTTGTCCATTAATTGTAATGTCTGCTTGCATCCTGCTTTTGTTAGTCATAGTTTGAAATGGCAAGATGCTATAAACAGTACAGTTTGAGGCTAGGAGGGGAGTCAAGCCCAAAATCGAGAGTCCTCAACTGAGACATCCCTGCTACTCATGTCAGACAGCTTTATCCAAAGAACATCTAAGCCAAACTCACCTGCGTGCTAGGGTGAGAAGTGACCTTTCAGATGTTTAAAGATAATCACAAACACCATGAACTGTACTGGGAAGCAAATAAGAATCCAATGCAAAACTGTCTATTGTTGTATTCTCATCGCTGCCTCACCTCCTCTTGAGAGGCAGGCAGCTAGATTCCACACTGTCTAAAGTCTCTTGTGGTCTACAATATACCCTATAGTGTTTCATCCTGAAGGTGACAAAGGTGTGAACAGTGACAATGCCCATATTAGGAATGACTGCAGTTGCAGATGATAGACATTTTGGGCCAGGGCTGCTAAATGAGAAAAGCATGGACCCAAAGCATCCCAGAATGCAAACCAATTTGATGAAAGATGTGCACACCTTGCTGATAAATGATGGAGATCCTGACTCATACCACAACTTCGTGTTTTCTCCTTCCACAAAGCATCATTTCTGTCTTGTCAATATCAACTCAGAGCAAGTTCACTTACATTCAGGTCCCGGTGTTTGGTTGCTGGTGTGTATATTGCAATCTATGGATACCCATAAGTGAAATATCTCCTACACCCACTTGTCCTTTATAGCACAAATTACTCTGATCTATTTAAAGCAAGTCACGTGATTTGTTCCATTTAAAAAAAAACCATATAGTTGCTTAGAACAGCAGTGATACTATTGGTCTTTGTGTTGACTATTGCACTGCAGGTAGAATATCCAGGTCTGACAGTATAATCATAGTTTAGGCTGCTATAGAATTCTCCAACAGTTACCATGGATACTTAAACTTGACAATTTAATAAAAATTCAGTGCATATTTGATGTCTGGTAGATCACACTGGGGCAAGCAAGGCACAGTCAGCTTCTTACTGCCAAATACCCATCTGTTGATACAGCTGCTTTACGAATTAACCATTCTAATTCCCAACCTTTTAGAACAAAATGATATGATTGTATACAACGGAGTTTATTAGAAACAACACTTCTGAATTGTTGGTGAGAGCCTCATTCTTGAAGTCACAACTCTACTGCATGCTTAATTTCTCTTTTCATGGTGAAAAAATGCATTTCTATAGCACAACCCATAACTTTATGAGTTTATAATTAATTCTATTTTTTATGTTTTAGGTTAAGATTTCAAGAGATCTGGATGGTGAAAACATATTTTACATGCATCAGTAATCTGTTTCACAGGATTTTAGAAAGGGAAACTAATACTTTTTCTTACTTGAACATGCTTACACGTATTGATGGTTCAATTAGAACATTCATCAATCACAGTTTACACGCAGGCATTGAAATAACGGTACAAAAAACATGTTTTCCATCACATGAAAATGACTATAATCAACACAAGAAACAGCTGCCTTGATAAGGAAATATGTAGAAAATTTATTTGAAAATAGCCATGAATAATAATTATTATATGCTATAATAATGAAATTAGCTATTTCAATGCCCTTGTGATACTTGCAGCTAACTTTTCACAAAAATGAATCTGAGGATGCAGTATAGATAGTGGTGCATACATTTACATTCAGAATAAATGGAGCTTAGGTGCACAAACCTTACTGCATGCCCAAAGGAAAGAGCATAAATAAGTGGGAGTCCTGAGTTCATGGATGTATAGTAAAGCATGTAAGCACATGTGCAGTGCATTCTGGGTACAAACTGTGCTCCTAAAATTAGTCAGTAGAGTTGAATATTTATTGAGTTGAATATAACTTATGGAATATTGAAAAGCCCTTTGGGCTAGTTTTTCAGAATGACTGTTTGGCAGGTACTCAGAGACTCAAAATTACACAAACACTTAAAATAATTTTCAGTGTCACCATCTACTTTAGTTTTACTTCTGAAAATAAGTAAGCAGGCATGCAACTTTTCCAGCCTCACTATGAGTTACACTGGCTCACATTATTTTGTCCATAATTATATAGTGTGGCTTAGGTCTTTTAGACAGCTAGATCAGTGACTGTGCCTAAAATAGTGTACTTAAATATCTAAATCACCTGTGTAATCACTGCAATTTTGCAAGTGCAAAAATAAAGGCCCAGATAAAGTCAGGCTAAGGACCTGGAATTATTAATCCTTTCTGCACATTGGGAAAAGCGTTACCCATATTATTCAACAGTTATATCAGGAAAGCAAAATCCAGTAAAGTGGTGCAAGTTAAGAAGCGACATATAAAAGAGCCTAAACATGGCACAGCTGTCAGACATGTCCTTGGGCATCTGAACAGTGGCCATGTGTTTTTCAGTGATTGCCATAGATAGGCATATAGTAAATGGGGTGGGTTTTGGTTATGCTGACCCCCTCACTGTTTTTCTGGAAAAGGCTCTATTCTGCAGTGCTGTGTGGCTGTTACATAGTGATTTTGATGACTGCTATAATGTGAGTGTTTCTTAAGGTGGAGAAATACTACCCAATAACACAGCTGAATTAAACATGCTTTTTCCTCATTGATTTATTTGGATTTCTACAATAATAAAGAAAGTGTCTATACAAAGCTCTAGGCACACACAATACTAGGTACAAAACCAAGATTAAACAATATCTTATTCTCAACAAAGTATGAGTTTAGCTTTCTTTGGCCTTGACACGCTCCATTTTTCTAAAGGACAACCCCTTTTCCGGCTTAAACTCCTATTTAATGCTCCACTCACCTCAGAAAAGCCCACCGACTGTTATTTAAGGTTCCTTTTCCACTATGAGGGGACTCTGGGCATTCCCTTATGGACAATAACCCCTACAGAACTGAATAAAAAATGAAAAATATTTGAAACATCCTGTAGAATGAGGGAAATAAATCCTTGCTATAAAATTCTCTAGAATGGATTTAAAAAAAACCTAAAGAAAGAATGTAATACAGAATAAGATCCCGAACAGGCTTTAGAGTAATTCCTATAAAAAAAACTATTAAGTGTCTACAAAACACTGGTGGTTTCATCCTTACTAAATTGTTTAGAACTTTTTCAGAAAGGTCTCAATTATGCACTTCAGCCAGTTACACTATTTAGGTGCTTAATTACACCCACCTGACTGGTTAAAACACCTTTTACACCACTGGACGATTTACTCCTGAATGGCTAAATGTTCCACTTTATTTTTACATGGTGCAGTGAGCAAAGTGAAAAATTAGCAGCTCCCAAGCCTTCACTGTATGCAATCCTCTTGTAACTATAGCATGTTGTTTTACAGCCCAAGGCATTTAGTGAAAGATGAATGTGACAACTCGTGCTGTGTGTACTGCTTCTTTAAATCAGTATCAGGAAGCTATACAGGAGACAGGTGGGTCAACCTACAGGCATAAAATGTACACTACAGCAGAGAGACAGAGGGATAGATTTAGGGATATTTTCTTTTATTAGACTAAAGATCTTTATTCATTGTTAAAGGAGATACTGTGTCATATTTTGTCAAATTGTCATTGTTATATGACTTGCTACAAATAAAATCATTAAAGAGAAAGCAAAGATCAGTAGCACTGCTAAAAGATTATATTGATTTATTTGAAAATACAAAAGTCATATTTAATAACTTGTATTACCATTATCTTGTGGAATATTTTATGTGGAGTTGTGTAACTGTTTTCCCAATAGAATAGATAGACATTTCATTAAGTATCATTAATCTGTATTATCTGAGTCAAGCCCTGTATTGTTACTGCAAGTAATAAGGGAAATAGGATGTCTCCAATCTGTATATTTGTGGAAATGAAAACTTTGTGGAACTATTCCATTTGCACACATACACTCCACAGCTCAAGGATCTCTGTACAGTGCAAATACTCCAGCTGGGCGATTCAATATACTAAATATTAATGTCTACTGATTACACTCCTAAGACTTTTCTGAAGTGAATGAAAACACTAATGCCAGTTCCTCATCCATCAGGATAAAAGCAGGTTATTTGATACTGATGCACCTTCTTGAAGCCAGTTGGATAACAGAGAAATCAGCTTACAAATTAGCTGCAATATCTAGTCTAGATTTACAGTGGACAAAGTATTGAGTGAGAAAGGAACCATATAATCCAATTAAATCCATTTAATATTTGTGCTTATAGATGATACCATCTTCACTAGGAAGTGGGTGTGCAGGCAATGGGACTCCAGAAAGCATTGTAGACATCAGCCCAAAAGGGCAACTGTAGTTTGCGAAACGTTTATAAATAACAATTAGAGAAACTTACAGGAGATATTTAGGGATCCTGATCCTTTTGCATTTGCATTCCTAGGATGGTGCCTTCTTAGTCAGAAGTGATACCAAGAATACGCAGTTTGTTCTAGTGATTTGAAAAGTGAAGGATCCTCAAGATACCCTTTTCCTCTCAACTCGAACATCAGATAAAAAAAAGAGAGGTATTAAAAGATCTCAGAGATTTCAACAATGCCAATTGTGGCTGACTCCTACTCACAATGGTTTTCTCAACAAAATGGTCAGTTTTCAGAATGGAGAGAGGTAAATAGTGGTGTCCCCCAGGGATCTGTACTGGGCCCAGTCCTATTTAACATATTCATAAACGAACTGGAAAAAGGGGTAAACAGTGAGGTGGAAAATTTTGCAGATGATACAAAACTACTCAAGATAGTTAAGTCCCAGGCAGACTACGAAGAGCTACAAAAGGATCTCACAAAACTGGGTGACTGGGCAACAAAATGGCAGATGAAATTTAATGTTGATAAATGCAAAGTAATGCACATTGGAAAACATAATCCTAACTATACATATATAATGTAGCTAATCTAAATTAGCTGTTACAACTCAAGAAAGAGATCTTGGAGTCATTGTGGATTGTTCTCTGAAATCATCCACTCAATGTGCAGCGGCAGTCAAAAAAGCAAACAATGTTGGGAATCATCAAGAAAGTGATAGATAATAAGACAGAAAATATCATATTGCCTCTATATAAATCCATGGTATGCCCACACCTTGAATACTGCGTGCAGACATGGTTGCCCCATCTCAAAAAAGATATATTGGAATTGGAAAAGGTTCAGAAAAGGGCAACAAAAATTATTAGGGGTATAGAACAGCTTCCGTATGAGGAAAGATTAATAAGACTGGGACTTTTCAGCTTGGAAAAGAGGCGACTAACGGGGAATATGATAGAGATCTATAAAATCATGACTAGTGTGGAGAAAGTAAATAAGGAAGTGTTATTTACTCCTCATAATACAAGAACAAGGGGCCACCAAATGAAATTAATAGGTAGCAAGTTTAAAACAAACACAAGAAAGTATTTTTTCACACAATGTACTGTCAACCTCTGGAACTCCTTGCCAAAGGGTGTTGTGAAGGCCAATACTATAACGGTGTTCAAAAGGGAGCTAGATAGATTCATGGAAGATAGGTCCATCAATGGCTATTAGCCAGGATGGGCAGGAATAGTGTCCTTAGCCTCTGTTTGCCAGAAGCTGGGATTGGGGGACAGGGCATGGATCCCTTTGGGGCACCTGCCATTGGCCACTGTCAGAGGACAGGATACTGGGTTTGATGGACCTTTGGTCTGACCCAGTATGGCCGTTCTTATGTTCAGTTTTGAAGTTTTCGGACTATAACACAGGTTCCTGGAGCAAACTTCCTGCTTTAGTGTCATATTCATCATGCTTCTGGTTGGTAAACACACACATCTTTGACTTTCTTTGGACAGAACAATCATTTGTCTATCTTTGATTTCCTGCAGCTTTTGAAAAGTGTTCTTATCCATCACAATTTTGTTTTTGAAGTTTTGCTGATAATTAATATATGCTGAGCTTCAACAGGAGCTACAGCCACAGTCTTTGGCAACAAAAATTCGGCTAAGGGAACATGCCCACATCCTACCCTTCAGAATAATTCACTTTCAAATGGTCTTGCTTCTATTTTATGGTGTATGGGATCATTATCTGACAAAGAAACATTAAGGAAACTGTTTTTGTAAGGCACCTTTGAGACTGAAATCTCTATAACAAGAACAACAATACAGTGCATGCTTCCTCTCCTAGAGTGATACAACCATTACTTTAATGATGTCTCAAGTGCACAGTAAGGAACAAACAAACTAAAAAAACAACCCCCAAATGTAAGTGTTCCTTTCATCTGAGAAGTGTACAATATGCATACTATGGAGTGCTGTAGCAGATCGAGCACTCACCGCCTCCTCTTGGTCAGTCTGGGAATTAGCTCATCAGCCTCGGAGCGCCTCCTGCTGGCTGGTGTCTCGCCTGCCTCAGGCCTCATGTCCCTCCTGGACCCCAGTGCCCCTTACCTTGAGGTTCTGCCCACCGCAGTCTCCCCACACTCTGGGTCTTCCCTCCCAGGGGAACTCCCAATCCCCTATACCCACCTTGCCTCAGTGGCTACTGCCAGTCATCATCTAAACATTTTCAGGGGCAGACTGCAGTCTATAATGGCCACTCATCACTGGCAAGGGGGTTGGACCAGCTGCCTCTGCCTCTCCCTCTCCCCGGGCTACACCTCTGCGGCCCCCGTACCTGCTTTGGGCCTTTAACAAGGCCTTAGCCTGGGGAGTTGCCAGGCTGGAGCTCCCCAGCTCCTCTTGCCCTTCACCAGCCCTGCTCTGCTTCCAGTACCCTGAGCTCCCAGGCAGCTAGGCCCTTCTCCCTCCAAGGCTGGAGAGAGTCTGTGTCTGCTTTCTGGCCCTGCAGCTCTTTTATAGGGTCCACCCTGGCCCTGATTGGCTGCCTCCCAGCCTTTTCCTATTGGCACTCAGCCCCAGCCCTCTCCCAGATCTGGCCTTTAACCCCCTCAGGGCTGGAGCGAGGTGACCACCCCGCTACAAATGCATTATTGCATTAATAAAATTTGGCTCTCTCTCTCTTCAAATTGTTTTGTAACGTCTTGACTCCATCTGTACATTGTGGCAACCTTTTCTTCATTCAGATCTAAAAAGGCAATCTGCTTGGCCATGTCAAACATGGCTGTAGGGACGCTTTTTCTAGAGGAGGGATTCCAACATAGCCATGATGTTCTAACCAATTGGTACAAGCATTAATAAGTCAAATGATGTTAGAATTCTCCAAGTCTATGTCAGAAAGGGAAACAATGGATGGCAGTAAGAGATTACCATTGGTAAATTATGAAGGATGTAATTCAGGAGAAAAAGACGCACACAAAAAAGAGTATTAACTCCATTGAGGCTGTGGGAAAATAGTGAAGTAACATGAAAATCATGTCAAGCATCTATCAAACCAAGAGTACCAAAAGTGCATTTGCACTAGGACTCTGCATTTTTTGTTCATTTTGCACCAATGCAACTCAGACCATGGTTAGAAGAGGCAATGATAAAAATGCCTGAATGTGCTATATTAGTGCTTCCACTGTTGCTAGCACTAGTGGAGCTGAACTGGGGCTGGAGAAAGAGTGAAAAACGTTGACAAGCCCTCAAAGTTGCCATCTATTTCCAAAATGTATTATATGCTGCATGAAATTGAAGCTTATAAAGATGAAGCACAACAGAATAATATGCACGGTGACAATATTATCTTGAGTATAAAAATCTTCTACACAAAAGGGAATGGAAGTGCTTTATGAAAGAACAGACAGATAGATTCCCAGTTCTGTAACTAACAGGTAACAGCTGGTAGGTGTCAATGGGCACCTATCATTGTCATCAATAAATTTTGCAGTTGAAGAATTAACAGGCATGAGTCAGCACAAGGTTAACTAGTTTCTCCTAGTGTTGCAGAATGGACGGCCATACCTTCATATGTACTAGCATTCACCTTTCTAAGTGTATATGAGTTGAGGTAGTCCCAAGACTTATAAATTTTATCCATTCTTAACTTCAAAAGGGAAAAAAAACATTTTCTTTTTCAAACTTGTCTTGATTATTGGTAGAGCTGGTTGAAAAAAATGTCTACATTTCAATTTTTTTGACAAAAGAGAGATAGAGAGAGAGAGAGAGAAGGGGATAAATGGTTTGGGAAAAAAATTTACGAACATTTCCCCAAAATTTCAACCCGTTTTAAGCATATGCTTACATGCTTTCCTGAATGGAGTGTTTGACTTCATTTGGACTACTCAGTACTTAAATTCTTTCACTGAAGCTATGTTGATTTACCCCAGCTGAGTATCTGGCCCTCAGTGTGTAACTCTTTTTAAGCTATACCTATGAAAACAAAAGGGTAGCCAGAATTTTGTTTTTTTCACATCCAGAAAATTGTATATTTCTAACTCCAGAAGAGCTGAAGTGATTTTTACTATTTAACTTATAAATGTTCACCTTTGGGAAGAGAAGCTACCTTTAAAACATCTGCCCCAAAGGTGACTGTTTTGTTATGATCTTAGATCTGACTTCTCCTTTCTTAAGCCTTTCATTTTCCTCTCTGTCTTTGTGGAGACAAATTCTCTTAAATACATATGTAACTCTGATCTGGGGCCTGATCCTTTTGAAGCCAATTGTTCTCAGTCCCTTTTGTCAGAGAGATGGACAGACACTGTAATCTGAATTTCAAAGATAATGAGTATCCCCGGATCCTATTCAGTTCAAATACTCAGCATTTCTGAAAATGTCCTACTGTTTGAACATACAATGCTCACCTCTTTGTAATCACCCAATTATTGTTCTTCATTAAAACATTCAATGGAGCTTGCTTCCTCTCCAATGCTGCAATATAGGAGTATAAAAGGGATGTACAGGGCTAGTGAAGATTTATCCCTTAAATTTATTCATAAGAGTGATTCCTCAGAATGTCCATCATAGGACAATAGGATAAAAAGGGATTGTTTGGTAGTAGGTTTTGAACTGCTTACCATTAACTTTTAGATCCTAGCTAAAACTAAGCTTTGGGACATGTATTCCAAAAATAACAACATAATTAAATAGTATGACACCAACCGGTAAAGGCCAGAAAATTCTAACTTTGGACAAACACTCCATCTTTACATTAGGTTGTGTCTCTGTTTTCAGCTTTAAGTGGGGAATTCCAATCACAATTTTTAATTTCCTAGCTTCTGATAGCAAGTGTGTCATCATTAACATTATTCAAGCCTACTGCTTATTATGTGTTGGTAACTATTCACAGTCCAAAAAGAACTCAATGACCGGCACCTGTAGGTCTTGAGATACCCAGAATACAGAGTATTACATTCAGCATAAATTCCTGAAAGAATAACTTGAGTCTATAATCAGAAGCTTGCAAGAGGAGAGCCTATATAGAATTCTGAATACTTCCTTGACAAAACTACATCCTGATGGAATTCTCTAGAGGGAAAGTCCACCACAAATTTGAGGAGACACAATGTGCCAACACACATTTCTGCTAGATGACACAAAAGCTTCAGATGATGAAATATTCTTTTAAGAAAATGAACAAACATTCACCACTATCCCTGGCTAGTTGTCTTAGCAGACAGGCCAAGCATTTCACAGGTGAGGAGACTAAACTTCGCTCTCACCATAAAAGGTAATCCCTCCAGAACAGGTAGAGAAAGGCACATTACTGAGCTAGCATAAGTAAAGGTTTTGTTGACTCTTACCATGCTGTGCTCATTTTGTGACTAAATAGACTCAAGCCACCATAGGTATCAGTCTGGCATCTTCCACAAAAACAACACTTGAATAAAATAAATACTGTAAACCCTGGTACCATTAGACAAGGCTTCACCTGCTGGTACTTGTACCATGGTAGCTACATCACTAGTTTTCAACAGAGCTGGTCAAAAAATGCAGAAAACTTCATAGAAAAAAAATTGAAACTAGAAATGTTTTCACCAGCTTTAGTTTTTAATTTGTTCCCATTGGTATTTTATTAATCAATTCCTGCTTGATGTCTAAAAACTTGTTTTAATTAGGTCACACTTTGCCTCCTTTTAAAATGTAAAGGCTCTGAATACCAAGAAATAGCATAGTATTAATGCTTTCCATTTCCATGGTAATCACATTGCACTGAAAACATATTTTATTTCTATTATTGATACCTTGCTCTCTTATTAGGTTGATGCTTATTTTTCAAACTGGTGATTTTTCTTGAAGTTTAAATGTCTTCTGAAGTAAGACATGAAATAGCTTTTTCTAATGTGATGCCTGGAGAGTTCATCAGAAAATTCATAAGCTTATTTTGCCCAGTTTTAATGAGTGAGGAAGGATAGATCTGTTTGTGAAGCTCCCTCTTCTCCTTACTACAAGTGCATATTTTATAACTAGCAATTGTGTTACTGCCCTTGACCATTTCAAATATTCTGGAGTGACATTTTTAATCTGAATTTGGAATTTAGTGTCTAATGAAAGAGTCCCACAATTTATATAACATGGGCCAAATGCTGAGGTCTTTACTTAGACGAATTCCTATTAACATCCCTAAATGGGAGCAAAGTGCAAATTGAACAAGGACCTCCCGATTTGACTGTATATGTCTAAAGAAACTATTAAAAGGGGGGAAATGCTATCAACAGATGCTTTGCTCTCCAGAGAATGGAATATTCTATGACCAGCCAACTCACATCACAAACCTAAACACACAGGGTGAAATCCTGGCCCTACTGAAGTCAATGGGAGTTTTGCCCTGGCCCCATTGAAGTCAATGGAGCCAGGATTTCACCTGATAGGTAATCATGTTCTTTAAAACAATTCTCAGTTTAAATAGGGTTATACTTTCTAAGGGACATCTGTTATGGAAAGAGTTATTGTCTAGTGCACTACGGTTCAAAGCAGCTAAATCCTCAGAGTTCTTGACCTCTGTCTGGGTAGATACCACAGGGATACCCCAACTGCCTCCCAGGGAGCTGGGAAACAACAAGGCAACGTAGAATCAGTGGAGGATGGAGAACACTATATTTAAGACATTAAGCTCCTCAGAGCAAGTTTTTAAAATATAGGGCACTGATTCAGGTAAGCACACACTTTAAGTCTATCCTTATTGAAACTGGTTCTTAAGTATGAGCTTAAAGCTAAGTATATGTGTATGTGCTGTCCTGAATTGAATACTACACTTTTCTTCAGAGGCACAGACACAGTGTGTGTGTGGAGGGGGGGGGGGGGGGAGAGAGAGCGCGCACAGATGGCAAGGAATTGTAAATTACTTCATTTTTTGCACTTACAAAAATTTGTAAGAATCTGTACAAAGAAAATGCAAAATCAAAAATGGAGAATTATGTACAAATCAAGGCCTGAGGCCTCATCAATATTTTTGTTAACAGGAGACAAAAAAAAGCATTTATCAAATGTCTAGGATTAGAGCTTTAAGGAGTTAGATGAGGGCTAAACAATTTCTTCAGGTTTCCTACTTGACAGTATGTTACAAAGGGAACCATGGAAAGAAGCTTCCTCAGTAACAGGACAGAGTCCTTCTCAAAGACAATAGATGAAATGCCCTGAAATTAGAACTACAATAGGTAGAGCCCTGCAAATCTGCAGGTATCCGCAAAAATGGTCTGCGGATAGGATGCAGAGCGAAATTTTGCATCTAGAGCCCTGCAAATCTGAATATCTGTGGATCATTTTTGCTAATCGGATGCAGACACAAATTTTGTCTCCATGGAAGGCTCTAACAATGTACTTTTCCTGGACAATTATGGACTATTGTGTCCAGGTTCATTGGGACATGGTTTAATTCACATCAAAAATTTTAGTTTTAAAATGCCTGTTCTTTGGGGTTAAGATTGCTCATCATAAGTTGCAGACATTCATTTACTTTTATACCCAGCAAAAAGTGAACTGAATTAACAGGTACATTTAAACACGTGGGTACACACATACAGTATTGTACATCTGATACTTTAAAGTAAAAACACTCAAGGCAAAAGAAGCTTAGAAAAAAAATCTCTATCCTTCTACTTCATTGAACAATAAACAACGATGCTTTCACTATGTAGTTAAGATACTGCCAAAGCTTCAGCTGATTTCTTCTAAAAGTAATAATAATGTCTGCTTGACAAAACTTTAGTGTTTTATGCGTAGAAAAGGGATGTATTTAATTTTATTTTGCATACTACTTTGCCTTGTAAAGACTGCAATACATCATATAATATTAAGTCATTTTTCACATCCTTCCTAATCATTTATTCATCAAAGCCGCAATTTTCCAATCTTCCTTTGATTTAAAAAGGTAATTTACAAAATAAATGCATTTCATTTTATTCTTGTAAGGGGCAAAATGCCTCTAACTGATAGAAATCAAGTCACTATTTTGCAGGATATGAAATTCCTTAGAGAGCATGGCTCTCATATGTATAAAGAATAGAAATCCTAGTCATAGCTTGCAAATCCATGATAATATACATAGTTGAAAGCTTCTGTTGAAAAGCATAGTTGGATTTTCAATACTGCACACTTTATTTAATTTATGTCAATTGGCATCCCAACTGTTTCAATGAAAGCCCTGGGGTTTTAATATAAATATATTAGTAAACCTTATGATAACTTTAAAATCATTATCTAAAAATCTTTCAGAACAATGATAAATGTTGCATGCAGTAGAAAAAGAACCCCAAAAACACGACCACGAGGCATCTCTAGTTATTTTTAGAATTTTAAATTAATCCAGAACTTGCATTTTAGCTCAAACAAAAGTGCCTCATCTGCAATGTACATGTCATTATAGTATAACTGTTGGTTGTCAGAAAATGAAGTAAAATGGGAATTACCCTAAAAGACATTTCAAGATTTTCTCCACCCCAGATATCCATTCCTGCATCGTAAGTTCCTATCTCTTCAAAGTAGTTTCTGTCAATAGAAAATAGGCCACCAGCCATAGTAGGGGTCCTAGTTGAAAACAAACAGAAATAAAAAAAGAAAAAAGAAAAAAGAAAAATACCTTTTGAAAGACACTGAAATTTAATAAATGATACTATAGCACACATGTCTCCAGACCTTTTGAATATAAAAATATATTCTAAATACATTAATGAAAATATATAAAATAATATGATTTAGAATGTCTACAGCTCTAATCCAGCTGTGGGCCAAATAGTGCAGTTCTTATTCAGGCAAAACTCCCACTGACAACAGGAGTTTTACTGAGTAAGAACTGCAGCATCACTCTGTACGTGAAATTCCACTTAATATGATGCACCTAAAAAAATCAGTTTAAATGGATGGAATATTGGCCTTTTGCTTCTGGAATAGCAGTTTAAATCCAATCTGATATGCTTAGTGAAGAGAGTTTAATGCCTTTAGCTCTCCCCTTAGAGAGAGACTAAATGTTCATAAAATTACCAGGCATAATCTCCTTTAACAGGATTATAAATCTTTACAACAGGCAAATCCAATCAGAGTGCAAATTCACTATGAGTAAAAATATCCTGTTTCCCTGTAAAGATTTTTTAGAGTTTAAATCTACATTAATGACAAATGTTTATCTGAGATAATATAAACATATATTATTGAAACGGTACTAATTTCAGGCTTCACAGACACTCGGCTTTGGCCTTCTCTTACCATCAGAATAAAGGCTGAGATAATTTCATAATCAATGCTTTTATTAGTGCATCTATAGTACTGTCAACCTAAATACTAGTGCACAGCTAAGGAGAGAGGACAGAACTAGCATGGAATCTAAGTTAAAACTTGACCCCGCAAACATGGCTATGAAGAACTTTAGTCATATGTTCTAGTATTTCACAATAGCGTCTTTATGTTCTATACTCTCCCTCATTGAAAAATTGGCCCTCCACACTTTAGTTAATCTATTTGTAAATTCCTTAGGGCAGGATTGTGATCTGTCCTTACAACACCATACAAGGGAGTAAGAAGGTGCAAGGCACTGCGTTAATCCTCTGCATGGGTTATCTACATGGAGGGGCAGTGTGGGAAGGAGAGCAACTATTGTGGAAATGCTATTCCACTATTGTATAGATGGGCAAGCAGGGGGTGGGGAGATTGGCAGGGTCTTGGCTCTGACCCTCTCCTGCAATCCACTAGTCAGCAGATTCGAGCCAGTGTGGAGGCTACTGGTATAGACCAATAGCAGATTACTTCCTTCCAGTACAAAAGGGAAGGCAGAGAGCAAATAACGGCAATTAATTCTCTGATCTGCTCTGATGGTGCAGCTAAGCCCTGCCCCTTACTGAAGGCAGGTTCTAAAGTTACATTCTAGCCCTTAATATTTAAGATGCTGATGTGATGAAGCACTTAAGCTTGAGCTTAACTTTAAGCAGTCCCATTACAGTAATGAAGTCTTATGTGCTTTGCTGGATAAGAATATCTGAGCACAAAAAAATTAGAATAACTATTAATTAGGGACTGGTGTTCAAATATGGAAATTGAATAGTGGTTTTATCCTCAGAATTAAGAACAATTACAAAATGAATGACACTTAATTAGAATATGCATTTTGAAACTAATCTTTTCTATTACATTGTATACAAATATATATAGACGCACATACAAACAGCTTTAATAGACAGCTGAGTCAATAATTTAGTAATTCACAACAATTAATTTATTCAGCAAGTTTTCTTTATACAATGGATTGTTTGTGAAGATTGAATATCAGATACTCAAGTACAATGTTTAAAATTTGTAGTTTGCTCCTTGTCTTTGGTCAGATATGTCACAGGTTTCTCTTCCCTGAATGGATAAGCAATGCAACCACTTCCAGCACAAATACCCATGGTGTGTGAATTTAAAATTCAGTTTCCATGAATGCCTGTGAATGTGACATTGCAGTTGGCTTTGTGAAAATGTGGATGTCAATTTGATTGCTCAAATGAGCATAGCTCAACAGAATTCATTCAGTAATATGGGTGAATATTCAGGCAAATTACCGATCCAGCTCTATTCAACTACATATACACATAGACCTTTGTGCACAGCAAGGGACCTCTTCCATTGTTATTTTAGCACCAGCACAACTTCCCTGGTGTTTAATAACAATGGGAGCACTAGTGTGCACTAGCCACCCCTTTCTAACTGTTCCAGTGGTAAAGAGAGCTGGCTACTGGTCTATACTAGCACTCCCACCATTGCTAGTGCCAGTGAAGCTACACTGCTAAGAGATTTCCTTGAAATCCTCCATGTTACCTTATATACCTATACATATATTTTGTATGACATATACAGCTGATACCACAGAGTATTTGCCTTTGCATAATTATTTCCTCTTCTGCCAGAGCTTACTATCATAACTCCTAATAAGATAGCATAGTTCAGTGAAGAGCAACCAAATGATATTGAACCTCTGCATTTACCTACATTTCATAGGTGTATTTTTCTCCCCATGCTCTCTACACTGCAAGCTCAGATAATTAACTGTCTGTCATTTCGGTATAGTTAAGCCTTCCTAGGTCTCAAAGCTGCTTAACTGCCCTCAACCTTGCTATATTTCTGCCACAAATATCATCATTGACTCTCTGAGCTATAATGAGGAACAATAATGAAACTGAACAGATGGTAATGATTTTTGGCTATGGCCCCCTACCTGACTGGGGCATTTCACTGTACGAGATTGTAATACTGTAGGTGACTATCATCAAGCAGGAGAAAAAACAAAAATTCCTGTAATTTGTATACACTTCACATTATATTTTAGAGTGCTTACCAATTCAAAAATATTAGGTTTAAATGACAATTATATTAGTGGCTAGTTAAAGACCTCTATTTCTGTGTAAAATCACTACACTGAAACCTAAAACACTAAGTTTGCTGAGTTTTATTTACATATTTGAAACTGACCAGATTCATCAGGAGATCACCAAGATTCACAAATGTTTTGCACAAACCTGCATGTAGCAAGGCATGAACAAATGTGGGCCAACATATGAGCCCTATATTGCAAACACACATATAGGAGATTATCTTACTGAAATTAGTAGTCCCATTGGTTTCACATAAGTAGAATTACTCATCTGTGCATGGGATTGCAATATTAAGCCCTGATGCTTTGCATCAAAATCATGTGAAAATTTTCATTTTTGCAGATTCATTGTGAAAGCAAGCGACTCTTGGCAGTTTCAACTGAGTTTTACTTTGAGATTTGTGGGGCTTTTGAAATTTGATGGCAGCGTCGTGGGTGCAAATGCACAGAGATCAAAACTGTAAGCAATGTTCACCTCAATCCTTACAAACTGAAACTACTGAATATCGTACAGGCCTACTGTAAAATTTACATACACATCAATAAAGGGGTTACCTAAATAAAACATGACAGCCAAAACTATTATCAACTATGTAAATTGAACTTGTTACATAAACAAATAGCTGTGCCGCTGTCATTGTAAAAACAACTAAAATAGCGATAATAGAAAGAATAAAGTCTTATTGATCCTTGTTGAAATTCGGCTGCTGCCCACTATATGATTATCAGTGCATTGTGCATGTTAGGTGTTGATTGTTTAAGAGTAAAGGTAGTATATTCTGATTTATTTTTCTGGTCTTATTTGGTCTTTTCTGGTCTTATTTGGCTTTTTTGGTTTGTTCGGTTTTTGTCAACCCACTGAGATAGACCAGGGAAGAAGATCTGGCTCCTTGATGCTGGGTAAAAGGAGCAACACAACATAAAAGCACCCTAAAAGCCCCATATTCTGATGAGGGATGATTCAGTCAGTGCAGGGCCTGTGGAATACTGCCTCCCAGTGATCACCTTGCAAGCTAGGGCATAGGGACAGAGAGGCATGCTGGTGGGGAGGCTGCAGAGATTCTAGGCAGCACTGTGGTCCATAGGGGAGCTGCCAAAAATTAGATAAGGCCTCCAGGGCTGTTCAAGTTATGTTGGGAGTCTCCTCAAGCCCTGGAGCAGCCTAGAACTGGGAGGGAGGAAAGGGGGCTTAAAGCTGCCCTACGCCCCCCTGATCCTGGTTGTGAAATCTGTGCTGTACCTTTCAGAAGAGCAGCACAGAATATTACCCGTTATATTTAACTTTGGCTCCAAGAATTCTAAGTGGCAATTGATGAGTTACATATTTTTACACTGACAAGATGGGTGAAATTGTATCTTTTACTGAAACAACTTCTCTTGGAGAAAGAGACAAGCTTTCAAGTTCCACACAGAGCTCTGAAGAAGAGCTCTGTGTCAGCTTGAAGCTTATCTCTTTCACCAACAGAAGGTGGCCCCAGAAAAGATATTACTACATCCAACGTGTCTTTCTAACATCCTGGGACCAACATGGCTACAACAACACTGCATACAACATATTTTACAGTCGCAAATTATATGAATCACATTTAGCAACATGAGGGACTGCATGAGGGAATGTAAACAAATCATCATTTCCTGTGGTACTAGGAATTATGAATGAGACAAAGCTCCCAAGTCATTAGTTCAACTTTAGCCCAGTTTATCATGACCAACAGTCCTTTCCATTTTATGGCCGTACCACTCTATGCCATATGATTTGGTGGTCTCAGTCCAATTATTAGTGAGAAGATTTCCACAACCCAAAAAACAGAACTACAGTTTCACCAGCTGGCATCCTTGTTGATTGCCTCAACACACAGCCAAAAATGCAAACTATACCCCACCTTAGTGTATGTAAGATAAATAAGGACATTATCTATATGTAATCTGGAATAAGGATTCTATTTATATAGGTTCCTATTAGTATCAGACATCATCCAGTTGTTGGGATGGAGAATGAGAAAAGGATAAACAAGGTATGCGCTCTACTTTCTGTATATGTTTGTTCTTTTATTTTTATTCATAGTAGTTGGCATAATAATAAAATGCTTAGGAAGAAAACAAAAATGTCAAAATAAAGAGTGACTCAATAAATTTTAGCACCTAGTGAACTGAGCTTTTAAGAAGGAAGATGAATATGGTGATATCCAGTAAAGATGGACTGGCGTGGACAGCTTTAACGTGCACAGCACAAAAACATCTGGTATTTTTGACATTAAGCTGCGTTTAAACTGTTCTCAGAACAGACAGTATTCTGTTGCCTGAAGCATGATAATATGTTGGCACACTGACAGGAGGAGGAATCAACTTTCTCAAAGACACAGTGAGGTCTGCAGAGCACAAATAGTATGCAAGGCTATTTAAAGGAAAATATTAAGGAAGTAGTTCTGCTTAGCAAGAGTATGTGATTTGGTTAACCCTCTCTCTCTCTCTCATCATTTGGGCAGTGGTGGAATACAACAACCTGACAAAAGTGCATGGTTCAAAATTCCCTGTGGTGTTTGTTACTCCATTTTAATTAATCACAGATAGATGTTGGATTGATGCCTGTAATTAGTTACATAAAGCTCTGATTTGTAGTTCTTCCATTTTGTCATCTAGAACTAAAAAAGAATAGTGGTTTGGAAGTTACTATAACCTCCCCTCAAACGTGCTCCCATTGTCTTTTGATTTCACAACTCCTCCTAGTGTCCACTATATCCTTTCAGCCAATGGCTGCTAGTTTTATAACCACCATGTTGGTTGCAATCATCAGTGGAGTGAAATCAATGGCTGTCAGAGAAAATGTTGGAAAAGAAAGGTATAGACATCCCTTGGTGTAATGCATGCAATGTGGCTGTAGTTTGAAGCCTGATGGCTGGAGCAAGCTACAGAGGGCTGTACATGATCACACCTCCCACTTGTAGGGCAGAAGATCTACGTACTAGTGGGTCCTCCAGCCACACCCCTTCCATTCTTTGTGCACAACCATGAAGGGAGCTCAGTCGGAGAAGGGTTCTATGGCTGGCAGGGACTTTTCTCCTCTTATGTGCCCGTGGCATCCAGTCACCCTCTCTTCCATTACATCGCTTAACCCCCAGTGGTTCTGCAGCCTGAGGAATCTCTGTACTCATGGAAGAGGGGACTGTGTATATCTCTATGTGTATGTATAAAAATAAAGCATTTTGAAAAGGTCCGATAATCTATTGTGGCTCTACTGGGCCTAAGGTTATTCCAGTGAAAGTCAATGGGAGTTTTGCCATTTACTTAAATGGGAGCAGGATAAAAACTTTGGGGTTAAGTAGAAGCTTAATTAAGACATATATTGATTGACAGTCCTTACATCTTATTCTATTTCAGATAAACAAAGCACCCTTCTAAAGGAAGTGTCCTGCAGTAACTTCCACAGGCTGCCTGGGCCCAGACAATATTTGGGTTCAAACACTGAAGAATGATCAATCACAGTCCAGGTTTGATTTCTGCAAGAGACCAAATGATGGAAAAACCTTCAAAGGTGTTAAGATTCCAATTGGTTCTAGGGAGAATCCCCAAGTGCAATGTTTGTCTAAACTACTTTGGCTCTGGAAATCAATCTGCAGTTGGGGATTTCCTCTCCCTCTCTCCCCCCCACTCCCCGACCCCCTCCCTCCCTTTTTCCTCCTCACTCTGTAATTTTAGTCACAGATTGTCTCTTGGTGTTGTGGTGCTTTTGTTACAGACTAAAATAATTACATCTGTGGAAAAAACAAGATAACCACCAAGCCTGAGAAAAATACAGCTAATTCTTCCTGAACTTTAGAAAAGGTTCTGATTCAATTCTCTGTTTGAATTTTGGTAGAACGTTGTATGGTTGGGTCTTATTATCCAAAAATGTTTCTTTGCCCCAGTGCAAACCTCTCTCCCCAGCTGAAAGAGAAATGGAGAATTTTTTGGAATCATGAACAAAGTAACACAGCTTAGTAGATAGCGTAGAGGACAGCAGGTTGAGTGAGTGGATTCTATTCCAGGTTGGCTGTGTGGTTTTAGGTAGGTCACTTACCACCTGTAAACTGGGGGTAGTAGCCACCTTTGTAAAAGTGCTAAGAGTTCTTTGGGTGAAATACATAATGTAAGTGCAAAATTATTATTGGAGGAGATAATATACTATGGTTACCTTATAAAAACCTACCTAGGTAGACTTCCTGACCCTATGGTGAGGAGGAAATAGGAAAGGGAACAAGGATACCGGAGCAGTGTTTTGGAAACAAAGGAGAAAAATATGGGATCAAAATAATAGGGACACATTTGTGAAGAATAGTGACAGCAGTGACTGTACATCGGATCAGGGTATTTTAAATTTGCTGTAACTGAATTCTGAATCTTTGTTTGCTACACTAAGCATCATTAATTAATATAAAATAAAAGGCTTATGAATTCCCACAGCTACTGTTCATTGCAGGTGATTTGTTTTTTAAAGCTATCTGACGGAGCTTCTCTTTACAACTGTATTGGATGACAATTATCCGTAGGCTTTTACAACAGTCATTGAATTAATTAACCATTTGCAATAAATTCTAGAAACTCCAGCAAAGGCAGATATTTCTGTTGCTTCACCTCCCCAATCATCTTATAAAATTAAATTTCATAAAACAGTTTCTTGTAATTCTAGGGCAAACAAAGCAAGTAAGTCTAGTGCTTATTTCCATCAACTGAAGAAAAAGAACCAGATAAATTCTATTGGTTAGAGTTTACAGTAAATTTCATGTTCAACTTATCAGGATTTATATAACAAAATACAAGATGACTGAGCTCTGCTAAGACTTATCTTCATGAGCAAGTTGGGTGACTTATGAGTAAATTATCCAGATCTTTCTTACTAAAGGTGGTAAAGATCTTTACGAAGCAACTCATATTTTATACTAGAGTGTATGCATGTTGCTACTGAATATAAAAAGGGAAAGGTAGGTGATGACCAATATTAACTTATTATAGATAATAGATACTCTAGGTAACATTCTTCTTTCAATTATGTGTGTACAACCCCCTTAACTTTCAGTGTGCCAAAGAGCAGAACTTGGATGCAATGACTCTTATACACACATTCAAGAAAACATAAAAGTCAGTGGTGTTATATACACCTATTTAATCAGTTGGACAGAAAAACAGATCTAGATACACACTCACAGTACTTAACCCAGATGCTTATAGAATGGGAAAATCAACCAGAAGAAATGGTTTGTTGCTAAGATTTGCAGTATGAGGGTCTTTTTTTTTTTTTTTTTTTTTTTTTTTGGATCCCCAGTGGCTTCTGAAGTAGTAGTGGTTGCCAAAAACACTTTCGGCTTGGCTAGAATATTGAATCATTTTCTTTTGGATTCAGACCTTGTTACTATTATCCATGTCTTTGACACCTCCAGATTGATTTATTGCAGTGAGCTCCATATGAGGCTATGCTTTAAAAGCTATTTGGAAATTGCAAATAGCATCAAACACAACAGATCATTAATTAAATGTTATTTCCTATAGGAAGCCCATTGTACCTGTGCTCAGGACATGCACTAACTGCCAGCTGATTTCCAGTTTCATATGCTGTTTTGACTTATGAAAAAAAGAATGGGGTGAGGGTCCTGGCTACTTGAGACAGCCTTTCCCCCACATGGGACGTCACAGCAGCCATGCTCACCTGTGGTGTCTGAGCTAACATTTGCTTAGTTTAAATAGGAGTAACTGGTGGTAGGTGTTCTTGATAAGGGCCCTTGCCTCTGAAACTCACTTCTCCTGGTACACCAATCAGGTGGCCATCAAAACAAGCTGCAAGACTCACTTGTCATCCCAGTTTTTCCCCCAAGGCACAGGAAGGAGGGGAATGGGGTGGATAATTGGGGAATGTTTTGTTTTGAAGCTGGGGAGGATTTTAGGCAGGTTAATATTATTTTAATATAATTTTAACATATTACAAATTCAATTGTTTGTGAATTTTTATACATGTCTAGGAGTTAATAATTTGTTTGTAAATCAAAATAAACCCACACACTATAATTTATGTAGTATCATTAGCCATGTGATACATTACTTTGCTCACTAATTATCTCCAACAGGCCTACTTTTAACATTTCAAGCAACCTCAGCTAAAAACAGAAAGCACCTGCCAAATAAGTGTCTTATTCTGTCTCTTCCTGACCTCTTCAGGATTTTTATTTTAATAAAAGGAGTTTTTTAAATTAAAATCCGTTGACTAATTTTGGCTCAGGACCAATCTATAAAATGCTGCCATTTGACTCCAAGAGAGGGAAGTAGGATATCAGCAGTGAAGTCCTACACTGACCAGCCAACATACCAGCAAGTTTCTCACAAACACAAACACTTTCTCACTAAAGGAGTTGGTAACCATGGAGAGAAGAGCTGCTGCCAGTAGCAGTCTTTGAATTTCTTGAAATTCCCCACAAGTCAGTGCTATTATTCAGGAGCTGGGAGAGTGGATAAGTCGAGCAAGGAGTGACCAGATGTCCCGATTTTATAGGAAAAAGAACAGGAGTACTTGTGGCACCTTAGAGACTAACAAATTTATTAGAAGCAACAGAGGGTCCTGTGGCACCTTTAAGACTAACAGAAGTATTGGGAGCATAAGCTTTCGTGGGTAAGAACCTCACTTCTTCAGATGCAAGCATCTGAAGAAGTGAGGTTGCATCTTCTTGCATCTGAAGTGAGGTTGCACTTCTTGCATCTGAAGAAGTGAGGTTCTTACCCACAAAAGCTTATGCTCCCAATACTTCTGTTAGTCTTAAAGGTGCCACAGGACCCTCTGTTGCTTTTTACAGATTCAGACTAACACGGCTACCCCTCTGATACTTAAATTTATTAGAGCATAAGCTTTCATGGGCTACAGCCCACGTCTTTGGATGCATAGAATGGAACATATATTGAGGAGATATATATACACATACAGAGAGCATGAAAAGGTGGGAGTTGTCTTACCAACTCTGAGAGGCCAATTAAGTAAGAGAAAAAAACTTTTGAAGTGATAATCAAGATAGCCCAGTACAGACAGTTTGATAAGAAGTGTGAGAATACTTACATGGGGAGATAGATTCAATGTTTGTAATGGCTCAGCCATTCCCAGTCTCTATTCAAGCCTTGATTGTATCTAGTTTGCATATCAATTCAAGCTCAGCAGTTTCTCCTTGGAGTCTGTTTTTGAAGTTTTTCTGTTGCAAAATTGCAACCCGCAGGTCTGTCATTGAGTGACCAGACAGGTTAAAGTGTTCTCCTACTGGTTTTTGAATGTTATGATTCCTGATGTCAGATTTGTGTCCATTAATTCTTTTGCGTAGAGACTAGGATTACCATACGTCCGGATTTTCCCGGACATGTCCGGCTTTTTGGGCTCCAAATCCCCGTCCGGGGGGAAATCCCAAAAAGCCGGACGTGTCCGGGAAAATCGGGACATGCAGGGCCGGCGGTGCTGGGCCGGGGGCCGGGCCGGGTGCCGGCGGTGCCGAGCCGGGGACCGGGCCGGCGGTGCGGTGCCGGGCCGGGGGCCGGGCTGGCGGTGCCGAGCTGGGGGCCGGGCCGGGGACCGGGCCGGCGGTGCCGAGCTGGGGGCCAGGGGCCGGGCCGGGGACCGGGCCGGCGGTGCGGTGCCGAGCCGGGGGCCGGGGCCGGGGGGTGCTGAGCCGGGGGCCGGGCTGGGGACCGGCAGTGCTGGGCGGGACGGGGGTGCTCGGCCGGGGGCCCGGGGGCCGGGCTGGGGCCCGGCAGTGCTGGGCGGGACGGGGGTGCTCGGCCGGGGGCTGGCCCAGGGCCGGCACCCCGGAGCCCGAGCCGACCCAGGCTGGAGACGCCGGGGGAGCCAGACTGGGCCGCGCCTCCTCCCCCCACACCCCCCTTACCTGCTTCAGGCTTCCCGCGAATCAAATGTTCACGGGAAGCAGGGGAGGGGGCGGAGTTGGGGCGGGGACTTTGGGGAAGGGCGGAGTTGGGGCGGGGGCGGGGCCAGGGCCCGTGGAGTGTCCTCCTTTTGGAGGCTCAAAATATGGTAACCCTAGTAGAGACTGTCCAGTTTGGCCAATGTACATGGCAGAGGGGCATTGCTGGCACAATCTATCTCCCCATGTAAGTATTCTCACACTTCTTATCAAACTGTCTGTACTGGGCTATCTTGATTATCACTTCAAAAGTTTTTTTCTCTTACTTAATTGGCCTCTCAGAGTTGGTAAGACAACTCCCACCTTTTCATGCTCTCTGTATGTGTATATATATCTCCTCAATATATGTTCCATTCTATGCATCTGAAGAAGTGGGCTGTAGCCCACGAAAGCTTATGCTCTAATAAATTTGTTAGCCTCTAAGGTGCCACAAGTATTCCTGTTCTTTTTGCGGATACAGATTAACATGGCTGCTACTCTGAAACTGATTTTATAGGGACAGTCCCAATTTTGGGGTCTTTTTCTTATGTAGGCTCCTATTACTCCCCACCCCCTGTCCTGATTTTTCACATTTGCTGTCTGGAGGTTGACACACAAAGCACCACACAGGGATGTGAGGGAACAAAGAGCCAGTACAGGAGGGGGCATGGAGGATGGAGCCACCAGGTGAGGAGAAAAAGAGGCTGAGCCAGTAGGGGTAGTGGTAAGAATTAACTCTTGGGATTTTACACAAACATCTCAGCATTTGTGAAACAGCCATTGAGGGGCTTTGCAGATGATAGCAGTAAAATTTGACCCGGGGGAAGATAGTTTCCTTACTTGTGGTGTATTTCCCTCACCATTCTAATTTTGCTCTTTGGGACAATATTTGCTCGAGGCCAGTCCATCAATAGCTGCGTGTGTGTGTGTGTGTGTGTGTACACTATATACTGTACAGTATGTATACATTTCTAGAACAGTTCTGTGGAATACCTTTTAACTACACACAGGTCATTTACAAGTCCACATTATGGGCCAGAATCTCCAGCTGAGTTATAGCCCTTCTGCACCATTTAGGTGCTACAAAAGGAGCTATAATCTGGCTGCAAACACCCAGAAGAAAATTCACCTGAAAGAGGCACATCTGCACTGCAGTCAGGCCCTGAACCTCTGGTCTCCACACCCCCTTCCTGGAGAGGAGGTACCAGTACATTATGGATGGGGATGGCACCTGGTTAAGCTTTGCTCTGCCCCGTACTTCTCTACTGCTGTAGGATCCATAAAGGATCCATCATTGGCACATGCTACTGCTGCCAAGAAGCATCTCGACATTGATTCTTGGAGCTACTTCCAGCCCCAAAGCTCAGAGCCAGAATCAGCTCCCTGACAGCCATCCCCGAGTCCATGCCACACCCAGCAGTGCTGGAAAGCATTAAGCCCTAAATGTGAAGCATGGCTAACATTTACAGTGGTAATTACTTTAAAAGTCAACATTTATCACCTATGGTACCCATGGTACTGTTTCCTTACACTAGAAATAGGCAATAATTGTGGTATCCCCAATACCATGTTGTGGTAATTATCAAAAATTGCTGGCAGTTTAAATAGGGCGATTATATACTGTCCAGCGTCCAATTCCCCAAAGCAATTTCCAAACAGAATTTGGCACACGCTTTCTAGTCAAAGCCTTAAGAGCCATATCCTGGCCCCCTTAAAGCTTGAGGGGCAACCGGCATGGAGGAGTCGCCAGAGCAGCAATAGCCGGCCCTACCCCTCCTCTCCTGGCCCTGGCATAACGGTCTACTCACAGGTGTGGTCAATGCACCGGCTATTCTGAAGAATAGACCCTTGGAGGTTGGCTGCAGCAAGGTGCAATTTGGACTCAGATTGAGGGGACAGAAAGGTGTCAGAAAGCCACCTTTGACCCTCCCCCTCTCAGCTGTGCAAAAGCATTTAGTCCTTATGTTCTACATACCAAGATTCTGTAGTTTTTCCTAATAAATAAGTGGAAGAAAAGATGGTTCCTGATAACTTCATTGTCAAGCAGAAATATATTAAAAAACCTAAACCCACAAAAACCCAAGACTCTGAAGAACATAGAATTATAGATTTCTGCCCTTTCAGACATACATAATTATGAAAATTTCTTTTATTATCCATTGTCTTGTCTGGAAACCTTTCTTTTGGCTGCATTGTGAACTATTTCAACCTGAGCTGGCTCTCTTTTTATCTGCCTGTTACACACTGTCATGCGACATGAAGTCAGGGAAATTCCCAATCCAGCATTATGCCTTGAACATGTTTGAAATCATTGTTTCAGCTTTTCAATACCTTCATTAACTGTCATGAGGACCATTATAGCTATTAGAGTTGAGCAAATAATCCATAGCAAATAATTTCCTCAATGAATGTCACTTTTTTTTTTCTGTTCAAAAATTTTCTACAAGCTGATAGCAAGTTTCTCAAATGTGTTAAAGTGAGTCACCAGATACTTTTTACAACTAATTCTTAGTCTGTAGATCAATCATGAACAATTCATTGACAGTAGTCAATACTGGAATGAGAGATATGTTTGTTAGATTTGATAGGACACGTACTGTAGATATCAATTCTGTTCCCTGACTAGAAGAGCATGAATTTTAGAATCAAGTTTCTAGGGAAAATATTTGAATTTTACAAGTTCAGAAGTTATTCTCCACAAGCACTTTCTAATAATAGCTTAAAATTCATTGTTTTCATGAACATGCTAGCCAATAAACTTCTTCACTAGAATATTTGAAGAAAATTAATACAAAGTGGACAAACACATCCAAACAAATTCATTTTTTATTTTATTGAATACTCACAGAAGAACTTCAAGGCATTTGCTCAATTCTGATAACTATATTGCAGTGCTGTGAAAAGGTGAGAAAATGGTCTTCTATTATTTTAATCTAAAAGGTGTACCACACCTTTATGCTTTTTGGATATGTATACATTTTAATTTCAGTAAAGTATTAATAATTAAAAATGTCAAGTATCAGAGGGGTAGCCGTGTTAGTCTGAATCTGTAAAAAGCAACAGAGGGTCCTGTGGCACCTTTAAGACTAACAGAAGTATTGGGAGCATAAGCTTTCGTGGGTAAGAACCTCACTTCTTCAGATGCAAGTCATCTGCAGAAGTCATCTTGCATCTGAAGAAGTGAGGTTCTTACCCACGAAAGCTTATGCTCCCAATACTTCTGTTAGTCTTAAAGGTGCCACAGGACCCTCTGTTGCTAATTAAAAATGATTACCCACAAATAAAACACTGCAATGCTCACAATTATGCAATTTAGTTAAAGATAATACAATAGCATCCTTTGCCCAGCCTCCTTACCTTACAGCCAAGGTTCTGTCTCCTTTCCTTCTGTCCATCTCTCTCTGAGGAACAGGATACCAGCGAAAATTAAGCTTCCAGTTAAACCCTCCATATGTCATGTCTGACCCAGCCATGTATTCAAATGTATCATCACTGATCACATCAATGATTGGACAGACAACAGTTTTTCTATAAGAAAAAATATTATTTATTAAAATAAGAAATTTCAATTTTAATGCATATTAATATGCTAGAGATCCCTTTCTGTTGTGGCTTCTCTGCAGACAAATCAAGACCCACGCTAGAGTTTTTATTTGGAAACAAGATTATGCAAAATTAATTCTCTAGTTGTCAATTTTTTTTTGCAAACCCTTTTTTCCCCCCATTTCTGTTTACATAGGCTTGCACTTCCTGAGTTTCACTCCAAGTTTAGCCTCCCAATTTCAAATCACAGCCCAGCTTTAAGCTACTAGATTTCAGGACTAGCTCATGGTAACCAACTCGGGGGTCCCCACAGTTTCCATCCAAACGCATTAAGTTGGTGCAGGTTAGTTCAAAAATTCATCTAGGTTCACTCAAACCTCAGCAAATCTATCATGAATTTGGAATAAAACCTGAAACCTTAATGAAACATTTCATTATCATTTCATCACTTACTCTGTACAAGTATTTTTCTGGGGCTTTTGTACATATTTCCATTGCTCAATATTCTATAATAGAGTGATTTAATTGACTTTCAAGCTGATGTCCATGTTAACAAAATATCAGCTTAGAAGGCCATACATGGTACAAACTATATAATGTCCATACACAGCATAATCTGTGTATTTGCTTGAAACTATGCAGCGTAACAACTTGTTTCTCAGTGTCCTCTGTATCAGTATGGGCTCTAGCTAAAGAGAAACCCCACAACTGAGCCAGATAGATTTTGAAATACACCTAAATTTTGCTACTGTTGTGCCAAGCGGACCTCTGTACCACATAGCTTTAACTTTTCTGCAACGGGTGTCATATGTTATTTTATCCCCAGTGAGATAGTTTTTCTCTTTGCTATGCTTGATGTTTTATCAGTTCATAATTTTTAACATTGTTTATAACATATGGGTCAAAACATAAACTGTAAAAATCCCCTATACATTAGTGAAACATTAGAATAAGATTCAATTAGAGCACCAGAATTTAAAAGATTGTGCATTTCCCTAACACTCCAATAACAGCTGCATACAAATTATTGTAAACAATTAGTAAAGCATATTATATTAAACGGCATCCATAAGGGTGCAACAGTCAGCTTTCTTTCATGCCTCTTGTGCATCTGTGGTCTTCTCTCACACACACAAAAAAGAGTATCTTTAAATTGGTTTGGTTCAGACACAGGTGATTTCATTATCTCCTAGCACTTGGGGTCACTGAGATGATGATGCGAGGGGGAAGGCCATCAAACGAGAAGCAGCAAGCTTAGATGCACTACACAGTGAGTTATGCAGCCTTGACACACACCCCCAGTAAACACCAGATCAGACTGCTGATTCCTATCCCCATGCACAGACATCCCCCTCCTTCAAGCAAGCAGGGACACAGGGCCGGCTCCAGGCACCAGCTCAGCAAGTAGGTGCTTAGGGCGGCCAAGGGGAAGGGGCAGCACGTCGGGCTCTTCGGCGGCGGGTCCCTCGGTCCCTCTCGGAGGGAAGGGCCTGCCGCAGAATTGCCGCCGAAGAAGAAAGCGGCGCGGTGGAGCTGCCGCCACCGATCGCAATCGCAGCTTTCCCCCTCCCCCCCCCACCGCTTGGGGCGGCAAAAACCCTGGAGCCGGCCCTGCAGGGACATTGCTGCATTTCTTACCCCAAGAGTAAAACTGAACTGATATTATAAAATTTCTCCATTCCTTTGCTCCCTACATATATGAACAGTTCCCGCCCATCTCCTTTCCCTATACCCTCTCCTCTGTAGCGACACGCTCCACATAAACCCCATATCCCTTCTCTACACAAATAGGGGGGGGGAAACTCTTTAGTTGTTGCTGCAGCATTCAATTGATGCAGTGAAGCTGCTTTCCTTCAATGCATAGCCCTGTCCCCCTACTCTAACACATCTGCCCTCCTCCCCACAGTCACCCATCATCCTCCAAACACAGGAGACACTCCACCCATCTTTAACCCCAGCAGCTGATGTAGTAACTGGTTGCTGTTGCCCCTCTGCTCTCTGGATCACTCAGGGAACATTTTGTGGAGATCTCTTGCAGTCCATCTGCTTCACAAATAGAGGCAAAGAGTCTTTTTTGGCCTTGAACACAACAGAGTTTGTAGATAGGTAGGCAGGCAAGCAGGTATTTCTTTCTCTCACTCACTCACTCACACACAGAGTTGCTTCCTCAACATGAAACACAAGTGTATGGAATTTGCTTTTTAGAGCAATAGCAAAAAGTGATGATAGCAAGGCTTTCGGGCTCTGATTTCTGTTTTTGACTGGGGATTCACTTATGCACATAAACTGAGCAGGTACACATTGCACCATCCACTTGGAAGACAGGATAAGCATAAATTCCAATTGCTTGTGAGCTCACAAGAAGAGAACAGATGGGGAGAGTGGAGGAATGCATCGCATACACAAGCACTCGTGAACCAAACAAAGGTGGCAGGTGAGTTTGCCAACCAAAGATTGGATAGGTGCCACAGAAATAAAAGGCTTCATTTATTAACTATTATTACCAGTTCCAGTAACAGAGACCCTGTAGGAATAAAGATACAATAACTATTAAAGCATCTTAACCCGATAAAAATATTTATTGAGAAATTAAATGTAAGAGAAAAAGTACTGAACCATTTATTTAAACTAAAAAATGTTGTCGGGTTGATGACTTGTTTTCAGTGTGTTCAGGCCAAAGAAGATTCTTTTTATAGCCAAGATATAATCACACTGAAAATAAAGGGTTATAATGGAAACTCTGACAGACCCTTAACTAGAGCAGTGTAGTAGGCATTGTCATCAGGCAGAAGAACATATATCCGTCCTTACCTGTCTTCCTTTATTCTTGCCAGCAGGGGCTCAAGCCAGCCTAAAGTGCATTCACAGTGTGCATCCAGGAAAGTTATGACCTTGCCCGTAGAAGCCGCTGCTCCTCTGAGCCGAGCACGGATCAGTCCTGACCGTTGTTCCATCCTAATAATTTTTACTGGCACTTCCAAATTTTTCACATAATTTTCTAATGAGGCTTTCAGAAAATCTGCCAAATGCAATTTAAAAATACAAGAAAAACTTTTGTTCAAACTAGATTCAGCAGTCAGTGAGGATTCAAAATAAAACAGTAATGCATCATACTGGTCACTCAGAGTAATTCTTGGACAATATTCTCATACATGAATATTGAAAGACCAAAGGTCCTGAAAGCACAATACAGGAAATACAGACATGTTTGTCAATTTTCTGAAGAATGAGAGATAAGTTTCCAGGTCATGGAGGCTTACATTAGGACACTGCTCAAATTCTAGCATTGCAATATAGTTCTGGTTAAATGGGTCCCATGAGAAGACCATGCAAATAAAAGATTTCAAATGGGAAAAGATTATGATTAATTTCCTACTTATAGCACTGGTCAGTCAAAGCTGAGTGTAAATTCAATCCAGAAATGTGTACTTTGATTAAATATATGTTTTTGCTATTTTGTTGTAGAGCAGGGGTTGGCAACCTCTGGCACGCGGCTCGCCAGGGTAAACACCCTGGCGGGCCGGGCCAGTTTGTTTACCTGCCGCGTCGGCAGGTTCGGCCGATCGTGGCTCCCACTGGCCGTGGTTCACCGCCCCAGGCCAATGGGGGCTGTGGGAAGCAGCGCGGGCGAGGGATGTGCTGGCCGTGGCTTCCCGCCAGGGTGCTTACCCTGGTGAGCCGCGTGCCAGAGGTTGCCAACCCTTGTTGTATAGTCTAAGTTTAGTTTTCAAATAAATCCACTTTTAATAAGCTTCTTCAGCAGTTTGGGAGCTTCCATAACATACCATTTCCCTATGTATGAGGGTCATGTTAAGTACTTTGACACTGTGCTTCTCTTTGATGTCTGATTTGGAAGGGAGCAACAAAAAGTCCAGCTAGGGGGAAAAACCCAGAGCAGTGGAAGCAAGATAGAAGCCAGTGCAACATACTTCTCCCTCCCCAAAACCCCTTAGTAACAGCTGCACATTGTGAGTGTGAGGGAGAGAGCGCGCGGTTCCCCTCTACCCTCTATCCTTTGAAACAGGGATATGTAGTTGGGTAGCCATGTATATGTTAATGCTACTTAGGGCAGCACTAAACATCAGCTCTGTAACTGCAATCCCTCCAAGGGGCACACCTCACAGAGTAGAGGATGCCAGTAAGGGAGCCATACTGCATGGAGGGAAGTTTTCAGTCACAAAAACGGCTTTTGACCACTTTAATATTTTGGAAGGAAAAAAAATGCTAAAAATGTAGAACTGGGGAAAGCCAAAAAAAATTCAGTTGCTTCGCATGTCAAAATAATTGCACAGCCCTGCGCCTGATATAATGTGACAGCTATATAATGCTGAACATGCTTTGATGCTGTAGCTAATCAGTGGATTAAAAAAAAGACAGTACCTTTCATACTGTGCAATAAGCTTCAAATTCCCCTGCATTTATTTTTACACCACTGAAGATATAGGACAGTAACACACCTGCCTATGGTAAAACCTCCATGAGGAGGACAGAAGGCTCAGGAAAATCTTTGAGGTGCATCTTGCAGTATTTGCTGAAGGTTTCCCTCGGGGGATAGGTTTTGGAACCCATAGAGAAATCAGGCAACACAGCTTCCAAATCCTGCAGTCCTCATGGTGCAGTGCTGTGCAAACATTTTGACATCCAAAGCAAATACACTGACATTTTTTGGCTTTTTAACAGTTCCATTATTTTAGCATTTTTTTATTTCTAAAACATTAACATTGTCAAAAGCAGTTTTTGTTACTGAAAACTGCTTTTTCTACCCTCAAATAGTTTTTTAAACCAGTAATTGAGGCTATGTGAAACTCGAGCATAAAATAAATTAAAAACAAAAACCAAAGAGTAATCTGAGGAAACTGTTCGAGCTTCTGACATTCAAGCAAGTTTAAACCTCAAGGGTGAGTCATTTCCTTGTTAGGAGAGAAATGAGCGACAGAGACATAGGACACTATATTCTTCATGATATTTTTTATTGGGAATATTGGCACAGCTCTCACAAATCTCTCTGTAAACATTCAGTTCCAGTCAGAATATTTGTCAATTACTGCTACAGGAACGTCCATGTCTTAGCACCTTCCCAAATACATTAAAATCCTTTATGACCAGTTGTCCAACATGGTCACTGAAAAACACCATTATTACTGAGCTACTTAATCCAGGAAACAATCAAAACTGTGCCTCTCTGGAGTTGGGGGTCAAATTCATTACTGGTTAAAATTCTATTGATTTACAATCCGTTCTGCAGGGTTCTCAAATGTGACACTAACAAAATATGTACATTTTAAATCTATCAAATTATTATAACTATCCATAAGAAAATTAGAGCAAGGGTCATACCTCTTTCACTGGCATCATCCACCAAGATAACCTCAGAAAGCAGATAGTGTGGGGATCGGTTTATAACACTGTAAACAGTTCGAAGCAAAGTACTCCAGGCTTCATTATGAAATACTATAACTACACTTGTATTTGGGAGTTCATCAGGGTAGACTTTTGTCTTGCATCTGCCAAAGAGAAAAAAGATAAGATAATCTTTTTATAAATTCATTCTCCAGTGCTATGTAACAAGATGACAGATTATCAAGTTCTGGAAATTGAGCTTCAAGATTGCTGGACAGCTCACCGTTCAGTAGGATATGAATCTCTCTAGACTCTCCCCCCCCTCCATCCATGCCCCCCTCAAAAAACAAAAACAAAACAAAACAAATCACACAGATTCTCAGGCATAGGGTCTTGAATACTGTATTCTGGCTAGGAAAAACTATCAGCAAAAAGACTAAAGCTGCAAATAAAATTTTGTACCAGATTTCCCAAATCATAGAATCATATGAAGAATTAGCATTTACATCCAAGAAATAATGCAGTGCACGCGCGCGCAGGCACACACACACACACACACGTGATGACCCGACCCATCAAATCCTACAGCTTGGATAAAATGGGACCCAGCACTGAGCAACACTGGAAGTTTCTTAAAACTGAAACCTAAAAATGAATATTTTTCAAAAAACTCCAGTTTGCCCATTATACAGAAGGATGGAACTAAAACCTTTTATCTCCGTCCTCTAAAATTTGGGGGTGGGGAAGTCACATAATGGAACCCTAAATACCAACCACTCCTGGTTTCAGTAAAGAAAATTCACCGGAGGCATTTTGCAAATCCCAAATCAAAATACAGTCTCCTCAACCCATCTCTAATATGTGCACTTCACATGCACGGGCAGATATTATAATACCAACAGTACTTGTCGTCAAAGCCAAGACACTTCATTCTAATATTTTCAGCATTGCTACTTAACAAAATCTTTTTAGATATACTGATAAATGTTAGCTAAACTTAAAGTCATTTTATGGCTCTATTTTCATCTTTGTGATCCCAATTTCAAGAAAGCACTTAAACACATGCTTACCTGCAAGTTCAGTGCTTACCTACAGTAACCACCCATTCCTAATTGGGCGGGATAGTCCCAAAATGTACATTTCAAGTCCCAGGCTGAATGACTCTGGGACAGCATTTGTTCTGGATTCCCTGCTGTGCCTATCCATGCCTGCCTGAGGCTCAGGGGCAGTGCCAGCCCCTTCTTGGTGGGGGGGAGGGGCCTTTGCCCCCCCCCCTTGCCACAAGACCCTGCCCCCTGCTGCTCCTCTTCCCCCCAAGGCTCTGCCTCTGGACACAGATACTATGGTCCCACACCCAGGGTAGGTGGAGGGTTCAGGGATCCCCGCAGCAGCCCGGGCTCCCTGGGTGGCTCTTACTACTGTCTGGCTTCGGACTTGGTCAGGGGGCGGGGCTCCTGCATGTGTCCCATTTTTTGCATTTTGAAAAGCTGGTCACCCTATGCTTACCTGTCCCGAGGCCTATACGTGGTAATGATTGTTTACTATAGATAAGCTAAGAACATGTTTATACATTCCTCTTTAAACATTTTCTTTGAAATGTTTTAAATCTGAAAATGTATGTTAACTAATGTTACAAGCAGAGAAACTCTTTTGTAGTCTACTGGCCTTTTCTGACTTGGTGTGCTATAATTCTCACACAAGAGCAATGTATCTCTGTGGTCCATAATATTTTAATACTCACCACGCTGCAGAAAATCAGTACAACTAAAACTATATCTTGTGCTATCTCCCTAGTATTTACACTGGGTTAGTCAGTCAAGTTACTTTTTAATTTAGGAGTCAGAAGAATGACAGAATTAGGGCACTGAAGAAACATATCATCCATGTACTTTCCCCCACACTTATCTTAACAAAACTCTCTGTAAAACTTTCTATTGCTTCACTGACATGAAAACTTACATAAAACAGAGTCACAATGACAACCTTCAAAATTTAAGGGTGACATTTCCAGGTATGAAATATAGAAAAAAATCTATTAGTCCACTGGTTTCCGTATTATAGTCACAAGTCCATAGTGTGCTCTAGAAACCAGAGCAAAGAACCTCTCTTGATTGCTTGTCTCATCCATGTGGTACATCTTGCCCATTATTGCAGGAGAGTAAAACCAGGAGCTTTGTGATAAGTAAGCAGCTCTTCTGCCAGGTGAGCTTCAAAAGGAATCTCCTCCCAGCTGAGCCAGCAGGAATCATGCTAAATTTGTATGAACTGGAAACTGTTCTTTGCAGATTTTATAGCTATGTATAATTTGGAAGCAATCATTGAGGAAGTTAGTCAAACAACATGGCCTTAGAGCAGCAAGCTATTCATTTGCTTAATGAGCTTTAAAATCCAAGGAGAAAGGTGGTACATATTAGTCCTTGTTTTCCTAAATACTGTGGGGGCCTAATTAACTATACATTTGGGCATCGATGATGATTTAAATTTACAGGGTTCATGAAAAAAATGGCTTTATATATTAAAAATTCTATTTGTTAATCTCTTGCTAAAACCAAGTGTTGGGGGCAGGGAGCAGAGCAATAAGTCATCTCACAGAAGATTGTGAGTATCTGTCTTAGCAATCAAGCACTACCTTTATTATGGAAAACTAACAACACATATTAAGGAAGTAAAAATGGATTTCTTTATGTAAAAACTGAAAAACCATCTAAGACAGGTACATTTGTATGTGGCAAAAAAGATTGAGAAAACCAGGACCAAAAAACCCCAAAAAATGTATTTTAATAAAGGAATAAAAAGAAAAATAATAAAACCAGGTCATGCTTCTGTTACAGGCTATTGTAAAAGCATTATTTGTGTCATCAGTTACTATTATATTGTATGTAAACTAATTTAATCTGTGTATAAATTCGGGTTACTGAAAACAAGAGAAAACGTATGTTAACCAATTTAAGTGGTTTAAGGGTACATCCCACAGATTGGAGACACCAGAGTATATCAATGCATAGTGCAGAAACACCCGGATGTAGATAGGAAAAAAGATAAACCTACAGATAAACTGGTCAACTACATTTCAACCTATCGTGTATGTACAATCAAGTATGCAATCACCTATAGAGACGTTACAATGGCCTAAGGTAAAACAGGGCTAATGTAACGGTTTGACTGCTACATTCACACCTGGGACTTTGATCAGTAATGTATAATTAATGCATATAGCTGTCATTTTGAATCTTTCTTATTGAATATGGCTGAAATCTGTCATTGTGTATTACAATTGTATAGTTTCTTGTTACACAAAACAGACAAAATGACATTGCTAAACTGTTTAACGCACACGCACTGAAATTAACAAACGAATGAATGAATCACAGAAAACAATAAGAAAGCAAAGAAAAACACATAGGTAAAGAAATTATGTGAAAGTGATCATTCGCTTTCCAGATCAGCTCATTCTGGATAACTCCCATGAACAAATTCTGAAGTGCACCAAGTGATGTGCTGGGATTTGTTGACATCAGAATTCTCACTAGAGACTACATTAAAACTACCCAATTCATTAAATTTAGGATACTTGATTTCAGTGGAAAGGCTGGTATTTTGCCTAAGCTGCAGTAGTAAATCATATTTTGCAATGTATCATTAGTTGTCATTCAGAAAACAGGTTGCTGCCATTCAAGCACTCCGAGGAGTTTTTAGTCCACTGTGGATTATAAAATTGGGCTCTGGGCTTTCCTCTCTGCACTACAGAGGGGAACACAAGGGAATAAAAAGAGGCAGAAGTACCCTAAGCAAACCAGTGGCTCTGTAGCACATTTAACCCGTCTCTGCTTTCCTCGGCACTAGCATGAGTTTGAAGTGCTAACTGTAGGACTGAGGGCAGTGTATTTACTTGGCATCAGCATTGCTAATCCCAAGCATTCAAAAATCACAAGTCAGGCCCCCAAATCTTGACTTTTTCCAAATAAAAAAATATCTTAAGTTTTCTTCATTTGCAATCTAGTTTCTGAGTCTTTACCGTGCACTCAGGACATTTCCCCCCCCCTAAGCTTCGCAGTCACGAAGGCTAGCCACTTCCTTCTTTAGTGAAAGATAAAGTTTTCATGCAATCTCTTGATTCCAGCAGCTGGCGCTTTAAGAAAAACACTAAATATCATAAGGCAACACTATGGCATGCTCTCTGCAAACACCAATAGAATTTCTGAGCAGAAATCCAGCTGCTATTTAATGCTGTATTAACTTTCCTCCAAAGCCTCTATTCCCAGTCAGAGAGGGACAGAACACAACTATGAGGAGCGGGAGAAAGCCAGTGACAGCCAGGAGAGGGTAAGTCTTCTGCATGGCTGGAGTTTGCTTTTCTCACAGATCCTGAGTCTTAAGGTGAGCCTCCTATGCACCTCTCTATGGGGTTTCCAATCCACTTTTCTGTTGGGAGCACGTGTGGGAAACTCCAGAAAGTAAACCTTTCAGAGTGTTCAAGATTCTTGTTTGTACATCCTGCAGGGCTTATCAGGAGGGGCTTGTGGGTGCAGTTGCATGGAACAATATAGCCTTAATACTTATTCCTTTTAACAATATTTTTCTTGGTCTATATTTATTTATTGTATAAGATAAGACCCAAGTCACTGAAAAATTTTCTTACATCAATGTATGGCAAAGGATCCAACTTTTTTGCAAAGCAGAGACATTCATAACTCTTTGGGCCAACTGTAAAAGAGACTCTGCTTTATGCATTTGCAAAATTTGCATACATAAACAGTCATTTGTGCCAGCACATTGGATAACTGCACAGGTGACTACATGATTTACATTTATAATGACCTCTGCTTTGGTTACCTGCATGATTTAAATACTAGGAACTTCAGCATCACAGCACAAACATCTACAACTTGAGCTAAATAAGGAACATCAGCCATGAGCAAAGAATTAGGCCATACTTACAGGATGGGGGACTCTATCCTGGGAAGCAGCGACTCTGAAAAAGATTTGGGAGTCATGGTGGATAATCAGATCAACATGATCTTCCAGCATGACACAGTGTCCAAAAGAGTTAATGCAATCCTGGAATGCATAAACAGAGGAATCTTCAGCAGGGGTAGAGTAGAGAGGTTATTTTATCTGTGTATTTGACACTGGTGTGACCGCAGCTAGAATTCTGTGTCCAGTTCTGGTGTCCACAATTCAAGAAAGATATTGATAAATTAGAGATGGTTCAGAGAAGAGCCATGGGAATATTAGAGAACATACCTTATAATGATAAGCTAAAAAAGCTCAGTCTATTTAGTTTAACAAAGAGAAGCTTAAGAGGTGGTGATTACAGTCTGTATGTATGTATGTATGTATGTATATGAGGGACAAATATTTAATAGGCTCTTCAATCCAGCAGAGAAGGGTGTAGCATGATTCAATGGCTGGAAGTTGAAGCTAGACAAATTCAGACTGGAAGTAAGGCATACATTATTTTACAGTGAGAGTAATTAACTACTGGAACAATTTACCAAGGGTTGTGGTGGATTCTCCATCACTGACAGTTTTTAAATCAAGATTGGATGTTTTTCTAAAAGATCTGCTCTAGGAATTATTTTGGGGAAGATCTCTGGCCTGTGTATTACAGCTGTGGTTCTCAACCAGGGGTATGTGTACCCTGGGGATATGCAGAGGTTTTCCAAGTGGTACATCATCACATCTAGGCACTTAGACATTTGCCTACTTTTACAACAGGCTACATAAAAGAACTAGCAAAATCAGTACAAACTAAAAGTTCATAAGGAGAATGTCTTGTTTATACTGCTCTACATACTATATACTGAAATGTAAGTACAATATTTATATTCCAATTGATTTTATAATTATATGGTAAAAGTGAGAAAGTAAGCATACTATTACTGAAAAATTGCTGTGACACTTTTGTATTTTTATGTCTGATTTTGTAAACAAGTAGGTTTTAAGCAAGAAACTTGGGGGTACGCAAAACAAATCAGACTCCTGAAAGGGGTTCAGTAGTCTGGAAAGGTTGAGAGCCACGGTATTATAGGAAGTCTTTCTAGATTATCACAATGGTCCGTTCTGGCCTTGGAATCTATGAGTCTATAAGCCTGTTGTGGTAGTACGCTGCTATGGACCAAATCACTAGAGAAGGATCCTAAACAAACTGATAATATCTTACATGACACTAACTGATAGTCATTATAATCTTTTAGCTGTTTGAAGGCCTATGTGAATTAAGTTTGGTGTTCTTAGTACCATTCCCAATGTACATCACACAAGTCATCACAGCTAGTCATTCAAGTGATTTTCTAGAGCACATCACAAAAGCCACCATCCAAATTGCCACTAACTGTCATGCACAACAAAGAAAACATGGAGACTGAATTATGCTTGAGTCTAGTGCAGTTGAGGCTGGTCCATATGGGAAGCTTGTGCTGTCACCACCTACACTAAACTTGTTTGGTGGATAAACTAGGACTGATTAGTTTCCAGCACACACACTTTCATAAGTATTAAATTCACTTTTAAAAAAATTAAAGAAAAACAGTAACATTACACACACAGTGGGTGTATAATCATTAGTCTTGTTCTTACTGTAATTCACATTTTCAATTACCAGAAGTGCAATAGAAAATGATCACAATCTATAATAAAAGACACCAACTGTTCTAGAAAATAAAATTCAGACAAGTGACATACTTGATAATTTTCAACAAATATTTTCATCCCAAATACATTAATATAACCATATGTGAATGACACATATTCAATGAAAAATGTAATTACTTTATATTTTAAAAAACTTGCTTCCAGATGACCAAAGTACTGTTCTAAGAGTTACATAAACAAACGTAACCAACCTGTGTGGAGTTTTTATATGACTATTGAAGAGAAAATTTAAATGATATATGAAGATAACAGTATAAAAGGATATAGGGTGTTCTAAGGTAAAGTTGCATGTACAGGTATTACAGCATACAAAGTTCTTCTTGCAATATACAGATAGCAATGTTGCCAAATAATAAAAGCTAAAAGACCCAACCATGATTCCCTGTTCTCAAGGGGTTGTTACACAAATAATGTTGTTCTGAAGTGGACATTATTACTTTCCCTCACTAAATTGAAATAACCATTCACTATCATGGAACCATAAATGGCAGCCAGACTTCCAAATGTTTGTTCTTAGTATTTGTGGCAGGATAACTTTCCAATTACTACCACCTGCCAGATGGTATAATATATAATGCAGCACACATGTCCAACAGAGTTAGTGATGTCACCAAATAAGGAGTTATGGGACATTGTTAGGGCACAGAATTTCAGGTGAAGAGAAAAATATTTTCAGAACAGTTTTCTACAACTGCTTAGAATCCTGGAGTTTTAAAATTTTACCAGTCCTACAACAAGGGAGTATCTTTCTTACAAGAATGCAAGAGTAATTCGGTAAACTCTACCTGTCCTACAGTGTACAGATTCAAGGTTCATGAGCTCAAAAGTATCTCCCACAGCCCAAGGTTAAACGCCATTAATCTCTGTAGTTCTCCTTTAACAATGTCTTAATTCTGAACAGTTTATCACTTGATTTAATGACATTTTACTCACTTGGTACTATATATAGATGTGCAGAAGTTAAAGACCTTTCACTTTATATTGCTGAAATGATTAAAAGGATTCATGTTGTATTTTTTCCTATTTAAAGGTGCACCGCATCAAAAGAGTGATGAATAAATCAACTGCTATTGATCCTGTAATTATAAACACAAAGGAATCATTCTCTGCCTTCTCCAGGTCATTTACAATCCATTCTGATGGTTAGAAATATACTAGTGATTGAAATGTTTTCCTAAAAACATCACTTTTGCTTGTATAGTTGTCAGATGTTGCTTTGGAAATACACATGTAGTAAATACAGCTGTTTAAATGTGAAAAAAGATACATTTTCCAAGATGAATAACATGGAAACAGAGTGAGAGTATGTACCTATTTACCATCTTTCCACTTGGCTGTGCGCAAATTACGTTAACAAACTGGTACATTGTGATTTTATCCTTTTCAGAATTGTATTGATGTTTTTAGTGAAGCAACTGAAGACAATACCTCACACATGAACGAAAGCAAAATTGTCTATAAGATGAGAAAATGCAACTGCTCTAGACATTTGTATTAGATATGTTGCAGTATTAAGACCAAATCTAAAGTGTGTTAAATATACGTAGTTTAGACGACTTCTTGGATTTTTGCATGGTAATTTATTTGTTACCCTTTATTGCTCTACAGCAACAAAATAACAGTAATTAAAAGTAAAAAGGTAAAAGTAAAGACTTGTAATACTGATCCTTTGTATGCTTCCTATTTGTAAGATCTGTTGAATTTACTACACAGTGAATAAAATGTTTAATCAACCTTGCAAAATTGCTGATATTTTATGTTTCATAGTTGTTAAAATTTATACACATTTGGGGTAATTTTACCACCCTCTACTGCATTTTTGAAGAAACATAGAACAAAGAAAGTCTCTTTCTGTGACTATTCAGAAAAATAATATGATTCAGGAAATACGCGTCACAAATTTTTAAATTTTTCTTATGGGACAACACATGGCTTCTGAAAAATGATGGCCATATAACATTAAAATGCAAACTCACTCATTCACTTACCCTGTTGCTAATCAATACAGAACAATTACATTCATGTTTTATGAAAAACAACATATTTATTTTAATAACCTCTTTTTCTTGAATCACTTGAAGCTGTTCCAGGACTCTCTCAAATACATTATTATAGCTTTTTTAAAAAAATGTATACAATCATCCTATGTAACATGTCTCAAGGCATACATTTTATGCCATACAAAATTTCCAAGAAAAGAAACACTCTTCACCCTCACCAATCAACCTCTTAAGCAAACACCTGAGAAAAGGAATGGGCTTTCCACCATGCCCTAGATGTCAACAGTCCTGGACTCTAAGACTACCAGAAAAATCAAGTTCCTGAGTTGGAGGCTCTTTAATAAGAACTGTGTAAAGGAGGATGCATCTTCTTCAATATCCTCATATAAGAGATACTAGAAAAATGAAGAGTAAAAAAAAAAGAGTGCGAAGCTCAGTAAGTAACAGGGTAGGTAAAGGAGAGGGAATCAGACTGCTGCTATAAAAACTCTAGTTTCTGCTTTTACAGATATGGTTGGAACATGCATAAACCACAACCATGTTGACTACATTTTAAGGAAAGAGAAATGCTTTTTGCTGGTACACAGAGATCACCACAAGAGCCTATTTTTAACTGTTTTGAAATACTCCTTCAGATGATTGAATGGTTGAATTTTAGCAAAAAGTACACCTCTACCCCGATAGAACGTGACCCAATATAACACGAATTCGGATATAATGTGGTAAAGCAGTGCTCTGGGGGGAGGGGGGGGCTGAGCACTCCGGTGGATCAAAGCAAGTTCGATACAACGCAGTTTCACCTATAACGCGGTAAGATTTTTTGGCTCCTGAGGACAGCGTTATATTGAGGTAGAAGTGTATTTAACAGAATTTTTTCTGCTTCTATCAAACAGAAGATCCAAAAACTATATTAAATTTCCCTGAAGAATTTACTAAGGTTATTGTTCACCAGACCTGGAATTACACAAATTTCTAATTTTTTATATTATTGTTTTGACAGCCTGATGTGCATTGACTGCATTGCATTTCACAATAAGATATGAAAGTACTAAATGTGCTACTATGGCAGTATGTGAACAAGAGAGGACTATGTTAAGTTATGCACACAGACAAGTAGTGCACTTCAGTCCTTAAAGTAGAAACTTTCTGTGAATTGCTAAGAATTTCTTGCCTGTAGACTTTTGCTACTAATGGCACAGAATGCTCTTGGCTAAGAGAAATGAAATATTAGATAGCCTTCCAATAGTCAGTTTAGTTAGAAAACACATGTTATTCTCAAAAGGCAAGAGCCTCCAGACACTAAACACAGGACTTGAAAAATGGTCCATCAGCACCATGCAATTCTCTGGGCTTTCCCTTGGAATTGTTTTGCATACTAGTCCCATTGATTCACAGGATTATATGAAATGCCAAAAACAACCCTAAAGTGTAAAGCTTTAGGAAGCTGGGTAGACAAACTTTCCTCAATAACAGGGGGTGACATTTCCAACCCCTGGCTGGACATACCATAATGTTATACCCTTGTTCTCTTTGTGCTTGTTCCACTTTTTCTCCTCCCTCTTTGTCCCTTTTCAGCTTCAATCCTCATGCCATCAGCTTGGTCCAGGTTTAAGATGTAAGTGTTATATTCCAGCATAGTCTAGTAGAGTATTTTTTTCAGCTGAAAACGTTTGGAGTGTTAGTACTAGCTCATTTAATAGCATTTTGCAAAATGATTCAAGACCTCTGTTTGGCCAGTGCATTGCTTCTTCAAAAAGCCCCTATACAATACATACCAACTCAAACAGTATAATCCAGGATGGGGGAGAGGAAATCTGCACACTTTTTTTTTTTGCACATATCATAAAAATTATCTCAGTACAGGGTGCTTCCTGAGTATTAATGATTGGCTGATGTTAATGCAGCCACAAGCCATCAGTTCCTCCCAGATGGCCACTAATCCTCCATATTACCCTTTGCCTCCATCATTACTGTTTAAATATAACACAAAGTCATGGCTTAAAAACTGAAAGCAATATTAAGATGTCAGAAAAGTCCATTCTTAATTTCACAGTAATACATGTTGAGAAAGGCCAATATTGTGGAATGGAAAAGTCATGAGTGATGAATAATATTATTTACAATGAGACCTTTTGAAAGCTGGTCTGTTAAATATAATGGCATTGTAGTTAAGTGAACCACCAAGTCATCAGATGTTATATTGCTGATTAAGTCAATGAATTCACTCAGGCATCTACAGGTTTGATTGCTTTCCAGTAAACTTAATATCTTGCAGTTATTGTTGTATTGTCTATATTTACTATCAAGACCAGTTAATGTTCAAGAAAGGTAAACAGAGTTTACATTTTAAATGGGTTGTCACTTTCATAATTGTTATACTGAACTTCTATTTATAAAATAATGAAACTCTGGTTAAAAAATTTAAACATATGTGCGACAAAAATGATAGAAAATGAAAAATTCAACTGATAAATTTCTGATATCTTAATTAAAATTTATTTAATTGTGGTTCACTAATGAAAATCCTGATGCATGGGAATTTTGTCCTTTTATTTTTATTTTCATCATTTTTTGAGGTTCTCACAGTTACCAACTTCAGATCCGTATCTAAAAGTTCGGAAGCAATCAGATAGGGCTGTTGCCACATCCCGTAATACGGATGGTGAACAGTCATTAGGTTTAGTTCTGATTCAAAATTTCCTCTAAATTTAGGTGTGTTACAGGCCCCTCTTGAAGTGCATGTTGAGCTCTTTGGGCTGGTCCTGCTGGGAAGCTTTGTCGGCCCCTTAAGAAGCACAGGGCCTATTGCTATGGAGTGGGCTGGGTGAGTGAAGAGGGAGCAAGAGAAGGGAGTGGGAGACCCATTGTGGTCGATGGAGAGAAAAAGGAATAGGAAAACCACTGCTGGTGGAAGGAGAGCAGGGTTCCTGCCGCTCACCAGAGAGGAAGAGAGTGCTATATTGAGCTCCAGGCAGGCCTAGCTGCCTCAGTGCTGTGCTTGCCAGAAATGAACTCAATGGAACGATGTATGTGAATACAGTTACTAGGTGCACAAGCATGTACAGGCTCATAAGCAAGCACATCAGCAACTGAATTTGAAGCATTAGTTCTACAGCTCCTGATGAACCTTTCACGTAAAGAGAAATTTCCCTCTATGTTGTACTGAACAGGGTACACAGATGAAAAGTCTTCTACCATGGATTACAGAAGTGGATAAAGGAAACTTCATTCCCATATTCAAGTGAAAAGACAAATGTATTCACAGAAAGAATTAAATATTCGTACTTTTCTCTTAGTGCTGCCACCAATTTTTTTTGAGAAAAAACACCCCAAAGACTTGTGGTGTGACAGAATGGGAGGAATAGTATTACTTTACCTCAAATCAAAGAGAATTCTAAAGCAAACAAGAGGTTTAAAAAACCCAACAATGGCTGCTAAGGAGCCTCTGGCTGTGCTCTCAGTACTACTGAATTCAGGGATTTCATTTTAAAAGTTGCCCCCATGATAAAGCACTACAGTCACTCTTGGATACCCTTTTTCTGATATTGTATAAACAAAGTTCATGAACACCAATAATATATTGACTAGTGCCATAGAAATCTTCCCTAGAAAGTAAATGGAATGATGACTTGAAGGGCCCTTAAGTTTCCAACAGACAGCTACCAGATAAGCCTAAGACCACCTCTGTATTAGTTATTGCCGGTCATTCCTGCTTGCTTGCAGTCTATGACTTCCTCCCCTCGCTACTTTAATAATCAACTAAATCAAGGAATGGTAAGATATGTCATGATAAGGATTCTAGAGCTGCTGCTTACTTTCTTCCTAGTTATCTTGTATATTGTATTTAGTGTGGCCTAACTGGTTTGAAACTGTGCATATTCCATTAATGTATACATAATAAAAATACTTCCTGTCACCATGATTTGAGGTACTTTAAAGGCTCTAGAATCTTTTCCAGTACCGGCAGTCAAAGGTCAAGGAAATAGGTCTTATTTACTGTCTGAAAATGCCCATGCAAAGTATCACAAAGCAGTGGAAGCAATGCCTTGAAGAAGGCCATTGTTCAAGGGGTGCAGTCGCTTACCACATGTCAAATGCCCAGGATTTTTCTACTTCCTGTGAATGCATTTCCCTTCTTTTCTCTTGAGGACTGGAACTAAGTTCCCTCTAAGCTGCGCGACCGCTATCAAGCAGGCTATCAAGGGCCACCCAGGTGGGGAGAGGCGCCTCTCCCATGGCCCTGGGCTGCTGTGCAATAGAGGGCTGGGGGAGTCCTCTCTTGCCACCGCAGCCCCAGGGCAGCCTGCACCCCAAATCCCTCATCCCGGCCCCATCACAGAGCCCTCACCCCCAGCCAGAGCCTTTACCCCCTGAGCCCCCTCCCGCACCCCAAACCCCTCATCCCCACTCCAGAGCCCATACCCCCCATATCCCAGCCTTGAGCCCCCTCCCGCATCCCAAACCCCTCATTCCCGACCCCATGCCAGAGCCCTCACATCCCTGCCAGAGCCCTCACCCCAACTCTCTGCCCTAGCCCCCCACCCCAAACTCCTCATCCCCAACCCCACCCCAGAGACCTCACCCCCCCGCAAGAGCCCTCACTGCAACCTTCTGCCCTAGCCCTGAGCCCCCTCCCACACCCCAAACCCCTCATCCCCGACCCCCAGAGCCCTCACCCCAACCTTCTGTCCCAGCCCTAAACCCACTCCCACACTCCGAACTCGGCCCCACCCCCACCACATATCACCTCCATATTGGTGCACATAAAATTCATTCCGCACATGGATGTAAAAAATTAGAGGGAACATTGGACTGGAATGATGCTTCCTTTATCCATTTCCTTAATCCATAATAGAGAACTGTTCATCTCTATGCCCTGTTCAGTATAATTTAGAGGAAATATTTTCCATTCCATTTTTACCATACACAGATCCTCTTAATGTCCTTGGCTCAGCCATCATCCCAATGCCTAGGAGAACTATTTCCTCAGCAATCTCCCCTGCACCACTGGAAGATCCTCAGGAGAAAATTCAGTAATACTTTATTGTTCTCTCTCAGGATCAAAGAATTTTTCTCTTCCCATCAACATCAGCTTTGGTATGGAGGCACAGAAATAACTCACAGGCCTGCCTTTGCAGCGACTATGAGTTAAAGAAATCTTGGAATCCATGATTTCCAATAATCTTTTCTCAGAGGCAGTGCCTGGAGGTGAAGCTTGGTCTGAGCCACAGGGTCATTTACATGTTTTGACACCCATCAATGTCTGAATGGAGGTGAAGGCAATATTACTTACTAAGACTGGCAGCCAGTGAACACAAGTGAAGCTTCATCGTGTTCCTTCTAGAACTAGACATGAGACAAGAGGTCTTTCTTCAAGTTCTAAAGCAAAATTAACATGGCAAAAGTCCAATATGGACATTTTAATGGAAATGGAAAAGCAGCTACGTGTGTCAACAGCATCTTCAGAGATAACATTATGTGCATGGGATGGATGACTGTATCAAACAGGATGTGGGCAGTCTGACCTAGTGGTCGGAGCAGGAGTCTGGCCAGGTCAGATACCAGGAGATCAGAGTCTGAGGCAGGCCAGAGGGCAAAACCAAGAGTTAGGCATCAGGAGGAAGGCTACCAGGAGATCAGTAGAAGCAGGTATTGCAGAGGAAGCAGTCCTAAGGAGGGAAAACCCAACTGCATGAACAACTTCTTGTTTCTGTTCTTGGTTTAAATAGAATCTGTGAACCCATCAGGACCACCAATGTTCTGCCAATCAGATTCCAGGACTGGAGTCTGTGATGGAGTTCAGTGTCTATGCTGGCAACTATTAGCAGCTCCTATGAGCCCCAGGGACCAGGGTTCAAGACCCGTGGTCACTGATGGCTTGTTAGTCACATAAAATTCCATAGAGTCTTTTTTAGGTAGCAGCACAAAGCTTGAGCTGTACTTTCTAGGAAGTCTTGAACAGCTTTAGAAAATGAATGAAAAGAGCCTTTTGCTTGGCGAGTACTCTAATGAAACAATGGCTTGCTCAACACTCAGTTGTAATGGAAGGGGCTCTTTCTGACTTCGCTTTTCTAAAGAAAACACTGACAGCCAAAATCATGTTTTTTTCTTTTAAAACATTGTCACTGAACTGCCAAGTACATTATATGAAGCCAAATAAAGTCCTGATACTATTTACACTGAATGTATCTACTATAAATAATACCTAGAATGAGAGGTTAGTAATCCTCATTTTCCTTTAAGTAGCACTTCTAGAAATAACATTTTTTTGTCACAAACTCTGATTTACTGAGTCTGAATAGAGTCATGTTCAGATAATCTCTAAAAGGGATCTTTCTGAAAATTATACTTCCTATTAAGCGGTTAGCAGATTTAAAAAAAAAAAAAAAAAAAAAACAGCCACTCAAAGTGCAAAAATTTCCTTATGAACACAAGTTAGAGTGAACACATGTGGCTCTGTGATCATGCTTACTGTAAGCCAATTGTTTAAGATAAACTGTTCTGGGTGAAAAATCTATGCACAGTCTAGAAAGTACTTATGGAAATTGAAACATTACAATGGACCAGATAAGATTCTGAGAATGAGAGAAAAAGCAAGTGAGCTTCAATTCCCATATTCTAACAAGTATTTCAAAAATTTAGGTTTAATCAAACAATTATGCTTTCCCCTCCCCATTCACCATAGCTGTAAGTACGTCTCAAATCCCACAGGAACTACAGAAGTCAATTTGTGACAGCTATATGTAATGAATTGTTTGTTTCAACCAGGCACCTTAGACAAGAGAAAATAATGTAATGTCATAAAACATATTCTGTTAAACTGTTTCAGTATGTAGAGGTTTAGACTCAATTTTATTTACATAAATTACTCAAATTGCAAAAATTTGTATTTTAAAACAAATTCAAATGAAATGTAAACAGAATATTAACAACAACAACAAAAAAGGATTTACTTCACTTACAGAGAAGCAGCATCATAAAGCAACTGCATCTACATTGTCCTGCTGAATTTTATTGAACCAAAATACTGTGGAAACAATCAATTTCTATACCCAGTAGAAGATAGATGTGAAAATATGTCATGAAAATGGCTGTCATGAAAATGGCTCTCTGGTGTTCCATTATGCAGTATAAGCAGGTATATTGCAGAAACAAAGACCTTTCACTCACACCTTCAGCTGTCGCCATTCATAATGATGACATACTTTGAATGTAGCCTTGAATATCAAACTTCCTTAGGGATTTCAAACCCTAAATACAGCATTAATATTTTAGAAGTTACTCAATGCAAGAACATCATTTACTAAAAGCTCAAAGTTATTTTATGTTTGAGTGGGAACAAGGTAATGTAGACAGAGTACTACTTAAAAAAAACCCACCATAGTATAGAGGCCATTTTATTTCTCTGTATCTTTAAGGTGACTTAAGTGGTAGCAGGCCTCTTTCTAGACTCTCCAAAACCTATGTGATCAAAGCTGAATGGACAGATTTGTAAACACATAAGACCTGCACAACTGAAGTCAAAGGGAATTTTACCATTAACTTAAATGGGGGTAGAATTGAGTCCTAGTTTGTTAAAACAGGAAAGCATTAGCAATAATGATTTGACCAATAGGGGGGAGGGATAGCTCAGTGGTTTGAGCATTGGCCTGCTAAACCCAGGGTTGTGAGTGAGTTCAATCCTTGAGAGGGCCACTTAGGGGCCTGGGGCAAAATCAGTACTTGGTCCTGCTAGTGAAGGCAGGGGGCTGGACTCGATGACCTTTCAAGGTCCCTTCCAGTTCTAGGAGATGGGATATCTCCATTAATAGCTTAATCAGAACAAATCTGTAATGGAAATTATAGATCAGGAAAGGCTTTTTCTTAAAACACCTTTGGTTGCTAATTTTTTCCCACCAAGTAAGACGACCCTTTGGTTTTATTTCCAGTCCACCTGTTGATACAGCATATTTTTGTGCCTTACTGAGATATCCTCACCTTTTCTGTCTTACTATCATAGAATCATAGAAGATTAGGGTTGAATGAGACCTCAGGAGGCCATCTAGTCCAAGCCCCTGCTCAAAGCAGGACCAATTCCCAACTAAATCATCCCAGCCAGGGCTTTGTCAGGTCAGGCCTTAAAAAACCTCTAAGGATCAGATTCCACCACTTCCCTATGTAACCCATTTCACCCTCCTAGTGAAATAGTTTTTCCTAATATCCAACCTAGACCTCCCCCACTGCAACTCGAGACCATTGCTTCCTGTTCGGTCATCTACCACCACTGAGAATAGCCTGGCTCCATCGTCTTTGGAAACCCCCCCCCTTTCAGGTTGTTGAAGGCTGCTATCAAATCCCCCCTCACTCTTCTCTTCTGCAGACTAAATAACCCCAGTTCCCTCAGCCTCTCCTCGTAAGCCATATGCTCCAGCCCCCTAATCATTTTCATTGCCCTCCGCTAGACTGTCTCCAATTTGTCCACATCCTTTCTGTAGTGGGGGGCCCAAAACTGGACGCAGTACTCCAGATGTGGCCTCACCAGTGCCGAATAGAGGGGAATAATCACTTCCCTCGATCTGCTGGCAATGCTCCTACTAAGGCAGCCCAATATGCAGTTGGCCTTCTTGGCAACAAGGGCACACTATGAACTCATATCCAGCTTCTCGTCCACTGTAATCCGCAGGTCCTTTTCTGCAGAACTGCTGCTTAGCCAGTAGTTCCCCAGCCAGTAGCAGAGCATGGGATTCTTCCATCCTAAGTGTAGGACTCTGAACTTGTCCTTGTTGAACCTCAGATTTCTTTTGGCCCAATCCTCCAATTTATCTAGGTCACTCTGGACCCTATCCCTACCCTCCAGCGTATCCTATCTCTCCCCGCTGCTTAGTGTCATCCACGAACTTGCAGAGGGTGCAATCCATCCCATCATCCAGATCATTGATGAAGATGTTGAACAAAACTGACCCCAGGACAGATCCCTGGAGCACTCCGCTTGATACCGACTGCTAACTAGACATCGAGCCGTTAATCACTACCTGTTGAGCCCAACGATCTAGCCAGCTTTCTATCCACCTTATAGTCCATTCATCCAATCCATACTTTTTAAACTTGCTGGCAAGAATACTGTAGGAGACTGTATCAAAAGCTTTGCTAAAGTCAAGATATATCACGTCCACCGCTTTCCCCATATCCACAGAGCCAGTTATCTCATCATAGAAGGCAATCAGGTTGGACTTGACCTTGATGAATCCATGTTGACTGTTCCTGATCACCTTCCTCTCCTCCAAGTGCTTCAAAATGGATTCCTGGAGGACCTGCTCCATGTAGGTCCCCAGATTCTCCTTCTTCCCTTTTTTAAAGATGGGCACTTTATTTGCCTTTTTCCAATCATCCGGGGCTTCCCCCAATTACCACAAATTTTCAAAGATAAGGGCCAATGGTTCTGCAATCACATCAGCCAACTCCCTCAGCACCCTCGGATGCATTAGACACAGACCCATGGACCTGTGCATGTCCCGCTTTTCTAAATAGTCCTTAACCTGTTCTTTCACCACTGAAGGCTGCTCACCTCCTCCCCATACTGTGCTGCACAGTGCAGCAGTCTGAGAGTTGACCTTGTCTGTGAAGACAGAGGCAAAAAAAGCATTGAGTACTTCAGCTTTTTCCACATCATCTGTCACTAGGTTGCCTCCCCCATTCAGTAATGGTCCCACCACACTTTCCCTGACCTTCTTCTTGTTGCTAACATACCTGTAGAAACCCTTCTTGTTATCCTTCATATCCCTTTCTAGCTACAACTCCAATTGTGCTTTGGCCTTTCTGATTGCACCCCTGCACATTCTATATACTATGAATCATTATATATTCAAAGTGTGTTTTAGAAAGCGTTCAGTGCTGAAACTAAAAATATTCTGACTTATAACTGCAATAAGGGAAATAAGAGAAGAGGAAAATCAGCAATCATTTTCACATAGCACCATGAATGACATTTTGTATGCTACAGGCTTAATCATGTCCTCATTTTATTGCTCTGTGATAATCTACAGAAGCTAGGTTTGGAGCTTTTAGCTGAGAGGCAAAATTGTGTGTCACTCTGAGTAAAGAGAAGGGAGATGATATAATTTATGCCACAGTCATTTAGTTCCTTGTTCAGTGTTAGCTAATAGGTATAAGGTAGTCTTCAATGCCATGCTTCATAAGGCAGGTAACAGATATATTAGTCCTAGAGCTTCCTCCGTAAATTGGATTTCTGTCAAGATAGCAACAGCAACAAATCAAACAATAGTTCTATGACGCACCAGATTTTTCAAATGTACCCAGAGCAAATCACTGTGATGCAAGGCTCACATCTATCGTCTTGATTAACTACAATCTAATTTTGTAAATTCACAAGCATTATTATTGTTATTGTGTCAACGCTCCTTGTACAGGTATATGTCATCATGACTTCTCCATGATGATTACATGTACTGTTCAATGGCTCTTGCAACTGCTAAATCACAACTCTGCTTTCTACAAAATTTGGAAATGCTGTTTTCCAGTTCTGCATATTATATAATATGTTCTGCTAGCTTCTCCACAATTAATGAGCATTCATAGTAGAAAAGGCCCTATCAGTGTGTTCTTACTTGTGAATAATTATGGTGTAAGATGTATATTAAACTACAACATTATTGCATCTCTCTTCCCCTGAATAACCATCCACACCAAAAATGGAGGACAGCTTTCTTTAATAAGCACTTAAGGCCGGAGGATGAATTGTCTACAGAGGTTTTGTTTCCTAGAATTCTGGGAATTACTCCAAGTTATTCACTGTAACACTGAGTAAATTTTCTGGGTGTGCTGTCAATAGCATTAAAAAAATAAAACAGCCATTAAGTCAATAGAATAGAATATTTTCCTGAAGTGTGGAAATAACTTGTATCACATACAATAACCATATATAACAAGACAGATGCCTAAACCTCTCTCTTTAAACTAAGTTGTTCCCAGAGTTTCCCCTTCCAGGACTAGGACAGGAACCACCCCTGAGAGAGGGCTCCACATGCTCTTATATTCTCTAGGCAGCCCCTACATGGGTGCTCAAAGAACTATGACCCACTCCCTTTCCCTCTTGTGCCCCTGCAGAGGGCCAGCCCAAAACTCATTTGTCAGCATACTCCCAGGCCCTGGCTAGCACCTTATCAGACCCTAGGCTGACCAGATGTCCCGATAAAATCGGGCTGTCCCGATATTTAGGCGTTTGTCCCACGTCCCGATATTTAGCGGCACTACGCTTTTTATTTATTTATTATTATTTTTTGCTCCGCCAGCGGCACTCCACTTTTTTTTTTTTTTGCTCTGCCGGTGACACCCCCTCTCCCCCGTGTGTCCCCTGTCAGACCCTCACTTTCTGAAGAGGCAGGAGGAAGGACAGAACTTTGATTCCACCCCTCTCCACAATAAGAGTGCTTCCTGAGCATTGTCTATCATTGCACCCACTCAAAGATAGTGGAGCTGCTGCTCCAACCTAATCACCAGTTCATTATGTCCAGTACATTTCTCTGGACTATGCAGAAACCCCCCTCCGCAGTTGCTGATAAAAAGCTGGATTGCTAATCACTTGCACTTTGGCTGTCCACACTTAGCATTCAGTTACCTTCAGGAGCAAACTCTCATCATTGGAGGTTTTTAAAAGCAGGTTGGAGAAACACCTGTCAGGGATGGTGTGGGTTCACTTGGTCCTGCTTCAGCACAGGGAGCTGGACTTGATGACCTCTCAACATCATTTCCAGTCCTACATTTCTGTGATCAATATTTGTGCCATGGTCTGTAAGAGTAGTGTCTCATACTCCTGTTCTTTAGCTTTTCATTGTCTATCATTTTTAGAATAGCATAAAACAATGTAGTGTTCCCATTAGAGAATCATTTTTTTAGCAAGGAAACCGATAAGTTAGCTTCAGGTTGCTGAATATAATTGCAGCCTCTTTTCACCTCTGAACAGAATTTGGTGAGTTATTTTAACATTTCCCTCTCGGGCCATGTAAAAAAGCTTAACTTTGTTAGTAGCAACAATTGTTTGGGGTCAACAACTGTAATCACAGTAAATATCAAGTTTCTGAACCTTGACTTGCCAGGCAAAAGGGGATTGCTCTACATGAAGGAGGCAATTTCATGCTTGAATAGCCTTGCACTAAATCAGAAAAATCGAGTCACAGTCAGTTCACAAGGAAGATGATGCTGCTGCAAGCAAATCCGCTACCAATGAGCATCACTATCAGTCTACTGTGTATATGTGGGAGCTTTACTTCAGGAACAGCACACGAAAAAGAGAAGAACCCCCAAAAAATGCATTCATGGAAAATATTAAGCAATGTACCTTTATGATTCTAAATAAATGCATATTTTAGGAAAAGTCTGTGCATCCTCAGGAATTTTAGAAATGTCTTCTATGTCACTATTTCTGTTCTTTATTTAGATTTATAGGAAAGCTAAAAGGATGCTTACAGGGCAGTTGCCTTTGACATATATTTTTAAGTTAAGAGGAGCAGTAAAATTATTTAAAAAATAACCAAGCACCAATTAGCCAGGCAAAAAATCAAAATCCTCCTCCCCTTTGAACACTAACCCACCTTTGCTATTCCCCACCATCTTCAAATTGTCTTGGTGGTGGGGGTGATGAGTTTTAAGGTGCTTTGATGTTCATCAGTTTCAGGCTATGATGGAGCTAGAGAGATGGAGGGGAGGCAAGATTCTTTGCCTTGGTTGAGGAGTCAAATTGCAAGAGTCATGATTTTAGTTAAAAAGGAAGAAAAGTTTGCCACACAACATGTTAATGAAAGTTGTTTGTCATGGGAAAAATAAGCAAAGTCAAATATCCTTTATTTTACACAAAAATTATCAATGCCATTTAACAATATTTAGCTAATAGTTAAAAAACCAACAGGTCTGTACTATTTAGCACACAGAGCCAAATTTGTAAAAAAAATCATGGAGGGTTTGTCTACTACTAGGCTGGCCAGAGCAACCAAATCCGTGACTTTTTAAAAAAACCAACTAAAAGTCACTTTTTGTTGTTGTCAGAGGAGTCATGGTTGATTCCCCGAACTCCTCCCTTCCCCTGCACTTTGCAGTCCCATTATCTACCTTGCTCTCCTTGCCCTCGATCCTTCATTTCCATCTCTTCCTAGTCCCTCCTCCAATTAACTCATTTCCTCCCATCTTCCCCACGTACATCAACCTGCTCAAGACTTCATAATATATTTAAATAAAGAAATAAACCAACAGAGAAAAACAAAAACACAAACCAACAAGGATTGTGGAAAAGTAACCAAAAATAGTGCAACGAATCCAACAAAATTGCATGTGAGAACTTTTCTTTTTTGAACTTCCTTAAGGAGATGAGTTCTTTATGCCTCAGAGTGATCACATTTAGGATCTCACTAATAAAGCTATTAGCATATGGTGGCATCAATGCTGCTAAGGGTTGAAATTTGGATGCCCTCCCTTGTTTTAATACAAATGACAAGTTCTTCTTTTACACTTGAACACAACCCACTCTGCTCATCTTAACTGCCAGTTACCTTTCTCTTTCCAAAGTGCAGTGTAGCCCGTATAAAGCAGTGTTGCAGTAAGAAATGGATCTATATTTAGAATGGCTTAGAACATTTTCATCGCACATTTTCTGGAAACAGCCATGTCCATGAAACGGAATATTTGTGTCAGAAAATGCAAAATTTGTCAAACCTGAAATGTTTTGCAGAAACCTACTGGGTTCACAAACTTCCGACAAACCACAGGTTTCCTGACAGCTGCCTGGCTTCTCACCACCTTGCCTGGAAGACAACTGGGGTCCACAGCTCTGGGGCAGCCTCACCATCCAGACTGCCCCAGGGCTGGGGACTCCAAAGCTTCTAAGCTCTTGGGCCTACTAGCTCCCCAGGCTGCTCAATGCTTGGGGCAGTCATCTCCATTGCCTGTAGGAGGCAGGCAGCTGGGAGAGCCAGCTAGCTCGGGCATCTGGAAGCCCTGGGGGCCCATAGGAAGGCTGCCTGGGAGCTGTAGACTGTGGAAGCCCTGGCAGCTAATTGAAATTGACATGATTCTTATCAGTTTCACTGCTGCTCACCACTAAATAGCAGGGGTGAAAGGGATCACTGATGACCAAGTGAACATTACAAGAATCACATGAATTTCAATCAGCAGCTGGGGCCCAGGAAGCAGATATACTTTCAAGAACATCATATGTTGGTGTTTCCAAAATGAAACATTTAAGCAATTTCTATTTCTGCAGGAAATTTTAAAAATCTGGCAAATTTCAAAGTGTTAAAATTACGCATGAAATGGAAGTCCCAAATTTTGACCAACTCTACTGACCAGTATGGTCTCATTGTACTCCACACCCGTCCCTCTGTCTGTATTCACATGTAGTCTCTTGTCCTATACTTCAATTACAAGCTCCTTGAGAAAAGTTTTTGTTGTTGTGTATGTACAGCGCCTAGCACAATGGGGTCCAAGTCTACGACTGGGGCTCCTAAGTGCTACCTCAGAACAAATAATAAATAATTTACTTTGGACATTTCTAGTGCATAATGGTTACCAGCAAAATATAGTAGCTGCCAAACGGCATAGCAAATAGGGTTTATCTGGAATTTTCCTCATCCAGACATATTTCCCAAAAATCTGCCAGAGGCCTCCAAAACATGGAAGTATATAGCCCGGGCCACTCCCTTACCTATTTTTTTTCCAGAGCTGGCAGCAGACAGGGCCTTTTAAAAAAAAATAATAACTTCATTACGTTCCTTTGAATTTAGGCCCATTCTCTCAAACTTAGGGCATGATTCTGCTCTCATATGCACCAGTGTAATCCAGAAGTAACCTGGAAACAATACAGTCACATGAGTATAATACTGATGAAAGTGACAATGGAGTCAAACACTTATTTCTGTATTGGGAAAACAGCAACTAGATCAAGAGAGAAAAGGAAAAAGCTGCAGATTTTAATTGTTCCATTTGTTGCGTGACAATATGGATAAAAGATCCACAAAACCAACTGAGAAATAGTCTGTTTACTCATTATCATATCTTTCTTTGTGTCAGGCAATTCTTATCTTTTCCCCTGACTTATTATTAATAGTCATTAGCTAATTTATGTGTTGGGAACTCGCTTTGATCTCAGACAGGGTATCTGTTTATATTTTTTTCTCCCCATTGGCAGTCTTCCAAGGTGATGGATTGTGTTTGTTTGTTTTGGTTTTGCGAGTTCACAAGGTAGGTACATTTCCAAACTTTCATTTAACAACACTTTCTAGCAGAACTAATTAATTTAATCTCTCTAGGCTTTCTAATCCATTTTCTTCTTCGGAAGATTATACAGTTTGAGACAGGTAAATGAGAAGATCTGAGTAGCCTGTATTTTTTCTCTGCATATCTTGTATGCTCAAAAATAAACTAATGGGGTAGCTTTTAATCTCACAACTTGAAGCAACTTTAGCAACAAAGGAATTCTGGAGAGGTTGATCCAGCATGACTCAAAAACTAGGAATGAAATAATAATTGATGGTAAAAGGCAAATGAAGTGGATATATGACCACTACTATGTAGAACAGTTTATCCAAGTGTTAAGTTGTGTGAAGGTTCTCCTGCCAAGTGTTCCCTTCCTAGACAAACAGCCAGCTAACCTACAGGTTTCATCAACACTTTCCCCACAAACATGTATTGAGGTACTGAAAGCATTTTCATGCTACCATGTAGCACTACAGCCTTCCCAGCAGAATGGAGCTTGCAGTTACTGACTGCTGCTGCCACTACCCTCAGTGAATGCTTTCCTCCATTGGGACCATGCACCCAGGTTTTCACTGTCAAAAGCCAATGTAAACCATGGGGGGGCGAACTTAGCCCAGTACAATGATTTAGACGATAAAGACAAAAGCACCCAAAACCAAATCCTCTCTTCTCCCCCACCAGCCCCTCTCCAAAAGTAGTGGTAAACAGATACTTTTTGTATACTGCCTACCACACACAATCACCCTACAAGGAATGTGAATATATTTCACAATAAGGAAAAGTAGTTCCATGAACTGACATAATGTTTATTTGTAAATAATTCTAAGCTATAGCAACAACAGAAATATGCACAGAAAGTAATTTTAAGTAAATTTTGGAAACCACTGGTCACTTTCAATTATCTGTGGTATCTGTAATTGGGATCCTTATGTTAAACAACTTTAATGCACCTTACTAAATGGACAATCCCTGTGAGTATGTGAACTATACAATCAACTAAGCAGCAAATTCCTGTAAACGTTGCTGTGAAATTGGTTTTCAAGTAATTAATAAATAATAAAGAATATCAAGTGACCTATGGAATAATGTGCCGAATAACAATCCGCCTCCCCAAGTAGCTGATTAGATATGCAGTCAATGTAATGAATAGGTTGGTTCAGATAGCAAAGATTTCCATCACAAAAAAGACCTGGGAAGTATACAGATTGAAAATATAAAGTGTGCGCTACTTAAAATCCTCCTTCCGGATCTTTGAAATCAAATTGGAAGCTCTCTGTTACCTCTTCTATTTATAAATGTCAGAAGCAAGGGGCAGGCTTTCAAGCTGCCATTCAATGTATTTAGCTGGGACATGGAAAAAAACAAAACCCCCAGCCCAAACATGTTATTTTTGCATCACAATGAGCAATATTGGAACAGTTGAGTATTTTAACTGGATATTCCTGTTAATTGGTTGCAAACACCTAAGGACCTATCTAGTTTTGTGATAACTGAATCAAGGCTAAAAAAAATCTAGACAAAATATTTAGATCAGATTGTATATCTATAATCCTAATTCTATCACTTTAGGATGAAAAAATCTTAAGAACAACTTTGGTAGTTTAAAGAAAAAAAAGTCAGAATATTGTAGGTTGTTTTTTTTTTTTTTTTTAAGAAATCCTTGTCAAGTAAAGCAAAATAAATCAAAAATGCAATTTCTTAGCCAAGAATTTTTGAGATACCATGTTCCAAAAACAGCCACAAAAATGACTTGCAAAAAATGACAGGCCTCTGATTCCTCCACAGTGCTTTGTCCAATGATCACTAAGAATTCTTAAAGAATGTCCCCTCTGGCTGAGAAGCCTATATGAAAAAATTCAAATGGATTAGTTTTGTTATGGAGAAGTTAAAAGGTCAATTCAAAATTGGGCTTGTAAGAGAGAGTTTCCATAGTTAACATTGTGACTAGCTTTCTATCAATTCTATGGTAATTTTTCTTGCAGTTTTCAGAAACACCAAAGTGAGATGGAACATTCATTCACCATATGGCTCAGAAAAATTTATTGGTTATTATGTATTATCATTCTTTCATGAGAAGTTCTGATAAAAAAAATTTAATATTCAGAGGCTGTGTTAAAGCGAATGTTAAGGTCAGCCAATAAAACAGTCAGTTTGACGACAGACTATTAACATTTTCAAGCTCTGAAATTTCAGATGATAGTACATATTCATAATACCTTAATATGACTTGGAATATTTTTATTTCAGACAAAGCTCAAATGTTGTGGTTTTTAATGAAGGATATAAAGAAAGTAATACACAATACCATCTGAGATTACACCTACAAACGAAAGCGTTTCCAGAGCAGAAAAATAAAAACCTCGCCATTTTGTTCTCATATTAATTTTTTTTTATCAGAAGCAAATTCACATGAACCTAAAAAGATGAGAAAATCCAACTCTAATGGGTTATACAGCATATAGAATACTCTTCAGAGTCTATTGTCAGAGGCTTATCAATAGAGAGAGATTAAGGGTGATTTTTTTAAGCTGCTTGAGACAATTCTTAGAAAGAAAATGAAAATCATGATTTTCTATGGTGAATTAGTGTAATTTTCAAGATTTCATACTAGTATGTGTGCCAAATCAGACTTGGAAGAGAGAAAAAATTCTGAAGATGACAATTCAGGATAGAAATTCAAAGGATATGTGCTGTTTTCACTGACAAACACTTTTGCAGAGCATACAAGACACACAGAGGTGAATCTACAAAGGGGATTCAGACTCAGTATTGCAAACACCTAATGTTTAGGTGCCTTGCCACCCACTGGAATCCACCGCCCCAAGTTAGACACCCAGGTTTCCTACCCAATGCATAGGGAGAGTTAGACTTCTAAGAAAGGGATTCACAGGAGCCAGCAAGCTGAGCAGGGAGCTAGCAGTAGGAAATGGCAAGAAGAGGATATGATTTAAGCCCCCTGAGTTCCCTCCCCCCCCAAAAAAGGGAGTTATGCACCTAACCCTGGGCCAGAGGGAATTGCCTCCTTCTGCTCAAGATTCACAGCTGTGAACTCTCTCCTGGAGATATGCATGTCCTGTCTCAAAAGAGAAGGAGATGCCACTGTCCTCCCACCCTACCCCTTATGCCTAACAGCCTAGTAGTTAGAGCACTCACCTAGGTTCAACTCCCCACTTTGCCGGAGCAGAGACCTGAGGCCCAGTGTTCTGCATGCCAGGTGAGTGCCCTGACCACCAGGCTCTTTGCTATTTTGGGGTGGGTTTCTCTCAGTCTCTCCTGTTGAAACTGTTCTACTTTGTATAGCGGTATCAGATATGGACCAGCAGCCTGTCTCTGACAAAAATATCGAACCCTGCAGCAACAGCATCTGCCTCATTTTACTCCAGCTTACACCACAACAGGAACAGAGCCTATTGAGGAACTGAACAAATACAATAAAGGGACCAGGAAGGGGGGGGGAAAAACGTGGCCACCCTACATGTTGCCTTCTTTATATTTCTGTTTCTCAACAGGCCAAAAGTCAAAGAGCTGATGCTTTTTGCAATAAAACTATACCATGAATGAAGAATCAGGTTATTATATGAGAATTAACAGGACTTTTTGTATCAAGTTTCTTCTGTTGGCCCACCTTGTTTGCAGGTGTTCAGAATAAATCAGTTCACTGTCACACACAACTCAGTAACTCTACCCTAGATACAAGGATGGTAGGAATGGCACTTTGGGCAATGGGAACTTTCATTTAGGATGCACACACACAAACTTATCACTCTTGGTAACCTGTGCAACAAGAACATTTTATTCCCTATTCATCTATGTTGCCATGGTAACAGCAATTCAGAAAACACTGGATTTTCACAGGAAAAGCCTGCTTTTATAATCTAGCAGGTAGAGCAACTTCAACACCCAATGCAAATAAGACGTATGCCTATATCTCCCATGTCAATACAAATATGTCTTACTGTCATATGCTCACTATATTAACCATGAAATTATATTCCTCCTCAGTAACAAAGTATTGTAAGTTGGCATTGAAAACAATTTAACACTTGCTAAAGACACAGTGTACAGAAAGCATCTGTCTGAAGAAAGAAAAATGGAATGTGTTTTTCATCTCTCTCAATACTTTTCATCTTTCAGACAGAAGACAAAAAAACCCACCTTCTTTTGATCCTGGAAATGCATTTAGACACATTTCATACAGCATTAACAGAATGCTTCGTTTCCCTTAAACAGAATGTAGCTATCCACTCAATTGTAAATTTCATCCTATTTCACAAATTTATTTTTGTCATGCTTTACAGGAGAACAGGCAAACTTTCAAAAGGGCACTGAGTCTTTGGGTCTTACATTTTCCTCTTTTAAAGCTAAATTTCCTACATGGAAATATTCTCTCAATTACACTTATATACACTATTCCAGGGGTCGGCAACCTTTCAGAAAGTGTGTCGGGTCTTCATTTATTCACTCTAATTTAAGGTTTCGCGTGCCAGTAATACATTAACATTTTTAGAAGGTCTCTTTCTATAAGTCTATAATATATAACTAAACTATTGTTGTATGTAAAGTAAATAAGGTTTTGAAAATGCTTAAGAAGCTTCATTTAAAGTTAAATTAAAATGCAGAGCCCCCCAGACCGGTGGCCAGGACCCGGGCAGTGTGAGTGCCACTGAAAATCAGTTTGCGTGCCGCCTTTGGCACGAGTGCCATAGGTTGCCTACCCCTACACTATTCAGTCCTTGATCCTTGGCTAGACCTGAAAACTGCATGGCACAGCTTAGGACAAGTATTGCGAAGCTAACCTTTGTGACCCCCAGGCTGATCTCTGGTGTAAATTTGAGCAGTCTGATTTGGGCTCCAAGTTGTGTCAGCTGCCAAAGCTGTGAGGAAGAAGTGGAGGGTAGACCATTCCGGACATGGCCTCTTTCATCCAGTGTGCTCCCTAAACCAAATCTAGGCTGGGTGGTGGTGTAGGAACTTCTACACCAACTCTACATTCTGTACACCAAAAAAAAGAAAATATCCACAAACAAAGTCATGCAAATCACCACCACTGCAGTGGAGAACCAGGTCCTTCATTTTCATAAATGGATCTTTTCAGCTCTGAGCAATGAAAAAAAATCCACTATGCTAGGACTAATTTCACCACAAAAGCTCATCTGCATGTGCACACAATAACTGCAGACATCACTGTACAAGGTAAGTTAAGGTTTGCTAAAAATTACCACACAATCACCAGAAATATTGCCTTGTAGGGAAAAAATACTGATACAACTTTGTCATAACTGTTACCTGTGCTGACTTTCAAATGACTACAGTTCAAGGAGGTGCATACATGCATGGTTTATGCATGAGACTTACCCTAATAGCAGTGGTGTGTGTGTTGTGGGGCCTGGGGGAGTTGCTTGTTTTATTTTAAATTTCCACTCAGTGCTGGAGAGGTTAATGTTTAAACCAAACATATATAAGCAAGCTAAGTGAAGATTCAATTTTAAAAGCATGCATAATTGGAGATTTAGACATCTTGACAATATGTGTGTATTTAATTGTTTTCATTTATCTGAAAAATGTGTTGTAAGCTAAAATAATTGAGAGTTAAGTGTAGGTCATGATATTCTAGGAACATGATTTTTTTTAAATGAGAAATAATTTAAAATTGATATTTTTATAATTTAGTTTGCCTCACACTTTTCCTAAATAATCTAGTAATCAATCCTGCAGACACTCACATGAGTAAATCAACTCCTGAGTACTCACATTACTCATGTGTCTGAGCATTTGCAGAATCAGGCACTAAATTATTAGTAATAAGTACCAGCCAATCAGTTTGACTAATGAATATTGTTCTCAGGGAATACTGAAGGATTAGGGAAGATAAAGTAACATAACTGAAATGATCCTGTTTATATGCCAGCTGTTGACACTCTTGCAGAATGATGAGCCTTAGGGTAGATGAACTACTTAGACAAGCTTTATCTTCCTTCCTTATCTGTTCAGATAGTAGCTTTCATGTGGTGGCTGATACCCTATAATTCCCACATCAAAACAAAACATGGAATACATAACATATTTAATACTTAAATGTTTAATTTATCTTTCAGTTGCTCTTTTAGTATGTTTCTTAAAAAAGAGAAGCATTTTATATTTATAAGCAAATAAGCATGTGAGATCAGGCATGCATGTGGATTTTTAACTACTCAGAATCTTATCATTTAAAAAAAGAAAAGTCCTTGTCAAGGAAGGGAGCGCTAGAGAGAATATATAGAGAGAGGAGTAGCCTATCAGAAAGTGTCTGTATAGGGATGGAAGGTCCAGCAATACTAAGGTAAAAGTGGGATCCACTTTGGAAGTCATTTGAGAGAACAAATTTAACAATTTATTACATTTTTGATATGTGTGCCATTATCAGAGTAGCTAGGTGGCAAAATATAGAACAGATGAGGACTAGAGAATTGAAAGGGGAAGATAAAGATCAGCCAGTCCCATATTTCTGTATGTTTTAAGTGACCAAAACAAGATTTATCTCCCCCCCCTGCCCCCAAACAAAAACAAATACACAAAACCAATCATCATCGTTGCAAATCCAAAAAGGTTGTAGCCTCATGCAGATCAAGTACTACCCAGACTGATCTCTAGCTAGGTCCGTAAAACTGGCTGGCTGTTCAGTCTATGTCTGTCACTGGTGAACCGATCACACCATCAAAGCTTCGGGCAACCATGTGATTGCTTGACTGTGTAGTGACAGTCCTTGGTAAACATGCTTTGTAATAGGTCTTCCATCCTAATATGCCTGTACCAAGGAAACCACCAAAAAATGAACCAGTGTTGACACAGGCACTCACTGGGTTTTGCTATGGATAGCTTTATTGCTGATCTTGTCCTGCCACTTAATATGGAGCAGCTGATGAAGCCAACAAGAATCAAAACACCAATCCACCATTCTTCAGCCTTCCTCTGCACCCATGTTTCAGTGTCATACAATAAAGTTGATATAACCAGGGTTCTATCAATCCACATCTTCGTGGTAAGCTTTATGCCATGACATCTCCACAGAGACCACTGAACGGACTGGAACTTGGCTGCTACTATATGAGCGTCTACAAGTTTCAAGCACTCCAGCACTGTCTGCAACACTGCCAAAGTATTTAACAGTTGCCATCTGATCAGTATGCCATCTGGTCAGGTTAATACTGAGCTGGTTGTAATCTATTGTCAAAGTCTCCTTTATAGGGTGACCAGATGTCCCGATTTTATAGGGACAGTCCCGATTTTTGGGTCTTCTCCTTATATAGGCTCCTATTACCCCCAGCCCCGATTTTTCACATTTGCTGTCTGGTCACCCTACTCCTTCAGGAACTTACTTCTGTCTGATTGATAACCAAACCAAAGTGTACTGGTTCTTGCCCTACCAGATCAGCTATCAACTACAGTGATTCACAGATTGAACCAATAAGACAAGGTCATCAAGGTATTCACCCAGCCTTATTGCCTTTTTCTAACAAGAGGCAGAACACCACCCTTCTTCCAGTCAAAGATGATATTAGTGAGCCAGATGGTCTGGAAGAATCTGTGCAGACGTGGTACAACAATACTCTCATCTGTCTTCAGTAACTCAGGTGTGAGGTTACAAAGCCCTGGGGCCTTCCCAGATTTCAATTTACAGACAGCAATCTACAAGTATCCTTAAATAGATACCAACATATGTAAAATTTAATTTGACCCTAATGTCAATCCTTCATGCATGTAATTTCAGTTGAAAACCTCTTTAGGAGGACTGAGCCTTTTTTTAAAAACAAAAATAGTATTTTTTTATATATATATCCAAAAAATGAAGTTAAGAAATTAGGGGACTGATTTTCCACTCCATTACATTAGCTTTATGCTCCAAGGCCCTTCGTTTTTGGTTTTTATTTTGTTTAAGATTTCCCAGGAATTTATCGGTGTTGTTTATTACAACAACAACAAAATTAAAAATGGAAAAAAAATCAGTGCTTCAGTTTTCCGGGTAAATATCGGGGACAAGAGAGAAATAAAGCAACGAATAGAGAAGAGTGGCCTCAGAAGTGGAAGAGGTAGAGGAAGGAAGGGCATAGTCTCCTCATGCTGCCTTCTCCACCTCTTCCACTTCCAGGCCCGTTCCAGAAGGAGAGATGGCAGCTCTGTTACTTAGGATTCCCAGGTTACTAAGCTGCCATCTCTCCTGCCGGGGCAAGGAGCTGGGTCCAGGGAGTTCCAGCACTTCTAATTTTAGGACTCAAGCACTGAGGTACATATATATGCACACATGCATGCATCTTCCATGACACGGTCTTACTTTAACAGATAGACTAATTTTTTGATCATCACACACACCTGCCCAATGTCATATTTTGGATTTTCTTAATCCAATTTTTCATGTAGTTGAGCGATCCAAAATTTGGTAACTATTGAATAAAAGGTTTTGTTAAACCTGGAAATTTTTCAGGAAAAATTGGTAAAAACTGAAAATGAAGGGCCTTGCTTATGCTGCAGTAACTGCATTATTTCCTGGAAATATGGACATAAACATGTTAGGGGGACAGGAGGGAATTCTTCCTCCTATCCTCTCCTATATACACCATTGCCAGAGTTGGCCAGGTACCATATGGAGTTTTTTCTACCTTTCACTGAACCATGACATTCAGCAATGAATGGGGAATTTTATTTGGCACAACAACTTGTAGCACCACATACACAGACAATTATTATATAAATCACATGTTTATCCACACATACACACAGAGCACAATGGATGGCACACTTGCCCTTTGACTCCATTAAAAATAGGCCTCTTGAACTGAAGGAGAGCTGCGGTACTGACACTCGTAGATCTCAAAGCCGCTACATGGATTTACGACTTGAGGGCAACACACTCATTGACACCCACAAAGCCAGCACATTACAGAAAATTCCTCAAGACAATTTTGTAATGATGACAAATTTGAGCCAAGTTTTTTGTAACATAAAAATTACAGTAATCAGAACAGTCAGGTCTTTACAAAGACCTTATGATGTAAGCCATCATGCAGTCTCTGGATAATTTACTTTTCTACCATTAGTGCTTCAGTGCTAGGAGCTATCTATGTGCGTAATGACTATGAATTTTCAGACAGTAAATACGGACACTTTCATAACATATTCAGAAGTACCCCTTGGGAAAAAAAGTAACTATGATCCCAGTGATGTGACACACATTAGATAGCTAAAGTGATTGATGCAACCTGACATTGTACAGTACTTCATAAACTACCGGTACATCATGTGGAACACTAACATTTTTTAATACATAAAACTTTGTATTAGAAGTCAAATTTAGAGATGGTATTGGAGAAAAAAAAATGTTGTTACTGACTTCTCAGGACATCTTTCTAGCCTTTGGAAATAGTTCTTACTACCTTTTTTTTAAAAAAAGTAAGATTCTGATTAAGCATACACATGTTAAATCTTCACCCAATATGTTTCAATCAGAATTATTAGAGAGACTGTTTTTTCCCTCAGGTACTATAGCTGGTAACTGAGTGCTGTATAAATTGCTCAGTGCATGCCACAGTTGTCCGCTGATAGCAATTTAAAAAACATACAAATAAAAGGCACATTAGAAAATGTGATTGAGATCTAATTCTCCTCAGTACACCCCCCCCACACACACACTTCTATTGCCATTGACAGGCATTTTGTAAGTACGGGAATACAAAAGATAAATCATTATGTTTTCAAACAGCTTCTTCAACCAACCACTGAAAATAATCAAGTATTAAACTATCAAATATTGAGCCCTATCATGCCCTGAAATCAATTAGGAATCCCAGGCAAATATATATTGGTAAAATATGGCTCATAGTGTGATTTTTGAGCCATATGTGTTGAAAATTACACAGTGCATTACAAACTCACCCTTCTAATCTTACATCTGGCAAACTTCTGTTAAGTGCAATCAAGTCACTGGCCATAAGGTTAAATTGGTTGATTTTAAACAGCTCTTTCATTTTCTCCTGGTCATCTTTGGGAATGAGCACAGCCTTTCCCATTTCTCCAGGTCCTTCTTGGTTTCTTGAAATAACAGCTGTAACACAAGATAACAAAATACCCACTTTTAATATTTGTGTATTGGTTTCATTCTGCACTAATAGGAGACTTATGTCATCTATCAACATGGGGTAATTTAGAGAAAAATAAAAAGTCTGCACTCCAGCCTGAGATTTCACCCATATCTGGACCTGAACTTGAATCAAGACTTTTTTTTTTTTTTTTTTTTTTTTTTTAAAGTTTAGAATTTACAAATTCATTTTTCCACCCACTTCTAGTTTCTGGCAGTGACCACATATAATAGTAATGAATCATATTTATATAGATATAGATATAGATAGATATAATGAGAATAACAATTATGTGTCACAATATCATATTCCCAGTGAAATTTTGCAGATACAAGAGATTTGGATGAGATTTATATAAGCATCCAACTTATCTGATGCTTATGAAAATTGAATCCAAACTCCTAACCTTTTGAAAATCACCCTTGACTGCTATGCACATGCTACTAAATATTCTAACCATAAAGAAACTAATCCCAGAGCGAGAAGATTGTATACCTACATTATCCCAATGTGAATTATGCTACAGTACGGTACAGTCTTAGAATACATGTTTTATATATTTATAATATATTTGATGAGAGGTATTTGTACATAAGACATAGGTTAAAATGTGCTGTATTCATTTTCTAAGTTTCTCAGTATCAAAATAAAAAGTATATTGAACTTGAGATATAATTACATCATCATATTATACAAGACAAAAGAGTGGCAAGGAACATCCTGCTGAAAAACAATGTAATAAGTACAATCAATTTCACTATGTACCTTCAATGTGTATTTAAATGAAAAAATAAATCTCCAAGAAAACTATTATTACTAATTATTTGCATGTTAAATCAATCCACAAGACAAGAGCATTCTTTTAAAAACAATCAGCATAATAAAATTGCTAGATCTTCAGTGTCAAGATTTATCTGATGACAACGACATGGATAATCAAATAAAAACAGTGGCCCTGATCCTACAATCAAATCTGCATAGGCATTTGATTGCAGGAATGGATTGGTTTGTTTTGAAGGTTTGGTGAAGGAAGAGTTTGTGTCAGTTCTTAAAGTTAATCAGAAAATACCCAGAGATATTAGTGTGACATAATTTGCCCAGACATTGTCACACAACCTCAGAACCCATTTCCCAGAATAAAAGAAACAACGAAATATTTTAAACAAAAACTTCAGTTACTGTTTAGAATCTGAAACCAAGCCATATTTTTATTAAAAATAGTTTCCTAAACCTGAGATTGACCTCACCTTTAAGTGGAGGTGGTGTGCGCAGGGGGCACAGTTGTCCAGCTTGCTTGGGGGGGGAGGGGGAGAAAACAAGCAAGAAGCCGCTTTGATCAACAACCCCAAAAAAGCTGGATCTCAGGAAACCGTACCAAAAGCAAAGGAAGAGGAACCCTTCTCTGAAGCACTGATGTCACCTCTGGCAGGGGCAGGAGCCAGGTCTCACTCGCCGGAGGTGAAGTCATAGCCCTAATGAAGTCAATAGCAAGACTCCCAAGAGACTCTCATGGGATCAGGATTTCATCCCAGGAATGTCTCCACAGCATTCCTATGAAATAGGCTGCTTAATGGGATCTCCTAAAGGATGTCCCACTTATTGAACCCAAATTGGGCAGCATGATCTATTTGCTTGTCCACTGACACCATTAACCTGAGAATTATCTGTGAGAACCCCACACTCCCATGTGAAATATTTAAACCATAATAATAGAAAAAAGTACACTCTTTCTTAACTGTATTAATTGTGTGACAGAACACAGTCCTGCAAACCATTACAAAACCAATCGACCGCAATGAACTCACTCAAAGTTTTTTGAAGGATATAATTGTACTAACCAATTAGCTTCTGATCCTGGGGGGAAAAAAAGCCAAAACACACAACAACCCAGTTTTGCACATTAAATTGCAGAAATTTATAATACAATATTAGTCCTCAGTTTCCTGTTCATTTCCATACATACTTGGCTTGAAAAAATATGAATGTAATAAAAATGGAACTAGGAAGCATTAACACTGCCTGCTAACAACTAAGTGTAGGTATATGAGCATAAAAAACAGCATTTATACCATGCCATTTAAAATCTGACACAAATCAATAAAAGCAAAATCTTTAAAGATCCGTCCACCTTAGCTTATTCCCTGAAACATAGAGAAGTCTACCAAGAGAGAAATGGAATATATGAGAGTGTGATCTGCTATAAAGATATAATCAGAATGAGTTTGGGATGGTTGCATTTCTCATGACTGGCAAAGCCACAAATGAGTTATGCACGTCATCACAAACTGGTGTAGATAAATGCTTTTAAAAACAGATATTTGGTATATGTCACGTGTTATGGGGGTAGGAGCCCACAATTGCAGGAATGGTTAAGGGAGTTAAATCTTTTTATAGGAACTACAGAAATAATGTAGAAGTCTATACAATTTAGTGATAATATCCTTACTATAGGATGTTTAACCATTCCCATTTTGCACAGGACTGTGCCCATATGGAAAAAAGTGTCTCAGAATTTAATAGGGGTTTTTAGAAATATTGTGTGCCAATACATACAACCAAACTATCTTCATGCTTAGCTTGCCAATTAAGTTCATGAATCATGACTTCCTCCTCGGCAGGCTGTGCAGTATTTGCAGTATTCCAATATCCACATGGATCTCCCAATATTTTTCAGAGAATATAGTGGCTTACTTTTCAAAAGGTTCCCATTTCTGTTTGTCTGTTCATGTTTTCAGTTCCTTAGCATCGGAATGAACTGGATTGGTTTTGAAAATAAATAAATAAATTCAGAGCATAAATGCCTGGAGGGGGGCTGTTACTTATCAGAGCCTCTGTAGCCAATTATTCATTAAAATTGCTTATGCTTGCAACAAAGAAAACCAACACCTGTAAAAGCCTTTCCAAATCATGATTGTTCCACAGGAGACGAAGGACTTCTAAGGAGACTAGAGAACGATGGGTTAACTAAACAAATTAGACATTTGTCCTTATTAGGTGAATTTAATAGAAATTAGCTTAGAAGTTTGGCTTTTTTATATATATTATGGACTACAGATAGTGTACATAGCATTTGACCACACCACAGAAATCTTGTCTCCCCAGTTCTAGTTTACACTTTAATTGAACAAAGACTATAGTACAACTCATTTTAAAGAATCCATCTATTATGCCTATTTTGATCAATATCAGCACATTTATACATTGCAAGAGGAAGAATTACATTAGGTTTCACTGTGACTGGGCCTAAAATGAAATCAGAGGGATCCTTAAAACTGGGGCCACTTTAGAACTGCAAGTGGTGATTCTGAAATTTTAGGTCTGCTCCATAAAGCTTCCTGTTCCTATTTGTATATGACAGGCTCACTGTTTAACGTGCATCAGGGTCAGCAGCATCCTCCCTAGAGCTAAATACACTATGCACCAGAAATGCTACTAAATGCTCATTTGACATTTTATAAAATGGTTTTTCTGAGTCTGGGCAGTTGCTGGTTCTTTGGATCTGACTCTGGGGAAGGAATGATAAGAAATTATAGTGTTCTATATTCTTCCTAATCATCGGGTTTTACCTTGGAAAATACACCTAGCCCACGAGAGAGAGTAGTCATCATGTATGTTGTTCTGCTCTTTTAGTTCTCCCTGAACAGCATTTGGCAATCTCACCCCACCAGCAGCCACATTATTTATTGTTAACTTTTCATCGTGCTTTAAACATCTCACTGCATTATAAAAAGCATGTAAAATATTTATGATGGTAGCCACTAATGTTGAAGCACTGCTGTATCCTTGGCCCTCACTTTTTGGAGAAAAAAGAGGGCCAGACACTTAAAATCTAATCATGTATTTAAGAATTGTAACAGGGTACAGTTTTTACACACAGCCTCAGAATCCCTTCCTCCCACCCTTCTTACTGGAATAAGTTCTGTCACCTGTTTGCTGAAGATGTCAGAGAGTATAGGCCTTTCTCTAGACCAATGGTTCTCAAACTGTGGGTCGGGACCTTGTTTTAATGGGGTTGCCAGGGCTGTCTTAAACTTGCTGGGGTCCAGGGCCAAACCCTGAGCACCACCTCCCAGAGCTGAAGCTGAAGCCCTGGCTTTGGCCTCCCCCACCCCACCCCACCCCAGGCGGTGGGGCTTGGGCTTTGGCCTTGCCCTCCCACCCCCGCCCCCCATCTGGAGCAGTGGGGCTCAGGCTTTGATTGCTCCTCCTGGGATTGTGTAGTAATTTTTGTTGTCAGAAGGGGGTTGCCGTACAATGAAGTTCGAGAACCCCTGCTCTACACAGCAGCATGAAACTGGCCATAGAATGCAGCAAGACTTAAGAAACCAAGGGAGGAAAACATTCAGGGCAAAGGAAGGAGCAAGATAAACTGCCTTATCCCCACAACTGTAGCATAAATGGAAAGGAGGAGAGGATGAATCCCCCAGTCTGAGTAGGGCTATCTTGGGAAATGGCAGAGTGAATATGTTGTAGCAAGTCTTCAAAGTGTTCATATCCCTTTGCCACAAGAGAGATGGGTAGGGCATATACCTGGCCAGATAGCTGGTTTCCACATGCCCGTGGTCTCCTTCCTCTCTATAGCAGAGAGTCTTCCTTACAAGTGTGGTGAAACTAGGGAGCAAGTTTGTCCCTATCCCCTTCTGCAAGGCAATCAGGCCAGGAAAGAGGCACCCATGTTTTCTGCCTCCACCCCATGAAAAATTAAAATAAAACTAAGAAATGGACCTATATTGGTCCACAATACCTCTAAATAGGCCAGGAGGAAATGATGCTAATACTTCAACAAAGGTTTGTAGTTCTCAGCAGATACTCATTCTTAGACTCATAGAAGATTAGGGTTGGAAGAGAGCTCAGGAGGTCATGTAGTCCAACCCCCTGCTCAAAGCAGGACCAACCCCAACTAAATCAATTATGCTTTGGAGTGAAATATGCAATCTACCTGGCAGAGAAGCCTTTCAGTTTAGGACCTGTACCTAGTTGACATGGCTGTTCCAGTCAGTAGATTAGGTACTGTACTATATGAACTATACAGTGTTTCCTTGCTGGAGATGTGATCAGCTTCATAACTAATGTTCAGTGAACACTGAGGAAGCAGCTTTGTTGGAGAGAGAGTACATGATAAACTGAACAGGCACCCAGGTCAGACTGAGTCTGCTCAGGCTTGTAGGAACACCAGTGGACATAGCATCATAGAATATTAGGATTGGAAGAGACCTCAGGAGGTCATCTAGTCCAACTCCCTGCTCAAAGCAGGACCAACACCAACTAAATCATCATCATAAATCCATGATTTACACAGTAAAGTTACATCATCCATAAACTATAGCTGGTCAGAGGTTTCCCACTTTCCTCTTCCCCCTGGCTGGAAATTTAAACTTTTTGGTTTAAAAACCAAAAACAAAAACACACATGTACACTTTGGCTGAAATCCAAAACATTTCAATTTGAAAATATTGCTGCAGTATTTCATGGGAGCTGTAGTGCCTTATGCCACTGGTTGAACTGCACCTCCCATGAAGTCCCATAGTCTCCATTTTTGATAGGAGGATGGTACATTATGGGAGTCCCATGGCACAGCATGAGAAATGAAGTCCAATTGAGGAGCCATGCTCATGCAAGACAACCAAACTACAGTTCCCATTAGGCACTGTGGCAGCAAGTCTGAATCAAAATATTTTGGTTTTCAAGTGAAATATTTCACTTGAGAGGTATTTGGTCTTCAGGTTCCTTTTTTTGACAAGAATTCTGCAGAAAGCAGAAATTTAATGAAAATTTTTCTTTAGCTCAGACCAGTTGATAAACTTTTGATCAGCCCTATCATTGATATAGTCAGTGGCAGTAACCTGATACCTATCCTTGCAGAAGCTCACCTCCTATTAAAATGTAGTTAAATACAATCTGTGGGATCTGTTCCGTTATCTGCCGTGACAGGGTGTTTCACTTCATAGCACCAGGCTCTAACAGGAAGAGTAATACTTAGTATTTAAACTAACAAGTAGTGGAAATCCCTGAGATAGTGACTTGATAATTCAGACTTAATAGCAATTTGTGCAAACAGGTAAGGTCCAGCAATACAAAACAGCTTCCCCCAAGCGGCATCAGCAGATGGATCCAGGAATTTCATGGCAATAGCATGGTACGCTACTGAACAATGTTTTCTGGTTGCCATTGTGAACATTATAAATTAACAAATAAGGCACAGAACAGGCTTGCACAAATAAGGCACAGATTCATTCTTGAAAGCTTGAACTATACACTCTTCAAGCTGTAGAACCACCACAATCTGTTGTTGCTCTACAGTTATTCATTGAAGTGCATCGGGGTAAAACTTCAAAAGGAGATTTTGCTATGTTGTAGCTTTTGGTCTACAAAGCTAAATAACTTCCTACAGAGTCTGTACTCATGCTGTGACTGTGACTAAAATAGATTAAATTTCATCCTTAGATAACACATTCTTGCCATGCAGAATTATAGCTCTATTGTGGTTAAAATACAACAAAGCCAGCCCATGTTCAATCTTTATGTAAGATATAAAATGTATTTCAACAAACCACCATTCATTAGTACTTTTTAAAATAAAGTTGGATATATAGTCTAAATCAGATGCATTTGTAACATAGGAAAAATCTATTTTTATTATGGCTCCAAAATGGATCCTATCTTCTCTCTCATGTTTGAGCAAATGGATTGTGCCCAGAGTGTCTGTAAGAAATAATCCCTGACTGTATCAAATCCAGTAGACATGAACTGTAGTCCTCAAGATGGCATCTTCTGCTAGACAATCAATATCGTAGAACAATTTCTATCAGCAAGCAGAATGGGTGAGAAGACTCCTCCCAGAGTAAGGCAACATTGTTTATCAGTCGGGTGAGGGGCACTATTAGAGCAGATAGATCATCAACTGCACCCCAGAGACCAAGCATGTAACTTTTGAATATATTTGAACTTCATAAGTCCAGATAGCAAAAGTTTGAGTTACTAGTAAACTCAGATGTCATGCATAGTTGATTGGCAATGAACCATTAAGCCCATTGGCCTTATTCCCAAACTATTCAAATGATTTAGTTATTAACACGATTTAGTTTACTCTTTAATGTTCTCCTAATTTCCCTTTCCCTAGTCCTCCAGTGTCCCTCCCTTAAAAACATCCTGAAAGAAATCTTTCCTGAGCCCCCTCTTCTGACCTTCAAACAACACACCAATCTCTCCACGCTCATCATCAGAAGCAAGCTCCCCACAGACCCGGACACCAACTCAAAGTGGCACCAGACCCTGCCAGAACAGATGCAAGTTCTGCAGACATATCTCCACTGCTACAATGATCAGCACCCCCAACAACACACCTTTCAAGATCCATGGGTCCGACACATGCCTATCACAACATGTGGTGACCTCATTTGGTGCACTAAATGCCCCAATTTCACCAATGTAGTTGCTATGAGACAATTACTATGCTCTTGAATGAACTCACAGAAAAGTGACAGACAACCATCTCGTCCACAGGTGATGTAGTGGAACACTTTTCACAAAGCCATCATTCTATATCTGACCTTTCAGTCCTCTTCCTCAAAGGAAAACCTGCACAAAACTTTCAAAAGATGAGCCTGGGAGTTTAAATTCATAACTTTGCTACACTCTAAAAATCGTGGACTAAATAGACACACTGGGTTTATGGCTTATTACAATCTATACTAATGTCCCCCCACTCCCCATCTACTGCTCCCCCTCCACCATGACTGGAGGAGTGTTAATGGACTGCTTCACCTTGAATGGTCCCTTGAAATGTGTTAACTATTTCTGCTAAACAATCTGGTCCACTCTTTATTTAGCTGTGACACTTCTTCAGAGGTCTATGTAAGCTCAAATGCTTCTCTCTCTCTCATACCAACAGAAGTTGGTCCAATAGAAGATACTACCTCACCCACCTTGTCTCTTTAAACTGGGACCAACACGGCTACAACACTACATACTATCCCCACTGTCATTCTGAGGTCTGAGTGGCAATGGTGTGCAGCATAACAACTGTTAAGTTCCTAGCCTTTGATTTGCTACAACACAGTCATGGAAAACATATGTCCTATATTTCTGAGAGTTTGCAGAAGGAAGGGCATGATTTTTAGAAGTGTCACCCACAAGTTGAACTGAAGTCAACAGGACCTGTGGGTTATCAACACTTCTAAAAATCATAAGATTTAGATCAGACATTTTCCACCCTAAAGGTAAAATGGCAGCATATTCTTTCCCACAGAATTTCACCACTAGTGTGGAAAAATATTTTCTTTAATGATCACCCAATGTATATAACTTCTGCACAGCAAAACATCTACTACACATTATCTACATCAAAAAGGGCATGTTGGTACTGTGTAATGGGGTGCTCACCGCACCCTGCTAGGTTCAGCCTCCTGGCCCCATTCCCCAATGAGTCAGGACCACTCCAAGCTAGTGCAACACCTGTGCTTTTTATTCCTGCGTCTGTTCCCCACCACCAAGCTCCAACTATTTACAAGTTATTTACAGGTTTGGCCTAGCACAGGCCTCAGTGGCAATAGGGTAGCAGCCTCCTGAGCCTACTCTCCCCTCCTACTCTTTGCATCCACACCCCCTCGCCGCCCCCCCCCCCGGACTCACTTCCTCCCAAGCATTTAGCCCTTTAATGAGGCTGGCAGGTGGGGCCAGTTTCCAGGCCAGTCCTAGTTAGTTGTTGCCCAGCCCCAATCCATTTCCCCTGATTGGGGCTGGAATGGCAGGAGCTGATTAGGGCTTCCCCTGCCACACACTGCAATAAAGATTCCTTGAAGAAACTGAAATGAATATTGGAGTGTAGTGAAATTCACAAAATGCTTCTGTGTTTTATGTGCATAATATGAACTACACATTTTTATATTAACATTTATTTTTTCCACCAAAAAAAACTATAAACCCAGGGACCCTTACCTGTCAAGTGATCCTAATCTACCTATGAGGGTTTTAAAAAGAAAGTGTAAACGCTTTCTGTTGACCTTTATGTGGATTATAACTGTGTGCAGTGAGAAGACTTGTAACTGCTGACAAGAGGATGCAAAGCTAGGCAAACCAAGAAAGTATGTGAAGTTGGCAAGATATGGTGTAAAGAAAGGGCAGATAGGTTGTCAGGAAGTGCATGGTTAACCATGGGATGGATATTAGTATGTGTGTCAGATGTACCTAGAAAAAAAAAGATTGAAGAATCATGACATCCTAAATGATGGTGCCTATATTTACTTTACTTGTTAATACTTCTTAAGAAATCAGATATTTTGATTTATACACATTCATTAAAAATGGAGTGCCTATCCCTTGCTCCAAATGTTCTTAGACCTCCTCTTCGGCCATCTAAAAAACACCAACAAAAACAAAAGCAAAACCCCAATTTAAAATCTTTAATATCTCCCATTAGAGTCTTTTGTTTTCTGTAGCTGTGAGGAAATACAATGGTCTTTGCAGTATGCTCTGAAGGTCAAAGACTGGGGCTATTTTGGACAAAGGGGAGAGTCAGTTCCAAAGCTTTGGGTCCTTACTATTTATCTTTTACCACGGGGACTCCAACTTGGGTATCTCTGCTGATTGCAACTGTGGCAGCCTGGAGAAGTGTGGGCTTTTGGCAAGGAGGTCCCAGGCCATTCTAAGGCTATACCTGTCAAAACCACCACCTTGTACTCTACTCACTGCTTACAATAGTTTAATTCATTACATGGGGAAAAAAATATTCACTGGGGGTAATTTGATGTTATGTGGGTAGATGATTAATCCATGATTATATGCTGGTTATCGTCACTCAACTATCCTGTACTTCCATTATAAATATATTTAGTCACTATTGTGTCGTTGGTATTTCACTGAATCTTAATGTAAGATCAATACTGAAAATACTCCTAATAGGGAGGCTATGATTTTTTTTCCCTGCAGAAAGTTCAAATCCCATGTTAGCAGTTGGGCTAATACCAATTCTCTGGCACCTAAGTCTGAAGCACACCTGCAGTACTGCAGTCAGTGAAGTTCACCAAGTCAAATAGGTATCTCAAATCATCCAACTTGGGGAAAGTCCTGAGGTTCTGCTGCTTAGCATGAGCACCTACAGAAGCAGCATACCAGGAGGCTCCATTTCTTCTACACATGGCAGAGCTGGGCTCCATGAGTACACTTAGACTACTCCCAAGCAAGCTATACATATTCCAGCATAGGGACGGATGTGTGTCAAGTTGGCCTGTAGGTCAAAACGCCTCCACAGGGAATGTGAAAGGGGCCCTACCCCAATTCCATCCTAGGGTACCAGCTGTAAAGGCAGCTAAGGGGCTTCTCTGAAAAGGGGCCATGGGCTGTACTGTGGATCCCCACAACCCTTGGACAGATTCCTTTCACAAAGCTTATTTACACGCACACCGCACAAAGCATGAGTAAGTTTCATCTAGTGAGAAGTGCTGTTCTTCTTAAAAGCTATTTAACCAGCTGGACTTTGGTGGCTGTACAGAGGAGAGTAAAAGATCCCATTATATTTGTTGAAAAGAGCAGGGAATAAGCTTGGCACTCTAGCCAATGTGCGTTCTTTCAATAAAACACGTCCCAATATCCAAGGATGAGTGAGCTATTGTTCAGCTCACATAATGACTGCTGTGTTTGCTTACACGGACACTGCATTACCATTATTCAACTAATTATTTTTAACATGTTTTGTAGTATTTTGAGCTGTATATATTATTTAACTTGGCCATTTGAAAATAAAAATGCACTAACTATGTTTCACTTACAGGGTATGCATGAGGTCAAAATGTAAATAAACTGGTTGAGGTATAGATGTGCTAGTCCCATTTGCATTTTTAAGTTTTAGCTTTCACAAGCCATCACAGTTTACTGGTTTTTTTAATTAAGCACCAAGCACTCCCACACCCCTTTTTTCAAATTGAAAACCACTATAAACCAAAAGTATACATCACCATTTTACCAGTATTATGATTTTGTAGACTGGTACTTTCTCTTTCTGTACCACCATTCAAATCCATATGAAAAACTGCAGAACATTTTCATACCCTAAATCTCCATATTATAAAGGGGATTTTTCACAAAAGCACAGAATATAAAGTGGATTATATACTTACTCACCAAGACTTATTTCCTACAGATTAAGTTGGGGGTCTACACTAAAGTAGCTAATAATGTTTCTCAGAAGATAAGCAATACAACTGTACTTATTTTTCTGTAGCTGCCTTTTAGAACACTTCATTTGTTTTATTTCTTTGCATATCATTTCTCCTGATTTTACAATGTTCTCTTATTTTCAAGAACTACTGTACGCTAAGGACCTGATCCAGACAGTTTACTGAAGCTAAAAAAAAATTCCATTGACTTTAAATAACAAGATCAGGCCCACAGTTCCTTGGTGATACTGTGTACAAAGCTTCTGAAAGCAAAAGTACTTCACTTCACAACCTACATTGGGGAAAATATCCCTCATCCCTGTAATGAGATATCAGGATTCAGAGAGGTCACAGCCAGCTGCCCAGAAAACCAGTTACTTCTTCCAGAGAAGTGAAGATCTGAACTGAATCCTCTTAATGTAGTGGTGTCTGTGGGTTCCTGTGTGTGTAGAATAGGTGGATGAGAGTTCCTATTCCCTTTAGCTTGTCTGGATTTGAGGCAACTGTGGTGAATTAATAGTCAGCTATTCTGGACAGATGGCCACTTTAATGGGACCTAGAAAAAGAACCTTTTGGTCTTGGAATGACAGAGGGCAAGGCCTCCAGCTGTGAACAAGTACAAGATGTTTTATACTGAGAGAGAAGTCCTCCTTATTCAACTCTGAAAATGTGATTAAAATCAGTGAATCTAGAGCACCATGCCAAATTGGGCTGCAATGTGTGAAATCACCCTCATTTCCCCCTCAACTATAAACAGCAGGGTAAAGAGAGCAAACTGCGCAATCTGTCAATCATTTTATTTATAGTCTATTAGGAAGCTAATTTTTACATCCATAAAGAAATCACTACATTAAAACTATCATGATATTTAGCATTTATATTGCACTTGGATATTCAAAGCACAGTACAAACATCAAGGTCAGGATCCTCAGCTGGTGTGAACTGGGAATTGATTCCATAGAGCTATACTGACGTACATGAGCTGAGGATCTGCCCCTATGTAATAAATGCTTACAGCATCACTGTAAGATGTCAGCCTATTATAGACACTGTATGGGTGCGGAAACAGAGAAAGGCAAAGTGATTTTTCCTTAAGGCCACACCAGTGCGTGGCTGTGCCAGGATTACATGGTAGGAAGAAAAATCCATAAACTGTACTTATTTCTTCAGAACATTGTCTCAAGCCTTTAATATACAGTTTGAATTAAATTTGAGGTGGGAATAATTTCTGCTGTAAATCAAATCTGCAAACAAGAATCAAACCTTTTGCAAATTATGAAAAAAGATGTCTCCGCCATACAATATGGATAAATTACTTAGAGATACAAGTTAGATTTCTGTCATTGCCCACCCAAGCAGCCAATAGCATACCTAGGAGGGCAGAATCTGACAGCCACCATCTGTTTACAGGGTTATTTTTTCAACATGAAAACTTCCCCCTATCCTGGGGGGGTGGAAGGGGGTGGGAGAAGGACCCCAGGTGATGAGGAGGCAGGGGGGAGAAAGGAAGGATCTTGATGCTTCCATCACTTCCCTATTAAATCTTTAAATTAGTTACAGTTTTCCTTTACCGATTGAAATTAGGACCCAATGCTCGCTGTTCAAAAAACAAGCTACATTTAAATAGATATTATATTCATGTAAAATACTACAGAATGAAACTGAAGCTCAAAAATGAGAGTAACACAGAAGCTCCCTAAAAATAAACCAGAACAAAAATGATGGGTTTAGGGATAGCACAGTGGTTTGAGCATTGGCCTGCTAAACCCAGGGTTGTGAGTTCAATCCTTGAGAGGGCTACTTAGGGATCTGGGGCAAGAATCTATCTGGGGATTGGTCCTGCTTTGAGCAGGGAGTTAGACTAGGTGACCTCCTGAGGTCCTTGCCAACCCTGATATTCTATGAATTAAACATTAACCTTTAATTAAAGATTATGTCACGTGATGAAGCCTCCAGGAATACGTCCAACCAAAATTGCCAGCCCTAATCTTGAGCTGTAGAGACAGGATGATGGAAGCAAGCATTTAAGCTCTGACTGGTGGCACCAGAATGTGCTTTGTGCAGTCATAGCCCCCAAGGACACTGCTATAACATTCCAAGCTTGCACACAGTTGGCACATACCCACCTAGAGTGGGATCTGCACTGACATACTTGAAGAACAAAAATTATTAGCAGTATAAAGGACTTTCATATGAGGAAAGAAAAATATTAGGACAATTTTGTTTAGAAAAGAGATTAACAGGGAACATGAACCAGTTATATAAAATAGTACAGAGAAAATCTATTGTCAGTTTCTATATATTCTTCATAATATGAGGAGACATTCAATGCAATTTAGACATCCTAACTAAAGTTGATGAAAGGCAGTAATTTCTAACAGCAGTTAGTCTGTGGAACTCACTGCTACAATATTAGTGAGGCAAAGGCTTAATAGGACTCAAGAATAAGAATATTCATAATTACACTAGCCAACATAAAAAAATTAATTTTCTTGATCACCAAGTTGATCTACCAGCAGACTAGCTTCTAGCTATACATTGCCACAGTATTGGAGTGTCCAGCTCCAGATTCACAAGCCAGTGCCCTCACACAACTTACAACATCTAAGGGCTGGTCTACACTAACCCCCCAATTCGAACTAAGATACGCAACTTCAGCTACGTTATGAAGTCGACATACCTTAGTTCGAACTTACCACGGTCCAGACGCGGCAGGCAGGCTCCCCCGTCGACTCCGCGTACTCCTCTCGCCGAGCAGGAGTACCGGAGTCGACGGCGAGCACTTCTGGGTTCGATTTATCGCGTCCAGACAAGACGCGATAAATCGAACCCAGAAGTTCGATTGCTTGCCGCCGAACCAGCGGGTAAGTATAGACGTACCCTAAGATTTGTCAGATGTTACCCTGTGTGGCTTTCTACCCTAAACATAAACAACTTGCTTTCCTGATGCATAAACCTTAAACAAAAGTCGCTTTACAATGTGCATCTCATGGATTGCTTAAGAATGTAACATTGCAGTGTAGACATACCCTATCAAAAACTCACGGCAGGGCCATGCCAGCTGACTCAGGCTTGTGATAAGGGACTATTTAATTGCGGTGTAGACATTTGGGCTCAGGCCGGAGCCCAACTTCAGGGGCCCTCCCACCTTGCAGCGTCCTACAGCCCAGCCCCCAGCCTGAGCCCAAAACATCTACACCACAATTAAACAGCCCCTTATCCCAATCCCTGCGAGCCTGAGTCAGCTGGCACAGCTCAGCTGTGGGTTTTTAATTGTAGTAGAGACATACATACAGACTTCTCTACATTCTATAAGACTTTCCCCAGGTCTAACCTGGATTGCATCAAATTTTAGTTCCTATTAAACATTTAACCACAGTTGACATGCAGCTAAGCATAGTCAATGCCCCCAATCCATTCGCATAATACAAGTATGTGTTTTATTAAAAGTCACATTATAGTCTTGTTATTTTAAGCAACTCCTATGTTTATAAATCACTGTTTTCATTGTACTCACTGCCCTTATTGATTTTAAAAAATTTTAACATTAATATTTTTAACATTTAATATTCAGATGCCACAACCATTTTGGAGAGAAAAATTGAGGATGTGAGGCAGAAACAAAAATATATTTCATGTGGCTTCTCATGTACCTGTGTTGAAAAAAATTGTTTTCTAAAATCTTTTATCAGAATCCTAATTAATATAAGCACAAGCAACTTGAAGCTGAACGCTGAATAAAATATTTCATGGCCTTATGTATACAGTATTCTTCTTGATAATAGGGAAATGCTAATAGACAATCTTAAAAGAAAAGCCACATATACAAAACAAACCTATTTACATAGTGATTCTGGGTGCCTCAACTTTATTTGAGACACTTGAAAGGAGCCTGGTTTTAGAGAGTGCTGAGCTTCCAAGACCCTCCAAAAGCTAGGCATTTAAGACGTTTTGTTAAACCAATTTTAATACTATCAGCAAAGAGTTATCTAAGTCAAGAAAGGTTAACAGAACAAAAGTGACACCAGAGAGTTTCCATGTAAAATCTTCCAAATAGGCACATAAGAAAGGAAGTTAGAGGGAACAACATTAGACATTCAGGCAAATGTTTCCATAAATCCTGAGCTGCTTCTGCACTATGATTAAACACATAGGCTTCATTCTAATAATGCTGCCAGCTATAGAGAAGGTATTTTATGCTTGTGTCCCTGAGAACTAATCTTCATATTTCATTACGGGTCATCAGATTTTATTAAATTTTTTTCTATCTCAGTACATCCAATGAACTCCCCATTAAAGTCTTACCGTAGTGGCACTATAGGAAAACAGCCGCCCTAAGACAATAGGTGAGTGTTTGAGATTCCATCCAGTAGAGGACAGAGGTCTATACCTACACAATAGCCAGTTCATTATAGTATTTCCTTTATTCCCCCTCCCTTTTTTTCTTCTCTTTAAAAAGCAATATAATTCAGTAGAAAGGAAATATTAACCTGACTTGTGTAGTTAAAATTGAATCTCATGCTTAAACTTGTAGCAACATAGTTTTTGAACATGTAACTCTGAAAGCACAATTTATCAAAACATGCATTGCAGGAAAAATATACAATCATTGGCCTCACTGTGTGAATGGAATAAGAAGTTACTTTAAAAAACATATATTGCAGCATTTGCCTAATATTTGCAATATTTCTATTAGTTTTTAAATAAAAAGTTTCAAGATTTTAGCCTCACTCATATTCAAAACACTATTTAGAATTGTTTTACATTGCACTTTAGGCTCAGATTCAGCAAGATACTTCACTATGTGCTTAACTTTTAGCACAAGTAATCTCATTAATTTTAATGATACTATTCATATGCTTAAAGTTGGATCCAAGCTAAGTACCTCATTGAAGGTGATATTTAAGTCCTTGATTCAATTTAAGTTTGGTGATTTATTCTGAGACAGTCAGTCAATTTATCTAAAGAAAATAAGAATCTTTCAAGCATAGAAGTGTACTGTCTTGCTGTCCCCTCAGTTAACACGATCAGTCAAAATGCCCATGAACTGGCAGTTCGGGGTGTGAAAGACATCAAAAACTACAGAACAACCTGTACCGCCACATGCCATTAGCACAGAGCAATAGCGTTTAGAGCAGAAGAGATTTGGAAAGTAGTGATGAAATGTAGCAGGAGGAAAAAAAAAATCTAAATCAGATTCCCCACGAAGTACTAAATGCAAATTTAGTCCTGATTTTCAAATCTGTTCTGTACAAGTGGAAATTAAACTCACACAGAAGCCAAAATGGCAAATTGCTATAAATTATAAAAAAAAAGTTAAAATCATTTATTTTTTGTTACGTACATGAACCTCCTAAGGAAACGGTTGAGAAAGATGGAGAGGGCTGATTAGCTGAAATCAAAAAAGGGAGCTGAATTTTTTCATGCCAAACTTATTTGCTCTTATGAGATTTCAAATAAAAATCCCCTATTTTTGCATACTTCATGGACTTCTGGAGTATTTTTGCCCCCACTCCCTTGACTGAATAAAATGAGTCTACGACCCATAATGCTCACGATACAGGTGCATATGACACATCCCCAAATACATGTTGGTGCATTCACAAAGAGTGAATAATGACAATCTGAGCAAATGACACTTTAGCAAATCTCAAACCCGATTAATGTATTTTAGTTTTAATTTATCATTCTGTGTAAATAAGGGTATTTTACAGAGATTTATTTTTAGATACATGACAAAAACTTCACTCAGCTATAACAATCACACAAAAGGCTGGCGAGACTAAAGTATTTCAAAAATTTACAAAGCTTAAACTTCCAGGGCTTTGACTTCATCCAGAGCTAACTGGCTGTAAAAGAGAAAGAGCAAAGAACAGGACTGATATCTAATGGAGTCTTGAGATTTGATGCTATCTACATCATATCACAGAAAAGAAAACCAGATGACTTGTGCTTCAATAGCCTGAGATACCATACAGTGAATGTATGTCTTACAGGCGGAAATAATTTCTGTAGTTTTGTCAGGTTTCAGAGAAGATCTCTATAAATCAGAGTTGAAGGTGCACATTGGTTACAGATGTTAAGAAGGATCATGGGTTATACTGGCAAAATAAGTCCGTGCAATATTGGGGTACATACATGGAAGCACAGCATGGACCAGGAATGAGACAGTCTTTCCCCCCCGTCACACATTTCTGGGCACCATGGAAGCCCAATGAGGATATTGACAGTTTGGAAGAATTCACGGAATAGCAAAAAATAAATAAAAATTTAGATCTTGTCGGGGTAAAATTGAAATGAAATACATATTAAGGCTTGGTTAAATGATAAACAAAACCAGTAGGAGCTCTGGCTGCATGTGGATGTAAGTGCCTTGATCCCACATACAGCTGAGTGCATACTGCAAATCAAAAACAAACATCCATCTACAAATACTAGTTTGAAACAAATATTTTAGTGTCCCCATTTTATGTCTACTTTCTGCAAACATCCTAGTGACTCAAACTTTGAGTCTCAAATGCTCATTACACAGCTCTTGAACAAGATGCATCACAATTATTTGCAAAATTTCTGCAAAAAAATTTAGAATTATGAATAAATGCAAGAAAGTTTGCATAAAAGTGTACACACACGTTTGCCAACAGAAAGAGGTAAAATGCATATAATGAAGTACTCGTGAATTATTCACCCAGGTCCAGACCCATGAAAAAACATGGGCACCATCCATAAACAAACATGGAATAAGAAACATGGGACTATGAAAACCAATCTGTATAAGCATTTGAATGATGGGCCAAGGAGTCGTAATTAGAATAAAAGGGACAAAATTCAACAAAGGGGAATTTAGACTGAAGACAGAGAATAATTTAATGAGGGGTCAAATTATCCACTGGCAAAAGTACTGTAGGATATAGAACATTCTAGGTTGGGCAGAGGGATGGTCTAGATGAACAAAGAGGTTTCCTCTAGCTCCCTAGTTTGTTATTTTATTATCATTATGGTATCCTGAAAGATTAAAGGAATGAGCTGAAGTCAGTGGAAAAACTTCCATTGACTTCAGTGAGATTTGGATCAAGCCCTAAGAGACTATGGACCATGTCCTCAATTGGTGTAAATTAATGCAAGTCCACTAAAGTCAATGGAGCAACACTAACTTACGCTATCTGGGGATAGGGCCCTACATTTTTAGAATTACTGGTATCTTTCACAATCTTGACACAAAGGCAACCTACAAATATCTGCAGACTGCCACATCTTGCAAATCTTATTATACATACCTGTATAATTACAGCAGGAACTATATATACTTTACATCAGAAATAGGCAGAATTATGAATCTCATGATGACAGGATTAATTTTATTTCATCAGTGCAATTAACAAATAGCACTGAGTCTTCTTAATATATTCAAGCAGGCTTCACGTACTTTTCAAATATGCTTTCTCAAGGAAATTTGTCTATCAAGAATAGTCTTACCTTCAAGCACAAGATTAACAGCTCATCCCTTCAATGACCCTTTTGGTGCATGCAGGAATAAAGTGACATGAAGCATGCCCCAAAAGAATAAAAATGCTACTTTCCAGCACTCTGCCTGCAGACATATTTCATCATCTGTCACAGCAGATAGGCTTCCTTTGGAAGTGAAAACAACCCACTCAAGGGCTTATTACAAGTGCTGAGATCTTTGGTAGACTGCAGAAGAGAAATGAGTGGGGGGAGGCAGTAGCCTGTGGATTTCAAAACATAGGATTTAATGATTCAGAAAATGCTTCAGACAGGGAATATTACGTAGGTGAGTATATGAATGTTCAAATGATACCAGAGCTCAGTAACACATTTGACATGTTTACATTTATTTTTATTTTGATCTTTCATGTGCATATTTAAGTTGCGATAACTGTAGCTTGGGTGTAAGTAAATATTAATGAAATCCAAGTCTGAGCTATTAGTAAACTCATACACTACAGGTTTTTGAACATACAGTATTTTTCAGTATTTCCTACTGCCCAATTACCTTGTTATTTCTATTGACAAAAATCTGATTGCATCATAGCCAGCTACACAGAAAGAAGTAGAACTCTACTCTTTTTGGTCTTTCATACTGCTGGATATAGACCACTAGCCAAAAAAAAAAAAAACAGGTCCTTCAACCTAGAAATCCTTCAACCAAACAAGTCCTCAGTCTGGATGTAAGGATGAATGCTAAAGAGGCAGGCTGCCTACCTTACACAAAGGCAATTTCAAGTTTCTTTCCTCAATGAAATACAAAAAGATAGTAGTGCAGATACCTGAACCAAGAGCTTCTTGGGTAAATAATTGTCAGGAATGCATTGGACAGTGAGGAGATATTTTGTTTGTTGGGAAATCTTCAAACCATTACACGGTAATAATAATTAGGGCTACAATTTTGTCATGGAGGTCACGGATTCTGTGACTTCCAGAGACCTCTGTGACTTGGGGGTGCCCTGGCCACCTGGGGCGGCTCCCAGCCTGGGAGCTGCAGGGTCCCCCCATTGCTCGTGGTGGCTGGGAGCCACTCCAGGCGGCCAGGGCGCCCCAGGAGGGGCAATAGGGGTGCCCCACAGCTGGGAGCCACAGGTGGTGGGGATGCTCCCAGCTGGGCCCCAGGAGTGGTGTGGGGACCCCGCAGTTCCCCATTTTGTCATGCATATTTTTAGTAAAAGTCATGGATAGGTCACGGGCTTCCATGATTTTTTCTTTATTGCCCATGACCTGTCCGTGATTTTCACTAAAAATAGGTGTGACAAAATCTTAGCCTTAATGATAATTGAATAATAGCGTATAAACTAGCCAAGGAACACAATTCATCAGCATCTCCTGTTTAACTTTCCTGCTTTTCTTCTTCCATACTGAGCACCACCTCTTCTATAATGCCTACACAACAACATTGCTGTTTTTGGATGGAAGCACTGTCCTATTTGACATTCATCCATATTATTGCTTTCAACAGGTTAACTCATTTAGTTACCACAGTCAGTAAGTGACTGAGTTTCTTCCATTATATTAAATTGTTGATGTTTATTACGGTGAGTTTGTTTTTTGATAAAAGAAATATGAAATGCTGTGTACCCTACATTCTTTAAAAAAGAAAAAAAAAAAAAAAGGTGAGTTATAGTTATGTAGAATTGTGGGATTGGTCATTTGGATCCAAAAATGTTCAAAAAACATTAGAAAGGGGGGGGGGAAATGTCAGTCTCAAATTTGATTTTTAGGTTTGAGAATTAGTTCTCTGAAGAAACCATTAAAATCAGTGTTGTACTATTCTTAAAAACAAAACAACAACAACAACAAAAAACACAAACAAAAATGACTTTTCCAAAAGGAGAAGGAGCTGGGAATATCACTTCATCCTTATGTGATCTATTTATAGATTTTGACACTCACGATCTTGGCCAATACTATGGTCTGAACCAAGGAACTGGAACTAAATGTCACTTTAGATGTACCTTTTGGGGATCAGGCACAGAGGGTGATGCATAATACACACTAACTAGCAGGTTACATACTTCCTCTGGAGAGAGGAAACGTCCTGAGCATCTGAGAACCACAGACCCCACTAGACAAACCCCCACTTATATGATGGGTGTCTTTTTTGGCCAACACACAAGGGATTGACCCAGGGACTTCCAGAGTTAAAACCATGTCTTCTAAGCTGAATTTCACCCACCCTGTGCCTCCAGGTAATTTGAAGGAAAATTTCCAAATATCAGGGAAGATTGAGGAAACATTTTTCTGGTTGGGAATTTAAAAAATAAAATAAAATAGACTGCTTTGGAAGTTAGTAATTCCTCCTTTGGGATGCAGTCTATGGGAAAAGGGCAGGGTAGTTTAAGGTGCATGATGCATTTGGCTCTGTAATCTCTTATGTATATTGCACATTGAAGGGTGGACTCACATCCTCCCTTCCCTCTCCCCCAACATTTAAAAGACACATTGACCAGCAAACCATTCAACTTTGTTAAACAGAGTTTCATTTCTACTCTCAAAATAAACGTTGAAATAAATTTGGAAATAATAAGTATAGACTAGAATTGAAATGTGTAAAGTATATAAATTAAATAGGTAGTGGAGCATATATATCTAGAAATTTTAGTACTGACTGCTAGCTTTTCTGCGTTTCTATTTCCCCAGTTGCCTCTCTATCAGTACAAGCACTGTATCTTTCTAGACACAGCTTATGCATTATGCAGTTCCTAATTATCATGGATTTATTTTTTATTCCAAAACTAATATGAGACATAAAAATCAATCTTTCCTGTCTCATTCTCAAAGGAATTGCATGAAAACTGGTTTAGGCTTCAGTATTACTGCTTCCAAAACAAGTCCCAGAATTAAATACAGCTAAATACGAAGGTTTAAATATACAGGGATAAATCATCAGATTACAATCTGCCCTGAGTAAGGGGTGGCACAAAGCTGCACTGCTCCAGATGCAGATCAGGGATGCAGTTGTGACCCAGAGTGCCTCTTACATCCAGGGTGGAAGTTGCTACAAAGTTCCAAGCAGTTTCATTCTATTTTGTAAATTTCATATTTTGATGTAAAAGGAAAAGGTGCAAAATTATGCTTAATTTTTCTGGAATACACCAGTAGCAGATTACATACCCTGCAGTGCCGTCCCAGCAGTATTGGCTCACACACTGAGAATGGAATCAAGGTATTGCATATTCCATAACCCTACCCACCACTTGCATATCAATGGAAATACTAGCTCCAAAGAGATTGCTGTCCTTCCCCAGGATAGCAACATAGCGGATCCTATCCCATACATAGGAGTCAGGATTCCCTTACCAGTCTATGTGGGCACATAGGACAAGAGACAGTTTTGCCCATATTCTACCCCCTCTGTGTGCAAAAATTGATTTAATACATTGAAACTTAAATACATAGAAATTGGCAGTTCTCTCTTCTGCAGCAAACGGAACTTACAAAAACAAAAACTGCATGGAGCTTCTCTGTTCAATTAAGCATTAAATTAATGGATTGTTAACATTAAACCATATATACACAGACAATGCTGAAGCCAAAAAGAAAGCAGATTCTGGGATTCAGTTCCAAAATCTTGCCCTGTGCTCCATGAATTGGCTGACGACAGCTGTGAGGGTAGAAACAAGCCAGGATATCCTCAGAATACTCATACTGTGCCTGATCCACAGCCTGAAATCAATAGGTGTGTTGCCATTGACTTTCATGAGCTTTCAGTCAGGCTTGCCTGGAGGATGGTTCCCAGCTAACACATCTGGCAACACCTCATGGGTTTGCTTATGCAACACTCAAGTCAACAGGCATTTTGCCACTGATTTCAATGGGAACAAGACATTCTCACAGTGATGTGGCCTGCACAGTTTCAAGGTGGTAAACTTCCTTACCCCTTGGACCTTTGTAAAAGTTGTGTGTCAGTGAACTTTAATGGGAAAAGAGATAGACCACACTGAAAGAAGTGAGTTCAGTGCAATGAATAGTGACAGAAAGATCTGACAATGAAGGAATCAGGAAAAGTTTCTTGAGCTGCTACTATACTGCTCCCTACTTTGGCACTCAGAAAAAGTCATCAGATGAGCAAACTCAGTAGACAGAGGGCTAAGAAGTACCTATATAAGGACACAGATTTATTACAATTATACACATATGCTGCAATCGACAGCATGCACTATAGAGAGTACATGTTGATTCTTCACGGGAGCAGAAGCAAGAGGTGCTACTTTTCTTAGCCCTCTTAACCATTCTGCTGTGTGAGAGAGTGTACGGCTGGATGCACATATTTACTAATTAGAATCATAGTAAGCCCATGATACCAGAAGTCAGTGCTCAAAGTCTGGTGCCAGTGTGCACCTCCCTGATATTTGGCTAGTGCTCCCCTCTTGATGGTGATGGTGTCATGGTTCTGCTACTCCACAGTATCTCCATTGTAGGGGCAAAGTTAGTAGTAGTAGTTTTGTGGCATGATGAGTTACTGAAGCAGTGGTGGACTTAATATTGAAAAGCAGGAACTGCAGCTGGATACTAATCCTCAATGACAACATCATGGTTGATGTGGACTACAGAGGCTATACTAAGATAACCTCAGCATGCTAGTGGCGTAGGATCAGGGTTATGAACACTGCCTTTATACAGAGAATGATATAAGTTACTGTTTTGCTAGGTCATTTCGAAGACTGTAAAACCCAATTCCTTCATATTATTTGTCATTTAGATTGTAGTCCAACCCCAAGTGTGTTAGTTGCTTTCCAAGACCCGGCCCCTGCCTCCAAAGAGTTAGCTGGTAACAAATGCAGGTGACAATGCCTCATATCAAACAAGGCTCAGAGCAGTTTGATACACTGGAATCTACTTATAGCAGGGTAGTTTTGGACAGGAATAACGTCTACATGGTTGTTATTTGGACACGAACTGAAGGAAGGTGATCCATGCTAATAGGAACTGTGGAAGAGATGGCCCATAAGGCTATTGCTCTACTGCTGTGGCTTAGATGATGAATAGCTCTAGAGCCCCTGCATTAAACTGTGACTCATTTTTGCTTCATTACTAATGAAGTTCCACTATAGTTCAGTTCACAGAATTATTTGTATTGCTTATTCACTTTACTTTCCACCATTCAGATATACTTTTAAATATAGCAGGTGCCGTTAAGTTATTCTCTATTCCAAACCATTTTGCCTGACAATCAAATAGTTCTGTGGCCTGCTTCAAGTTTCCCTTCCTCTCAGTACAGCCAGCAATAGCCATCTCATTAGCTAAGGCATTTTTGTCATAAACAGCCATAAGAATATCAGTTAGCAATCTCCATCTTGACTCCAGAAATAAGTTGAAAAACATTTCAAGCAAAAAACAAAAACAAAAAAAAATTTAGGAATTATAGTATAGGTACCACTCTTGTATCCCATTCCTGTTCTATCATCTGCTACATACGTCAGGCTCTAAGGGCACGTCTTCACTACCCGCCGATTCGGCGGGTAGCAATCGATCTATTGGGGATCGATTTATCGCGTCTAGTGAAGACGCGATAAAATCAATCCCCGATGGCTCTGCCGTCGACTCCGGAAATCCACTGTGGCAAGAGGCGGAAGCGGAGTCGACGGCGGTGCAGCAGCAGTCGACTCGCCGCCGTCCTCACAGCCAGGTAAGTCGACCTAAAATACACAACTTCAGCTACGTGAATAGCGTAGCTGAAGTTGCGTATCTTAGGTCGACCCCCCCCCCCCCCCCCCGTAGTGTAGACCTAGCCTGAGAGTCATTAGAAGCACCAAAATATCCTTTATGTAATATACTACTTTATACTTGAATGCATCTGAGTCTGCATGTTAAGGTGACCTGCTAATAGCTTGCTACTTGGCGTTTTTTCTGCATCCTGGGCTGATAATTCTCTGTTACATTTCCACAGTAAATCCAGGAATAGGAAAGGAAACCAGTATTGCATTCCATGGAGCACACAGACTTTCTTGCCATCAACTCTGCACAGAATCCAATAAACAAAAGGGTCAATCACAGCCAAATACAGTACTATGTTGTTTATGCCACATTCCTCTTGCTGCTCAAAGCCTCTAATCTTAAATCCAGAACATAAAGTCTTCTAGTTTTCATCACATGCTATCTTGAAATCCTGCACAAGTCAAACATCATTAAATTTGATAATTCACTACACAATATTTCTCCATGCTAGCATTTCATATTGTATAATTCTGAAAAATTTGTAGCTGCTGTTCAATAATCTAGCTAAATGCACTAGTAATCACTGTAGCCTCTCTTGTAAATATATATTTTTCAGTGCTTCTACTATAAGTGCTGTCTAGAGATATGCCAAACTGCTTTGGGTTTTCTGTTGTCAGTTTCAAGCTAGACAGCCTGAGGGGTATAGGAAAGACAGTCTGGGATGCTGGAGGGGGGGGGAATTAAATTGGTGGCTGAGTCTGACTGACAGAGAAATAATTTGATGAAGCAAGCAGCAGGGGGAAAAAAATCACCTTAGGACAGCTACTTAAAGAATAATGGTTGCAAACTTTTGGAGCAAGGGTCTGAGAAGAAGCATCATCTAGTATCTCATTAACATGTCAAGCGATGACCCACAAATAAGGAAAGTGAGAGTTTATTCACTCACACACACACACGTTCATACTGATGCATTTCAGTATTTGCATTCTATGAAATCAGGCCAATTATAGAAGTTCTAACCAATTATCTTCCTTTTAATGTGGTAGTTTCAGTGTTAATCTTGTAAGAGGTATTTTACCTACTATTATAGTCATGGCTCTGATCTAATTTAGCTAAATGGAACACCCAGTAAAATGTGACAGTCAATGTACCTATAAGAAAAATCCTCACCATGACTGTCAGCAATTTATAGCTGTGGTGCATGAACATTCTAGGTGCCTCCCAAACACCCCTCCCCCACCTGAGGTCACACTGCCTCAGTTTTCTCACTTCTCAGGGCTCTCAGGTAAGCTACCACAGCACACAACTCCTGGGGGCTGGATTCATTAACATAAAATAGCTCCCAAAATACAGTTCTCAAAAACTTCCATCCTTATCCAATCTATACTCTCAGTCCCTTCCCACAGGGGGTTTCCCAAGCATCCCTGCCTGCAGCCCTTTTCCCTGCAGACTTAGCATTCCCTGCTGGAGTCTTATCAGTCTCAGTGCATTCCCCCTCTTCTCTAAAGCTTCCTGATACGCTTTATAGGGGAATCAGTTCCTCTGTACCAGCTGCTTCTACTAATTAAACCCCCCACACTATCCCAGGTCTGGTCAGCTCAAGATCTCTGGCCCTTATAGGGACAGAACAACCAATTACATGGTGATTGTTTTAATTTTAAAACAAACGTCGTAACGTGTAGTACTGTGGTGAAGTTCTGAAGGGATCTAAGACCTTATTTTTGTAAAGTATTTAGCAATATCAGTGAATGTGTATGTGCATACACAAACGCCATAGTAATTGCATATGAAAATAATGATGTAGTACTTGTAAGCATAGATTAGGATCAAATCAAGGACAAAATATACACTGTGGTAAGCTGCTTTGGCTATGAGTCTCCAGATTTTCCCATGGTCAGGAGATGCTGAGCTATGAAGTGTCAAGAGCATTGATCAGCTAGAAGCTGTTTGTACAAGCTTGCACAAGTAAATGACCACATCACTTTTAAAGTAAAATGCTTCTATTGGTATCACTCTTATTTGTTTTGCTCATGAGAATAGTTCTGGCAAAATAAGCTCCCACATATCTAGATTTTGATCAAAACTCAAAGTCTAATTAAATATTAGACTAGTTTGAAGCAGTTCAATAATCTGTTTTTAGTTGTTCAGCAGTAATTTTAAAGACAGGAAGTCACAGATAATTGAGCTGAATATTCAAATTTTTCTCAAGAGGATAAAGACACTTATCCATTACTGGGCTTCCTATTTCTCCATATGATTTCTAGACAGAGAATGAACACTATCTTTTATCACAGGAGCACTGAAAAGGGAAATATTGAATTTTTTTTAAACCGCTGGCAGACTTTTTACATGCTTTAATTATCTAATATAAGTACTTTAAGACAGTGCAGTGAAATATGAGATCTCTGACACATGGTACTCAGTGCAGCTCTGCATTGAAAAATCATAATATGAAAACTTAAATAGTCTCTGTACCATAATATATGCAATATCTAAATTGCTGTACCTTAAATAATCATGAATGAGAAAGATCTAAATATATCATACCAATTACATTGTCACTCATTTTGTGGTAATTTTATAAGTAATTATCTTTTTTCTCTTGTACATATAAAATTTTGTTATTGGAAGAGAATATTTAAACAATGACAGATTATAAAATAAATTGTTCATAGTGACTCAGTTCAAACAGTAATGGTTGTCTTATTGATCTCTTTTTATGTGGCAACTAATCATACGCATGCATTTTCATTGCCATGGAGCTGCTTGAAGCACCAGTGAAGCACTTCTGCAGTTGGAAGAAAAAATTGCCCTTTCCTCTAACTCCCAATTTTATCCTAAATAGATGGAGGACAGGTTAACTGGTGCAACATTCAGAACACAGTAGGAATTATTTTTTCACGTGACTTGATTGTTACCAGCATAGATATCAAGTTTCTCAATAGCAGCCCACAGAATAAGCATGGAAAAGGGGGCAAGGCATTAGCCAACTGTCATGGGGTCCACTCACCACACATGCTGCCTCCTCCTGGTGGCTCTGGGGATTAGCTCTTGCCAGATGTTGCACCTTCCTCTGGCAGTGTCTCTATCTGTTCTCTCTTCCACCCTACAGCCCCTCACTTCCAGAGCTGCAGCTTCCCATTCATGGCTTGTCCCTCCAGCCAGGTCACTAAGGTCCTCCCCTTCCAGTGAAATCAAAGTCCTTCCACTTTGAACAGCTGGTGTCTCCAACACCCTGTGCCATTTCCCAATGGCTGGCAGGGGAACTCAGGCCTGCCCTCTGCAGTAGGGTCCAGCCCTGGGACCCTATAACAAGCAGCCAAGGTCTGTACAGTCCTACTCCTTGCTGCAGTTTCCCTTGGCTTCTTTCTTCCTTCCTACCTACCTACCTAGCTTCCCCCTCTTTCAGGGTTTGCCAGCCTAAACTCCCTCCTCCCAGGGAGTGACTACAAACTACTTCTTATAGCCCCTTTCTGCTTACAGCTCCTGGGCTTTATACAGGCCCCTCCCTCCTGGTCCTGCCAACCTGAGCCTATTTCCAACTAGTGGCCGGCTCCCTGTCTCCTTCAGGTGCAGCCTAGGCAGTTAATTGGCCTGCCTAGCCACTTCAACCCCTCCAGTCATGTGTGGGGTGAACACCCCATCACATCAATCCACACAAAAACAGGAGTCTAGGAGAAAAAGTAACCAAATGCAAAAGGGTAAGAGGGAAACACTCATCCAGTACACTGAAGCCCAATGACACTTCAGCAAAAATAAATGGTAAAAGAAGAGATTATATGAAGAAACACCAGATACAACTATTTTATACTCATGAACTAGGTGGGAGGTCTGGACAAGCTGGGATCAGTGTGCAGGATGACATCCCTGAAGGAGATGATTTGGAAAACCAAGAAATTACAACAGTGAGTGTGTGTATGTGTAGAAATGTGGGATTGGGTGAAGAAAGAAGGCTAATTACCATACTAACTGCTGGTGGTGTGTAAACAAAGCTCTCCTGTCCAAAACCAAAACTATTAGGGTCAGACAGGAGCAAACATCCTTCCTGATTTTCTGTCACTCTCCAAGTGAAAGGAATGGCAGGAAGACTTGAACTCCCTCTACAAAAGTGCACTATTCTAGCCCCTTTTCCAAGCTTTGGACATCTGCTGCAGAAGTGAGGAACTGTGAAACTGGTATGAAGGACAAACAGATCCACTTGGTGAAAAAAAGTGTTGAATTCATCACCACTCTACTGGGTGTTAACTCCTACTACTGGCGAGTCCGGTGGAGAATATGCAATTCTGCCCAAATTAACAGCAAACAGTACTTTCCTAAGAGGAATTTCAGATTTTCTCTAGAGTTCCTACATTTAGCAATTCATTCTTAGGACATCATCAGCACCCTACAAACAATCCATGGAATCTGGAACAGAACTTCTGTAGCCTGTTGCTCTGAATGTTTCTGCTGCTCCCAGAGTGAAAAACCTACTTCTAAAAAGTGGACCATTCCCTATAAAAACTGCATTATTTGCAGGATTTTTAATCATTCCTCATTTACAGCTGTTTCAATAACACTGAATCATATTAAAATATACTATTCCATACTGTAAAATATAATTAAAACATGACAGTTTCATAGTAAATTAACTACTTCTGATTTAAATTTTCAAGACAAAATACAATTCACCATTTTAAAAAGGGACTAGATGAACATGCAGGGACAAAACTGAAAGGGAAAAATTCTCAGCATGATGCATGGAGATCCCAACTTACAACTCCTATTAATATTAATAGAAACCCTTATAAAGGATGAAAATGTATTTCAGGGCAGGGGCTAAGGATCTGGCCCAATGGCTCCTCCTGTTTTCTTCACACTGATGCACAGTCCAGATATCATTCTGCCCAAATTTGAAATCCTTTCTCCCATGCACTTCTGACTCAATGCCATGGCCCAGAATAGTCTGTAGCCATTAAAACCAACCCTGCTACTTATCTCAGAGGAAAAAAGATTATCCCTGAATAAATCAATTTATTTATGAATAGTGGAATTACTTATTTTCTGAACTGCCATTTGAATCAACACCCTGTGGAGCCACAGAAGAGTTGCATATTGAGCATTACACATTATCCCAAGTGATATTTGATATAAGATTCATTGTGTAATTACATTAAGTTTAGCAGCACAAATCGGTAACTTGTTCATAGAAACTACATTCTTTGCTCTAGGCTAGAGAAAATGTTATTTGAGTTAAGGTTTCCCCTTTTTAGGAGAGCCTTTGTACTACAGCAGAATGAATAATTCTTATCCTGTAACTTATTCAAGAAATTTCAACTCTTTTCTTGTTTGTAAACTTCCTGCAAACAAATGGCAAAATTCTGAAATATATTAATTATAATTGTTTCATATTTTTTCAGAGAATAAGTCTTGGTCTGAAATTTAGTCATAGACAATTCACTGCAAAAGTCATTTTATTATTACTTCAGTATATAAGTCATCTGTGGGTCTTAAAGGCTGAAGCTTCAAAAATGGTATTGAATCATGTCAGAGATGGTATTGGATTATGTATGTAACTACAAACCAGCAATATCATCAATTTCAGCTTGTATACTATGAAATTGGCTTTTGTTGAAAATTTGAGAATTCAAGTTAACATTCAGTTTTCTGCAAGTTTTCACCCCAGAGAAGCTTGTTTCCTTAGAATAGTCACAAAAAGTGAACACAAAACAGGGTCTGAATACAGAGAAAGTGAATTCATTCCAAAATTGGAATGGATATTCACAGAAAAGTTTTTGCAGCAGTCACTCAGCCATACATCATTTATAGGGCATTCTCTGGCCACAGAGATATAGGGTGAGATTCTAAAACCTGCCTAGGGGATTTGAACATCCAATTCTGATTAATCTCAGCATCCAAATCTGTTAGCTTTGAAAGATAGGTAGCTTTGAAAATCTCAGCCATTAATTTTAAGCCCGCAAAACAATGGCTCTATTCATCCCCTATAGATCCTTATACATAGGGTGAACAGATGTCCCAATTTTATAGGGACAGTCCCGATATTTGGGGCTTTGTCTTATGTAGGCACCTATTACCCCCCACCACCGTCCAGATTTTTCACACTTGCTGTCTGGTCACCCTACTTTGCTGAAGGGGTTCTCTGCTCACAGATCCTCCTCCAAACTCTGTGGCATGTTCCCCACTCCACCCAGCTATGCAGAAGTACCTCACAGGATTCTGGTTTCCTGGATTTGATGTAGATAGGGAGCCAGCTGTGCTCTACCAGTGTCTTCCCCAAATCACATGGGGGAAGCTGGCATAATTTATGCTATTTCCCCTCTGCAGTTTAGACCACCACCTCCCTTAAGGAGATCGCCAGGAGCACAAAGCCAGGGGTTGGTGACCTGGATAACAATGCAGAGGCAAGAGAGAGGCATGTTTATGGAAGCCCTTGTTTCTGCTGTATCTCTAAAATCTGTGCAGAGGAATGTCTTGGGGAATCCATGAGTTTGGATGTAAAACCTGCAGCTTCTTCAGTGGGAGGGGTTAAGGATGGGAAAATCCTGCCAAAAAAAGAAAACAAAAACCCAAACAGAGGGCATTGTGCAAACTGCAACTTGTGGAGTTTCCATTGCTCATCACAGCTCATTCTTATAAAAGGGCATGTACAGTGCTTTGTTAGTGACAAAAGAGCACAGAAGGCACTAGAATTTCCATCTCAATCAGTAAAAAGTGGCTGTAATATTCACCTGTCACATAGCCTATTGATATATTCTACTCAGGGAACTGGTTGAGGATCTTTAATAATTTTAATTAACTTAATTATTGGAGTGGGATGCATTACATTTGGCACTAGTTATTGTACAACAAATATGCCCAATTTCTGAATAAATAGGGCAATTAATTAAATTTAAATGCAATACAATGGCCACTTTGTCCAATACAACCATAGTTCAATATTTATTTATTTATTAGGAAAGCTGCTGTAGCTGTTTTTACCATACCAAGAAAAGGTCTAACTTTTGGGGTATGGGGGCATAGACTACTGTGACTGCTTGGAAATAAAGCTTATTTCTAAAACTACATAACATAAGAACGGCCATACTTGGTCAGACCAAAGGTCCATCCAGCCCAGTATCATGTCTGCCGACAGTGGCCAATGCCAGGTGCCCCAGAGGAGTGAACCTAACAGGTAATGATCAAGTCATCTCTCTCCTGCCATCCATCTCCACCCTCTGACAAACAGAGGCTAGGGACACCATTCCTTACCCATCCTGGCTAATAGCCATTAATGGACTTAACCTCCATGAATTTATTTAGTTGCTTTTGTAAAAAGTGGCAGTCCCTAATCACCATTGGTGTAGATGGATTGCTGGAGGTAAATTACGTAAAATGCTATTACACTCCCCTTTTCCTGAACCTCAGCTTAACTCTTGCTGAAAACGATAGGCGAAAAGTACATCTTTTCTGGACATTTTGGAAAGCATTACAAACCTTCAGGGCTGTTGTGTGCAGAAAGCTGAATATAGGTAGATGTCAACAACAGCTTTCAGTTAGCTTTAAAGAGAGTGTACTACCAATTCATACTGAATAAATATTTAACACAAAAAAAGTTGTAAACAGTATTTGGAAAACATTAATAACTTTTAAACAAATTCTATTAAATAGTAAAACTATTGGTGTTTCTTATACACACTTCCATCACTTTGCTGCTGCTACATATATTTCATTGTAAGGCTTCAACATAACATTTGCATTTCTGTTCTTTAGCAAGCATATATAAACACATTCCTCTTTGATCTTCTTTCAGAGATGATTTCTTAGTCTCTCTGTGGCCATAATATGTAATGTGGATTCCTGTATATTTCAAAGCTTAAGAAGATCGAAACACCACTTCTGTTCTTTTCCAGATTCTTCAGAGCCTTGTCAGAAAACACAAGTCTGAGGATCCTTAGAGCTAAACAGCATTCCAGTTCTTAGGTTAACAGCTGACTGGTCTCCTCATTTTCTGGTGTAGCCTGTATCCCAATTAGTACAAATATTGGGATCAATATATAAAATATCCCTTTCCCTATTTTTTATAAGGCTCTTACTCTAGGGTACTATATTCTCCCCATAAACCTAAATCAGGTTAGGATTTACAAACTCTCACCTGACTGAACTCTGCCCCCTGTTCTCTTTAACTAAAACAGAATCCCAATTTAAAGCAGTTAGTTTATAGCGAAGCATAGTTTTCAGAGTCCCTGTCGCCTCTAGGGGTGACAAATGCTACCCCTTACAATTCTCCCTCTAGGTACATGCACTATGGTAGACTATAGATTAGACTATAAACTAATAAATTAGACAACCCTAGTAAGTAAAGCTGAAGTAATACTCACTTGTATTCAGAATGGTATAGATATTGGGATGCAGTCCTCACAGCAGACACATCTCTTGGTCCTGCATTGATCACCCACTGAGTCCACAGGATTGTATTTGTCTCCAACTCCCATATTTCTAGTCTTTCCTCTCTGAACTCTTTTCAGAGTAGCAGCCGTGTTAGTCTGTATCCGCAAAAAGAACAGGAGTACTTGTGGCACCTTAGAGACTAACAAATTTATTTGAGCACAAGCTTTCGTGGGCTACAGCATCCGAAGAAGTGGGCTGTAGCCCACGAAAGCTTATGCTCAAATAAATTTGTTAGTCTCTAAGTCCTGGTCTACACTAACCCCCCAATTCGAACTAAGGTACGCAACTTCAGCTACGTGAATAACGTAGCTGAAGTCGACGTACCTTAGTTCGAACTTACCGCGGTCCAGACGCGGCAGGCAGGCTCCCCCGTCGACTCCGCGTACTCCTCGCGCCGAGCAGGATTACCGGAGTCGACGGCGAGCACTTCTAGGTTCGATTTATCGCGTCCAGACAAGACGCGATAAATCAAACCCAGAAGTTCGACTGCCTGTCGCCGAACCAGCGCGTAAGTATAGACAAGCCCTAAGGTGCCACAAGTACTCCTGTTCTTTTCTCTGAACTCTGATTGCCTCAGCTCTCAGATTATGAATATGAGTGAGGCCTGTAAAACTGCTTACCCTTAATGGAAACTTTTTAAACAGTTTCAGAAACAACTACTGAGCATGTCCAGTATCTGCCACACCATGAGTCCATCTAGGTCCTTCAAGCTGAGTTGCCCTGCCCTGCTCTCCGCACGTGTGTAGGGAATAAAGGATTCAAACAAAATAATCCATGTCTTCTCCCCATTGCTTCTCTCCCTTTCTTTGGTCTTACAAATCAATTGCTGCTGTGCAAAGCATGTGGGCTGCACTTCTAATACAGTAAATGACTTCCTGCATTCCCTACATGGGAGCAGGGCCGGCTCCAGGCACCAGGCAACCAAGCTGGTGCTTGGGGCGGCACCTGGAGGGGGGCGGCGCGGCGCTCGGGCCGCCGGGGAGAGCGGGGCCACAGCCGGACTCGCCGCCCTCCCCCCGGCGCTCTGGCCGCCCTCCCCCCCCGCGCCCTCCCCCCGGCCTGCCGGGGCTCGCCGCCCTCCTCCCAGGGCTCCGGCCGCCCTCCCCCCCCGGCGCCCTCCCCCCGGCCGCCGGGGGGAGAGCGGAGCCCCCCCTGGGGCTCCGACCGCCCCCCCCCCGGGCTCCGCCCCCCCCCCCCCCCGCGGGGGGGGGGGGGGTGCGGCCGGAGGCTTTTTTGCCTGGGGCGGCAAAAAAGCCAGAGCCGGCCCTGGCTCCAATTGACCTGGAACTCTCCTCTCTCTTTACTTGGGCACAGAGAAGATTTGGGCCATACTAGATTCAAAAGTCAAATCAGAAAATTCATGAAGCTTTACTGAGCTGATCTTAAAAATGATTTTACTGTGGCTTTAAAGGCTGAAGCTTCAAAAATTTTAGCATGTGGTATCAATAAATGATATCAGAAGGATTTCTATAACCAGAAAGTGTCATTGTGAGTTTTCATCTTGAATTAATTTCCAATTCATATCTGTTTTAAAATGTTGAATTCATTTTGTTTTAAAGAAAATAATACAGTGATCTGAGATATTAACAGGTGCTTAAGTTACAAATGTTAAATTTTCAAAAATCTTGTTATACATATATCAAATCAAATACTTCCTTTCTGTCATATAAATGATGCTCTTACTTTGCATAATATTCAGGGATCCAGGGTGCCTTTGTGATCTATATAATAAAGAAAACAAAATCAAACCTACACAGCCTTTATCCTAAGGATGGGCAGAAAGGAAGAAGGGATATAATTGGGAGTAATAGTATTTCTGAGTTTAAACTGGAATTACAGAGGCTTCTTAATTGCAAAATGTGAGGTAAATTCAGGGTTTGGGCCAAGACTAGGCATGTGCCCAGAAAGAAAAGGCACTCCAAATCTTGCACCCCCAAAATCTCTGTGGCTCACAGTCCACGTCTTGACCTCCTTGGTTAAAGCTGCATAGGGGACATTCTGGGCTGCATCCTGTGTTCAAAGTGCATGGCCCACTTGTTGTACGGTGTTCCCAAGCCCCTAGCAGTAATAATCTATGCAGGGACTAGCATGTAGCAGACACAGCGGTGCTGATCATGAGACCACATTGACACTAGTTTTGCATTGTTAATGTCCACCTGTGACCAAGATGAAAGTGCTTGGCTCCTAATTTGAACCAATGTATGCAGGACCTATATTCAAAGATAAAACTTCAAAAGATGGACTTTCTAAACAACTGTATTATTCAAGGTTTTTCCAGTACTGTATGCAAGACACTGTCCTACAGCAATTCTTGTCTTACTTACAAAGCAATAGAAAACTTTACTGTTTTCCTTCTTTCCCTAAATTGGTATGTGTGCCTCCTGTCCATGCATGTTTTCTATATATACAAAAGGCAAAGTGCCCAAATAAGCAACATCCTGGTTAACTAAGATTTCTGAGGCAGGGAAATAAGCAATCAAAGAGTCATACAGCATGATCCTCAGCTAACAAACTGACATGAAATCAATGGAGCTACACCAATTTGCACTAGCTGAGGATCTGGCCCAAGGTCCGTAAAGGAAGTTATCCATTTGGTCACATTAGAACTGAAAACAGAAGAATCTTTGTATTTGATCTTGAGATATTATTTTATATATTGTGTATACATTCGATCAGAACTTGTTACAATACAATGTACAAAACATATACACTTTACTGCCCAGTAAAATGAACCATACGGTTCTAGTTTGTTGACAAACCATAATGCAGGAGAGCAAGGAGATAAACAGATTTATTCTTATATACTGTGTAAGGCTTATTACATCAATCACAAAGTTATTGCCATTAAAAAAGAAGCATTTATCTTTTAAGGAATTGCCTTTATCGTGATAAGTTATTAAATGTACTGAGGTATCTTCTAGGACAGGGATTCTCACACTGGGGGGGGGGTCGTGACCCTTTAGGGTGTCACGGGGTTATGATGTGGGGGTCATGAGTACATGCAGGAAACAGAGCAACTGCTATAAAATATATAATTTAAATCTAGCAGTTTAGAAAATAACACACAGTTTTCTGTCACAATGTAGTGTATTTACTTCAAAAAGTATTGTAAACATATAATGCAGTGATCGTTGTTCCTAAACAAAATATATATTTGTACTATCACCATTTTAAGGAAATTGGACTCTGGGGATTGTGTCGTGCACGCAGGTTTGTCGCCTTGAGACTAAAATGGTCGGACTAAGACAGAGGACTTGATTGTTCAGCAGCTGAAGAGCTGCATTAAGCTGCAATCCAATCAGAACACTGAGATCGGCAAAAAAATAGTAATGTATAATTCGACAATCAGACACACAGGCCGGGGCAGCACTAGGGGGACTTGCGGGAGCTATAGCCACCCCAAAATTTGTCTTTGCCTCTCCATAGCCACCCCTCCCAGTGCAAAGATCAAATGTTACTTCTGCAGTTCTGTGCTACTGCTGGCAGCAGTATGGGTTTTTTTACCCTAGGAAAAGAATGTTTAGGGGCATCCCTTCAACTCATGAAAAATGGGAAAGAATACACGGCCTGAGTAAACTGACTGTGCATTCAGACTAGCATATTCTAAAAGTGGTCTACAGAGAAAACAGAAATCTTAGTCTCCCTCTGTAGTAGAAAGTGTGCCTCTAAAAGAGTACAGCTACTACTGTGGATGAAGAAGAAAAATGGCAGACATGGCCCAGTACTCCTATTCTTCACCATGCTGAGTGTTGGACCAGGGGATCATGTGAGGGATGGAACAAAACCTAAGCAGCCCACCTTGATTGACCACATTTTGTTTCTTGGGATCCACATTGCAAAAACATAAAATGGGGGAGAAACACTAAGTGCTTCCAATTGGCCTTTAAAACGTCAAGTACCAGAGATGAAATTATGACAGCGATGCAAGAAAAGACATTTCAAGTAAATTAAAAATGGATTTTACCCACAGCAAATTTGTCTTATACTGACAGTTTCTAACTGGATCCACCGATACGGATCAGATGTCTGTCCAAGGGTTTAAATCTTTCAAAAGAATACATCAATACAGTTACACTTCTATCCTTTTAGTGGTTACAGAAGTGACGCATTTAGCCAATTAAATTGAAGCTTAAGGCTTTCAGAGGAAATACACTGAGTCATTTAGTTTCTCTAGGTAGCTGCCCTACTTTAGCTTTCTCATGAGAATGCACTTATTTGGTGTCCAAATCAAATCCTACATCAAAAAACAAACTGCTTCACAAATAGGCTAGCTAACTAGTCTCTTTCTATATACTTTGCCATACTTGTCTCTGTACACCCAATGACTTCAGGAAAACACAATGTTGGGGACTGCATAACTGATTCCATTTGCTCAGGGCATAGTGTCTATATAGCAGGTCCCAGAGTCAAGACTTCAGGGTTCCATTCCCAACTGACTGAGACCTTGGGGTCATTGCTTAAATTATCCAGGCCTTATATTATCCACCTGTGAAATAGCTGTCAAACCTATGTCACAGAAGCACTGTGGGGCTTGAATTATTGTTCTTTGCAAATTAATTTGAGATCATCAGATAAAGGTGCAAAGTATTATTCAAATATTACATAATCAAACTAATTCTTCGTCACATGATTCAGGTATCTAAACTGGACCTTGGGTTAGTTTTGAAATATACAGCACAAAGCAGACACTAAAATCTTTAGTAAAGCATATATCAGTTCATTAGAGTCGGGAGAAAATAAATTTGTTCTGCCTAATTGTTCAATTTACTGCTTAAAAGTTTTCATTTTCTTACAGAAATTAAAGAGGAGTCAAACCAACAGAATATATAGACTTTACAAAAGTCAATTTCTCAGTTCTAAGCAGGTGTGATAAAATATTTAGTTTGCTGCATATAGCAACACTCTCCGGGCTATTTAAACTGATAAATATTAAGAATCATAATTAGGAGCTTCATATGTAGAAATTGGTGCCCTCTAGGTTAAATTACTCAGGCTATAAAAAGAAAGATTTGGAATGCTCCTCTTAATGCAAACTTTTCTTCAATGCCCACAGCATCAGTCCTTGATTAAACCAGCATCTCTCAGGATCAAGCCCCTAGTTCACAGCCAGCATTTAAAAAAATACTTTGTACTTCCTGCCTTTTTTCAAAGGTTCTTACTTCACCATGTGCTACCAAGATTAAAAATCAATTGTCTGAAGTCCATGCCTAAGTTAGTGTCGTCTCTATAAACCTCAATGCTAGTTCCATCTAAGGATTCTCTACGCCAAAGGTTTCTGTATCATGAAATATATTCCATATGTGAATACAGTTACACAGGGGAGCAATAACAGTATAGAATAATTTTCTGGAACTGGTGTCTGCACTGTGTCTTTGTTAAGACTGAACTGCAGGTATTGGATGCTTGGGTAATAGCACAGAAACAGTAAAAATATCTGAGTCTTGAAAATACTTGTAAATATTTTCAATGAATCACTTTGAATAACGAATGTGTAAGAAAAAAATGGGTCTCTCTCTCTCTCTCCTTTCTGAGGCACTTAAATGCATTTTTGTTAACTCTCTACATATCCAGCTCCAAATATTTTTCATATATTTTATCAAAGTTCTCAAGAATTATGAAATGATTTTGTCCAAAATCAGCTGTTCAGTGTCCCTGGATTTAAACATAAAAAACAGGATTCCACCATCTATATACACTGTGAAACATCAAAAACAAATACACGCACCTTATGTTAGTGCAGAATAAAGTTTACATTTTTTAACATAAAGGGCTGGATTCCCTGTTCCAATGTGATCTCTTTACTCTCCTCTAGAAACCCAGTGGAAATGTCTCCTGAGGGATATTCAGACATTATGCCGCTCCTGTGCCTTCTCACCAGCTCTAGACATAGGGGCTTATTGGGAGAGGAAGAAATAGCTGCTTTGGATATTCTTAACTGCAGAATATGGGTTCTAAAAGGCAACTGCATCTGAACCTAAATTAGAGCAGCCATGATCTTATACTTTCCTGATGCTTTAAAGTTAATCTCTTATATACAGCACATGGAGAGAACTAGTATTAAAACATTACAAAAGAGGCAAAGGATAACACCAACAATGGCAGCAGCAATTTAGATTCTGCATTACAAAATGTAATGTAATGTACAAACAACACTGGACTTCACTGTACTGATCTCTCCCCAAAGATCATTTATACTTTCAGAAAATTAGGGTAGTCGTTAGACGACAAATCAAAACCAATTGTTCTTCTTTTAATATCCTCATCTTACAGTTCTAAATCTTGTAAGAGCTTCACATTGATGGCAGCAATCGTTGAAAAGACCAAGTTCAGAACCACTGCCTGACCACGTCTAATCCAAACTTTACTCCTGATTAATGTTTCATATAATTTCTATGAAGCCAGAAAGTCCCATTTTGGATTTTCCAGTGTACCAGCTATGATTTTATCACTATCAGTGGAAAGAGCAACTCTAATTCTCAATTTATTCCCTCGGAGGGACTGAAATTAGTAATAGAAAGTGAAAGGTTGAATCACAATGTCCCAAAACTTTCTATGCCCTTGGCTACTGCTCCTACCCTCTAAATCGTAGAGTTTCTTTTCATGTCAAAAGATTTTTGTAAGTTTCATTCATAAAGTATTTATCCCTGATTGCAACCTCTCCTTTTCACCAGATGCAGGTTTGTTTTGTTTTTAAAGCTGTGCCAGTAACCCTGATAATGTGGAACAGAAAATTTGCAGGTATGCAAAAAGCCATGATGGGCATTTACACTGTAATCATTATTTATTCTAAAACCTATATGAATGAAGTATTTTTGACATATGGGGACCTGATTCTGTATTCAATAACATTTTTATGCTTGTGTCTTTCCATTAAAAATGTGAAATAAATTTTATAATCTGACAATACATTATCAGGTATTCTTTCCAACTAGTATTTCTGTAATATACATTTACATATAAGATATAGATATATCTACTGTAACTCTCAGTTGCTGTAAATACATTTTTGCTTTCTTTCTCCAAGGAACTCCTAAAAGATGTCTGTTTAAAAAAAAATTCATTATGGAAAACAAAAATGATAAAGAAAGCATCAGCTTTAGAGTTAAAAATGCAAAAATTTTGCTATTGTAACTCATCACGTGGAGAGAAAAAAAATCCACGTCAAGTATAATGGCTTCTCGAGATAAGTGCTATCCACTTTCAATAAGGTAAGACTGATACTCTGTTTTGTTAAACCACGTTTATGCCAGTGATCTCAATAGTTTTTTGTGGCCAATGCACATAATCACGCTCTTTCAAATATGAAACTAACAACACTTACAGTAAAGTACACCTCTTGAATACAAACAGTGGGTGGTGGTTTAATCAAAAGATCTTTACTTTCTGAAATGGACCCAACTAAAATTAAAACATTGCCTGCAAAAACAAAATCAATCTGCTTGATGCTGTGTGCTAGGCTACTAATGAAGACAATGACAATTCGGAAGTGCTGAAATTTTGTTTTTATTTCAAAACACATCCGAACTCTAATCTGTCAACATCATTGTAATTAACTGATTAGTTAATACCACATACCATGTCTGCTGCAGAGTATGTGACAATTGTAAACAATGAGCTAAATTGAACCCAGGTATAATTCCTTTGAAGATGTTAGGATGAACTGGACCAAGTATAACTGCTTGTGTGGAGGCTTAGGGAGGAAAAAAACAAGACTTCTCAGAACTACAAAGCAAAATGAACATTCAGTATGATATATGAATGCCAAAGAAGACAATGCTGTATCTGGGCACCTATTCACTCCAGAAATCCAGATTAAAACCTATCCTGCTGCAATCAATATTCTAGGAGAGTTTAGGGACTTTTGTTCATAACAGAACAAAAGTGATTTCTGCCCTTACATTGCCAAATAACATTTGATAGCAATAGCCTCAAAACAATCCAGGACATTTTTACTGTTGTCAAATGTAAGGAACATTAATGTTTTATACTTTGTCATATATAATAGTGCTTTGTTCAGAGTTATGATTTGTTTTATTTAGTTATAAAACTATCTTGGATTAAAAGTATGCTCTCATACATCAGCTCTTTACTGTTTTTGGTTCAGAATTATAGGGTATTTGTTCATTTTATTTGAGTAATACACCTTACAGAAGGGCATATGATAGAATACTACCTATTTTCTATTGTGTAGACTACAGCATTTACTTCACAACACGGACTAAAAAAATCATGCTTCTCTAACCTGAGGCACTTTCTTACTGTTTATGCCTATATAAAAATATGAAGAATGACTTATGCTTTAATGGTTATTTATTAGATAGGCACCAATGGTGGCTGTTATTAACAGGCAGGTTATATTAATTCTGCTGTGTTACAAAAACCGCAGTCTTCTCTATTGTTACTGAACAGCAGAAAGGCATTTAAAATTATCCCAGTTATTCCTTACATTAAATTAGTAAAGGTACTTAATACACAAGTACTTCATTTTATCCCAAATACTGGGAAATTGCAGCAATATTTCCATAAAATCCCAGAACTAACTTGTAATTTACAATATACTGTTTTTATGTATGTACAACTGAATTTTACTATGCTAGAAAAAGACATAGCTCTGTTGTGTATGCAATATCATTTCTGACTATCAAACAGATTAAACTGGGCAACTGCAAACATATGGCTTCATATTTAATCAAGATTTGTGATTACAACATATACATTAAGAATGAAGTTTAAGTATAGAAAGCGTGAGGCAGAGCAGGAGATTAAATCCACGTCTCTGGGCTCCCAGGTTAGCAGACTAATCAGTTTTCCATCCAGCTTCTCCAGTCAGGACTCAGAAAGGCCCAATGTTCCCCAAAAGAACTATCCAAAATGACAGAAATTTTAACTTTGCTACCTAGAAGGCTGAGAGCACACAGGTGGATAATCAGGCAGGAGTTTCCCCAGGTGACCTTACGTGTACAACCTTTCCAGCCTGAAATGTATAATTTCAAAAAACAGACAATACTTTGGCTAAAACGATCTCCCTAGTTCTGCTCCTGTTGTGCCACGCCGGAAATAAAAAGGGAGTAAAAAACTTCCACAAGTTCCTTGGTACAGATTCCTCGGTGTGGGATAGCCTCCAGTGGGTTTAGAACGAGCATAGCTGACTCCCTTTCCTTGCTTCCCTGTAACTCCTACAGCAGACAGGTGTGCTGGGGGAGTGGCATGCTAAGTTCTGGGTATCCACCGATGGCATTATGATCCCTTAAGGATCTTAGCCGGCCAGCCTAAGTTAGAGAAGCCCCCACTGAGCTCTAACCCAGGGATGGGCAGAGAATCAGGGAGCTACAACTGCTTGTTGGTTCTTAGCTTCTTTTAGCCCTCTTCTTGGCAGCCCTGGATGGCTGTGTGAGGGACAGGAGCTATCCTTTGCTAGGTGCTTCATTAGGCTCAAGCAGAGCCACTCAAGCTCTTATGCTGCTCCGCCTGAGATTCCCACAGCCCAGGAGGGACACAGGCAATGGACTAACCAGAACTACTCTCTCCCCTGTGATGCACAAGGCAGCCATGGGGGAAACTGCTGAGCTGCTGCAGGGAAGGAACCACAGATGCTCAGAACTAGACACTATATTCAGTTTTTGTTTAAATGAAAAACTGCCTATTTACAAAACAATCATATTAGGGGAATTTTTTTTTATTTCTTTCAACGTTTTCAAAAAACTCCAACTGTCTGAGATTTGGGTTTTCATGAAGAAAAACTCCAGAAAATCTCTGCAAAAATTTTTCAAAAGATAAAGCATGTTCACCTCAAATTGTACCTGGACAATAGGGAGCCTTTGCTGGCTCGGGAGCACTAGCATAAGCAGCTATTTGTGTCTGACATTGCTAAGCAGTTGTGTTCTGTATTCAGTGTAGGTTCCATGGGGTTCTTAAGGAAAGTGTCAGGATGAAACGGGGACATGCTAGCCATGATAAATGTAGTGTATAAGCTCAGATTTCTGGGAAAGGCCTTTTTTGTTGTTGCAAAATTAGATTTTCTGCTTTTACAAGGTGCATATGTTGAAGTACAGAGAAAGGCCGTTACCAGTGTTACATTGAAAGGAGCTATTTAATACCTTACCACATCAGAATTAATGTTCAGTGTACCTTGGACTTCTAAAGTAATCTTTCAACCTTATTAACTGTCCCTTCTTCCATCTTTTACTGCTCCTGATTTTATTTTGTTGGATTATTTTATAAGGTTATTTTCATAACCTAAACTGTTTCTTTCACAACTAGGCTTGGTGCTCAGCTTTTCAAAATTATTTTAAATATATGGATTTGTCAAATCTAGCCAAATGAAGTCCATATTAGACTTCAACTGAATGACTATGTTTAAGCAAGCCACCTTGATTTTCAAACAAAATAACTCTAAATTTATTTACAACTGCCTGCCATTGCTGCTGAGGAAAGAATGGAGGCCAGTGAAAGAGACAGAAAGGGAACCAATCTCATAGCCAGAGACAAAACTCATCTAACTGTTCCTTCTCCCTTTCCTTAATGTTTTTCCCTTTTAGAGAAAGACACCAACCACCACATATTTTAAATTGTGTTTCTTTATTTTCCTATGATCAATATAGTCATTTGTATAAAACATACAATCTGTAAAATAAAGCAGTGGATGACAGAAAGTTCATGTAAAGTGTAAAAAGAACAAGGAGTACTTGTGGCACCTTAGAGACTAACAAATTTATTTGGGCATAAGCTTTCGTGGGCTAAAACCCACTTCATCAGATGCATGGAGTGGAAAATATAGTAGGAAGATTATATATATTATATATATAATCTTTTTCTTCATGAAAAAAAAAATATATATATATATATATACACACACACATACACACACACACAGAACATGAAAAAATGGGGGTTGCCATACCAACTGTAACGAGACAAATCAATTAAGGTGGGCTATTATCACCAGGAGAAAAAAAAATTGTAGTGATAATCAGGATGGCCCATTTCAAACAGTTGACAAGAAGGTGCGAATAACAGTAGGGAGGGAAATTAGCATGGGGAAAACCTTAATTGATTTGTCTTGTTAGAGTTGGTATGGCAACCCCCATCTTTTCATGTTCTCTGTATATATCTATATAATCTTCCTACTGTATTTTCCACTCCATGCATCTGATGAGGTGGGTTTTAGCCCACGAAAGCTTATGCCCAAATAAATGGGTTAGTCTCCAAGGTGCCAAAAGTACTGCTCGTTCTTTTTGCTGATACAGACTAACACGGCTGCTACTCTGAAACCTGTCACCATGTAAAGTGTATTTCACTAATCAAGTCTGGAGGTGATAGAAGCACAGTCCATATCAAAGAGGAGACGTCACAATCATCACAACACAGATGAAATAAGGGCTTTGGGCCTCTGATGCTACCAGTAACTTGATGAGAAATCAGAAGTATCACCAAACTGTGGGCCTAACCAGGGCCGGCTCTAGGCACCAGCGTTCCAAGCACGTGCTTGGGGTGGCACTTTTCAAGGTGCAGCATTTTGGCCCTTTGGGGTCGGCATTTTAAAGGGTGGCACTCCGGCTTTTTTTTTTTTTTTTTCTTGGGGCAGCAAAAAACCTGGAGCCGGCCCTGGGCCTAACTTACAACAGTTGGACTTGAAACCCTTTCTTCTCCACAGTAATGAGAGTAAACGCCCTCCCTACATACTCTCCAGGGGTGAATTCCAAAATGCCAGCACACGGCCTAGGTGCCACGTAAGCATATTTTGAGCATTTACAAGAGACTACAGTGGAACAAAGGCGCCATGCACAGGGATGAATTTCACCCAACATGCATCTCACAATCAATCAGTATGACCGCTGTTTTATATAGACTGAACCTCAAGCTGCTCAGTCTCAGTTGATGGCAGGTATTAGATCTTCTCTAATTACCACTAACAAACAGGAGACCCCTTTGTAAATAATTATATTGAGAGAAATTCACCCTGTGCAGATAGTCAATGCATAGACTTGGCTACAATTGCAAGATGTATGGACCATTTAAAAGTCACTTGAGCCCTCCTTGTGCTGGTTCTTTGTTCAGGGTGAGCTTCAGCAGATTAAATGTACCATAATTTTGCACCTGTAATGGATTTCCAGGAAAAAGCATGAATGAATTCTGGGCACAAAAATAGGGACACAATTTATTGTGGGTGCAAACTGCTTTTCCTATGGGTTTTTAATTTTTTTTTTTTTTAGTATTATGGGGATGAATTCTAAAGGTGGTTACAAAAGGACACTGCTCTCAATTAATCTAGGATTGGAATAGGGCTATTTCAGCAGCAAATGGTCTATAAAGAATCCCAAACAGGATACTGAATTGTAAGTATTAGGCTTAAGAAATTTAATGTAGCATGCTGTGCAAGCTGTAATACAAAAAACTGGAAACCTCATTTATCTAATGACTGAAATTTACAGGAAACAGAGCCCTATTGTTTGTCATGCTGCTACATTTTAATTATTCACTTTTCTGCCAAAAACTGTCACTACCCGCTATGAGGCCCGTGATGTGAGAAAATGGATGCAGTTGTATTCTTCTATAGTTAATACAAGCTTAAGGAGCAGAAGAAAAAACATAAATCAAAGACCAGTAATAAGAAATATCGATAGAAAAAAACCTGTGAAGTTGAAAATGGTTATGTTTGTTAGAAAATATTTGCTAAACTTGATACTGTAAGTTTAAACTTCAGAACATTTTCTTGGGAAATCACAAGCACATAAACAAACAGCATTACTTTTTAGCAAACAATCCCCATTAACAAGGGCATAAGCTACAAGAAACGTTATCACTGTGTCTTCAATGTTATAGTTATCTAGAAAACTTGGTTGGCTTTTTTTTTTTAAAAAAGCCCAGAACAATACAGCATCAACAAACATGAACTACAAGCATTCTGTTAAAGGGTGAAACACTGCAATTAATGTTCTCTCAGAAGAACACAGGACAAAAATAGTCACACTTAGCACATAGAGTATTGCATTGTGCAAGTACTGTGTGCCGCTTCAGAACAATAATGTTTTAGACAATATTGGCATCTATCTTTTTAATAGATTACCTACACACTAGATCAAGCAAAGCATTCCTTACTGCTGCTAGTGTTACGAGAGCATCTGAAAAAAACTACAAACCCCAAACAGATTTTGGCAGAGATCACAGGAGAGTGCGTTGAGTTTTCTGTCCTAACTGCCTGAACCGTAGATGTATTCAACCATGTAAGAATGTGGCTGCCTTAATTTGACTGACAGGTCCTAAATGGGAGCCAGCCCAGCCATGTAAGAACTAAGGTTGGAAACTAATTATCAATGGGCAAGCAACCAGATGCAGGAGACAGGAAAACTGGAGATGTTGTACACTTCTGATAGGTACTGGGCAAAGAGAAGGTGCTATTTGTTAACTACTGAGAGGAAGGTTAACTCATATGTCATTAGGCTGTTTTTCTTTTAGTCTGGTTATAGTATGTATTTACCACTAAGGCTGCTTAAATGAAGAAACCAGTGCTGGAGTGCCTGCAGCACACCCTATCCTTGATAATGGACTTTCAAGTCCTCTTTGCTGGGATCTGTGAAGCACAGGAATTTATTTAAATAGTCAGAGCTATATAGAGTGCCATAGATGTACAAAACACTTTATAATAGTGTTCATGGAGGATAGGTCCATCAATGGCTATTAGCAAGGATGGGCAGGAATGGTGTCCCTAGCCTCTGTTTGCCAGAAGCTGGGAATGGATGGCAGGGAATGGATCACTTGATGATTACCTGTTCTGTTCATTCCCTCTGGGGCACCTGGCACTGGCCACTGTCGGAAGACAGGATACTGGACTAGATGGACCTTGGGTCTGACCCAGTAGGGACATTCTTTTGTTCTTAATAGCAAAAACATTTTATTCAAAATAGAATAAAGTCAGTGGCCTGACAAGCTTACACTCTAAACACCAACCTCACATTTATGTCCCCAGTCTCATTCAAGTTTTGTTTAGATTTCCCCCCCCTTGATCTGAGACAATCTAATTCTTTTCTCTTTCAAAACAAGCACTTAAACTGTGCTGCAAAAACAACAAATCTTCATGTACATTTATCTCCCTCAGACCATTGAATCACTTCAGCAATCATTGCTTAGATCAAGGATCACACTTTAAAAATGTGGCTTCCACGTGTGCAGGCACAAATACCCATGTAGATTTTTCTAGCACTAATGCCTGAAGGCACTATGTCTATTTGAAGAACAACGTAGAAATGGAGGCCAGTTTGAGGTTCATTTGAAAACGTGGTCCTGTACTTCTCATCCAAATAAATGTTTGTATACAACAAGCAATTCAACTTTTAAACAATTTGAATTATAATAATATGATTGTGGTGTTTTTCAAAATAATGCCAAACTGTATTTTAGGATGTTTAAAGATAACACTGTTCGTTTTTGTTAGCTTTACTTTTTCATATGTACTAGAATTACAATATTTTAATAAATTTTCATTGATTGTGCCATATATTAAAACAAATGTCACATTAGAAAATTCAGAGTCAATAACTTTTAAGTAATGGAAAAATGAAACACTAAATATAAACCCAAGTGTAAGGAAATTAAACAATGTTAAGAGCTAAAAAGCTAAAAGAAAGGATACTAAGAAGTTAAAACCACCAGGATAATTTTATTGATCAGTTAATGTATTAACTACATCCTAATGTAATCTGGTCAATATTCTAGCTTGTATTTAAAGATTTAAACAACACCAAAGTGCCATTGGGACTGTTCTCTACATAAATACAATAAATGATTTCACAAAGCTGTTCAACAATGATTCGTTTTATTATAATTTTTTTTATTTAAAAACAGAATAAACTCTTATGCCTTTAAAATTTAATTACATGTCTGGATATACAATAAACTTAACCTTTAGGTCAGTCTTAAGTGAATGGATGAATTCTCTCCCTATCTCCAATTCTGAGACTTAATTATAAATGTCTACATACTGTAGTACATAGGAAAGTGGACACAATCTTTAATCATTTGGGCAAAGTTCAACCTTTTAACTTAAAAAAATACCAATGATTGCATCAGAACAGAAGATATAGGAGGAATAAGGCCAGAATAATAACTCGGTTGCACAAGTTCAGATATATCTGTATTTTAACTTTTTGTCACCCCAACCCTGTTCCCACTGAAATAAGTGACAGACTTTCCATTCACTTTAAAGGAAGTTGGATCAGACCCATCACACCACATCTCCTACTCACTGAAGAATGGGTTCAGATTAAGGATGGGTGAACTAGTTCCAATTAATTGAGAATCAGCCTGAACTTCAGCTCAAACTGTGAAAACAAGCTATTATTTTAGGTTATAAAAAGTTTAGATGTGTACTTTAGCTCCTTTCCCATCCAGGGTGCTTACTATAGAGTTCATCTCTAGGAGTAAAAAGCTCTGATCATCTGCTTTCTTCAAGTTCTGAGATTTTCTGAGGCATCTCTGTTTCAGGGGATCTCCACAGGAGGCTTACAAATCATTACTCATTTGGCTAGAGTCCAATGGAATGAGTTTGAAAACTGAATCTTTTCATTGAATATCACCCCCAAGTCACCTGCTAGTGTTTGAAAATGGGTGATTGGGGTAAGGGAAGAAAAACATCTTGACTAAAGGACAGGAAGTGGAGACTAACAGAGAGAAAAAAAGAGACAGACTTCAAGAGTCAAACTTTCAAACAGCCTCCACAAATATGCATGGAATATTTGCCAAGCATAATAACCCATATGTGCAAAGACCAGACAGCTGTGGTCAGACCCCCAGCATGTGAGGCTGAATCAAATTTATTTGTGAAAAAGCAAATTTTTGTGAGATTCTTTAAAATTTGGCATCAGAAATTTGGATAAGTGCTCAGACTGACGCTGTCTGAACAGAATTACCAGAGATTTGGAGATTTACCCTACACAAGACTGGATTTGGAATGCTAGTCATTTTTTTGCAGCCCTCTGCAGAAATAAAAATAATATACTTCTTCAGCTTAGGAGGCATTGACTAATTAAAGCTAATGGAAAGATCAATTAAAAAAAAAAGATAATGACAAAAGTATGTAACATATCTAGGAATCACGTAATTAACCTTACATCAGTCTCTATGTAGTATTTGAGATAGTAGATGACAAAAGATTAAATATTTTGCAATTAGTTTGTTTTAGTAATTGTTCTAATTACAAATACTATTTCTTTTTATGTTCCCTCATCTTTTTTCTATGCACCATGCCTTCCAATGCCCAGGCCAAGCAGTATTTCAGATAAGGGTACTGGTGAATCCTTGAAAGAATACACCTCTACCTCGATATAATACTACCCGGTATAACACGAATTCGGATATAACGCGGTAAAGCAGTGCTCCGGGGGGGGGGGGGCTGCACACTCCGGTGGCTCAAAGCAAGTTCAATATAACGCGGTTTCACCTATAACGCAGTAAGATTTTTTGGCTCCTGAGGACAGCGTTATATCAAGGTAGAGGTGTAATTTCAGATAGCTTTAACCTGTAAGTTTGAGTTTCAACCTTAATTATTTTAAAATAAGTTAGATTTTAACATTTTTGTATTTAGAAAAATGATTCCACAATCCACATGACATACTGTTAAATGTTATTGTATTTAATATTAACTAAATTAATTATTGCAATCAGTATCAGTGCTCTATTAAGTAGAAGCTGTACCAACACAGAATAAAAGACATTTGTTGTGAATATATTCCATTTTGATTCAGCGTTAAGAGAATGCACAGTGTTTCACCTACAAGTTTATCTGAAAGACTATCATTGGAACATCTGGGTACTATGTGCACAGATCCGTAGGGTTAGACTTCATATTCCTCATCAAAACTCTGTATTAATTCCTGTGGCTCAAAGAAAACATCCTTATGGACTAATTACATTTCTTGTATATCGTTTTCCCATCTTAGTTAACTAGCCTAGTCTTGACCCTCCAAATACAGACTTTTATGCAGAGCACTGACTTATTTTAAGTATCATTATTGATATGTAAATTTTCCAGCTGTGAATTGGAAGGATATTGCTTATTTTAACTTGCTTACATTTTTTTAAAATCAATTGAATAATACATTCTCCCTCTGTCAAACCATACAAAAATTAAGCTCATTTAAATTCTTTCACAAAAATGGATCCGGAGCACAAAATGCTAAAATGGAACAATAACCTGGACTGTTGAAAAATAATTGAATTATAGTCAATAAATTACATAATAAAAATACTACAGACAAACTTCCTTTAATCCATATGTACAGCAGTAAGTAAGCAGGCAGACAGGTTAGTGTGTTTACCATTACAATCATTTATTTAGGAGGCTAATACAATTGTAAGTTCAGGGTAAATGCTCTAATCATAGTGCATGCTCCTTTATCAGTGGTGCTACTTGTCCCCAATTAAAGGGCTATCAGATATATTATGAAATTTTTTCAATTTTTGCTAAGGAAAAAGTTGAAAGTAAATCTGAGAATGTTTGACCCAGTTGATATCAAAATCACTCAGACATGAGTACCTTTTTGTGTTCGGGAATTCAGTAAAAATATACAATCAGTCCTGCCTTCCTCAGAAATACTGGGCCATTACTTTTTTTTCCCCATGCTCCTTCAGCCCAGTACTCTCACATCAGGCCTCTCCCACAAAAAACTGTTCCACCTAAAGACTGTGTTCTATACTAGACAACACTTGCTTTCAGCATAGTTGTCTAGAGCAGGGGTCGGCAACGTTGGCACGCGGCTCGCCAGGGTAAGCACCCTGGCGGGCCGGGCCAGTTTTATTTACCTGCTGACGCGGCAGGTTCGGGCGATCGCTGCCCCCACTGGCCGCGGTTTGCCGTCCCGGGCCAATGGGGGCGGCGAGAAGCCGCGGCCAGCACATCGCTCGCCCGCGCCGCTTCTCGCCGCCCCCATTGGCCCGGGACGGCGAACCGCGGCCAGTGGGGGCAGCGATCGCCCGAACCTGCCGCGTCAGCAGGTAAATAAAACTGGCCCGGCCCGCCAGGGTGCTTACCCTGGCGAGCCGCGTGCCAACGTTGCCGACCCCTGGTCTAGAGGTAGACTCAACCCCTTCACAAAGCACTTTATACTCTAAATTAGACAATACAGTTCTGACATATATAATACACTGGATTAAAAAAAATCAAGCATAGAGGTTTATGACTCTGCTACTGCTTCCATGTAAAGAGAGCTAATTCTTTAGCTCGAACGGTACAGGCTCATGCTTTTACATACAAAGATCCTCACTTATCAAAAAGTTCTCAAACAAGGGCATTATTTGTTACATTAAGCTACACTATCTATAATCACTAGGAGACATTTATGCTGCATTCTTAGCATTTGTATTTTGGTTAGGGGGCACAATGTGTGACACCTTATTATAAAGTGTGTTTGGGCCTGAGCATGGTATGTGGGAGATATTTTGTTTGTGTCCAGAGAATACAAGACCCTATCTGTATAAGCTCTAAAAAGGTCAGAACTTGATTCAATAAATTTATCTTTCCAGAAAGCAAGAGTCATCCTCAAAGATACATCAATGCTTCTGGGGGCCTGGATTCCTCCAGGTGTGGCAATAGATATCTTCCCAATAGTCGAACTTAGAGAATTAGCCTTTCAGGAAGTGCCTGATGAGAGAAGACAAATACACCTCTACCTCGATATAACGCTGTCCTCGGGAGCCAAAAAAATCTTACCGTGTTATAGGTGAAACCGCATTATATCGAACTTGCTTTGATCCACTGGAGTGCGCAGCCCCGCCCACCCGGAGCACTGCTTTACCGCGTTATATCCAAATTCGTGTTATATCGGATTGTGTTATATCGGGGTAGAGGTATATGTGGAGGAATGAATAGAACCTGCACATTGCACTGTCTTGGCTCTCTCTCTTTTTATATTTGAACATTGAATGTGGTGTCAGAAGCAAGTCAACTCCTGCAGGTAGGGTGACCAGATAGCAAGTGTGAAAAATTGGGACGGGGGCGGGGGGTAATAGGAGCCCATATTAAAAAAAGCCCCAAATAAAAAGCCCCTATAAAAATCAGGACATCTGGTCACCCTACCTGCATGTACGTGAAATCAGAAACTAAGAACATTACAAATCCACTACCCTCAAAGGAAAAAAAGAGAAACCAATCATTGCAGCATCACAGATTCCTCCAATTCCTTACAATCTAAGTAATTATTATTGATATAGACTTTATGGGAGTATAACAGAATATTGAGTAAACAAGCAGGTTATGGTATTCATGTTTAATTTTGCTACATCAAATAAACATGACAAAAAGGATGTTACAATAAATAACTTACGAAAGTGGGCATTATAGTATGATTTCATATAGGAACTTAGAAAACTCTCTTAATGAAGTTGCAGTCTTGGTTTGCTCTCCTTTTTGGTTGGGATACTAAGCATTTCTTTCAGAATGACAACGAATAGTCAGAGAGAGAGAGAGAGAGAGACTCTGTAGCCTAGTGGTTAGGACACTGCTCAAGTACCTGCTCCAGTGACTAATTATTTATAGAAAGTGGAACAGCTTCAAACAGGAGAAACAGAGAGAGACATACCAGAACAACCCACGAGCTAGGGACTCACCTGCAATATGGAGACCCAAATTCAAATGCCAGCTCCACATCAGGCAGGGGGAGGAATTGAACCCATGTTTCCCACATCCCAGATGAATCCCCTGACTACTGAGCTAAAAGTTATGAGAAGTGCTGCCTTCCTTCCACCCCACTGCCATCTGAGTCCCAAAAAACGTTTTTATGGGCCAAAACTATTTAGCAAATTTCTGTCAAATTCCTGAATTGTTTCAGGTCAACCAAAACTGCATTTTTATTTTTATTTTTGGCTAAAAAAGCTATCATCCAAAAATATTTGCCCAGCTTTACATCATAGCCTTTCACCTGTAGGTCATGAGTCTGGATCCTGCCTAGCTCAGTGGGGTTTAAAAATTAGTTCCATCCAACTTCTGTGTGGTAGCCCATATACGACAGGAGTTTGGCCAGTTTTAGTTCCACCTGCTATGTCACAAACTCACCCTCATGCTTCGCTTAGACTGTCTGTCTGTAAGCTCTTTAAGGCTGGGACTTTAACTGTCTGCTTGTGTTTAGCAAAGCCATCGTGTTGCCCACTCTGATGTATGCATGCAAATCCTGGATGGTGTGCAGACACCATGGTATGAAGCTGAATCACGTTCACATGGGCTGCCTGAGGAAACTGATGAGGATAAGATGGCAAGACAAGGTTCCAGATACTGAGATTCTCATACAGGCAGGTATTCTAAGCATCCATAATCAGTTGATGAAATCACAGATGAGATGAGCAGGCAATGTCACCAGAATGTCAGATGAGCAACTGACAAAGATCTTTGAGCTAAGGGAGGGAAAACGCTCTCAGGGAGGCCAAAAGAAAGGTTTCAAGGACTCCCACATGTTATCCTTGAGGCAGTTCAACATTGACCCAGAGTTTTGTGAAGATCTCGCTCATGATCATTCTACCTGGTGAAGTCTCATCCACACTGGAGCTACAGTCTAGGAGTAGAGGAGACCTGCGAAGGCACAGCAGAAGTGGCAGCAGTGTAAATCTTGCAACAGCAGCATATCTGCTATTAATCAAGTAACCCATAGCTGTATCTCTCATTCAATGTGCCACAAACAGCTCAAATTGGCCTGATCAGCCACTCACGTATTCACAGAAACCAAACCAATCAGTGATGTCATGGTCCTCTTTGAACTCGAAGGACGAACAGGAGTAACAGCACAACAGGGTCCTGAACTGAGCCCTCTTGAAGCAAGGGTCAAAATCACCTTACTATAAATTTGAGACATACATTGTCACACACACACATTAAGTAAGGAGGAGGAATTCAAAAATCAGAGGAGACACCAAAAATATAAGGGTTGGTATTGGGGGGGGAGGGGGTTCCATGATTTTTTGGGGCCAGTCTCATGATTTTTGAAATGCTGTTGTAGGCAATACTGCATTACTCTTCTGATGTTGAAAGCCTCTGAAGTGGGAATTAAAGGAAGGAAATAAATGAAATGAATATGGCTCTTTGATACAAGTAGAATCAGAGAGAGGAGGTTCAGAGCATAATGGGCAACACAGAAGAAGATGCAAAGGTGAGAAAGGAAAAGGATAAAGGCAGGTAAGGACAGCAAGATAGAAAGAGGAGAAAATGAGACCAGAGGTCTGCAGGAGCTTTAACTTGATGCAGAAGGAAAGAAGATACTGTAGCAGAATGCAAAGAGGACAGTGTGACAAAAATCAGATTAACAAGAAAGGAAGACTATTTTAGTTGCAGCATTTTCTGCTGGGAGGGAATGAGGTGAGAGGAAGCGAGGGCTACAAAGGAGGTGGTTGAAGTTAGAGCTGTCAAACTGTCTCTTATCCCTCACCTTCCCCCTTCCTCACCACCCCGTCAAAAGGATGTTTGCGAACTGATTTGCTATTTCACATGATAGTAATTGGTGACTGTTTAACAAAACTGAATGCACTCTGAGAATTCTAAGAAGGGTGTGGCAGAATTTGCATTGGTCCAGTCAGCCTTCGTATAGGACAAAATTACTGTATCTTCAAATATATTTGTATTTCTCCAAATTATCATGTTTAAATGTACCCTATATGTCCAGTTTTAAGAAGCCTCAAAATCATCTAGAAAGTGTGCCCAGATTCTAGACACCATCCCACTCTAAGTATAGTGCTATTTAAAAAAATCGTAAAAGTCAGTCATAACAAAGCTGTCACAGAATCCTGCCATGCTAACTCAAAGCGGCCATCTTGAAGTGACTCCCAGAATAATCTAAGGTTTTATTTTCTTTGGTTTTGTTATATATTATTTTTAATACCACATGAAATTTTAACAGTTAGCAGGAATACTGCCCTCAGAAAGAATGGGTCACCGGTAGCAGCTGGGCAAATACAGCTCCTTGGGATCCACAAAATTGTTCTTCCATTTGACAGCCTCAGAACTTTTTCAAAGGATAAGAATAATTGCTTACCAAGCTCTGTAATTTTGTTGTTTTTACATTAGACAAGCTATGACTTTGTTGTTAAAGTCTAAATTACAAAAAAAAAAAAAAAGTGGTGGGATTTTTGATTTTGGGATGTATGACAAAAGATTTAAATAACTCTTAAAACTCTACTAAGATAAATTTAGTATTAAATTATACTTTATATTTGTACGGTCATTATCTATCTTCAAATGTACTCAAGATTAACATTTGGAATACATACCCAGTAAGACAAGATTTAGTGATTCTTTTTAATTCTTACTTGGAAAAATTGTTCCTCAGACTAATTTCTAAAGCACAGATTCATTGAACAAAAAACAAAAACAAAACAAAACAAACCACTACTCTAACACTGCTTAATTAGATTGGAAGTTTTATACATGTGTGCACCATAAAAATTTTCTTTCTTATTAACCCTTTCAGCACCATAATGCAACCAGTTTGACTCTAGTAATGGAATTTTCAGGACAGTTTTCTCTTATTAATCAGTCATTTTTTCTATTGTTTATCCTTTGTATTAAACCCTTTGTAGCTTGGTTGAGGTGATGAAGTTAGAGGGTGGAAGAGGGTGGGATATTTCCTAGGGAATGCCTTGCTGCTAAATCAGTGGTTCTCAAACTTTCGTACTGGTGACCCCTTTCACATAGAAAGCCTCTGAGTGCGCCCCTCCCCCCCAATATAAATTAAAAATACTTTTTTATATATTTAACACCATTATAAATGCTGGAGGCAAAGCAGGGTTTGGGGTGGAGGCTGACAGCTCGCAACCCCCCCATGTAATAACCTTGACACCCCCTCAGGGGTCTCAACCCCCAGTTTGAGAACTCCTGTGCTAAATGATGAACTAGCACTCGGCTGAGCCCTCAAGTGTTAACACATTGTTGTTAATGTAGCCTCTACAAGGCAGCAGGAATGGAGGGGAGGGGATATAGCATAGCAGACAGAGACAGACACACACCTTGTGTGCGGGAGAGAGAGAGAGAGAGAGATGCACACTGCACCTTTAAATAAGCTGACCCACTCTTAAGTGCATTGTCTTTTTAAGTGGATCAGGAAGTTGAGACAGCAGCTGCCCCAGGCTCTCTCTGTCTCTCTCCATCTGTGTCCCCACCCTGCTCTATATGGAGAAAAAGGGGTAAGCGGGTATAGGAGCAGGGGGGAGGGCGACACCCTGATGTTAGCCCTCCTCTTCCCCTCCCCCCCCCCACAGCAAGCAGGAGGCTCGGGGAGCAGCTCCAAGGCAGAGGGCAGGAGCAGCACATGGCAGTGGGGGGAGGGACAGCTTCAATTGCTAGCCTACTGGCAGCTGCTGCACAGGGAACTTAGGGGAGTGGGGAGCTGATAAGGGGTGCTGATAGGGGGGCTGCCAGTCCACCCTGGTTACAAGCCCCCACCAGCTAGCTGCAACGGGCTGCTCTTCCTGCAAGCAGTGGACAAAGCAGGCAGCTGCCAAACGACCGTTAAAAGGGAGCATCGCGCAACTTTAAACGAGCATGTTCCCTAATTGATCAGCAACGTAACAACGAAACAACATTAACCGGGATGACTTTAAGCTGAGGGATGAAAACATTAAGCTCTTAACAATACCAGGGTAAATCTTTTGTAGTATTTACATAGAGGTGCAGTTTATTTTTTGTTGCTTTCCTCCATTTTTGGTTAGCTAGCTATGGGACTGCATCCACATAGCAAAAACCACCATCACTTTTGTCGGGACTCTTAGCCCAGGGGTCACTGAACAAGCATGGAGAGCCACTCTTCTTTCATTGTTGTGCCTCAACCTTCTCTGGAAGGAGTTCCATCACGAGAGGGCTGAGGTGCTGCAGTTTGAAGAGTAAAGCATGGCAACCATTTTGGTGGGTAAGGAGGACTGTCAAATTACTAATTTTGTTTTAAAAATTTAAAAAATTCCATTATACATATGTAGTCTGACTTAATGAGAACATGGTGATTGACTAGGGATATCTAAAAAGCAAGGAATTGCTTGCCAACTACTTTCAAGTCTGATGGGTTTATTATATGTATTCTCTGTAAATAGACTGCCAACCTCCCCATATTTTCTTGTGGATGCAACCAATGGAGGTTATGTGGGGGACCTGTTATCACTCCCCACAGTTCTGGCCAGTTGCAAAAGAGAACAGGCATCAAAAGTGAAAAATCCTTTCCTACCTCTGCTCTTGCCTGCTCCCCTTCCAATCCCCAGAGCCCCGACCTGTTCCTGCTATGAGAGAGTGCATCTGGGGAGAGAACTAATACTCCTGGGGGAATTCTGTGCTATTGCCCATGTGCATAATTAATGAGATGTGCATATTTTTAAATTTTTGTGCAGAAAAAAGCTTCTGCCAAAATGTTGCTGCAGTTCCGCCTTTTTCCCACCAGAGGGCGATGTGGCAATAGAACACAGCAGCAGCTCCTGGCCAGTTAAGGAAGAGAGAGCCTGCCTTCTTCGCAGTGCCTGTCAGGCCAGGCCAGGAAACAGGGGCTATAGGGAGACAGACAGCGTGGGGTGCTCTGGGGTGGTCAGACAGGGGTTCATAAGGGTGAGTGGGGGAGGACAGACTGAGGCAGGTGCTGAACGGGAGTGGAGGCACAGGGCCACAGGGGAGCGGGAGGTGCAGGGCCACATGGTGATGGGGGATGGGGTGCAGAGCTACGTAAGGACAGAGGGTGGTTAAGTGGGGGCACAGACACGGGGGACAAGGGAAGGCATACAGGAACACATAGGGACAGGGGGAGTGGGTACAGAGCCACAAAGGGACAGGGGGGGCTGAGTGGGGGCACAGAGACACATGGAGACGGGGAAAAGGGGACAGAGACGCATAGGGATGGGGAGTGGCTGGGTAGGGGCACACACACACAGGGACGGGGTGCACAGATACATGGGAGTGCAGGAACACATGGGGACAGGGACAGATGTGCCTGACTGAATGGGAGAGGCTAGGAGTCAGCCAGGGTCTGAATGGGGGAAGCTCCCTAACAATGTATCCCCCCCTACCCCCCCAAAAAAACCTGTTCCATACTTTTCCCACCCATACCCAACACCCTCCAAGTTCACACCCAGGTTCCTTCCTAGCAATTTACTTCCCTCTCCGTCAGCTCCTCCGTTACCCCTGACTCCCCCAAGCCTTTGCACTACTTCTGAGGGGTGCGAGAAATATGGTTCTGTATTGTAGTTTAAATGAATTATTACTCAGAGCTCTGTATTAATATGCCTAGTAAGGAATCTATTTGTCAAAAAACATTTCCTAAATCTTTTTTGTTGTATGTATATATTATTACAGACATACTTGCTGACAGGTATTTTGAAATAAATGACCAAAAATAATTGAAACCAGTATGATTATATTGTGTTATTTTGACAAATAAAATATGTAGAATTTTGCAGAATTTTAAAATATTGTGTGCTGAATTTTTAATTTTTTGTTGCAGAATTTTTAATATTTTGGCACAGAATTCCCCCAGGAGTAAACTAAGTATGTGTGAGCATGAATAAAATATAGGGGAAATGTCTGAATATAAATGAGATGGTGTGGGGGGACCCACTGAGGTGCTATGTGAATGAATACCAACAGCAGAGAGAGTAATGTGATACAGCAGAGCCAGAGGGCAGCAAAAGAGTGATAGATGGAAAGTATATAAACCCCAGGATGATCACAGCCTTATTCCCTGTGGATTGAGAAGAGGTTACTACAGGTTAATTAGAGCACTTGGAGTCAATTAAGGCCCTGCCAGAGACCTAATTAAAACCCCAGCTTCAGTCAGATGGGAGGAGGGAAGGAGAGCTGACTGTAGTTGGAGGAGTACTGTTGTTGACCAGAGGATCAGAGTACCAGGGGAAAGGAAACCCTGCTCAAGCAGAGCAGAGGGACTCCCCAGGCACAGAGGACCAAGAGAAACCCTACCCAAGGAGAGAGAGGGTAAGAAGCCTGAGAAGCTGAAGGGGCAGAGCGGGAGGTAGCCAAGGGGAAAGAATCACAGCTCCAAGCACTTAGCTGCTGTCCATAGGGCCCCTGGGCTGGGACAGAATAGAGGGAGGGCGGGCCCGGGTCCCTTCCCCACTCCCCTTTCCTCCCCCACCAGGGCACTAGTGGAGCTGCCCAAGAATAGAGGCAAGAGGCGGCACCCTGACCCGTCACACAAAGGAAAAGCGCAGGACCCACAGTAAGAAGAGATTAGGATAGTCTCCATATTTCTAAATCTAATGTTCTTAATAAACAATATTCTACTGCTGTGTCCATCTGGTTTTTTTTTAAAGAATGTAGTTGCCCTATATATTACGTTTTTATAAAAGTGGCTCTTCCCAAGCCTTAGATTGCTATCATCAATGGTATCATTTTCTGAAGGTGGATGTTGAGGGCATCTATTATTGGGTCTCCTAATGATGAAGAAACTGATGAAGTGAAAAGATGTGCATGTCTCTTTATGACAAAGAGGAGAACATTCCAAGGCTAATCATGCTCATTCTTGATAGAGCCAGCTTGCTGTTTTAAATTGAATATATTTTGTTGCGAGACTCAGATTTACAAAGAGTTTCTTCACAAAAAATCCTCTTAAGTTAGCAGTGTGAAATATTTTAAACAGTTTTTCTGGTTTCATCAAGGTTTTTGTGTCTCTCTCGGTCCCTCAGAAGGGTGATGATAGAGCTTGAGAGTGTCACATCACAGCTTGAAAATGAGACCTGACATATTTGAAATTCACAACACACTTACACAAATAGAAAAAAGGATGAAAAAAGCTTGAACATACTTCAAGAAGGAACAGTGAGACAAATGCCAATTAAAGGGGAAAAAACTACAGTATAATTAAAAAGCAACATTGTACATTAGCTTAAGAGTGCGGATATGTCAAAGAATAACTAAGAATTATGAGAAAAATCACAGTCAAAAATTAATCTGGAAAGTGAAGAGGGACAGCAAATGCACTATCAGCAGAAACTAGTGAAACAAAAATAGAAAGATATTGTAGAAAGATGGTAGTCACTGAAGTACTAAGATAAGATGAATCTGAAAATCTCAAAAAACAAACAGCTAGGAAAACGGGGCTCCATATAGTAGGTATTTTCTGGGCAAGTACAGTTAATTACTGCTCCAACTTATATTTCTAAAACTTAGCAAAACATCTATTTTCAGCAGCACATGAAAATTAGAGAGACTGCATCAAGAGAATATATAAATGTTTATTCTTTTGTACATGTTTATGAAGATGTGACAACTTCATAATGTTTCAACAAATATATATGTACATAACATCAAAAAATGTACAATGTTCACAAACATAAGGTAATTTAACTGATGTGCTAGCACCACCATGATGGCAATGCATAATGTCGAGTCTAAAGATTAACAAGCTGCTAAAGAAATAAAAATGGGCCAGCATGTAAAAATGAAGTAACAGGTAGAATAATGTGTATAAAAAGATTAAAGCAAAATGTCAATTTCTGATTGAAAGAGTACACTTGGGGCCTGCACTTGCACTCTGCACAAGGAAAACACCCATTCATATTGGTGATGTCAGTGGGTATTTTGCCAGAGCATGTACAAGTTCAAGCACTTGATGTTCAGAATTTTTTTTCCAGTGATGAAATTGCAAAGATTAATACAGCTGTGTTTTGAAAGCACTAACTGAGAAAGGTAAGGAGCACAAAATGAAAAATGGAAAAACAAAGGTTAAAAGGATAGATTGAAAAGGGACTTAAATGCTGTTTCGAATTATAATATGTAGTTTAATGCTTCACATTTCTAGAGAGCCTTTCATCCAAAGCACTTCACAGACATTAACTAGTTAAGCCTCACAGTGTCCCTGTGAGGCAGGGAAGTATTATCATTGCCATTTAACAGATGGTGAAACAAGGCATAGAGAGATTAAGTGACTTGCCCACAATCATAGAGGAAGTCTATGGAACAACCAGAAATAACACCAAATCTTCTGATTCCTACTCCAGTGTTTTAATTTCCACACCAGGCTTCCTCTTGGAAATTGAAGTGGTTCATGGAAAAAGCTTTGAACCCCAATGATATACAGGAGATTAACACAACATTTTAACAGATAATATGCCTGAAACTCCCATTTCCTTGTTTATTGTGTAACAGCTGAGCTATTTAGAACATATGGGGATTATTTTTTGTTACTTAAACAGTTTCATGATTCTATTACTATTCAAAATCTTAGCTATCATAGAATCATAGAACTGGAAGGGACCACGAGAGGTCATCTACTTCAGTCCCCCGCACTCGTGGCAGGACTGAGTATTATCTAGACCATCCCTGACAGGTGTTTGTCTAACCTGCTCTTAAAAATCTCCAGTGATGGAGATTCCACAACCTCTCTAGGCAATTTATTCCAGTGCTTAACCACCCTGACAGTTAGGAAATTTTTCCTAATGTCCAACCTAAACCTCCCGTGCTGCAATTTAAGTCCAGTACTGCTTGTCCCATCCTCAGAGGTTAAGAAAAACAATTTTTCTTCCTCCTCCTTCGAACAACCTTTTACATACTTGAAAACTTACGTCCCCCTCTCAGTCTTCTCTTTTCCAGACTAAACAAACCCAATTTTTTTAATCTTCCCTCGTAGCTCATGTTTTCTAGACCTTTAATCAGTTTTGTTGCTCTTCTCTGGACTCCCTCCAATTTGTCCACATCTTTCCTGAAATGTGGTACCCAGAACTGGACACAATACTCCAGTTGAGGCCTAATCAGTGGGGAGTAGAGTGGAAGAATTACTTCTCGTGTCTTGCTTACAACCCTGATAATACATCCCAGAAGGATGTTCGCTTTTTTTGCAACAGCGTTACACTGTTGACTCGTATTTAGCTTGTGGTCCACTATGACCCCCAGATCCCTTTCTGCAGTACTCCTTCCCAGGCAGTCATTTCCCATTTTGTATGTGTGCAACGGATTGCTCCTTCCTAAAAGGAGTACTTTGCATTTGTCCTTATTAAATTTCATCCTATTTACTTCAGACCATTTCTCCAGATTGTGCAGATCATTTTGAACTTTAATCCTATCCTCCAAAGCACTTGCAACCCCTCCCAGCTTGGTAACTTCTGCAAACTTTATAAGTGTATGCTGTATGCCATTACCTAAATCATTGATAAAGATATTGAATAGAACTGGACCCAGAACTGATCCCTGCTATGAAGAATTAAAGCTATCAACATCATGAGCGGTTAAGACTGACTACCCACATATGTAGCTTTTAGAAAATGAAAACAAACAGCAGTGAAACCAAAAGAGATGCCTTCTCATGGAATATGATTTCCAAAGTAGCTGATAACACTATCTTAATATCTTGTAAGAATGGTTTCCTTATAAGAATAATTTGTTTGATAGAAGCAGAACTACCCACTATTGATGGAAACAGCTAGGCAAATAACTGATATTTTGATCTGTTCAAAAAAATCTGTTTTGTTCATAGTCATTCATAATGACAATGAATGGTCATTGAGCCATGGAAAGAGAGAGTGAAGCTTACTCTAAGGCAGTGGTTCTCAACCCGCAGACCACGGGCTACTCGCAGCCCAATCAGCACACATCTGCTGCCCATGTGACATCCTCAGGGCCATACAGGTACATAAGACCATAAGAATGGCCATACTGGGTCAGACCAAAGGTCCATCTAGCCCAATATCCTGTCTTCCGACAGTGGCCTATGCCAGCTGCTTCAGAGAGAATGAACAGAACAGGTAATCATCAAGTGGATCCATCCCTCTTCGCTCATTGCCAACTTCTGGCAAAACCAAGGTTAGGGACACCATCCCTGCCCATCCTGGCTAATAGCCATTGATGGACCTGATTAGAAAGGAGTACTGTGGAAAGGAATCTGGGGGGGTCATAGTGGATCACAAGCTAAATATGAGTCAACAGTGTAACACTGTTGCAAAAAAAACAAACATCATTCTGGGATGTATTAGCAGAAGTGTTCTAAGTAAGACACAAGAAGTAATTCTTCTGCTCTACTCTGCAATAAATACAATACACCAGTGGAGTATTGTGTCCAGTCCTGGATTCCACGTTTCAGGAAAGATTTGGACAAATTGGAGAAAGTTCAGAGAAGAGCAACAAAAATGATCCCTTAGAGATAATTTCTAGACCTTGGAAGATTGAAAAAATTGGGTTTGTTTAGTCTGGAGAAGAGAAAACTGAGGGGGGGACATGATAACAATTTTCAAGTACATAAAAGATTGTTACAAGGAGGAGGGAGAACAATTGTTCTCCTTAACCTCTGAGGATAGGACAAGAAGCAATGGGCTTAAGTTGCAGCATGGGCCATTTAGGTTGGACATTAGGAAAAACTTCCTAACTGTCAGGCTAATTAAGCACTGAAATAAATTACATAGGGAGGGTGTGGAGATTTTTAAGAGCAGGTTAGACAAACCACAGTCAAAGATGGTCTAAAATACTTAGTCCTGCCTTGAGTGCAGGGGACTGGACTAGAAGACCTCTCAAGGTCCCTTCCAGTCCTACGATTCTATGGCCTGCACTGGATGAGTCATTGCCTGGTACGTCCCAGATGTGAAAAACTTAATAAAGTTGTGGACTAGTTAAACCACCTTTCTGGAGTCATGCCTTTCTTCCTGTGGTGTCAGAGACAAAAAACTTCATGTTTTTTTGTGTTTGATGCAAAGTTTTCAGTGGTATAAAATAATAAGCAGTGAAAAAGCACCTTGGAAGATAAAATGAGGCAGGACTTCTCCAAAGGCCTATCTCACCAGCATGCACGTTAGGAGGCATACATTCACTGTGCAGCTATGTTAACCAAGTAATCCTGCCAGTGCTGCTCTTAGTTGCTTTTTGTTGGTAAAAAATATGCTATAAGACAATGGGCATGTGCTCTCTCTCTCACACACACACACACACACACACACCCACCTCTCATGAAAACAGCTCAACCATTTTTGCTGATTTTCAGTTTTTGAAAGTTATCAAAAAGACAGTAGAAACAGAAAGCAAGGGGTTATTATGGTAACATTGAAGCTACCTTAAATACAGCTGTCACTAGTGCTCCAAAAAAACCCTGTTGAAACTGTTTCAAAATGAACTTACCTGGGTTTGAATAGTTTCTATTTTTATATTGCTTGATAGAGAGAGACTAGACTGTCTATTTCTATGGACAAAATGTATATTCTGGAATTTTGGTGTAAGGTTTACCAATGAAACAGTAAGTGACATTTGTAACTTACTTATAAGCAACTTGAATAATCTTCTGAACAGGTTCTGATAACTTACATCTCTGGAGGTTTTTTTTTTTTTTAAATCCTAGACTCCAAGCCTCCTGAATAATTAACTGTATGCCTATTAGATAGAGTCTCCTCTTTAGAGATTTTACTCTGCTTCTTTTTGATAGAAAAGCTTTGAAGTGTGAAGCGTCTGAGTGAAGATGTGAGTATTTCTATGTGCCTGAATGAAATTAACCAAAAGGGAGCACAGCTGGATAATTACATTTTAAGGAGTGTAGGTTAAGAAAGATCAGGGGATGTAGCAGTGTGCCCTTTGACATTCGGGAAATAGATCAAGGGACCTCATATACAGGGAGTCCTTAGACTTAAGACACAATTCGTTCCTCAGAATTGTGTTGTAAGTCGAAACCGCTTTTCCCATAGGAATCAATGGTATAAAGCCGGGATTGGTTCCTGAACCAAGGCTTGATACAAAAACAATGAGGAGTCCTTCTGGCACCTTAGAGACTAACAAGGTTGGTGAGGACAAAGTCACAAAGTTAAGCCACCAGGTTTGCCGTAACATTATCGGGGATACTGTTCCCGATGGCTGTAGTCCATCTTTGTGTGGAATGTTGGTGTGGAGAGCTTCTACATCCATAGTGGCTAGGATGATGTTTTCTGGAAGATCACCAATGGATTGTAGTTTCCTCAGGAAGTCAGTGGTGTCTCAATAGCTGGGAGTGCTGGTAGCGTAGGGCCTGAGGAGCGAGTCCATATAGCCAGACAATCCTGCTGTCAGGGTGCCAATGCCTGAGAGGATGGGGCGACCAGGATTCCCAGGTTTATCGATCTTGGGTAGCAGATAGAATACCCCTGGTCGGGGCTCTACGGGTGTGTCTGTGTAGATTTGTTCCTGTGCTTCTTCAGGGAGTTTCTTGAGCAGATGGCATATCTGTTCAAGGGACACCATCATAGGACCTAACCATATCAGCCACACCATCAGGGGCTCATTCACTTACACATCTACCAATATGATGTATGCCATCATGTGCCAGCAATGCCCCTCTGCCATGTACATTGGCCAAACCGGAGAGTCTCTACGCAAAAGAATAAATGGACACAAATCAAACATCAAGAATTGTAACATTCAAAAACCAGTAGGAGAGCACTTCAATCTCCCTGGACACTCAATAGCAGACTTAAAAGTGGCAATTCTTCAACAAAAAAACTTCAAAAATAGACTTCAACGAGAAACTGCAGAACTGGAATTAATTTGCAAACTGGACATCACCAAATTAGGCCTGAATAAAGACTGGGAGTGGATGGGTCACTATCCCACTGCTGATACTCACACTTTTTTGTCAACTGTTGGAAATGGCCGATGTCCACCTTGATTGCAATGGCTCGTTAGCACTACAAAAGCAATTTCCCCTCTCTTGATATTCACCCCTTCTTGTCAACTGTTGAGAATAGGCCACTTATACCTTAATTGAATTGGCCTCATTAGCACTGACCCCACCCCACCCCACTTGGTAAGGCAACTCCCATCTATATATATACACACAGCACATTAAAAGATGGGAGATAGTCTCTAAGGTGCTAGTCTAACCAATTTATTTGGGTATAAGCTTTCATGGGCTAAAACCAACTTCATCAGACGCATGGAGTGAATAATACAGTAAGCAGTGTGTGTGTGTGTATACACTGCTTACTGTATTATTCACTCCATGCGTCTGATGAAGTTGGTTTTAGCCCATGAAAGCTTATACCCAAATAAATTGGTTAGTCTCTAAGGTGCTAGTCTATCTCGTTGTTTTTGCTGATACAGACTAACAGGGCTACAACTCTAAGGCTTGATACACTATTTTCACCACAATAACCCAGATTTTTTTACTAAAGGAATTATAGATGACTAATGTAATGTATTTATTTGGTAAACAACATTCAAATAAACATAAAAATCACGTATGTTTTGACATTCATGAACTTTTAGAAGGGCTCTTGGCTGGGGGCTTCTCTGAAGGCTGGGTCCATTGCAGTCACTTGTCTGATTGGCTTCCATGGCCAGGGTAGCTTGTTGCTGGGTAGCCTTGCAGCTTATTTTTGATTGGCTCCTGACCCCGGGCTCAGCCAATCAGAAAGCTTGAACAGTGAAATCAGTGATTGGCTGAGGCTCAGCATGTGATTTGTGCTGTTCTCCCTGCCGGCTTTCATCCTTAGGGGTGAAACGGGCAGTCAATTGAAAATTGTCGTAAGTGGCATCTGATGTAAGTCGGGCATCATAGGTCCTAGGATTCCCTGTATATGCCAATTTTACTCATTTCTATACTTACAGCTTTGCTGAGCCATGGTAGTTTTACCAAATCTGGAGTAATATTTTAGCAAAAGTTGATTCACATCCTGTAGATGTGACTGCCTATGCACATACTATTTTGTGTTTGTCCTTAAAAAGAAAAAGGAAACTGAAAAAGGAAAATTACTTACTGAAATTATTACCACTTTAACTTTGAACTTTTCATACATTTCTCTCCCCCACAAAAATCTTGACTTCCACTACAAGATTTCAAAATTTCTTGAAAATTGAACAGTCTTAGAATTCGGCTCTAAAAACCCCACAGACAAAACCAAAAATCAAATAGCATATTAAGAGAATACTAAATCAGAGGAATTAGTGTTTTGAACATTAACTCAGAGGGAGAGAGAGAGAGGCAGAGGCAAAAAGCAAGAAAGTCAAGCAGTAGCTTTGAGCACTGTGTGACCCTGGGAAGAGCTAGAGAGCGAACTTTTGGGTCTATGGGCTAATGAGGCATGGGCCTGTAAACTAAGAAATGGTCCCTTTGTTCATGGTTACTTCTGCTTTAGGATAGCCAAGACTTTGTACGTTCCTCGTACATAAACAAGGTTGTATCACAGAAAACAGACTCCATCAATTTCTTCTGCCACCTAGAACATCACCAGAGCCCTGGAACCTGACTAGCTGCTCAGGCTTAAAATGGGCAACATGCACAGTTTTTGCAGAATTTCCCATAATTCCTTGACCTGATCGATGGGGGACCTGCATGGAGGGTGAATCACAATCTACTGCCTGAGGTCTCCTCCTGATGGAGGAGACGGTTCTTTTTTCTCCTTTGGCTCCACTGTAGTCTATTCAAGTTGGCTGGCATCTTCCATCCGCTCACATCTTCATGTGCATCCTGTCAATGAGATCCTCAGGCTCCTAGATACTGCACAGATAAGCCAACTTCTCCTGCAGTTCTCTTACCTGGTTCCTGAGGGATTCCACCTGCAGACACCTCTCACACAAGGTGGTTCCCCCGCCTTTCTTCAACAGGGACATGCAGGCCACATCCCCAGCAAGTCAAGACCAGGCCATGCGTAGAAGCTTTCATGGTCAGGGTGCCTGTCTGGCCAGGATTCCCATGCATGCAGGCAGAGAAAGAGCTAGCAGTGGTGTTGGAAATTTGCCCTTTTCTTCTCATCCTGAGTTCTTCCTTGTGGAGTACCTACAAGCTAAAGAAAAACAACCTCTCTGCTTTCCTCTGCTGCTAAACTCAGCTAGCTAACTCCTCCCTTAATCTCACAGCTGCCTTAGGCTCACCAGCCACATGTCTTATAACCACTGGGAGCCTGCATGCTTTTTTAAAGCCTGAGCCCAGCACACAATATGTATTTAATTAAAAGACTGGGGCCCTAATTTGTAAAATGTGCTAGGCAGTAACCCAGTTTTTTTGCATATTCTGTAAATTACTGTGTACGTTTAGTGCTGAGTAAATCTGCCTAGAAGGTGAATGGATAGCATTTATGTTTTAGGATATGATCTTAAATAGCCATGGATCTATAATACATGGAAAAGTATTAGGGGCACTAAAATAGCATGAATGGGACCCATAGGACCCATTATATGATATGAAATGCTGGAAAAGAAATTACTGATTTCTTAAATGGAAACTGAGTTTTTGCTACTTTGTCACATTAGGACGGATTGAGCTGTACTCAGTCATATTTATCATGAGGCTAACCTCAAGATTTAAAAAAAAAAAAAAAAAAATGATTAGTGCATTGCCAGGTCTACCAGTCAAATTATTTTGTGGTATTTCGGCAATAATAACAACAACAGAGATTACAGTATAGCAGCAGAGCAATGGGGAAGAGAACCAACCAAGAGTAGGCAAGCTTATACAAGATGTCCCATTTTGTTCAATTGATGTACATCCAGTTTGCAAGTAGCACATCAATCCTTCTTCCACTATCATTCTAGATTGCAGACTCTAAACAGTAGTTACAAGAGTATAATTATTTTTATTTATCAGTGTCTACAAAATGTGGCCATTTGAATTTCTGGGTATATGTATATAACAATAAAAAACCTTCCCCTAGCCACACAGAAACTTTTCCTTCTCAGGTTCCTTTCCTTAAGTAAATGCTTTGCATTATGCCCTAAAGATCACAAATTCAGATTTCCCTGTGGAGCCAACAGAAACAAATTTCAGATTCAGAGCCTTCAGATCTGAATGTTTTGCTGTCAGAGCTAAAACACAGTATTTCATATCTTCTGTGGATCTATCAAAAGAACAGAAGCATGCTCTCTAAGGGCTGGTCTTAACTACGGGGATTTCGATGCTGCTGCAATCGATGCAGCAGGGATCAATTTAGCAGGTCTTCACTAGACCTGCTAAATTGACAGCAAAGCGCTCTCCGGTCGACCTGGATTGACTCAAGCTCTCTGAGAAGAGTAAGGGAAGTCGACCGGAGAGCGTCTCCCGTAGACGCAGTGCAGTGAAGACACCAGGGTAAGTCAACCTAAGCTACGTCGACTCCAGCTATGTTATCCACATAGCTGAAGTAGCGTAACTTAGGTCAACTTACCCCCGTAGTGAAGACAAGCCCTAAGATATCCAGAATCTAAACCATAGTAAGGCTTTACACATCAATCAACTCATAACATTGCATCTAGAAGCACATTCATAGCCAGCATGTGCACTAAGCATATGTATAATATGCTCCACACAACAAGCACTACTGAGTAAGCAGAGGTCTATTGTATAGGCTAGGTAATGATTCCAAGTCTTCTTCAAAAGGCAGGCAGTCCTGAGTAACATGCATTTGAGTAGTCCAATATGAAAGTCAAAAAAGGTAGAGATAAGAAGACCAAATTAGAAAAAAAGGTTGCAGTCTCATAGTAGCTAGGGGGAAAAAGTACTGCTGCTTCCTGGGAATCTAGAGTAGTTAAGGTTTCACAAAGGCTTCCAGACTACAAACTAGATGTGTGTACCACCACATTAGAGAAAGCAGGATGGGAGAGAGGTGATATCTCTTATGCTTTTGTCACTTAGCAAATAAAATTGAAGAATATTTCTTCCTACTCATCGTATGTTGTCTGGAATGAGCTTTAATGAATTTACTCTCATCCAGGCCCATATCGCAAAGCAGGCACTGGGAAAGCTTGACCCTTGTGGTCCCTTCTGACCCTGTGGTTCCATGACAGCATGAAAGACTGGACAGAGCAATGAAGTATTACACAAGAGCTTTCAGGATAAAGAACTGCTCAACACCATGCTCTGTGATCTCTGAAAAGAAAAAAGGCTACTGAACTGGGACCCCATCCATGGTTAGCATGTTCTACAGGCCAAGTTAACATGACCTCAGACAGAGGTATCAAGTATCTAGGTTTCGTCTACACTTAAAATTTAGCTCTACATAGTTACGGTGGTCAGGGGTGTGAAAAAGCCATACCCCTGAGCACTGTAGCTACGCTGCCATAACCTCTGCTGTAGACCGCAACTGGGTTGATGGAATTCTTCTGTTGACCTAGCTACTGTTGCTCAGGAAGATGGAAAAACCCCTGCTGTAGCTATGCCACTATAGTCTCTGCAGTGTAGACGTAGCCTAAGAGAGTCACCAGGCATTTATTTCTCACTAATCAGAGATGGACCAATAAGTCTTGTGCAGTATCCATACCATGCATAGTTCTCAAGCCGATTGCAAAGGGGGCAAATACATCAGAGGAATCAAGGTGATAATGAAGCTTATTTTCTATAATTTCTTCATTTCATCAAAAAGGAATTTAGAGATGAGAGTTTGTCTATATTAGAGATTTTAACTAGGGTAATTGATTGCCAATTAACTTGAAGTAGTTAAAAACATTTGTTCCGAATGAGACTGAGTAACCCTCAAATGTTTGATCAAGGCTGTAAACGTCTGTAAGTTACACTATACTAATTTCTAAGGAAAACCGTGAACATTTATAGCCTGGAACAAATGTTTGGCAAAGCGTCCAGACTAGCCTTTACAAAGGTATCAAATACCTCAATTTTATTGGCAGTCAATTAACTCAAGGTAAAACCTCTAGTGAAGACAAGGCCTCATGAGTGGTAACTGGAGAGGTGAAAACGTTTGTGACTGACACAAAGCAATTTACGTTAGTCAAGATAAAGGAGCGAGTGAGGGGTTTCAAAGGGATGTAACAAAGCTAGGTTAAATGGACACCTCCTGCAGCAGACTGCTCCTTCCATGCTCAGTGCCAGCAAGTGGAGCAGTCAAAGGAGAGGGAGATATATGGCCTGACTGTCTGTAGGCAGGCTCTACCACAGAAGGAGGAAGTGCAGCTCCCCTGGAAGCATTACATTCAGAATGAGGATAGGGCAGGTGTGACAGGACTGCCAAATTGTCACAAAAGAAGAGTGCCATTATATAATATAATGCCATTATATAAATCAATACTGCACCCTTACTTAGAATATTTTAGGTTCTGGTCATCCTATTTCAAAGATATGGTATAAACCGAAAGATAGAACAGGGAGAAGTGATTGAAAATGGTTAGTCATTGAGCAACCCCATCTGCAGAGAGATTGAAAAGATGGGCTTGTTATTTAGAGAGGAGTTAAAGAAGAGGGGCATGTTATATGAATATAAAATAACAAATATTGCAGACAAGGTACACATCATACTCTTCTATTTACCCCTTCTCATAATTAGAGAACAAGGGGAAATTACATGAAAACAAAAGGCAACAAGTTTTAAAAGTTTAAAAAAGCAAATACTTTTTACATAGCATAGAATTAAACCTGTTGAACCCACTGGCACAAGTTAAAATTGAAGCTAAGAGCTTGGTAAATTTAAAAATTATACTTTTATATGGATAATAAAAATGTCCCGTTACAGTATACTAAATTGAAGAAAATGTTTTATAGGCAATGCAAACCTTTATGCTTCAAAGTAATCACTGGCAGGGATGGGAGAAAAAACTTCCCTCTAGGCAATTATTCTACAGCTGTCCACTATGGGGTAACTTGCATCTTACTCCAAAGCTAAGATCATCATCAGAGACTAGGTACTGAGCTAAATGGACCAGTGGTCTGATCTGGTATTGTAATACTATATCCTTAAGGTAGAGAAGAAAACTGGGAACTTCACTGTGGTTACTGTCCTGTTCTAACTAATACTGACGACTAACACAAATTAATTTTCCTTTAACAGATTACAAAAGGTCAGCAACATCAACACTGGTAATATCTGCTTAGCAAGCTAATATTAGGGTCCTAATATGCTATATTTAAATTTGTGATTTCCAGTGCACAACAGATAGAGGAAATGCCATTTAATCAGTGTGGAATATGAGAAAATTTAACATAGTTAAATTATTCCTAAATCTTGAAAGACTGACAAAATCCTTTTATTACAAAGGGCTTTGTTATCACTTAATGGAGAAAATCTTTTATCATTAAAGCTTTATTCAATATTCAGATACCAACATTTACATGATGAACATTATACTTGTAATTCAGCAGAGTTTGGAAAGCAGAAGCTCTCTCAATATGTTTATAATACTTACAGTTCAATTTGCCAGAATATCATACAATATTGGCTATTGTGAAAATCCAAATTTCTATATTTTTCTTTCAAAGCAGTTCCACTAAAACAAATGTATTTTCTTTAAATGTTTTACATAAGTGAGAGTTACCACAATAAAATCTTTTCTGCATATTGAAAATCCTCACATGGCTTAGAAAGGTAGACAACTTAGAGAGGCAGAAAATGTAATCTAATATCCACTCAACTCATAATAATATTATATACTAATTGGGCAAGATGTTCATGGTTCTAAAATGTTGCCATTTATTTAGCCTCCCTTCTCCTGTGCAAAAGTTAAGACACCATTTAGTACTTGTTAAAGTGATCAAGGTCATTACACAAGGAGATGGAACAATTATGATAGAGCAGTTGGAGCACAGAACTCGCAATAGAAGTTCTGGGTCCAGATCCTCAACTGGGGTAAACTCCTATAGTGCCACTGAAAGTAAATTTCACAGGGCTTCAATGTAACTAAGACCACTTACACCAGCTGAGGATCTGCCCCCAAAATTCTATTCTTAGCTCTGCCATTGAATTATTGTACAATCTTGCACAAGACACAGTCTTGCTGTTTCCACATTAAGATATTTGGATAATTTCTACAGTATCATCTCATTGGAGTGTTGTGAGGTTAATTTCTAAAGTACTTTGAGATTCTCTGATTCAAGGTGGTACAAGGGTGTAAAGATACCATTTATTAAGTTCACTCACAAAATTAAAATATAACCCCGAAAATTGCAAGGTAGTACTGTTGGGTAAAGCTTAATCACATGCTCAAGAGTCAAATTTTTAAAAAGTAAAATGACTGAAAAAGTGAAATATTGTAAAGATAAATATTCTCCATTGCAATCTTTGAATCACATTATTTAAATATATACTGTAAATAAATTCTAATAATTTAATTAAGTTCTTTACATATGTTCCTGAAATTCATTCCATGTCTCACTAGTAGATAATTCTGAAGATCTTGTATTGGTAATCTCCTTCACACTCTCTCTGACTATATTGGTCTAGTTCTAAATGATTTTAAAGATGTTTCTAAGAGGACACCTGAATCCACAGTGAATTCATTATCAGATAATAACTGACAGCTCATGCTCACTCTACAAACTTGGTATTTCTCCTGCCTCATAGAATTACTGATAAATTCGTGTGGAAGTCAGATAGCCATGTTAGTTTCCACACCATCACTGAAGCCAAATGTGGTATACTAATTTTAATTCCAAATTACCCCTGTAGATTAGAAATAAATATACAATGCTTCTCTAAATGAGTTTATGTCAGTCATCAGGTATATTATTTATCTACAGAGAGGCATGATTTAGTGCATTAATTAAGTAAGTTGAGTCAACTGAACAACAGGATTGCATTGCTCATTATTTATTATTTTATACTACCCACAAGTGTGCCAAAAACACCTTCCAGTCTAAGACATTAATCCTGCAATTGGATCCACACAGGAGACCCCTTGCACCCACACTGAGTTCTCTTGAAGCCTAGTGGGATTGTGTGAGCACCAGGACCTATCCACATAGGTCAAACCCCTGTAATGAGATCTAATGTCACAATATCATATAATATTTAAGCATGCACAAACTTTAAGCACATGCTTAAATTTCATTGGCTTCAGTGGTACTTAAGCAAGTTCTTAAGTACCCCAGGCCAGGTCTACACTATAAACTTACATCGGTATAACTACGTCGCCCAGGTGGATGTATGAAAAATCCGCACCGTTGAGCGATGCAGTTATACTGACCTAACCCCAGTGTAGACAGCACTATGTCGACAGGAGGGCTTGTCCTGTCGACATAGCTACCACTTCTTGCAGAGGAGGATTAACTACCCCGATGGGAGAAGCTCTCCTATTGGCCTAGTAGAGTCTTCACTGAAGCGCTACAGCGGTGCAGCTGCACCGGTGCTGCTGCTGGATTTTAAGCGTAGACCCACCCTTACTGAATCAGTCCTAAATATTTTGTGGTCTAAAGCACCAGATTTTTAAATACCTTGACAAACTGGAATCATAGTTTCTAATCCTGTAAGTGCAAAGTTAATTTTGTTCAGCGAATGCTTGATAAGCAAAATGAAAGCAAGATTAACAAAAGAAACTCATTTATCAATAAAACTTTGGTACATTAAAGGAAAAATAGTCGAATGCCTCATCTAATGCAGGTTTTGTGCTTTCAATTACAGAATGAGTTTCAATTTGAACTGTACACACTGACTATAAGATGGTGTGCAAGTTCTAATGTTTTATATGCAAAGTGCCCCAATTAAAATAATTACTAGAACAAAATATCTTCAGTAGATGAGTGATAAAAGGGAAGTCCAACACATTCTAACATAATTATAATGAAGTGAGGTCTAATTTATTTTAGTTCAAGATGAGTAGAGAAAAATACCACATTATACTGATGTTTTTATGTAGTCAGTAAAAATGAAAATATTTCCAAAACTTATTAACCTCAAAACAAATGACTTAGAGATTGTTCTTCAAATGAAAGGAATTTATATAAAATTTATCACCTTTTAAAAGGCTCAGCAGTAATTGTTCATCTTAATTGTACAGTAATACTGTACATGCGTTACTGAAGAATATGCTGGTACTAAAAAATACACCTCTCTTGAAAAATATATCTAAAGACTTTTCTTAAAGACAATTAAACCAAACTTATCCCCTGACGTAACTCAACTGTGGAACAGATTTATCATCAACTAGCATTTGTTGCAGTCTGGAAATCATCAAAATACAACACCAAAACCAAACTGAAGATTTATCAGAGCTGTGTACTTTCAACATTACTTTATAGTGCAAAATGCTGGGGAATGAGAAAGTATGACATGTCCAAACTGTCTTCATTCCATACATTTTAGTTTACCCAAGTGTGCAAATAGACAATTTTGTACCAGAATCAAACTGAATTTAAAATATAAATCAATACAGGTGATTAAGTCTTATTAAAATATGCAGAATCTGTTTGGCCCACACAAGGTTGTTCTTAGGTTATGTGGCCCATCTGTGTAATAAGATTGGGCACCACTGGACTAGATCTTGATGCTCCCTTCTGGCCTTAAACTCTATGACTGTACATGGAGCAGGTGGGTTACAACAGCCCAATTTTATTTTAAAGTACACAGAAAAAGAATAATGAGGAAGAGGCAGAGAGCGTTGGATCCATTTTTGTTTCTGTACATATGTAGAGAATCGAATAGGAAGCATAAGTGCCCAGGAAAATCCATTAGAGGGGATGTTGGTAGTTATTAAGCAGGTCTATGTAGCCGTTTGATGCCAATATTGAACCACTAAATTAAGGAGAGGCAATTACACAATGTCATGTATGATGCAGGAGCAGGAAGAGAAGTCAGGTGTAGATAGCATGCCTCTATCTATAAGCGAGAAAAACACAGGCTTTTTGGTGAGAGGTTCTCTAGAGCCCTTACTTGACAATGATTTAAGGAGACAGGTTGAAAAACAAAATGATATGATTCTGAGATATAAATTGTAATACTGAGTAACCAAAGCAATAGCAGATAATATATACATTTAAAACACTTAAATATTGAGTAAACTTGTCTACAATGCCATAAGGAGAGAATGAGATCTGTTACTGATGGCAGATGCTGCAAATTCATCAAATACTCATATGATTCCAATTTCCTGACACAATTGTGCCCATGGCATTTTAAAATACAAGACAAACAGAGAATATCCTTTCATGTCAAACTGCCATTTAACTTAACAGACTATTTGAGTAGGCATCTTGTGTCTAAAAATAACCTTCAGACACTTTTGATTTAAAAATAATTAAGAGCATGATTCATCACAAAAGAGTATATTGCAAAGTGGGGAAAATATTTAAGATCCAAGCCTGATTATTCTACAAGAAATGTAGAAGAAACAATTATTGTTTTTACTTTTGAGAGGTAATTCGTAAATTATTGTATCTTTCATACTTAGAAGAAGGAACACTATGCCCCATGTGATAGATTACAATTACACCTGTTAATGTACTGTAGCTAAACTGCTTAAAGTACTACAAAAAGTACAAGCAAGCATTGTATTCAGTTCCTTTTGTCAATGATATAAAATCAGTCAGAGAACAGGGATAAAATGAGCTTTCATCCAAAAATAAAGAAGGCGTGAATTACAGATTGGCATTACACTTGCACACCTTTCCTCTACAAGGCTGGAATTAAAGCTTTACTGGCAAACTTTACCACACTTCTAGCTTGTATAGTTAAGAAAAACAGATATATCCACTAAGATAATGGAGTTGACTCATCTTAGAAAAATGAGTCCCTTCCTAGAGCATACTTCTGTCAGCACAGGTACAGCAGGTGCTTATCCACTCGATTACAAAGCAGACTACTACTCACACCTAAAACCACTATCACATCTGTCTCTATGAGGCAAATGCACCAGAAGTCCTAGTTCAAGCAAGGAGAAAGAAATGGAGTACAGAAGCAACCCTATTTTGTGGGGTGGAAGGAGCTAACACTACATCTACATTTGAGCTGGGATGTGTGATTCCCAGTTTGTGTAGATGTACCCACCCTAGATCTGCTTGAGCTAGTGCCTAAAAATAGCAGTGTGGCTGTGGTGGCAGGTCAGCCATTTGAGATAGCTGCCCAATCCCACCCAACCCCCTGGGTACTTACTCCGGTGGTTAGTCTGAGTCGCCATGGACAGAGTGCTGTTTTTAGGCACTAGCTCAAGCGGAACTAGAGTGGGTACATCTATGTGAACCCAGAATCACACCACCCAACTCCAATGTAGATGTACCCTTACAGTGCACGTACAGGGACTTCTCCAGATTTTCTTTCACTTGCTCACTCTGCCCAAGTGGTTAGATTTCCAAAAACAACACTAAATATACTTGATAAGTAGATCAGCTGTGGAGCATGTAATTAACAAGGACTCAGAGGAGGAAAAGGCTGTTTCTGACATAGATAACACCATACTTCCTGGCAGTAGGATTCTGCCAGGATTTAAACAGCAGATCTTTCCATAATTGTACCCTTGAAGTCACTACTCTTCAAGAACGGATAAGTGAAATTGATTGTGTTACAATTAAAAATATATCTGGCCAAAGTAGGGCTAGACCAGTTTAGCCAGCTGAAAAACATTTATTTTTTAAAGACAAAGTTATAAGAAGATTCACTTAAAGTTATATTGGCACATATTAAATATTCAGGTGCTTATTGTTACCAATTTACTCACTTCAAATTTAAATAGAAACCAAACATATCTATACAAGACAATGGGCCTTGGTTTATAAATAAAACAAGGCATGCTGCATATTAAATAAAACTAGACAATGGTTATTGATTGAGGATAAAATCCCAGCCCCACCGAACTTAATGGAAGATTTTTTTTTTTTTAAACTAAAAACAAGTAGGCACACCCTAATTAACAACCATTCCTCATGTATAACTTTTCTTAAATGTGTGTAAAATTGCACTGCAGTTGTGCATACCTTTGCAAGGATAGTTGTAATGTAGAAGGTTATGACTGGAAAGTTATAAATCACATGATGTAAGTTGTGCACTAGGCTCTGATCCTGCTCCTATTTGAATCAATGTCATGGACAGTGAAGTGGACCCTTTTGCTAACAGACAGTAAAATATGTTGTGGTATATTTCATTTTCAGATGACAGAGTTCTTGCTAATTTAATAAAAAGTGTGCAAAGAGAATTGAGATTAATACATATATCATTTTAGAGTATTCATATTTGAAAATGTATACAAGTCACAAGAACCTAAGAAAACATACTTTTACAGCAAAACATTCTTGACCACAAATTACTTTTTATGCATTGGGTAATTCATCGAGTTTTTGAAAGCTTTATTCCACAGAAACACAGATCAGAATTCAAAAGATTTCCTTGAAGAAAGTCTTTTATATTAAAAATAAAACTTTGAAATTAAAAGTGACATGTACAATCATACAAGATTGATATACACAAGTTAGTATGTGAACTTTATTGATCTACTATAATATCAGAGAACATTTAATTTTACTATTCTCTCTACCCTATTCTTTTCCTCTCTTAAAAGAGCATGATTTTTTCTTTTACCAATATTCAAAGTAAATGACACCTTTCTGTAAAATGCCTCCACTGGCTGGCACATTGCAAAGGGATCAAGATACCAACAAGTATCCTTGTTACTATATAGTGATTGGACATTCAAAGGTTGATTGATTTTTTTCAAAAAAAGAAGCATAGAATCCCAAGGACAAGAAGGATGACACTGGAATACATTTCCCTCTGATTCTTTCTTAGCTCTTTATTATGCAAATGAATGCTTATTTAGCTTGTCTGATTTGGCAATCATGGAATGACTAGAGCTTAAATCTTCGATTATGGTGCACATGTAATTATAATTTTAAATTTCATAGTGTACTAGTTTTGAGGTACAAGTTAAAATGTGTTTTCTACTGGTAATCCTCATTAGCACTTGTTTTAAAGTTTTCCAAGAATGTTGAATGACAGCTGTTACCATAGAGAAGAGGAATGCTACGAACACTTCTGAAATTGGAAGATGACAATGCAACATATAGCATTGTCAGGATGCAACACCATCATCTTACTACCTTACCTTTTCTCTTACTATTTCTAATGTTTTCAATGTCTTGTTTTGTTTCTTAAATACTGTCCAGGACCATTCTCAGGTGTTAAAATCGGAGAATAAAACCTCAGCATAGCAGAGTAGTTAACAATACTGAATGAAGTAAAAACAACCTGTCAAACAGCATATGCGTTATTTATAAACAGGAGTGTGAGAACCTGATGGTAGTTTGGGCTTCACAATCGAAAGCCCTAATCTTGCAATCACATATGCACTGGGCTGACACCTGACCTTGTGCAGAGCCCCCCTGAAGTCAATGGGTCTGGCTGCATGGCTCCAATCACAAGATTGGTATAAAACTATGGCCTCTCATTCATCATCACAATCTCTGCGGCTAGAAGTCAGTTGTGTTTCTGTAAAAATTTTAATTAAATGTTTTTCTTCTAAGCTACTGTTTTTCAAGGGCTAATATATTTTAAAAGTACCATATATATTTCTAACCAAATGGGGGTGGGTGTGCTCTGCAGATATTACATTAAAACCTGAGTCTGAGCTACTAGCTCTATTTCTGTGATTTACCTGGGGAATTTAAAAACAAAAACACAAAAGAAAAACGTACAAAACAGCCTGGAAGGTGTATTTTGCCAAAGCCAAATAAAAGTAGATCCTCAAAAGTTTTGAGCATCTGTTCCAAATATCTCTGCTGCATCCTGAGGTGAACAATCTGCAGAAAGTGTCAATGTACACATGAGAGAATGGCTTTTTTGGCCTCCCTCCCAGCTCAAATGGCTTTGATATTTTCCCTTCAGAAACATGATATTGTAACAAATTTATTATAAAGAATAATGCAAACTCAAAACAGATATATAGTATAAAATTGTATCTGCACTATGTGAAAGTGTGAAGCAAATGTGTAACCGCTTTATTCTTTTAAATTAGTGGTCCCTTGAATAGAAGATCACACAATGAAGAGAGACTGTTTTAACTAAAGTTATCACACTACTCTATATGCTTCTAAAGCCAACCAGCAGTAAGATCATTTAGTGTATTTCATTTTCTTAAAAGTTGTAAGTGATTTTAAAAATATTTAGTTTATTCATAATTTAGATTTCACATGACTATTTGATTCAAAAACTAACAATTACAAAAATATCAGCATAACTGAAAACTAAAATGTTACAGGAGCTAAAATATCACTTTGCAATATTACGGATCAAAATTTATACCACTACCTGGAGTTTTGGGGTGTGTTTTTGTTTTGTTTCTATATGCGGTCCCATTTAAAACCACATGCTTAACTTCATGCACAGGTTTGTGTCCCATTAAAGACAGCAGGGGTCCACATGGGAGCAGCAGGACTACAGCTGTACACATGCTATTGTATGACTGGGGCCTAAAATAGAATAATGAAAATGAATAAACATAAAAAGCTAGAATAGAAAAAGAACAAAAAAAAAACATTGAAACAAACCTAAAGGAAGATCTTTACAAACAGTACAACTTGATAAACTATACCTTCTGAACTATAATACAGAAGAACAAGGTAAGTACTCTCTTCAGGAGGCTGCCATCTGTGCAGGATCTGAGTATGCTCCCAGGAGAAAAGAGCATATGCTAAAATAGATGGCAGGGATAATAATTGTTTTCAGCATGGTGCACTTTTGCACTCCAAATCAGTAATGAATGTTCTAATTTAAAATATTTTGGAGGCCTACTGCCCTAAACTTCTGTAAAATTAAGTAACTAATTAGTTCTGACAAATGTTGCTATGTATTTTACTTATTTATATATTTTAAATGGACCAAGTGAGCGTACAAGGTTTAAAAATACATCATTTACTACATCAATCAACACCGACCAAAGATTTACCTAATCATTCATTCCAGGAACTTATTAAACAGCAGCCTCCCACTCCTGGAAAAGCCTTTTAGAAGAGGGGAATTTTATGGTATGCCCTTAGGTAATTAAATCTGGGGACTGGCAGACTAAGAATTTAAGACAGGTGCTGGGAGCTTTGAGGTCTTAGTGAATCTCAACTACCAAAGAATCACACATGGTGAGAAGTGGTCTCTAGAGCAGGGGTTCTCAAGGTTATTATATGGGGGTCGCGAGCTGTCAGCCTCCACCCCAAACCCCACTTTGCATCCAGCATTTATAATGTTGTTAAATATATAAAAAGTGTTTTTAATTTATAAGGGGGGGGCGCACTCAGAGGCTTGCTATGTGAAAGATGTCACCAGTACAGAAGTTTGAGAACCACTGCTCTAGAGCAATGCTCAAACTTTAGGGGCCTTTATAGGTTAAAATCAATTTATTAAACTTTATCTAGAAATCAACTGATTGGTAGTGCAGATCACAGATGTAATATACTCCTTATTGCAGAAACTATTTAATAGATGAGCAGCTGCAAATTCTAAACGGCCTGAAAGTGCAGCCCCCATGTAGAGCACATTAAAGTAATCCAGCATTGAGGTGACAGCATTGAGGTGACATTTAACGTGGTCTACATCCAAAAGAAAACACCACTGCTTTCTTGCCAAGTGCCAAAAAGGAAAGGCATTTTTGGCAATTTCTGATACTTAAACATTCAGTAACAGCTGAGAATAAGAGAGACTGTTTTGGTATCTTATCAGTAATGTTGCTCCAGATTTACACCACTGTGACATTGCACTCCATATGATTTTATGAAAATATGCTAATGAGTGTGAATATAATGTAACTGGAATATGCTTCATGCAAAAGGTCTCATAAGGTATCATTACAAAGCTTATAATCTACTGAGTGTGGTCATCCTATTTGTATAACTGTATCCTTCTTGTAGCTGAAACTAGAAATATGAAATATAACTCTGAGGTCCTATTGTAGTTATGCAAAGTGTGGGCCATTAATGGTGGTTTGGAATCTTGATGGCTCCCATCAACTAGGACAACTGGTTGTAAATGGCTCTGTTTACTTGCAAGCTTTCCTGTGAGTCAGGCCAGGAAGAATGAAGGCTTGGGGGTCTCACAGGACATGTGACCATGTCACCTGGTACTGGAATCCATCTTAAAACTGGTGCTTTTCTATTTAGAGGGAGGGGTGGGGACCCAGAGACAAAAGATTCCCGCGTTGTGCCAAAGCTATAAAAGGGGGTCAAACAGAACAAAGGAGGCTGCAGTCATGAGAAATCCCCTAGCTACCACCTGAGCTGGAACAAGGACTGTACCAGGGGAAAGGATTGGGCCCAGACTAGAAAGGAGTCCAGTCTGTGAACGAAATTTATTGGAACATCTCTGAGGGTGAGATTACCTGTATTCAGTTTCTTAAATGTATTGGGCTTAGACTTGCGTGTTTTGTTTTATTTTGCTTGGTAACTTACTTTGTTCTGTCTATTACTTGGAACCACTTAAATCCTACTTTTTATACTTAATAAAAATCACTTTTGCTTATTAATTAACCCAAAGTAAGTAATTCATACCTGGGGGAGCAAACAGCTGTGCATATCTCTCTATCAGTGTTATAGAGGATGGATAATTTATGAGTTTACCCTGTATAAGCTTTATAAAGAGTAAAATGGATTTATTTGGAGTTTGGACCCCATTGGGAGCTGGGTGTCTGGGTGCTAGAGACAGGAGTACTTCTGTTAAGTCCACAGCTTTGGGGCGTGTGGTTCAGACCCTGGGTCTGCGTTGGAGGAGATTGGCGTGTCTGGCTCAACACAGCAGGATTCTGGAGGCCCAAACTGGCAGAGAAAACAGGCTCAGATGTAGTCTCAGCACATCAGGTGACAGTCTCAAGGGGGTTTCTGTGATCCAACCTGTCACAACCACCATCACTGAGATCAGAATTTAGCTTAGTATACTAAAAGGTACTACACAACATAAAGACTACAGCAGAACATGTGCTAAGCATTTCTGACTATACAAAATATGCTGAATTTATTAAATCCGTGTACTGCAAACAGATCAATATCTGAGCACATATAACTGAGTGTATTTACTAGGATGAGGATGGTGTGTTTTCATCCTTGTAAATGGACCATAAAATTGTATTCAATAGTGTAACAACTTTTCTGCAAGCCTATCACTTTGATACTTACTGTTACACTTGCTTAAACTAATAAATGTTGAAAATGCATTTGCTCTTGTGAATGTCAGTGAAATATGATAAAAATGGTATTGTTAATTCCTACCAGCATGTATTTGTTAAGAGTTTGGTATCAGCTTGAAAGAGTACCATCAAGCAGAGATGATAACACTTCATTCCAGTCAGTCAAGGAGAGAGTAATTAACTGTCCTTCAAAGTAAAAAAAAACCACAAGCATAAGTGACTTTGCTAATACAGAGCAAAAGTCACAACACATTCACAGTTATTCAAAAATGTTTGCAAAATTATTCTTCACAAGTAGCTGTATTAAAGTAACCTGTTGAGGTGGTTATATGGCACTCACTCCTCTGAGGGTGCAGGCCAATACCTCCTGGTCTTCATTTGAAGCTGAAGATTTTTCTACATTGAGCAGCCTTGCTACTCATGTGACAGTGTACAGAAGTCACACACAACTGTGTACAGGAAGGATCGTAAAGCACTAACTTTTGGTAAGCCACGGGCAAAACCTCTGTGAGGACTGGATGATTCAGGGAATTGGTGATGGAACATGGAACCTTTCAGGTGATTAAACCCAAACCAATCTGTCTAATAAATCAGAAGTTGGCTAGTCATTTCTCTATATGAAGTGAGTTGGTGGTATCCACCAATACCAATAGGTCTGCAACATTAAAAAAATACTACAGTTGGCAGTATCTGTAAAGAATTCACAACTTCTTTTCTACTTACATTGTTGTTCTTGTTGCTTCCTATTTCCTCTTGCTCCTTTTTCTCCACTCAAGTCTTCTTCCTAACTGCCCCTTTTAACCTTTCCTCATTCTGCCTTTGGTCATTCCTCCATGACTTCAATAATATTCGGAATAATCTCACGTTTGAATGCCACTCTGCTACAGCAGTAATTCAAATCCCACCATGAAGCATTTCTTCCAGAAAGACTTTCAATAACAGTTCTCCAAGTAAACTATAGAAAATAACTAGGTATATACAAAAAATGTGAAACAAGACATCTTATGCAACTGGAGCACCATGGAAAAATCACATTCTCCAAATAGCATTATTCCTCCACCTCACTCCCACAACAGTAATCATTTTATTGTGTCCTTAACATGTTCAGATTGTAAGATTCACGCATCAGAAACTGTCTTACTGCTTTTCTTACCTTGCATAGCTGTTATACTACAAAAATATAACAAGAGCAGGCAAAGGATTTAATCGGCATGGAGAATGAAGTGCCCTTTTGTCCCTTATGGTGGCACCTTAGAGATACAATGGTAGTTGTTGGGCAGAGCAAGGAAGCTTATGCAGCTACTCCCTTTACCTATTCCCAAAATGGTAAAGTAAGTTCAATCAACAGTGTTGTCAGTATGGTGCATTTCATTAGCAACATTTTTAAAGTCTCTCACATGTCATTCTTAAGAGTTATGCACAACACAGGAATGTAGAGATCCAATTCAAATGAAAAATTTATTGCAGAGCTCTTCAGAACCCAAGAGAAAACTTACCAAGTCTCAATCACTCAAGCTAATAAATGTACTACATTATCAAGTCACTATGGAAGACAGAATGGAGAGCAAAATGAAATGGACAAATAAAAATGAGATCTCTGGTTAGTCTGATTACTGTGAGAACAAGGTGCAAGGGAGAGAAAAACAAGTGCACTGGTGAGACTTAAAAAGAAACTCAAAGACAGATTCAGTCTTCCTCTGTAGAAACTGGACCTTGACATAGAATGAAAAAAGAGAAGGAAAATGATCACAGAGCTCTGTCCTTAAGCAGCATAATTCCTCACCACAATTACCAAGGTCAACTGAATGGATTAGAGAGAAGATAAGAGTGAAGTACAAACAAAGGACGAAGAGGAAATTTTCCAGGACTTCCTTGAAACATTCCACTAGTAATAGGTTTAAAGAGTTACTGAAACCCCATAAAACAAATGTCTTTCAAATTTTTCCATTTAGAAACAACAATCCTGGTCACTGCATCTACATGCATTTCTGAAAGCACTACCCGAAGACTGTGTTCCACTATGACTACTGGAGAGAGACAGATGCCTTCAGAGCTGGGAAAAGTCAACTTTTCAGTTCTCTCATCAAAAAGCTTCCCCTGCCCTCTGGATCTTATCTGAACTGAGCTTTAACCAGCCCCGTCACAAAGGCACTGCTAGCTAGGGCAGACCTATAGAAGTAGGCATTGTCCATCTGAACCCTGGGTAGCTCACACCCTCCTTTAATGGCCTCATTTGAATAATGAATATAACAGAGGATAGGAATGATCCCTGAAAAACTCCACATATGAGAGCCTTTGTGAAAAAAATTGTTCATTGCAACTCTCCAGAATCTATCCATAAGGAAAGAAGAACCAGGTTCATGGATTTATTATATGAGCTGAGAGTATATCTGAATGCTCATTAACTCTTAGCTGTTCATTTCTATACTGTTAAATGCTTTAAACCCCCCTAATAGTGTAATAACCCCTGGTATACATTCAGAGTAGCATAATTAAAGTTAACAAAGTTTTCTGACCATTTATATGTGAAGGAAAAAGCCACATATATAATGTGTTTATGCAGCCATGTAAATTGCAATACATTCTTTTAAGTTTTCTACACAATACATACTTCAGAATCTCAATTTTCATCTAAAAAATAAAGTGCAGGTCAAGATTTTCAAAAGTAACTAGTAACTTTAAACAGGCCCAATTGTCAGAATGCATTGAGCACCCATCCTCTGAAAATTGGGCCTCTTTTAGATTACTTAAGATGGGCACCCAAAAATGGAGGCATCCAAAGCCACTCATCTTTTTAAAATCTTGTCCTGACTCTCTAGCCCTTATGGTTGCAAATGTATTCTTAGAATTGTGAACTAGCTCTAAACCAATACAGCAATGTTTGCCTGAGCCTGCAGAAAGAGGAAACAATAGTTCTGAGAAAAGCATGAACTCTCCCCACTCATCTAAATGAAGGGTTAGCGCGAAGCCTAACAACAACAGGTTTAAAATATGAACACATAACTATGTCAATACTGATTATTTATGAAGAAACATCAAATTTGTTGTATATATTGGGGCGAGGTGAAGAGGGAGAAACAGTAACAGGAAACTTGGAAATGGCAGAGATGCTTAATGACTTCTTTGTTTCGGTCTTCACCGAGAAGTCTGAAGGAATGCCTAACATAGTGAATGCTAATGGGAAGGGGGTAGGTTTAGCAGATAAAATAAAAAAAGAACAAGTTAAAAATCACTTAGAAAAGTTAGATGCCTGCAAGTCACCAGGGCCTGATGAAATGCATCCTAGAATACTCAAGGAGCTAATAGAGGAGGTATCTGAGCCTCTAGCTATTAGCTTTGGAAAATCATGGGAGACGGGAGAGATTCCAGAAGACTGGAAAAGGGCAAATATAGTGCCCATCTATAAAAAGGGAAATAAAAACAACCCAGGAAACTACAGACCAGTTAGTTTAACTTCTGTGCCAGGGAAGATAATGGAGCAAGTAATTAAGGAAATCATCTGCAAACACTTGGAAGGTGGTAAGGTGATAGGGAACAGCCAGCATGGATTTGTAAAGAACAAATCATGTCAAACCAATCTGATAGCTTTCTTTGATAGGATAACGAGCCTTGTGGATAAGGGTGAAGCTGTGGATGTGGTATACCTAGACTTTAGTAAGGCATTTGATACGGTCTCGCATGATATTCTTATCGATAAACTAGGCAAATACAATTTAGATGGGGCTACTATAAGGTGGGTACATAACTGGCTGGATAACCGTACTCAGAGAGTTGTTATTAATGGTTCCCAATCCTGCTGGAAAGGCATAACGAGTGGGGTTCCACAGGGGTCTGTTTTGGGACTGGCTCTGTTCAATATCTTCATCAACGACTTAGATATTGGCATAGAAAGTACGCTTATTAAGTTTGCGGATGATACCAAACTGGGAGGGATTGCAACTGCTTTGGAGGACAGGGTCATAATTCAAAATGATCTGGACAAATTGGAGAAATGGTCTGAGTTAAACAGGATGAAGTTTAACAAAGACAAATGCAAAGTGCTCCACTTAGGAAGAAAAAATCAGTTTCACACATACAGAATGGGAAGAGACTGTCTAGGAAGGAGTACGGCAGAAAGGGATCTAGGGGTTATAGTGGACCACAAGCTAAATATGAGTCAACAGTGTGATGCTGTTGCAAAAAAAGCAAACATGATTCTGGGATGTATTAACAGGTGTGTTGTGAGCAAGACAGGAGAAGTCATTCTTCCGCTCTACTCTACTCTGGTTAGGCCTCAGCTGGAGTATTGTGTCCAGTTCTGGGCACCGCGTTTCAAAAAAGATGTGGAGAAATTGGAAAGGGTCCAGAGAAGAGCAACAAGAATGATTAAAGGTCTTGAGAACATGACCTATGAAGGAAGGCTGAAAGAATTGGGTTTGTTTAGTTTGGAAAAGAGAAGACTGAGAGGGGACATGGTAGCAGTTTTCAGGTATTTAAAAGGGTGTCATGAGGAGGAGGGAGAAAACTTGTTCACCTTAGCCTCTAAGGATAGAACAAGAAGCAATGGGTTTAAACTGCAGCAAGGGAGGTCTAGGTTGGACATTAGGAAAAAGTTCCTAACTGTCAGGGTGGTTAAACACTGGAATAAATTGCCTAGGGAGGTTGTGGAATCTCCGTCTCTGGAGATATTTAAGAGTAGGTTAGATAAATGTCTATCAGGGATGGTCTAGACAGTATTTGGTCCTGCCATGCGGGCAGGGGACTGGACTCGATGACCTCTCGAAGTCCCTTCCAGTCCTAGAATCTATGAATCATAAATCTATGAATCTATGAGGTGCAGTGGGGCAGGTCATTTTTTATAAAGGCTTGCTAGTGTGGGCAGTGGGGCATACAATCCCCTCCTGTTCGCCAAATTTAACTTCACCACTTTCCTTTCCCAAAAGGGAGCAGAAAAGAGAAGATACACCTCCTCCCCCATATATAAAGCTTCAATCAGCTTCTGTGGGATGAAGACTCCCATGCCTTCAGAGACACCAAAGCCCCTTGTCAGCTGCCAGAATAAACGGGTTCCCCCTAACAACTTCTACAGTGCAATAATAAACAAAACCTGCACCATACTGAAAACTGAAAATATGGGGCATTTTAAAATAAAAGTTATATTTAATTTATTTATGTAACAGTAGCACCAAAAGATCCTGAAACTGGCAGTGCCACAATTCCAATGTTTCTGCTGTATAATTTAGATCTATTGTTCAAAAGCCAGGGGATCAACTAAGGATATGATCCTGCTCTTACTGAAGTCCATTATGAAACTCCTATGGTCTTCAGGAAGAACGGGATCAGACTTACATTTTAGCACAGAGTACTGAAGCTGCAAAATTCAGATATAGATTTCAATCTTTCCTAGACTTGGGGGTGTCTGATCCATTACGTTGATACGTCATTTTTTAAATTGTGACTTAGATCCAGGTTTGTATATTGAACAACCATAAATTTGGATATATTCAGACCCAGGGTTTTGTTCCCAGCTAAAGTTTGCACCACTATACAGTATGAAGTAAGGTACCACCATAATGTTTGTGGGGAAGGGACAGGCAGGCAGAGACACAGTGGAATTCCTCTGCCATTTAAAGACCCTGAATACCCTACAATTTCCAAAAACTCCAGCCATCGCTTCAGAATATATGAAATTTGTATTCAATATTACTTTTCCCATTTTTCCTTCCCGTACTTTACCCCACCTAAAGAAATGAACAGAAAAATCTGGGGTGAAATCCTGGTCATATTGAAATCAGGTGAAGTTTTACCATTGACTTCAAATGGGGCTGAGATTTCACCTGCTGCAGTTCTTGGTGTTGTGCAAATGCAGGACAGGGTTTGCAAAGGGAATCTCAAACTGAACCCTACAGCTTTGTTTATAGGCACTGAAAGTGAATCTGCTCCCTGCAGATACTCTTAGAGACTGGAGTTTGTGAACTTGAACCTGTAAGAGAAACTATCCTATAGCTGATTCTCTCCTTACCCCCAGGGCCATCATCTTTACTTTAAGTGTGTTTAGGAAGGTTTGTTCAAGGAGGAGGGAATGGCTACTGAGGTGGTGGTAAGCTGGGGTCAGGAAGTCAGCTCCCCTGGCTTCTCAGCTATGCAAACTACCACAGTCCATGTTCGGATTTCAGGAACATGAGCTGAGGTTTGCAAATGCAGACTGGTAAAGTATGTAAATGAAAGGAAAATTACCCAGCACAGCATTGGGACTTCGCTGCTGAACAAAATCCTCAGACTACCAGCTGTTATAAATATGTTTCATCGCCTTTAAAGCTGGCATCCTTTATATAAAACATAATGGCAGTAAGCTCTTATCACAATAGTATTAACAGCCAGTTGTCCACTGATAACATAATGGTACTTTGTTTACAGATTTGGGGATGGGTGCCAGGCCAGCAATTAGACTATATTATAGCTGTATCATTCTAATATATTCTGGAGAAAAATTCTAAGAATAAGATATGCTGACTTCCATCTTTGCACCACAGTGAATGTGGGTATCATAATGGCTCCAAAGGTATCAGAATATTATTACAACATGGTAATTCACTGGTATGATCCATTCCCCAAGCAGAGTTTTTACCCCCAAAAAGAGAAATGCGCCAGAGACTCCATGAAGTCCATTAGGAAATTTGCTATTGCTATCGATTTTATGTGGAAGTTTCTCAGATACTGCAGTGACAGGCAGAAGTACAAAACTCTAAGACAGACAATAAAAAGTGAAGACTGGTAACGTCTTTTGTAAGGGATCCATTGTAGAGATTCAGAGATCACTCCCTAAGCTCCCATTAACATAGCAAGTCACATTAATATTAACTGAACTTAAAAACCTTCATCAAATGAGAAGACATTCCCACTGGAAAGTATTTATCATTCTTTTCTATACCAAACAGTGGAACGTTAAAAGAATAGTCACATACCATGACAACTTAATAATTGGCATAGCGTTAGTATTAGGCACATTAATATAAGCCTGAACTTTTTTCTATTGTACCTCTCAATTTCCAGTTTTGTGTGTGTTGGGGAAGGACAGGAACTCCTATGTGTTGTGTTCCATGACATGCATTGGAGTTGAGCACATCAGGTTTGCCTTTATTGTGCATTAGGACTGGTCAAAAACCAGCAGTTACCTCTCAGACATGCAAGTGCCTTCTTTATTAGTGCAGAGCAGAGTGGGTGGGGAAACCTGTTCATTTATAGCATTAGGGGAGCAGAGGTGGGAGCTGCAGCAGAAGAGCTATTGGGGTATAATATAGTTATCAAGGGAGGAGACAGAGCACCAAATTGTTTAGTTGGTTGCTTAATTTTATTTAGGAAATCAAAAACAATGGTGGAGTGTGGGGAGATTCAGAGCTCAGAAATATTTTATTAGAGAATAGTGAAAGGGTATTTAATATTTAATCGCCAACCCCATCACTTATTTTGGCCACCGGCTGCAACTGGTGATAAATGAGACTGCAGAAGCACTATTTAGTGCTCAAGCAGCAGTATTTATGGTAACAGTGTTTCCAAGAGACAAACATAAACCATGGTTCCCAATACAATATTTGCTTATTAAAACCTATCCCACAATAAATAATTCCTTCATTTTGACAAAAGAAGCTGCTTGGCAGTCATACTTTCAATATCTTTAAAAATAAGTAACTTAGTAACAAATAAATTGTCGCTTCTACAGTTACAAATAATAATAAGTTCTATGATATATTTCCATGCACTACTTGAAAACACAATGACATACCTTGATAGGGACTCTAAAAATTTCAGTCAGAGCTTCCATTTATTTTTAAATGCACAATCAGAGAAGGTGGCTATGTAACAGTTTTCTCTCAACCTTTAGAAACTCTATTTCATGAGGTATATAGCAAAGACCTATAAACTTAATGCATTTTCACAATATCCAGATCAATGTTTTAAATCTTATTTGTCAACAAATTTGTGACAAGATTTCTGTTTAACATAAATATTATTTCATCCATCTATTATACCCATATGGTATGTTGTTAAAAATATGTGCTACCATTGTAAATGCAGAGTGTCCAATGCATACAGTAGTTTGTCAGATAAACATGTTTCTATGGAAACTACTGAAATGAATGCCTCATTTTCTAAACTTGGCCATAACCCCAAACTTTTATTACAGCATCCAAATGTTTCATTAACTTGATTCACATGATCACAACACAGCCTGTTTCTCTTTAAAAATAGGAGTACTTGATCAGTTTGAATAAAGTAGAGTTACTGTCACATTGAGAAAATTCTCCTCCAAAATAATATTTTAATAATTTGTCTAGCTACTTCAGTGCCATTACCCTCTATTTATGGTACTCAACATAATTAGCATTAGCATAGTGTTTACTACTTTAGCCTACATCTTGGGGAGCTGGGGAGGATATAAAATGTGCATGCACATTAAATACAAAAAAAGTTACAACAGTAAAGAGCTTCTGGCATTGTATGTATATATATTACAAACAAAAAACAATTAAAAAACATTATTAATTATTAACATTGCAAAGTCAAGTACTCAAAAGTTAGGAAATAGGTTCCTGAGCAATCTTAATTTGATCCATTTGTGCATATGCAGACTCAGACTCATAGACTTTAAGGTCAGAAGGGACCATCGTGATCATCTAGGGTGACCTTCTACACATTAGGCCACAGTACCTCACCCACTCCTGAAATAGACCCCTAACCTTTGGCTGAGTAATTGAAGATCTCAAATTATGGTTTAAAGACTTCAAGTTACAGAGAATTCACCGTTTACACTAGTTTAAATCTGCAAGTGACCCATGCCTCATGCTGCAGAGGAAGATGAAAAACCCCAAGCTTTCTGCCAATCTGACCCAGGGTAAAATTCCTTCCCAACCCCAAATATGGCGATCAGTTAGTCCCTGAGCACGTGGGTAGGACCCACCAGGCAGATACCTGGGAAAGAATGCTCTGTAGTGACACAGAGCCTTCCCCATCTAGTGTCCTGTTTCAATTCTGATAGCTAATTACATGATCACTTTTGGAGGAGGGGGCAGGACTACTGTCTCATTCAGTGCACAGAAATGGAAAATTCTCTCTTATCTGTGAACTTAGTTTTCCACGAGGGCTGGGATACAAATAGGCACATCAATGAGCTTTCAGTCTGGTCTGTGATGCACTGAAAGGCTAGCTAATGTCCTTGGTTCTCTGTGAGTTCTGCTGAGTCAGCCAACCCGGAATTTCATTCTCAGTGTAGAACCCTGAGGAACAGATGAGTTTTCTCCCAGGACACAAACCAGGTGACTTCTCTAAGTAGTACTGGTTTTCTGCCTTTTTAGCAGTTCTATATGCATCATGTTTCTGAAGAATCATCTGAAAACAGAGGAGTAAGCTTGATGAATCACAGCATGAAACCATTTATATTCCAAGTCTTCCCTTTTGGCGAGATTCCCCCCGCAGGCCATTTAGGAGTCCAGATGTGTTCCCCCAACACTGGGCCTGGTATCTGTACAGATGATCAGCTTCTCTGGTCTGGACATCAGATATCTGTTAAGTATTATTAAGAATGAGTTCATCAAGAGATGCTAGTACTGGATCCGGACCAAGATCTTTATATATGGATTTGCTGAAATTGCTGGCTGGAAGCAAAGCAAGAATTATGCATGGTATCTACATTAGACCAAGTAGCTCAGGAACTGATTTGGAGATTTTATCTTAGGAGAGGTATAGTAAAGTTTGACAAATCAGACATTATCTTCTTCCATTTCTCTTTTGAAATAAAGATGGTCTTGGATGATAATTTAGACGCTGAAGTTTTATAAGGGCAGTAATTGGCCCTTCCATTTGTTCACTCAAAACCTTGTTTCTGAAAGGCTTTTAGCAAGAGCTTTGGGGCTCCTGTGTAATGTGACAAGAAGGTCATCAGACAAGGGTAGATGTGTATCCCTTTAACTTGAAAGAAGGGATGTTATGGCATTTGTGAACACCCATGCTGAAGCTGAGTCCAAAAAAAGAAGTATTTTCAATACAAAGTACTCCCTTTTGTAGCAGAAGCTTAAGTATTTCTGGGTGACTCTCCCCCATCATATCTTCAGAAGATCTCCAGGAGGTTTACTTGCATATTCTGAAGTTTTAGGAAGATAATGCTATAATGATGAATTTCAGCATTTCCATCTGGAATATTGATCTCTTGTGCCCTTTACACAATTTCTGTCTCTCAACAGAACTAGCTCTATCATTCAAATGTGTAGGAATTGGACTATTGCACTTTTCATCTTCCCATTCTATGGTCTTGGTGTTAGTGTTGGTATATTTTAATTTATTCTGGGCAAAAGATAAACATGTCCTTGAAAATATCTTTCCCTTTATTAGCTTAAGTACACTTTTTCTGTGATGGTTCACTCCTAAATGAGGGCCCACCCTTAAGCACCCCTTCTAGGTGTGTAGGGGAGGGGATCTGCGCAGACTTGGGAAACCAAAAAAACAAGATAAGAGAGGTTGGATGGTTTCCCAGACAACCGAAATACCAAAGTTTGAACTCTCAGGAGCAGCAATGCCCTCCTCCTAAAGTGTAATCTCTACACTGGAACATGGAAGTGCATTAGGGAATACATACTGAGAGGAGGTAGTTTGAAGATTCTCTCCCTGGAAGAAGGCGGGGGGGATTTATTCCCTTTTCTAATGCCCCAGTGACTGTTCTGTGTGTATACTTCCCCTGCTTACCAACAAAATGTTTGCAAGGATATCATATGTTAGCCTGCAATTACAATGTCTTCAAGCCATAGTTGTTCCTGGGATACATTTATGGAAGTTTTGAATGGACAGCAGATCAGAGAATCAGGTGAAGCATCAATCCTGGAAAAGCTGGTAGGGAAATCTAATTTCAAGAAGATTTCATCTAGGGTTCCCCCCCACCTTTTGGGGGGCGAGTGAGGCAAGGGGTGGTGGTGGTTGTTTTTTGTGCCTTCTCATGGTGGCTTCGTATTTCAGCATAGATATCCACAATAAGAGAGACTGCAGCCAATACTTTCAGCACTGTGATTGCTGTATCCAAATTTAGTTTAAGTGATGATTTTATTCTCCTGTCTGTGTGTTTGGCAGGAATACTCCCACAGCTGGTAGGACTATGCCCTTTACTAAGGAGGCTGTAGCAGGCTTAACCTTAGACAGCATAATGAAGACCTGGTAATCCTTAGGTACAATTAGGTCGTGGTAGGCAATCCCCTTTCCACCTCAACCACACTTTCAAACTAGGTAAGGAAAAATTACATAAGTCTTCAATTTTGCAAGTATTTGGTTTAGGTTGTTGGATTTGGGGAAGGTTGGTGTTTTACTTTCAAAAACAAGCAGCTGTGAAATTAGACACCAATTTCTATTTATTTCTGTGGAGCTTAGTTGAAAGGCTTAGGTATCTTTCTCAAAGCCCAGGCTGTAAAGAGGAGAAATTTCTAGAGGATCTACAGGAGAGACTCTCAAGAAGTTTTAAGAGTTTATGTTGCATCTTTTAAAGCCAATTGTGAGCCATATTCACCAGTCCCTAGACCAAACCCATGAGAGTAGAGAAGGGCCCTGTGAGGGAAAGAAAGAGATTAAAAGGTCAGTCAGCAGGCATCTATCCTGCATCTCGCCCTGAGGAAAATAGTAGCCACTTTATGACCTCCTGTGGGATGCCTAGAGGCTGGGAGAGGAGAGGCCCTAGGTCCATCTCCAAGAGTAGGGGATCTGAATCACTTCACCTTATGCTCCCTGCTACTGGATAAGGGCACACAGAACGAGTGAGCTGGAACCATTGGAGACAAATGACTCATTGGTATCAGAAAAGACAGGAGCTGGTACCTTTCATGGCATTTTCAGGTAAAACATCTTGGGGGGTGGGAGGGAATGCTTTGTATTCTCTCAACGATCTTACTATGGATCTCACCTACGAAATTCTGGAGGCTCCAGTGAAACTTTCTTGTTTTCTCTGCAAGCTGTGAGAATGGGGGCCCCAGGTCTAGGGGAGAGGCAAGGGGGCTTTGGGGGAAAAAAGAAACAACAAAAAACCAAACACCTTACCTCTGGTTCCATGCCACTAATTCTTGCCTGGTCTTAGTGAAGGGAGCTCTGATGCAGCCTGCTCGAGTCTCTTGTCACAGACCTCACCTACACGATGGCTGGGAGTTAGGTTTCTGAGGCCTGTTGACGCCATCTGTTATTTTTGAGGGGAGAACAGCGGCGGCTCCAGGCACCAGTGCTCCAAGCGCGTGCCTGGGGCGACAAGCCGTGGGGGGCGGCCTGCCGGTCCCTGCGAGGGCGGCAGTCAGGCAGCCTTTGGTGGCATGCCTGCAGGAGGTCTGCGGGTCCCGCAGATTCGGCGGCAATTCCGCGGCGGGTACGCCGAAGCCGCGGGACCGGCGGACCTCCCACAGGCATGCCGCCGAAGGCAGCCTGCCTGCCTGCCGTGCTTGGGGTGGCAAAAAAGCTAGAGCCTCGCCCCTCAGAAAGCCAAAATAATTTTTTTTTTTTTTTAAGAGATTCTTTATGTTAGAGCTTTTGAAGAGGAGAAACCTCAAAGCCAATAAAAATTGGAGAGCCATTTAGCTAATAAATTTTAAAAATCCTGTGCAAGCGCTACTTCAAAGAAAGCCCTGGAGTCTGCCATATGTGCTGCGTGAAAGCAGAAAATTCTGGGAGTTCTTTCTGGAGAGCGATCCTAAACCCAGACTTAGAGCAAACATTTGGTGCGTCGATAGCTGCCATGAAGATAGCAAATGCCCACTGTGAAGACTGCCTGATGTAGAGAGGACTGAGAACGTTTCACCCCCATGCTCTGATTCATCCCTAGAGCAGATCCAGCCTGTGCACGGGATGAAGAAGATGTCTTATGGAAAAAATAGTATATGCTCGTGTAATTAAAGACTGTATCATAATGCAAATGCAGAAAGGGAATTAAGTAAGTTGCACAGGCAGCTTTAATTCTGTTCTAGTGGGCACAGAACTCTTCTGCCCATTGCCCCTAAGCATTACACCTTCTGCCCCATTTCCTCTAACCTTTTCCTGTCTCTTTCCCACCCACGCCCAGTTCTCATCTAAGTCCCATTGTCTTCACCTAGCCCGTCACAGTCTCCACTTCTCAAACTTCTCATCCCAGTCCCAATTCTCTTGCCCAGCAATTCCCAGTTTCTCCCATCCTGGCTCTTCTTTCAATCTTTCTCCAAGACCATGACCCTGGCCTCCAGTCCCCACAACTCCCCCACATCTCCATTGGCTCCCAGTTCTAATCTCCCTCCTTCAGCTCCTCATCCAAGCTCAGTGTTCCGTCCCATCTCCTCACCTCCCCCTGCTCTTTGTTCCAGTCTCTTTGCTCAGCTAGTTCTAGTTCTCCCCCAGCATAACATTTCCTCATCAGTTTGATCTCCCCTCATCTTCTTCCTCCCACCCTATAGGTTCTCAGACCCGTTGTTCTTCTCCAACCAGTCCCAGTTTCCCCCCAGCTACTCATCCAGACTCAGTCTTCCCACCTACTGGCTCTCAGTCCTTTCTCTTCCCTCCTTGGCTTCCAGTTCCAGTCTCATTACCCACCTAGTCCCAGTCTCCCAATTCCCCTCTTCCTCCACCTGCTAGCCTCTAGTCCAAGTCTCCCCTCCTAAACCCATCCAGACTCTGTTTCCTAATCAGCTCCGCACTTCCCTCCCCACAGATCTAGCTCTCATCTCCTCTGTATTTGAATCAGGCAGCTTCCTCCTCCATGTTGCCTAGGCCCACGGGAGTGGGAGGGGTTCATCAAGAACACAAGAGAGACAGTCTTTCTGCGCTCAGTTCAGGTGCCAGACATGGTATAGCCTGCAGCTGCCCCAGGCTGCAGTTGCAAAGAAAGTACTGCTCAACTGCAGGCAAGAGCATGCTCAGTCCACAGGGAATTCTGCTATTAAAAACCCAAGAAGTCTCTACTGAAAACATGCAAACTGATTTTTCAAAGGCATTTAACTTGGCCAAATTTGTGCAGATTTTCACAGAAGTGACAGTAGACAAATCCCTGTCACAAAGAACAAATGTCAAGTCCCTGCTCCCAAGCAGGGGAGCAGTAGAGCTTTTAGGATTTTTTAACATAGGCAAAATCATGTATTTTTCCTTAGCCTCATTTTCAAAAATGGCTGATCCATTCTGGCTGAAATTTTCCAAAAATGTTCAGTCTGAATCAGACACCTGGCATGGAAAATTTCAGCCCATACAAGTTTGGCAGTTTTAGGCAACTGAAAACAGTGTCTTATAATAGAAAGTGTCGGCAACTTAGCCCCACCTATAATAAAAAGTATTTAGCGACAGTTCTGCTTATGTTATATTTTCTGTTTCTTCCCTCCCCCCCTTTTTTTATTACTAAGGCTACTAACAGTGATGCTTATAAATTCATCTAATCCTGCATCTTATTCTTCAGTTTGGGTCTACTCCTACTACCACTGAATTGAACAGGACCAGGAACAAGCCCTTTCAGTTGTAATGCTTATTTGTGACATCTCAGCAGCATCTAATTATTTCAAAAAGAGATGTTTAGGGCTTGAGGCAAATTAAGCAAATGAACTTGTAGGCAATGAAGTTCCCATTTGATGTCAGCATCCCATTAATTTAAAAAAGGGAAAGAGGAATGCAGATTAGATTTTTTTTTTCAATGTTTTCTACAAGACACCAGTTAATGTTTAATGATTGACAAACTGACCGAGTAAAGGCAAGAGAATTTTGAGATGGAGACACCTGGTTTTCTCTAGAGCTGGCCAAAAACTGGAAACCCCTTCCTGTGAAAAAATTCTCTGTTTTCATTCTGAACTGGGACAAAATGTCAAAAAAAAAAAAAAAAATGAAATTTTTCACAGGAAGGGGTTTCAAGCAAAAATGTGATTCAGGAGAAACAAAACAGAAATTTTTGGCTTGCCAGCTGCCCGAGTCTATCTATCTGGACTGGAAGGCACGCTCCCAGCTGCTGTGTAGATATACCCTGAGTTGTATGCAGGGCCGGCTCTGGCTTTTTTGCCGCCCCAGGAGCCGGGGGGGGCTCCGCTCTCCCGCCGGGGGCGAGGGCGGCGAGCCCCGGCGGGGGCTCCGCTCTCCCCCCGGCGGCCGGGGGCAGGGCGCGGGGGGGAGAGGGCGGCGAGCCCCGGCGGGGGCTCCGCTCTCCCCCCGGCGGCCGGGAGCAGGGCGCCGGGGGGGGGGCAAGGCGGCGAGCCCCGGCGGGGGCTCCGCTCTCCCCCCGGCGGCCGGGGGGAGGGCGCCGGAGGGGAGGGCGGCCGGAGCCCTGGGAGGAGGGCGGCGAGCCCCGGCGGGGGCTCGGCTCTTCCCCCCCCGCGGCCAGAGCGCCGGGGGCAGGGCGGCGAGCCCCGGCGGGGGCAGGGCGGCGAGCCCCGGCGGCCAGAGGGCGGCGAGCCCCGGCTGGGGCTCGGCTCTCCCCCCGGCGGTGGGGGGGAGGGCGGCCAGAGCGCCGGGGGGAGGGCGGCGAGCCCGGCTGTGGCCCCGCTCTCCCCGGCGGCCCGAGCGCCGCGCCGCCCCCCTCCAGGTGCCGCCCCAAGCACCATCTTGGGTGCCTGGTGCCTGGAGCCAGCCCTGGTTGTATGTGGTCCAGACCTAGTGACTTCAGATTAAGGGGTTTCCCAAGTAGAAAGTACAGGGCACAAACAGGAGATCAGAACAGACAGTATACAGAGATGGGGGGGGTGGGGGTGAAGGTGTGTTTTATTTTGGACATTCTGTTCAAAGTTAACAGCCCTTGTGTGCATTTATTCAACTACAGGCAGACGTGGTAGCTACAATTCTAGTTAAGGTTGCCCAACACTTTGCTTTAAGAATCCTTTTTCAGTTACGTATAATAACTTTCTGAAATTTTAACCTTTGAGGCTGAAATTTTCCTGGCTGCCTCAGGCTACTCCCCCCCCCCCCCCCTCCACCACACACACACACACACCCTTCAAAAAAGGTTTGGCCATTTCTAGATATTAGTTTAGGAAAAATAGATTATTTTGCCCTTCCCCCCTCCCCAGCTATTTCATTGAGAAGGGAGCATTCTTGGAGCAGGGACTTGAAATTTAGGGGTGGGATCTGGCAGAGGTATCCCTGGTTTCAGGGATGAGCCTTTTACTTTCCCCATGAAAATCCATCCACACCGGACAAGTTATAAATCTCCAAAAGTATCAATTTGCAGATGCTCAGCAGAGACATGTTAGAGTGTGGCAGCTAAAGTTTTCAAAAAGACTCCTGTACTGGGGGCTGAACAAGATTTTTACCCTGCAATTACTCCTCCCAGTTTATAGGAGGTGCTCTGTTTCTCCAGTGCTCTAAATTCTGGAATCTTCTGGCACCCAGGCAATATGGAGAAGGAGAAGTACTACAAAAGACCTAGTCTGTGTCATCAGAGTCTATCAAATAAATGGGGAACTAGTCCAAAATCTGTTTCTACTCAGTGAACAGACAACAGCAAGCTTCTTTAGGATGATGTTGAGGTTAATATTTAAGGCAATCAGATAGAACAAATTATGAGCATTTAAAATTAAAGAACCCCAAATTACTTTTAAGAAATAGAAGAAAAAGGTAAATTCTTAATTAAAGTAACCACTGGATCACATCAACTATTTGTCTTCTCTCCAACAAGATACTTGCTCAAGACAACAAGAACAAATATATGGCGTAAAGAAAGCATTACTCAAATACCAACTCCAGTTTAGGATAACATTTGCATCAAGATGAAGAGATCGTTCAGTTGATCCCACCTAATACAGTAGACACACTATTTCATACCACTTGGCCTCCACTATACTGGCCAGCAAACCTAAAGATGTACAGCCAAATGCTGGTGGATAATACTAGACAAGGATGTGCTGTTCCATACTGCCACTGCCCACAGCTTAGCAACAATTGTGCTGGTATTAACTTTTGGAATAATTTAATCTAATGCCTTAATTGGCACAAGAACGCTTGACACCTTAATTTAGGAGATTTAACAATTATCACAGATTAGAAGGCATGGAATGACTACTTGTTATTTTACCCATGGCTAAAAATATAGTTATACAGAAGAAGTCGTCCTTCCCTTCTACTAATTAACGACAAGAGTAATGGATTAAATGACCTTACAATAATTAGTACATAGATTCTTGGTCTACCTTTTAAAATCTATTTTATAAAATAATGGGTAGAGGTATATCAATTATCTGTGTTGGCTTTTATGTTTTACAGCTATTCTACACTCTCTTTTGGAGGTATTCATAAACTTATTTTACAAGAATATCACAAGCAATAAAATATTTAAAACAATAAGATGTCATATGCAGATGCAAGTACAAATTTAGACAACACTTGTAGAGCAAAAGGGTCTTTATAGACTTACTATTTTTATTTTCATTGTTCCATTTTTGTGGTGCTTATTATAAACTTATTTTTTAAAATTTAATGTTAGAAAATGTGGATATTTAACAAGCACTCTAGATATATACTATTAAAATTTTTCATAGCTGATAGTATAAGAGTATGTAAAGTTTATTACATTTATATATAATTAAAATATTTGCACAAAAAACAGCCCTGGCCCTGTAAAGGCACAAACAGACCTCAGGGTTCTGTCTATATGTAGCAGTTTGCAGAACTACAGTCTTAAAAATATTTCTAAAATATTTCCTATATTGTAGACTATTTCAAACAAAAAATTGACAACATATAATTTTCAAGAGGATTAAATGTGTTATGCAGCAGCACAAGAGAAATAAAAGATTTTAGTACATCCACATTTTGAATCTGAAATATGTGAGTGAACACATCTTACTGGATATTTTAAATAAAATATTTGGGGCATTCAACAGGCCCACTCCCGCTCCAACTGAAGCTGATGGCAAAACAGATGTGATCTTTATTCTGGAAGGTAGATATTTATGTAATACAATTTATATACTGATTTGACTACTCTGGAAATACTACTGAAATCAAAAACTCCATATGAGTGTCAGACATTTGGATTCCCTAAGTTACAGCTGCCAGTCAGGAGAAGAGAAACAAAAAAAAGTATGCAGCAATTATTTATGCAACTATTCATTAAGCAAATTAACTGCTGTAGTTTGCACAGTACAGTACTGTCTTTAAAACCAAAAGCTTTTTATATAAATGCTATGTTAACAGAGCATATTAGACTTGACACTTAAAAACAACTAAACCAGGCAATTCCAGTTTAAGAGAGTTGCTTCGATTTCACTCAGCATGTGGTTACCAAGTAAAGTAGAGGGTCTCAAAGGGCATGGTTCTATATTCATAGAAACTGCAATTACTAGGCAGAAGCAAGCAGCTAAGGATAAAATTAGATTGTCATCGTTTTGTTGCTTTAAGTCAGAAGCTTAATGTAATTTTAACAGACTTTAAAAAAAAATGCAATGCACAAGAAATCTTCTAATGAAATTGTATAGAGTCCCTAGGTCCCTCATTTAACATGAATATAATTATTACAGTTCTGCAATGAACACTGTTACAACTTCAAGTATTTTCCTAGGAGCAGAGAACCCCTCCCCCCCCCCCACACACAATGACTCTATATTGTATTTGCCAAAATTCTGAACAGGAAGGTTATTATTACATATTCTGTACAACTCTTCCTCCACAAAACCCAGACACCCTGTTGCAGTAATACTACATTATAAGTTTAATAGCTTCAATTGCAATGGAGAGAAGAGGAGAATTCTGCAGAGAAATCATGTCACACCTATAACACATTAAATCCAATAAACTGGATATTAAATATCTTGAAAAGTAGACACCACGGTTTACAAGAAGATGCCTACTACAGTCTAGTCACCCAAATTGCTTATGAAATAAAATCTGGTGGATTATGTACAGGGTTTTTAAAAATAATTTCTTTAGCTAATCCATACAAATTAGCAAAATGTTTAGCCCTGTGATGGTCAGATGCATCCATTTCAATATAAATTCTGAAGAGGAAAAAAAAAACTTAAGTAAACTGACATTAAAAAAACAAGCACAGACTTAACACCAAAACAAAAACCATTGTCGAATTGTCTCATTTTTTATTTTACAAAGAAACCAGCAAGAAAATAGTTAAGATTAGTATAATTATCTATGAAAGGCATGTTCTGACAACAGTACAGTGTCTTTTGAGAAATCTCTACTTTGTACTTTAGAGCAGCGGTTCTCAGCCAGGAGTCTGGAGCCCCTTGTGGGGCCATGAGCAGGTTTCACGGGGGCCGCCAAGCAGGGCTGGCATTAGACTTGCTGGGGCCAAAGGCAGAAAGCTGAAGCCCCACTGCATGGGGCTGAAGCCCGGTGACTCAAGTCCCACCACCCAGGGCTCAAGCCGAAGCCTGAGCAATTTAGCTTCTTAGGGTCCCCTGAAGCATGGGGCCCTTGGCAACTGCCCTGCTTGCTATCCCCTAATGCTGGCCCTGGCACTTATATGCAGAAAAACAGTAGTTGTGCGCCGTGAAGTTTTTATAGCATGCTGGGGTGCCTCAGAAAGAAAAAGGTTGAGAACTCCTGCCTTAGAGATAATCTGTGCTCTTCTTTCTGCAGCTCACGATAAAGGCAAATCAATTTTTAGTTACAATAGGCCAGATCTTGATCAAGTATTCCCACTAAAATCAAACACACTAGATTACCCAGATCTAAAACCTAAATGCAAGAAATTAAAACAAATAAGAAAATATCAAAATAGACATATAGCAATGTATCCCTAGGATGTCTTTAAGCACCTTTATTATTTAATTAGTGCTTTTGGTTTGTTTTTATTTCGTTTTTTTGTTTGTTTTTAAATGGATGAAATCCTCTAAGTCCTTTCTCAGACAGAGCTATTATTTACCAAAGTCTTTATTCAAATTTTTGTAACAAATCCAATACATGTACCAAGAAAGAGACAACCTTTTATACTTTCATTTACTTTACAACTTAATATTTCGGACACACAAAACGAACTCAATCAGTAGTTATAGCCAGTGCAATAGAATTCTATTTATTTATTTCACTATAAATAAATGAAGCTCTAAACTCAGAAAGAGACAGGCAAACTATGTCTACTTCCATAGCCTGGCTGAGAAGCCAGGCAGATTTTTGCTGACTCAGGCCCTGACTGCTTTTGGCAACTGATCTGACTGAATCAGTTCAACAAATGACAAACTGATCATTCCAAACTGAAGTGATCCATCATGAGGTATTTCAACTTTTAGCAGAAACAGCAATTGAACTGAGCCTTACACACACACAAAACAAAAACAAATGGCAGAAGGACTGATTTATTCTCAACTTTTGTCCACAGATCAGTGCATTAATCCACATCTGCATTTATTATAAAACTGATGGCCTTGTACAGTCTCTTCTGCATACTCTCAGCAAAAGATACATTATAAATATAGTAGTCAAATGGGACTTGTCCCAATCCCATTAGAGACTCAGACTAGTTTGCCTCCTGCATAGGCTGTACCTAGACTCCCTAGGAGAGGTGAGCAACTAATTCATAATGAAAAATTTATTTAACAAATTTTACTTCCTCTTCTGTTTGTTAATTTTCCACTGATTAAGAGTCTCCAATGTATTCATTAATCAAAATTCCCTTTCAAATATCAATGACTTATTCTTGCTCTGGGAGGTTGTTTTTGAACAAGTATCAGTCTACATTTGAATTGTGTTATTTGAACACACAGGACAGATGAAGCAATGTTATTCTCTTAGCCAACGAGAAACTTTAGAACCAAGTTTGCAGTACAAATATTCATAATTACACATTCAAATTTGCTTTCCATGACTATTTCTGTTATAATTTAATCTTCTGAATGAACATGAGAGGGAGGGAGGTTTTTGGGTGGATGCCGGGGGGCGGGGGAGAGGAGGAGAAAGGGTGGCTAAATATTTGCCAGTCTCTACCCCCTATGCAGTTGCAGTTAAATCAAACATGATCCTGATGGCTCTGTATGGAAGAATAGGTAAAAGTATTTTTTTTTCTTTTTTAAGTTTTCTGACTAGAGTTAAACCAAACTTTTAATTCAACATGTACCATAATAAATGCAGTTACATAGACTCTGCGTATCAACTGATTTGCATGTCAGTCAAGTTTTTCCTTTATGAAAAACTCTTCACAGAACTGTGGTTTCTCCTACACAAATACTTCCATGTAAATGGGACTTGTATATTTAATTTTATTTATACCAAAATGTCTGAGCTGCTAATATGCTAATCATTTAATACTAAGATAAATTAACATAACCAACAAGCTGAACCAAATACAGTAATATGAATCAGAATGCTTAAGATTCTGATATTTTACATACATAACATAACACAGTCCAAGTTCCAGGTCAGGACAAATTCTTCCAAACAAATCTGTGACCTTTGTACATAATTTAGAACTTGGGCTTACCCCTTAGAGCAGGCAGCAGTGACCTCTCTTTCTTGTCATCACATTTGTTACATTCACTGAAGTACAAGAGTAAAAAGACATCCACAAGCACCCACATCAGAGAGGTGGCGAGAACCACCTTGCAGTAGACAAATCTCCTCATCTCTTGTCTTGGATTTTATTTCACACACTGAGTAAAGATGGCTATTGCTGGGATGTATCCAAGCCACGCGGTTAAATTCCAGTATGAAAGTGAAGTCGAGAGCATCCACTGCAATTAAAGAAAAAATATTTGAATTACCTAACAAGTATACATGGTTTAAGGTGCAAAATGATACAAACATATAATGCGGAGATGCTTTTACTCTATTTTAAAAATTAATCTATTTTCCTTTCTCCTGTATCCTCTTTGTAATGACAGGTTTCAGAGTAGCAGCCGTGTTAGTCTGTGTCTGCAAAAAGAACAGGAGTACTTTTGGCACCTTAGAGACTAACAAATTTATTTGAGCATAAGCTTTCGTGGGCTACAGCCCACTTCATCGGATGCATAGAATGGAACACACAGAAAGAAGATACTTATACATACAGAGAACATGAAAAGGTGGAAGTAGCCATACCAACTGTAAGAGGCCAATCAACTGAGATGAGCTACGATCAGCAAGAGAAAAAAAACTTTTGAAGTGATAATCGAGATGACCCATAGAAGGTGTGAGGATAACTTAACATGGGGAAATAGGTTCAATTAGTGTAATGACCCAACCATTCCCCGTCTCTGTTTAAACCTAAGTTAATTGTATCTAATTTGCATATTAATTCAAGTTCAGCAATCTCTCGTTGGAGTCTGTTTTTGAAGGTTTTTTGTTGCAAAATTGCCACCTTCAAGTCTGTCACTGAGTGGTTAGAGAGGTTGAAGTGTTCTCCCACTGGTTTTTGAATGTTATGATTCCTGATGTCAAATTTGTGTCCATTTATTCTTTTGCGTAGAGATTGTCCGGTTTGGCCAATTCAGTTATGACTCAAAATATTTTATATGCCTTTGTTGGTGGATCACCATTGAATGGTTGCATTTTGGGGGGCGGGAGGAGGATGGGAAGGGGGAGAGGAGGAAGGGTTGGAAAAAAGCAGGAGAACCTGCTGCTCAGGCTCCGTTACTCCTGTCTGGAGCACATAAGAGTACTTAACAAATAGCCACTAGAAGGATCACAATGAAGGGAAAGAAGATTTAGAGAGCCCCCCAAACCAGTTCCAATAAGGGATAAGACCCTCCCCTTAATTTTCAGCATAGCTCTGGGAATAAGATTAGCTGGTTAATTCATGATCCTTAGAATTAAACACCTGCAGCTGGCCCGTGTCAGCTGACTCAGGCTTGTTGGGCTTCGGCTTGTGGTGTTCACATTCAGGCTCAGGTTCAGGCAGGAGCCAGAGCTCTGGGATCTTCCCATGAGGCAGAACTCGGGCTCCAGCCTGAGCCTAGATGTCTACACCGCAATTGAACAGCCCCATAACACGAGCCCAAGTCAACTAACATGGGCCAGCCACATTGCAATGTAGACATACCCATAGAAATGTAGGGCTGGAAGGGACCTAGAGAAGCCATTAAGTCCAGCCCCCTGCACTGAGGAGTGACGAAGTAAACACAGACCAACCATGACAGATGTTTGTCTAATGTGTTCCTAAAAACCTCCAATGAGGGGAACTCCACAACCTCTCTTGGTAACCTGTTCCAGTGTTTCACTATCCTTATAGTTTGAAAGTTTTTCCTAATATGTAACCTAAAATCTCCCTGACTGAAGATTAAGTCAATTACTTCTTGTCATATCTTCAGTGGGCATGGAAAACAATTGATCAGCATCCTCTCTCTAACAGCCCTTAACATATTTGAAGACTCATCAGGTTCCTGTTCAGTCTTCTTTTCTCAAGACTAAACGTGCCCAGTTTTTTTAACCTTTCCTCATAGATCAGATTTTCTAAACCATTTTATCATTTTTGTTGCTCTCCTATGGACTCTCTCCTAAAGAGGGGTGTCCAGAATTGGACACAGTACTCCAGTTGAGGTCTCATCAGCGCCAAGTAAAGTGGGACAATTGTCTCTTGTGTCTTACATATGACACTCTACCTAAACTTCATGAACAACTGCTCAGATTTACTTCCTTTTAAAAAAATATTTAAGCAACAGTGTAGTAAATTAAAAACATTTAGAATTGAGAGAGTTCTCACACAAGGATGTTGGTATTTAAGACAGTTGAGATTTGGGGCCTAACCTGCTTATATTAGTTCATATTTGTTGATGGTGGTTTGTTTTAACTGAGCACCCATTTAAATGTTACATTTCTTTTTCTCCTTTAAATATACAATCTACAACACTGCACATGGTATACCTACTCCTCCCTCCCCCACCAATATGTTTAACCAAAGACCAGTAAAAACACTTTGCAATAGTACTGAATTTCATTAACAGAATTATTAATAACAATAAAAAATATAAAGTATAAGGTGACTAAGTTTAATTGCATACTAAACTAAACAGATGAGAAAGATAAAGATGGTATAAATTTAAATATAACCCTTGAAATAGTTCCTAAAGTACCATTTCTGTACTTGATATCTGATGAACTTTTCCACATGTCCCAGTTCTAAATGTATGGGCCTCAACAGACAGAGATCTTTATTAAAAACAGGGGAAATTATGACTGATATGCTAGGTCTCCCCCATTCCCTACCACTATGGAGGTTAGAATTAGCTTTTGGGATGCTTAGCAGAATCATTATGTGTTCAATACCAAAGATGTGCTTGGTGCTATATAAGGCACAAATACAGACCCTCCCCAAGGACCTGATAATCTAGAAGAACTTGTCTCTTCAATTAGGTTTACTTATTTATATTAAAAATAATAATAATAAAACCATAGCTGTTACAGATTGGGCTGCAAGAAATCTTCTTCCGTGCCCCAGGCTGTGTAAGTTTTAACACGGTCTCTACTGATGCAAGAGCCACTCCAATGTGCTGCTGAACTTGATTCCTTAATTGTGAAATTTACCTGTGGTCCAATAAAGCTTGTGCAATAAACTATACTGAGTTAATGGTGAATGGTAATAATGGAAAATTAATTTTGGCAGTAAATTGCTCTTATGTTAACAACATTTGGACTAAAAGTTTCTACCTGGATTCTAAAGAAAAAAAACTGCTCTGCAGTTTAAAAAAGTCAAAGATAATTCAGGATATTTTTGTTCATTATGCAAATAGAGACTGTTATTTCAATCTATGTAGCGGTGCATGCTGTGTGTTGACATCAGATTCTAGCACTTAAGAATAGACTAAGTACCTTAGATAGAATTTGTAATTTATTAACAGATAAGAATCATGCCTCCCATTCTTCATATCCTTTAAATCTCCATTTTAAGACGATAATTAACATATCTCAGAACTAGAGGAAGAGCCACCAGCAGATATTTTCATTTAACATTCGGTAATAGCCCTAGCCAGTTATGTACCAGACAGACAGATTTCTTATATATGTTGAAGATAAAACTGTAAGAGTCCAAGTTTAATCTTTTTTAGAGAATGATTTTTTGGCCACATTAAAAGTCACATTATTAAGAAGAAATCACATGTCTATTACAACTTTTAAGTCAGCTTGTGTTTCAATTAAGGACCAGTTCCTAAACAAAAGAAAAACCATGTAATATTTTTGCCATATTTCTCTTTTGAACTTCAAACAGCATACACACATGAAGCATTAACATCAGTAAGATGCATTTTAAACACAGAATACAGATTCTATTCCTTCAGTTTAAGAATTGAAAGTATTTCTTTCCACCCCACCTTGCCCCAGAAACCCTGACCTCTTGACAGATGTGTTGGAGACTCCATTCCAGTTTTCCTTGTTTCTGGCAATGAGCTAATGGATTTTCAAGGGTCTACTTGTCCCCATAAATGCTTTATATTAGAAAACATACATTTATTTAAATGAAAAATTAATTAAAAAGTATTTAAAATTATCAGAAACAAAAGGCTTGAAGCAAAAAGTTGGATACAATGCTGGTAGCCCAAAGAATCAATGTATCCTGGTTAACAATACTGTCAGGAGTTAGTGTTAAAAACAAACACACACTCATGGAACTAACACGAGCAATGCAGCTTAGCATGCATCTATCACTTACATCTCTTTTTATCCCATTCCACAACACTCACTGTTTGCTTAGAATGTAACCTCTTCAGGGCAGGGACCTTGGCTTACCTGTCACTGCCTTGCATACCACTGTGCCATAATATATATATATTCCAGACAAAAAAAGTACATTAAAAGAATATTAAGGTTGAAAGTCCAGCACTCAGAAGTTAAGAAACCAGAATTTTTTAATGGGAAAATAACTTATTTTTCCCTCACCTCGTTCTCAGAAACAGCTGAATCCTTTTGGCTGAAAAACTTTCCAGATTTCAAAACGAAATCCAGCCTGAAGTAAACACCTGGCATGGAAAATTTCAGTCCAAATGATTAAAGATCAGCAAAGTTATAAGCAACTGAAAACAACATCTTATAATGGGAATTGTCAGCCAAACTTTATCATAGGCAGTACAACCAGCCTAGTCTATAATAACCACTAAGAAACAGCTGTAGTAAAAGAAGTGAAGGTTGCAAAGTCAAGCACTGAAAAAAATTAAGGAATGCCATTATTAAAGTTGTCCATGAACCCTTACATTTGCTCCCTTGCGTGTATGCATCATGATGACATACAATTTTTTTCATAAGTCTCTTGCAGCATTCCATGCACAGGATGAATAATGCTCAGTAAATGAGGCTGTTGTTCAATGTTTCCTTTTATCCTCAACACTCTGCACTGAATAGAGGATTAATTTCTACACAGGATAGTCTATGACATTCATTATCCTAGTAAATGAGTACACCAGAAACATTATTAGAACATAAGAACGGCCATACTGGGTCAGACCAAAGGTCCATCCAGCCCAGTATCCTATCTACCGACAGTGGCCAATGCCAGGTGTCCCAGAGGGAGTGAACCTAACAGGTAATGATCAAGTGATCTCTCTCCTGCCATCCATCTTCACCCTCTGACAAACAGAGGCTAGGGACACCATTCCTTACCCATCCTGGCCAGGGCCGGCGCAACCCATTAGGCGACCTAGGCAGTCGCCTAGGGCACTACAATTTCGGGGGCGGCGACCGCGGCGGTATTTCGGCGGCGGGACCTTCCGCCACCTCTGTGGGGGGCGGCATTTCAGGGCGGGACCTTCCGCCGCCTAGGGCGGCAGAAAAGCTGGCGGCACTCCTGATCCTGGCTAATAGCCATTAATGGACTTAACCTCCATGAATTTATCTAGTTCTCCTTTAAACCCTGTTATAGTCCTAGCCTTCACAGCCTCCTCAGGCAAGGAGTCCCACAGGTTGACTGTGCGCTGTGTGAAGAAGAACTTCCTTTTATTTGTTTTAAACCTGCTGCTCATTAATTTCATTTGGTGGTCCCTAGTTCTTATATTATGGAAACAAGTAAGTAACTTATTCACTTTCTCCACACCACTCATGATTTTATATACCTCTATCATATCCCCCCTTAGTCTCCTCTTTTCCAAGCTGAAAAGTCCTAGCCTCTTTAATCTCTTCTCATATGGGACCCATTCCAAACCCCTAATCATTTCAGTTGCCCTTTTCTGAACTTTTTCTAATGCCAGTATATTAACCCATTTTCACTCACAGATGAGGAACTGAAGCAAAGAGATTAAGACCAAAAATTCTACAAGTTCATAAATTTGTGTGCCTCTGTGACTGGATGAGCATAGAGCCTATTTTTCAGAGTATTTTATACAGCCAAAGTAAAAAAGTGTGTCAATACAAAAATAATTTTTTGCCAGCATTTTCTTCTTTCACTTAAAGCGTCAAGTTCCTAGAACTCATTAGCTCAAATTCTGCAGAGTGTTCTAGGGGCACTATCCCAAAGCCGGGTCCAGCCACACTTCCCTCTTGGACAAATTCCTTAATCATCATCGCACTTGCAGCATGCAGCTGTAGTCTTTCCTCTATTCAGGCAATGTGTTGCCTACTAACCTCTCAACAGGGCCTATACAGTCAGTATTTTATCTAGTTTATCTATTTGACCATGTGAATAAAAATACTAAATATCCAAGATGCAATATATGATATTTTGCTAAAGTGTTACCTGTAAGCTCAGAGAGAAACAGTCAAAGTGACATCCTTTTAAGCACTGGGGAGAGTTTCCTTTGAACGTCCCTGTTGATTCTCTTACTCTAGGTTCCTTTAGGGAGCATCCATTTCACAACCTGATCGTTCACTCCAACCATGTCCATAATATGACTAAGCCTATATTCCAGTTTTTCATTTTCATATTTCATTAGTCTATTTTCCAACAACTTCAGACCCTCTTGTGATTTTATATTCTGACCTGGCTTTTAATTGCTAAGGAGATAGGAGGCTGTATCACAGTGGCATCACTTCAGGGGCAGCGAGCACCTCATGGAAAAGTTGTGTTCAGAAACAGCTATACACAAATGTGTCTAAATGCATTTTTAGAGTGTAGATTTCTGTGAGACATTGATCAGTTGGCCTTTGAGAAATGGTTCCTACCCGTGTGGACACAAATAAGAGAATTGACAACTGTGTGAATGAAGTGTCCTGAACCAAGGGCAAGAGTGCATTACACACATAAATAATCACTACTCACAGCAACACCTTCTGAGGGTACTGGAAGCATTTAGTAATGTGAATGGTTTACTAGAGGAAGTGTAGTTTGAGTGCTAGAGCAGGGAACCTGAAGTTAGGCCTCTTGGGTTTAAGTTCCAGCCTGGCAATTCTGGCCCAGATCCTCAAAGGTATTCAGGCATTTAACTCCTATTGATTTCAGTGGAAGTTAGAAGACTAAGTACCTTCAAGAATCTGAGTCTGACTTCAGATAAATCACTTGATCCTTCTGTAGCTTGCTTTAACCATCCATAAAATGGACCTAATACTGAACAGCCTTTCTGGGGTGCCGGATCTCTAGTCATTAGTTTATTAAAAGTGCTGTTAGAACTTCAGGTGAAAATGCTATATGTACTATTATAATAAAGTAGTGCAGTAAATTTAAATCAGCCAATTTATTGTTGAATTAATCTAATAGGTAATTTTCCATCTCTAGCTATTTTGATCTTAATATTAGAAGCCTACTGGAATGTTGATAAGAGTCAATGCCCACTGGAAACACAATCTGATTAACCACATCTTATGGAAAGTATTCTTATTTTAGTTAGATTTTTCTCCCCTATACCCAACATTGAATTTGTACTTCCTTCTGTTTCTGAGATACTTTCTTAGGTGAATCTATTTCAAGATTGATTGTGAGCCTCACTTTGGCAGCAGTTGCTTGGCAACAAAAATCAGCAGTCTTGTCCCTAGCACCCATTCATGGTAGCTGCATTTCTCAAGGAGATGATTTTTGATGGAATTCAGCTAAGTTTCCAAACCATTGTATTGTTTCATTTCAGTGAGCACATAAGGTTTGTATTACTCACTAAAATCTTTTTTATTTTGACTTCCACAACATGTCTTTTTAGTTTTGGTTTCAGAACTGTTGCAAAGTTCTTTTCAACAGTTTCAGATTCATCTTAGAAACCAAAAAGGTAGAACCTTTCAGGTATCCCAAGAGCTTTTTAATACCTAGGGTTAAAGGGAAAAATCATGCACTTAATAATCAAGAAGATGAGCAAATAGTCCACCATTTCCAGGATTCTTGGTGGTGTGTAAATTAAAAGCATAAAAGCTTATCCTCTAAAAGGCAGAGAAGGTGTCTCAGTTATTTCTCCTGGTTTAGTGTAATCTTAAATCGGTTTAACCGGAGATATCACTTTACCATATGGTAGCAAAGCGTTAAGTAATAAGTTATTTATAAATGGAGGAACACTGGATAAGGTTACCTCAACTGCTCTCCAGACAAGAAACGCAACGAAGTGTGCACCATTAATATCTCCACTGCAAATAAAGTATGCTTGCTTTCCCATAGGATACTGGATGTAGCAACATCTTCCAGCTAAATCAGCATCCTTATTCTATCCATAATAAAATACTAAACACTATACAAATACAATAGTAAGGTTTCACAATTAAAAACAACTGAAAGACAGGATTTCAACACCATCACTTACTCAGCTATGTTGAACTGTACATTCTACAGTATATATTTTGCAACATAGGAGTATATAAAGCTATACATTTCACCAGAGACCTATTTTCTAATGCCTCCCTATAATATCAAAAGATAATGAATTACACACACACACACCTCCCCCCGATAAAACACAGTAAAGCAAAACATTACAATCTGGAAGAGCGGAAGATCTCTATTTGGTTGATATTTTTATGTACATATTAATAACTGTATATGTTGCTCAGGATTATAGGTGCAATAGAAAGGTGGATGAGTGAATAAATAAATGTAACTCATTAAACACCTCTTAGGACCTTAACACTTATTTCCCATCTTTTCGCTATTTAGCTGGGACACACTGCATTTTAAGATTGCACTAACACAATTTTAAATACAAGATGCCTCTCGAGCCATAGTCTTCCAGTTCTGGCAGCCCTACTATCTCAATTTGCCACTGCAATTCTGCCCACTGCCATCTCCAGACTTGTCTTGTAATACTTTGCAGGTTTTCCCAAATCACTCCTCCTCCCTCCATTGGGGCCTCAGGAGAGCCACTGGCACTGGTATGGTAATAGCTGTGTGCAATGTTGTGTGTTAACATGCTGCATCATTTTACAAAGAACAGCCCATACAGCATGTCCACACAACAGCTGCAGAAACACATTTTGTAAGCAATATTTTGTTGCAACATTCAACACTGAAACTGATGCAGATGGCTAATGAAGATGGAACTTAAGAAGTGTTGATGGTGAAGGACTCAAATCAACACAGAGACTCAGGGCCACGCAGAGGATTCAGGGGGCCTGGGGCAAAGCAATTTTGGGGGCCCCTTCCATAAAAAGAAGTTGCAATACTATAGAATACTATATTCTCGTGGGGGCCCCACAGGGGCCCAGGGCCTGGGGCAAATTGCCCCACTTGCCCCCCCCCCCCCCCCCCCGAGCGGCCCTGCAGGGACTATGCCAGCAAAGCACACCACACAGAGAGCAGCATTCAATACTAAAAGTATCCATAAAAATCTACAAGGAACTAGTGGAAATACCATGTGAAACTCTGCCTTAGTGTCTAACCTCCCAAAACTGACCTAGGGTCAATAATAACCTCATTTTTAGCTTTAGATCCTGGTCTCATAAGTGTCCAGTTTAATAAATTGTAGGAGGAACACCTATAATGATGTCCCAAGAGTTTGAGGTCAATGGCAAGGGAATGGGGCAGGCAATTCCCATAGCAGAGCAACTTCAGCTTGGTGCAGTGCATGAGAAATAAGCAAAGTCTACACATTCAACTCTGCTGTACAAGATGCAGTTGCGAGTCCAGTTTATCACCTGAGCTCAAGGCCATAGGAAGGAATTTCCAGTTTAAATCCCAGGTGAGTCGCAGAATGAATGTGACTATCAGCCACTTAAGGCTGTTGTGGAATTCACTGAAGATGCAGAATGTACAGAATGGATAATATCACAATACTGCTTGGAGAAAGGGGACTCAACATAGACTCCATTTATGTCAAGTTTTACATCAGCATTTAACTTGGGCATTAGTGACAATTCCCAACTGGACAATATGAAGCAAGAAAACTGCACAGAAAATATATGCATATTGGAGCCATGAAAGCATAAAAGGTGATCTCATAGGCTAAAATGAACAGTGTGAGAGTGAGAATTAAATTTTTTGTTTAGTGTATCTTTAAAAAGTGTGCTACACTCTATGTGACAGATGTCTTTCATACTTTATCAGTTTTGCTACCAAAGCACAAACAAAACAAAATAACCACTCCAGAAACCTTCCTAGGTCATTTGGCATTAATAAGTAAACTTTGCAACCCTATCTTCTTAAATTGTGATTTTTTGAAAGTAGAATGTGTTTTGTACAGACTTCTTATTCCAAAGTTAAAACATGTTTAAGTTACTGTGAAACTAATTCTCAGTACATTTTCATAGTCTGCAAATATCCTAGGAATAGATCAGAAACAGCATGAGGCATCATTAGATTCCCACAAGTAGTTTATTAATTTATGAATAATTATCTGCACAAATTATGGAGGAACTGACAGCCTATCAAGAGCTCAAAACAGTGCATTTTCACATTTGATAAGACAACAAAATTAGAATTCGGTATTTCTAGCTAAAAGTCAATCAACATCATTTTGTATCTTTTAAGAATTCTTTTTAGTTTTTTTCTCTCTCGAGAGTCTTCTACTTGACATTTAAAAATGGACTTATTCTTCATTTAAAATTTACATCTGTGACTCAGATATTAGAGTGAGAAAAGACCTTGTAGTTCATCTAAGCAATTCTCTTCCCATTGCAGGACTATTCATTACAGCATTTGCAGTGTTGTAGCCGTGTTGGTCCCAAAATATTAGAGACACAAGGTAGGTGAGATATCTTTTAAGCTTGTCTCTTTCATCAGCATAAGTTGGTCCAATAAAAGATATTACCTCACCTACCTTGTCTCTCTATTACTTACAATATATTTTGTATTGTGATGTCCAAGGCAGATTTTAGAAGCCCCACTGATGAGGCTTACATCAATGCCTTTGGAAAACTATTCCACATTCTAACAGATCCCACTATCAGGAGCTCTCCTTCCTTCCCCCAGTATTCATCCTAATCTGGCCTTAAAGCACTGGGGAGAGAAAGACATTGACTAGTCAACACTACCAGCTGTGTTCCAAGCCTCAGAAGTGTGTATTGGTATCACTGGCCCCACAATACTGGCAAACATTAGCTAAGATGCTATTTAAAAGCCATAGTGAGTGATGCTGCCAGGCACATTTGCCTAAATGCCAAAGGTGTACATAGGTACAGTGCCTTCCTCCATGGCACTCAGACACTGGAGGTGCTCCCCTGACTCCCAAGAGTCATAATTTATACCACAGAGAAGCAATACTTAGTTTTACTAAGTTGAAAGATTGTAATAGATGGGCTCAAAAACTACAACGTTAGGAGGTATTTAAATCCAGGGGTTTGGCTCAGCCCGTTACAAAAAGAAAGGCCATTTACAAAATCTGGATCCTAAAATAAAGGACTGTTTGGATATGGAGTTTTGCTCAGCCTCTACTCAAATACAGAAACTCTAGTCTAGGTCCACCTTGAGAAGTCTAGCCTTTGGCCATTGTGAGATGGCGAGCTATTTCACCAGCCAGGGAAAGGACACAAACTCCACACCCAAGTCCTTTTTTAAGGCCTTTTTTCTTCGGGGCACAGTGTATTGTTTCTTATAAAGGACATAAGTTACAGGTAGGCAACCTATGGCACGCGTGCCAAAGGCGGCATGCGAGCTGATTTTCAGTGGCACTCACACTGCCCAGGTCCTGGCCACCGATCCGGGAGACTCTGCATTTTAATTTAATTTTAAATGAAGCTTCTTAAACATTTTAAAAACCTTATTTACTTTACATACAACAATAGTTTAGTTATATATTATAGACATATAGAAAGACACCTTCTAAAAACGTTAAAATGTATTACTGGCACGCGAAACCTTAAATTAGTGTGAATAAATGAAGACTCGGCACACCACTTCTGAAAAGTTGCAGACCCCTAAGCAATGAAAAAATAAAACAATTCAATGGAAAAAAAAATACTAGTCAATCTCCAGAGGCTTTTTCACTGCTTCAACCAGCCAGTGGGAAACAGGATACATCCTTCCCCTGAACCCTGCCTCCTCTTCCTTTACCCTGCCCAGCGACATGATAAAAAGGGTTAAGAGATTCTTGCCTAAGATGCCACTTTACCTTGTCACAGTCAATTAACAGTGTGCCTTGCAGAAGTGATGTCTTCATTTTGCTCTCCAGATTACAGGTGCTATCTCAATGTTCTGCAAAGGTGCATTAGAATAACACATAGACACACAATGTTGATGGCTTGATAGATTCAGGCCAGAACCCCATGTGTACTGCCCATCCAAACAGGGATAAAATGATGCAGTAACAGCCAGCTATTGAGATAATGACCTACAGGAAAGCCAGAGGACATATATCGGAGTGAGAATGTAGATCAGACTCTTATGAACTGTGTACCAAAGGATTTCCCCACTAACTTTTACAATTGTGTTACTTTATAGTATGCACTAACACAGATGCTATAAAGTTCCACAGTGTTGTGAAACTAGCCAACCTGCACACAACCCCAGCTGTGCCATCCCATTATTTTGCATGCACTCTAACTAAAAACTAATAAGCGGTAAGTAGATGCAGCAGTTTATCTTCTTTGGTATGCACAAAATGCCTATCGGCATATTCCCTGTGTAATAAAGTTTTTAAAAATTGAACCTGTAAGTAAAGCTGAATTGATATAAAGGTCACAAGTGGCCTGTTGATGGGTTGGCAGTAGCACTTCTTGCTGTTGCTACACTGGGCTATATTGCATTCGTTACCTACAGTGTACTGTCCATCTTTTCTTTTTTAGATTGTTTCGGAGGGTCACATTTTCATATTTTGAGACTGCGCACTTATTCTGACTGAAAACTGGTCAAAAGTCACCAAATTACACACTCTCAAGATATTACAGCAACACTGAATAGTGTACATCAAATGCTCTTTTCATAATAAGCCCACTAATAAACAGAAAGTCACAAATGGCTGTATTTAGAGGTGAAAATATAGTTATTACAAATCCAACATCTTTTTCAATAAATAGTTGGAGGGCTGGTGCCACCTGAACACAGCAGGCTACGCAGAGCCCTATATATCAAGTAACTGTTTCCACGTGCAGCCAGGTTCCACCGCCTCCAAGTTTCCATGACAGTATCCCATGGCTACCTCCTGTAAGACACACACCACCATATTGGAGGCTCCGTGGCCTCTTGTAACCAGCTACATAGGCCAAGAGGAACTCACTTCCTGCTGAGGCCAATCAGGCAAGACCATGGACAAGAAACGGAGATACTCGATTGGTGGGTTGAAGGCATGTATAGGTGGTATAGTGTTGTTGACCAAACTAAACCAAAGCCCCATGTTACTCTGCAGACAGACCAAAGGCAAAATGGGGAAAAAACGGTGCTTGCAAAGTTTTAGTTACGTACAGTAAAAGCTGTTTTATCCAGGATGTTGGGGGAAATGAAGGGTGCTGGTAAGTGAAAAATGCCAGTTAACTAAGAGGGAAGGAGTTTGGTTGTGGGAGGGGCAGAAGGCTGGGGAGCAGGAGGAGATGTGGGGTGCCAGATCCGGGGAACACTCACCTCGGGCAGCTCCCTGCAAGCAACGACCTGTCCCAGCCTCTCCTAGGCGGAGGCGTGGCAGACGGCTCTGCACACTGCCTCCACCCACAGGCCCCGTTTCCTCCCCCCCGCCCCCCCATTGGCCATGGTTCCCAAGCAGTGGGAGCTGTGGAGCTAGAGCTTGGGGTGGGGTGAGGGCAGCACCGCCTGCCGCATCTCTGCCTAGGAGCAGCCAGGACAGGTCGCCACTTGCAGGGAGCCGCCCGAGGTGAGTGGCCCCCAGATCCAGCATCCCGTACCCCCTCCCATGCCTCAACCCACCTCTCCGAGCCCCCTCCCACACCCAAACTACCTCCCAGAGCCCACGCTCCCTCTGGAGCCCCAACCCCCTGCCGGCCCCACGCCAACTGGACTATAAAACAGAATTTAAATGAAGATCAGAAATGCCGGTTTATAAAGCTTTCCAGTGGTGAAGTGCCAGATAAAACAGCTTTTACTGTACATTGCTAAACGCTATAGGAACAGTTATCAAATCAAGAATGGACTTTATCAAGGTTTGTGGAGCTAACTCTTGTAAACAGGATATATTGGAGAAACAGCTTTCACAAACAGAATTATTAACCAGGAAGATAAATTGCTATTTGCTATCTACCAGAAAATATATGCATCCCCATATCACTATTAATCAAGTAATGTAATGTGTTCGTTGCTGTAACTATAAGTGTGTTTAAAAGTGAGACATTATGTAACCAAAATAAGAAAGCAGTTAATAGTAAATAAGTATAGTACATTACATTTAGAATACTTTATATTCACGCTAAATCGTATAATTCTAAAATTGAACTACAGTTAGATGCTGTAATTTTTGCATGACTCTTGTATTCTCCTGCAGTATCAGACAACAGGTCTTAAGAAATACATTCAGGCCACCAGCCTTAAGGTATTCTACTATGCCTGGCTACTACAAATATGTCTTGCAAAATCTATGGTGCTAAATAAGAGAAAATCCGTGAGGTACAAAAGGTGAGTTGTGAAATCAGCATTAGGTATAGAAAAATTCCAGAGAAAAAGAACAAAAACAATTCTGTTGATGCTTAGCTAACGTGCCCTCTGTACCAAGCTATAGCTGGTGCAGGATGTTTCTAAAGTTTTGCTGACTTTTGGAATGCTATAGTCAAACCAAAATAGGAAGCTGTTTACTGCAGAGCCTGTGCCAGCCTAGCAAAAAGGCTTCCCAAAACACAAAGACAATAGATAAGAATGATATATTAGGTCTGAAGTAATACAAAGAAACAGTGAAACCCTCATCAGTTTTAAACAATTTTAGTATATATAGAAATAAAGTGTATCTCAAATTTTGAGACAGCTGAACAGCTGCACTGCTGCCTCCCAGACTGGTTAACAAGGTATTGGCCTTCCTTTCTGTATTATGCTATATTCATCTTTGACTAAATCTTTGATTAATCAAGTTGTTCAAGCCTAGCTATTTGACTTCTCTTGTAACTAACTTAAACTGAAACTGTAACAGTGTGGAAAACCTCAGTGCTATGAGATCATATAAACCTAATCCCAGCACTGTAAAATTGATAATTTTATCTCAGAAAAGAAGAGTCAAAGACAACTCTCACAATTGGCTACTAACTTTAGACTGAAGATAAGACTTACCAACACTGAGGTGCTGATCCACAAAGTTTCCTAGCATCCATTGATTTCACTGGAATTTAGGAGCCTAAATACCTGTGTGAATCTGGCCCTTAGTTCCTACAGAAGGAGATTGCCATATTCCTTACGCATGCAGGACACACAGAAAATGGTTTGAGCTACAACACAACAAACGCTTATTTTGCTTATTCTGTTTAATGAAGAGACCGTTAGGTTATTATTATTTTTATTTTATTTTATTTTAAGAAAAATAGGTTCAAACCCTGATATCATCAAAAAACAATTTACAGTAGTAACTTCAGAATATGAAAATACAAGGCTATTTTTAAACCAGATCTAAAATGCTGTCTTCCCACTGTTTTTATTGTAAATTGAAAACTGCATCATTCCAAAATTAGTATATGTTACAGTGTATATTCTCTTTCCTGTTGTTATCCCCAGTAATATATCTCAAGCAATCATGCAGAAACAAAGGTCCTTTAAAAATATACAGCTCTCACAATATTGAACAGAAAATCTAATTCCTGAAGCTATTTTTCCTAGTGTTGTTCATTTAAGCAATTCACAACACAATAATGACCATATATACTCGATCATAAGCCGGTTCGTTTATAAACTGACCCCCCCAAGATGGATAAGTAAAAATGGAAAATTTTTATAACCCGTTCATAAGCCAACCCTATAATTCAGGGGTCAGCAAACTTTGGCTCCTGGGCCATCAGGATAAGCCGCTGGTGGGCCGAGATGGTTTGTTTACCTCAAGCGTCCGCAGGCACGGAGCAGGGCCGGCTCCAGGCACCAGACGAGAAAGCACGTGCCTGGGGAGGCACATTGTAAGGGGCGGCATTCTGGCCAATTTTGAGGCGGCCAGCCCAGCCCTGCAGGGGCACGAACTAGCGATCCCCACCGCTCACCGTGCCACCGGGCTGCCCGGGACGTGCCATTCCCCACCGCCTGCACCAACCTCCGCCTCCCGCGCCGCTCTGAGCCAGGCCCGGCCGAGCCGCCTTTAAAGGAGCGGCTGAGCCAGCACCTCCTGCAGCCCCCATGCACCGGAAGGAGGGAGGGTTCTGCGGCGGCCCGGCGGGCAGCGGAGGGGCGGGCCCCACTGATCCCGGCGCCGTTTGCTCTGTGCCGTGCCCCGCTGCAATGCTGGCCCCGTGCGGAGGTCGCAGACCCCAGCCAGCACTGCCTGTGTCGGCCCCCTCGGAGCCTGCCCGGCCGGGAGAGGCACCCCACGGCCGGAGGGGGGGAGCCCCTCGCCTGGCTGCGAGCGGGCTACAGCGCCTGGCTGCCCACGGGTGGAGGGAGCGGGCAGGTGCCGCCCTTTTTTTTTTTGCTTCAGCAGTCTGGCCGCCTTTTTTTTTTTTTTTTTGCCTGGGGCAGCAAAAAAGCTAGAGCCGGCCCTGGCACGGAGGTAAACCTAAGTAAACAAAGTATCCCGGCGCACCAGCTACTTACCCTGATGGACCAGGACAGCAACTGGTGGGGAAATTTGGGGGGGGGGGGAGAGCAGAGGAACTGGGAGTCAGGGGAGTAACCCCTGTGACCACCCCCCACATGACCCCACCCCTAGCCCAGGACCTCCCCACACTCTCCCCATCCCATCCCTTCCCACCTTATCTGGGGAGAATGTCTCTGATCTGGCTGGAACTGCTCCAGCAGGCTGGGCAGCACGGCCGCAGCGTGTTCCAGCAGGCTGGGCCGGGCGGCACGGCTGCAGCCTGCCAGCCCCGGAGCTTCAGCTGCTTCGGAGGCTGGTGGGAGAGCAGCGTGGCCAGAAACGGAGAGACTCTGGCCCTGCCTCTTCCCTTCTGGCTCTGCTGGCTGTGCTGCCTCTCCTTGCTCCCTCTGTTGGGGGGAGGGGCTCTGTCCCACCTCTCCCTCTCTATACCCATTCATAAGCCGACCCCCTTCTCTGGTGCTTCCCTTTTTTACTAAAAAAATTTGGCTTATGAACGAGTATATACGGTAATCTAGGCTTTTCAAGAGGAAGAAATTTAGTTCTACCATGTTTTCAAGAAAAATATATTTGTCCCCTTTTATTCTACTGTCTCATAAGAGACTAGCACTTGAAAGTCTTACATTAATAGTCTTACCAGGTTTCTTATTCTTTGTTTCTTATATCTAAGTGTTGTCCCTAATTTTGCTGCTTTGCTGCTAAATTTCTTTGTCAACATATTGAGAGGCATAGATTTCAATGTGTGTATAGTTTGTTTGTTTGTTTGTGGATTGTTTGTTATCGCACTGTGGTTCATTTGTTTGTTTGTTATGGCTGGTTCACACAGAATACAGTATAGGATTTACTGCTACAAATAAAGTAATGTAACCTAAAGCTGCAAAAGAATTTCCAACCTAAACCAAGCTATAAAACTTTCCCCTTCATTAATTACTTTCTAGGAAGTGCTTTGCCAGCATGCAAAGAAACTCAAACTGATACAGCAGAGACTCAAAAATTACATGGTTATAGGACAAGGCTCCAGCTAGACGATCCAGTTATAGCATTGTCCTATTTTCAATAAGCACTCCATACAAATTAAAAGAGGAAGAACTCAGTAACTTTCCTCTGCGGGGGGGAAGTATGTATTAGCATACTTACCACAACTGCCTCAGTTTCCTTGTTTGTGCCTTCAGAAGGCTATCCAAATTACAACAGACCTGACAACAGTGTTGTGTCTGATTTGGAAGAACACTACACTAGAGGATCTAGAACAGTGGTTCTCAACTAGGAGTATTTGTACCCCTGGGGATACGCAGTAGTCTTCCAGGGGTACATCAACTCATCTAGATATTTGTCTAGTTTTACAACAGACTACATAAAAAGCATTAGCAACGTCAGTACAAACTAAAATTTCATACAGACAATGACTTGTTTATACTGCTCTATATACTGTACACTGAAATGTAAGTACAATATTTATATTCCAATTGATTTATTTTATAATTATAGTGTAAAAACGAGACAGTAAGTATTTTTCTGTAATAGCGTGCTGTGACACTTCTGTATTTTTATGTCTGATTTTGTTAGCAAGTAGTTTTTAAATGAGGTGACACATGGGATACGGAAGACAAATCCGACTCTTGAAAGGGGTACAATTATCTGGAAAGATCGCGAAACACTGCTCAAGACAAGGGTTCTCAACAAATTTTTGTCTCTGACAATTTTTTCCTAAAATACTTAATTAACTTTGGGGAAAACAAATAAATATGCACATATACATGTCCAAATCATTGTAATTTATTTATGTAGGGTTGAGTTTTTTTGGCAGACTCAGTAATAAAAATAATATATAGTTGGTCTCTATACTTTACTGGACCTAAACAGAATAGAAACACAAATAAGATGCTTTGCATGTTGTCTTTTTTTCTGGTTTCTTTTGCTTTTTTTAAAGATTTGCTAGCTACTAAGTCTGCTGTGAAAAGTGATATTAACATACAAAAATATCACTTTTCACAGCAGACTCACTCAGTCAAGGCAAGCCCAGGGACAAATTAAGTTCTAAATAGGGAGGTGGGTATGAGGCAGTGGGGGGCCAGGAGGTGATGGGGCACTGGGGAAGCAGCGGAGGAAAACAGTGATGGGGGGGGGGAGCTCAGGGCCAGAGCATGCCACCGCATGGATGGGGAACGGAGCCCAAAGCCCCGTGGCTGGGGCCTGTCACCCGCCACCCCAAGGCTGAAGCCCGACCTCCCCAGCCCCGAGAAGGTGGAGAATTCACTGTCTGCCTGCTCCTCCAGCTTTTTGTGTCTCCATGGGAAGGGAGGGGCAGGGCCCAAATACTGCTGGTGGCCCTGAGGGAGGGGCCACTGCTCCCCTCCCCCCCAATCATCTCCCAGGAGACTGTGGCTGCAAGAAAAGCCCCTGGTGGCAGCATGCAGCCACGGTGGATGCATTTGAAAAATGCTGCATTAGAGGATAGTGGCGTATGAAAATAGGCAAACAACTCTTTGAAATGTAGATCTGCAGAAAGAAAAAGTGGAGCTGGAAAGCATACACACAGACACAGTGCATGGTTTAATCACAACATTTTGAAAGCAAACTTTTTATGATGTAGTTAAAGAAGTTTAGTCTTCTGTGTGCAGTGTTATTTTCTTCTACTTCATTATATTCTGTGCCTGGTGCTCTTTCCCCCTTCTTCTATCTGCCTTCAGTTTCCCATTTTCTCCTGTTATTCCTCTAACTCCTAACCCCCGACTCACTGACTGCACTCAGTTTTGGTCACTGTGCCACCAAATACAGTGTAGCAATTACTCCAGTATAAATTCGTATTTATACTGTTGTAATTGCAAATAAAGTTTGACTAAAAGTAAGACAGATCCATATATCTCAAGTGTACTTCATTCAATATACTCCTTTTTTATCAAAAGCAACCACATGCTTTTTCAGAGTTTAAGTTTGCCAGTTAGATCACTTCCCTACTCATGTGCAGTGCAAACAGAATGTAAGGAGACCAAAAGTAACAGATAAGGTTTTAAAAACATAATTTGTTCATTGTAACTGGCAAAAATCAAAACAGACTTTTTGAAGTCCAGTAACATGTTCTCTCTCAGTATAAATTTTCAATTTCCTGCGCTAACTAATGAAAGACAAGATCTGTTCAGAATAAATGTCACAATATTTCTTTATAATGGCAAAAGTATATATACCACTATCCCCTTCTTCTCCCCTTTGTGTTTGATATTGCTGAACTGTTTTTTCTCAAACTCATTTTAAGCAATTCACTCATGGGCATAGAAGAGATCTGGAAATTTTCAGCCCAAATGATCTGCAAAAAGAAGCAGCAACTATAGAAGGTCTCTTTACAATGAAAGCACTCAGGCAATCTTAACTATCCACCTATTAGGTATGCTGTTGTAATGTTCTATTACTCTACCTACTTCAGGTGCACCTGCTCACGATTCCTCTAAGATCGGAGATCAACATAACTCTCACCTTTTGAATTTCCATCTTATTTGTTACAATCAAGTTTCTCATGACTACCCAAACACCTTTCGGAACATACTATTGGTGACATATTTGTACATAAAGATGGGCTGATAGACCATAAGTTTTTCATTTAATCTTTAAAAAAAATTGCCGCAATGAAGAAATCACTGAATAAACCTATGAAGGTAGTGAGGGGATCCAAATTTAGGTCGGTCTTCATTCCTGGAAAGAAGTCCTTGAAACAGCTTGGCTTCAAGTCCATTCTTTCTAACCACACACCCAACACTTTGACCCGCTCAGTATAACATTCAAAGCTGTTTTTTCAATGGAAAATAGAGATTTCATGGAAAATGTAAATGTTCTGCTTATCTCTTTGCTTAGAGTACAACAGCCACCAAGCAGCTAAAATGACCCTACTCTTTTCCTTTCCTGTGAAGTATTTAATTCTAATCATGCCTTACTCTCAATTATTACTCGCTTACTATTTTCAGCCATTCTGAAACACCCAAACAAATATTCTCATTCTCCTCATTTTGCAACAAAGGAGGAACAATGGCAACTCCAGCTGCTGCTTCTGCCTCTACTATTCCAAACTGATTATAAGTATTTTCTAACACATTTAAATTAATTTATATCCAGTTAACTTGAAATCAGGCTTAACCTGATCCTTGGAAGAATAGCTGGCATGTAAACCTGAAATCTATATCTGAACTTTACAGCTGACTCGTCGCTTTATCATGTGATGAATCAAAAACCTAGATTTGAAAACACACAGGCCAGATTCTCTTTTGCCCTGTTGCTTGGGCATTTACACTCATTCAAAGTGAGTGTAAAAGGCTACTAAATCAGAATGGTAGCATTTTACATCCACTTTGCTTAAGTCATTAAAAAAGTAGAGAGAACAGAATGAAGAAGGTAGGATTTACAAATAATATGCAAGATGTACTTATGCTACTTGCTTCATTCCCAGTTCTCAGTCTTAATCCAAATGCTTCCTTCTTCCCAATGTTGCTGTCATCAAGTGAAACAATTGGTCAGTATGAAGTCAGTACACTTTTAGAACTCTCCCACACAAAGAAGGTTTTCCCCTGCATGCACGAATATCGCAAACCCCAAATGCCACAACGAGGTAGATATTACACTTTCAGCAAAGTAATATGGCAGATGATCAGTTCTTGCAAATGTCTTGCCATATATTATATTCCCAGCAACTCACTAAGGTAGTCTCTTATTGTCTACTATCTTGGCACAGGAGTATCTCACCTGCTTTACATTTTTAACATCTTTAAGACTATGGATACCATTAATATTTTGAGGGCAAGTTATACAAGTGTCAATTTACCACTATTGAAAAATTAAATGGCACTTGTGCAAATACATAGTTGAACTAAAAATAATTTAAACAGAGTATTAATGTTCTGTCCAGTATTTGCTTCAGCATAAAGAGTTTCAGAACGAGTTGAGCATGGGCAGGATTATTTCCCAGGGAGAAACAACGTGAGGTCCCAGATGACTAGCAAAGGGCAAACTTAGTACAATGTACAAAAAGGGGTCAAAGGAAGACACAGGGAATTACAGATCAGTCAGCCTAACTTCAATTCCTGGAAAGATACTGTTCAAATCAATTTATAAACACCTAGAGGATAATAGGGTTAAAGAATAGCCAACATTGCTTTGTCAAGAACAAATCATGTCAAACCATCCTAATTGCCTTCTTTGACAGTTACTGGCCTAGTTCATTGGGGGAAGCAGTAGTTGTGATATATCTTGATTTTAGTAAAGCTTTGCAGTAAGGCATAATCCGACATGACCTTCTCATAAGAAAACCAGGGAAATTAAGTCTAAATGAAACTACTATACAATGGGTGCACAACTGGTTGAAAAACCTTATTCAAAGAGTAATTATCAATGGTTCATTGTCAAACTTAGAGGACTTATCTAGTGGGGTCCCACAGGGGTCTTCCTGGAGACAGAGAATATGCTTATAAAATCTGTGGATGATACCAAGCTGGAGAGGTTGCTGCAAACATTTTGGAGGATGGGATTAGAATTCAAAATGACCTTAATAAATTGGATAATTGATCTGAAATCAACAAGAGGAAATGCAATGACCACAAGCGCAAAGCTACACTTCGTAAGGAAAAAAATCAAACGCACAACTATAAAATGGAAAATAACTGGCCAGACAGTACTGCAGAAGAGGACCCAGGGATTATAGTAGATCACAAATTGAATGAGTCAACAATATGATGCAGTTGTGAAAAAGGCAAATATCTTTCTGAGGTATATTAACAGGAATGTCATATGTAAACCCCGGGAAATAACTATTCTGCTCTACTTGGCATTGGTGAGGCCTCAGCTGGAGTTCTGTGTCCAGTTTTGGGCTACACTCTTTAAGAAAGATGTAGACAAACTGAAGAGAGTCCAGAGGAGAGCACAAAAATTATGAAAGATTTAGAAAACTTGACCTAATAGGAAAGAGTAAGAGATCTGGACACGTTTAGTCTTGAGAAAAGAGAACTGAGGGAGGACCGGATAACAGTCTTCAAATATGTTAAGAGCTGTTATAAAGATGACAGTCATCAATGTTCTCCATGTTCACTGAAGGTAGGACAAGAAATAATTGACTTAATCTGCAGATAGGTTACATACTAGGAAAAGCCTTCTAATTACAAGGATAGTGAAGCACTGGAGTAGGTTATCAAGAAACATTGTGGAAGCCCCATCATCGGAGATTTTTAAGAATATGTTAGACAAACACCTATCAGGGATGGTACTTGTTCCTGCCTCAGTATGTGGCGATGGACTAGATGACCTTTCAAGATCCCTCCCCTCAGCCCTATATTTCAATGATTTCTATGATATCTTACATACAAGTTTGTTTCCTGACTCTGACTTCTATTGCACTCTCACCCTTCTCTTTCCACACAGCAGGAAATCTGCCCAAATTGTTAGAGTTTCAGCCCCACACTGTACAACTGCTGCACAGTGAACAGCAAAAAGGCAGACGTCTTTACATTAAATATTTAAAAGAATGAAAGTTGAACACAGAAAAATAAAAGGTGTCAGGAAGTAGGTATACAAGGACAACAATCAGCTTCTGAGTTTCTGCATCTTTTTTGCCATGTATTTGTTTTGTTCAGCAAATAACTGCAATAATTATCATAATCAGAAAACTCAGGACAGGTTCTCTCTGGAGTCCGAAATTCCTCCACAGCAGCAGCATCTCAGTGAAGATACGAGCAAACAAGTCTCTCCTGAGCCCCCTCTTCTACCTACCCACCCTTCTCTATAGCCCACAAACTACTACAGCCAAGGAGCAGATTTCAGCAGCATGTACAGACATAAAACCCCAATCCCACCAGCAATACTTAGTGCATCAAGGAGCTAAGCAAGAAAGACGCCCCCTCTCTCTGCCAGGCAGCGGTAATAAATGTCCCTGGGGATAAAGAATCCTAATTCCACACCTCAATCCCCTTCTTAGGCTGCAACTCTCCCCATCCCACCCCCTACGGTTGTGCTGAGGGTGGCTGGGAAGGAAAATGCTTGTCAGGCAGCGGCGCACCTCCCGCAGCATTCGCGGGAAGACTTTCTCCGCCGGCGGCCAGACAGCGCAGCCCGCCGTGCACCTGGGAAAGAAGATGCCCTCTGCCATGCTCCTCCGGGCGCCGGGGGACGCCGCTCCACCCCTCCAGGCAGCCTCTAAGCAACCCGATGCCGCCAGATACCACCGCTCAGCGCTGCCGCCTTCCTCCGCCGGCCAGGCTGCACAAACCCAAGAGAAAGTTGCGGCTGCCGCCGCTTGCCTTTAAGGCTCCGCAAACCGCCCTGTAGCATCAGTTCAGCCTCCGCCAGGAGCTACGGCCACGGCACCTTCCTCCCATAGCCAGGGGCGCCCAGCTGGACGGCAACCCCGCAGAAAGTTGGGAGCACCCAGAGCCGCCGAGGCAGCCCTCTACTCACCGCACCGCGGCTGCGGGGCGCCCCCCTCCCACAGCCCGCTGAGCGGGGGCACCCCGCGCTGGCGCCAGGGCTCACCTGGACTCCGATCGGCGGGGAGCGAGGGCTTCACACGCCCCCCGGGGCCGAGACCCGCTCCGGCCTCTCCTCGTCCACAAGAGACGTCTCCATCTCGCAGCCCCGGGCTGGAGGCGGGCGCGGGAGGCAGGAGAGGTGAGGGGAGCGCGCCTGGCGCACTGTCACCTCTGGCTGAGCCACCACGGCGGCGGCGGCGGCTCGGCCACGCCCCCACCCCGCTCCACCTATCGCAGCAGCCGGGGGCTCGCACGGGGCTGGCACCTTTACGTCACCAGCTCCCTCCCCCCGCGCGTGTCAGCGCAGCGAACGGCTCCAGACCCCCCTCGCTCGCTCGCTCCGACAGCGGCACCCGGGGGGGGTTGCACGCACGGAGCTGGGGCCTGTACGTCACTAGCCCCCTCCTCCCCAAGGGCTGTGCGGGCGGGCACCCAATCGGCTCCCGCGCCTGGCGGGAGCGGTGCGCACAAGTCCCGCGATATGTGGGCAGACAGAGCCGCAGAGTGGCCGCGGCTCCTGGGGTGGGTGGGGCTGGTCGGGGGGCGCAGCCTCCCGCAGAAGAGGACAAACTTCGGGCTGCTGCGCTGCTCGCTGAAGCCCCGCGCAGCTGCCGTAGCACAGCAGGGCGCTGCCGAGCCCCCGCTGGGCTGAGGGGGGAGAGTCCCTCACCGTCCCGGCTAACGGCAAGAGCCGCTGCTTGCCCGGGCGCTTGTCAGCGCGTATCCGTGACTTGGGGCGCCTCCCTTCAAAGACGCGCGTGTTGTGAGGCAGCGTCTGAGCCTCGCCCAGCTGCTACCAGGGGGTTGCTGCGACTGCTCAGCAAAATCTCCCGCATAACTTCAGGAAAACTCCCCTCCGTACGCTTGGCCGCCCGTACACGCGTGTCTTGGAGCCGCTAACACGCGGGGTGAGCGCTCCCTGCAGCAAGGGGAAGCGCACACCGCGCGGCAAGAAAAGGGGGTACGGGCCAGCCAGAGTCAACCTTGGGCTACTCTTACATGAGGCTGGAGTCTAAAATACTGTAGCCGCTCAAGCAAAAGACTTCGGTATCAGGGTGGACAGTAGGCAAAACAAGCATATAAGCGATGAGGTTGCAGTAAGATACAGTGAAATACTGTTGTATAAGTACTTTAATATCATTGTATACTACGTCCATCTCAGATATAGATGACAAAGAAAAGGTCCAGAGGAGGGCAAGGAAAGTTATAAGATGCATGGAAGGGGAGAGACTTAAAAGAGAAGGATGTCTAGCTTACAGAAAAGACGAATAGAAGGTGGCATTTCCAACGTGTGTAAAATAATTGATAATATAGCAAAGGTTAGGTGGGTGCTCCTATTATCCCTCTTGTGAAATAGAAATGAGATACACAATGAAATTATATGGTAACATGTAAAACAAATAAATTAACCTGTGGAATTCACTGCCACAATATATTTTTGAAACAAATTCCTTGGTAGGGTTTATAAAAAGGTACTCCATCTGCAGTCACAGTCAAGCTAAGACTTAAAAAATAAGACAGGTAAAGGACATGCTACAGGACATGAACTTCCAGTTGCTTGCTGCTAGGAAGGCGCCTCTCCTGGAAGCATGTTACTGCCATATTATCCATTGAGGAGGATTCACACCTTTCTCAAGTATCTTCTACTAGCTTATTTTAGAGCTAGGATAACAGAAAACCTATGGTGAATGGTGATAAAATGACTCATTAATAATTTAATAGCAGCATGGCAGAAAAAATGCCATTATGTAATTAACACTAACCCTCTATACATCTAGCTAAATAATGAAAAAAGGCTATTCACAAAAATTTTAGGGCTATTAAGCGATTAAAAAAATTAATCGTGATTAATTGTGCTGTTAAACAGTAATAGAATACCATTTATTTAAATATTTTTGGATGTTTTCTACATTTTCAAATATATTGATTTCAATTACAACACAGAATACAAAGTGTACAGTGCTCGGTTTATATTTATTTTTGATTACAAATATTTGCACTGTAAAAACCAAAAGAAATAGTATTTTTCAATTCACCCCTTTCAGTACGGTAGAGCAATCTCTTTATCATGAAAGTTGAACATACAAATGTAGAATTATGTACAAAAAAACACTGCATTCAAACCTAAAACGATGTAAAACTTTAGAGCCTACAAGTCCAATTAGTCCTTGTTCAGCCAATTGCTCAGACAAACAAGTTTGTTTACATTTGCAGAAGATAATGCTGCCTACTTCTTGTTTACAATGTCACCTGAAAGTGAGAATAGGCGTTCGCATAGCATTGTTGTAGCTGGCATTGCAAGATGTGCTAAAGATTCATATGGCCCTTGATGCTTCAACCACCATTCCAGAGGACATGCGTCCATGCTGATGATGGGTTCTGCTCAATAACAATCCAAAGCAGTGTGCACCAACACATGTTCATTCTCATCATCTGAGTCAGGTGGCACCAGCAGAAGGTTGATTTTCTTTTTTGGTGGTTTGGGTTCTGTAGTTTCTGCAGGGCCGGCGCTTCCACTAGGCGACCCTAGGCGGTCACCTAGGGCGGCAGGATTTGGGGGGCGGCATTTTGCCGTCCTCGGCGGAAATTCGGCGGCAGGAGGGTCCTTCCGCTCCGGGTCTTCGGTGGAAATTCGGCAGCGGGTCCTTCACTCGCTACGGGACCCGCCGCCGAAGTGCCCCGAAGACGCGGAGCGGAAAGACCCCCGCCTCCGAATGCTCAGAGGAGGAGCGCTGCCACCTAGGGCGGCAAAAACCCTAGCGCCACTCCTGAATTTCCGCATCAGAGTGTTGCTCTTTTAAGACTTCTGAAAGCATGCTCCACACCTCATCCCTCTCAGATTTTGGAAGGCACTTTAGATTCTTATATCTCGGGCCAGTGCTATAGCTATCTTTAGAAATTTCACATCTGATCTTCTTTGCATTTTGTCAAATTTACAATGAAAATGTTCTTAAAACGAACAACATGTGCTGGGTCATCATCTGAGACTGCTATAACATGAAATATATGGCAGAATGCAGGTAAAACAGAGCAGGAGACATACAATTCTGGAAGCATGTCCTCTGGAACAATGGCAAAAGCATGAAGAGGCATATGAATCTTTAGCGCATCTGGCATGTAAATATCTTGCGACGCAAGCTACAACAGTGTCATGTGAATGCCTGTTCTCGCTTTCAGGTGACTATCTCCCGTAAATGTAAACAAACTTGTTTCTGTTAGCGATTGGCTGAACAAGAAGTAGGACTGAGTGGACTTTGTTTTGTTTTTGAGTGCAGTTATGTAACAAAAAAACTACATTTGTAAGTTGCACTTTCATGATAAAGAGATTTGCTCTACAGTATTTGTATGAGGAATTGAAAAATACTATTTCTTTTATCATTTTTACAGTGCAAATATTTGTAATAAATATAAAGTGAGCACTGTACACTTTGTATTCCCTGTTGTAATTGAAATAGATATATTTAAAAATGTAGAAAAACATCCAAAATATATAATAAATTTCAATTGGTATTCTATTGTTTAACAGTGTGATTAATTGTGATTGTTTTTTTTAGTTAATGGTGTGAGTAAACTGCGATTGACAGCATAAAAAAATTATGAATTGATGGGAAAATAGTTTATTCTATACAATCTAACTCTTTTTAATCTCTTCTTGTATCATCACACTTAAACATATGAAATACCTCTCTCTCGTGATTAAGAAAATTTCAGTGTGATTCAATAATACATTTTCAGTAAAATCTCACTTTTTTTTTTAATTAAATCTCCCGCATTCAAATTGATAGCCTTGACTTCATAGCTTAATAGCCATGTAGGGATCTCCCACAGAGAAAGTATATCTGACTTTCCTCAGGGGGTTGGGGAAAATAATTGTTACTGTACATTTTAACTAGAAAAACTGTCCTTGACTACGTCTTCACTACCCCAAAAAAAAAAAAAAAAAAAACATTGAAATCCTATCCAAAACTTCTGTTTACCTGTAGTGTAAAATAAATATTACTAAGAATAAAAACAAAAACTATATGCTAGAATTTTGTAAATACAAAATGCATTTTCACTTGTATAACTGACACATACAGTTGTTAAAAAAGAGTACATGAGTTTTCTCCAATAAAGGGCTCATATCTTGCTGACATTCATTACAAATTTATTACTTCAATACTCTTCTCAACGAAGCTGTTTTTGACTTTATCGGAGTGTCTAAAGTACAGATTTTCATTACCTGTGACTTGTCATTAATTTTAGAGTAGGAGTGATTTTCACTTAAAGTAGCTCTTAAAAACAGGAAGGACATAAAATACATAGCCCAATTAAGCTAAGAAAAGTCAGTTAGTTTGGGGAGGGTGGAGAGAAAGATTTACTTACGATTTTCCCAGGTGACATGTCTACCCACTCAGAGAAGGTGAATTAGTAGTTCTCATTTTACTATAGAATAGCCAATCACTTCCTGGCTGATCCAGGGGACTTGTCATAGGATGTGGAACTTTTTAACTTCTGTTTTCCCAGCGTGAATTTGGCTACGTGAGTAGTGACCAAGTGTCATTATTGTTGGACAACTGCATTCAGTCACTTATGGTTTGCTGATCTCACCTACACTGCAGTCAAATTCTGAAGGACAGTCATTACTCCTGCATAGAGATACTTCATGCTGGGCTCACTGATCCTCAGAAGGATCAGGCTGATATGGCAGGGGGCACTGAGCAGTACAGCAGCCACCTACTGATCTGGACCTTCAGAGTCCTACATTAGGGTGAGGAGTTCATGCAAATGAAATCTGCCTGATGCCCTGACAGGCTGTCCATGGATCTTGTCCCTCTGTCTCCCACACACAATGACAATGGTGGTTAATATATGCATCTCTAAGGGCAAGAGAGGTGTGTCCGTGATGAAGTTCACTCAAGACACTTCCTCTGAAAGTGGCACTTGTGGGGTGGGTATGGGATGCTTTGCTACCCATTCCGCTTCCCTGGAAGAATAAGGTGTCCTGTAGTCTTTGTGGGTGACAGCTTCATTATGCAGTTGTTGCAGTCTTCAATGTCTTGGGACAGGGAGGACATGTTACCTTTCCCTGTCCCCCTTTAACAATGAACTGGATAGACCTGACTCTTCATCTTTGGATGTGGATTGTCTCCTTGTCCTTTCCCTATCCCTCCGCTGCTGCAATATGTATATATTTATATTTTGAAACATTATAAAGAATATTTTTTTAAAAACACTATCCTGGAATTTAGGACCTTTAGCATAAATTATAGAAGTAATCACCTAAAACTCCTAACCCAGAAAATACCCAACCAAATATTATATCCTTTCCAACACCTCTTCTTTTTATGTGGCATCTCCATTATTGGAGATTTGCAACCCCGGTAGTCCATTCTGTACAATCCTCTGCTAATATCTTAGTGAATTAATAGTTCTTTTGATCCTCCCAGGATACCATATCATCCATCCAAGATCTTTTTTCCCCTACCCTCTGCTCGTCTGCCATCAACTTTCCTTTTTGGTGCCCGTAAACATGCATCACCCACTGAACCTCTTAAAACGGGTGGGCAAACTATGGCCCGCGGAACCGTCTTGCCCGGCTCCTGGCCTAGGGGGATCGCCCCCGCCCCTCTCCTGCTGTCCCCCCTTCCCTGCAGCCTCAGCTCGCTTGCTCGCTCCGCCGCCGGCGCAGTGCTCTGGGTGGTGGGGCTGTGAGCTCCTGGGGCAGCACAGCTGCAGAGCCCGGCTTGACCCGGTGCTGTGTGCTGCGTGATGGCGGCGCGGCTGTAGCGCCGCCAGCCACCAGTGCTCCAGGCAGCGCGGTAAGGGGGCACGGAGCAGGGGGGGTTAGATAGAGGGCAGGGGAGTTCGGGTGGTGGTCAGGGGGTGGGGGGGTGGATAGGGGTCAGGGCGGTCGGGGGGGAATAGGGGGTTGAATGGGGGCAGGGGTCCCAGGGGGTAGTCAGGAAGGAGCGGGGGTTGGATGGGGCAGCAGGGGGCAGTCAGGGGACAGGGAGAAGGGGTGGTTGGATGGGGCAGGGGTCCTGGGGGGGGCCGTTAGGAATGAGAGGAGGGGGTTGGATGGGGCGGCAGAGGTCCGGGGGCGGTCAGGGGACAGAGTGTGTGGATGGTGCAGGGGTCCTGGGGGGGCCATCAGGGAACGGGGAGGTTGGATGGGGCAGGAGTCCTGGGGGGGGAGAGGGGCCACGATCCCCTCCCCAACCGGCCCGCCATACAATTTCCGAAACCCGATGCGGCCCTCAGGCCAAAAAGTTTGCCCGCCCCTGTCTTAAAATGTGCCCTGGAAATCAAATCTTTCTTTTTACAAGAGCGCGGACTAGTGTTTGCTGAGTTCCAATAATTTCCAAAACTTTTTCATTGGTTAGAGGGTCTATCCATGATATTTTCTGAATTCTTCTATAACACCTTCATTCAAATTTATTATCAGTGATGATGATGATAATCTGACACCTCACTCCCTCACAAATTTCAGCCCTTATTGTTTCCCTTCCTCCCCAAAAGCCTTGGTCTATAGCTGGGCCTTGCAACATGCACTGAAGGTGAATAGATTCTGTCTCTTTTGGAATGAGAGGGGGGGAAGTAGGTTCCATGGGCACCTCAGGGGACACACGTAGTTGATGATCTCCTTTTTTTATACTGAAAAGGCTCCAGTTCAGGTGCTGTTACAGACTACAGCTGTGGCACTGGCATAAGGAACAAGGAAGTTTTTAAGTAGGCATGTCCTGAGCTATTTAGGTCTTTGTAGACAACACTTGAACTCAATCCAGAAACAGGCAACAATGTGGATAGTGGAGCACTGGTGAGACACACTGATTAACAAACAGACTACCCAGTTCTGCATTAACTTCAGATTCCAGTTCAAATAAGCTGTAACACCAAGTAGAACACGTAGCAGTTGTCTAGATCTTTAGGTGAAAAGGGCATGGAAAAGAGTAACAAGATCTCTAGCCACAAGAAATAGTCACAATCTCCTGACTTGAAGAAAAAATAATCTTCCTAGACATTGATATATCATCTAGTAGCCCTTGGAATCCAACAATGCTGCAAACTTAAAAAAAAAAATCAAATGGTGGGCATACATCTTCAATAAGAAGTTCAGCCATAATACTTGACATATCTTCTGAATGCTCCTCCTAAACTACCAGCATCATCTCAGTCTTATCCCAGCTGACTGTTGCCAGTTAGCCGCAGTCCTAAACAGACATTAGCCAAGGCATTCACCAGTATTTTCTGGGTGGAATGAAATAATGAGTTTGGGAAAGCTGGGTGACATCAATATACTGAAAGCACCAGAGCCCATGCCTCCTCACTGGACTTTCCAATGGCTCCATCTACTGCCTAAGCAGGACAAGAGGCAAAATGGAAGCCTGTGGAACCCCAAATGACTTTAGGGATGATGAGCAATTGCCCAACACAAAACATCTCCATATGTATATGGCAGTGACAGAGCGGAGTCTCAGATTCTACCTCTAAGAGCATAGCTGGGCATCTACAAAGTAGGAGTATAACTGCTCCTGAAGGGAGCTTCCTTCCTCAGGATTGTGCTAGTGCTTTCAACAAGAAACATAACTAGGCAGTTGGGCTGCATGTCCACTCATTGCTTGGGGCAGGATTTCATCTTATAAGCAGACATGAATTATTTTTGTACTAAATGCAGCCAAAATTCCCTTACTCACAATATTTGCTTTTGATGCTCATGTTATAGCAGGTAATGTTTCTGACTAGTGGAGACTTAATTCAAAATAAAAAGATCTGTCACCATGCAGAATCCCACAACAAGTTAGATCAGATAACAACTCCATTATTTCTCATGCTTGTTTGGAGTAAGACACATTTGACAGATAAAATTATTTTAGAAAAATGAAATTTGTCTTTGATTCCCATATCCATCTCATAAATCTTATTGACAGTTTCCGCTACTAAAACTTCCTTTTTTAGATCCCAAACCTCTGTCAGCACCATCATAGCAACCTCTTTTTTCCTGCCTCTACTCATCTAATGTATTTCTCTGTGAATGGTAAATTTTAAGTCCAAATCTCAAAGAGAAACAATGGCTTTAGGAAAATCTTTTTATTTTAATAACACATGCACTTTATACTTTAATCTCCAGAAAATAGTATATAAAGAAATCATATTTTTAGTTTTGCTGCCATCAGTAGCTACCGTTATACACTAAATGAGTTATCACATTTGCATTTATCTAATGGAAGCCAACAATCTACTAGGTTCAAGAATAAATTGTGAATGTTCTTCAACTTAAAAATGAATAGTAATTAAAACTATGGTGTAACTTCTGTTTCTCACAATGCATTTGAGTTAATTCTCCCTAATTGAATAGGGCTTTGGCCTTAGCACTTACAACAGTAATAGAAATATGTGTAGAGAAGCAAAGTGCAATATAAAAGAAAAAGCTAGATTTCCCTTGTGAGATCTGCTTACACTTATTTTCCCAGGCCCTTATTAAATTGTCATTTATACTGCTTGCACCATTGCCACTGGAAAAATACATTAATTTGTTTCTTTCAGCAAAGCATTTATAAATCAACTGATGAGGTTACTTTTCTCCACCTGAAAGATGTAACTCCTTAAAGCTTTTTTTCCTTGTACTAAATAGGTTTTCAGTGGCAACAATATAGTTTTAGCAGTTTTCCCAGTATGTGCACAACAGTACATCATCTTTCTGGGTAAGATCATTCATATATTCTTCACAACCAGTTAAAGTTCAAATCCAAGCAAGCTACATACTGTATGTTTAAATATATCATGTATCGGTACAACTGTAGCAGGACAGATGGCAAGATGACTATTGTGATAATATCCGCAGTACCAATTAATCTGTCCAATTTTACTCTTAAAATTTTAATGCTGTAATTTTATAATATTAGAATTATGAGTATGCCATCGGCAAAATGGAAAACCCTCAAATCCAACTCAAAGCAGGTGAACTATTTACAGCTAACAATTGGTTAGTTTAACTGTTTTCTTTTTCATGAGTTGTTTGGAACCAGATAGTAATGTCTGCATATTTTCATAGCTGGAAATTATTCCAAAGTTCTATGCAAATATATTTCATAAGAACAGCAATACTGGGTCAGACCAAAGGTCCGTCTAGCCCAGTATACTGTCTTCCGACAATGGCCAATGCCAGGTGCCCAAGAGGGAATTAACAGAACAGGTAATCACCAAGTGATCCATCCCCTGTCGCCTATTCCCAGCTTTTGGCAAACAGAGGCTAGGGACACCCTCCCTGTCCATCCTGGCTAATAGCCACTGATGGACTTATTCTCCATGAACTTATCTAGTTCTTTTTTGAACCCTTTTATAGATTTGGCCTTCACAACATCCTCTGGTAAGGAGCTCCACAGGTTGACTGTGCATTGTGTGAAAAAGTACTTCCTTTTGTTTTAAACCGTCTGCCTATTAATTTCATTTGGTGACCCCTAGTTCTTGTGTTATGAGAAAGTAAATAAGGAAGTTTTATTTACTCTCTCTCCACACCAGCCATGATTTTATAGACTTCAATCATATCCCCCCTTCGTCCTCGTCTCTTTTCCAAGCTGAGACATCCCAATCTTATTGATTTCTCCTCATACAGAAGCCGTTCCATACCCCTAATAATTTTTGTTGCCCTTTTCTGAACCTTTTCCAATTCCAATATATCTTTTTTGAGATGAGGTGACTACATCTGCACACAGTACTCAAGATGTGGGCATACCATGGATTTATATAGAGGCAATATGATATTTTCTTTCTTAATGATTCCCAACATTCTGTTCGCTTTTTTGACTGCCGCTGCACATTGAGTGGAGGTTTTCAGAGAACTATCCATAATGACTCCAAGATCTCTTTCTTGATTGGTAACAGCCAATTTAGACCCCATCATTTTGTATGTATTGTTGGGATTGTGTTTTCCAATGTGCATTACTTTGCATTTATCAACACTGAATTTCATCTGCCATTTTGTTGCCAAGTACTCAGTTTTGAGAGATCCTTTTGTAGGTCTTCACAGTCTGCCTGGGACTTAATTATCTTGTATCTTGAGCAATTTCAGCCTATAGAATTTTCATAAAACAATATTCACAGTGTACAGGTTGAGTATTCAGTAGTAGAAATTCACAATTCAAGCTGGGTTGATTGGAGGCATAAGACACATGATGAATGGATGGCTGGATGTTCCCTGACTGGATGAGATTCTTCTTCACAGGCCAATTTTGTAGTTGCCCTATGCCAGCCTGTGTATGGTGTCATGGTATGAACAACATGGGGCTGTTCTGTTTTACTTTATGAATGCTATATGTGTCCAGGTCATGGAAAATGTTTACTGTCTGATACATTGGAATGTTTATTGTATGTATATAGGAGTTTAAATTAATAGCTGAACTGTTAGGAAACAAGCAGGAAGATAACAATGGATCCAGATAAATCATGGCTGGTAAACAGGTCAGGTGGTAAGAAACAATACCTGCACTATTAGTTGTGAAGATGCTATCTCCAGGTGCCAGCCAACATTACACAGCTATTTTGCCAATGCACGGGACAAACAGATCAAAAAGACTTTTACAGTTAAAAACTGTCTCTGTAAAGAGAAGGGGGAGACATTTGTCAAGGAGCTGCTTGTAGGAGCAGACTCAGACCACCCCATTGGGGGGTCCGAAGAAGTCAGGCTTTTCCTCAGCTTCCAGGGAGATGGTAAACCTCAGGTAAGACAAATATGCATACAGACTGTTTATTGTGTTTAAACCCTTTTCTCTTATGCTTTGCTGTTGCTATTGTTCAGATTAAACAATAGTTTGTTATAAGAAGCTGTCTGATCACTGAATTAAACACTGGTCACAGCTCTCAAAGGGAAGACTTGCAGATGCTGAATCCAGTTAGACCTGCTGGGTAAACATGGTTGGTATATGGGTGCTTTAGCCAAAGACCAGGTCTAAGAGTGGGAATATCAAGGGATTCCACCCCAGAAAATGTGACAGCATGAAGCCTAACACCTTAGGAGTTTCACTCAGACCCAACCAAGAGGGAGTAAAGTTGCAGCTAGTCCTGTAACCATGGCCCATGATCTGAACAAAAGTTTGCCATCAGAAGATTGCACACCCATATTCAAACTACAGGACATAAAGAACTAAAAGAAAAGGAGAGGACTGAACAACAATAAAATTCCAATATTGGTGTTATTAATTCTTACACAATTCTTCTTGGTGGAGATTTTTTTCTCTTACACAAATCTTTAGAAACTCTGTGACCACTGGCATATCAGAACTCAGCAAAACCTTCATCTGATACAGGAGGCCTATTTTTAAGATCCTGGTACATTCAGAAGATCTACTATGCCATGGTCCCACAATCCCAGTCCCACACATATACCAGCTACTGTGATAGCCCTCAACCCAGTATGAAGAACAAAGGAATGATGCCAGGAAATTCCACAGGTTATGGGCAAAGCATTCTAAAAAAGTATATTAAAAACACTTTGGAAACCATGCATCTGAAGACTTGAATGTTAATCAGTAGATGGGATTTTTAAGATCAGGATTAGGTGAAGCTTTATTTTCATCCAAACCTTACAGACATAAAATGGATGGATAAAATGACAAGAAGATAATGATTAGGAGAAACACATCAGAAACTTTTGACAAAATAAGCAGATTAAAAAAGAAAAAATACAAGTGGAAAATAAAACAAGATAAAGACAGAAAAGCTTGGATGTACAGTACTGATGAGCAATTATATTTTAGCAAATGATCAAACTTAGTGAGTGAGATAAAATAAAATCTTTAAAAATCAGTTAATTCAAGATACCATCACAAATGGAATTCTCAGCGGAAGGAATAATTTCCTTTGAGATAAATATATTTTTATATATATTTTTCAAGACAACCACTTAAAGGAGATATGAAAGAAGGAAATCACAGGCCACATATTATGTTATTAGAACTTCCCTTTCAAAAAGCAAAAATTGAGCGTCAGGGAGAAGAATTTTAAAAGCACTCTCCTCATGGCCAATAAAAAAAGGAAATTTAATAGGATGTTGCATAAAATACTAATCACAAAAATTAAATAAGGGCTGAAATTTTGTTTGTGGAACTATTCTTCACAAGGTCTTATCATTAATTCAGTGATTTCCCAACACAAAATGTCTCCGGAGGAAAAAAGTCTTTCAGTATAGATTGCATATAATGAAAAGAATTGCAAGACTATGTGAGACACAGTGTTCAAATATGCTTTAGCATATACAGAGCCTGTCGAGGGCTGTTTCGCTACCAACATTTTTATCTCAGTAAACAAATAGTAATGAGATCAGATTAGGTTATTCTGTTTTTACTGAGATAAAAGCATATACTGTCTCCTCAAAATAAGACAAATTGCCTACGAGCATTAAAAATGAATGAATGATGTTACAATTTTGCAGTAGAAAATTAGATTTTGAGATGCAGATACCAAGCAACAGTTTCTGAAATCAGAACTGATTAACCAAAAAGAACATGGTCAAAATTAATTGGCTGTAGTGGGAGTCCGAGGACTGCAGATGAGAGAAAGGAAAGTATTTACAAGGATGGTGCCCAAAGAAAGAAAAAAAAACATATTTGGACTCACAAAGATAAGGGGCTAGATTTAGCTCTAGGATAGGTCTATGGGTTCAGGGTCCACAGTGGTAGAAAATCTGGGGTGGCACAAAGTCCCCACAACATCCCCTATACAATGGAGCAGAGCCCCAAAATTTGGCGGCACTAGCTCAGGATGGGACATGCCCATCCATTCTCCTGTCAGGGGGAATTCCCAGAGGCAAAGCGGCCTCTGCTGGCTCTGGGAAGTGCCCTTTGCAGCATGAACAGAGTCTAAGGCCTAGTTTACACAGAGTTTTTGTACCACTTTAACTCTGTTTAGAAACAGTTAACATGGTACAACACCCTAGTGTGACACAGTAATACTGGTAGAAAAGTGCACCGTTTGACAGTGCAGGAAGCATTCAGATTTGGAGAAATAAGCTACATTGATATAAGTACCTTTATAGTGCTATATAGTGCATAGCGGGGCGAGGGGGGGGGAGGGAGTTGTACCATTTGATTATATCTCTTTCTAAACCAACGTAGTTAATATAGTACAAAAAATGTGGATAGGCCCTTTGGCTTACAATACGGGAAAAGTTTTAAGGTAGGTAGGTCACTCCGCAGTCCAAACAAGAGTGTTTGAATTGCTGTTACAGAGACAACCATACTGCTGAGGCATTACATTTTAGCAGATGATCCCCAAGTATTGTTTTGCCATGGTACCACATAAATGTTGGTGTTTGCCTGTCTCTGTTCTGTGATAGCTAAGGCAAAACTACTGTGCTGTCATACAGAACTGATTTGGATGTTATTATAGGAAATTATTTAAGCTTATGTATTCCTGGTACCTTATTAGAGCAAGATTAAGGGAAGTTAAACCAAGATACAAAAATGCTGAAGAATTTCTGGTCAGAGGGGATTTTTTCCACATTTGATGAGTGTTTTCATAGTTACAAAGTAATTAAATTAAAATATGTGAACAGATGAATCTGAGAGAGTGTGAAGTGCCTAATGATTGGTTTACCATTAAATGATTCAGTCTCTCAAATACTCTAAGGCCTTGTCTACACACATGGATTGTACTGCTTTAACAGTACCGGCATAGTTAAAATGGTACCTGTCACAGTTCAAGGCAGCTGCACCTGTATTCCCTTCCTATGGTCCAAGGGTACCCATTCTCAAGCTTCCAGCTGTCATCTCTCTTGGACAGTGAAACCACCTGTTAGCACCGAAGGGGTTAAAGAGAGCTTTTAGGCCCAGCTAACCCCACCCTGTTATACCTGCAGCCAATGCCAGGCCTGGAGGGGAGAGACAATGAGAGAACCTGGCTCAGCTAGGGGCTGACTAGCAAGAGGCAGGAGCCAGCTACATCCCTGTGTGAGGGGAAGGGTCACTAGCCTGCCTCCCAATGCAGCCCCCAGGAAATAAGCCCTGTCTCCCAGGATAAAGGAGATAGTGGAAGAGACGTAGAAGCACCTAGCCTAATAGATAAGTGGGTGACCAAAGCAGAGACCTTGTGGTGTTCCAGCCCCACCAAACTTACTCAGAAAAGTAAAGCAAAGCAAGTTGCAAGCAGCAAAGCTTCACGTGCAGTACTCCCCTTCTGTAACAGAATAGAGGGTCGATAGGACACTCAAGACAGCTACTATGGAACCTCTGTCTGCAATGACAGAGCCATTAGCAATGTAGCAATTATATCATCTGTCTGCAGTGCACTGTGAAATGATGAGGCAGTGGGACTTGCTGCAATTATGCATAATTGGACAGACAAGCTGTGCCACTTGAGGATGTGACTTAAATAAACAACTGCAATCACAGTTACCAACTTTCACACAGTATATAAGCAGCCTGACTTTCACAATAAGCCAAAAATCAAGTTAATCCTATTTCAAAACAAGGCCAAAACGAGACAATCCCCCAAAACCCCAAAACTTTGTGTGACTAGATCCCCCCGGTGTGCAGTCTGGGACTGTGGTGGGCCCGCTGTGCACCCCTGACTCTCTCCCCCACTTGCCCCAAGCCAATAAAAACAAAAAAACAAAAAAACGCAACAAGCTACAAGCCAAACAAGCAACAAGCCAAAAACTAGCCGGCAAGCAACTCTCAGGCCAATTAAGCCAAAAACAAGCCCAATTTCTGTGGTTATTTCTGCAGGTTTGGCATGTCTGACTGCAATAGGTATACTGCCTAAATTAGAAGTGCTCTGTGCACATATTTCAAAGTGCAGAAGGGAGCAGCTGGATGATGCAGACTCCTGATGTAGGTAGGAGTAAATGTCATGATTTCAAGGGGAAATTATTATGTTTTAGAATCATAAATCATAGAAATGTGGTGCTGGAAGGACTGCAAGAGGTAATCTAGTCCAGCTCTCAGCACTGAGGCTGGACCAAGTACCCCTAGACTATCCCTTACAGGTGTTTGTCTAACCTGTTATTAAAAAATTGCAAATGATGGTGGAATCTCCACCTCCCTTAGAAGCCTATTCCAGTGCTTAACTAAACTTTTGTTTATGATAATAGCTTTATCTTTGCGTGGTAATTATGAGTTTCTTGCAATCAATCACCATAGTTATATGCATTTTATGAATTAAAGTGATGGAGTTTATGGAGGACTGTACTGGGAAATGTATTAAAGCATTGTATTTTACCAATTATTAAATTCTTACTATTAAATTCTATTGTTTGCTTTACTGGCGGAAGGTTTATCATTATGTAATTAGAAAGTGTTTAATTTTCATATGATTTATAAAAGTTAAAGTGATAACTTAATAAGGAGTGTATTGTGGATGTATTACCATTAAAGCAGCATGCTTGATATACTATTTACAGAGATCTTTTGCCAAAATAAATATACCTGATGCACAGACGTTCAGGCTCTGCAACAGATTGATTTTACCCTAAGGATAGAGGGTTTCAATGCTATAGGGATCCAGGTGTGGGTTTCAGTTTTGTTTTCCCTGGTCCCAGGCAGGAGTAGAATATCATGGGAATTACACAGGATGCAGCAGGAGAGGTCTGGTGTCACGCTATTGTAGTGTGCGAATGATGTATGAACAGATGTAAAGGACCTATTCCTGGGACAGCTCTGCAATCTCCTTTTGGCCCTTTATGTAATCGTTTATAAGTTCCTTATGGAACTGATCCTCCTGAAACCTCATTTCTCTGTTATGCCTGAAATAATCCATCATAAATATTTTGTCCTCCTGCCTAAATCTTTTCTGTCTTTGAAAAATACTTTTGATGTTTAACTCTAACTTAAATTTACTCAGGCACACTTTTCACATCCCTCTGCATCTCCAAAAAAATGAAGCTTCCCTTCTTTTCCTTGCACTCAGATTGGTAAAGCATTTGCCCATTGTATTCATGTAATGTCTAGTCCCGCATCTGCTTGGCTACAATGGGTGTTGTACCAATATAACTGAGAGCAAAATTTGCCATAAGTGTTTACACAGAGTACTTGACAAGCAGAAAGCCAAACTCTGCATGAATTTTCCTAGTTACAACCTCATTGAATGCATCTTGTATATTTGCAAAAATTCTCATAATACACATTAATCCAAGTATTTGGGACACTTCCTCTTTCTGTGCACATTCTTGACAAAATTTTGCTCATACGAAGGTTCGTGTAAAGTGAGTAAAAAGATCACAAACACCACAACAATATGTTTTATTTTGCACTTTTCATCCAGGTCTAGCTTTACAATAAGTTTTTACCTAAAGATAAGAGGATTTTATTAACTGAAGATGGCAAAGGTTGTGGAGAGACACCAAGATGGAAGATATTTTAGTAAAAGTCCAATTGGAACATTGATGTGGCAGTTCTAACTATTTAAGAAAAAGTGTATCTCCAGATACTGTATTAGTAATGGATTTTCTCCTCTTAAGAATGTCAATAGACATAAATCTTCCATCCTCTCATTGACTGTCCATTAGGAAACAAAAGGTAACTAATTTCAAAAGTGTCTTTCTGAAACCTAACAGTCAGGGTGCCAATTTTGCATCTGCAACCATTCTAGATGTGCTAATATTTCAATAAATACTGCACCGCCTGAAGGAAAAATGCATGTATATGTAATGGTAACTTTTTATGAACTCATTGCACTGAATAGTAATGTAATTTGTTAAGCGATGTCATCTAAAGATTCTATTTTTCTTTTTGTTTAGACACTCAAATATGGGAGGAAATGTAGGTAGTTAGGTTTGGGTTAGTGTGACACTAACATGTCAGATACGTCATAGAATGATTTTGTGCTTTGAGAGTTTCATAAGTAATAAACTATGGCACCTAAATATAGGATAGACATTAGGTGAAGTAGGAGGGAAATGTGAAGCTCAAATAGCCAAAGATATTTAAAAAAATTCTTTAAGTACATCAGAAGCAGGCAGCACTGTAAGAGAATTGGTGGATCCACAAAAGAATAAAGGGAGTAGTTTAGTAGGATAAGGACACTGTACAGAAGTTTATGATTTCTCTGCATCAGTCCTCACTACAGAGGATGTTGGAGAGATACCTATTCTTTTTAGTTAGTAAAGACAAAGTAAATAGGTAAAAAGGTAAATAGGTATTGTCACTGTCACAAAGACTGAGGTGTCAGAAGAGTAGGCATTGGAACAAACTGATGAAATTAAAAAGTGACAAGTCACCCGGAGCAGATGGCATTCAGCTAAGAGTTCTGAAGTAATTTTAAAGAAATAACTGAATGAATAGGTTAAACTTCTATCAAAAATATGCATTCCTTCATTAAAAACAGCTACTTCACCTGAAGGTAGAAGAAGTTGTATTTATCTTTTAAAAAGGCAGTAATGAGCAATCCTGGGAATTACAGACAAATGAGCCTAACTTCAGCACCAGGGATATCAGTAGAAATAGTGATTAAAAATAAGGTTATAAAACATCTAGATGATCAGGATCTGATAGGGATAAACCATCATGGTGTCTAACTGAAAACTGTGCTCGCCAATCTGCTAGAACTTTTCTTAACAAGTCAGCAAAATAGTGGATGAACAAGAACAGGTTGATATAACTCGGACTTTGAAAAAGCCTTTGACAAAATCCTGTGCAAGATGCTATTCAAGAAACAAAATAGATACAATTTCTAATCTATTACAGAATTTTCTCAGAGAGAGAAAAAGTGTAGGAACAAATGATAAATTTTCAACATAAAAATAATTTAACCTTGGAATACCTTAAGGTCTTGTACAAGGATCAGTGTCCAAGAGAAAAAGGTGAACAGAGAAGAGGCTAAATCTGCAGATGATACAAAATTATTGAGGTTAGTAAAGACCAGAGAAGACTCATAGAAAATAGGGATGTAACAAAACAAAGCAATTTAGCAGCAGGATGGCAGATTAAATTCAGTTTTGACAAATGCAATGCATGTTGGAAAGAATAATCTGAACTACTTATACACATTGATGAGGTCTTACCTAAAACCACTCAGGAAAAAGACCTGTGGCTCATTGTGGACAGCTCACTGAAAACATCTGCTCAGTGCCCAGTAGTAGTGGGGAAAAAAGCAAAAGAGAATGTTAAAGATGTATAAAAAGTGAGACAGAAAATACTGAAGTTATATTTCCAATGATATAGCCTCACCTTGCCTCCTTTGGGGTCTTCGGACCTCATACAAGATGCAGTAGAAATGGTCCAGGGACAAGCAGCATAAATAGCTAGAGGAATGGATAAACTGGACTCTCTGAAGCTACTGAAAAAGATTAGCACTGTTTATTTTAGAGAGGTAGAAAGTAAAAAAGGACATTATAGAGGCATATAAATATCGAATGGTATAATGTTCAGCAGGTGACAGCTCCTGTTTACCCTTTTTTAAAATCAAGAGCAAAGGAACATCCAATGAAAGTTAAGAGGCAAAAAGATCATGCAAAAAGGTTTGTATTAAACTTGAAACCCACTCTAAATTAGGGTCAAGCAGCAAACTCAGGCAGTGTTTTTGGGTTTAGCCCCTTCTCTTCAAGACTAGTTTAAAATAACGGAACACTTTAAGTCATGGTAAGTCAAAAAATATCTGGCAGCATTACCCATTTTCCGAATCCTAGATCATATTTCAAACAATGATGCCCCTAAGGATCTATTCCTTTGTTTAACAGTTAGCTATGCTTACCTCAGTCACAAGCAAACTTTTGAGAGTGGAAGCCTTCTTTGATATGCAAATTAACTCAATGTAAATTCCAGTATACCCAAAACTAGTAAAGATAATCTTGCCACTAGTCAAACAAGAGAATTTATTGTCTTCACCTAAAGATAAAGGAGATTGTTCAGCTTTTAAAGGGCTTCATTTAACAATAAAAATGTAGCTTGCAAAAATATCGGTATCAAGCTGGCTAAACCATATTTAAATCAGAGGGGGGGTTAGATTGTTGATGGTGTGAACAGTGTAAAGGAAGGAATTTACAAAAGGGATGTTGAGGATGCTTAATGTGTAAATAGAAGGCTTACCTTTCTACTTGCAGAAAAGGTTGATACTTCCCAGACTGGTTGATGTACACCTGATAGACTTATTGGCTGCATGTTTAGGAACTTATTTGTTTACTTATCTTAAGTAAATGGGTATATGCTAGAAATAAAAAGTTAGCATATCAGAACAGCAGAATTTTTTAGCTTTGTATTCTTTCATAAAGGCTCATGAAGATTTTAAAATAGGGCACATGGAGCTAAGTGCAGCCAGATGCAAGTGGGTGCACCAGCATTGCAGGCACTGTGTAGAGTTCAGCAGTAGTTCGAGTGGCAAATTAATATAGCTTTCACTAATTTGGCATTCTCCGGTCTGCAAAGCAAATATAACTTTTTCACTGATGGAGTCAGGAAAAGCAACTAACAGGAAGGTGTAAAGTAGACCAAACCTCTTGTGCCATATTGTGCTACTGATTTTTAAGTACAATGCCCTATTGATTCCAATAGAGAGTTCTGCTTTAAAAAAAAAATTGACGTAATATGTGCCCTCTACTTTAACTGATACCCAGGATACCAAATTCTGCTTGAATTCTGTGGGTGCAACACTCCAGGGTTGAATTTGAGCCAACAGAATACCAAATAAATGCATATTCACTAGACTATTCACAACCACCCTGTGACAGGTTGGATCTCAGAACCCCCCCTTGAGAGCTGCCACCCGCTGTGCCAAGACTACCTCTGCTCGTGCTTTCCCTGCCAGCTCGGGACCCCAGCACCCTGTCTTGCTGAGCCAGACACGCCCGTCTGCTCCAACAAAGACCCAGGGTCTGAATTACTTGCCCCAAAGCTGCAGGTTTACCTGAAAGCAGCTAACAGAAGTGTTCCTGTCTTTAACACTCAGATGCCCAACTCCCAATGGGTTCTAAACCCAAATAAATCCGTTTTACCCTGTATAAAGCTTATACAGGGTAAACTCATAAATTGTTCTCCCTCTATAACACTGATCGAGACATATGCACAGTTGTTTGCTCCCCCCAGGTATTAATACATACTGAGTTAATTAATAAGTAAAAAGTTATTTTATTAAATACAGAAAGACTCTCTCGTGGGTGGAGACCCCCTCCTCACTCCTATGCAAAGTCCAGCTCCAAGATGGAGTTTAGGAGTCACCTGGGCAAGTCACATGTCTATACATGACTCAGTTTTTACAGGTAGCATCCATTGTTTACATGCTACCTTGAACCTCCTCAAGTAGACTTCTTAGGTGGATTGGAGCATTCCAAGATCCATTGTCCTTTAAGTGATTCTTGATTAGGTACTTAATTTTAACATTCCTTTCTCCAGGAACTGACCAAATGCTCTACTAAGGTTTTTTAGAAATCAAGCCAGTACACAGCCAACATTCATAACTTCGAATACAAAAATGATACATGCATACAAATAGGATTAATACATTCAGTAGATCATAACCTTTGAGATATGTTACATGGTATATGTAGCATAAAACACACTCTAAGCATATTTCCATAAAGCCTTATGGGAGGTACCGTCACACACCCACTTACCATTGCCCTGGTACAAATTACACTGTTACAGTTACAGAGGGGAAGGATTCATCCCTTTACCCACCCCAGCCACTTTTTCCAGCTACTCAGGTTCCAACATGTAAACAGAACATCTGAGATTAAGAGAATATCCTGGGCCACTATTCTTGGGGGGAGGGCGAAGTGAAGCAGAGGACTGGGGGAAATCAAGTTTTATGACATGTCAGATGGGAAAACTGTCAAGCCAGAATGAATGCTGAGGCCACAGCTATACAATATCTGTATTGTGCATCTCCAGAAAGTTAAGTTTGATTAAGATAGGAGATTTTCATGTGTAAGGTTTGGAAAACTGTGTTGTAGGTGTCCCTATAAACTGAGGGAATTTATGTATAGAACAATATCAGCAGATAATGTGATCAGCAGGCATAATTTAGATTTAGATTAAGATATGGGCTATGTGTCATACTGCAAAAGTGAACCATTATGGCAGTGAATGGGCGCAGACTACATTATGGCAGTGTATTTTGGTAATGTGACATCAGATAGAGTAGTTCAGCAAAGATGTTAGTGACTCTGATAGTGTCTTGCTGAATCATTTGTGAGGTCAAAATAGAGAATTTTCTTGAAAAATGAATCCATTACATTCCCCTCACATGTTTAACTACATGGAAATGAAGCTGAACAGAGAACAAAATGTAAATAGTTCTTGATTTATTCAGTGACTACAGAGTCTGACAAAGACAGAAAAGCTGTCAATCTTATGTTGCAGTATGCTGCAAGAAAGCCTCTAGCTATTGATGTTAAATTTACATTTAAGAAAAATAGTGACACTTGCACCATTGTAATCCAAATATTTATGAAAACTGCAATGCCTAGAAAACTAGCATTAGCTGATTTGTTTTTATTTTGTATAGAACTACTTGTAGAGACAGCTGATTGGTGTATTACTAAATTTAAATGAAAAGACAGATATAAGCATTTGGGGACTCTATAAAAATCCTCAGGAGAAGTGTCGTGGAATAATAAAGAGACAAATTTAATAATTTAAATGCTGTTTAAACAGACTAGTTAAGGCTCTGAGGCTCAACTATGGAAATTGAATTGTATGGATGGGAAGGCAATTAGAGTAGTTAGTTACTAACTTTTTATTACAGATGAATGAAAGTGTTGACAGTCCAAGTACTAAATCAGAGGATGTCACATATTCCAGGCCAGGGAATATTGCAGAGATGAGGCAGTATAGGTTACGAGTTGCAGTAAGTATACATATGATTTAAAAAATCATTGCTGTAACTTATCAGTTCATTCCACTTGTTCAAACTTCTCAAGTTCTTGAGTTTGATCTAATACAAGCAGTAAATTGTTTCATATCTCTTAATTTTTATTCTTATCCTCTACAATTCTACAGTTGATGATATTCATTTTTAAACCATAGTGATAAAGTACTATGGCTACAATCACAAGAATTTTGAAAGTTTCTTTAATTTCAGTAGTTTTTTACCACCACAATAAGAAGTATTTGGAGGGGGTGGGGAGAGATATTCCCTGAAATAACTCTGGCTTCTGTTTTCTATCATCAGACCAGAAGAGAAGTTTTATTTTGGGACCATCTCAAATTATTAAGTACAGACATACTGGAATTGCTCATTATTACCATAATTTCAGCAGTCTGTCCACTGCTACCATTATGGAAATTGCTATAGGAGAAAACCAGAGTGGTGGTTGCAGTCTTAAGCCCTAACCAAGTAATCACACCATTGTGTGTGGACCTTTGCACCTGCACAGATCTCCACTGAACTCAGGTGGCTCCAAGCAGGTGAAAGGGCTCTCCTGTCTAGACCTGAGTATGGGAATGGCGCCTTGAATGGTTATTTAGATATATTTATGTGAGCACATATAAAACCAAAACACTCAAAGGAAATTAATGCGGCAAAAAAATGTAATGCACAATCAAGGTAAGAATTGAAACAACGGAGGAAAAGAACCAAGAAATTCTCAAAGCATCCAATCTGATCTTTAGTAGAGCTGGTCAGATGTTAAAAGTTAGTATTTTGTTGAAAAACAATCAACAAAAGGGATTTTAAAATGGAAGCATTTTCAATTGTTACAAGATTTTATCAGCTCTAATATTTATTTTTACAAGTCTGTATAAAGTGCCCATCACTGTGCTCTCTTGTCCATTTGACATAAATTAGAATGCTATGATATCTTCCCAAAATATTTTGCAACCCTCTGATCAATTTTGCTAGGAGGATCCATTTGGCAGATGCTTATGGCACCCTTACTCTGTATATTGTCCCATTTTCTTCACAGCAACCTTAACTCTGTCTCCTGGAAGCTAGCTGAGATTTGTGGTATAAAGTGGTCTCCATTCCCAGTGTGGAGAGTGGATGGATATCAAAATCTGTCCTACTCTATATCATTGTGGCTCATAGAGAAGGCAATCTTTAATCCATACATAGAGGACAGGTGGAGGTAAAGGGGCATACTTATGATTAGTGGGGCAACAAGGAGAATTTTGAGGTTCATGGGATACAAGTAAGGAGAGAACAAAGTTAAGGTTGGTGTGGTCACCTTGGGTCAGGTTTCCAACTTGTGTAAATCAGCATAGCTCCATTGACTTCGGTGGAACAGCAATTACCACCAGCAGAGGATCAAGTTCCTTGATTTATAGTTTCACATCACATAAATAACAAATACTATTTTGCACTTCTCTAAGCTTTAAAACATTAATATATTAAGCTTCACACTGCCCTTGGGAGATAGTATTTCCCTATTATCCATATTTGGCAAATGAGGACACTGCAGTAGAGAGGTTGAGTGTCTTGCTCAAGATCCCACAGGAAATCCTTGGCAGCACATGGAATTGAACTCCTAACTTCCAAGCTTATGTTTTAGGCACAATAATAGATTTTTCTCTGCTTTTGCCTCTACGACATTTGTGTTTAAATTGTCAGTCTTGACTATGTATTAAAATGGATTTCGCTAAACTTCTCCTGTTTAATCCTATGATCAAACTTTGCTAAATCTAATCTGTGCACTGTGTGTCATAGACGACTAAGTGCTTGAGAAGTTTAAAGCCATAAAAGTCAGTCAGTTCTGAGTAATTCCTAAATACATTTTAACGGATAGTTAAATGGTTAGTTTCCGGTTTCATTATAAAAGTTTTGCAAATATGTTAAACACCCATCAATGAGACAAAAGAAAAAAAAAGGGGGGGAGAGTACTGATAGAAAGAATGGGGTGAGGAAAGAGTGCATGGAATTAGCAAAGTGAGAAAACATTCAATATAAAGGTGAGACACAAATGGGAAGAGGAGAAATCAGAGGAGGGAGAGAGGGAGAGAGAGAGAGAGAGAATAAAACTACAGTGGAGAGGAATCAGTATTGGAAGAAAGCGAAGACAGAAAAAGTGAGAAAAATCTGACCTTCCTGAAACACCAGCCAACGACAGAGAGAGCTGTCTTCTGAAAAGATAATCAGGCATCAGGAAATAGCAGTAATAAAATCAGGAAATCCCAAATCACCTGACCTAGATAGGAAAACTGAAAATTAAAATTAAAGGGGTCAAGAAGAGAAGGAGAAATGGAAAAGGATTAAAAGGGAGTGCTGCTCTTTTTTGATGTTGATAGGCAAGGATGCCTCTTGCAGGAGTAACAATACCTTTGTACAAAAAAAAATTTGGTAATATTTCCTAACTCCCCCTGAATCTATAGCTAACCATTCTAGTACAAATCACAATGGACAGAGGCAGGAGAAGATAATTCAGCATGGCTGGGCAATGCTTAGAGGATCTCTACATCCTAGCTCATTAAAAAATTTAAGCCCCCCAAACGAGACGGGGTGCATAGAACCCCTGTTGACAGTAAACATCTCATTGGGCTGCACTCAATGTGCCACCTTTTGTATAGAATCTCCATAAAATGCCTGTTGCAATCAGAAATAGACAGTTGGCGGAGCTATTAAGTGTGGAGAATTTGGTCATAATTAAGCAAATCACTAGCTAGATTCAAGATAGGTTGAAGAATAGACAGTTTACACAGAATACAGTAGGTTTACAAGGCATGAATGACTCAGAAGCTATCAAATGAGAACAGTTCCTCTGACGACCTGAGAAAACCCTGGCAGAAGCTTCTGCATATGCTTTAATAGGTTTGCAGTTTAACCCTGGTAATGTATAGGAATTGGGACATATCCCTTTAAATAGCTGTAAGTCCTAGTGGTGCTCACTGTATTCTCTGTATTAGAAACCAGACAGAACTGTAGTATGTAGGTAGCTAGGCCTTGCATGTCATGTGTCGTTAGTACACACTGTTATTTGAACTCAGATGGTCCCAGTTGGGTTCTTCATATTACTCTTATGTAAAGTGCTTAAGACACAACCGCCCTTAAAATACTGCTTCTAAACTTCTATTTAACCAACATCATTTGTCAGACAACTTACCAGATAATCTTAATATAACATGATAGTCCCCTCAATTACCAACCCTTTCATTTCCACACACAAAATACGGTGTAAAACTTTTGCACATGTAGCTCCTCTCTGATGGAATTCTGCCCTGTAGGAAGCCTAACTGGCAGACTCAATTTTCATTGGTTATCTAGTTTGAAGACCATCTCCACTCCACTCCCTGCAGAATTACAAACATTCAGTATATTTAATTTGGCTTGAATTTTGTGATGCTTGTGAATGGCACCATAGAATATACATATAATCCTACGTTCATTGAAGACAGTGGGAGATTTTTCCATTGTCTTCAGTGGAATCAGGATCAAGGTCAGTATTTCCCGGGTGGATATGCAGCACCAGGGTTTGCAGCAGTTATTGCAATGTGTTACCACAAAATACTAATGGTATGGTGTACATAGTATTTCACAATGCCTTGTATTGTACTTCTGTTGGCTTTTTTAGAACACCAAAAAATAATTCATATAAAAAAATTTGGGGCTCAATTGTGAGCCAGCCTTATGCACCCACACTGGTATGTAAGGGAGCATGAGCCACCCCCTTACACTGCTGCTTGGGCTACCTGCACATGACGGGGGGGGGGGGGGTTGCGTGAAGCGGGGGAAGGAGTGGCTATAAATGAAGAGCAGCCTCCTAAGAAGCCACTACCCCCACTCCTGTGCAGGTCTTGGCTGTACTAGGAAGATAAATATCTTCTACACCTCACTTCCCTCCAAAGCAAGGGGGAGCAGGGACCAAGTTGTGACAATCCCAGTTCAGTCTCTGCTCTGTTCCTGGGGTAGCACATATCTCAGAATAGATTGTAAGGGGCCAATTCAGGCCTTGATGAGGAAAGCAAGGAATGACACCCACGTCACATCAATGACATTCTCATATAGTTAACAAATGACTTGAACATATTGACAAACTAAAAGTAGCACTGAATATGACAAGGGCTGAAACATCTGAAAAATGAAATCTAGGAAATGTTTCATATAGGAAAGGCACAAAGCCTGACTGCACTAAGGTTGAAGCAATTACTGAAGTGTCAGGGCCATACAACAAACAGAAACTACAAGGATTTCTAGGGATGGTGACAGCTCTTTTCTTTTTCATTCTACAAATGTTCTTCGTAACTGTGCACTTTAGAGACAGCTATTACAGAAAGCTACAAAGCAGCATGCGAGAAGAGACTCAAGCAATTGAGATGTTGAAAGCACTTTTCTTCACATAGATTTCAGAGCTGCAGTCAAGCTGACATTTGATGTTTCAAAGAGTGGCAGAGGAACGGCAATCACACTACAATGTCTTTCCTGTCACATACAGAACAGGACAGAACAGTAATTGACGTCTTATGGCTCTATTTAAATGTGGCCAAAGGATGGCTCAGAGTTCTGCAACATAGTGTAATTATTGGGGTTCCTCTCTATTCCAAGCCCACAGGATGCAAATAGTGTGCTCAGTGTACCATATCTTGCAGGCAAGCACTACAGGAACTTGCACCTCCACAAGCTCCACAGCCACTGCTCATCATACCAAGCTTGCATTACAATGTGATCCCACCAGTCAGTGCTTATTTCTCTGGCTCAGATGTGGTACTCCATCCTTTGCAGCTGCTCCATGAAGGCCACCAACAACCTTGAATTGGTTCACTCTATGTCCTACAGCAATCTGCACTTCAGGAAATTGTCATGTTCTGTGCGGCGATTCTTGCAGCTCTGCAAATACTGGAGGATCATGTGTCCTGTTCTTGCAAGGCACGTGATAATAGTGTAGCATTATGTGGGTTCTATACTTCTGTCAAAGATTTTAGACAGCAACAAGTCCTGTGCTGGTTCGTTGGATTTTCAAAATAGGCATGAAAATTATGGGATGAGATGGCATTATAGGGTGGAGAAAACTGCATGATGGGAACTTGACCCTGCAATCCCAGTCACCCCTGCGCTACTCATTTCTGTCCCATCATACCTTGCCAAAATATCCTAAATGACAGTATGCTGGATGGTGGTGAGTTGCACACTGGGATAACTACCCATGGTGCACCTCGCTATATATCGAAACAAGCACTCCTGGTGAATATGTGCACCACGGACACAAGGAGCCAAGTATGCACATGCACAGTGATATACTGACTGCGGCAGCTTTATACCGATGTAACTTGCATCACCAAAAGTTTGTAGTGTAGGCACACCCTAAAATTGCACAATTAAGTTCTCTCATGTCAGGAACTAGCACAATAAAGGTTAGCTCTGCCCCTTTCTGCTAATGTATTTCAGAACTGACTTTATTTACTATACGTTTTCTTTTCAACAAGCAACATGCCTTCCCTGGATGCAATTCACGGAATGAGGGAATGTGCTATCAAGTTATGTAGTCACTATGTTCCAGCAAATGTTCATTATTACTCTATATTGTTATACTCAGGGTGTGATTTTCAAAATCACTCAGCATTGATCTAACACTGCTCCCACTGAAGTTATACATTTGAAAAGTCCACTCAATCCTCATAGTAGTATCTGATATAAGATAGTGTGAATTTCATATCAGTGAAATTGCTTGTCTCTTTGGTACTTGTATATCCATTATCATAGTATCTGAGCACTCACAGTTTAATGTACTTGTCCTCACAACTGTTCCTACCCAGTAAGACAGGGAAGTACTATTATCCCCATTTTACAGACAGGGAATTGAGACAGACATCAAGTGACTTGCCCTTGGCCACACAGGAAGTGTCAAGACACAAAATAGTACATAATTATAAAAGTTGCAGGAAAAAAATGTACTGTATATTGAGAATATTTTGGGGTTGTGCAGTTAAACTCCACAGTAATGTATACACATTGGGGAGTGTTAAACTGTATACCAATAACTGTCACTTTTGGGGTTTCAGTTCTGTAACTGTGGCACCTTAACATTTCCCCGATCTACATTTTCTGTATGCAATTTGCCAGTTTTTTCTTTTAAACTAGAAAAACAAAAGGGTTAGTTGGAGCTTCTCTCTAGGATTGAGCAGTTATTCTGGCTTGAAAATAGCACCTATAAATTCCATAATCTGGAACGATTTGGCTGGACAGCACCAGACCATGCCCATATGTTTTAGGAAGGCCCACAACAAGGGGACTCTCCTGAAAACCTTAAGAATTGCTCAGCTGGGGAAGGTGTTTTTGATCTTCCCTAGTTATGGCGCTGCTAGTCACAATGTGGCTCCTGTCTGGGCTTTCTACACAACAGGCAGTAACATTCCTTCTGCACCCCTCTTGAGGAGCCCTTGCCCCAGATCCTGGGTAACTTGAAAGATACACAAGGACTGAGTGAAGCAGACTCCTGTGAGGTTATCGCTTCATCCCCTGCATACCTTCACTGTATAGTCACACTTAGCAGATCTGTTCCTTAGCTTCGCGATGTATGAGTGGGATTTACAAGAGCATGCGGCAGCACTTTAACGTGCCTTGTATGGTCGTGGCCCCACCTCAACGAGGGGCATAGCTCCCAGCGCCGGGGCACTGTTTACACTGGTGCTTTACAGCGCAGCAACTTGTTGCGCTCAGGGGGGTGTTTTTTCACACCCCTGAGCGAGAAAGTTGCAGTGCTGTTAATTGCCACTGTAGACAAGCCCTAGACCAATGCCATCCTACATATTCAGCAGTAAGTGTTACACATGCTCAGTATGTGATTTCAAAGGCTCATAATCAACCCTAAACCAATTTTTTCAGGAAAAATTCAAATTCACATAACCCAGGGATGACTACTTCCTTGCCACTTTTAAATTTTCAACCAGCCATTATATCAGCAAAGTTCTTTAAAAAAAAAAAAAAACAAAACAAAAAAAAAAACGCAACAGCTTTTTTATAAAAGGGAAGCATTTATTTTCCCTCCACTCTCCTCATTTTCAAGAACACGTATACAAATTTTGATCACCTTTACAAACAGTCACCTTTGAACAGAAACCAAGCATGGAAAACTTCAGTCTGATAGCTGCAAGTTTCAGAAAGTTATGTGCAACAGAGAATAGGCTTTAGAATGGAAAGCATTATGCAGTTTTTGCTGTTGCCTCTGCTATGCGAAGATATACTCACTGTTACCTTTTAACCACACCTGCACCTCATTCTCCTGCTTGGTCTGTCAGTTACCCTCTGTGAGAGCCTTTGGGAATCACCCTCCTTGGATTGGATCTCATGATCCATGACCCACTAGACCAGGGGTTCTCACAAACTTTTTGGTGGCCTCAGAGTGCGGCCACCATCTCTTGCTGGGGGCTGCTCTCACAATTTTTCCTAAAATACTGAATTAAATTTAGGAAAAACCAAGTAAATCTACACAAATACATGCCAAAATCATTGGCATGTATTTATGTAGGGTGGTTGTTGTTTTATTTGTTTTGTTTTTTTTGCAGACTTAATAATAAAAATGTATAGTTGTCTCTATTCTTTACTGGACCTAACCAGAACACAAATCAGGCGCTTTGCACATTCTTGTCTTTTTTCTTGTTGTTTTTGCTTTTTTAGTTGCTTTTTTTTTTTTTTTAAGACTTGCTAGAGAGCAAGTCTGCTCTGAAAAGTGATATTAACAAACATACAAGTATCACTTTCCACAGCAGACTTACTCAGTCCCGGCAAGCCTGGGTACAAATTAAGCCCTGGATGGGGAAGTGAGTACAGAGGCAATGGGGCACTGGGGGAGGCAGTGAGGACCAGGGTGATGGGGGGAGGGGGGGGAGATTGGGGCCAGAGCCCGCCACCGCATGGCCAGGGAATGGAGCCTGAAGCCCCATGGCAGGAGCCTGCCACCCACCACCAAAGGGCTGAACCCAGACCCCACCGAGCCCGGGACAGTGAGGAACTCACTGGCTGCCTGCTCCTCCAGCTTTTGTGTCTCTAGAGGGGGCAGGGCCCAGCCACTACTGAAGGCCACCCCTCCCCCTATCACAGCCCAGGCAGCTGTGGCTGCAAGAAAAGCACCTGGTGGTCGCATTTGAGAAATACTGCACTAGACTGACAGAGTGGGTGGCTCCAGGTAGGCTGACCAGACAGCAAGTGTGAAAAATTGGGACAGAGGGTGGGGGGGTAGTAGGAGCCTATATAAGAAAAGCCCCAAATATCGGGACTGTCCCTATAAAATCGGGACATCTGGTCACCCTAGCTCCAGGACCTGGCCTTCATTTAGCCTGCACAACCTTGAATATCAGCTACCTGCTTGTTTATTCTCCTCTGGTATGGAAGGCAGGGTGAACTTCCTAGCAGACAGCAGTTCTCCTTTAAAATGAGCTTTATTAAAGAGTAAAAAGAGCATAGGGAGAAATAGAGAGCATAAAATTAAAAGTAAAACTTACAATGTACTTGACTACAGGATATTTCCTATTATGTTACAGAAGAAAAAGATACAGGTTAGGTCACTTCATGTCTCTTGAGACAAACTTAGGGTACGTCTATACTTACCCGCTGGTTCGGCGGCAAGCAATCGATCTTCTGGGATAGATTTATCGCGTCTTGTCTAGACGTGATAAATCGATCCCAGAAGTGCTCGCCGTCGACGCCGGTAATCCTGCTCTGCGAGAGGAGTAGGCGGAGTCGATGGGGGAGCCTGCCTGCCGCGTGTGGACCCGCGGTAAGTACCTTTAAGTTCGAACTAAGATACTTCGACTTCAGCTACGTTATTCACGTAGCTGAAGTTGCGTATCTTAGTTCGAACTGGGGGCTTAGTGTGGACCAGCCCTTAGCGTCTGGTCTCCTAGTCAGCTAAACAGCACCCTTTGTTCTTCCCTGAGTCTATGTGTGTGTCTCTCTCTCTCAAGAAGTTCATCTATGAACATACTCAAAGTTTTGTTTTTATGAATTCTGTCAGAAAGCAGATTTGGAGCCTAGAGCGGAGACTTGTTTAATCAAGAAACAAAGCTTTGTGATGAAACAAAATTGATTTCAGTAGAAATCAAAATAATTCATAATTAGATCATCCATTTGGAGAACAAAAACAATAAGATGTTACTTCCGTGACAAGTGGACTATACGGGCACTTTCACTTAGGCCAGTAACACCTGTTCAAAATTTACCTTTAAGAATCTTTGGGACAGGTTCACGGTCATGGCGTGGGAGGAAATGATCCAAGGGGGAAATGTTCTCATGCAAAAACCTACTATGTTACACTATGAACTGTTCAAGTAAATACATTATTCACCAAGCAATATTGAATGAACAAATGTATTAAAAATCATGATCTGTTCATATATCAAACAGGAAGGAGGACTACGTCCCCCAAAATAAGTTACTTGCATTGATTTATTTGACCCACTTTAGCCAGCACATGAAGAGAGCTCTATAGCTAGCTCTTACAGGAGCGAAAAAGATTGAAAGTCTAGAGCTCAATTCACTAGAGCTTAACAGTGTTTGTGAACTAGGTCATTCTATCAAATATTTTTTTGGTAGACATCCTCCTCCCCAGGAATCTGAGCAACATGCTATTGTAGTCTCTCTCCAGTTTGGGGCTACATATTTCATATTTTCCCTCTGACCTTGCTCCTGAATCTAGCTCTTCATATATAGCAGAGAAATGAACTACTTCCACTTAGCTCCAGGCTTGTTGATATCAAATCCATCTTTGAAGCAGAAACACTGCACCCAACCACATTAAACTGAGAACAAAAAAGAGCTGCATTTTATGTAGTCCCCAAACCAAAATTACATGAAAGCTCCTAACAAGCATCTCCCTCATGCTTCTGCTATATGAACATCTTCTTACCAGGTTTTCCTTTCCTTGTCACATCAGTGGATTTAGGGGGAGCCTACTTGGAGAATTCTCTTTTCCCTGTCCCATGTTCTCTTTGATTCTTCCACTACCATCTAGTATTTCCTGTTCAACAACTCCTTCAACTCTTGGTCCAAGGTCCCTTCAGCTCCTTTCACTACCATAGGTTTGAAGCTCTTTAATACCTATGGCACAAATTCAGGCCTGAACCCTGATTCTCATTCTAGTTTAGATAATCTCTGCACAAGAACAAAAACAGAGAGGAGGAAGCAAAGTTTCAGGCTGGCCCCAGAGGAAATTTAAACCAGTCTCAGGGCTACTTTAATTTACACCTGGTTGCCCATAACCCAAAAAAGGATGATTCTGAGTGCCTGGATAGCTGAAGTGCAGTAGCACTTCTGCCACATCTCTTCCCCTGACCAGGCCCCTTCTACAAGGGGACTACAAGGAGGCATGGCAGAGAGCTATTATGCCAGTTCTATGCCATGTGGCAACTCTCCCCTATACCAGGGGATTTCCCCTAGTGGCTGAATCCAGTTGTTTTTATACCACCAGAGCAGTATAAAGGAGCTATAATACAATGGAGAATCTGACACCAGTATATGCTGGTACTGTATTCACTTCAGCCAAGAACTTTCCTTTGATTTGTGGGGCTCCATTAGTGCTCAGAATAACTATCCTGCAATATAGTAGATCTTTATTTGGCTGTATTAAAAATAGACAAAATATTTAGAATTAACTGAACCAATAAAGCAATGGTTTATTAGTATTAAATTCTACTAAGCTGGAAACAAATTAACTTATAATAAAGGTTTTATGGACAGTCTAGTGTTGCCAAGTTTTTGTTTTTTAAATTTAGGAAAACATAAGCAAAGAGAGGCATTTAAAGTTGTATTTAGAAGTACAATTTATAAATGTAAACATACGTTATACATCACTGAAATAAGATTTTCCATTTATTGATCTAAATAAAGCAAAATATTTATTTTGGTAATGGGCTTTTCCACAAAACAAGACATTATATCAGATATGGTGACTTATTCATAAGATCTGCTTTGATGTGATTACTCTCTGAAGGCTAGTGTGTCTGTTGAGTTTTGGTTTTGCGCCTCTCAGCCATAGATGCAATTTTTCACTAATCAAGCAAGAAAACATAAGGGTCTGAATCTCTTTTGAAGTCATTTTTTCCCCTCCTTCTTCCCCATTATGCCTCAAGCACCAGCCTCAAACCACCAAACCCTCAGGGTGCGAGTCATGCTGATGGTTATTAGAAGTAATTACTCTCTAGCCATTGGAGGCACCAATGAATTTCAGATCATTGGCCAGAGGACCCCCCTTGAAAGTTATGAGAAGTGCTCCCGCCTCACAGAGACTGATGAATGTGCACCATCTGTGATGCTCCCGGTCCCAGAAGTATGAGACTAAGCACTGTCTTGAACATGTGACTACAGCACTGCAATGTGTTACTACTTTGTCAGAAGACAGGTATTCCCTATATTTAAAATGGGCATGCGTCCTCCTAGCAGTAATGCCATAACCTGTGGTTAAAAGAATAATTTTAAAGGACCCCCCCTCTTACACACACACAGCTTAGTACGAGTTGAGAAAGAAAGCATTCCTTATGAATGACAAAATTCCTTTATCCACCCTGGAAAGCCTGCTTCTCCATTTTTGTTTATGGAAAACCTATGAAATATAAACGTCACAAATTCTGGGGAGCTAGGTACATGGCATAAAGGCAGTGCCCTGTCCCAGCCAGAGATCTACAGGAATGCACTCATTGTGTGTGGAATCTAAGTCCTGAATTTGTCCCCTTACAAGTCATAGGAACAACAGAATTGGTCAAAAATGGAGCTCCATCCTTAATTCTGAATTTCCTGGCTGTGCATTTTAACCAAGACCCATATGGGATGCTTTCATAATTTAATTCTTATAATAATTTAATATAATTATCATCCTGTATGAATGTGTGTTCTATTTCTGAGCAGTGAAGGACAAGTAAACTGCCAGGGACTGACAAGTTTGCAGAACTATACCCTCGACAGTTTATACATCAAGACCTCAGGTGCACAAAATCTAGAACAAAAGAAATACCATTTAAAAAAAGTTCTCTGGGTGTTTCTCCAGTGTAACTAAAACATTATTACTATTTTGAAACGCCCTCATGTTTGTCCTCTGATAAAGTCTCTTCAGGTATTTGTTCTCATTACTAGAGATATAAATAAATATCTAATAAACTACACCTCTACCCCGATATAACGTGACCCGATATAACACGAATTCAGATACAACATGGTAAAGCAGTGCTCCGGGGGGGGGGGGGGGAGGAGGGGGGGCTGCGCACTCCGGTGGATTAAAGCAAGTTCGATATAATGCGGTTTCACCTATAATGCGGAAAGATTTTTTGGCTCCCGAGGACAGCGTTATATCGGGGTAGAGGTGTAATAATAAATTCTCTGCCACATCTTGCCTGAAATGGGAGTAGGGGCACTAGGGGAAGTTGATTTTGTGAAGTGAAATATTTTTTGGTTCATCTCAGGTTTTTTAAGTTGGTTACCATTCTTGTTTTGTTGTTTTACAGAAAAGTCAAAAAAACCCACACACATTTGAAGGTGGAAAAATGCCATTTTTCTGTGAAAAGCTGCCAGTTTTTCCACATAGAAGTTTCAGAATTTGGACCAGGGTAGGATTTTATCTTTTTTGCCATGAAAGTCCACAGTTGCAGAAACAGCAAATTTTCCCCCTTGATCAACTATAGAAATCTTGCAAAAACTCATGAAAATCTCAGTTCTTGCACATCAGCAGCTCATGAGGCAAAAATGGATAGCTTCACACACAGCTCTCTTCATTCATTATTGGTCTCAGGCTTCATGCCACACACAACTGACAGTTTCTGCTGCAGGGAACCCTGGGCTTGAACTAGCCAAAGAGACGGAATTGCCACTCACTTTTAGAGAGCTGTGCTACCTTTAACTCATTGCTGACAATTTGAGACAGTACTGGATAATTTTCTCCATATTATCAGACTAGTGAATAACAAACTTCTAATTTATAATTTAATTCCAAGGTCTGTGTCATTAAAATAGAAACTCAAAAGACTTCATTCTGTAACAGTATATGCTGCCTGTCTGTCTTTCAATAGAGCTGGAAATGTTTCTGTACTTTAGTGCTAAACATTTTAGTGACCTCACCCCACGCTACTACATCTTCTTAATTTTACTCTATATTTTTCTATTATGTGTGAGAATTATAGATTTATTTGTATTTAGTTACTGTTATATTCTTTTAAATGGTTTGATTTCTGGATTCATGGGATAGTTGTCTCCATTCTTTTACCCTTTGTACTGCATATTAAAGTTACATTCATGTTATGACAGAAAGCTGAAAAGCAAGAAAATGAACAGTTAAGATGCTGTACTAGACTCTGGTATGTCCCAATTGAAAGAATAAGGTTTCTTCCTGAATTTCATTTTAAAATATGAATCCACTTTTAAATTATAGGAATGTACAAAAACAACTGGAAATCTCTTATCTTTGAGCCCTTGTAATTCAAAACAAACTATTCTCATTTTGAAGGACAATTTAAATCCCAAGGTCAGTGTTATACTGGAACTAGAAACAGTTAGAAAAACAGAAAATGAGGCTTGGTTTTTAATAGTGATGAGTGCCAAACAAAGAACACTTACTCAAGACAAGAGAACGTTAGACATGATCTAATAAAGCCTTGGAGCTCAATGTAAACTGCAAGGTCTTAAGCTGCTGTAACTTCATCTTATTTACATGAAAAATTAAAGCAAATGGTAAGTGTGTTAAGAAAGGTCAGATTCTTTAAAAAAAATCTACTAAAAAAAATCAAAATGTTAAATAGATGAATTGACTGAAAGATTGTTCATTCTCTGGCTCCAGCTCCGTTTGTCAGAGTACAATTACCCTCATTATTAGAATTTAGGTTACATCCTCATGTGTGTCTCTCTGTTCATGAATAAAAATCTCTCCATCTGAACACCTCCTACAAATAAATTCAACAGCTCCCATTTTTTGTTCAGACGAATGGCATGTTATATTACACATAAACACATACACATACACAGACACAGACACAGAATAAAGACTGGGCTTAGGGGAGTGTAAACATTAATGCAGCTACAGATATTAGGCATGTGGAAAATAACCCTTTTGCCCATATAAAATACAAGTTTATTTTCATATGGTATTAATAAATAAAATTGTTTACAAACATTCATTGCTCACTGAAGAACCGCACAAATCCTGCAGGTATGGTGTAGATGTAATACAAGATGACAAGCACTCCTAAGGGTGTTAGCATTCTATCAGCAGCAAAAAGACAAACATTGCATTTCCCTACATGGCATTCTGATGCCCTTGTTACTGTATCATAGGGTGGCTGATGTCAGTCACTATAGATCTAGGTGACTGACACAGAAGCCTTCTGGTAATTGTCTTGGTTTTGCCACAATGTTGTGGGAGAGGGGAAATCAAACTGTTTCATTGGCTTCAGATAAGAAAACAGAGATAGAGGCGTGGGTTTCAGAAATGAGAGTAGATGGAGCTGGGATAATAGAATGAAAAACCTGGGAGGAGGGAGACATTTGAGTTACAGGAGCTATAACAAATGCTGCAATGCAGATAGGTAAACTACAGCATATTTTATTTTGAGTTGCATGAACTCAAAATGCACACTGTTCTTTTGTCCATGGCAACTGCTTGCACTCCATTGTAGTCCCTATTCATGTTCAACGGCTACCCATTAATACTCCTTTAAGCTGCACACCTGCAGTGGCTCAGACCAGTGCACTGGTACCATTAAACTTCTCTATAACCAGCAGACCTAGATCCAACTACACAACAATCTATTTTATTTGTCCTTTTGTTGGCTTTTTAACCCTTTAAAGCAGCGGTTCTCAAACTGTAGCAACTTGAGGACCCGCATTTTGATTTAAAATTTCACAGACACCCCCCGCCCTCCGTCCCAAGGCTCCTGCTCAGCCACAGGCCCCGCCCCCACTCCAGAGAGATCAGAGTTGAACAGATCATTTCAGAAGGTTCCTTCACTGAGACAGAATGAGAAAATGTTTAACAAAGTGAAATACTAGTATGAAAATTGCAACATGATTTCTTTTCTCTATTTCCCAGGAAATGCAGTATATCCATTGTTCAGTGTTATGATTCCACTTTGATGCACACTTCCTCGATTTAAAATTCAGTGAAGAATTTCCCCCATAGCTTTACTCACAAAGTGTCACATACAGCTCGTCAGTTTAACAAGATGTGAACAAACCCCCAAGTGTGTGGTGCTGGGGAGTATTTCCCCTTCCCAATAGTTGCCTATTAACACTGGCAAATTCCCCCCAATCCCACTTTGGGCAGATGGAACGGACTCTGAAATTCTAGAACAAATGTACCAGACTCTCTCTCTCTGCAGCAGCTTTTGAAATTGAACCATGTATAATATGTTATTGATAGAGTTCTCCCCCGCCCCCCCCGACACTAAACTACTGACCACTGTCCCCAGTATGAGAATATTGTAGTCTGACAACTGGAGTAAAGCAATCCAAAACTTGTTTGCTACTTTATTGGGGACATGCTGTTCACGTTACATGATACTACCATCCATGCTAAACCGACTCATTCAGTCTGAAAGTGCCAAGTGTACATAGTTACTCCTGAGGGAATTCTGCACCAAAATTTTTTAAAATTCGGTGCCAAAAAAAATTAATTATGCACACAATATTTTAAATTTCTGCAAAATTCTACAAATTTTATTTGTCAATAAATAAATGTGGCTCCAGCATGGCAGTGGGGAGCACAGGACACTGGCTGCATTGAGGTAGGAGAACCTGACCCTGAAGCCCCCACCTCCCCTGTATAGGGACTCGGCAGAGAGGCTGCACCTGACCCTGACAGTGCAAGGGCAGGGTCTGCCCCAGAAACACCCCAGAGCCCTGCCTCTCTGCGCCAGGTGCACCAGGTGTGGGTGGGCAGGCTCAGCCCAGCAGGATCCAAGTGTGGAGGGACTTAGTGTTGGTGGATCCAGGTGTGGGGTGAGAGGTTTCTGTGTGGCGCAATCGGGGTGAAAGTAACTTACAGGACTTACCGGTACTGCCAGAGTCCCGGGGGTCGTGGCCTCAACCGGAAGAGGTGGGGCCTCAAGATTTAAAGGCTCTGGGGCACCAGCTGGAGCCCCAGGGCCTTTAAATCAACCCGGGGCTCCCAGCTGCAGAGGTGGCTGGGAGCCCCCGGGGCTCAGGGGCAAATTAAAGGGCATGGGGCTCTGGCTGCCGCGGAGCTCCGGGCCCTTTAAATCCCCCCCGCAGCTCCGGCAGCCGGGCTCAGGTGTGGATTTAAAGGGCCCGGAGCTCCTGCGGCTGTGGGGAGCCACGAGCCTTGCCGGGCTGGGGCCAGGATTTAAAGGGCCCAGAGCTCCCGCCACTGCGGGGAGCCCTGAGCCCTTTAAATCCCGGCCCCAGCCCAGCCGCCAGAGCTGTGGGCAGGATTCAAAGGGCTCTGGGCTCCCTGCTGCGGCAGGGAGCTCCGAGCCCTTTAAATCCCAGCCCCAGCCCGGCTGCTGGAGCTGCGGGGGGATTTAAAGGGCTCTGGGCTCCCTGCAGCGGCGGGGAGCTCAGAGCCCTTTAATCCCCGCCGCGGAAGGCAGTGCAGTCCGGCATGGCGTACTGGCTCTTGCCAGTACGCCATACCGGACCGTACCAGCTTACTTTCACCTCTGGGCGCAATTTGGGTGCGGGCGGCTCAGTGGGACATCTGGATACACAAGGCTGGTTGCGGGGGGTGGGGGGGGAGGTTTCCAGGTGCAGGGGCAATGGGATCTGCAGGGGATCCAGGTGAAGGTGGTTGGGGCTCAGGACAGGGGGCCTGGGTGTGGGGAGATGGGGCTTGGCAGGGAGCCTGGGGGGCTCAGTGTGGGGGTTGGGTGCTGGGGGAGTGGGGCTAGATAGGTTGGGGGTCCAGGTGCAGCTGGTTGGGGATCAGTGGGGTGGGGGTCTGGGTGTGCAGGGCTCGCAGGGGTCCAGGCATATGGGGGGTAGGGCTTGTTAGGGTGAGGGTTCAATGGGTCTGCTTAACGGGGGAGCCCCAGCTGCTGCTGAGGGGATGCCACATGCTGGGCTCCTGCTTTCCCTTTTCTTCTCCAGTCCACTCTCCTCACTCCCACATTCCCCTCTCCCTGCCCTATTCCACTCTCCCTTCTTTCCCCTCTTCCCCCTTTTCTCATTCCCTCCACCCCTCTTACCCAGCCCCACCACGGGCACTCACTGTTGCACAGAAAACAGGCTCCCAGCACACAGAAGGGGAGCACGACTGGCACTAAGACCCAGGATGTGGCGTTCAGCTGCAGAGTCAGCGGAGCTGAGATACAGCCTCCTTCAGCTGGGTAGGTCTGTGCTTGCAGAATGGGGGAGGGGGAGCAGAGGCAGCAGCAATCCCTCCCCAAAAACTGCACCCATGGTCGCCCCCCACCCTTCACCCCTGCACGGCTTCCCTGCCGTTTTCTGCAGGGAAACACAGGAAATCTGCGGGGGCTCGGAGCGTTCTCTGCGGCATGCAGTCCTGCAGAATCCCCCTAGGAGTACATATTGCTTGATTCAGAGTAGCAGCCATGTTAGTCTGTATCCGCAAAAAGAACAGGAGTACTTGTGGCACCTTAGAGACTAACAAATTTATTTGAGCATAAGCTTTCATGGGCTACAGCCCACTTCTTCGGATGCATAGAATGGAACACACAGAAAGAAGATATTCATACATACAGAGAACATGAAAAGGTGGGAGTAGCCATGCCAACTGTAAGAGGCCAATCAATTGAGATGAGCTATCATCAGCAGGAGAGAGAGAAAAAAACCTTTGAAGTGATAATTGAGATGACCCATAGAAGGAGTGAGGATATATTAACATGGGGAAATAGATTCCATTAGTGTAATGACCCAACCATTCCCAGTCTCTGTTCAAACCTAAGTTAATTGTATCTAATTTGCATATTAATTCAAGTTCAGCAGTCTCTCTTTGGAGTCTGTTTTTGCTATTTATACTATTGCTTGAGTATCACTGAACTTTGAGCTGGGGAAATACTGGTGAAAGTTCTTCATCCACATCTTTGCGAAAACCAACTTGGGATTCAGACCAACTTGGTATTCAGTCCAACTTGTTCTATACTTTAGCAAGGTTAGAGGCTGTAATTTCACTCATATGGGAAAGATTAATCCATAACATTTGCTTCAAGAACCCCAAATGGCTTAGAGGAATTGCTCTCAGGTTGAATAGACAGTATTAGTTATTTTTAGAGTAATTAATTAAATTAATTAATGCTTTTTTGAAAAGATGTTTTCCTCAATCATTTTTCATAAGATACTAATAAAAATACTGGACTTCACTCAGTTATATCAGTTTTACATCAATGCTATTCCCATTCTGGAAGCAGTCAAGATGCAAAAGCACAGGTTTAAATCTTAGCTGCATATGTCATCTTTTATAAAGATCAGTACATAAGTTAAAGACAAATGTTTTAAATAAACAGCTCCCTCAAGTAAAGACTCCAGGTCCCAGTGGGTAGAACAAGGGATGGGGGAGTAGGGAAAGCTGTGTTCTAATCCCAGCTGGGAGTGACTAAGTGAGTCACTTCACTTCTGCGCCTCTATCTGCTCTGTAAAATGCACTAATGGATGACAAAGGTAACCATAGGCCAGTTAGCTTGACATTAATCCCAGGTAAAATCATGGAAAGGCTCATATGGGATGCAATCAGTAAAGTCTTAAGGAGGGTAGTAGAATTAATGCCCATAAATCATGCGTTCCATTTTGCAATACATTTCAAGGATTCAGAATTTGTTTTCTTGCCACATCAGGATGAAAACGCGATCTTTGGAAATTCTTTTGCAAAAAAGCAGAAAGAGCTCCAGAATGGCTCAGTGGTTAGAGCTTTCACTGGGATGCAAGAGACCCAGCTTCCAGTCCCTGCTCTGCCTGAGTCAGTCTCTCTCTCTCTGGCCCAATGATTACTTAAATTTATACAAAGCGAAACAGTTCCAACATAAGAGGTTGAGTCTATGCCCTAGCTAGATCACTCACCTGTGATGTGGGAGACGCAGGTTTAAATCCCTGCTCCAAATAAAATAGTGCAGAGACTAGAATCTGGGTCTCCCACATCTCAAGTGAGTGTCCTAACCACTGGACTATTCTGGGGTCTCTCATACGTATATCAATAAATGAGAGGGAGACAGGGAGAGATATTACAGATGGGGAAACAGTACTTGTTTACTTCAGAGGGGTATTGTGAGGATAAATATATTAAAGATTGTAAGTCACTCGTATGCTACAATAATGGGGCTATATAAATAGCCAAGATAAATCAATCTGGATCATTTGGTAATATAGGATCATTTGAACATGCCTATTAATACAGGCAAATACAAAGTCATATGTTTAGGAGCAAAGATTATAGGTCACACTTACAGGATGAAGACTATTTTGGAAAGCAGTGACTATAAAAGGGATTTAGGGATCATGGTGGATAAGCAACTCAGTATGAGTTCCCAGTGTGGTGCAGTGGCTAAGAAAGCTAATTCGATCCTTGGATGTTTAAACAGGGAAATAAGAAGCGGTATTACTACTGTATACAGCATTAGTAAGACCATTACTGGAATACTGTGTCCAGTTCTGGTATCTCTACCTTAAGAATGATGCTGGCAAATTGGAAAGGGTTCAGAAAAAAGCTACAAAAATGATTTAAGGTCTGGAAAACCCATCTTACAGTGAGTGACTAAAGAAGCGCAATTTAGTTTATTCAAGATAATGATAGGAGTTTGATCAGTTTATAAATACCTGCACGGGGAGAAGATTTCCTGTGGTAGCAGATTCATTAATCTAGTATTCAAAGTGTGGAAGCAGAAAATAAGAGAAAAAGGAGGATCTAGGGGTAAATGTCTTTAGGCCATTTTAAAGTTTTGAGCAAAAGGTAACTTTGACCCTAACAACAAGAGAGTTGTAAGAGATACTGTTTTCGCCTTGCTTTAGTTGATAAGAATGGAATGCTGACTTAAGCAGAAACCTTGAGATAAGGTAGTGTCTGGAGGCAGTTTGTATAAACAAAGGATAACCATTAGCCATTGATGTATGTAACGGGAACCTATAAATACTTGTCTTATACTGCTTGTAGGGGGAAGATCTGCCTAAGGTCAGGGGGACCCCATGTCCGACCGCAGTCTTCCCTTGCAATTGCTTGTAATAAACTGTCTGACTTGTTGCTGACAAACGCAGAGTGAGGACTTGTTTTCTTCCACAATTTGGTGCCATGACTCGGATGGCAACACCTGGCTGAGACAGCAGCAATCACTACGTACTGTTCCCCTTTGAACCCCAAGGTGCCAGACAAGAAGTAAGAGACCTTTTGAAATCTCTAGTGGGGTTCAGAGGAGGACTGCCCGCGGGCCCGTCTGTCCCTCTTGGGCTCACGCCATGTGAACTTATTGATTTTGCAACAAGGTCAGATGCAAAGCAGTGCTGAGGAGATTGCCGCCTCAAATATGGGACAGGTTGCAGCTGCATATCGGTGCTGAGGAGATTGCCACCTCACATAAGGAAAGGTTGTGATAAATCTGGACGTAAGGAATCTGGGGTTCGGCTGTTAATTGAGAGCATTGGTGGTTCAGTGGTAGAATTCTCGCTTGCCTTGCAGGAGGCCCGGCTAGCTCAGTCGGTAGAGCAAAGGGGGGGGAGGGCGGTGTTTATCTCCGTGTTTTTGCATTAACACAGCTAAGGCAAACCCGTTGCGCTCATGGCAGAAAAGAACAAATGGTTTAGTGTAATCAGGAAGTCCAAGTGCCGGGGCACTAGAAAGGGCTTGTTTAATGTCCACGAAAGCTTGTTCAGCCTCCTGGGACCATAGAAACGGCTCAGGAGTGTCTGTCTTAGTCAGATTTTGTAATGGTTTAATTGTTGTTGCATAACCCAAAATCCACTGCCTGCAGTACCCAGTCATGCCAAGGAAGGTTCGCATTTGAGAGATAGTGACAGGCCTGGGCAATTTTAAGAAAATTGTAATGTGGGAATCTGACAAATGACAGGTGCTGGATGAAATAGCATGACCAAGGTAATGGACTCAGTTGGCACAACTGGAGCTTTTCCCGAGATGCCTTGTGACCCTTGGCAGCAAGAGCAGTCAAAAGAACTAAAGTATCAGTTTTACAGAATTCAAAGGAAGAGGATGCCAGCCAAAGATCATCCACGTACTGTATGAGTATGGATTTTCTTGGGAAGACCACGTCATCCAGGTCCTTCTTTAGGATCTGGGAAAACAGGGATGGAGATTCGGTATATCCCTGGGGTAAGCGGGTCCAGGTATACTGGAGCCCTTTATAGTTGAAGGCAAACAAATATTGGCTATCAAGATGAACAGGAATCGAAAAGAAGGCTGAACAGAGGTCTACAACAGTAAAATAAGTGGCTGTAGGAGGAATACAAGAGAGAATCGTAGCCAGGTTTGGGACCCAAGACAACAGCATTAACCGTGCGGAGATCCTGAATGAAGCGATAGGTGTTCTTTCCCGGTTTCTTTACGGGGAGAATAGGTGTATTACAAAGACTGGTAGTAGGGATGATAATACCCTTTTGTAACAAAGAATCTATCACTGGAGCTATTCCTTCTTCCACTTCAGAATGTAGTGGATATTGTGATACCCTTGGAAGTGGTTTGAAAGGGTCAACAAGAATTTTAACTGGTTCGGCTGTTTGAATTTGCCCTACTTCATTTGCATGCTGAGACCAAAGACAAGAGAGTACTTGTGACAACAGATTAACAAGATCATTGCTGAGAGCCGCATTTGATTGGGCTGGCTCCTTTGTTTGAAGGGTGGCCAACACTAGGTTGGTATTCTCATCAGGGACTTCTAAGAACACACCATCTGGCGTGCAATAGATAATGCAGCCCAATTTGCATAAAAGATCTCTTCCCTTCCCAGCAAGTTAACAGGAGAGGACTGGCTGAGTAAAAAGGCATGTTGATCAGAAATGGGTCCCTAGGAAACAGAAAGGGTTTAATAATCGGATGAGGTACAGGCTGGTTTGAAATACCGATGGCATTAATAGACGAGGATGACAAGGGAACGGAGAGAAACTCAAAGGACCTTAAAGCTGATCTGCTAGCACCAGTATCTACAAGACAAGCTACAGGTTGTCCTTCGATTTTGCAATTTACATATGGGCCTTTTTGATCAAGGGGAATTAAAGGATGCATGATGCAGTTACGTTCCCTTAGGCTGTCCTAATAGGAATTATTTTGTGGAGAAAAAGAAGGCGCATCAGGGTTCGGGAATGGGGGTGAGGGCTTTTTGAGGAGGTCAGTTCGGGCATTCATTTTTCCAATGCCCCTCCTGGCCACAGTAATGGCATGTATTGTTCCTTGTCGAGTCAGGGTGTGAGGGACCTCTCCCTCTTCCCCAACTTTGTCCTCTCCCACCCCTTATTACCCCACGACCTCTCTGTTGATAAGTCTGCAACTGCAAGGCCAGTAGTTTTGTTTCAGAACTTTCTTTCTTCTGCTCTATGCAAGCTGTACAATGGTTGGCAACTGTCACAGAAAGGGGCTTAGTTTGCCAGCTGATGCAGATCAACTTTAACTTCTGTTGAACCTTTGCCAAGAGACCTTGGACAAAAGCAGCCCCCACTGCCCCTCTGGCATTGTTAGCTGGGCAATCCCCGAATATTGTTCAAACACTTTTGTCAATTTATCTAAATAATCAGTGGGGGACTCGCCTTTGTTCTGTTTACAGTTGTTGATCTTTGTCCAATCCGTTTTCCTAGAGCAAATTTCCAGAATGGCGATCACAAGGCAATTTCTAGCCTGAGTCAAGGCCCCTCCAATTCCGGGGTCAGCACTGGGCCATTGGGCCTGAGCGAGTAGCTATTGTTGGACTTCGGATGGCAGAACTACCCGCAAGAGTTGGTTAACGTCTGCCCATGATGGATTGTAACACTGAAACACTGTCTGGAGTTCCTCTCTAAACTTTTCTGGTTCTTCTCTAATATTGGGAAATTCCTTAACTAAATTTCTAAGGTCCCTTGGTGTCCAGGGGGCATGTATTGTGACCCCAGCCCCTTGAGAAGCATAGCCATGTTACCCCCTTACCAGAGCCCCAGACGGCACGAGGACTGAGAGGCCCCAGGATTTCCTGACCCAGAGCCATTTGCTCACACCCCAGTTCGAGAAACCACTGGCCCACTGGAGGTTCAGAAAGGGGTATTGTTGGGAATGGAAGCCCATGGGGAAGAGTCCACCCGAATGACCAAACAGGGAACCACCCAAGATAAGGATCGGTGTTTCATGTATGGCAATTCTGGGCACTGGTCCAGACCCTGTCCTACATGGAATGCAGCTTTGGGAAGATGTGGACCCCGGGGACATGAGCATGTCAAGGCAACCCAGCAAAACTAATCATCGCGGTGTGGGTCAACAGAAGAGAAGCAGTGGGGCTGGTAGATTCGGGGTGTGCCCAGACTCTTTTAACAAGTGTGGTGGTTTGTAACCCACGGCCAACTCAGGGCACTATCACGTTACAGTATGTGCATGGAGACGTGAGGGCCTACCCCCACACTGAAGTGACTTGAACAGTGGGGAGACGAGAAGAGTCCCTGATGACTTGATGCTTGCCTACCCAGGTTTTTTAGGCAGAGATTGGAAGTATTTTGGGGAACTGTTGACCAAGCTGGCAAGTAAGGGCTCCCCTGCCAATGGGAGGCCACAAATAAACCCCAGCACTTGGGGAAATTGGTCTAATGGGGCCACACCCCAAACTTGTAGGAAGTAGCCCAGGGAAGTGGGTCTTGACTCCCCGCTGGGAGGGAGATCCATCTCCCCTGTTTAGGGGTTGATCTACACAGGGCCCTGGACTGGGACCCGGTAGCGAGGGAGCATCTGGGTCCCGCCTCCGTCCTTACAGACTGAAAGGCCAGTGATCTAGCCACTAGGCCATGGAAGACCCTATCACAGGAAGATTCTCCATTACTTGCCGTTTTTAAATCATGATTGCAAATCTTTGCAGAAGATATAATACCCTAGCACAAACACAAGTTATGGACTTGATGGAAGAATTACTCGGTATGGGTGAAACATATTATTTGCCTTTTGTTATAAGTTTGTTCTTAGCTGGTTTACATTTCAAGTTCTGAACAAGTGTAACATCTCTTCTCTTGAGGGATTATCTATTTATGACTTATCATACTGAGATGAAAATAGCAGCGCAACAGAGCAGTAACTACACATCAAAACAAAAAACACTGCTAAAAGAAATGATCTTTAAAATGTTCTGTCTAACCAAATGATTCCTTAAAAATCTCTCAAGAGCACATTACTACCTGAAATAGCATCAAAGGCAGTAATTGGAAGACATGCACTGCATATACAATAGTAAAAGAAATACCCTTTATAGTTGCACCTAACATTTATAATGTCAACTTCCCAGGAGAGCAAGGATGGTCCAGTGATTAGAGTCCTAGCCTGGGACATGGGAGACCTGGTTCAATTCCTACTCTGTGAACATCCTGTCCCATCCTGGGCAACTTGTGGAACTGATGCATAGAGAGACTATCTATAAAATGGAGATAATAGTAAATGGGGCCTATTTCCATACCTCCCTGGTCTCACGTCTCCGGGCAGAGTTCCACTGGGCAGCGTCCGCTGGCTCCTTTGCCACCTTTGAGGAGCAGTGGGCACTGTCCGGGGTTCTCTGCTCGGTGTCCCCATCCGGTACCCTGATTTTGAACCTTTGACTGTCACTTCACTCCCTGTTTTTTCATTAGTTGTCCCACGGATTTAGTTGGTTCCTGGGTCCAGTGGTCCCTCCCGCTAAGCTGGGGGAGGGGCCTTTAGAAGTGGGCGGGTAAGCCCACCCACCTCCCAGTTGATACCAATAAGGCCTCATGGGGGGGGGGGGGGAGAATAAATACATTAAAGCTTGTGAGGTGCTCAGATACTGTGGTGATAGGGGACCATATTCAAAAGCTAAAACAGAATATGCTCAACCCACAAATCTGTGAATTTAGAAAGTAAAGTCTTCCTCTCTAAATGTGATCATGAAAGGATTTTTTAAATAAACTGTCTTGCTCCTTTATGATGTAATAAAGAAGTCATGAAAGGTTTGTTTATTTCTTACTTTTTTTAAACTTGAGAACTATCAAGACTCAGGATATGATTATGCTTGATCTTCACAGCTTGTGTTAAAGATTTAACACCATCACACTTTAATACACATGCTGTAAACTAGGAAAGTGTGATGGTGTTAAATCTTTAACAAAAGCTTAATTTCATCAAAATATTAATTAGTATTACAGGATATGTCCCCCCATCAGGGGGGTGCTGGATTGTGGGGGAATTAAAGTAGGGATTTGGCAGCCTGAGTGGCCTAATTTCCTATGTCACCGTAGCCACCCTCCTAGGCAGGGCTGGGTAGCCCCAGGAGCCAGGATCAATGGGGCTACCCTCCTAGGCAGGAGAGGGCATCCTAGTGGCCAGAGGCGAGTGGGCCACCACCAAGGGATGGGTGGCAGCCAGGGTAGGGGGACCTACTCCACCAGGTCCCAGCCTGTCTGGGCAGGTGTATCCACCATGGGCTCAGCAGGGGTCCTTTCAAAATACACTGAGTCTATCCCCACTTCCATAACCAGATCAATGTCTAGTTCCTCCGGGCTCCTTCTTACCCTTCCTTCCAAATCTAGTGGTCTCAAGGCTTCTGCTGTCTCTCCTCCTTCAGTTGGAGCCTTGCCCCAACTGGCTTCTGCCTCTTGGCACTCCAGCAGTCTCTTTACAGGAGTCTACAACACACATCTGCTCTCTGTGGTGGCCAGCCCAGACTGAGCTGAGTTTCTCTCTTTTATTCCCTCTTCCAGCTGGAGCATGCCCAGCAGGGCCAAGGGGGCATGGCCTCCTCAGCCCATAGGCGTGGTTAACCCCTGCTGAACCAGTGCGGTGTAGGTACATCCCATCACAATTAGTCATTAACACTAAGTGTTAACAAAAGCAGACTGCCTTAAACTGTGTGTGTCTAACTGAAAAGCCCTCTCTTTCTCAATTGCTCAAGTCTTGATCTTGTCATATCATTTCACCATTCTCCAATCATCAGACTTTGTATACACGGGAGAAGTTTCCCCCCTAATTTCCACTGATTCAGCTGAATGGGAACTAAAACTGATGGCAGCTGCAGTGCAGGCAGAGCTGTAGCAGTCTGACCCCTTTTACCAAAGTTTCCACTACACTTGCTTTTTAATAAAGGCTTCTTTAAAAGAAAGGTTTGCTTCTTGGTCTTAGCCCAGCATAAACTCTCTTGGCCTGCCCTTAATGTCATTCATGGCCTTTTTATAATGTAAATTAAAAATGCAAGGAGTTAGACACATACTTCTGGGCTTCCCAGATCACTTCTCTTCATATTTTTATATTTTGTGTAGCAATGAATGCAGAGTTATAAGAGCACCCAACCTCTTTTGTAACTATGTCCTTCACTTTCAAGTGGACCCTCTGTTCTGTCTGCAAAGACACTTCCTGTAGGTTTGTTTGGGATTGTTGCTGTTACACAGGGGCTAAAGTCAAAGGAAGGAAAGTGTGCAGCTCCCCCTCCTCATGAAAAGCGGAGGGAGATCTTCCTTCTCCTCCTTGCCTAGTATTGTTCAAAATGTGTCTGTACAGTGCCTAGCACAGTGGGGCAAATTAGACACGCCCACCAGACAAATAACAGGGAAAGTGCCTCCCTCACCTGGTCTGGTAAGAGTTCCCTTTAATCAGTACGGTTACAGAGTGAGACACATGCGTCTCTCAAAGACCACATATTTTTCCCCTGTTTTATATTTCCCTCCCTCCCCCATTTCTGAAACACTTGGACCGCACCTGGTTCATGGGTCACAATGGGTTTGTCTACACTGCATCTGGAAGCAAGCCTGCCCGCCTGGTTTCATAGACTTCTGCTAGCAGGACTCACACTAGCATTCTAAAAATAGCTGTGTTGACATAGCAGGTCTGGTAGAGCTCAGGCTCTGAAGCCTGGGGAGGAGGGCTTGAGAGCGCGAGTTCCAGCCCAAGCTGCAATGTCAAAGCACTGTCCACAGAGCTATTTTTGTTAGAGCACTAGCCTGAGTCTGTGGGCTGAGGCTGGGAGGCTAGCTCCCAGACGCATATTAGACATGCCCAATGTGAGTTCCTCAGCCTGCATTTCCAGATTACCTTCATCAAGCTTTGTCCGAATTTCCTGAGCCTGTACGTTTGGGCTGGAGAGCTTTTGGCAAGTGGCACGCTCCTGCGATTTCTGGTGCTTCCTGCCTTAGGTTGAGGTGGAAATCCCAGGACGACAGCATTTCTTTTGGTCTCTATCCAATTCTGGTTCAGTCCATCACCAGGATATGGAAACCCCTGTGAAGATGAGAAAGAAGTTGTGTTTAAAAAGAACTATATCAAATTTCAGAAATTAGTCTGCTGTGGATTTTGACTAAGTTTGGGGAAAGAAACAGGTCTTGTTTTATTCAAACCAGCTCACTCATCTCTGCTAGAAGCAAGCCAATTGTTTTGCTGGTATAATCACTAAAAGAAATACAGTTTAAAATGTATATTGTTTAAATAATAACCATTGAAGTTTCTCTTGTTTTTGATATGAAGAATTCCATCAGTTTGCAACTCATATGCTCAAATTCTATGTATAACTCCATTTCTGATGTCTTGTATGTTTGATAATCTTTGTAGATTTTGTAACATTCTCTTGACTGTGAATTACTTCCTTGGAATACACATGACATTGCACTGCTTTTATCAGATTTTCCTAATAAAATAGGTTCTAAACAAACAAATATAGGAAGCAGAAAATGAGTACTGTGGAGAGCTAGTTTTTTTCACTCTATTTAGAGGTTATTTCTTCTAGAGATTATTATTGGCAATATAGCAAGAAGGGACCCTAGTCACAGCCCAGGATCCCATTGAGATGGGCACTGTACAAACACAGCACAGAAAGATGCTTAAATCTTTGCAAAGCTCCTTTGTCTAGTGTTAGGAAGTCTCTCTATGTTACTGTCTAGCCATGAGATCTTACCCTGCCAGTTGAAGATGTGGCTTACTACTGTGTGCTTTTGCACCAAATAAATACCAGACACCACAGTATTCAAAGAGGATAAAAGTTAGGACCTTTACTTCCAAAAGGCCTGATGCAAAACCCAATGAAGGCAATGGGAGCCATTCCATTAACTCCAGCAGGCTTTGGAACAGATTCTAAAAGCAGACGCCCCAGTGCCAGAGTTAAAGGAGTAAGTAGCAGGCTGTCACAGACACTGGGGGCAGTCAGTAGGGATATGTCTACACTGCACTGAGGAGCGAGCCTGACAGCCCGGGTCCACAGACTTGTGCTAGTGGGGCTTGTGCAAGTGCTCTCAAAATAGACACATTTGATGTTGTGGCTTCAGCCCTCAAGCCCACCCCCACGCCAGGCTTCAGAGCCCACGCCACAACATCTATACAGCTATTCTTAGCGCATTAGCACAAACTCCGCTAACACAAGTCTATGGACCCACACTGGGAGGCTTACTCCCAGATGCAGTGTAGACATGCCCTAGGAGACATCATCACATGCATTGAGCATCTGTATTACACTTATTTCTAGTGAACGGGGATTATTCCTAGTAATTAGGGGTGGGATCTGCAAAAGTACTTGGGCTACAGAGTTATTCCAATGACTAAGTATTTATCCACATTGGAACAGTCAGTGGCAGAGAGAAAGAGAGAAGAAACATGAATTTGAGAATAATTGTACCCCAATGGGAGACCCTGGCCTGGTACCCCTGCTCCACCAACTCCATTATTTATCCACAATGGAACAGCTTCAACAGGAGAAATTGAGGGAGCTCCAGCTCAGAATATGCCATAGCTAAGTGGTTAGAGTATTTTCCTGAAAGATAGAAGACCTTTGTTCAAATCCTTTCTCCCCCTCTGGCAGAGAGTGGGAGGGACTGAACCTGGGTCTCCCACATCCCAGGTGAGTGCTCTAACCACCAGGCTAAAGGTTATAAAGTGGGCACCATTTCCTCTTCCAGCGGTTTAGTGTGGCAGCAGCAAGGCAGGTGCCTAATTCATTCCTGCAAGAAATGCCCTACGACCTAAGCTGTCTGACTCCAGGCAGCAAGTGCCTGTTTCTGGATCACTAAGCAGAGATAGGCACCTAAGTCCAGGCTGCAGGGAGTTGCCTATCTCCAAGAGAGGAGTGGGGCTTAGCACATACCTCTCTGGTCAGCATCTCCCATTGACTAGTTTAGCAGCTCCCTGCCTCGCATATTTGTGGGTCACATTCTAAGGAGCCTATCTCTCCTCCTTCATTGTATAGGGAGCCTAGTCTGCTAACTCGGCTTTGTGGATTGCACTGTTGTTGCTGGATTTTCTAGGTGCCGTGACACTCACTATTGCATTGGTTCTCAAATTTCATTGCACCACGATACCCTTCTGACCAGAAAAATTACTACACGACCCCAGTGACCTGTGTTACTCAGAGTAGTTAGTATTTTAAATAATAAATGCATCACAAGACTGTAGCTACAAAAAGTAGCCACTACATATTTTAAAAAGCAATTTTCAGACTAACACGGCTACCCCTCTGATACATATTTTAGTTCACAATACAATCACAAGACTATCTTTATATCCAGCAATAAAAAACTACAAATAAATATGCACCTAATGGGAAGGGTAAGTTTGTATTGATTAACACAAATCCTTGAAGCAGGGTTCTGTGTGACTGAGGTAAAGATGGAGGTCATCTTCAACAGTGAGCTGGGCCCCTGTATTTGTTTTTCAGTAAAGTCAGTGCCGAAAAGCCGGCTTCACACAAGTAGATGGATGAAAATGGCATGAGCGCTTTCAAAGCTGCAGATGACACCTCTGGATATTCTTCTCACCTAGAAATCTAGAAGTTAGGAAGAGGTTGCTCAGAAAATCTCAGCATCAATGTTTCATCACAGGAAAGGTCCATTAATGTTTCTTTCACTGTAAGTGACATAATAGCGCTTGCAGCCATTTCTGCATTAAAGGGATTTCTAATCCACAGCTCTGTTTGTCAATCCCTTTCAGGGAAGTACTCAAAAAACTGCAGTTTAAGGCTTTTCAGGTGGCTGATGATAATGGGTTGCAAGTCATGCATTGGCAAGGCATTTTCGTCCAGAAAGTCATGCAGTTAAAAAAAAAAAAACACGCTTCAAAACTGCCACTGGCCACATGAGCATACCACAAGGAAAGTTTTTTGATTCAACTTTCGATTTTGTCAGTGAGAGAAAAGATGGAAGCATATCACCCTTGAAGTGAGGTAGTGACATTATGCCCCATATTCTTCATAGAAATATTGTTATTATATGACTAAGGTGTATTTTATGCAAGATGGGTCATGTGACATATCTTTGGAAAGGTTATGATTTACTGAATATGATTATCCAATTTGTATTCATGTATCATTTCTGTATCTGAAGTTAGAAATATTGACTATGTAATAATTGCAACTGTGTTTTCACCTGGGGAATGCCCATCAGACAGTAGGCAAACAGCCTGGATGGGCCATTAAGGACAATAGGACTTTGAAAATATTAATCTCCCTCCTGCCTGAGAAGTTTCCTGGGATGCTACTTTGACACTGCAGAGTCAGGTGATTGTGTCACGTGGTACTGGACATCATTTTGGACTTCTGGTATTTTTCCACTGGAAGAAGGTGGGGGTCAAACTAGGAAACAAAGGATTCCTGCCATATGTCAATCCTGGGGAGTGAGTTAATCTAGGCTCTTCTCCACTGCCTCCCCGCCCAAGAAGGAAGACTGCTGAAAACACCTGAAGGAATAAAGGAACTAAACTGGGGGAGGGGGAGGGTTTGAGCCCTGGCAAGAAAGGGCAGCCTCTGAAGGGTATACCTGGAGATTTAAGCTGCAAGCAGTGCCATTTACTTTCATGAAACTCTGCAACCTGCATAAAACATTTAGGGTGAGAAAATACTATTTGTAGCCAATTTCTTTAATGTAAAAAGCCTAGTTTGCATGTTTTGTTTTACTTGCTTTGTTCTGTTTGCTATCCCTTATAATCACGTAAAATTTACCTTTTGTAGTTAATAAACTTGTTTTTGTTTATTCTATAACCAGTTTTTGCAATTCATAACTGGGGGCGGGGGGCAAAAAGTTGTGCATATCTTCCTCCACATTGAGGGAGGGGACAAATTTCATGAGCTTATGCTGTATAGCTCTCTATACAGTGTAAGACAATATAATTTTGGGTTTACACTCCAGAGGGTGTGTGCACCAGAGTACCGGGCAATTCCCCGAGCTGAGACTTCCCATATAGAGCTGATTGCAGACTCTGTGTGATTCTACAGCTGGGTGCCTCCCTACCTGTGTGTGTGCGTGTGCAGTAGGACAGGGTGAGGGAGTCCAGGCTGGTGGAAAGGGCAGGCTCAGGAGGACCCCAGCACATCAGATGGCACCCCAGAAGGGGGGGTCCAAACCATCACAGGAGTATTTAACACATTTAGGCATTCCAAAATGTCTGCCAGCTAAGCTAGCAAAGCAAGCCACTTGGTATCTGCAAACTTTTCGGCTAGTGGGGAATCTTTGAAAGAGAAATTCTCATTTTCTCTCTGAGCTCAAATAAACGATTGAGAATCTTTCCCCGAGACAGCCACCGTCCCCAAACTTCTATGTGGTAAAGCAGCTGATGGTGCTCAGCTCCTATCTCATCACACAAAACTCCAAACAGATGTACACTTGTTGATCTACTCTTGATGAAGTTGGCTGCGAACAGCTTCATTGAGAACTTGTTTTAGAATGGGTGGCTTTTTTTTTCTTTTTTTTTTTTTTGCAACTAGGACTTGTCTGTGTATAATACAGTGATTCCAAACTGCTTGTGGTGCAACAGCCTGCACTCGGGTAACTAGCTCACTGTTTTTCCAATCATTGCACAAGCACTAGAAATTCCAACACGGCACTGTCAGTCCAAGCCAGAATCAGAGACAAAAGCATCCAAAAGTGCAAAGAGCTTTCCCCTGTAGCACACTATGGTAATGGCTGGCAGATCAGAAATTCCTCTTGGAATTTTTTGTCATTCTCAAATTTTTAAGGACTTTGCTTGATTTTGGCAACCACTTGTTCAGTCATGTCATTTGCCATACTGTGTAGGGGGTGGGAAGTAGGGCAATTGTGGGCGGTCCAGGCCACAGGGAGACCCACCAAGCCAAATTGTTCAGGTTTGAAGCCCCACCCAGCCCCACATCAGCCCCCAACTGCCATTTAGACTTCAGTCCCCAGCCATGGGTTTCTGCCCTGGCGATCCCATCAAAAAGGAGTTTGAGAACCATTGCACTATTGCAATACCTAGGTCCCATTGTGGAGCCTACCTAGGAACCTACAGAGAAAATTAGCAGAAGCGTACTATTTTGAAAAAATAGTTATAGAAGAGGAAAGATGAACCCAGCTCTGCGGGAAATAAAGCTGTAATTCGTAGAGTCAGATCTGGAGCCCAGCAATAATCTATATTTTAAAACAACAAAAAGACAAGATTATTGGACAATAACTTACTATGATGATTGGAACACCAGTTAGGTGTACAGATTGGGGTAGTTTTATTTCTTTCATACAGTGGCTAAGAAATTTACAACTATCAATGAATTTTTATATTAAAAGAAATGTCATTTAGCCATTAGAGTCAGAGCTTGTTATTTAGTTGTAGAATCAAAAGTTCAGTGAACGAAGGCCTAAATTCACTGAACCACAGACTTCTGAAAATGAACTATGATTCATTCATATTCTCATTTATCTTGATGGTTATTTGAATATTCACAACCAACTAGCATGATCGCAAATGGAATTCAGTTGGTTTGTGAATCTGTTTTTCCTCTTATTCCATCTGCTCTTTTTAAAACATTGTCTTGCTGTGCACATGAACGCTTAGAAGGATTAGTATGTTGCTTTCCAAATGTGCTTTTAATGTGGTATCTAGACAACAGAGGATAAAGAACAGATGATGTCAAGACAATGTGAGACATCTTCATTTTAGAATAAAAAAAGGATACATCTTGTTTTGTTTCCTCCTTGTAACATTAAAACTACATATCATAAAACATTTTAAAAACCACTAACTTAAAAACACTTGATACATCAGGAATGAAAAATACTAACATTAAAGCAGAAGTCTGTGATGGGGTGTCTACCCCCACACTCATCCTGCAAGGTTTAATGCAGGCCAAATGGGCCAATTAACCAATTAGACAGCTAATTAAGGAGCCTCAGCTGGGCAGGAATAGGCGGGGCCTATAGAGCCTAGAGCTGAAAGCAGAAAGGGCTTCTGGGAAAAGCAGACACTTCCAGGAGAAAGGGAAGAGTGAGTGAAGATTGTAGGCTTCAGTTACTCACTCCCTGGGGGGAAGGAGGCGGCTTTGGGAACTGGTAGGCCCAGGAAGGAAAGGGGACTAGTGGTAGGAAGCTGCCCAGGGATAGAACAGTGAGACCAAAGAGAGAAGACCCAGATTGCTAAGCTGAGGGTCCCTTGGTTGGAACCCAGAGAAGAAGGCAGGTCCATTTTCCCCTAACAGCCATTGGGCGAGTGGCACCGAGGCAGTGAGCAGGAAGCCTGCCTAAGACTATTGAGAAGCTAAAGCCCCTAGAAGGGGGGAACATGGATAGTGACATGGCCAGAGGGCTGAGGATGCTTCAGTTCCTGAAGCTGCTAGAGGGGCTGCAGGCGGATACAGAAATGGAGTCACAGTGTGCAGAGTGTGGATGTGGGGGGCACCTGCCTCGAGGTAATCCCCAGAGTGACTAGGTGTCAGTCTGGTGGTGAGTGATGCACCCCATGACAAAGTGCATGAAATCATTAAGTGACTATTCAGAAACAGAAAGCTGAAGAGAGGAGTTTTAGAGGACATAGAAGGCATTTAATTTTCAGTTTCTTTCTAAGAAAACATCATTTTTGGCTTGCTGATTCAAAAAATAAATCTTAAGATATAAAGTAAAGGGATATGGGCTGTGTACTAAGATTGTTCTTTAAATATATTTATCAGCAGACTTGACATTTGTAAACTGCAACTTATTGAAAATAACAAATATGACTCTGAAATATGTTAGAATACAAATATTGGATAGATAAATTACCTAATCCTGTTAGTCAGCTTCTGCTCTGTTGGGTTTCATGTCTATTACTTCTCAGGGATCTGTATCAATATAGCTGTTTACAAATAAAATAATTTTTGCTTTAACTTCCATTTTTCTGCTCAGCCTAGATTTTCTACTTCTTGTATATCACTACCAGTAATAACGAATTGTCAGGACACTGTAATAATTCAGTTATACTGCCTGTTGTCTTCAAATTATGGCCTCTTTTACACCTGTGAAATCCAATGAGCCTTCAGCTGAAAGCACTTTCCTTTTAAAACTCAGGAGCAAATCAGGATGAAAACTGGCTGGGAAAGCACATTTCTATGTGGTAGTAAGTTGTGGAGCATACTATTTAACACACAGCCCTGTGAAGTACTGGCATGTGGCTACTGCTATCCTGGAGTTCTTTCGGAAAAAATAAAAACTGGCAAAACAGAATTAACTTGTCCAGTTAATTTTACCATCCTCTTTGCTCCAGTTTATTTGCAGAAATTAAAAGCCAAATTGTGGTTACTGCAGCACGGCTGTGTGCTAGGTGAGAATTGGTCTGGATAATCCTTCTGCCACCAACAATCCCATGCAGGGGAGAGCCATAATGCATCTTCCTGCATTCCTTAAGAGCAAAAAGGTTCCACTAGCTCTGAAAGCAGCACACAATACCTTGTGTGCCTGGATGGCATGGAGAACAGCATTATTGTGTGCAATTAACATTATTCTACAGATTTAAGGCCTGATTCCATACTCTTGGTGGTGTAACTCCATTGGCTACAGTGGAGCAAGGCGTAATTTATACTGGTCTGAGATCAGAATCACAGCCCTAGTAATTGCTAGTGATGAGTGCCTAAAGGCATAGGCCCAGAGCCTCAAAAGTCTTTAGGTGCCTAACTCCCATTGACATCAATGGGAGTTAGGTACCTAAATATCTTTGAGGATCTGAGCCATTGTCCCTGTTCCTGAGCTCCATAAGCATAATGCTTCCAGGTGCCACTGCTGGGACAGTGCACCTTCTCTTCCTCCACATCACAGATCAGAATCTTAGAGTACGTCTACACTTCAAGCTGGGGGTGTGATTCCCAGCTCAAGGAGTCAAACTTGCACTAGCTCTTATCAAGTTAATGCACTAAATTAACAGTGGCATAGCCAGGTGGAGGGAACAGGGGGAGCGATCACAAAAAAAGGCGCCACCCGCTGCAGCTCTTTTACTCACCCAGCGGCGCTTTTGCTGACGGGGCGGCACTCCGGGTCTTCGGCGGCACCGCAGCGGTAGGACCTTCACTCACTCCGCGGGTCTTCGGCGGCATTTCGGCAGCGGGTCCTTCAGTGCCGCCAAAGACACCTGGAGCTAGTGAAGGGCCCGCTGCCGAAGTGCCGCCGAAGACCCGGAGCGCCGCCAGGTGAGTAAAAATTAAAAAGGCACCAAGAAATTGAAAAGGCGCCACTTGTGCTCAGTGGGAGAGCAGCCGCTGCCCCCAGCTACGCTACTGGAACTAAATATGGAATCAGGTTTCAGAGTGGTAGCCTTGTTAGTCTGTATCATCAAAAAGAACGAGGAGTACTTGTGGCACCTTAGAGAATAACAAATTTATTTGAGCATAAGCTTTTGTGGGCTAAAGCCCACTTCATCAGATGCATGGAGTGGAAAATACAGTAGGAAGACATATATATATATATATACACATACATACAGAAAACATGAAAAAATGGGGGTTGCCATACCAACTCTACTGAGACTAATCGATTAAGGTGGGCCACACTATCAGCGGCTCGTTCACCTGCACATCTACTAATGTGATATATGCCATCATGTGCCAGCAGTGCCCCTCTGCCATGTACCTTGGCCAAACCGGACAGTCTCTACGCAAAAGAATAAATGGACACAAATCAGACGTTAAGAATTATAACATTCAAAAACCAGTCGGAGAACACTTCAACCTGCCTGGTCACTCAATTACAGACCTAAAAGTCGCAATTATTCAACAACAAAAACTTCAAAAACAGACTCCCGTGAGAAACTGCAGAACTGGAATTAATTTGCAAAATGGACACCATTAAATTAGGCTTGAATAAAGACTGGGAGTGGATGAGTCATTACACAAACTAAAAACTATTTCCCCATGCTAATTTCCCCCCTACTGTTACTCACACCTCCTTGTCAACTGTTTGAAATGGGCCATCCTGATTATCACTACAAAAGTTTTTTTTTTCTCCTGCTGATAATAGCCCATCTTAAACTATTAGTCTCATTAGAGTTGGTATGGCAACCCCCATTTTTTCATGTTCTCTGTATGTATATATTTATTGTATTTTCCACTGCATGCATCTGATGAAGTGGGCTTTAGCCGATGAAAGCTTATGCTCAAATAAATTTGTTAGTCTCTAAGGTGCCACAAGTACTTCTCATTAAATATGCAATGTAGCTGCAGCAGCATGAGTGCTGGGAGGAACTAGCTGCCCTGCATATGTACTTAGCATCTCTAGCAAGCACACACTCAGGGCAGCTAGCTGCTCTCGCCACTCATGCTGCTGCAGCACCATTCTATTTTCCCTTGAGCTGGGAATCACACTGCAAGCTTGATGTGTAGACATACTCTTAGAGCCCAGTATTGCCAACCCCAAACATTCATAGCCCGCAAAAAAAGGCTAATATAATTCTGGGGTGTATTAACAGGAGTGTTGTATGTAAGACATGGGAGGTTATTGTCCCACTTTACTTGGCACTGGTGAGGCCCCAGCTGGAGCATTATGTTAAATTTTGGGCACCACAATTTAGGAAAGAGGTGGACAAATGAGGAGAGTAACAAAAATGATAAAGGTTTTTAAAAACCTGACCTATAAGGAAAGGTACAAACTGGACATGTTTAGTTTTGAGAAAAGATGGGGTGGGGGACCTGATAATAGTCTTCCAGTGTCTTAAGGGCTGCTATAAAGAGGATGAGGATCAATTGTTCTCCATGTCCACTGAAGGTAGGACAAGAAGTAATGGGCTTACTCTGCAGCAAGGGAGATTTAGGTTAGATATTAGGAAAAACTTTCTAACTAGAAGGGTAGTTAAGCTCTGGAATCAGCTTCCAGGGAGGTCATGGAGTCCCCATCATTGGAAGCTTTTAAAAATAAGTTGGACAAATGCCTGTCAGGGATGGTCTAGGTTTACTTGGTCCTGCCACAGTGCAGGGGGCCGGACTTGATGACTTCTTGAGGTCCCTTCCAGCCCTACCTTTCTATGAGACTTTAAAAATACAAAATTTCGGGTGGTTCTTATGTGAACACTTGCTCTTGAAGCCTTAGAGTTCTCATTTTCAAGCTTTTCTCCACAACCAAAAGAGACAGAAACTTTTATTTTTTAAATGGAAGCTGAGATTCACAATGATCTGATCCCAGGAGTGTGGTCTTTATCAAAAACACTGAATATTGTGAGACTTCCAATAAAGATTTGACACCACTGTGAGCCTTAAACTTTCACACTAGTCAACCTGAATAAAACAGGTAGCAATACAGAAATCTCTAAGTTGGGCTGGCTTCAGTTTTGTGCCACTTGTGGAATTAGTTTTACAATATTTTTGAGATATTATATATTAACCTACAAGGGAAACCATGCATTTCATGAACGTACTAAAAGAACATTATTTAGGTTTTGCTAAATGACTGGCTTGTGTATTGAAATAAGAAGATAGGCTCTTCCATTGAATAAAATGCTTCCATGCTTAAACTTTAACATTTTTAGATTTAGTGATCTTTGCTTTGTACAGTCCTATGATAATTCTGTTGAAATAAGTGATGTACTGCAATAAAACATAATGGAAGTTTGTGTATTTAACTGGGGGAGGAGGGGATTAGGCCTTATGAGTCCCATTTTCAAGCATGAAATACCTAAATAGAACTGGAAATTGAAGTGTTAAATCCTTAAATTAATTCTAGCAGATTTCATCCCCATACTTCATACTTAACAAATAAATTGCATGAATCTCAGCTGTGCATCTGCAGTGACTGAAGCAATCAAATCCATTAATTTACCGATTGCAAATTCTTGCTTACAGTTTGAGTTCATTGAATCATGCTAAAACTTTTCCATTTTTACTTTTGCCATACTCACACCTTTTTTCGTTTGCTTTCCACAAAAATTCAAGCAATTGAGTTTGTCATAAATGTTCACATAAAGTGCATTTCAAAATTCTCAGCTGACAATTTAAGCCAGCTAAGGATCTGCCTCAACATGTGAAGTTGCACATAATTCTAATCAGAAAATAGAAACAATACCACTTTATCTGTCTGGCCAATTACAGCTAAGCTAAGCAGTTTGAGTTTCGCATACTTACGATTGTTCCAGAGAGTTTAAAAAAATTGAAAGACTTTAATTGAATAACAGGTAAATTAATGGAAATCACAAATCAGCTCACTAAATTGTAGCAGCAAGATTAACCAGCTGTATCATTAGCTGCAAGTTATTCACTCAGCTCCATTTACAATGGTAGCTTGACCAAAATGCATCATAAAGTATGTGCTAAATCTTGATATCCTAATGCCAATGGAAATGTGTATGAGTAAGGACTGAAGGAAAACTGCATCTCAGCATTTGGCCTGGATTATTTTTTATGAAGATGTGCTGCAGACATTGGAGGTCTAGCACTAGCAAGTTCTTATAATTTAACAAACAAAGGCTAGTAAAGGAACAATAAAAGTAAAACTGCATCCTGCAACAGAAGAAAAAAATTTACTTTTATGAGAAAATTATAAAATCTCTATTGTACTTGTAGCATGTTAATGAAACTTTCTATTACAAAGTAAGGAAATTGTTGTTCTAACTTTTTAACTTACCTTTCAGAAAAACAGAGGCGAGTAATGACTGAATAAAATATTCCAGAGTAGGGATCCTTTAAGATCATATGCTCTGAAATTTAGTCATGTTACAAGGTTACATTTTCTTATCTTAATGGGAAAGGAATGCTTTCTAAGCAAAAAGATCATGTGTAAATTTAATTAAACCGCTATTTACTTCCTTGTCTTTCCATTTGGGACAGGTTATGTTACTAGAAAATCAAGTAGCTAACAAATTTATATTGATTATTTCAGACAGAGTTAAAAGTTTTCTAGTTCACATTAATATACAAAAAATCAGAGATCTGATTTTGCCAATTAAACAATTTGCTAATGGGTTTAATGTTCTATAGAACCTGCTGGTTAGATCTTATTTAATCATTTAAAAATACTCCAGAAATGTGTGACATTTGCTGCTATTGGGTATTCATCCCTAGTTATTATTAATGGAGAATTATTTTATAATTAATTTAGCTGACTGTTCCTATTGTAGGAAAACTTCCTGTAAGTACTGTAACAAATATGGCAATATCCTGCCACATCCTTGGGAGATTTTACTGAATTAAGTTAAATTATCTTTGGGGGTCCATTGTATTAAATGATTGATTTATGTATTATTGTGACCCGGGATTGTATGTAACTGCTATATGTCACAGTTTCAGAGTAACTGCACGTGTTCCCCGTCCATAGTCTACCAAGGGTATACATTTAAAAGATTCTCACTCCCAACCATCACCTCCCCTGGGTGGAGACCTGCCTCTCTCTCCCTCCTGATGGGGGCTTTTTAAGGCTGCACAGTTCCCTGCCTTACACTGTGATATTCACAGCAAGCCCGACTGGCTAAGCAGGCTAGTGTTTGCACTCTGTTTTCTTTCTGAAGGCTACGCACAATGTAATTGCCCAGTTACAAGTTATCACAGAGCTCTAGCTAAGCAAGCACATTTATTCTTAAAGTGAAACCATTAGCAAGAACATACTAAAACAATAAAAGAACCTGCATGCATGCTAAAAAGCTCAGAGGTCACCCCAACAGTGACTCGGCCTCTGTCCTTCAAACAGGGTCAGCCTTACAGGTGGGCAACATGGGTGACTTCCCAGGGCACCGTGGTCAAGAGGCAAGGAACGGGGTGGGCCTGGGGTGCAAGGCTGCAGAAGGGCGCTCAGGGCATCATGGTGGGAAGTCAGTGGGGTCTGGGGGCAATGGGGGGATGGATGGGGAGGCAGAGGGGCAGTGCTTAATTTGTAATGAAAGAGGGGCTGGGGCTCAAGCTGGGTGGTCAGAAAGTGGTGGCTGCTGGCTGGGTGCCCAGAGGTGCCAGGGCTATGAACTGCCAAGTCTAGATGTGCCAGGGCTCAGTCCTGGCAAGCCCCGGCACAAGTTAAGCATGGCGGTGGGGGCCATGGGTGATAGGGAAGATGGGTGGGGGCTGAGGGAGGCAGTGGGGAGGTAGCAGGGACCAGGGGTGCCCAAATACAGGTTCATCCAGGGTGCCATTTTCCCTACGGCTGGCCCTGCCTGTGGTTACAAGTTCATCACTCTCAGATTCAAAACAAGAACTCAGGCTGGGCAGTTCAGCCATTTCTTTAGACAGCTTGGGCCTTTGATCTCCAGTCTCCAGGAACCGATAATCAGCAGACAATGATCCACTCCTGATGGCATAGTTTCATCAGGCTTGTTTTTTGCATAACCAGAGGGGGAGAATTTGCACTTACCTCTCCCTAGGTAAGGAAATCCACTTAACATTTATTGTCCTCAAAGTCCATTCTTGTCTTGCACATTGTTCTGAATTCAACAAGATGAAATTCAATAAAGACAAGTGCAAAGTACTTCACTTAGGAAGGAAAAATCAAATGCAGAACTACAAAATGGGGAATAACTGTCTAGGTGGTAGTATTGCTGAAAAGGATCTGGGGTTTATGAATATGAAAACTAAATGAGTCAACAACATGCAGCTGCAAAAAAGGCTAATATGATTCTGGGGTGTATTAACAGACCTCACCTCTCCACTCTAGAGAGTTTACATACAGTCCTGTCCCATACTAATACATAAATCATTCATTAATTCAATGGACCCCAAAGATACTTAAACTTTTCAATAGAAGTCTCCCAAGGATATGGCAGGACATTGCCATATCTATCACAAGTACATCTAAGAATATCATAGACTCCATAGAATCAGAGAAATTAAAGATTTATTGGGTTATTCAGAGATCTATCCTATGGAGTGCTGAGTGTCTCCTGTTGATTTCAGTAGGAATTGAGCACCTCTCTGGAGGTGCTCAATATCTCACGTAATTAAGTCTTTCCAGGTTCAGGCTACTAGCCTTTCCTGTTCGCATGACAAAGGACAGGTTTTCAAACTGAAGACTGACCTTTCCATTTTGGATTTGATATATACACGGAGCTAAATGCACACTGGGCACATATGCACTTTCCAAACACTTTTGGAAAAATACTGATACCTAGAGCTAGGAGAGAACTTGGGGATTTTTTTTAAAATTTTTATTCATTTATTTATTTTAGAAATTTTCCTGTTTCTTTGAACTCCAAAATTTGAAAAATGTTGTCCAGAGTTATTGATAACATTATTGCCACCTTTTACAAAACCACATCGGTACGAACTCCTGTGCGAGAGAGAGCTCTCTGGAAAGTAACATACTAGCCAGTGTTTGCAGACCAAAGCCCCCCTACTAGAATAGCAGCCCCATCCGAGTGTGCATTACGATTCACCTTTATTGCTAGTGGCAGGAGCCTCTAATACTGGAATAGAAGGTCCTGCATTTTATCCCTGTTTATGAACATGAACATCCTGTGGGTGTCTATAGTGTACAGCCTAGTGACTTCTGAGTAGTCCTGAAGGTCAGAAAATCAGAGCTGGCAATCCATCAAGTACTGCCTACATTGTTGTGCCTTTCACTTCATGCTTTACTGCTCTAAATTACATACATTTAAAAAGAACAAAAATTTTGGCACAAGGATTAATGACTGTGTAGTTAAACTTCAGTGGTCTTATTGAAATTTGTAGCTGCTAGACACTACACCTGTAATAAATGTCTAAATATTTGCCAAAGGCTTAAACTAACTTTGCTTCCCCTAGAAAAGAAAGTCATGTGGTTCATAACAGCATCCTCCAATCCTGCAGTGTGATTCATGTGAGTGTATCCTAGCACCTAACTCACAGCAACTAAGTCTGGTACTCTGCCCCCTCTAGTGGTGGTGGAGCTACACATAGAGGTTGATGAGCCTGCTATAGCTGTGGCTAACGGAGTGTGTTTTTGCTCAGGCAGTAGAAGCTCATGCTTTTAGAACCAGAAGCCCTGGATTCAGTCCTCATTGTCTACTACCCACTGAGGGGCATAGTGTTACACCTGCGCATAACCCCGGGGTTCTGCATGGGTCCCAGGCTCCATACCTGGATATCTGATTGTAGTTTCAGAGCCTATGTATTCAGATATATGGGAGTACATAAGTAATAACACATTTATTATTATAAATAACAAAAGTGTATTTGACACATTTTCCTACAAAAGACTCCAGAAAGAGCTCCCAGAACTATTTATGATTTAGAAGTCATAGAAAATTTGTCAGAAAAAGTACATTTTGAAGCACAGAGACATTCACTGTCCTTCTAGATTTCAGTGCCATATAAATTACTCTTTATTACTGTAATTATTTGAAAAATATTGCTTTCAGTCTTAGATTTTCCATACTGAAACCAAGACATGACTCGGCTAGTTGACGCCATGAAAAGAAGCTAAAAACAAATTTAGAAGCTGGATTGGGAGAGAGAGACAAACTACAAAACGGAGTTAAAAACACCAACAGAGATTTTATGGCGATAACTGTATTGACTTACTCTTGGGTCTTTCCCTAGCTTCTGATGGCACAAGTCCCAAAAGAGGTTCCCTGAGATGGAAAGTTCACTAGGTGAAATATTGCAATATATGTAGGGGTTTTGTAAGGGGTAAAACCGGGCCCAAATGCGAGCAGCAAGGGCCGGGAGAAAGGAGTGGCCAAAGCAACCAGGGGATACATTTCAATGATTCTATGAATCAGTATAGGGCTGGAAGGGACCCTGAGAGGTCATCCAGTTCAGCCCCCTGTACGTAAGTTCAGTGCATTCCCTGAGCAACCTCAGCAAGTACTGACCTACGGAGCTCCAGTTAGGTATTAAAGCTGCTCCCTCACTCTAGTGGGAAACTCAAGGAAGGAGCCCACTACAGGAAGTGCCTCCCCTTCCTCAGAATGAATCCCCCAGAGGGACAAAGGGCCTTACTGGAACAGGATGGTATGACTTACATGCTCCCTGTGTGAAGATCAATTAATACTGGCACTTTAATATCAATTATCATATATGGAGCTGGTCAAAAATGGGAAGGAATTTCTGTGAAACATTTTAAAATAAGCCATTTTTGGTTTTATTCAAAAATATTCATGGAAAAGTTATAGTTGGTTGATAAACTGAAAACCAACCTGTTTGGTTTTCAAAAAATGATTTTTTTTTTTCAATTTTGGGGTGTTGGTCAAAAAACTGGAAAATTTCAAGACAAATTTTCCACAAAATATTTTGTTTTGGAAAAAAAACCTTACATTTCAGATGAATTTTGACTAGCTCTAATCACATAGTATTCTGAATTTCTGAGCCTATTTGAGAACTGGAAGAGAAAAAAGAAGTCCAAGGAAACCTATATGAGAGACCACCATTAGACCATTTTTTGTCTTAAGAGATTTTCACAAAGACATACAGTATAATTCTGCTCCACTTGGTTGAAATACCACCTCTGTTAATTAATTTTTGGTCACTACTAAAAGTTTCCCTGTGTAATGCTGAAAAAATTTAGTTTCTGATTGATGTGTTGCCAATCACAGTAAATGGCTCTAAATGCAACCATTAAAACTTTAAGAGGCATTAATGTAATGATTCTGCCAGATAGATGCAGCTATTTTACAATTAACTATACATGTTAGTTATTTGACCATATATTTTTATTGTTCGTTGCAATGTTTTAAAATCACATTAGATTACTTAATTTTATATTCTAGTAACATATGGTCTACCTGTCTTTCACAATACAGTGACTTCCACTTATTTTAATCATTTGGGGTCCCATGTTACTCAATGTGGGACGTTTCCTTGTAGCAATGACATTTTCTGCAAGGTTGTTGTCTCATCTTTCCCCAGTTCTCTGCAGCCTATTGCGTTTCAACTTTCTAAATGGAGCCACTGTTCTCAGATTCTTGTTATGCCAGTTTTTCCCATTTGGCAGATGATGCTGTGGAGAATACCCATTTCCTGCACAAGCCACTTCCTCCCTCGTGGAATTGCCACAGAGGATATTTCCGCAGGATCTGGGCAGGATATAGGACCATCATCATACAGTAAACACATTCTGATCAGTAGATTTCAGCTTTCAGGAGAATAAACTACTGTCCTGTTAAATAGTTTTGTGGGTCTTCTAATGGCACGCAGTGTTTTTGTAGAAGCCTACAGAAACCAGTCAGAGCAGCAATATGCCACCCATCTGCATCAACAGGTGGGGGAAAACTGATGGGTCGGTGGTGAAAGGGGGACAACTCCAGTAGCAAGGGAGGGAGGCTCTTCCCAAGGGACAATATCTAGCTCCTCCCCTGGAGTCTCTGGCACCCAATGGCCAGCTGAAGGAGAGGGGTGCTGAATGGCCAGCATTCCCCAACTCACAGGATTTAGCCCCACACAGGAACCATGTGAAGCCTCTTTGGGCTCCGTTCCAGCAGCCCACCCTGCCCATCTGAACTAGCAACGGGAACCCAGCCTGACAGATGCTGCAGGGTGTAGCCAATCGCCTGTTCAGAGGGTCAGGAAGGAATTTTTTCTCCCATGGACCAGTTGGCGGAGGACCAGGGAGTTTTTTGCCTTTCTTGCAGCACCTGCAAGCCACAGGGGGTTATGTAGAAATGTGCATGGTACCTAAACTAAGGTACTAGGGTGATGTTGCTTACTCATCACAACTCACAGCCAGCACCAGCACAGGTCAGAGAATAAAATGAATGGTTCCCAGAGGTAAAAGACCTGGGATTTTGGTGATGGACTCAAGTGAGAGGATGAGACTTTGTGGCCTTTGCAGGCCAAAGTCAGACCTGAGGACCTCATGGGCTGAGGTCCCCAACCTGCATCCCTCTCATAGGGACAGAGGGTGCTGAGGAGAGCCTACCGTGCATTATGGATTATATGGTAACAAGCCCTGTAACCAATGAAATGCTGGGTATAGGTGATTTGGGGGGGGGGCGCAGTAGTGCCCCTCCATTGTGTTAAAAATTGTGGCCTGCCATTTAATTCCATGCATGTGTCTGTTCTCATTTTGCTGCTGTGTCCATGTCAAATGTATGTAACCCTTGCATGTTTGTGTATATTAAGGAAACATGGTTATTTGGAACCCAACTGTATTCAAGTGGTTTCTTCATATTGTTTTTGTTGTTTAAAGAACAAGCCACAACAAACATCTGAGCTTATTTCCTCTGAGCCTATTAACTGCCTAGCATTCCTGAATAATTGTGTGAGCAGGGTGACAAGATAAGATGAGAATTTAAAATTCATGCTGCTAAGTGACATCACAATAGACTTCTTACTGAACTGTTCTAACATGTTGTTTTCTCATTGCACATGGGTAAGTCTATGGGCCAAATTTTACTCTCAGCTTGCATAGTTGTTATGGTTACTGAAGTGAATAAGAGATGAATGTGTGTGGATGCGTATGGAGGGGGGAGAGGAATAGATTTTTTTTTCTTATTATTTTACGTCTGACTACGTATCCACATGCTGCAGACTGTCCAGTTCCAGTTTCTCTTGAACCAGCCCTTCACTTTGCACCATTGAGCTAGTGATATTGGAAAGTAATTGGGGTGACTCAAAGAGAGATGTGATACATCTGGTTTCTTTTGTTGTACATGATAAATCGTGATTAATTCTTCAGTGGCTAGTTCAATCAATCCTGATTGAATTAGCCAATAGTTGTATCTGAAATCAAAATGCAAATGATTATTCCAAAAACTAAAAAGAGTAGTGACTTCAGTTTAATTTAGTTTTATGTTTTATATGAAGCAGTGTATGTACATATGTAATCTTATGTAAAACATAAGCAGCCTGCCATTATAACTATCTACAGAAAACCTCCTAGAAATCACGGTTATCAGTTAATTTGTGCACATATGATATGAACACAACTCACAATCTCTTCAAAAAAATGGCTCAGCTACATGAGCTAGTGCAGCATTAGCTATCAGTGACACAGTTCATACTCCAGCCAGGAGAAGGTAGTGGTGTGTATGCACATCAGCTAAGCTGGGATAGCATGACTGAACATGCTGGACTCAAAATACCTATCTTCTCCATTGGGAATCTAAAATATCCCTCTGTAGGAATTGTTCTCCAGCAGAGGCACATTGCCTTAGGACCAAATCCTGGGCCTGCTTATTCAGTCCCTCACTGCTTCTATGCCCATGGAGTGGTAGTGGTATGTGAAGGGGGGTAAGGTGGGGAAGAACCCACTGAATTGCATCCACAAAATATGTTGAAGGGTTGGGTGGAGTCATTTTTGTTCCAAAAGCTGAGGCAGAGAAGGAGATGGTTCCACAGAAGAGTTCACTTCCCCCCTCCTGAAAGCTCTCCAGGAGCAACATGTTATACCATAACAACAGGTGTCTGTGTGTGTGCATGTTTAGAGAGCTCTGTGTCCCTGCTAACATCCCCGCTGTGCTCTGTCTCTCTCCAGTGCTGTGTCTCCCTTTACCGTTCTGTGTCCTGCTACGTCACCCTGAACTTGGTGTCCTCTACTTTCCCACCCAGAACTGTTGCCCTCCAAGTTTCATAGAATCATAGAAATGTAGGGCTACAAGAGGTCATCTAGTTCACCCCTCTGCGCTGAGACAAGTTTGTGTTCATGTGTGTCCCCAGTGCTCTGTCAACACCAAGCCGTCTGTCTCTCTAATAAAGGGCAGGTGGGAAGGGACCCTTCCTCCTATTCCTTTAAGAGTGAGCAGGTGGGAAGCTGGACTTTTCCTTCTGGTTCCCTCTGCTGCCTGAGTCTGATGCTGCCTTTGCCTTTCAAATGGAGGAAGGAGCTCTTATCTCTGCTCCTCTGCTGTTAGGGTACCCCCATAGGGGAGATCAAGGGGAATGCTCAGCTGCTGCTGCCACAGGAAGAAAGTTGGGGTGGAAGGGTCCAGAGGGAGACAATTTTATGCCCCTGTGCTTGAAAATAGGGGGCAGTAGTTGCCCCTGTGCTTTCTGGAACAGAAACTTGGCAGCACAGACTGCGGTAAAGCATTGGAAAGTGCCTGGAGATGTTTTGGCTGGAAGAAGTACATTACACTATTAAATGATCAAGACTAAGCTTTGAAGTTAATGAAAAAACTTAAGATGAATATGGGAAGTTTGTGCAACTGTAGGTACTATAGTTCGGTCTGGATGACTATAGAGTAAAAAATGCATCAACTTACTGTATGAAAGTTGCATTCACCCTCAAAGGGACTAGAAGTTGTGGGAATTTTTTTTTATTTTGGAAACAATAAAATCTACAAAGAGAATCTGTAGAGTATGAGATTCCCCTGGCCTCATTACAGAAGTCTTTACAGCAGAACTGTTCTTTTTTTCTTAACTTTTTCTATTATCCAGGGTATTCATGCATTACTAGCTTTGAGTTCCTACTATCTAGTGGCATCAATAAATTCTCAGGACTTTCTTCTTTATGCTGTAAACTTTTCTTGATAATTACTTGTCTTGATAAGGTGAATGTCAGGCAGCCCCAGTAGTCTAGGGTCTGAACTAAGTCACCAGATCACCTCAGAACTAAGTTTTATTGCAGTGCCTTCTCATGCATCACACTAATTTTGACCGTATCATTCCCTGATATATTACAATATACACTTTTGCACAAATGGCGATGAATACGCTCAGATCTTCAGTTTCTGAATTTCTATTAATAGTAAACAGAATAATTGACATACATTATTTTCTCACCAAAGCAGTATAAAACAGTGTGATTTATACAAGATGAGAGATTATGGGTGAGTTGAAGTAATATAGATTACAGGCTATAGATTAGTTTGATTTTATTACGCTACGATGCAGTGGATTAGGTAATCTTTCAGGGGAGAGCCACAAACAGGTGGATCTAGTGTTACAGTGCCTAACTTTAGACTCCCTGTCACCCAGTGAAATCCTCAGCCCTGAGTTAGGTGTCCAGCTCCCCGTAAAACGAATGGGAAGAGTTAGGTGCCTAAGAATGGGATTCACAAAAGCCAACAAGCTGAGTGTAGAGCTACCAAAGCTGCAGTAGTTCTCCATAGTTAGATCACTCAAACGGGATGTGGGAAATCTGGGTTCAAGTCACCATGTGCCTGATTCAGTGCAGGAAATTGAACCTAGCTCTCCCACATCCCACAGGAGTGCCATAACCACTGGAAAAAGAACAGGAGTACTTGTGGCACCTTAGAGACTAACACATTTATTTGAGCATAAGCTTTCGTGGGCTACAGCCCACTTCTTCGGATGCATAGAATGGAACATATATTGAGGAGATATATATACACATACAGAGAGCATGAAAAGGTGGGAGTTGTCTTACCAACTCTGAGAGGCCAATTAAGTAAGAGGGAAAAAAACTTTTGAAGTGATAATCAAGATAGCCCAGTACAGACAGTTTGATAAGAAGTGTGAGAATACTTACATGGGGAGATAGATTCAATGTTTGTAATGGCTCAGCCATTCCCAGTCTCTATTTAAGCCTAAATTGATTGTATCTAATTTGCATATCAATTCAAGCTCAGCAGTTTCTCATTGGAGTCTGGTTTTGAAGCTTTTTTGTTGCAAAATTGCCACCCGCAGGTCTGTCATTGAATGACCAGACAGGTTAAAGTGTTCTCCGACTGGTTTTTGAATGTTACAATTCTTGATGTCTGATTTGTGTCCATTTATTCTTTTGCGTAGAGACTCTCCAGTTTGGCCAATGTACATGGCAGAGGGGCATTGCTGGCACATGATGGCATATATCACATTGGTAGATGTGCAGGTGAACAAGCCCCTGATGGCATGGCTGATGTGATTAGGTCCTATGATGATGTCACTTGAATAGATATGTGGGCAGAGTTGGCATCGGGCTTTGTTGCAAGGATAGGTTCCTGGGTCAGTGTTTTTGTTCAGTGATGTGTGGTTGCTGGTGAGTATTTGCTTCAGGTTGGGGGGTTTTCTGTAAGCGAGGACAGGTCTGTCTCCCAAGATCTGTGAGAGTGAGGGATCATCTTTCAGGATTGGTTGTAGATCTTTGATGATGCGCTGGAGAGGTTTTAGTTGGGGGCTGAAGGTGACAGCTAGTGGTGTTCTGTTATTTTCTTTGCTGGGCTTGTCTTGTAGGAGGTGACTTCTGGGTACTCGTCTGGCTCTGTCAATCTGCCATAACCACTGGGTGGCAGGGTATTCTGAAGTGGGTAGCTCTCACCTTGAAAATATTCCACTTTGTCTAAATAAATGTTCATTGTGCCAGAGAGATTGACACTATAACCCAGTGGTTATGGCACTCGGCTGGGATGTGGGAGACCAAAGTCCCTGCTCTAACACATTTTATAGAAATTGGAACAGCTTCAGCAGGAGAGATTTAGAGAACCACACCCCAGAATACCCAATAGTCCCATGGTTAAGGCACTCTTCCAGGATGTAGGAGACTTGGGGTTAAACCGCTGCTCCTCTCAGGCAGAATGAGGACTTGAATCACCTTGCTGGGGCTGTGTTTTGTGTAATTGGAAGACATGCTTAGAGGCCACCTACTGGATTAGGCCCCACAGGTGAGATAGCTAATTCAATACCTAGTTTGAGGGGACTCAGGTGCTGTGCAGCTCAGTGCTATCAGAATTTAGGCAGCTTTGTGCATACCCACCAGCAGAAATGTAGGTGCCATGGGGACTCTACAGGCAGCAGGAATACAAGCACCCAGGGAATTTAGGCACCTACAGGTTTAGACAGGTTTAGCTGAGTAAGGGTTTTGAGGATCTAAATTTTGGATTTAGGTGCCTCAAGTGGCTGGCAGGCCCCTAAATCCCTTTGTGGATCTAACCCTCAGTCACTAAATGGAGAGTGCTTTAGACAACAAAGGATGTTGCACATTGTTTTTCACTTTTGTAGAATCAGGTGCCTTACCTCAGACCACTTAAAACACTTGTGATGAACAGAAGACTGATAGGCTTTTGTCAGGGTTCCCTCCCCACTCTGAACTCTGGGGTACAGATGTGGGGACCCGCATGAAAGACCCCCTAAACTTATATTCCACCAGCTTAGGTTAAACACTTCCCCAAGGCACAAATTCCTTTCCTTGCCCTTGGACGGTATTGCTGCCACCACCAAGTGATTTAAACAAACATTCAGGGAGGGGCCACTTGGAGCCCTATCTCCCTCAAAATATCCCCCCAAGCCCCTTCACCAGCTTTCCTGGGGGGGCTTGAGAATCATATACCAACCGATAGGTTAACAAAGTGAGCACAGACCAAATCCCTAGTTTTTAGGACCCTGAAAATCAATCAGGCTCTTAAAAGAAGAATTTTATTTAAAAAAAAAAAAGTAAAAATCACACCTGCAAAATCAGGATGGAAGATAACTTTACAGGGTAAATAAAAAGATTTAAAACACAGAGGATTCCCCTCTAGGCTCAACTTCAAAGTTACAAAAACAGGAATAAACCTCCCTCTTAGCATAGGGAAAATTCACAAGCTAAAACAAAAGATAATCTAACGCATTTCCTTGCTATTACTTACAATTTCTATAATTTTTAGATGTATGAGTTCAGTTGAAATTTGGAAGTGAAGAGGTGTGTGTGTCAGAGGTGAGGAATATATTTACAGAAGGTTGAGGTTGGATACAAAAACTGAGCAAAATTTTACCCAAAATTTCTATTCAGCACTATTAATAATTAGAAAGTCATCAGCCTCAGAGAGAATTACAGATCTCCAGGAAAGCTAAATATTATAAACCACAGTTTAGAAACCTGACAAATAAAAAAGCTGCTCTATAGAACTGTTTCAAAAGTTGAATTTCATGTTTCAACAAAAAAAACTTATTTTGGGCTGAAAAGTGTCTTCATTTTCTGAACAGGTCAATTGCCCTGAACACTGACACCACTTTGACATCATATAAATTGCTTCCAGAGCATGGTTTAAATCCCAGTTTGAGACTCATGAAAGTAAACTAGGCACCCATTTTAGCCTCAAGCAACCAGTAGTTCTGCTCCAATCTATCACATAATTTAGTGCAATTAAGCATGATTGACAATTTCTTTTCAGGAAAGAATGAGAATCAGGCAGGCAAGGAAAATGAATAACTTCTCTCACCTAGTGAAGACAGCTTTCCTCAAGTCAGAGTTGAGCTAATTAGCAAGGCAAAATGTGGACATTGACGTAAATTACAACTGCTGTCAGTTGCTTCCATTTCCTTTATTATCCTAAATGCAAGTATTCCACACAATATAAAACAGGATAGAACTGCAAAAAATTGGTCTTTTCAATATATTTTAATTGGATGAGATTTGTGTCTGTGGAGCTCCCAGATGACACTCAAAATGTCAATCAGTTGCTTACAGGTAATGAAATCGACCCACTGTGTTTCAGGTAAATGTGCAGTATCAGGTCAATAAAGGGTTTTCAGCTTTTTTCTGACATTTCCAAAATTAAATAGTGATTTATTGCCATTAAACTAGAGAAATGCTTATAAATGCAACAAAAATTGTCTCTGAATCACTGAGAGTTTGGGTGATTTTAGAATATCTTGAAAGGCTCACCATTTTCTAACATTTTAATTACAGTAATCCTTCATTTTCATTTGCCATCTTATTGTACCACTATACAAATGCTTTTAAATATAGTCATTTTGTAACCACCAAACCTTGAAATCCCCAATTACTAATCTATTAGGAGAATATAGCAGTAGCAAAGTCCGGAATGTGCTATATCTTCAGTTTAATGCATCTCACTGAAATGCAGCAATATTCTCATAGATTTCAAGTTTATGTAAAACTTGACTGCAGTACTAGGACCCAGTCTTGTAAAAATATATGCATGAGTCAAAGTTTTCTGCCTTTTTTAAAATACAGTCTTTGTATTTGCTTTGTGTTCTGCCTTCTCTATGCCACCTCCATCTCCATCATAATCTGTTCTAAGCAGAATGCAACAGATACAACATTCACAAAGACCTTTTTCAGTGCGATAAGAGCAATGTAAGTAGAGGGAGCTAGAGATCTTTTATCAAGACAATTTTAAGATGCCCTTTTCCATAAAACATTCTCTTTGGTAACAAACTAGTTTTCCCACTGATTTTTCTTGGGGTTGAAAAGACCTACAGAATTAATAAGAAAATCTCATTTGAGTAGGGTTGATGCTAGGATTATATTTATAAAAGTAGCTCCTGAGGATCTGAACTTCCCAAAGAAAGAAGTCATACAGATATCTCACTAATGATAGAATGAAAGAGTCAGAATTCCACCTGTTATTTTTGTAAAATTGTATCTGTTGTACAAATAAATCTAAAGACTTTTTCTGGTTGATATAATCTTTTGTAAAAAAAAATAAAGAAAAACCCTTAGTAATTTTACTAATTACAATCCAATCTTAAATATTAATTGAATGATCATCCTTGATACTTCTTCCTGGAGTTGCTTAGCCAACCATTTGCTAGATTTTCCACAACCCCATAATGACAACGACTCCGGACTCCTCAGAAGTAGACTGAATATGTACAGTTTCCAGCAATTGACTACACAACCCAGAGTTCTTTATTTTGTTTATGGAATTTCTCCTATTTGATGAACTTTTATTTTTAAATACGCAGATACACTTTTATTTTTAAATAGGCAGATTTTTTCCTCATCATATTTTTGGTAGCTAGGCACAGATATAATCATACTTCATGCTAATAAAAAAAGAGTACTAGTATCTATTTTCCTCAGACCAGTATACCTACATTTTAAAAGTGAAGAGTAGCTCTAGGCACGAACAAATTCAGATGTATGAAATTTGATTTAGCATCACCTTATGCTAGATGGGCAGAGGACGTACAGGTATTTCAGCTATTTTTGAAAAACCTTCATAGGGTGGGGATGAGAGAGATTTGGATCAGAAACGTTGGGCCACTACTGCAAATCTTTCCCCCATGAGTCGTCCTGCATGTGATTAGTGCCACTGAAGACTCTGCATCTGTGATCCTGATCCTGCACAAAACATGTACGTGCTTATCTTCACACACTGGGTAGTCCCATTGGAAGTTTGAGCATGTGTAAATACTTGTAGGATGAGAGCTGACGAAGGTAATTATATGTTCGGAATCTAGGATAACGTCAGCGGGACTATATATATGTAAAGCCCTTTGTTTTCAGTTTTTATTGAATTTCACTAAAAAAGTCCCAGGTTTTGAAAAAGCAAATATTCAGGTTTTGCCTATTTTTAACCCCAATTTTGCAAGTGCTGGTTGAACTTCCTGGCCCTTGCTCCCCACTCGCAGACTGCCTGCCAGATGGCACAAGGCACCTGCACAGAAGAGAGTAACTGCCAGCTGGTGGCTGCTGCTTTGGTGCAGTGGGGGAGCATGATGGGCAAGGAACTGGGTCCTGGCTGCTTAGAGGGCCTCTCTGCTGATCTTGCTCCCCTCACCCAGCTCCCTGCCCATCTCATTCCCCCAGTGCACAGTTTGGGGGAGTGAAATGGGTGGGGAGGTCCTGGCAGCAGAGACCGACCATCGCTGCAGCATTAGGCCTGTAGGGATTGGAAGGCTCCTCTAACCACATACACATCCACTGCCTCCAATAAATAGCAGGCACTCTTCACCCCACTGGCTCTTCATTTTCTTTTCTTTTTTTATTTGATTTTCACACTTTAAATTTTTTTTATTAACACTGATAAATTCCTGGGAAACTTTAAAGAAAATAGAACCCCATGACAAAGGGCTTTATGTATATATGTAAGAGCCACTCCCATCAAGAAAGGTTTTCTTGCAGGACTGGCCCTTTGCTCTCTGCATGGAAGAGGGTACCCCAAGGCCACCAGTTCAGGCCATATAGTTTTGGTGAATAAATGTTGATTCATGAGTTTGCAGCCTGTGATTTTTCCATAGGGAGTCGGGAAAATATAATGTATTCCTCCTGATTCAAAAAGAAATCGTTAAAACATCAGAGGACACACATCCCCAACTAATATTCAATTACACTATCTTTTAAAGGGCTGTTTCTACAGCAGCCTGTCCATTGTTGATTACAGAGGTAAACAAAGCCTGTAATATGCAGATCAACTCTTTATTTGATGAAAGAAGGAAAGGTGAGGAATACCAGAAAAATGCAGGGGTGGATTTTCCAATTAGAGACCAGCTAGCAAATTAGCTTGTGAGGATGAGCAAAGGTAGCACCCAGTGTGAGACTGGGGAAGGGCTGAGCTGGTGTAGCTGAAGAGGCAGCAGGCACTGGGGGTAGTGGAGTTAGTGGAGAGGGCTGCAGGTTTTGTGCAGTTTAAAAGCTGCTGTCCTACTTCTCCCCCTTCCCTCTTTCACCAGCTCCCCTCTTCCCCTTAGCCTCCCACACTCCAATAGCCTCGTTATATTTTCCATACACAAAGATCAAACTCAAACTTTCAGTCCAATCAGCTTTTATTTTAGATGAATGAAACCAAGGAAGAACAAATGTTAAGTCTGCATGAGACGAAGAGCATGCTATGAGAGTGTGTGGATGTGGGTGTGACTGAGATAGTAAGGATGTGTGCCTCCAAACCAGTAGCAGCCCCCTTGATATGCCTCAAAGTGACCCCTCCCCACAACAGAGAAACAGTAGCCAGGAAGACTCCTTACGGGTACAAATGGAGCACACAAAACACAGATTCACACTTCTCCTTACAGGAACATAATTATATACATCACACCTCAGGATCCCACCTTGTGTCGACTCAGACTTCATGGTCAGAAGGGACCATCATGATCATCTAGTCTGACCTCCTGCACATTGCAGGCCACAGAACCTCACCCACCCACTCCTGTAATAGACCCCTAACCGCTGGCTGAGTTACTGAAGTTCTCAAATCATGGTTTAAAGACTTCAAGTTACGGAGAATCCACCACTTACACTAGTTTAAACCTGCAAGTGACCTGTGCCCCAATCTGCAAAGGAAGGTGAAACACCCGCAGAGTCTCTGCCAATCTAACCCAGGGAGAAATTCCTTCCCGATCCCAAATATGGTGATCACTTAGACCCTGAACATGTGGGCAAGACCCACCGGCTAGACACCTGGGAAAGAATTCTTTGTAGTAACTCAGAGCGCTGCCCATCCAGTGCCCCATTACCACCCCTCCTTCCCCTCAGGAACCAACCTCATGCACTTGCTTATTTTCCTGCACTGCCCTCTAGACACCTCCCTTGTCTGTACAACCCCCCTTCCTCTCAAGACAACTCCCATGCTTCTCCCATCCTGCTACTCAAGAATCCCCATGATCCTTCTATACTTTCCTCACAAAATATCCATGCCCCCCTCCAAGGTGTTCTTATATCTCCCTCCATCCCACCCCACCCATCTTCTCAGGATTCCCTTTTTTCTCTAGCAAAAGTTGGACATGTAATTCACCACCCACTACAATGCCACCATTGATAACAACAGTGGAAACACTAGTGCAGACAGAGCTTAGGTGTTATCACCATCCTGTTGATTGCAACTGTCTGGCATGTGTACAGACCTCTACAGCTATTTAAACATCTATAAACATTATAGTCTCTCCAAGTCATATAACTGCAGTTCCTTTCATTGTAGTCTGTACAAATGTCATTGAAGAGAAACTTGCCACTCACATGCTTGTAAGTTTCTGCTATTAAGAATGAGGTTTCATCACATCCCAGAAATTTTAGAGATTTTAAATGGGTGGGGGTTTGGACTTGAATTCCTAATATCTTCCATATTCTGCAACATCATTTTACAAGTATTTAACCTTTAAAAAGAGAAGCCAATAATATTGTTTATTAGAACATATTTTCTACAGTGCTCTCTTCACAGAAAAGGAAGAAGAAAAAACTCTACTTTAATTAAATTCATATCCGCTTGGTATTTACCCAGTGAGCCCAGAGAACAATCTACTTTCAAATCAGCGGCACAAACTATCTGTTGGTGAGATAAGCGATACTAATAACCTATTAGTGATGAATAATGAATACATACCAAGGCTATCCATTGTACGCTACAGCCAGAATTTCAAAAGCTTGTACAGACAACTGGACAGTATGGGCGGCTAAAAGAATGGAGTTGGTTGCCATATGAGCTCAAGGGCTCTGTGCTGAGATGGGGTAAGGGAGTAAATTGGTCAAAGGGGCAGTTCTGGGGTGGGGTTAAGGTGCTTGGTGCTAAAATGGTTACATCTGAAAATCCTGCAGGTTCTCCCCCATGTAGCACAGTGCCTCTGAGATAGTTGTGCCATAGGCATGACTTATTCAGCAGGAGCAAGTTGACACCCCTCTGCCCAAGAGAACATGAGGCAGCCAACCCCAGGAGAATCATCCAGCCTTTATTGGCTAATCCTCCTTACATGCTCTTCCACAAGGATAAAATGGAACTGCATCCTCATCCCCATTGTATCCCTAAAGTAATCACAGATTCCATCCAAATCACACCACTGGTTTACCCATTATCATCCCTAACTCACATTCACTGCCAGCTCAGACATGCCAGAGGCTAAGAAGGCCCATAAGGAGCTGCTACTTTAATAAAACAAAAATATGTTATAAATTCCCCAGATTAGTTGTGATTTATGATGACAGAATCAGGTTTCATGATGATAGGCTAGATCATCCCAACACTTGTCAAAATGGGTTAAGTCCTGTATGGAAACATGCTATGAGCTAGTGCTTAACTAGGTTCGATGGGGACAGGTGAGCAAAGCCCACAGGTAAGTGGGGAACATGGAGACCTGGGAGATGGGTCGGAAATGAGAGGGAGTGTGGGCTATATTGGCAGAGAGAAAGGAGGGTCAGGACAAAACTGGGAGGCAAGATCAAACCAGTATCATAGATGCCTATATACAAATGTGAGAAGTATGGGTAATAAGCAGGAAGAACTGGAAGTGCTAATAAATAAATACAACTATGACATTGTTGGCATCACTGAAACTTGGTGGGATAATACACATGATTGGAATGTTGGTGTGGATGGGTACAGCTTGCTCAGGAAGGATAGACAGGGGGTAAAGGGAGGAGGTGTTGCCTTATATATTAAAAATGTACACACTTGGACTGAGGTGGAGATGGACATAGGAGACGGAAGTGTTGAGAGTCTCTGGGTTAGGCTAAAAGGGGTAAAAAACAAGGGTGATGTCATGCTAGGAGTCTACTACAGGCCACCTAACCAGGTGGAAGAGGTGGATGAGGCTTTTTTTAAACAACTAACAAAATCATCCAAAGCCCAAGATTTGGTGGTGATGGGGGACTTCAACTATCCAAATATATGTTGGGAAAATAACACAGTGGAGCACAGACTATCCAACAAATTCTTGGACTGCATTTCAGACAACTTTTTATTTCAGAAGGTTGAAAAAGCTACTGGGGGGGAAGCTGTTCTAGACTTGATTTTAACAAATAGGGAGGAACTCGTTGAGAATTTGAAAGTAGAAGGCAGCTTGGGTGAAAGTGATCATGAAATCATAGAGTTTGCAATTCTAAGGAAGGGTAGAAGGGAGAACAGCAAAATAGAGACAATGGACTTCAGGAAGGCGGATTTTGGTAAGCTCAGAGAGCTGATAGGTAAGGTCCCATGGGAATCAAGACTGAGGGGAAAAACAACTGAGGAGAGTTGGCAGTTTTTCAAAGGGACACTATTAAGGGCCCAAAAGCAAGCTATTCCGCTGGTTAGGAAAGATAGAAAATGTGGCAAAAGACCACCTTGGCTTAACCACGAGATCTTGCATGATCTAAAAAATAAAAAGGAGTCATATAAAAAATGGAAACTAGGACAGATTACAAAGGATGAATATAGGCAAACAACACAGGAATGCAGAGGCAAGATTAGAAAGGCAAAGGCACAAAATGAGCTCAAACTAGCTATAGGAATAAAGGGAAACAAGAAGACTTTTTATCAATACATTAGAAGCAAGAGGAAGACCAAAGACAGGGTAGGCCCACTGCTCAGTGAAGAGGGAGAAACAGTAACAGGAAACTTGGAAATGGCAGAGATGCTTAATGACTTCTTTGTTTCGGTCTTCACCGAGAAGTCTGAAGGAATGCCTAACCTAGTGAATGCTAATGGGATTTATTTAGCAGATAAAATAAAAAAAGAACAAGTTAAAAATCACTTAGAAAAGTTAGATGCCTGCAAGTCACCAGGGCCTGACGAAATGCATCCTAGAATACTCAAGGAGCTAATAGAGGAGGTATCTGAGCCTCTAGCTATTATCTTTGGAAAATCATGGGAGACGGGAGAGATTCCAGAAGACTGGAAAAGGGCAAATATAGTGCCCATCTATAAAAAGGGAAATAAAAACAACCCAGGAAACTACAGACCAGTTAGTTTAACTTCTGTGCCAGGGAAGATAATGGAGCAATTAAGGAAATCATCTGCAAACACTTGGAAGGTGGTAAGGTGATAGGGAATAGCCAGCATGGATTTGTAAAGAACAAATCATGTCAAACCAATCTGATAGCTTTCTTTGATAGGATAACGAGCCTTGTGGATAAGGGAGAAGCTGTGGATGTGGTATACCTAGACTTTAGTAAGGCATTTGATACGGTCTCGCATGATATTATTATCGATAAACTAGGCAAATACAATTTAGATGGGGCTACTATAAGGTGGGTGCATAACTGGCTGGATAATCGTACTCAGAGAGTTGTTATTAATGGTTCCCAATCCTGCTGGAAAGGCATAACAAGTGGGGTTCCACAGGGGTCTGTTTTGGGACCGGCTCTGTTCAATATCTTCATTAATGACTTAGATATTGGCATAGAAAGTACGCTTATTAAGTTTGCGGATGATACCAAACTGGGAGGGATTGCAACTGCTTTGGAGGACAGGGTCATAATTCAAAATGATCTGGATAAATTGGAGAAATGGTGTGAGTTAAACAGGATGAAGTTTAACAAAGACAAATGCAAAGTGCTCCACTTAGGAAGAAAAAATCAGTTTCACACATACAGAATGGGAAGAGACTGTCTAGGAAGGAGTACGGCAGAAAGGAATCTAGGGGTTATAGTGGACCACAAGCTAAATATGAGTCAACAGTGTGATTCTGTTGCAAAAAAAGCAAACATGATTCTGGGATGTATTAACAGGTGTGTTGTGAGCAAGACATAAGAAGTCATTCTTCCGCTCTACTCTGCTCTGGTTAGGCCTCAGCTGGAGTATTGTGTCCAGTTCTGGGCACTGCATTTCAAGAAAGATGTGGAGAAATTGGAGAGGGTCCAGAGAAGAGCAACAAGAATGATTAAAGGTCTTGAGAACATGACCTATGAAGGAAGGCTGAAAGAATTGGGTTTGTTTAGTTTGGAAAAGAGAAGACTGAGAGGGGACATGATAGCAGTTTTCAGGTATCTAAAAGGGTGTCATAAGGAGGAGGGAGAAAACTTGTTCACCTTAGCCTCTAAGGATAGAACAAGAAGCAATGGGCTTAAACTGCAGCAAGGGAGGTCCAGGTTAGACATTAGGAAAAAGTTCCTAACTGTCAGGGTGGTTAAACACTGGAATAAATTGCCTAGGGAGGTTGTGGAATCTCCATCTCTGGAGATATTTAAGAATAGGTTAGATAAATGTCTATCAGGGATGGTCTAGACAGTATTTGGTCCTGCCATGCGGGCAGGGGACTGGACTCGATGACCTCTCGAGGTCCCTTCCAGTCCTAGAATCTATGAATCTATGAATCCCAGTCCCTGAAAGCCCCAGAGCACATTTTACTAGATTCCAGATACATTTGGCATGTTCCCATTGTGGAAATAAAAACAGCTGCTGCCTGGAGTTCAGGCCACCCCTTTGTGCAGGATTATCTTCTCCACCTGACCTCAGAAGTTAAAAATGTCCACATTCACCATTGAATGACTACTCCTTCTTACCCCCAACACCTTAGGGTTTCGTTCCTGCTTGTGAATCTCAAAAGTGTGAGGGTTCTGCATTGACAGCACTTGAAAGAAGAAAAGTTACTCACCTGTACCTGAGTTCTTTAAGTAGATTGTAAACATAGATCCACCCTCTACTTCCCATCCATATTTCTTTACTGTTTGTATTGGATCCTGTGGATGTAGAAGAATTTAGAGAGCCTTCAAAATACACTTTACCTTTCATGGAACATTATGCAGCTCCCCAACAGCCAGAGCTTTCCATAGGGTTCCAGGTTAGGTGTGGAGTACATGGGTGTGTCCCCAGAAGTGTGTATCTGTAATCTACTCAAAGAATCCCATGTGCCATAGTACTGTGATCCTAGCATTAAAGGTAAAAATAAGACTATTGCAAAACAGTAGAAAACACAGGCAGGCATATTACGTTTTAATGTGTATAATTTGAGTACATAGAGCAGTCAATGGATAAAGATATAGTAAACTTCCTTTCCCTGGTATAGCATTCTTTAAATTCTCATATATTCTTTAGTCAAAGAAACCTCCATCAGCGCCCTAACACTGAATTTGTGTCAATATTCTAAATTACAAAACATATGTCATACTAGCTATCTGTGTTAGCTTCTACTAAGTGCAGAGGTACAGTGCACCGAAAGTACAGCCTCTGTAATGCTATCACATCTCACAGAGGTGTTGTGAGACTTAACATTTTAACAGCTTGTGCTACTTCAGAACGTGGCCTAGTGGACAGAGTACTAGCCCAGGACTCAGAAAACCTGGGTTCTGTTCCACGTTCTACTGCTGGGTTACCTTAGGCAAGTCACTGTTTCTCTGCATCTTAGTGGTGCCATTTGTAAAATGGGGACAATGATATACTTACCTCCTTTATAAAGCACTGTGTGATGTACTGAAACAAAGCCCTGTAAAAGAGCTAGGTAAAATTATCAAAAGAAAGGTGATAATTGCAAAAAAGTATTATTTTTAGGAAGAGCACATCCAAATAGGTCCTCTCATGCTCCAATTCCAATACAAAAATGATGCTAGAACTTTCAGAGTACTCAGGCTCACAATAATTTTCCAGCAAGAAGCAGGTCAGGAAATTGCTTTGGTTGCTTCCTCTTTCAATTTTTCTAGAATGTCTTAAAGTATTAAATGAATTCTCTTCATTTATAATTGCTTTACAATATACATATTTGAATAGTTGTACATCCATAGACTGCACCCACTCTGAAAGCTACAGAAATAGTCAACTAAATTGTACTATAGTTTCTCATAGAGTTACATCTTCCTTATGTTGAGAGAACAATCCCATAAGGAACAATGGTGTGGTTTCTCTTCAGAAGCAGCTCTCCAACTTACAAGATAGGAATACTGCATAACACCTTATATGCAAAATTTAAGGACAGCAAAATAGGTTCTCCTTTTGAAACATATTGCTTTATCAGATCATATTACACACAAGTAAAACAATCTGTGGCCACCCACAGACACCACAATCATCAGCAGGTTCTTATGTACCAAACTGAGCTCTCTATTAGTCAGATTTAAAATAATGTCAAGGAGATTAAATTCTCCTGGTCATATCCTGGATCTGGGAAAAGGGGTAAGCTGTGAGTTGGGAAAGTTTGCAGATGATACAAAGCTACAAAATAATTAAATCCAAACCAGACTGCAAAGAGTTACAAAGGGATCTCACAAAAGTAGGTGACTTGGCAAGAAAATGGCAGATGACATTCAATGTTGATAAATGCAAAATAATGCACATTTGAAAACAATCCCAACTATACTTACAAAATGATGGGATCTAAATTAGCTGATACCACTAAAGAAAGATCTTGGAGTCATCATGGATAGTTTCTGAAAACATCCGTGCAATGTGCAACAACAGTTAAAAAGCTAACAGAATGTTAGGAACCATTAGGAAAAGGATAGATAAGAAGACAGAAAATATCATAAAGCCACTATATAATTCCACGGTATGCCCACACCTTGAATACCATGTGCTGTTCTCGACACCCCATCTCGAAAAAGATATATTAGAATTGGAAAAAATACAGAGAAGGGCAACAAGATGGTTAGGGGTATGGAGCAGCTTCCATATGAGGAGAGCTTAATAAGACTGGCACTTTTCTGCTTGGAAAAGAGACAACTAAAGGGGGGGGGGGAAGGATGATAGAGGTCTATAAAAGCATGACTGGTGTGGAGAAAAAATGTTATTTACCCCATCACATAACACAAGAACTAGGGATCACCCAATAAAATTAATAGGCTACAAGTTTAAAGCAAACATAAGGAAGCATGTCTTCACAAAACACACAGTCAACTCATTGCCAGGGCATGTTGTGAAGATCAAAAGTATAACTGGGTTCAAACAAGAATTAGAGAAGTTCATGGAGGATAGCTCCATCAATGGCTATTTCCCAAGATGGTCAGGGACCCTAAACCTCTCAGACTGAATGACAGGGGATAGATCACTTGAAATTGCCCTGTTCTGTTCACTCCTTTTGGAGCATGTGGCATTGGCCACTGTCAGAAGACAGGATACTGGGCTAGATGGACCATTGGTCTGATCCAGCATGGCCATTCTTATGTTAAGGAATCCCACAGAGTGAGGGAGATGTGAAAACCAGGTCATTGCTACTGTTCTCAATTGCACTACTTTCTCTGGTTCCAAATATGCTTTTCTATTGAATGTGTGCAACTAAACACAAACTGGGACATATTCAGCAGAGTGCACAGGGAACTCGGCATGAGAAAACTTCTGTTATTTTAACGGGTATTTTGTGCCTGATTTCCCCCACAGCATGCTGAAAAGGTAATTGTCAGAGTGGTGTGTGGAATTTCCCCCCCCCAAAAAAAACTACAATAAATACTTTATTCCAGAGTGGTTTGCTACTCTGAAATTGGAGTTTGGAACTCAGGACATTTGCTCATCTAAACAGGATTTCAGAAACATAGTACAGTATATTCACCTTTGGAAATAAGTGCATCAACGGATGCTTTGTAAAAAGCTTAATCTAAAACAAATTCTGAGCATTTTGTGTGTCTAATATTTTATAATAATCTTGTTTCTATTGCATTTCAAAAGGTGCTTGGGGCTCTGTGGAACACACAAAACCAAATTAAATGTACAATAAAAACATCATTAAAATCCACCTTCTTAATTCAGGCAGATCAATGCAAATTAGAATGTCTATTTAAAAAAGAAGTGAGAAAGAGGTAGAAGAACAAACAGGAAGCCTAACAATGGTCATTGGAAAATACAGCTTCAGGTAAAAAAAAAAACGGAATTGTTTTTTTAAAAGGGGGACGGGGATGGGCTTGAGAAAGTTCCACAATGTAGTAGCACCCATGAGAATACAAATGTAACTGCTTTTTGATTTAAGATGGCAATGTTGGGATTGGTGCTGGGGGGTTGAGAGACAGAACACGAACAAATTCCTGTCAGGATGATACTTAAGGTCTCAATTATAGCCAGGACCTATGCAGTTAAGGGCTTTAAAAGCCAATGGTATCAACATGAAGTCAATATACCACTTTATAGCAGCCAACATAAACAGCCGAGGGGAAGTGTTATATGCTTGAACCAGTGAGCAAACAAACTGTTCTATTCTAAACAAGCTGTAAATGAAAAAGTGAAGCCCTCTGTAAACCCTGCTAAGAGGAAATTACTGTAATCAAGCCTTGTGGTCAGGAGGCCATGTAGTATTGTCGCACCGTCATGAAGGGGTAAACAATGGAACCGCCTGCACAAATCATGTAGCTAGGAAATAAACCTTTGTTGCATTCTGTGGAAAGGATGTGCTTTGAATTAATACCTGGATCTTTATCTTGGTTCACTGCCTTCAAAGAAAGACCCTCAATAAGTCCCCAATCCAGCAGCCAACCACTTATCAGCACATGTTTAATTTTAAGCATGCGAGTAATTCTATTAAAGTCTATTGCTGGATCACAGCCTAAGTGGGGACCAAAAAAATAAAACAAACAAACAAACCTCCTCATCACTGCTTCCTCTACCCATTAGCAAGACTTCTATTTTTCAGTGTGAGGACAAGACAACTTTGATGCACAAGTAACCCACTGGTCTGCAGGTGTTACACTTCCCCATCTGTGCCTGATCTACAGAAGATGCAAGTCTGTTGCAGGCCTCAGCTACAGAGCCTATTTCTTTAACTTAAGCTATAAATACTCAGGCTTTTAGCTATGGAGGTCCCCGTTTCAATCTGCAGTCTGTTGGCCAAGATGGCAGCAGCCACCCTGCTTTGTTCAGTACGCAGGATGGACATATGAGGGGACAGAATTAAGGTTCCATGGGCAATTATAATTCTGGTGTTTGCTAACTTTCAGGTGCCTGACTTTGCCACTTAAATACATTCTTTTAATGGAGTTTTTGTATGTGATACATTATAGGGCAAATCATCACGCAATTAATATATACTATATAGTATGTAAATTAGTGGCAAAAAGTGTTTACTGGATAAAGTACTGTGACATGCATACTAAATATTTGTCCAAAATGCTTGTCTTTTCTCCTTTTAAAGCTTAAAATAGAATCCAAAGGAGCACCGAGTCAAATTTACCACTTCAAGGCCACATAGACTTCTTTGTCCCATGTCTGGAAGGGAACCCAATGTGCCTTGAGCATTTGAACATGGGGAGAGGGATGCTGAGGAGATAGGTCCAGAAAATACCCTAAACTTCTAGCAGAAATGTGAAAAATTCATAGTTCAATAGGATTTGGGGTGGATCTCTCGAGAGGGGACTGAGGCAGAATTGGGAGAACAGCATTTTTTGATATATTCTCCCACAAACAGCATCATAGAATGAGTCCTAAAACCCCTGAGTACTGCACAAGCACTTGGACCACTCTGAACTTCTGATCCATAGCTTCTATCTAGCAGGAGGAATGCACAGTCAGGTACTGAGGGGACAAATAACAGTCTTGGTACTGAGCCAGCATGCTGTCTGGAGAAGAGAAGCAACACAGAGGCAGGCCATCTACATGGATGTCACAAGACCTGCAGGCCAGGGCTCCCCCAGAATTTTTGATCTCCATGCAATTAGAAGACCAGACCAGCCCCTTTGACCATTCCACCCATCTGCCAACTCATCCTAAAAGGGACCAGGGAGGGAAGAAACCAGCTTTTCTAGTGCTAGAAACACATGGAAAGTGGTTCAATTTCTCAACTTCCATGTGTTTTTGTGCAAAGGGTGGGGGGGAGGAATTTGGTCCTAGAGCACCATTAGAACACTCTATTTCAAGTTCTAATAATAATACCTAGCTCTTATAAAGTGCTTTTCATCTTGAGATCTCAAAGCACTTTACAACAGAGGTCAGTATCATTATACTCCTTTTACTGATGGGGAAATTTAGGCACAGGAAGGTGAAGTGAATCGCACAAGATCAGTCAGACTATCAGCAGAGCTAGAAATTGAACCCAGGCCTCCTGAGTCCCTGTTCAGAGCCCTATGCACTAGGCTATACTGTCTCCCTAATGCCAATGCTGGTAAATATCCTGTTATAAATAATTGTTAGAGAGTTTGTTCTTTTGTTGGATTTGTACTCTAACACCTCCTGGAATTCACTGGCATCAAAACAATTAGTTTAATAAACATGTTTACAACAATATTCTTTACGTGTATTTATAAACGTATGGACTGTTTCATGGCATACACACCCATTGATATTTAGAGCAACTAACTTTTTTTTTTTCATAAAGTTCATATTCAGGCAGTGAAATGACTCTTTCATGCTGAAAAGTTTTCCCATTAGCTTTGCACTTGTGAGGCCTAGTGTAACTTCTGTTTATATTCCTGACAATTTGTCAATCTGTCATACAAAGTTATGGAAGCTCTTCTACATTGCATCTGACATCTGTCAACAGAATGATTGAAAATCATGATCTTTAAATCAACATCGCTCATAGGGGAGCTAATTACATTTTAAATCTTTAGGGTCCATAGGATTTAGAAGTCAGACATCAAGAATTATTAAACAAAAGGAGACTGATAGTCTTTTCCCCATGCTTTATTGATTACTGTGGATTTTTATGACATCCTAACTCTATAGCACCATGTCTTTATATGAATGATGAGGAAGGTTTGCTAAGCAGTTATGCTATTAAAGTGCTTTGAAGGAAAATTGCTTCCCCCTTGTGTCCCTCCCATGAGTGCAGTCTTGGCAAGAAATGATTTCTACTTGCACCAGTAGGGACAATCAGAATCTATGACTCTGTGAAGGCATCTAAAGAGCCACTGTCATGAAGAGTATGAGCAGGTTGGTGATGGAGATGCAACAGGAGCACTGTACCGGTGGGAGGGAGAGGCAGAGTTATTCACATTGTGAAGCACTGTCTCATGCACCTGAAGCAAAATCAGCCAGAACCTGTTGGGGAAGGAGAGGAGGAGAGAGATGTTGTACGTGGTGGGTGCTTGTGGTGGGAGTGGGAAGAATTGTTAATATAGCAAGTAGGAACCTAGCCAAAACTGTGAGCCAGTGGAAGATAGATGGAAGAGGTGCCAACCATGATTCTACACAAGGAATGGAGGGACTGGAAGGCTTCCTGTAGGGAGGCATGATATGGAAGCACACATTCCCTTCTAAAACTGAGAAGTTAGAGTAAAAGACATCTGGGACAAGACCATTGTTTCATGATCTGGGGTGCAATCCAAACCAGTGAGGGATTGGATCACCACTTGCTCTGTAACCTTGAGTGCCTCAGTTTCCCTCACCCAGACCAGTGAAGATTTACCACTGCCTAAGGTGTGAAAACACACCACTTACCATTTTGAGTCTACCTTGCTCTCAGTGGAGTTCTGGCCCCCAGTTTTCCTAGCTGTGCAAGAGACTCATCATTCCCAGAAGTCTTCCCAGCTCTGAGTGCTGGCCCATAGCTATTTACCTAGCTGTGCCAGGGTCCCACCACTCCTAGCAAATCCTGTGCCACAGCACTTTCTAGCTGTGGTTCAGTTTCCCTGCTTTCTGCAGTGCCCCACTCTACGTGCTCTTATAATACAGTAATATTGTATTCAATCAGTTGACTCATTTGCTTATCACTTGAGGTTCAGCCCCCCCCCGCCCCCCGTCTTTATAGACCCCCAGCTAGCCTTTTAAATGGATTCTACCTTCCAAAGCAAAGTTTATTCAAGCTGTGAGGAAAGCAACATGGAGTCTGGTAGTGAAGGAAGCACCATGCTCTCTCTTCCCCCACTTGTGTTTGCTGAAATGCAAGTTGTTCTGTTTCCTGCCATCTCCTTCCACTGCTGTCTTCATGGTTCTGTTTAGTGCTTATATGTAATTTGAGGTAAACACACATTCCTTTGTTTAGGACAGACCTGTTTAACAACTCCCCCAAAATACCTGGTTTACACACACTTTAGTCCTAATTCTACCCTATATCCATAACTCCTAACCCTCACCATGTACCGATATCAGGCAACAACATTGATAATTAGAGAGATGTTAGTTTTCAAGTAGGTTTCACGAGGCATATTGTTTACACTAGTGTGTAGGGTATGAATAGAGGGTGCTTAGTGTCACACATTCTCACTATTTTGGGAAGTTACAGAAGAGGTTACTCCTTCCAAGGATCAGAACATGGCCTACACCAAAAACCTCCTGCTTTCACAGCATAGACTCAGCCACTTAGGGAGAGAAGAGGAATACCATATCACCTTTCCCAATGAGTCCAGTTTGAATGCAAACTGTAACCTGAAAAAGTTTGTTGATTGCAAGACAAAAAAATTATTCTCACAATTCATTGATGCAAAAAATATGCTAACAAAGCACTGCTGGTACCTATATGCACATTGAACTCCAACCAAGGATAGTTCTGAGTACATTTTAGGACTGAGTTGAACATTTCACATAGCTCTCATTAATGCTGTACAATAAAAGCCTACAACAAGGAAGGAAAGATTATTCTGACTTGTGTTTGTCAGACTGTAGTGTTGGCCTCTCTGAAGACAGCCATTCCAAATGGTAGAAATGGGATGTTTGGTGAAGAGATGAAGAGAAGATTGGAAAAAGTGATAGTTTTATTTGCTTAGAATCTGACAAAGCCAGAAAGAATTGAGTACACCGCTAAAGTATTAATTCAACAGAATAGATAATTCCTAATGTGCTTAGAACCTGGAACTGGAAGTTAACTAGCAAAAAACAAAAACAAAAAACAAAACACCTAGCCTACAATCTGAACTCCAAGTTTCATATACAATTGACAAATTGCAACCTTCCCCTATCCCTTCCCCCCAGATATATGCTTCCAGTGAAGGGTCTCCCCAATATCCTCCTCAATATCCCATTGAAAATAAATTTAGACTAAGGGAGATTTGAGGGATTTTCCTTCTAATTATGGGAGTAATTGTAACAGTCTTGGAAAATCTTGTAAGCAACTGTTTACAGATCCTCCTGCCATTGACAAAAGCTTGTACATTTAATACAGTTACTTACTAAATCTGTGGCTAATCTGGTCCTATGGGAAATATTTCCCAAATTCTACGTAATCCCTCTTTAGTTATTTAAAAAAAATAAAATAGACTCTTGACATTGTTACAAAAATAATCCTAAATGTATTTAGAGATCCATCAATAAGCAGGTAACTCCCGCAGATGTCAAGAGATTGCTGAATTTCATAAAAAGGCAGCTAGATCAGATCAAAGCATAGTATTACTCGCTCAAATATCCTGAAAATTTTATAGTGATGCATGGGCTTCTTCCCAGACCTAGCAAAAGATTAATAAAGAATATCATAATATTACAGATTTTTGTGCTAAAGAGAAAAAATCTGCTGTCTATTATCTGTAATAGGCATTTAGTCCCCATCTGTTTCTTATGATGTCTTCCAAGGTTCTAAAATCAAGTTTACTGTTGATCAGTATCAGAGTGAAAGTTCAATTTTAATTATCTTAACTGAAGTTTTAGTGAAGGCTGCTTTTTATTATTCATAGAAAGGCCACTGTCTCTTCTTGACTAAAACCGAATCTCTAGACGGTTAATTCTGGTAAACTACCTACGTGTATTAATTATTCAAATTTAAAAATAAATCTAAAGAGTGAATAACAGCAGAATCACTCAGCATATTGCATCTGCAAACTAGCCAATCTTGTTGCTGTCTATGCTGATAAGAAGGCAAATATAACATGGGCCATATCAAAGTTAAGTGTAATAGTCAAAAAGGTAACTAAATGCAAACTATTGTGCTAAAGCACCACTCCATGGCCCAATTCTGTAATACTTATGTGGGAAAGTCTCCCACTGAAGTTACCGGTCTTTTAATTCAATGGAAGTTTTGCCAATAGAGATACAAGACTGGGCCATTGGAGGAGATTTGAAATTCACAAAAAAGTCAGGAAAGGAAGAGTTATAGTTGTTATGGGCACCATAACTCTGCCACTTTACACATATATAAAGGCATAAAAGTTATATATAATTGTGGCTGTTATGGTCATTGTGGGAACCATAACTTGAACCTCCTGATTTTTGTGCATTTAAAATCTAATGCTTAGCACTGCATTCATGTATGCATTTTGGGAACTCATTGCATTTTTCATTCTCCAATGTTTTTCTTTAACACAGATGCCTGGTGCTCTTCCAACTCATTACCTGAGTCTGTCTGGTATCAACCCCAAACAGAAATCATTGATGGTTTGGGTTCTACTCATTCATTATTTTCTGTGAATATCTTTTTTAATGATTCTTTTAAAGTTTACTGGCAAGAAGTACCCATATAAACCTGGCACAGGGTGGTTTTTACCATTCGAAGAAAATAAAGGAATACAGGACTCGTCAATTTGGGCAACAATTTTCAGATGAATAGTTTATTCACCAAAAAATGCAGTTTCAGTTGACCCAAAACTATTTGTGAATTTGACACAAATTTACTAAATAGTTTCAGCCCCGTCCCCCCAAAAAAGATTTGTGGGACTCAGATGTGTGGTGTGGCCTCCCTTATAACTTTTAGCCAACTGGTTAGAGCACTTACCTGAGATGCAGGAAACATGCATTCAGTTTCCCCCTCTGCCTCATATGGAAAAGGGATCTGAGAACTTTGGTCTTCCTGATTGCAAAAGAGGGACCTAAGCCACGGGGCTATGGAATATGGTAGTATAGGTCTTTCTCACTCCCTCCTGTTAAAGCTATTCTTTTGTGTACAAATAATTAAATTGTCTGGATCATGAACTTGAGTCTCCCATATCCTAGGTGAGTCCCTACAAAGTCATTGTCTCTCTCTCTCTCTCTGGCTCAATGACTATTCATTGTCATTATGAATGACCATGAATTGCCACTATGAATGACATGGCCTGTCTTCTCTGATGAGGACTATCTTTAGGAGGACTGCTAAGGCATTTGTGACTAGGAAAGTTAATAGAACCCTCAAAATAACAGATAGATATTCAAAATGTCTCCCACTTTACTCATATGCAGTGGTGTTGTACTTGTATCAGTCCCAGGATATTAGAGAGACAAGGTGGGTGAAGTAATATCCTTTATTGGACCAACTTCTGTTGGTGAGAGAGACAAGCTTTTGAGCTTCACAGAGCTCTTCTTCAGGTCTGGGAAAAGTACTTAGAGCATCACAGCTAAATACAAGATCAAACAGATAGTTTAGCATAAGTAGTTAGCACATATTCTAAGGGACCACTCAAGGGGAAGTGGCCTGTCAACATCCAGGTAGTCATAGGACAAGAAGGGGGGTTAGTGAGTTACAGATTGTTGTAATAAGCCATAAATCCAGTGTCTTTTATTAAGACCACAATTTTTAGTGTCTAGCAAAGTTATGAATGCAAGCTCCCATGCAACTACAACCCATACTAAATGGGGACCCCATCCTGAAACAGACAGAGTAGAGTAATAACTTGCCTAAGTTCACTCAATGAGTCATTGTTACAACTGGGACCAGAACGCAGGTCGACTGACTCCCAGTCCCATGCTTTAAACACAAGACCATGCTGCCTAGAAAAGTCACTGCCTGCTTTTCATGCTGAATGATATTCAGATCGCCATTCAGTGAGCTCTCCTTGAATGTGCTGGTTTGATGTCCTCAGATAGTTTCTGAAACTGACACCCAGGGCCAGATTCCCCATTGTGTTACTGCAGTTTTATGCCATTGTAACACCATGGATTTAAACAGTGTTAAACCTGCATCAAACCGGAGTAACACAGTGGTGAATCAGTCCCAGACTGGATAGATGTTCCAGAATCAGCCCTTTGGAGATAGCACTGGGAAATCCCAACTCCAAGGCTGCCAGCTAGAGCAGTTAAATCACAGGGATCCATGCTGCTGGCTATTCCCTGAGGAAGAGAATTAAAAGAAAATGTTCTGGTCAGTTTTGAATGATGAAAGTCATCAGGGAGTTTTAGACAGTGACATGGAAATCATAGTGAATGCTTCCTTAGCTGAAAGCAATATTCTCTAACCGGTTGATATTTTTAGTTTAGTATGCTCAACTGAAGCACATACACAAGAAATAGTGAAGGGAAATGGACTCCTGACCTCAGGACTCAATATATGGAGTGAAGTGTATCAGATCTAATATATCAAAACAGGAAACAAGCCTAATGAAAGGAAAAGGATGGTTCAGTGTAATTAGCAGATGGAAGAAGGGGAGAAAAAAGGGCAAGAGATGAAAGTGTCATAAAAGGGCTAGAGGAAAATCTAAAGGGATTGTATAGGAAAAGAAGTGTCCCAGGAAAGTCAAAGCAGCTGGTTGGCTTATGTAACTAGACAAAGGGCCAAATTTTCTTCTCTCTGACACCAGTGTAAATCTGGAGGAACTCCAGTGGAGACAGAATTGCTCAAGATTTACACTGGTGCTGCTGAAAGCAGAATTTGGTCAAAAGTATTTTTAAAAAAAACAACTGTGTCTAATTCTGACCTTCTCACACCTGTAGGTCAGGAGCCACTTCACTGCAGTCCATGTGCAAGAGCGGTAGCCGTCAGAGCACCCGTCTGTGGTGCAGGCATCGTAGGACTTCCCGTCGAAGATGAAGGGGAAGACACACTTGGCACCGTCGCTGTTGCCGTCATAGGTGTAGAGAACTACCCGAGAGATACAGAGAGCGCTGGAACGTCTCCGCCAGGCAGGGGCCTCTGGACTCACAGCAACCACCCCAGTGCCAGGGAAAGTGACCCATCCCCCCCCATTCCCAAGGAGACTCCCAGCTTTCCCTGGCCTTGCATCCAGGACACCCCCCTTCTCTCATGAAAGCAGGCTCACGGTGCAGCCCTCCAACCTGCTCTCCTCCATCCCTCCTTTGCCATGGATCAGGGGAGACTGCCAAGGCCCTCGAGAGCGGTCACTGGGCTCATCTCGGCAGGGGACCCACGAGCCCACTGTCCTAACAGCCGACCCGCTGCACGGGCACCAGGCACCTCAGGGATGCCCTGCTGGGGGTCCCAGCCCTTACTCACTTCTGCAAGCTGAAGATCCGTCCGATTACTGACCAGCTCCCCCGGGAAAGTGATCACAGCCTGGGGCTTGGAGTGGAGTGGTGCAGCCCAGCAGCTCAGGGCCAGGAGCCACATGGCTAGCGGGGCCAGGAGAGCTCTGTACAGGGATCAGCTGCAAAATATACAAAAAGAGATTTGCACTGAGAGCTGCAGTGCGCCTGCAATAGCACAATGCTTATCCTACAAGAATAGCAGAGCACTTAGGATTTTATGGAAATGCCTTAAGGCAGCGAAGAGGAAAGATGCTAATAAACGTCAGTAAGCTGCTCATTCCAGACAACCATGAGAGCACTCTGAACACACAAGCACTCATCCCATTCATTCTGTACCCACAATTTAGACCAACTACCTTTATGTTTTGACAGAGAGGGCTCCTACAATATATAGTATGGTCAGATCATCTGCTGCATGCAGTCTCTGCAGGGCACCAGGGGAGACAGAGGAGGCCTTCTGGAGCTGGTTACAGCTCTCTGATCAAGCAGTCATTTTATGTCAGCCCCATCTGAGGCTTTGTCTTCACTACCCGCCGATCCGGCGGGTAGCAATCGGTTTATCGGGGATCGGCTTACCGCGTCTAGTGAAGACGCGGTAAAATCGATCCCTGATCGCTCTGCCGTCGACTCCGGAAATCCACCTCGGCAGGAGGCGGCAGCGGAGTCGGCGGCAGCGCGGCAGCGGTCGACTTTCCCGCGTCCTCACCGCTAGGTAAGCCGACCTAAAATACGCAACTTCAGCTACGGTATTCACGTAGCTGAAGTTGCGTATCTTAGGTCGGACCCCCGCTGTAGTGTAGACCTAGCCTGAGTTTAGAGCAGCCTAAGGGATTGCAGGGGTTGGAGTGTGTAGGAGTCAGCTACTCCACCTCTATACCCATGAGATCACCCCAGCTGGAGAGATGTGACCTGTGTGCACCGCTGGAGCAGTGCAAAGGGAAGGAGCAGAGGCCAAGATCTGTCCCTATATCTGTATGTGTGTGTATAATTCTGTCTTACAGAAACTGGTTGATACCCTCCTCAGAGGAATCTGCCTCAAAACCATTACAAAGCCAACTAGTCAAAGACAATTAGGTTACTGGTCCAATAGCTTCCTTTAGAGAACCTCAGCACTGCTTGCTTGTTTTCTGGTCTCTGCCCAAATGTGGAAAGGGCTAGGTTTATATAGTTTCTTTATTTCTCAGCATGTTTACACCAAGCCAGAGATCTGTCAAGCTGGTCAAACTGTATGTGCTACATATTCCCCATGTAGAATATTGGCCGTGTCTTGCAGGCATTGTCTCTTCCTCCCTCTAGGACACAGTTTTCAGTAGATACCTATATCATTTCCATTTTTGGCTTTTAGGCACTATTACCTGTCCAAGTAGGATGTTAAGAGAGAGTTGTAATTTCCACTGAAGAATCAGATGGTAAAATCCTGGCCGCACTAAAGACAATGGCAAAATTTCCATTGAGTTCACTGCACTGCCTCTGGTCTGTATGAGAGGAAGGGAAGATGGAGTATTAGCAGACTGCACTTGGAGAAAGGGCATTAATATGTAAAGAGTCGTCCACATATTTCTATTACATTCAATTAATAATATAATTAATGGAGATATCCCATCTCCTAGAACTGGAAGGGACCTTGAAAGGTCATCGAGTCCAGCCCCCTGCCTTCACTAGCAGGACCAAGTACTGATTTTGCCCCACATCCCCAAGCGGCCCCCTCAAAGATTGAACTCACAACCTGGGTTTAGCAGGCCAATGCTCAAACCACTGAGCTATCCCTCCCCGCAACAATTATGTGTTGTACATTCCTTTTCAATGTCATTTTTGAAAAAATACCAAAGGCAGTTCTTTATTCAAATGATGGCTGAAGCATGGTCAACCTTTGATGAAATAATCAATTATACATAGGTTCAATTAGGAACAAATGTTGGATCCTATTTGTATTTAAAGCAAGGGAGGAAATTTAGGATGTAGCAAGAAGACAGTCTAGTGTGGATTGTGTCTAGTCTCTTATTTAATTCTTCTGCATCTTTCTGATAAAAGAAGTTAATTACATTGCTAGAAAAGCAGCAAGATGACAAAGAACAAACCTTGATTGACCATCTTTAGTATACACTAGCTGACTCAAAGACAGAAGGGACACAGTGGCTCTTTCCTGTGAAAACTGCAGTAGAAAGCAATCTAAGAGATAAGTGCATTTTGCACTCCTGGAACAAACAACACAAAATCTAACTTTATCGGTGACACAGATTGCGCCATGTTGCTAAAGTGAGAACATTAAATGACAACTGGCTCCAGAGAAATTGATTTTTGTCTTTCTACATTTGGACAGGCAAAGATAAATGTTTTTATTGCACTCTAAACCTAATAGACTAATATACAGTGCTTTCCAAGACTACAGTCTGGATTGGTGGAGAAAAAAATTCTATTTTTATCCAAGAGCTAAGAGCTCATTATGTTGCATTAAAGCATTCAGAAATCTTTAAGGGTACAGCATATTAGTAGGAGCAGTTATTTTGTTCTTTGGATAACTGAAGTCTGTCTGTTCTAGTAGATGTGCTTGTTTTCTCAGTGAGAGTTTAATTTTTGTCTGGAGTTAATCAAGGAATGATTATCAGCTCATCTTATAGGGCAGTGGTTCTCAACCAGGGGTCTGGGGTCCCCTGGGGGGCCACGAGCAGGTTTCAGGGGGACCACCAAGTGTTAGGCTTGCTGGGATCCAGGGCAGAAAGCCAAAACTCCATTGCCTGGAACTGAAGCCCAGGGCCCTAAGTCCCGCCACCCAAGGCTGAAGCCGAAGTCTGAGCAGTGTAGCTTCGCAGGAGCCCATGGGGCTCCAGGCAACTGCCCTGCTTGCTACCCCCAACCAGGGCCGAGCAAGCTGGTGCTTGGGGCGGCAGATTGTTCGAGGCGGCATTGCGCCCAATCCTAGGGCGGCACGGCCACTTTTTTTGTTTGTTTGTTTGTTTGTTGTGCTGCTCTGGCCGCCCTGTAGGGGGCGGCGGAGCGGAGGACAGGAGCGCCCTGCAGCAAGCCCGGCAGGGCAGTCCGTGTCCTTCTCTCCCAGACGACTGGAGTGGCGCGGAGCCTCCCGGCAGGTGGCACACCGGTCGGGGCCGCGTGGTAGCGCCCCGCTGAAGCCCTGGCCACCCCCCTTCTCTCTCTCTCCCCCCGCTCCCTCCCCCTCCCCCTGCTAGCCGGGGCACGTCTGCCGCGCAGGGAGTCCCCCTGCTTGGGGCGGCCAAAAAAACAGAGCTGGCCCTGCCCCTAACGATGGCCCTGGATTTCAAATGCAGAAAACCAGTTATTGTGGCACAGCTGGGCCATGGAGTTTTTACAGCATGTTGGGGGGGGGGGGGGCTCAGAAAGAAAAAGGTTGATAACCCCTGTTATAGGGCACACCCATTCCTGGTTTACTGATGCAGCCACAGAGACTCCTCCATCCCTGCCCACAGCGCTGGACTTCGAGGACCTAGAAATATAAAGCTTTCCTTTTTAAAAACAGAAAAGTGCATTTCTAGCTCTTTGAAGATAGCCTTGAAATGTAAAATCAATCAATAGCTTTGAAAGCTTGTCACTGGTCCCCCGCCCCCTTAAGATTCAAGGTGATTTACATTCTCCTCACGGTCAGCAAGGCCTGGCCACTAGGATTCAGAATAATCACAATTTAAATCTGTCCCTTTTATTTCTTCTGAAGCTGCAGGTAACTCAATACCTTTGCAGGTCATCAGGCCACTCTTACTTAAGTGCCTGAATATGGAGTTTGATGCTTAATTTTATACAATTGTTTCTAAATGTTGGCCTCTGCTGCTCTCTTCCTCAGCTACCACATCTGTAAAATAGAGATTTTATTTACCTACCACACAGGCTGTTATGATAATTAGATAGTCAGCCAATGTCTGTAAAGTGCCACAAACACCCTTAACTTTACAGTGACTGCATACCTAACAGCCCATGGTATCCCATATTGAAAAATTTCAATTGACCTCACCCAAAATTATTTTCAGATTGATTATCAGTTCAACAATTTGAGATTTCAACATTTCAGGATAGGAAAAAGTTTTCAAAATCCCAAAAATTGTCATGGGTTGGGAAAACCATTTCCTGCCCCACTCTAAGATGTCTCAGACAGAAAGGGTCTGTCACTCTCCATTGTGATATTGAAAATGATGAACTGACCTTCCAAAATCTCAGTAATTTTCTAAGCATTCTAACTTAGCTTGAGCCATTTTCTATCTCCCTGTGCAGCTCCTAGTTGGAAATCCCACTCCTACTGAAGCCAATGAGAAAATTCCCACCAACTTCAATGGGGCCAGGCTTTCACCTATGTGTAGGGTGGGTGACCAGAGAGCAAGTGTAAAAAATCAGGATGGGGCGAGGAATAATAGGTGCTTATATAAGAAAAAGCCCCCAAAATCGGGACTGTCCCTATAAAATCAGGACATCTGGTCACCCTACCTATGTGTATCTTATTTTTGTGACTCCCACTATAAACAGTATATTTTGTGTCAAATCTTTCTCCTCCAAAAGTCTTTCCATTATGGACAATGACTAAACATGTGCAAGTATATTCTGTAGTGGTGCATAAGGGGAAAAATATCAAATGTGTCTTTAAAAAATCAGTGTAATTAATCTGGTACCACAAACACTAAAATGCTTTAATCAAATAGTTAGTGAACGATATCACTGCAGGGCAGAGTTAAGGTTGCTTTGGGGTCTTAACAGTGTTTTTCTTACCTTAACATGTTCAGATTTCTTTTAAATTGAAAGCTTAACCCTGAATTTCCTAGATTAATAATGTTTTGTTTTGGATTAATTACAACATCCCTGTACTGTTTTTTACCCTTCCATTATTTATCCACACTCTCAACCTTAACTCATCTTAATACAGTATTTTTGTGTGGGACTAAATAGAGACACAAGGTCCTGGTTGTGGTTTCTGGGGGATTGGAGAGATGCCCAATAATCTTTACATAAAGCTTTCTAGCTGAGGACATTTAAAATCTTCTCTCCTGCATCATGATTTATTTTATTTTGTAGCTCCTGAAAGTACATATTTTTTGTTGTATGAATACTATATTTTTACTATTCCTTTCCTATTTCAAGACTTCTGGAGTATTTTTAAATAGCAATTTGTATCTGAGTTACTCCAAGCATCAGAATGCAGAATTTTAATCAGCTGATTTTTTTTTCAAATCTCTGTAAAATTTATTCCATGTTTGAAAAATAGAATATAAGATTTTTTTTATTATTGTTTAACTACTCCACTGCAGCCAGTGTTGTAAATCTGAATACAAAACTGCCATGAAATCACACAAGAACCAGAAACTAGGACTGACTGTCAGTAAGATGACACTGACCATTCACTACAATTGTTTGGGGGGAGGGGTGTCTTGGTGAATCTCTAATAAAATGCATTGCATATTAGATGCTATCTAATTTTCAGTGTTGTTTTAAGTCACAATATATATTTTCTGGAGCACATTGCCAAGAACAGAGATTCACTCTTAGACCATTATGCTATTTTAATACTCTTATTTTTGGCAGTGTTGAGTGTGTTGTTGGTATAGGACAGGGGTTCTCAAACTGGGGGGGTCAGGACCCCTCAGGGGGTTGCAAGGTTCTTACATTGGGGGTCGCGAGCTGTCAGACTCCACCCTAAACCCCGCTTTAGCTCCAGCATTTATAATGGTGTTAAATATATTAAAAAGCATTTTTAATTGATTGGGGGGGGGGGTCGCACTTAGAGGCTTGCTATGTGAAAGGGGTCACCAGTAAAAAAGTTTGAGAATCACTGGTATAGGATGTAGTCTGAGGGCCTTACAGACTTATTTCAGGCCAACCAAGGGATCAGGCCAAGTAACGGAGAGTCACTGGAGTGGTAAAATTTCATCCCCTCCTCCCTGATTTGATATGTCCCTTTTTGTCGTATTGAGCAGCTTTCCTGATGTGTTTGGGCTCAAAAAGTTGTTAAAAATAATGATCACAGCTGATGCCCCTTTTACTATGCCAGAGTATGCAAATTTTAGTCAGATTCAAGGGAAAGATGTTTTGCCACATAAACTGGTTGTGGAGCTAGAAGAGATTCATGGCCCTGACAGTTGGAGAAAGATTAAATCCAACATGTGCTTTTATTGGCACTAAATGTTGATGCCAATCCTGCCTAGCTGTAATGGGCTCATTACACTATTGTCTGGGCTACTGGTGCTACCTGCAACAGTTAGCAAAATAAATAGATCTGGCTTTGAGTGCCTGCAATGCTGTTTGTCCTTAAAAACCTTTAGGAAACGTGACAAAAAGTTTGGTCTCCACTTCACAGTCACCCACAATGGGCAGCGAGAGTGGAGTGTCCTACCCTGAGCACTCTGGGCCTCACAGATCAGTTCTACCCAGTTAATAACAATAATGGTGGCAACTGCAGGCAGAGCTAAAGCACAGGGTTTTGTTTCCCAGTTTAACTCAGTATTTCAGACAGAAGAAAGCAAAGAGCCACTTAAGAGAGGCAAAAAATCTATATAGATTTTTTTCTCCAGTAGCTGGAAGGAGGCAAAATAGCTTTTTATATAGAGAGAGTTATCTGCAGTGAATGCTGAACATTATGTACATAGAAGGGACTTCCTATGCAACTGCCCCATGGGATGCCTGTAACAAGGGCCATGGGGTGTCAAAGGATCCCAAAACTGGTGTAAGCCTGGTGTAAGTTAGAGGCTTATTTCCGGGAGATGCAAGCAACACTTGTACGTGCTACCCTTGTCCATTTGCATTATATGTCTGTATCATGGCTGTGGCTGGTAGCTGTGCCCATTAACAACGTTGCCCACTGTTTCCAAATAGAAGGGCCTGTTTTCAGTGGCTTATAACTTTGTCAAACTTTAATTGTTTGGGCTGAAATTTTCTATGGGAGGTGTCTGACTCTTGACTGAAGTTTAAAAAAAAAATCAGCCAAACAGTTCAACTGTTTCTGAGAACAGGGCTAGGAAATAGATATTGATTGCCCACATTAAAAAAAATTGCTGCAATCATTCAAATCTTGATTATAAGAATTTTAAATCTTTTTTATATTCTTATTGGGTAGCAGAAAAAAATATGTTCTTAATTGGTACAATATGCACATCTTTGGACTGCTTCCCAATAACCTTCCTCTCATGTATTATTACCTGAACAGAAGAAATCCAAACAAAGGCTCAGACAGTCAATCTCTCTCTATTTTAAATCTTGAAGCATTTTGGTTTAAAGCATTTGGGTTTAAAAAATAAAAACAAATGTTAATGTAATTAAACTTGCTTCTAGCCAAGCAATGCAAAATTAAATTTGTCAGTTTGCACTGCCTCCTGATAAATACAGTTTCTTAGCAGGAAGAATATTCATAAATGAAAGGGAGAGATCTTTCCCATTCAAGATCGTCCCAACGTTTAATTATTGTCACTGCTTTCCAGCGGTCATTACACCCATATCATTGGTGAAAATTATAGTTGTTATCATATTATCTTGCACATAGATTTATCTTATTGTGTAGGAATTGTTCTGAATATTTTTTCAATGTGACAGAAGAGCCAAAAATGTAAAAAACACAAATGTAATGAAATTCATTTGGAAAGAATGTTCCAACACCAGGTTAGAGAGATCAGAAGGCCAAAAGGCCTAAAAAAATGGCAGGTACTTGAGACAGAGAGTATAGCGTGCCCATTCATTTCCCAATGCATGTGTGGAGGGGACCAACCCTTCATTTATGGCTCTCCTCCTTCTAATATATAAGCCACCTCCATGGGTTGCAAAGAGCCATGTGTGGAGACAAGGGAGCAGGCCACGGTTGAAGTACATTAAATCCTCTGTATAACACCTTGTGCTGGGGAAACCCCTTTAAAAAGAGAATTTCAGGGGCAGCGGAAGACAAAGCTCCACTGGATCCAGTTATAAATTGGGGGTGCAAACTCCAGCCTGCTCCTCTCAAAGAATTCAGAGAACTCCATTAGAGGGCTCTCACTCAATTTGTTTTCCCTCAGACAATCTCATGATGGAAAACAAACAAACAAACAAAAAGTTAAAATAGAGGGGTCAAAATACTTCCATGTGCACTATACCTCATGTGAGCAAAATCTCACTTTTCTAGAGTGCATTATCTTTCTCCAGCTTGTCTTGTTCCTCACCAACTCTTTGTCGGGCTATCTGAGATGCATCCATTAGCGTCCTTGAACCTCTGCATCTTAGGGCTGGTCCACACTAATCCCCCAGTTCGAACTAAGATACGCAACTTCAGCTACGTGAATAACGTAGCTGAAGTCGAAGTACCTTAGTTCGAACTACAAGGTACTTACCGCGGGTCCACACGTGGCAGGCAGGCTCCCCCATCGACTCCGCATACTCCTCTCGCGGAGCAGGAGTACCGGCGTCGACGGCGAGCACTTCCGGGATCGATTGCTTACCGCCGAACCCGGAGGTAAGTATAGACATACCCTTAAATCAATAGTCATGTCCACCACCCAAATATACTCTGTTCATTCTAATCCCAAACTTCCCCCACAAGCGTATTTACCCAGACACTGTCGGACACAACAGTTATGTCTCAAAAAAATATCCATTGTTCTCCCCCCCTCAGCCCCCAATCCATTTAGGACTGTATTTCCTGTTTCTGTATCCCTTTTGTAATGCATTTCTTCATGGCTATTCATGCAATTGCTGTTTCAGCCCAGATTTGCATCTCCCCATTCCCAGCACAATTGTTTTGGATCTCAAGGACTCTTCAAATCAATCATCATAATTAATCTGTCTCACTCACAGACCTTAATAAAGCTCCCTCTGCTGGTCATTCACCAGGACGCTGTTGGGTCCCAAACCATGGGACTCATGTGCTTTAAAGTTTCCCTTAATCTCAAATCCTTCAGTCACTGTTCCGCCGCTCTCCCCGCAGCCTCTCTGGCACATCTCCTGGGCACAGGTGCTCTCTGTCTGTTACTCCTTCACTGAAATGGGACCATACAGTCCAGCTGTCCTAGGCCCCAGGACCAGTGTTGACCCCTCAGATTCCCCAGCAGCCCAAACTCACCGTCTCCAAGAACTCCGACCACGTGGGCACTCCGGAATTACAATTTAACTCTTCAGGAGCACGTGTGATAGTAAAGCAAAACAGACACACTTTGAACTGGATTCTAAAACAAATTACTCTTGAGATAGCATGAGAGAGGCACTGATCTAAACAAAATAAAAATACCAGAGCTGTCAAGTGATTTAAAAAGTTTAATCGCTATTAATTGTGCAATTAATCGCACTATTAAAGAATAATAGAATACCATTTATTTAAACATTTTTGGATGTTTTCTACGTGTTCAAATATTATTGATTTCAATTACCACACAGAATACAAAGTGTACTGTGCTCACTTTATATTATTTGATTACAAATATTTGCACAGTAAAAAATAGTATTTTTCAATTCATTTCATACAAGTACTGCAGTGCAATCACTTTATCATGAGAGTTGAAGTTATAAATGTAGAATTATGTACAAAATATAACTGCATTTAAAAATAAAAATGTAAAACTTTAGAGCCTACAAGTCCACTCAGTCCTACTTCTTCTTCAGCCAATTGCTCAGAGAAACAAGTTTGTTTACATTTGCAGGAGATAATGCTACCCACTTCTTGTTTACAATGTCACCTGAAAGTGAGAACAGGCGTTTGCATGGCACTGTTGCAGCCGGCGTCGCAAGATATTTATTTGCCAGATGCGCTAAAGATTCATATGTCCCTCCATGCTTCAAACACCCTTCCAGAGGACATGTGTCCATACTGATGACAGGTCCTGCTTGATAACAATCCAAAGCAGTGAGGACCGACGAATATTCATTTTCATCATCTAAGTCAGATGCCACCAACAGAAGGTTGATTTTCTTTTTTGGTGGTTCAATTCTGTAGTTTCCGCATTGGAATGTTGTTCTTTTAAGACTTCTGAAAGCATGCTCCACACCTCATCCCTCAAATTTTGGAAGGCACTTCAGATTCTTAAACCTTGGGTCAAGTGCTTTAGCTATCTTTAGAAATCTCACATTGGTACCTTCTTTGCGTTTTGTCAAATCTGCTGTGAAAGTGTTCTTAAAAATGAACAACATGTGCAGGGCCGGCTCTAGGGTTTTGGCCGCCCCAAGCAGCCAAACAAAACAAAACAAACAAACAAAAAAAGCCGCGATCGCGATCTGCGGCGGCAATTCGCTGGGAGATCCTTCGCTCCGAGCAGGAGTGAGGGACCGTCCAACGAATTGCCGCCGAACAGCTGGACGTGCCGCCCCACTCCGAAGTGGCCGCCCCAAGCACCTGCTTGGTAAGCTGGTGCCTGGAGCCAGCCCTGAACATGTGCTGGGTCATCATCCGAGACTGCTATAACATAAAATATATGGCGGAATGCGGATAAAACAGAGCAGGAAACATACAATTCTCCCCCAAGAAGTTCAGTCACAAATTTAATTCACATTTTTTTTAAACGAGCGTCCATGGAAGCATGTCCTCTGGAATGGTGGCCAAAGCATGAAGGGGCATATGAATGTTTAGCATATCTGGCATGTAAATAATTTGCAATGCCAGATACAAAAGTGCCATGCGAACGCCTGCTCTCACTTTCAGGTGACACTGTAAATAATAAGCAGGCAGCATTATCTCCTGTAAATGTAAACAAACTTGTTTCTCTGAGCGATTGACTGAACAAGAAGTAGGACTGAGTGGATTTGTAGGCTCTAAAGCAGTGGTGGGCAACCTACAGCCTACGGGCCGCAAGCAGCCCGTCAGGCTAATCCGCTGGCGGGCTGCCAGACAGTTTGTTTACATTTGCACGGCTGCCCGCAGCTCCCAGGGGCCATGGTTCACCGTTCCCGGCCAATGGGAACTGCGGGAAGCAGCGGCCAGCATGTCCCTACGGCCCGCGCCACTTCCCGCAGCTTCCATTGGCTGGGAACGGCAAACCACGGCCACTGGGAGCTGCGGACGGCTGTGCAAATGTAAACAAACTGTCTAGCGGCCTGCCAGCAGATTAACCTGATGGGCTGCATGTGGCCCGTGGGCCGCAGGTTGCCTAACACTGCTCTAAAGTTTTACATTGTTTTGTTTGGGTGCAGTTATGTAACAAAAAAAATTTCTACATTTGTAAGTTGCATTTTCATAATAAAGAGATTGCACTTCAGTACTTGAGGTGAATCGAAAAATACTATTTCTTTGTTTATCATTTTTACAGTGCAAATATTTGTAATAAAAAATAGTAATATAAAGTGAGCACTTTGTATTCTGTGTTGTAATTGAAATCAATATATTTGAAAATGTAGAAAAACATCCAAAACTATTTAATTTCAATTGGTATTCTATTGTTTAACAGTGCAATTAAAAGTGCGATTAATCGTGATTGATTTTTTTTTTAGTTAATTGCGTGAGTTAACTGCGATTAATCAACAGCCCTAAATAAAATACCTGTATGCATTTCCCAGTTTCCTCACCACTCTGGAGAGTTCTTGGGCTTAGAGCAGAGTCCTCTGAGGAATCCAGGCACACTGCCTCCTGCACATTGCTTCTCTTCCTAATCATAGAGCCTGCCTCTCTCTTTAGGTCAGCTTGCTCCTGACTGGTCCCACAGTTAAACAGGCCACTTTGGTCCCTCTCTCCTGCCCAAAGGTTCCTGTGTGTCTGAGTCTCCCTGACCCATTCTGGCTTTTAAATGCTAGCATCAACCTGGGTTTCTTTATTCCGTCTCTGGGATTTTTTTCACTCTCCCAACTGCAGCCCCCTGCAGAGAAGTTGGAGAAAATTGGTTCTCCTAGCTTCCTCCAAGCCATTGACCCACCACAATAGGCAACTGGTATGGTCAAACAAAACCCACCACTGCACCTGGTCTGAGGAGAACATGCTACAGGTCTGACAGCAGATGCCCGACTCCACATCGATTGAGGCATTCCATGAATGAATTCTGGTTGAGTTATGAAATTGTAAGTAGAGAATTATAGACAGGTTCCCCAAATAGGGTCGCTGCTTCTGAGGTACGAAAAAAAAAAAAAAAAAAAAGACAACTGGGATGATCCTGAGCCCATAAAGCTGGGTGGCTAGCAATGTGTAATGAGCACCCTCACTGATTTCTTGGGACAGCTACCTCCAAGAAAGAACGATCCTGGGAAAACCAAGTTAGATAGCAACCCCTGTTCTCAAATTGTCACAACCTCCTTTCGAGTGTTCGAGTGATTTCAGCTATTTAAATCTGAAATTTCACAGGGTTGTAATTGTAGGGGTCCTGACCAAAAAAGGAGTTGTGTGTGTGTGGGGGGGGGATTTGCAAGGTTATTGTAGGGGGTTGTGGTACTGCTACCCTTACTTCTGTGCTGGTGCTGACAGGGCACTGCCTTCAGAGCTGGGCAGCTGGAGAGTGGCAGCTGCTGACCAGGAGCCCAGCTCTGAAGGCAGAGCCGCCGCCAGCAGCAGCGCAGAAGGAAGGATGGCAGGGTATGGTATTGCCGTGCTTACTTCTGAGCTGTTGCCTGCAGAGCTGGGCCCTCAGTCAGCAGCCGCCACTCTCTGGCTGCCCAGCCCTGAAGGCAGCAGTGCAGAAGTAAGGGTGGCATGGTATGGTATTGCCACCCTACCTTCTGTGCTGCTGCTGGCTGGGTGCTGCCTTCAGAGCTGGGCGCCCGTCAACAGTCACCGCTCTCTGGCTCTCTGAAGCTTGGAAGTAAGGGCAGCAATACCGCAACCCCCCCAAAATAACCTTATGACCTCCCTGCAACTCCCTTTTGGGCAGGACCCCCAATCAGAGAAATGCTGGTCTCCCCCGTGAAATCTGTATAGGATAGGGTAAAAGCACACAAGACCAGACTTCATGGGGGGAGACCAGATTTCACAATCCATGATGCGTTTTTCATGCCTGTGAATTTGGTAGGCCCTAAATATAAGACTAGAATGAAAGAATATGGAGAATAGATCCAGACAATTTGAGGAAACAACAACAACTGGATGTCAGTGTTATGAATCACTCTTTTTATAACTTTAAATAATTAGACAAGGGTTATGTGTAACTAGCATTAAAATAGAACAAACAAGATACGTGACTATCACCACCATGATCATTTTGCTTGTATGCTGCATCCCAATTTCCTCACCATTCATCTGTTTTTTGTCTTTATAGAGACAATTTTTCTGGATAGGAACACTCTTTTCCTAGGGGATTTTACAACGCCTAGCAAAATGGGACTTTGATCCTGATTGGGGTCTTTGGGCATGACAGCATTGCAAGTGTTCAGTAATAATAGCCACCCTTCATTTTAAAACATCTGTATTTGTTCTTGGTGAAATGTATATGCCTTACAACCAGTAATGACATTCAATAACCAATTGACAGTTTTGTTCACATGCCCATGCAAGGTGCCAAGGATGGGAGGCCTAACGCAGGTCATAGTAACTTACATACTGTCTCACTAAGAACAAAAATTAGATAGGTTTTAATACAACAGCTGATTATTATTTATGTTGTGGCAGCACCCTAAAAAAAAAAAACTTCCTGGAGTTCCCCAATTTGAGTAGGGAGTAATTTGTGACACTCCTTTATGGGACGCAATGTACCTCCCCCACATGCTCAGCCAGTTCTGCTAGCCAGTGCATGGCTCCAACTACTACCTGTCCCCTTCCTAACCAAGAGTGAAAATTTGGATCTCAGATCCTGCACTCCCAGAATGGCAATTCTGGGGTGTAAGGAAACCCTACTCCCTCCTATGCCTCTAGATTGTGGCTAGCCCTTCATACATTTTTCTGCCAAACTAAACCATATTACTCTTATGTGCTGGTATAGAGTTACAGCTTGATATGCTAATTTCCTGTTACTAATTAAAGCAAGCTGCTGGCATACTCAGCAGGGAGGGAGAACAGTCCTAAACCCATCTATTTTCAGATGAGTAAATACTAAAATAATTTTTTTAAATTTTTTTTTAAAAAGTCTTGTGCTTGTATATGGGGGATAAATCAAAGAATGAAATTTTGATGGGTGTGCATGGATATATGAATAGAATATGCAAGAATGTCAAAGTAAAAAAACCAGAAGGAAAAGCTCAGTGCTGCTGAATTACTAAATAATCGTTATAGCAGCATGTAGCATAATATTAAAGCTACCCTCAAAGTGCAGGTATTTCAGACTGATTGACAACCAGTGTGATAACTATAGACTAGACAAAAGAAATGAGTCATCCCCACTGTGTGGTATTCATCCTTCTCCACTTCAGACTCCTGCTGTTGGAGGCTGGTGAAGCATTTATCTTCACACACACATACTACCACCAAAAAAAAAAAGAAAGAAAGAAAGAAAGAAAGATCTCTGCTTAAGGTACAGATGAAAAAGGATGTCTAATGTGTTCTTGTGTTGCTTCATTATATGTGTTGTGCTGTTCTGAAGAAGGATGTTTGTTTCATGCTTAACTGAATTTGTGAAGAGACACAGACTTCTAAAGAACCTGAAAACTGCATTGCTCACCACAGACACAATAAATTCTCATTTCAGTTTGTGTTGTCTCTAAAACCAAATTGAATGGCAATGACATTGTGGAAACTAATCCAGTTTATCTGTGTACAGCTTGAGGTTTTGAAATTGACATCAAGTGAGAGGGAATATCTGAGAGAGTGGTGAGAGGTGGTGAAAAAGAAAAAAAAGGAACAGCAATTGTTGCCAAAGAAAATAAAATTTGGAGGGAAGGACTGACTGATATTTTTCTTACTGATTAACTAGTTAAATTTCTCATTTTTCAGTTCTTAACTTGTATAGTTTATCCTTATTATGCTCCACAAAGTCCTACTGCTGGAGTGTCTGCTGTGTTTCCAATACAAACCTCTCTCAGGTTTTGAAAATTCAAGCACAAAAATTAATTTTGGATTGAAACTGAATATACAAAGCCTGCAAAATGTGCATGAGCACAGAATACATGGACACAAAGTAACTGTGCACTCGAACCAGCAAATACAGGGTTTGCGTACAGAACCTTAATAAAACCTAGACTCCAAACATTTTAGTTTTTCAACCTCAGATTAGATGAGCCAATCCCCCGCCCCCCAAACCTGCTTTGCTATTTCAACTATGGAAGTACCATAAAATAAAAGCCTTTTTAGGTACTTGTCTGTAACTCTACATCTAAACTCTTGAAAGCGTTAACTGATAACACATTAAAAGTTCATAGAATAATGTTTGCACTCTGCACCGATAAAAATGTTCCTTTGCCCTTCTGTTTATTTTCATTCTCATTGTAGACAGTTAATGAATTTTCATTCTTGTCTGGGAAAGTGAGGGATATGGAGTTGCTGATATCAGAAGGGACCTGATGAGGAGCACATCAAGGGAAAGATTTCCATTTAATGAATGGAGTTGATATAAAAGCTCTTTTGCTAAAGATCCCAAAGACCATGGCAATGTGCAGTAGGCATTCTCGATTTTAAGTAGTCTTGAAGTTATTGGACCAAGTTCACTGCCAGCATTTATGTTGGCACCAGCGAAAATGGTGGGAGAGCTCTCTGGTGGGTAACAATGAAGATAGAATAAGCAAAGTAAGTACAGCTTCGCTTTTGGGATGCTGGCAAAAGGGGTCACTTAAGTCCTAAAAGTGAATAATGGTGCTGGCAAAATAAGGTGAATAGTTAGGTCAGCTAGAGAGGGCATTGACTGGGAAGCTTCCACCAGCTGAATTCCTATTAGTGTCAATGTAAGTTAAAGTGACATGCAAACCCAATGAGGCCAAACACAGAAACATATGGTCTCTGCCGGGGTAAAACAGTGTTTACTTCTGCTGTGCTAGGATTTGGCCCAATTTATCTAGAAATGGTGGTTTTCCTGTGCATGAGCACATCTTTCACTGAACTTTTCAAAATAGTTCCTAGGATACAGATTAAGGCCCTGATCCAGCAAAGCATTTAAATCCATGCTTATCTTTAAGCAAATGGAGTAGTCAATGGGATTTGGCTGAATCAGGCCTTAGGCAGGCTGCTATGCAGTGCACTGACTGCCTTAGAGTCTGTTTGGCCCAATAAACTGTAACAAGTGCAAGATTCTAATCCAAAAGGGTTTGTAAAATCCACTTTTAAAAAAACTGCATAAATATTAACTTTATACAGACTGGAACAGCGAATAGTACATTTCCAGAATGAGTATGCCTACCAAAAGTACCTTTTACCCAGCAAAACCATAGATGTTCAAAAACTGTTTGGATCAATGAATACGTGCTACAAAATATTGTTTGACTGGATAAACAAATTAAGCTTGAATTTATGAAATATGTTTCTATACACAAGCTTAGTGTAAGGGTATATTTACCCCACAAGACATAAAATGTTAAATAAATCTAAAATGAACACAAGATTATGCAAAGTTACATTTAAATCTTAATAATGTGATACAATAGACAAACCAGGAATTTCCAAGTCAAGGCTGACACACCTTTGAAAGAAATATTTATCCACAGCTAGACAGACTAACCTAGGTAAAATTGATATATCACTAGCTTTAAATAAAATTAATGGGTCATGAATCAAAATATAGATTATGCAATTGGTTACAGTGGTTACTCTAGAATGTAATTTTCTAAATGAATTATTTTACACTTCCATAAATCAAAATCCTGATCCAAGTTAAGTCAATGGCAAATGTAGCAAGTAGTGTAGAGTTGCTAATCACTGATGGTTAATATAGGTATTCTCTCTCTGTGAAGCACTTAGAATATACATCTGGGAATATTATTTGCACCCCATGTTCATTTGCAGTTCACAAAAGAATCTAAATTCAAGAGAAAGAGAAGAAACACTGAGAGGATACAATCTATAGGTGTAATTCATCATGAAATATTTGGACGATGTCTCCATCTGATAAGCAGATATTTCGCATAAGTTACTGCACCCTGTACTATTCTAGAAGTTAACAGACTACTTCTTAATTTAATACTTCAATATCTCACTCATTTCAGATGGAGCATATCTCCTCAGTTCAACAACCATACACAGCACAGAGTACATGACCTTTTCCAAGTGTGCACTTTTACTTTTCATTCTGTTGAACATCATACTTTGCACATATATTGTTTTTTCCCCAACTGAGGATCTAAAAGCACTTTACAAATATTGATTGAGCATTACAGCATTCCTGTGCAGTAGCTGGGGTGGGATGAGGGGGGAAAGTGAAATAACTGTCCCAAATCTGCAGCAGAGCCAGAAATAAAGAAAACAGTTCTCCAGATTCCAAAACTCTGTGCTTCAGCCACTATACAATGCTTCTTGAGTAAATTATGTGGAAGTTGCATGCAAATCCAAGGGAGCAGCTACTTCTCTAGAATCATTACCAAATAAAATGGACTGTGCAGACAGCAGAATTCAGTCTAGAAGCTCAAAAGAAGGAAGGCCTTTATTTTGCTTGCAAATTCTCCATCCAACTCAAAGAATCTCCTTTTCCCTTGTCGCCACAACAAAACAATCCAAGTTAACCTCTCCGCATAAAAGCTTATCGGAAGGTTCAAAACCCAGTGTGGGGTTTTGATTTTCTACTGTTATTTTTTCCACTACCCTTTACTCTCCAATTTCTTATAAAATTGTACCCAATTCATCATACCCAGGCAGAGTCAGTTTGCTCCATGTGGCACATCAGTCATTAGCCAGGTGTATATAAATTAATTGCATAATTATCAGGTAATCAGACCATGTACCATATTGCCTCCATAGCTCCCAATCAATACAACCCCTGGGAGTCATACACATTTTACATTCTCAGGCCCTGGCTGTGATGCTGTATGATTGAAATGTGGCCATGTACATCGTTGTTGCTACCACTGGTATACAGTTGCAACAAATCTTATACAAAGTATGCCATGTAAGGCATCAATGGGAAAGTTACAATCAAATATGATTATCCTGTTTAGATTCAAAGATGATACATTCATATAAAGTTATGAATATTGACTATGTACCTGTATTTCAAATGTATCTGTTACTGGTGTAACACCCACCAGTAAAGTCTACATTGAAGCCAGACAGCATAGGTGGGGTGTGAGTCCTCTGTTTGGAGAGGCTCACACGTGAGCATCGGAAGCAACCTAGAAGTGGGGGGGGAGGGCCCACCAGTGCCTAGACCATGGCCCTGTCACTTTCCCCTGAAGCTCCACCCACCACTCACCCCTCTCTGCTCCCTCCCTCCTCCCCCCACCACTCGCTCCTCTCCACCGATTTCCCGGAATGGGGGAGCCACCAGGGGGCCATGGCCCCATCACTTTTTCCTGCCTTAGGCGAGCAGCAGGCAGGAGGGCATCAGGGGAAGAGGCAGAGTGGGGGTGAGGCAGAGCATGGACAGGGCCATGGTCCGGGTACCAGGGGCTGCCCTCACTTCTATGGAGCTTTGCTTCCGGTGCTCCAAAAGCGGCAGCGGGCTGGCGCGCCTCCAGAGAGGTGACCCATTCCACATTCGCTGCATTTCCCCCCTGTGTGGCTTTTTTTGGGAGGCTTAGCCTCTTATATGCACCACTCACGCCAGACAGCTTTGTGTTGATGGCCCATCAAAGGCAATTAACTCTCACCATGGGCCACAGAAGAAACTCATTCCACCCAGATGGCTCTTCCAGCAGATGCCTTAGCCTCCAAGTGGCAAATGGCTTGCCCTTGTGAGTCAGCAAGCCATGTAAGGCCATGTGACTTGCTCATGTGACCCTTGACTCCATCTTGTGCCTGCACTTTTCCACAAACTGTGCCGTGGGCTTTGTTTGGGACAGTAAAATTCCATCCATGCGGTAGAGGGCATAAAAGTCCCTGGAAACATCTCCATTTTGTCTTAGTTTCCTTCTTCATTTATCTGGACTGGGTTTCTAACAAGGGAGCTCTAAACAAGGACGGATGACCCCCAAGCTGTTTGGGTAATTTCCAGAGTGTTTTGCAAGCTAGCATTTATTCAATCACTGCTTCAAACCTAATATAAGAACTTTGCAATCACTTTTATGTATATGATTCCTTTAACCATTTTAACTCTCTTCTTCTTTTCTCTTATAAACCTTTAGGTTTTAGTTATTAAAGGATTGGCAGCAGCATGATTATTGGGTAAGATCTGAATTATATATTGACCTGGCTATGTGGTTGATCTCTTGGTATCAGAAGAACCCTTTGTTTGATGAAATACGTTTTTAATAACCACTCATCTTAAAGTCTGCTGTCTGGGTGATGAGGTAAGTGCTGGAATGTCTAAGGAGACTGCATTTTTTACTTCTTGTTAACCAGTGTGGTGCGACAGAAGTTTACTTGTGGCTTGGTATAGCTAATAGTAGAATAACCACCAGTTTGGGGTGAGTCTGCTCTATTTTTCAGCAGTTTGTCCTGAATCTGATATTCTCAGCTGTTACCCCTGAGGCACGGTGACATTGGCATAGAGATGTACAGTTATCATTGCTAGTATTAATACTTGTTTCTGCTGATTTGCCATCCAAAAGTGATTGTTGAAAACAACACTTGTTTTTCAATTTATTTATTCTGCCCAACATGTACTGTTGGGCAGAATTCCTAACTCACACCATTTTACTTAATATTTCAAAAAAGTCATGACTGAAGGATGCAGCATCAGCTTCATCATCGTGTTTTCTGGCTTTTATTGTTTGTCACATCTACTATATTAAGGTCTCTTAATAATGAAGTGGTTGTCTGGCAGACCCAGCAGAGTGAAGCGAGTGCAGTAAGTATGAAGCTAACATGGATCCGAACGGCCAACGTTTAATATTTCCCCAACTGTGACCAATCCCAGGAAGGGTTAAGCAGCTTGCAGGCTAATTGACCCAGATTCAACCTTTAGGGACATATTGATAGATAATGTTTGTGGTTTTGTGTGTTTACATATATATTGTTAGAGGTTAGCAATATAATCACGCAGTCCCTGTCTATGTTGTATTCTATTAATTCAGAGATCAAAAGGAGATCTTAACATTTAAATGAACTATAAACATAGTGATATCACTGTATTCATCTCTCTTTGAAAAGTATAGCAAATCACCTACGAATGATGGAAAACAGGCAACTGCCTTATGTTAATCCGTGTAGCTAATTACTGGTGATGCCTAGGAAATAGGTCTACTTCAAAGTCTCCATAATTGACTATTGTTCGCCTAAGGACTCCGAGCTGTCAAAAGAAGGCCTGGAACTGTATAAAAATGTCTTGGGTCCTGGTCCTTTTTATCTCAGATCTGCTTGATGCTTTATGCAGGGGTAGCTTAAATTTTAAGATTGAGATCTCCAGTCCTATCTGGATCACCCTGAATATGAGGTGGGGGAGGGATAGCTCAGTGGTTTGAGCATTGGCCTGCTAAACCCAGTTCAATTGTGAGTTCAATCCTTGAGGGGGTCATTTAGGGAACTGGGGTAAAAATCTATCTGGGGATTGGTCTTGCTTTGAGCAGGGTGTTGGATTAGATGACCTCCTGAGGTCCCTTCCAACCCTGATATTCTATGAACATTGGACTATAACCTATGGACTAATTCTGAAAGAACTCTTTGCAACTACAAAGCTCACCATCTCTACTATGAATCTGATCTCAGAACTATACTCACGTCTGTATGTATATTGATCTTTTAACCAATACTCTCTTTTCTTTTTAAATAAATGTTAGTTTAGTTAAGAATTGACTGTAAGCATGTATTTGGGTAAGATCTGAAATATTCCTTAACCTGGGAGGTAATGTGTCCAATCCTTTGGGATTGGTAGAACTTTCTTATATGATTAATAAGATTTTCAATAATCCTCATCATATCTGACTTGGGTGTCTGGGTGGAGGCCTAAGGCTGGGTTGCTTTAAGGGAACTGTGTTGGTTTCTGGGTAACCAGTGAGGTATTATAGAAGTTGTTTTGTGCTGGCTTGGTAAATCTAAGTATTGGAATATCCACCAGCTTTGGGGATTGTCTGCCCCATTTTTGCAGTTCACCCTAATTGAGTAACTACAGCGTGGCTCCCTGAGACCCCGGTCACACCAACCCCAAGGATCATTTCTTTAAATAAAGGGGCTTGGAGAGCATTTTTTGTGCATCACTTTGAAATTTAAGTTGATTTTTATGGCTTTCATTCACATAAGCCAGTGATCACCAACCGGTAGTTCATGATCAACTGGTCGATCGCAGAGCCTCTGCCAGTCGATCACAGTCTCCAGCCACTAAAAGTCCAGCAGTGCAGCGGGGCTAAGGGAGGCTCCTTGCCTGACCTGGCCCCACACCACTCCCAGAAGTGGCCAGCACATCCCTGCAGGGGGGTCCTTGCGCGCTGCTCCTACCTGTAGGCACCGCCCCCGGAGCTCCCATTGGCCGGGAACAGGAAACTGCGGCCAATGGGAGCTGCGGGGGTGGCACGCCACATGCCCCTCCCAGGTACCTAATTTGAACTGTACCTTTCATACCCACAAATCTACATTTGTGCATGCAAACAGTGTGTGTGAGTGAGAGATCTAAGTACCAGTGCATACACAACCCTTTCTGTATGTACACAGTTGGGTTTTGCAGACATATTAGACAGACATAACTTAGGTTTCAAAATTTAGTTTAGTGCATTGTGAATTAGGCTCAAAACTTCCATGAAACAGAGGAAGTGGCCAAGCCTCTTCTGGCCTGAAATGACTCGTCGTGAGGTGTTCTACATCAGTGGTTTTCAAACTTTTTTTCTGGCGACCCAGTTGAAGAAAATTATTGATGCTCACAACCCAACGGAGCTGAGGATGAGGGGTTTGGAGTGTAGGAGGGGCTCAGAGCAGGGGCAGAGGGTTGGGGTGAGTACTGTGGGATGGGACCAGGAATGAGGGATTCAGGGTGTGGGAGGGGGCTCTGGGCTGGGGCAGGGGATTGGGGTGCAGGTTTACCTCAGGCAGCTCCCGGATAGTGGTTCAGCGGGGGTGCAGAAGCAGGCTGCGCCCCGGAAGCAGCCAGTAGCAGGTCCGGGTACTAGACAGAGGTGTGCAAGCGGCTCTGTACAGCTCTCACCCGCAGCCCCCCCCCCCCAGCTCCCATTGGCCAGGAACCGGCCAATGGGAGTGTGGAGCCAGTGCTAGGGGCGGGGACAGCACGCGGAGCCCTGTGGCCCCTCCCTCCTAATCCCCCCCCCCACCTCCTTTGCTGACTGTTTCCGGGGCGCAGCGCGGTGTCAGAACAGGTAGGGACTAGCTTGCCTTAGCCAGGCAGCACCGCCAAGGGGACTTTTAATGGCCCGGTCGGCGGTGCTGACCAGAGCAGCCATGACCCAGTCCCTTCCATTCCATGACCCAATCCTGGGTTGTGACCCACAGTTTGAAAACCACTGCTCTACATTATTGGTAAACAGTGTCATTGAATTTGTACAGAGTAACAGCATTTTATGAAAGGCAACTTATGAAATTTTCTGGAACCCAAACAAATTGCAGACTGCCATGTGCCAACAGCTAAGAAAAATATCTGCCTTATAATTCATGTTAATACTGGAAGTGTGATATCAAGTTCTGACCAAATAATATCTGGAAAAATAGCTTCAGCACTTGAGAGGTTCTGACTGTTGTGAAAATAAGTTTAAATTACTTGTCACACTCAGTTTACTGTAATTTCTATGGGGCAAATCCTGTGCCCAGTATGCAGACTGAGTAATCAAACTATACGCTGGGGAGATCTGCTTGGTCTCCACTTAGGAAGTAGGCAGCAAAAATAGTAACTGCTGATTCTCCAACCTCATGTATGCTCTTCCCTATGTAACCCTTCTACCCCTCTGAGTTGGCAGCAACAAGGGCCGGGTTCAGTATCTAGGGGTTCCGTTTCAATAACGCAATGCAAAACCGGCTCGAGCCCCCACCCAGTGACCTGGGACAATTACATACCACCCCCCGGGTGCCTCTAGGAGGCAATACTTCCCCTCTCGCAAGCACGGAGTCTGAGTGTAGCAAAAGCCTTTTAATAAAGGAGGGAAACAATGCGGCATTATGTTGGGGAAACACCACAAACAGGATTCATAACACAAACCATGAGCAAAAGACCCACCTCCAAGTAAGTTTGGCAGTGTCCTTTTCCCCTCAGGGTCCAATCACCCCAAAGTCCAACAACCCCAAAGTCTCTGTCCCTGGTCAGTTCAAAAGTTTATCTGCAGAGTTTTACCCCCCCAGCCTGGGCGGAAATGGGGGGGGGGCACACGGGATGTTAAGGGGCACCTTACGTGGTCCGAGGCCGACTGCCCCACCTCTCCGTGGAGTTCTGCTGCAGCCTTTACCACGAATGGCTCCGCTCTACCAGCCACGCTGCGCCGCTCCGCTCCTCCAGCCGTCCCTGCAAACTGCTCCGCTCTGCTCCCCATTCCGTGGGCCGCTCCAACCGTCTCACAAACTGCTCAGCTCTGCCAGCTGCTTAGCAATATATCTTCAGGCTCCCCCACTGGTTAACACAGCACTCAGTGATCTCAGCTCAGCAATTTTAGCTCTTTTAGTGATTTCAGCTTGTAGTAGGGGAGCCCCAGTGCTGGTGCACCATTGGCCCAAAGCGAATTCAGTTCAGCAACTTCTAGCTAGACTCCTAATGGAAGCAAACTTAGCTCTGCTATTCAACAGTGGAGAGAGGAGGTAGTGCAATTGGTGTTCCAGGCCCTCGAAAGGGGGCCTATACCATCAGGTACACATACCTGTCCCCAACCTCTCTCAATTCACTGGGTTTTGTAACCCATGCCCCTTGTCTAGCGAGTGCTACTTAGTTACTGGTGAGTCCCTCTGTCATACAACAGTTCCACTGGCCTTGATTCACAGAATCAGGGTAACAACACTTTATTCTTCCTGCCCCAATAACAGAGAAACTGGGGATCCCACACCAGCCAAAGTAACCACTTTCAGTTGTTGTTGTCCCAGGCTAGGCGGGTGGGTGTGCCTATGCAAACAAGATCAGCCCCTGAAGTTCTTTTCCACCCTCGCCATAATTCACCACCAGATGTCAGGGTAGAGCTTATCCTGACTCTGATTACACCTATAATCAGCTCCACTTCACATACATTCAGGTTCAGATACCCCTTTCTGGAAGACCATGCAGCTGTGCTTCCCGGGCTTCCAGACTCTTGTTTTCCCTCCTTCCCCACACATGCAGGGAAGCCAGCTGCAATGCAGTTCTGCTCAGGGTCTGCTCAGTTCTGACCAGGGTTTGGGCCTAGTGAACTGTATTACATGGAGAATTTAAAAGAGGTTAGTATTCTATTTTACAAAGACAACTCAGATACATGAAGCGTTCTACACAGTAAACGTCAGACTACATCTATCAAGCAAGAAGACTACTGATGCTGCTTTGGCTGAAGAGGTTTAGCCAAAATTCACAGCCTTGCAGGGTTGCTTCCATTTGGATGAGAAATCAGTGAAATGAGTCGGGTAAAGGTACACACAGCCCTGGCCCCCTGAAATCGACAATAGCAATAAACAGCAGGCAGTTTTCTTGCTCAGAAATCCCCCAGTCTCCCATTCCAGCAAGGTTGGTGCCCAAAAGAGTGTCCCTTTGCTTCCTCTCAGGATCATGCTCACAAGGCCTTCTGCAGGCTTGGTCCCTCTAACACATACAACCTGTAACCAATATCCTAGCCCCTACAGATATGTCTACACTGCTTGGTGAATTTGGGTCTGTGGAAACAAGGCTTGGTGAGTTGATGTTACCAAGTCAATACTTGAGTGTCCACACTGCATGTAAATCAGAGCTTACAATAGCTGGACAAGGGTTTACAGTTGGGCTAACATATCCATACTGCACTATGCAGAACTTCTGACTTGGGTCTGCAGCTTGAGCTGCATCCACACAGCAAGATGACAGGGCTTGGACCAGAGTCACAGCAGCTCTTGGACTCTGACCCGCTGCCCTAGCAGGTCCTAGGCCTGGGTTCTGAGTGTTTGCTGACCCAACTCAGACTGATGTGTGGGGGGATCAAAAGGGGGCTTAGGCTCAAACCTGAGTCAGAGCCTGGACTTAACATGCAGTGTGGACATACTGTAATGCTGTGTCTACACTACACACCACTGATGTAGCTCCATGTACACTACATGCTACCACGCCACAGTGAAAAGCGGGCTGCATCCACACTACGGTGTGTAGGTACACGTGTCAGTGAAAGGCTCTAGCAGAGGGGAGGCAATAGGGAAAGGCTTCAGCAGCTGCTCGCTGAATCTTTTCCTGCGGCAAGATAAGGCTCCAGCAGCGAGGAGGCACTGTGACACTATGCTGCTAAAAACAGTGTAGCTGGAGAGGCACAGCTTGGACAAATAGAGAGACATGTAGGGTATTGTACTCAAATACATTCCCGCTCCTGTCAGGCATGTTTTATTCTACTCACCTAAACGTGCCTCCGGATCTACACTGCTACAGTATTTATACTTGTGCTGAGGGGCTACACAGATAGGTACTCTACACATAACCGAAAGAAGTGCTCAGTGTAGACGTAGCTTACGTTTGCAATCAGAGACCCTCCTGTTAATACCCCTTTGTTAGCTCTGCCCTGGCCATGTGGCCCCTTTGTCTGCAGCTGTTTTGTGTTACATAAAGGGGCCTAGCCTTCTGTTGAACCTGAAGAGTTCTTGGTACACCCATTGGGTTTTAATAATGTCTGTGATTGTCTTTGGATCCAAGATCCCTGATGACATCCATTAGCAAATTTCAGACTCAGAGAATATTGTTTCAATGGTCTTTTTGAATGGGCCAAAGCTGCTATTAGATAGGGAGATGCCTATGACCTTTGGGTTGCCTGCGGATCTAGTCATCAGGGCACAATTGCAAGATATCCTACCTCTGACCACATAGAAATCACTTAGAAAAGAACTGGGCAAGAAGTTTACCAGCTGTTACAAACCCCCCTTGACAATTCCTCTCTCCAGACTCTACATTTTTCAGAAAAACTATGACGTCAAAGGCATAGCCATAAACTATGGTGGGGAATTTCCTATGGTTAATATTTTGCTTATGTAGCATCTTATCCAAAATTCTGAAAGGGCCTTAAAAACATGGGTTTTATCCCCACTTTTATAGAAGGAGAAAAAACACAAATAGGTTAAAGGAATTCCCCCTCGCCCCAAAATCACACAGTGAGCCAATGGCAGAAATGAGAATGAACATAAGAACATAACATAAGAACATAAGAACGGGGTCAGATCAAAGGTCCATCTAGTCCAGTATCCTGTCTACCGACAGTGGCCAATGCCAGGTGCCCCAGAGGGAGTGAACCTAACAGGTAATGATCAAATGATCTCTCTCCTGCCATCCATCTCCACCCTCTGACAAACAGAGTCTAGGGACACCATTCCTTACCCATCCTGGCTAATAGCCATTAATGGACTTAACCTCCATGAATTTATCCAGTTCTCTTTTAAATGAACAAACAAGTCTTTCAACTCCCAATAATGTGGTTACAAACAAAAGACCAGAAGATCACATCTGCAAAATATTAGCATTCACTAGCAAAATTAACATCAACATTGCTAGAACAACACACACACACACAGAAAGCTTTCATGAGGATTATATCTGCCCCTTTAATTGCGGGAATGCGCCTGTGAATTCTACTGCCTAATAGTAATCAGGAAGTATTTATTGTTTGATCCCTAGATACTCTTGGAGGAACAGTAATGTCATTCATCCTCATTCGGCCTGGATTTTATCTCCATTTCTTGTATAAGTGGAGATAAAGTTTCGACCCACACAAAGAACTTTTTGGTGGTCTAATCTTTAGGTGACCAGAACATGGATTACCTTGCTACTGTAATCCATCCCTCTGGTCACCCCAAGATTAGACTAACACAACATGCCCTGTGTAGGTCTAAACCTAATATCAACCTGAAAACTAAAGCTGGTGTAGCACGTGGAAATCTATTTCTTAAGCAGGGTATTTTGTGAAGTTAACATTTTGTGAGGATCAGTGGTACTTCTACTCCAAGGTCTACATTAGCTGCCTAGATCTATTGAGCTTCTTGACATGGTGCAAGGTTTCTCTCTTTACCCAGCTTTTGGAAAGGAGGGGTATAGGGATTTGTGGGTTATGTGAGGTGTTGGTGGAGTTTATTTCATTGTAATGGGTTGTTTTGTGGTTGGGAGGTAACGGAAGGCTTTATCTTTTATGGAACTGTATTTTGGATTATGTCACATGCACAGGACAGGCCTTTTAAAAACATATTAGTTATAAATATAAATGAATAATTTTAAAATAATGGACCTGTTTGCTCATAGAAATGTAATTCTGTGTGACTGATTTTGGAAAATTACCATTCCTGCATTTCAGCTTATTCAGCTAAATAATTACACTACCGTTTTCCTGCTTTAGTTGGGGGAAAAGGGTCTTTTCATGACTTATTATGCTTTAATTTAAACCTCATTTAGAAGAGATAATTCTCAGGGTAGGCTGCTGTGCAGTGTTCTTTCATTTGCATATCCTGGGCATTACAAAAGAACCTGGTGCTGCAAACACTTATCCATGTGAGTAGCTTTACTCGTGTGAGTAACATTGATTTCAGTGCCTCATAAAATTGAGTTCTAAGTTAACAGTTCTGTTGACCGTGCACAAGCCAGACTAGAGTTCAACTCACTGCCGCGTACCTGCATGCTCTAGGAGTTTGTGGACTACTAAAAAGTGTGTGTGTGTAGGGGGAGAGAACATGTTTTTGTCATTACTATTAGCAGCTATGGCAGTCTAGTTCAAGGGTGGGGAGCCTACAGCCCGCAGGCCGGATCTGGCCCACTGCTTAATTTCATCTGGCCCATGGCAAGTATTGGCGCCCCCCCCACGGGGCCGGAGCTGCGTCACCCCACAGCAGATGGGCGGGAAACCCTGAGCCTTGGTGGAGGATGAGTTGAATGTTTTATATTTCTCTCACTTAAAAAAAAAACAAAAAAACCTAAATTAAGTTGATTTTTACTTGTGTGGGGCCCGCGATTGATATTTTTCTGTGGGTCAATGACCCGTAATAGAAAAAAGGTTCCCTACCCCTGGGTCTAGATATTACCTGCGTAATGTGAATTATCTCCCCTCCCCCACTGAAGTGAAGGGGTTTCTTTTCATTGACTATAATAGAAGTTGGATCAGGCCCAGGGAGCAGAGGTGTTGAGAAACAAGATGTCAATTTTAATACAGATAATTTGTACAGAAACATTTTAATGCCCTTATGTGACTGAGGTAACAAAAAATATATCTGAGCTAAGAAAACCATGGCATATCTGATTTTTAAAGCATTCTTGTCAACAAATTTAAGTTCTAATCCAAAGCCCATTGAAGTCAATAGGAATCTTTCCATTGACTTCAGTAGGATTTGGAATGGATCCTTTCTGTCCAATAGCTTATATTTGACCAACTGCATATACTGTTAGCTTCGCAGCCCAATTTTTCAGACTCAGAAGACTGTATAAGTGCCCATGTCAAACCTTTTGAGGATCAGCCATCACTAATCTCAACCCAGCTATATGTGGTAGTAAGTGTCTGCCTTCCTGATTCTTCAGAGGAGGCAGATTCAGGTACACATTTGCTTATCTCTGACTACGCCTTTGGAAGATAAAGTTTATAGAAATTGTTTGAAACTGGTTTCACTTTAGATGTCAGGCATTTACCAACCAAAGCTCCAGCCCTGTAAGACTCTGGCTTTTAGTGGGGCTGCCAGCATCTGCTTACGATAAGGAGTGTTTGTGTTCTTTTTAAGCAGTTATTTCAGGTACCTACTGCATTCCTTTTCTTGGTCCTAATGCTATCAATCAATATTGCTGCTTCCCGGGGATCTAGGAGTCTTTTAATGGTGCAAATTCCATATTGCCCATCAGGAGTTTGAATAAGAGACTTCACCAACTCACACCACCGTCATTTACACAAATATGCATTTACAAGGGGAAAGCACTTGTAATTCCTCTACATGCTGTTATTCAGTTTCACAACCCCACCAATAACTGCAATAGGAATGTAATAGAAAAAACTTTTCATAGCACTGATGCATGTTTTCAGTGAAAATAGAAACCACATGGTGATTGTCATTAGCTCTATCTCCACACAATACTGTTATCACAGAGCCATTTGACACTATACAACATTCAAGTGGTCATATTTGCACTAGGGCTGTCAAGCGATTAAAAAAAGTAATCGAGATTAATCGCGCTGTTAATAATAGAATACCATTTATTTAAATATTTTTGGATGTTTTCTACATTTTTAAATATATTGATTTCAATTACAACCCAGAATACAAAATATACAGTGCTCACTTTGTATTTAGTTTTGATTACAATTGTTTGCACTGTAAAAAGACAAAAGAAATAGTATTTTTCAATTCCCCTAATACAAGTACTGTAATGCAATCTCTTTATAATGAAAGTTGAACTTACAAATATAGAATTATGTACAAAAATACTGCATTCAAAAATAAAACAATGTAAAATTTTAGAGCTTGCAAGTCCACTCAGTCCTACTTCTTGTTTAGCCAATCGCTCAGACAAACAAGTTTGTTTACATTTCCAGGAGATAATGCTGCCCACTTCTTGTTTACAATGTCATCTGAAAGTGAGAATAGGTGTTCTCATGGCATTGTTGTAGCTGGCGTCACAAGATATTTACATGCCAGATGTGCATGCTTCAACCACCATTCCAGGGGACATGCATCCATGTTGACGACGGGTTCTGCTCAAAAACCATCCAAAGCAGTGCAGACTGACGCATGTTCATTTTCATTATCTGAATCAGATGCCAGCAGTAGAAGGTTGATTTTCTTTTTTGGTGGTTCGGGTTCTGTAGTTTCCGCATTAGAGTGTTGCTCTTTTAAGATTTCTGAAAGCATGCTCCCTACCTTGTCCTTCTCAGATTTTGGAAGGCACTTCAGATTCTTAAATCTTGGGTTGAGTGCTGTAGCTATCTTTAGAAATCTCACATTGGTACCTTCTTTGCGTTTTGTGAGATCTGCAGTGAAAGTGTTCTTAAAATGAACAACATGTGCTGGGTCATCATCCGAGACTGCTATAACATGAAATATATGGCAGAATGCGAGTAAAACACAGAGCAGGAGACATAAAATTCACCCCCAAGGAGTTCAGTCACAAATTTAATTAATGCATTATTTTTTTACCGAGCGTCATCAGCATGGAAGCATGTCCTCTGGAATGGTGGCTGAAGCATGAAGGGGCAGAGGAATGTTTAGCATCTGGCACGTAAATACCTTGCAATGCTGGCTACAAAAGTGCCATGCAAATGTCTGTTCTCACTTTCTGGTGACATTGTAAATAAGAAGAGAGAAGCATTATCTCCTGCAAATGTAAACAAACTGGTTTGTCTTAGCCATTGGCTGAACAAGAAGTAGGACTGAGTGGACTTGTAGCCTCTGAAGTTTTACACTGTTTTGTTTTTGAGTGCAGTTATGTAACAAACAAAAAAATCTACATTGGTAAGTTGCACTTTCAGGATAAAGAGATTGCACTACAGTATTTGTATGAAGTGAACTGAAAAATACTATTTCTTCTGTTTCATTTTTACAGTGCAAATATTTGTAATCAAAATATACCTTTTGATTTCAGTTACAACACAGAATACAAGATATATATGAAAATGTAGAAAAACATCCAAAATATTTAATAAATTTCAATTGGTAGTCTCTTGTTTAACAGTGCAATTAAAACTGCAATTAATCGCGATTAATTTTTTTAATCGTGATTAATTTTTTTGAGTTAATCGCGTGAGTTAACTGCGATTAATCAACAGCCTTAATTTGCACCTAACAATATATCTTGTCAGACAATGATTTTATATAAAACCATCAATATGGCAATGTCATGCCTCAAACGAGGTCTCTGAAATTAATTTTGTAAGCCCTTGGAGGGCACAGAAAAAAGGTAGCAAAAAGTACATTGATGAATATATTAATGTTCTTCTCACAGGATTAGTGCAGAACATTTTTGTAACATAAGGTGAATTTCTTCATGTTATGTCCGTACTCAAATTTTACAGCTGTCTCTCTCTAATTACCTCCACCCCAATAGGCAGCCAAATTACAAGCCAAGATAGTTTAGAGAAAGCACAGAGCCTGCTGGCTTTATTCAGATAAAAATAAGTAAATATATTAATTTACATAATTGCAATCTTATCCTTTACATTGCATCTGGCCTGATGCTTTTAGAATCACATCAAGCAGAACCCATTGCCTGAAGTCATATTGGAAAACATAAAAGAACTAATCATTGAAGGAAAACGTCAGTGATTACCTAGGATAACTATTTCCTACATAGGTACGTCTTCAGGATGCCCCTTGTCCCAGTGGCAATGTAGAGGGAATTGCCAAGTAAAGACAAAGGGATTTGGGGAGCAGGAAACAGCCTCTCACTGAAGCTGCCATTTCTGTTTAGCCACTAGCAGATGACAAATACTCCATATCATGCCTGAAGGGGCTGATCTGATGCCAAGCCTCACTCTAAATAAACCCTGGAGATTCCTAATCACATAGCTCACATCAGCCAACCCCTTTAGGCATCTTTCCTTCCCAGGCCTAGCCTAGATCAGACTATGGATATATCATCAATGCAGAGTTACCCTTAACTCCTCTTGAAATAGCCTAGCCACACTGTAAAATCACAGTCAAGCTACGCAGAGAGGTTGTGTTAGCAGCTGACAAGTTGTGCTAACTTGAACTTCAGCCCATATCCCTGATGTGCTAGTCAGTTTGAGTTAAAGGCGAGTTAGGGGGTTTGGGGTGGATGGCACCCAAGTTAGGGGCCACACTTGAGTTATAATTTCAATTAACTCTGCAGTGAAGACAAGCCCTATGCTACTGTTTATTTTCTTTTCATATCGAGGACATGTTTTAACATCTTTTTCAAATGATTTGTAATGAGAGCCAGGGCCGGCTCCATGGTTTTTGCCGCCCCAAAGAATTTATGGACTTGTTTTTTAAGCTTTCATTATCATTCATTGTACTTTTGGTCACAAAACAGGGAAAATGAAGTTGTGAGTATTTATACTCAAGATTGGAGGACCCTGATAAGAGATATTTACTCTGCTGATGGCATGGCTTTTCAGCTGAAAGTCAGGGTGACACAGGCTATAAAAAGCACTTGCCCACTTCATTAAACTTTCCCGATGAAAGCCTTGAGGGAGGAAGGTGATCTGGAATAGTTTTTCCACCTCAAAAGAGAATATATTTAAAGAAAGATACTAAGTGAGAATGCTATATATAGGAAATTAAGAGTGGAATGGACCCAAAATAAAACAGAACATGTTTTATTTGTGGTTGGTTGACTGGCATGTTTATACATACACAATTTCTAAATTCCTAACAAAGTACTTCAAAAGACTAACTTGTTTTCATTGCCTGTATCAAAATACAACAAATTAAGATAATGAACAAACCAAAAGTGTTAAAAAAATTACTCACATAGCCTATTAAAGTACCTCAGGAAAGTTACTATATATGTGTGTCATAAAATCTCGTGACAAAGTGAGCAGGGAACATTGTCATTTACCAAGGCAATAAGCTACTGATAGACAAGCTCACCATTTATCTGGACTTCTAAAACACCTGATTTATTCTGCCCTCAGCTTTTTCCTTGAACTATGTGCCACATGATCTTGAACGCTAAACTCTTCTACTGTTTATCACAGTGATAAAGGCTACCTGAAATTAGGTCTAGCACCATTATTGAAATTGACAAAATAAGTTAAAAGAGATGCTGATAATGAGCAACTGGAGAAATGAAAGGCAGTGTAACACAGTATTTCCCTTTTGGAAGAAGATGCATCTGAATTTGCAGAAGAGAAGTTTTCTTTGCCAAGCAACAAAACCACTTCAATAGAATTTCAATATCACTGACCTTTTCATAGACTTCATCATAAGTGTGGTGTGGTGCTCAAATGTAGATTAAAAAAAAAATCAATATTTGCATTTAGTTAGAGTATGCAAGCTCTAATGAAACAAATAATCCCATAGAAAGTATTAAGACTAACTTATACCTTCTGGAGCAAGGAAAATATTAAACTAGGTCTCCTTTTCATGAACTGCTCAGTGCCTAGGGTTATTCCTACCTGATTCGCATGGTGCATTTCCCCTGGTGTTTGCCCATCAGTGTAAATTAGAGCAGTGTAATGGCTGCTCTTATGCCAGCTATCTATAGTCTCTATGGGACCATATGGCAATTGGCATGCTTCATTTCATCCTCTCTCATGCCATGATATTGAGGGGCAGTTGATGTAGGAGGTGGCTTGATCCTTTGATGCCAGCTAAGAGCCCCCTACACTGTTCAAATTCTCAGCTGGCCACATAGGGACAGATGCTTGAGTGGCCAGAAGTAGAGTGGAGAATCTGGACCATTAGTGACAAATAAACCATATTGAGAATATATCTAACATTATCATAAATTTGATATCCTCAAAAGAGGTATTGGAGCCAAGTCCTATGAAGTATTGCTGTTCACCTAAAAGTTAAAATGTTCTGAGGTTTTGTTGTTGTTTTTTTAATCTTGGGTGGGGAACAAAACAAAAAATTCCTAGTAGACTAAGAATGGTTCTCACCTGTTACTGGAAAGCCAATTCTTTTTGACACTGGAAGTTAATGTCCCAGAGGTCCTGGAAATTACTTCACTGCCTGTAGCCCTCACTAACCTCACCTAAAGATTCTTTTACATTATCCCCCTAAGTGTGTGCAAATGCACTAGTTGTAGAAGACATGAAGGAAGCAACCCTCAAGGCATTATTAGTATCAGTACCCAAAACACCAATAGGTAGACGCCATTCTAAGGCACTTGTCTCAAAGGAGTCTATAACCATCCACCAGGCCCCTTATATTATGGAAACTGAATGTTGTATAAAAGGCATTGTCGTTTTCCTGATCCTGTTCCCTTTGCAGTTGATGGGAGATTTGCCATTTACTTCAATGGGACCAGCATTCAGCTCTCCTACAGCAAGTTTAAAAATAAAGTGCCCTCTGTATTATAAATCAACATTAAAATCTTATTATCCAAATTTTAACCAGAACGCAGTGTAATGACCATACAGTATTAATCACAGAGAGTACCCTCAATATGCAAGCACTCTCAGGTGTGGTACATATATACAAAAAACTAACGTGAAATTGCAGCCCTCTGAGTTGACAGTGATTCAGCTGGTGCAAATTAGGTTAAGATTACCTGCACAAAGGGCAGGTAATTTTTCAAACTACGTAACAAGATTGACATTATACAACTCTTTTAAATGGTGACAATAATGTTTGTGCAATGTATTAGCAATAGAAAAGAGCAAGAGACAGGTAGTGTAGATCAATCTGGAGCTGACTGATACACAAAATATATTTGTATAGGCACACAGTATATGCGCACAATACATTTAGATATTTTCAACAATCGATTATGTCAACATCCTTTACTTCAATTCAGATTCATACCCTATTCTATTTGTTGGCACACATGACCATGCATTAATGACAACACAGCATTCATGAGGGCCTTTATTTGACCTAGCTGCAGTTCCTTACGGAGCCTGATGCAGGTTACTCCTATCAAGGGGTAGGTGTAATTTACATGAGATGAATTACAGCTGGGTCAGAGAAGATATACACTTATTATTCCAAGTTCCCCACTCACCCATAAGTGTGGCTGCAAAGCACATGCAGAGTGCTAAGTCCTCAGATATTTACTCCTGGGGAAATTCTGCACCACTGCGTGTGTACAGGATTCTTGTCGTGTCCCCTCCCCCCCGCAGCTGTCTTTGCTTCCCTGCAGAAAAATGACTTTCTGACAGGGAAACAAAGGGAAGCTGCAAGAGCAATCATGCACCACTCCCTAGCTGTGCAGGTACATCGTTTCAGGCAGCCAGCGAAGAAGTAAATCACTGCAGGGCTGGGGACACCCCAGCCAGTGACTCCTACCCTGAGCCGGGATCAGATGCTAGTCCTGGGTGGGGTGGAGGTGGGAGAGGACAAGACTTCCTCTTCCCCTGCAAGGAGTGACTGGAGCTGTGTCAGACTCACCCCCAGAAACCTCCCCCAGCTGCAGGAAACTCAGTATCCTCCCCTGCTTCCTGCCCCCATTGCTCCTCAGCTGTGGGGGGAGGGGTCACTGTACAGGGAGCTGCTCCCCCATCCGCCCACCCCCATGCATCCGGACCTCCCATACCTAAACACGCCTGCCAAGTCTCACCCCATACACCCAGAACCCCCCTAGTCCTCCATACCCAAACCCCACCCCATTAAACCTCAACCCCTGCATCTAGAGCCTCCTGAACCCAGACTCCCTGCTTCTGAGCCCCCACCCCTGAACCCAGACCACCACCCACTGAGGTCCATGCACTCAAAACCCCACTTTGATGCTACACCCCCTGCACTACCCAGAGCCCCCACAATCCTGACCCCATGCCACTGACCCCCAACGAACTGCACCTAGACCCCCACCCTACCAAGCCCCACTCCCGCAGCATTCAGACCCCCCTGCTGAGACACCCAGACCCCTCCGCTGAGCCCCAACCACCTTCACCTGGAAGCCCCTACGGAGTCCCATTGCGCCTGCACCTGAAACACCCCCTGCCCAACAAGCCTCTGTGCATCCAGATCCCCCCACACCTAGACCCCCCACAGAGCTGCCTGCACCTCGATTGTCCCACACAGAATCCTCTCACCCCACACCTGGATCCCTCCACACTGAGCCCCTCCACACTTGGATCCTGCCTCTTTGAGCGTGCCTGCCCCACACCTGGCGCAGAGAATCAGGGCCCCAGGGTGTTTCTGGGGCAGGCTCAGGCCTTATGCTGTGTCACGATCGGGCACAGACTCACCGCTGAGTCCATGTCCCGGGGGTGGGGAGGCTGTAGGGTGATCTCCCACCTTCGTACAGCCAATGGCCTGCGCTCCCCACTGCCATGCTGGAGCCTCTGCATTTATTTATTAACTAATAAAACTTGCAGAATTTTAAAATATTGTGTGCAGAATTTTTAATTTTTTGGTGCAGAATGCCCTCAGGAGTAGATATTGGAGAAATTCAGAAAGGTACACAGCAGTGGTTTCCCACTTGGCTACCTCTTTCCCCCATTTGCAGAAGAGGCAGCCTAAATTTGGTTGTTTAACCTATAGGACCATTAGTTTTGAGGTTAATTTGATGTCATCTCTAGTTTAGTGCTGGCAGGCTCAAATATTTGTATTATATGGTCAGTTTTGTAATGATCACATTGTAATCAGGTGACACCACAACTTTGTCTTGTTGCTGCCAATAATTAGTTCAGATTTCCGGAAGCTGTTGTGAGATTCCATCCCTTCTCTGTTTCTCATTTCAAAACCCACTGTGTGTAAGTTAGTACTGCATGTTGTCTCTTATACACACTAGATGTCACTACATGACCTGAAATATACTCTGGATTTTGATCTATTTCCTTAATGTTCTCAAACAAAAAATGCCACACAATAGAAAATAAATTATCTTGCCCCCCCCAAAAAATGGTTTCGCTTTTATTTGAATATGGATAAGGAATCCACAGCTAGAAATCACACTTTATTTTTAAGAGTAGCACAACGTAGTCTTCTGTTTCTTACTGCTATCTTTCAATTCATTAGCTTCTCTGACTGGAGCAGCTACTCATCTCAAAGGAAACTTTTGCATCTTGATCTAGATTTTAGGTGTATCTTTCTATCCTGATGTTACAGACTTAATACCAATTCTGAGTTTTATCCAAGTTGCAGCAAGAGTAGCTGAAGATGGACCAAAAGTGCCTTTGCACTACCTTTATTCTCCACCAATCCTAGAACCAGCTGGCCCAATCACCAGCATGTCTTAGAGCAGAGGTTCTCAAACTGTGGTCTGTGGACCACCAGTGGTCCACGGATTGTTCCCTCTAAGATGTACGCTTGGGCAGCTGCACACAAGGGAATGAAGGACCACCCACTTAATCAATGGAGCCATGCAGGCTTGGCACATGTAAGGTGAGGTGGTGGCTTTGGGGGGGAATAGGGCGTAGGTGGGAGGGGGCAGTGGGGTGAGAAGAGGGGGTGGGGGGATTTGGAATGTGCAGGGCTGCGACAGTCAAAGAAAGAAGCAACTTTCCCCAGCTCCAGGGCTGCTGTGGCATGGGAAATACCCCCCTCCTTCCCAGCCTCCGCTCTGTAGCTGCTGTGGCGTGAGAGACCCCCCTCCTTCCCAGCCCCAGCTTGGGGGCTGCTGCGGCAGGGGAGAGAGGGTACATCCATCGCATTAGAAAGGTAAGACTACTGATATTAAAATATGAGTTGTGTGCTTTTATTTGTAGAACCAAAAAACGTTAATTAGAAAGGTTTTTTTATATATAGTGCTTTTATCCAAAGCCCTTTACAGTAGTTAGCTAACAGTACAAACAACATTTGGAAAGATCATTAAGTGGTCCGCCGAGACCCTCAACAATTTTCAAATGGTTCGTGAAAAAAAAAAGTTTGAGAACCACTGTGACTTAGAGCAATTTCAGCCCTTCTCTAACCTATGGCCAGCCATCACAGCCCCAAGAGGCTATTTCAACACCCACAGATTGCCAGTGCAAAAGGACACTCGGGCCGGGCCTTTACTCCCTCAACACCAATGTTTAGACTATGGGTATAGGAGTGAGGACTCTGAGTTCTCTTCCTGACAGTCACTTGCACTGATAGTCACAGGGTCCACTTGCACTAGGGTCACCTCCTGCTGGCCGCTCTGGGGATTAGCTCCTTTCAGGTGCTGCACCCTTCTCTGGTGGTCTCTCCACCTGCCATCCTCTCTCACCCTGTGGCCCTTCTCACTCCAAGAGCTACAGCTCCTGCTTCATGAGTTGGCCCTCTGGCCATGTCACTATAGTCATCCCCTTTCAGGGTATCAGAGTCTTTGGGGGCAAACTGTCCCAGGCAGTCTGCCCTCCACTGCCTGGTCTGAGCCACTTCCCCAGTGGCTGGTAGAGAAACCCAGGCCAGCCCTCTACACCAGGTTCCAGCTCAGGGGCCCCCTAGTCAGCACCCAAGGCCTGTACCATCCTGGACCTTACTGCCTTTTCCCTGAGCCTTCCTGTACATTCTGGCTCCCCCCGGGTTTGCCAGCCCAAACTTTCTCATCCCAGGGAGTAACTGCAGGCTACTTGCCTCTGTAGCCCCAAACACACCTGCTACGGAGAGACTACTTCCCTGCAGCCCATAGTTGTGCTCATCTTCTGAGTTTTATACAGGCCACTCCTGTTCCTGTCCAACTGAGCCTCATCTCTAATCAATCCTTACTCCTCCTCCAGGTGAAACCTTGGCCTACCTAGCCACCTTAATCCCTTCAAGCTTTGTGTGGGGTGGTCATCACAGTGACCTTGAGTAAATGACCAACTTCCCTGAGTTGGAGTTTCAGCATCTGTATAATGAGGGTAATAATGAAGCTGGTCAGAAAACTGAGTAAAAAATGTCAATTTTTAATGAAAATATTTTCATAATTTTTTTCCAAATAGTTTCAGAATATGTTCCTATATTATAGGGTTGTTGGTAAAGCTTAATTTGTTTTTGGAAAACTGTTTTTAGATTCACAGAGGGAAGGAGATATATTAGCACATATCAAAACTTTTTTTTTTAAACTTTGACTTGATTTTTCTTCATCATCGAAGGCTCCTATTGTACTAAACTTGAACTTTATACTTTTCCCCATTTCTTAATTATACAAAAAACTGTCATTAAAATATTTAAAAGCTTTTGATGTGTCAAAAAACTCCTCATAAAAATTACTGAACCAATTGTCCCTTTGCAAAAACAAACAAAACTCTAAACACCACAATTCATATTTTGACTGAAACAAATCATGGCAAGACTCAGCACAAAAGTATATTAATGAATAAAGTGAATGAAAACAGACTGGAATGCCTTTCTCTAACTATACAGTGCTTACTGCATTGAAGTCTAACAAGGAAAGCAACAACTGAGAATGAAAAGTGAAATGCTAAAGTGCAATAAGTTTGGAAACTGAGCATCAATGAAACTGCTGCAGGATAATTTGGTTAATATTTCATCAGTTGGGTTATTTATTGGTTAATCATTACATCAACACTTATAAGTTGGGTTTCAAGCTAGATTTGTCACTAATGGAAATTCATGCAAGTACTCTAAATGAAAGTTTTAAGAAGGGGTCAATGTTTTGTTTTTGGCTCTTTCAGTTACTGGTTTACTCAAAGTAATTTATTTCTGGTATTTTTAATCCTCAAGTATAAGAACAGGACTTTTTTGAGGTCTGACAATGATTCTCCTCTGCCTTATATTTTTTAATGAGCCTGGATCAGAGAACAGAAATTACCATTTTCATGCTTCTCTACACATTAGTACTAAGCAACCACCTGTCACTGCACATATGAAAAGTCTGGCTCTCCTAGCACTGTAGAAGATTGTTTGAGTGCAGAAGACAGATCACCTGCACTTCAATGTTCAAAGCTGCTCTATATTTGTTTTTCAAATCCAGCAGATTTTAAAAGCTAAGCTCAAAATAAGAATTAAAAAACTACAGTAATTCTACAGAGGTGAAATTGTACATCCTGCCTTAATTCTGGCATTAAATTACAATCTAAAATAACATGTATGGAATATAGGATTTGTTGTTTGTTTATGGTAATAACTCTTTCTCTATTTTGCCACTCCACCATAGAAGAAAACCTTAGAACAAATTTTAATGTCAGAGGGCACAAAGTACAGGATTAGGAGTTATCTTATCTGGTTTCTCTTTCCACTTCTTGTGTGACCCAAGGTAAATCACAGCCTCACTGTGCCTCGATGTCCCCATCTGTAAAATGGGGATAACAACATTACCTTCACCTCATATTGTCATGAGATTAATTCATTACATTGAGTTTGTCATATGGAAAGTGCTATAGCAGTAGCTCCCAAACTGTGGTCATCCATGAAGTACTTGATAATGGTCCACAGGGTGCTGACTTGGCATAGGGTTCTGGCTCTCCTCATTCCCAGCTACTAAATAGCATTTTTCAAAAAGCTAAAAGAACATTAAATACTTTCCAAATAATCCATTGCTCTAACTGCTGTGGAGATGCAATGCCATCTTGACTGGGACTGGAGATGGTGCACACACAGAGAATTACACGCAGGAGAGAGGATGGTCCACGAAACAATCTTGTTATTAAGGGGTGCTCCACAAACCTTGTCTAGAAGCCTGGTGGCATCAGGTGTTGAGATAAGAATCACATAGGGTTTTGGCTTCTCTTCTGAAGATTTTGTATCTTCCCCCAATATTCACTGGATAAAATGACCACCAGCCTTCATCATTGATTAGTATTAATATGGTGGTTTGTATCCAACAGTGAAAACAAAATGACCTCATCCTATCCCATCTGATAATGTGAGAATGACATCAGAACTCATCCAATTCAGGACTTCATATATAGATAGGTCTGATAGGGGCCCAAGGAAAGGATTGTAGATATCCCTTATGGCTTGCCAAGGAATTCCTAGAATGCAGGTGAGCCTGTGGCAAGAGTTCCAGAGACAGAAGATATCTTGGTGGTCTCAGGAAAGACTTTGGAACATCAGCAAACTCTGTTTAGAGGAAGTGCCAATGCAGGCCTGGAATGAGGAAGGGGGTTATATTTAGGTTCTTTCAGCATTTAGTGATAGTCTGATGTTAGTTTAGGGATTGCACTGGCCACAAGGAGGCTCAGAAGTACTCATCCCTCCATATCAATTGCCTGGAACTTGTTGTAGACTTATTCACAATTTGACAAAGACAGACCACTTGATTGTGTAACCTGTTGCACAGACAACATACCAACCATTCTGTATATCAATTACACAGTCAGTACTTACTCTCAATAGCGGACAGCCCTAGCAAGTAGATTCTGGTAGCTGTTTCAAGAACTAAATTTCAATTCAGGCAGAGGAGATTGCAGGGTTGAAAATCACAGCAGCTGACAGTAAATCAATCACATTATTGGATACTGGATCTACAGCAAGAAAATATGCAAACATATGCAAAACTAAGAGTCCCTGGTATTTGGGACCCTTGGGAGTTAACTTCTTGAAACCCAACTTTTCAGCCAGCTGGATGAATTGTACAGCTGGAGACAGACCCAACAGGCTCTAGCAGTGGATGCATTCCTGTTGTCTTGGATCCATTTGCTGTCCCTCCATTTATCATGCTCACTGTTTCTCATGTAAGGCAACAATAATCCTGGTAGCATGGTTGACACCAGCAGGAATTGCCATTCTCCAACCCTATCTTATTCCCGGAGTCGGGAAACATCACCTCAGATCCAAAAGGCAGGCTGCACACAAGTGTGATAGCAGATTCTCGCCTCGAGGCATAGATTTCCAGAGTGCCCAGGGTGTTGTCCTGGGGCTAGCCCATGTTGTACAAGACAGAAAGTTATTTAATTCAGCCTGCTCATTCTACATTTGCTGGTTTTTTTCATGACAAACAGATTCTGGTTATATATCTGTGTGTTTGGTGATGCAATTCCTTATTACCACCCTCACCCTTTACTGGGGAAGTAAGACATAAAAGACAATTAATCTGTTCAGTTTAGCCATTCATTCAGACTGACATAAGGTCAATTTTTTAGTCAAATCCACATGGAGTGTAATGTGAAATGGTTCAGATCTCTGGCTCCCAAATACACAGTTCTCAAGCAAGCAGGGAAGAGGAATACAGAATTATGTCTACATCTGTAATGGCACCATAAGTGATGGTGCATAGGATCCTGCTAAACTATTTAGCTGCTCTTTAGGATTTCAGGAGAATCAACTGCCAGCAGCCTGCAATGTGCTTATACTTTTGTACAACAAAAATATTTCCAAAGATTTCTAACTATGGATACTTTCATGGGACCTTAGCACTTTGCTGTTTAGAAGCAGCTGAGTGAAGCAAAAGGAGACAGGTGGCTACTGCAGACACAAGCAGCCATATGGCACCTGCATTTTCAGCTAATAAATGAGTCTGGTTAAAAGATCTGGCTGATTTTATACCCAAGCCCTCAAATTAAACTGCCAAAATAAAGCACATATCTAGTCATTCTACTGCACCCAAAAAACCCTAAATGATCATGCATCCTGGTACCACAACACAGCAAAAACTGCACCTGACATTTGGATCCGTGTAAATAAAGCCCGTGTAGACACTCCTACTGTGCCAATATAATCCAGATCATGATGCATCTCAACACAAGAGCACAGCAAACCCCCTGGTCTGGCTTGTGCATCCTGATCGATCCAGCCAATTTTTGGCCTCAACCCTCCTAAATCTCTTGCATAAATAGAGAGGAAATGTAGATGCTCATCTTACATCTAAAAACCCAACAATACTGCCCATCAGTGCATCCCAGAACAAAGGTGCTGCAAAAGCTAGATCCTGCCACGGTTTGTTTATTTGTGTCTCAATCACCCAAATTCCACTGTTTGAATAGAGAAGATGTTCACCCACTCCTGCTGCACATATAAATCCAGAGCTTGTGTCCCTATGCAACTGCGCCACAAAGGGTTAGATTTAGCAATCAGATTTTCCCCGAACCTGACAAATGTTGGCCACACACACAAAAATTGCACCATCAAAATAGAGACAAAGTATCACTGCTATTAGCTGCAGATGCACTACATTTAGACAGTAAAACTAAGGGACGGGTGGGAATACCGGGTGTGATGCAACCAAAAATTAGCTCGGACCAGCAGGATACAGGTGCCAGTGTCGCGCTTTTGGAGTTGCTTTGTGCCGGGAAGCGCAGGGGGTGCTGGCTTTGGGGGGTGGAATCTTTCTTAACAAACTTCCCAGCAGTGTAGGAGGCAGTGCAGCAGCCAAGTCATCATTCCCGCTGGCCTGTCACATCCCCTGCCACCCCCGCTGAGAGACCGACAGCCCTTTAAAAAACAAATCTTCGAGTCATCAAATGACAAGGCGAGTGCCGGAGGGTGTTGTGACTCCAGCAGCAGCTGCCCGCCTTTCCTGCCTGCAGCAGCCGGGCAGGGGCGCTCTCCCCTCGGAGCTGCCGGCAGCAGGAGCAGCGAACACCTCCCCCGGCGAGTGGCTGCCCAGGCAGAGAAGTTCTCTCAGCCCCAGCCGAGCAGAAGGAGGCGGCTCCTGCGAGCTTGGGGGGGGGGGGGGAGCGCAGAACTCGCCTGGAGCTGCCGCTGCCTGGACCTCACCCCGCGCCCCCGCCAGCCGCTCACTCCCTCCTGCTCTGCCGAGCCGCCGCTGCTGCATGAGGCGCTCCGGGCTGGTCTTCGGGGCCACCTGTTCCGCTCTCCTCCAGCCCGCGCCCACTCCCCCGGCCGGCCATGAACGCCTCGCTGGGCAATCAGACGGAGGCGGCGGGGCTCTTCTTCGCCAACAGCAGTGACTCCCTGGAGCGGGCCCTGGGCTGCTGCACCCAGGCCTCCGTGGTGACCGACAACGGCTTCGTGGTGACCGGCCCGGACGAGAGGAGCCTCTACATCATGCGGGTGGTGCAGATCGCGGTCATGTGCGTCCTCTCGCTCACCGTGGTCTTCGGCATCTTCTTCCTGGGCTGCAACCTGCTCATCAAGTCCGAGGGGATGATCAACTTCTTGGTGAAGGACCGGAGACCGTCCAAAGAGGTGGAGGCGGTGGTGGTCGGGCCCTACTGACAGCAAGTGCCTCCCGCTGAGGATCCGGCCAGGAAACAGGTGGCACTTTCCGCAGGCCCTCGCTGCTGCTGCAGCGGCCACGGGTGCCTTTTGTCCGAGGGGGCCAGCCCCACCCCGGGAAGGGGAGCGGAGGCGCCTCGGGACCCGCTGCGGGCTTGGGGGCTCTGTCACTGCTTGCTGCCCGGGGACGCTCCGATGCAAGCCCCGGTTCTCCCGCGGCTCCTGAGCAGGGCGGCTGGGGGGGAAGGACACAGCCCCAGCAAGGCAGTCAGGGCGCGTCTGTCTCTTGTGTGTGTTACAGGGCCAGAGCTGAGCCTCTTGCGGCGCCTTGTATATAGTGATTGTAACGCACTTTGCTGCTTGGTTTAAAACTGGGGGGTGGGGGTGGTAAGGAAATGCTGATTGTCAAATGTTAATTCCTGTTTTAGAGATTTTCCTTCCACGGTTTTTCATACGTTTGATAACAGCCAGGACGCTGGCTCGGTGGGACGCGGGTTGGCAGTTCGTTGCCTCTGAACAAATAACACTAACAACCACCATGTGAATGTTTTGAAGTTGTCTTTCTACTGTAGCGTTTTTTGTAGCCAGGGTCCGAGTCCCTCTTGCGCCTGCAAGAGCCGGCGAGCCTGAAGGCTGAGCCCTCGCTTCTTGTCTATGAATTGCACGGTTTACACAGCGAAAAGCGCTCGGGCGGGAACTGTCTTGGTTTGGTTTTTCTGGTTTCATTTGCTTTAATAAATACATCTTAAACTTTTAGACTCTGCGGTCTCAGTAGTCCTTTTGCGCTTCCACACACAACGATGAAGTTAGCTGAAGAGGTCTGCAGGAAGGAATACAGCATCTGGTCGGCACTTTGATAGCTCTCTGCTACTCAGCAGAAAAAAAGGTTATAGAGGAGAGAGGGGGGGGGGAAGGGGATAAGACATTTTAGAAAACACAAGAAATTCTACTATTGCAACACCGCGATAATCTAGAGGCAACGCCATTTCCTTTGCAATTATATTTCTTTTCCAACCGTTTATGAGGTCAGTGGGATTAAAATAATTCAACAAAACTGAGGTCAGTTTCAATCAAGTGTAATTTCAAGGCTCGTCCTCAGGTGTTAGGAAGGAGCTGGGAGAAAGGATACGCGTCTGCCACGATATGATCCACCATGGAAAACATGTTACGCAGCTAATAAAAAGTGAGGAGTAGTGATCTGCTAGTAGTCATCACTACTAGAACTATTTTTAGAAAGGGAACTTTGATGAAAAAAGTATCGACTGAATCGATGTCCGTGGCAAGTCGATTTATCCTGAAATATACATGTCGAATACCTCGTCTTTGCAACTCAGGAATCTTCCGTTTTATTTTGCTTTTTTTTTTAATTCCTTTTTAGCAATAATGACAAATAAGGGCGATGAAGGCTTTGTGTGCCGAAAACTAGCATACTTTTAGATTGTAAGACCAGCACTTAAACAACTTCTAAATGCTGGAGTCGTGCCAAGAGCCAGAAATGTGCCTTGGTTCTTGACACATTGGTTCTAGCCTTGGATCTGTGCTATAGCCCGAGTTTACGGCTTGGTGTGTGTATGTCTGTGTCTGTGTTTCCCCAGAATATTTTCAAAAAATTAGATAAAATCCTGACTGAAAAGTGCCTCATTGTGGTCACATTCCTTTAGGGTAAAAACTACACACTAAAAGGTTTTGAGTCTTCAGTGTATTTATTTCCTTTAAAAGGATAAGAGAACATCCTTCTATGTGGAGTTTTGCATGCTGGTTTATCAAATCCCTAAGGGCTTGGACTAGTTGCTAGTGGTAAATCAATACATCTTCATTTGCTCTAGAAGTAAAACTGTCATAAATGCTGTCACTGATAGAAGGCATGCAAAAAGACTTCAGCAACCTGTCTGAAAGCCAAGTGTCTCTGTCACTGATGTACAAAATATTTAAGCAAGACTTTGTTGACTGCTATTTTAAATTCCAATATGCAAGCAGACCATTTTAATTTTTTCTTAGACTTTTCTTTAAAAAGTTTTTAAAATGTTGCTTGATCCATCAAAGGCTCATCAAAAAGACATCTGATTTGACCAGGTCTATTGTCTCAATCAAGTTATTAAAAAGTTCCTGCTTCAGTTGATCAAGGTAACATTTATTAAATACAAAATGCACAATCAAGTTAAGAGAGGATGAAATTGAGCAGGTTCTGAGACTATAGTTCCACTATGAATAATATACTGATAAATAATGAAGCAAGAAACAGAATTTACACAGTTCAACTCAAATCACAAGCAGAAAATTCCCTGCAGCTCAACCATGCACTCATTCATTCACTGCATTTAAAGGAAAGACAAGGAACAGATCTGCCTGCTTCCTCTGGAATAAATGTGCTATGGAATTTGTTATTGAATCAAAGTAAAGTCACGTTACTGAGACATCTTTCAAATGAGACATTGGCAAGAACTTTAGTCACAACTCAATCTTTTCCTTAATTCACCTTTCTTTTTTGTAGCTGGCAATGCAGTTGGCTGACAGAAGCAATAACTCTGAATGTATAAAGTTTACAAATTTGAAACATCACATCTAGACAGTGTTGCCAATAACCTGAGTTGCAAATGGTACAGTGGCGTCATGAAACATCTGGGATATGGCCCCATTCAACTGTGTTTATGACGCATAAACACTTTAAGAGTAACATACTATTGACTAATCTCTTCCAGAAGCCACAACATTTCCACCATTGAAAATCTAAAGGATGAAAAACCTCTATTCTCGTAACAAAACAAATCAGCAGCAGTAGGTGATTTACTGATCAATTGGACAGAATACCAGAAACCTGGCTCCAGCCCAACCAATGGATCTTTTATAAAAAATAAGCCCCCAGCTCTAACAAAATGTTTGTGACTGGTACATGACTTCTTCTTAAGCTCTTTATAATGACCATTTCAACTTGGAAATTGTGTTTGAATTTTTTGTTCAACGTTTCTTGCCTAAATTCTTCCCTAGTATTAATCCCAACAGAAACCCAGAGAAGCCATGAGGACTTTGCATATTATAAATCAGAAGTAGGCAACCTATGGCACCGGTGCCAAAGGTGGCACACCAGCTGATTTTCAGTGGCACTCACACTGCCCAGGTCCTGGCCACCAGTCCGGGGGGCTCTGCATTTTAATTTAATTTTAAATGAAGCTTCTTAAACATTTTAAAAACCTTATTTACTTTACATACAACAATAGTTTAGTTATATATTATAGACTTATAGAAAGAGACCTTCTAAAAACATTAAAATGTATTACTGGCACGCGGAACCTTAAATTAGAGTGAATAAATGAAGACTCGGCACACCACTTCTGAAAGATTGCCGACCCCTGTTATAAATGCACAGAATATCCCACTATTGTCTATGGTTCTTGAGTATCAATGGCCAGTCAGAAGGAAAAGGAAACTGAGGGGAAATATGTCTCTGAACCAGACACAAATAACTGTCCCCCAAACTAATTTACGCCGAGATTCTGATAACTACAATCACCTCCATTCTTCTACTATGGAGGAAATCATTTATTTCCCAACTCTCACTTATCTTCTAGACATTGCTAAACACACTTGGGCACCAGCAGCTCTTGAGACTGATGGGCAGTCAGCTATGTGAAGAAGGTACGTAGCTTCTTTAGACCATTTTACACCTCAGTCTAGTGGAGGTTTTAGGAGAGCATTTAGAAATATCTCATTCATGAAGGTACTCCTTTGTGATTTCAAACAAGCAACAACATGTGAATTCATAGAACACACCTATAAGAAAATATTATGGGTTATGGAAAAGTAACTAGTTGGAATACCACATGATATAATATCAGCACTATATCAGGCCTTGTCTACACCCAGCCGCTAGTTCGGCGGCTGGGAATCGAAGTTCCGGGTTCAATTTATCGCGTCTGGTCTGGACGCGATAAATCAATCCCGGAAGCGCTCGCCGTCGACTGCGGTACTCCAGCTCGGCGAGAGGAGTACCGCGGAGTCGACGGGGAGCCTGCCTGCCGCGTGTGGACCGCGTCTGAACCGCGGTAAGTTCGAACTAAGGTATGTCGACTTCAGCTACGTTATTCACGTAGCTGAAGTTGCGTACCTTAGTTCGAAGTTGGGGGTTAGTGTAGACCAGGCCTCAGATGATTTATTTCCCTGATACTTACCTTGCCTAACTGCATTGTTAAGGTTTTATGGAATGCTAACTTATTTGACAATAAAATTGGTTTAAGATTTCAGAAGAGTTTTGTGACAATTCAATTATAAGATTATCTCAAGAGCGCACACACACTTTCTGTCTTGTTGCTTTAATGGCAGCAAAGTACTTTAGCCCCCAAACTCCAGGTTACTCTTGCACCCTTTCATTTTCCAATACATGAAGCTCTTGGAGAAAGAAAGAACTATTAGCACTTAGTGAAACAAAATATAAAATTGGCACCAGAAAAAAGGTCCTGAAAGGAAATTTTCTATTATACATAAAAAATGCTGGTCCCATTGATGTTCATTCAGTGACTTTAATGGAATCAAGGATTTTATCCTAGGACTTCAATCTAGGTGCCTGTTTTCAGTTGTTTCACAGAGCACAATGCCAAAGAATTCACACAGTTACAGGAGCGTGCAGGAGAATTGGAATTTTATTCCACTCCACATTCAGATTATTTGCCATCCCCTGGATCTGAGATATATCTATATCTACTTTGCTTTGTTTAAGAGAAGGGTAAAGTCAATGGAGTTGTACAGGAGTAACAGAGAGGAATTTGGCTTTATTTTTTACATTTGCTTCGTGTGTGCAAAACAAGATAGAACAGAAAAGAGATTCCTTATGTATGTAATTCCTTCAGTTCTGTGGTAAAACAGAGCCCTTAGAAAACCTATACAAATTCCATTATGTCCCCTTCCTCCCTATCAACTAACAGCACATTTCTCTTTTGTGTCTCACTTGGCTTTTGCATCTTTCCTTGCAGCTGGCTATGGAATGCTGGTTTTGAAACACCACTGAATCATTACAGATTTCACCCTCTCTCTAAAAGCTGGTTACAATGTGTGATGAGCCCTCAACACAAGAATCAAACACTGAAACATTTTGCACAGTGTGTTAAATGGGTACACTTATTACGATAGCTCCAGCAACTGCAATTGCTTTTAGATATCCCCATTTAAATGTTCTCAGGCTAAATTTGTCTAGATGGCTGTGCAATTTTAATTTTATGCTCACCATATTATAGGGGCAATAATAATCAAATGAAAACTAAGTATCTAGAAAATGTATGCTTCTTCTGGTAAAATACATACAAGCACTGGGTCTTGTTATGCATTTCTATTTAGGCAAAATTCCCATTGATTCCAAAAGGAGGTTATGTTATACCAATAGAATAAAAACCAGCAGGATCTTATTAAGAGGGATAAGGCAAAGATGCCACATTTATTGTAAATATAATGGTAAAGCAAAAGATAAAAGTAAACAACGTTGTTTGACTACTTATTCCTATCACTACTTATTCCTTATACACACCAAAAAAACCAAACAAACAAACAAAAAGAATCCAGAATTTCTTCCTATTTTCCTGATTTTGATTGCCCTGCTGCAGTCACAACTTTGGTTTTTATTAAAAACATTTTAAATTTTGTAAAGCACCGAGTTACCCCTTAAGGGTTAAATGCCAAATCCCAAAATTGATTACCAACAATGATTACCTGTGTCTGGCAAAAAGGTCTGTCAGTTTTGCAACTTTGAATTAAATAGTTAAACTTTGAATTAAATAGTTAAATGGATTTTTAGTGGCATTATTAAAAACAAAACAAAACAAATTTATCTTAAACCTACAAAACAGGAGTTTTACAAACCAGATGTGTTGGTTTAGGTTCTTAGAACCTTACATATTTCCACAGACAAATAGATACATATACATTTTCTTTTCCTTAACATTTCTTCTACATTGCTGCTTTTACATAGCTGTACATAGATTATATTTCCTTCATACATTTGGGTCAGTTAAGTTCCAATAGAATCCCCTCATGTTTTTAACAAATTTGACTAAATTGTCCATAGTCAAATGATTTCAAATACCTGGATTATTTACAGACATTCCTTTAGAAAAGGGCCCATTTTTCCCTCAGAATGGCTGCAAAGAAACCAAGAATTCCTTTTCTCTTTATCATGGTACTTTTTAACATTTTCACAAAGTTTAACTGCTTAATTCTGTCCAGCCTCTGTAGAGTTAACTTTTCAGGGTCTTTCCTTCAATTACTGTTTATCTCCCAAAATGACACCTTTATCAATCAGATTTTACCATTTTAAGTATTGTTCCAGGGATTCATGCCTGCACTTACTGCTTTGTTACTCCTGCCACTATGCCCTTAAGGCTTCCAACCAATTTTCCAATTTCTTTATTTGTTGCTTGCCTGCTTGTCTGGGCCTGATTCTGCTTTTTCCAATGAACCTTTCCTTTCCATGGGCACAAGCTTTGTTCCATTACCAATTTAGCAAGGAGGGTGGGCTTCTCAACCAGTCCCCACCCTTCCTGGTCCCTTTCCTTAAACATTTCTTTCAAAATTGTGAAATGACCACAATATCACTCACAAAAAGACAAAACAAAACAAACAAACAAAAACCACACTACACTGCCCAAACTCCTATATTCTTCAGAGTTTGGTTTAACAGAACAAGATTTGTATCTTATGATTTTAACCCACTCTGGGCCAGAGGGAGAGACGCTAAGCTTCCCTCTGTATTGCTCGGGCTTCTACCACCGAGGGTTCATACACCAAATATAAAAACCCTTTCCAGGGGCAGAGCGAGAAACCCTAAGTTCTCCTCTTATGCTCAGTCATGCTACGACTGAGGGTGTATGCACCTTTTCTTGAACATTTTTAAAAGCTTGTTCAAACTTTCCTGTCGCTCCTGACATCGTTCAGCGAGTGACACAGCCTAGATTCTGAAATCGTAGCTTATTAAATTCCCTCGTCACACCTGACACCGGTCAGCGAGCGACACAGCCTAGATTGTGAAATCGTAGCTTATATTTGTTATTTTCCTGCTACCTATCCGGAGGCCAGCAGGTTTGGTTAACAAGATTGTATTATGCTAAGTTTACTTGGTGGTTTGCACACCAATGTTTACAATAACTGAGGCATTTTACCAATATTCCCCCTTTCGCAATTCTCCACCAAAATGTTATACCAATAGAATAAAAACCAGCAGGATCTTATTAAGAGGGATGCCACATTTATTGTAAATATAATGATAAAGCAAAAGATAAAAGTAAACAACGTTGTTTTGACTACTTATTCCTATCACTACTTATTCCTTATACACACACACACACACACATATATATACACACACACACACATATATACACACACACACATATACATATATACACACACATATAGATTCATTCACACAATCATTCATTCAAGTTCTGTATAGGTGTTATAGTTACCAGCCTAGAAGTTGCTCATGCCAAGTTACTGGCCAGGTATCTTGGTCATGAGGATGGAGCCGAGTCTCTGGTTCTGCTGCCAACCTCCAGGAGCATCAGGTGCACCTGACACAGACTCTGCTCCATCCTCATGACCAAGATACCTGGCCAGTAACTTGGCATGAGCAACTTCTAGGCTGGTAACTATAACACCTATACAGAACTTGAATGAATGACTGTGTGAATGAATCTATATATGTGTGTGTATGTGTATATATATATATGTGTGTATATAAGGAATAAGTAGTGATAGGAATAAGTAGTCAAAACAACATTGTTTACCTTTATCTTATGCTTTATCATTATATTTACAATAAATGTGGCATCTTTGCCTTATCCCTCTTAATAAGATCCTGCTGGTTTTTATTCTATTCGTATAACAGTTAGCCTGAATAAGGAGTGTAGGATCTTTAGTGTTGTCTATTTGTAGTTAATAAACCAGGCTTTATTGTAAGTGACAGGCTCAGCTAAATTATAAAGGCATATGTGTACTATCATATTTATCACTTAAAGTGATCATAGACTCATAGATCATTTAATATATCCAATATATTGAGTACTTTTTTTTTATTGGATTGGAGAGCTTTAACCAATCATAATGAAATGGTTTCTCCCAATAAAATATTTATGTTATGTAAGTATAGAGAACACATTTTAGTATTGATCTTTAGTTGAGAAAATTTTAAAACACTGAGTTTGAGTCCACAGTATCTATCATGAATCATTAAAGAACACCTCTCTCTTTCTCTTTTTATTTTTATTATTATTTTTTTTTTTTTGGTGCATGCATAAACAGATTTTGCTGAATGAAAGATCCATTGATTTCAGCACACCATGACTCCAGGTGACTAGTATAGTTAAAGAAGCCTCAAGGAACATCATGTGTCTCAGTTATTTTGTATTCAAGAGCAATGGTGACCTCTCCACAATTGAGGTTTAGACCTGCTGTCCACTAGAAACCTAAATTCCCCACTGGTCACCTAAAAAATATCCTCAAACAAGATCTATTCCTCTTCACACCTTCATATGTGGCCAGTAGCTGGCAGCCCTTTTTTGGGGGGGGGGGAAGCTAATATTTTAGATAATTCTGTTTCTCCTGTTTTCCACTGCATTAGGGCACTTCCTCAATTGCTCCCCTGGTACCAGTACCCTGAAGCTGCTGTAGTCACTGCAACTTTAAACACAGCCCCCTCTGTGGGAAAAAAGGAAAAGAACAGCTGCCGAAGTTCAGACCTTACCCCCACTTCTCCTCTGGCCCACCAATGCCCAACCTCCCTGTGTGCTGGCGTGCAAAGAGCTGGGCTCCATGCCTTAGCAAACATCCTTTGCACAATCCTCTGAAATTCTGCCCCCTTCTTTCTGTATTAGAACTGGAAAAACTTCAACATGAGGAAAGATTGAAAAGAATGGGAGAGTTTCATTTGGAAAGGAAATTAATGAGAAGGGACATAGAAACATCTAAAACAATGAATGTTATAAAGAGGATTAATCAAGTGCTCCTGTTTATCCTTTTCATAATACATGGAGAAGGGGCCATTTAATGAAATTGAAATTGAAATGCAGCAATTTTAAACCAGATAAAAGAAATCCTTTTGATACATTCAGTGCATGATTGGTCTGTGGAACTCATTGCCACAAAGTACTCCTGTTCTTTTTGCGGATACAGACTAACACGGCTGCTACTCTGAAACCAAATATCTTAGTAAGACTTTTTAAAGGAATAGAGATTTCATAGAGATAATGAGAACAGATAAGGTAAAATGTTTTTATAAAGGATATAAATCCTCATGCTCGAGGGTATAATCCAACTACCAGTTGACAGTGGTGAGGAAGCAACTTCCTCTCTGAGCAAATTACTCCATAACTGTTCACTATGGGATTTCTTGCTCTTTCCTCTGAAGCATTTGACACTGGCACTGTGGGAGACAGGATCCTAGACAAGATGGACCCAATGGTTTTCTGCAGTAATTCTTATGCTTATAGGATATAATAATAAAATTTGAAAATAGCAAAGTCCCCTGCCATTCCCCTGGTGTAGGAGCCCTCATACAGTATTTCTAGGGCAAAGAGTCACTGAAGACTTTGTGCTCTTTGAACACTTTGCAGCTCCATTTGGGCAGTGTAGGATGCTGCATCACCTTTGTGTAACACTCCTTTACTTGCTTTGAATCTTCCCATTATCTGCTGCAGATTACTACTCTAATTTCATCCCAAGGGAATGATGCATTTACACTGTCTGCTCCAGACCCTCTTCCTACTGCCAATTTCCCTTATCCCACTCTCTGAACTGCTCTTCCCACTCTGCCAAGCCCTTGCCTTCATAACTGTCTGAAATTCTCCCTCTCTGCTTCTGCTAACCCATCAACACATATTCTCTGCCATATGTACACTGTCACATCTGCCAGGGCCTCTACTGCCATGCCCCAATTTCTGCTTCAGCCTTGCTTTCCACTTCAAACTCAGTCTCTCCTCTCCACTTTCCCCATAGCAACTGTATCACCACAAATGTACCCTTGTCTCTGCTCCAAAGTCCTTCCTCTATAATTAAGACTTGTATTATGGTAGTACCCAAAGATGCCAATTAGGGTTGGAGCCCCATTATGCTATTATTACTAGCAGACCTCACTACCAATAGTAGGGCCTAGAACAGGGGTGGCCAACCTGGGGCTCCTGAGCCACATGCGGCTCTTCAGATGTTAATATGCTGCTCTTTGTATAGACACCGACTCTGGGACTGGAGCTTCAGGCGCCAACTTCCCAATGTGCCAGGGGGTGCTCTCTGCTCAACCCCTGGCTCTGCCACAGGCCCTGTCCCCACTCCACCCCTCTCCACCCCCTCCCCTGAGCCTGCTGTGCCCTCGCTCCTCCCCCTCCTACCCAGAGCCTCCTGCACATGAAGAAACAGCTGATCAGGAGGTGTGAGTTGGGAGTGGAGGTGCTGATTGGCAGGGCTGCTGGTGGGTGGGAGGCACTGGGAGCAGGGGAGGGTGGAGCTGATGGGGGGCTGCTGATATATTACTGTGGGTCTTTGGCAATGTACACTGGTAAATTCTGGCTCCTTCTCAGGCTCAGGTTGGCCACTCCTGGCCTAGAGGCGGATCGGGGACCCATCATGTTCAGCTTTGTGCAAAGACATAGTCCCTTTCCTGAACAACATGCAATCTAAATAGACAAAACAGACAAAGGGTGGATGGGGAAACAGAGGCAAAGAGAAATAAAGTGACTTGCCCAAGGTCACACAGCAGGTCAATAGCAGAGCCAAGTAAAGAATCCCAATCCAGTATTGTATCCACTGCATCCCTCCACCTCTTAGGGTAGATCTACACTTATGGCAGTGTGTAGAGCACAGACACTGCACACCCAGCTAGCATGGATATAAACAGCAGTGCAGATGGTGAGGCACATCTTCAGTGAGTAGAGTGCCCCATACACCTGAACCTTAGGGTGTATACCTTATCTGGCTCTCTACCTGGCCAATCAGTGCATCCCACAATCCTGTTGCTTCCCAGTTGCCAGAACCTTTCACTGTAGTGTGTAGCTATGCCCCATAGAGACAAATGTGGACTCACCCTGCCTTTCACTGCAGCGCATAGCTACATGTGTAGTGCATGTACTTTACAGCAGTGGTTCTCAAAGCCGGTCCACCCCCTGTTCAGGGAAAGCCCCTGGCAGGCCGGGCCGGTTTGTTTACCTGCCACGTCCACAGGTTCGGCCGATCGCGGCTCCCACTGGCTGCGGTTCGCCGCTCCAGGCCGATGGGGGCTGTGGGAAGGGCGGCCAGCACATCCCTCGGCCCACGCCCCTTCCCACAGCCCTCATTGGCCTGGAGTGGCGAACCGCGGCCAGTGGGAGCCGCGATCGGCCGAACCTGCAGACGCAGCAGGTAAACAAACCGGCCCGGCCCACAAGGGGCTTTCCCTGAACAAGCGGCGGACCGGCTTTGAGAACCACTGCTTTACACACTACCGTAAGTGTAGACATAGCTTTATATACAGTACTTGTACTGTACAGTGCTACTTGCTGTGTGTGACCCTGTGACACCCATATTCATCATTTGTATGTGGTTGTGATATTTCATACAGAGCATGCCATGTAAGATACCATATGAAAGGTCATGATCTGCTGAAACTCATTGTTCTGTCAAAATATGTGTCTCATCATTGTATATGGAATTATGATATTCTGCTATATAGTCATTACTGAAATATGTTGTGAGTTTAGGAGTCACCCACTGCTAGTTCTCCAGTGACAACAAAGAAGGTGACCTATACCCAGGCAGGCATTAAACAACCATTGACCAGCAGGGGAATTGTAAACAAGAGATCTACAATTCAGTAAGAGACACTTGTGCAAGCACCACACAATGGGAATTGCTCAACTCTGTGACTCAGCAAGGCCTACCAGGACATGCCTGGGCCTGTATCTTTCCAGGGACATGGATTGAGAGAATAAAATAAGGGACAGTGGCATCATGAGATCACCTCCCTCCTTCCCCACCTTCATTGAAGGCACAAGAATGCAGGGAAAAGTAGACAAAGACTTTGAACTGAGGAGATTGGTCCCAGGCTGAGAAGGAAATTCAGCCAGTGTATTAAGAACTGTAAATTACTTGCAACAACCAGTGCGGTGAGAAAAGCTGTTTGATTCAAATCTTGCTTAGTCTGAAATTTAGGATTTAGAATGTGTGTTTACTTTTTATTTTTTTAAGGTAACTATCTCTGACCTTTATGCCTACCACTTATAATTACTTAAAATCTATCTTTCTGTAGTTAATAAACTTGTTTTAAATGTTTTATTCTTACCAGTGAGTTTGTCTAAAACTGCTTGGGGAATCTGCTCAGATTACAAAGGCTGGTGAATGTCCTTTGACGAAGTGGTGAACTAATTAATAAGTTTGCACTGTTCAAGAGAAGGTCTGGAGCCGTGTTAGACTGTGTATTTCTGGGGTGCAAGGCTGGAGGCTTGAGAGATTTGCTGGTGTTTCCCTGAATATAGTTCATGAGTGGCTTGGAGAGCATTTATGCAACTTAGTTGGGTGTGCCACTTCATATTGGTGGCTGGGTGATAACAGCACCTAGAAAGATTTGCTGCTTGTCACTTGCAAAGCATTGTGAGAGACAGACCAGGCTGGAGAGTTAAGGGGTCACAGCAGTCTCACAATTCCAGGTTGTACCCCGGGGATCCTATCCCACTGCAAACACACAGAAAGACATGGTCCCTGCCCCCAAAGAGTTTACACTCTAATTTTAAACAAGCTACAACAAGTGAATGACATGAAATTTAGGAAAGGGTGAAGAGGACAAGAGTAACAATAAGAAAATGCAGTTGCACAAGTCAGCTATTGCACAACTTCATGGTTCTCAGCTAATCTGAAATCTTTGGTTTGTTTGGTATTAAATAAATGAAATTTGATATCCACAATAACCTAGCTATCATTAACTGGCTGGTTCCTTGTAGGCACCATAGAAAAGGTGGGTCTTGAAAAGGATTTTGAAGAATGAGTGGACCTTGGCCTGAATAAAAATGTTAGCACTATGTAAATATAGCAAAGTCTGATTTTGGAAATGTTATGGAGGAAAAAGCAATAGGATTTGGATACATGCCTGATTTCTCAGATCAAAGAGGGGAGTCATCAAATTCTATCAATCCATCCTCCATTACATTTCCAAATATCAATAATTTCCTTTTTCTCTAGTAGACAGATTCAAAGAAGAAGTGAGAGCAACTGGCCAGAGAGATTAATTTAGCTGCCACCTTTTGACTGGATTGCACAAGAGCAATGTGTGTGTCAGGCATACCAAGGAAGATGAGAAGGAGTCTGTAGTCAATGTGGGAAATTCTGAGAACCTGAATGACAGGTCAGAGCTCTTGAATTTCCTGAGTGACAGGAAGGAGAATGTGGCAGATAGTGGTGTAAGATTGGATGAATAAGGCAAGTCATAAGCAGAAAGGGTGATTTGAAAGGTTTCAGTATAAATATGGTGGTTGAAGTTGTGCATGCAGATGAGATCACTCAAAGTGTATAGTGCAAAAAGGGGAGGGGAAGGAGAACCCCTTCAAAGAAAACAGAAGAGGAGAACCAGCAATGACAACATCAAGTGAATACGAGATTTAGAGAGACATTTTGATCGACACTGTCAAAAGGAGGAAGAAGATGAAGCAGAGATCGAAAGATCTGTCCAGGAAAATAATCTGAATCCTTCCTGAGAGCTGATTCAACTGAGTGGAGAGGACAAAAGCCCAATTGGGGGGAATCCAAGATGGAGTTAGAGGAGAGGAATCTGAGACAGTAAAACTACAGCTGAATAATTACTTTATGTTTTAATAGAGATTTAACCAACCATTACTTCTCTGCATTTTTCATTTTCTATATCTTGTAATTGCTTTACCTTCTCCCTCCTTCCTCTTTGAAAAAAATGTTAAGGTTTTCTGGTCCCCTCATCTCTTCTTAATGAAGATATTATTCAGTCCTATGGGAAACATTTCAGCCCACTACATTTAAATTTCAGAAACATTCTTCCATCTCTAAGTAAGTACATTATAAGACAAGCAAAGACTTCCTGTAGATTTACTAGGACAGCGCACTGTGCAAACTATCATCCATGTAAATTCCAGTGACTATTAGTTGGAGCTACTGTCTGATTCCCTGTAGACAAATCTGAACATTTACATGTACAATTTTTTTAAATGGTTTCAAAGACCGTGAAAGTTTCCTTATTTTATTATTCTCATTTCCCTTTGCACAGTCAATAGCCTGTTATGGTATGGCAGAAAATATATGTAAGTCTTAAAGTTCTTGGCAGAACATTTGGTGGCAATAAGGCTTTTTATTTTATTTTATTTTTTTGTTGTCATAAAAGCAACAAATACATTTTCAATTCTACAGCATAAAAGTGAAACTTAGAAACTTAACTTTTAGAATTCCAGCTTCTTTCTTGCTCTAATGACTTTAAATCCAAATGAAGTGGCACTAACAGCTGTCCATTTTACCCCCTTCTTTACAGTTTGTGAGGAGTTGGTTCATTGCTATGGCGACACTGTCTTTTTTTTTTTTTTTAATGCCAACAAATTTTACTTGCAGCTGAAGAATACAGTATCTTCAATTCTTGAAGAAACAAATCAAGGAGAGTTTAAAGTATCCATCACTCCCTGTACCCAGAAGTTTGGTCACTAGCTACATGGGACCTATTCCACAATTATAGAAAGTATTTTTAGTTCCCAGAAAAAAAGTGACATAAAAACACATTATGAAAAATACACAAAGCAATATACCATTCCTATGTCCCTTACTCTATCAATATCAGGTTAAATTTCTTCCTTTTGCTTCTATTTCAGATGGAATATAGCTCTTGGGATCCAGCACGTGGACATGTAATGGCCCATCAAACCTCATATGGTTCTATGCTTCTATCTGTGGCAAAGAGTTTCCCCTACTTCAGAGGGAGATAAGGGTGCACAGCAGCATGGTGAAGGTGACAGGCAGCTTGCAGGATCTCTTGATCACAGATTAATTGCTGTACAGCCCACATGCTACTGAAAGAGCAAGCGACACAGTTTCTAACTCTACCTCCCTGATGGTGTGAGAGAGAATTGCATCCCAAGGAACCTGATGATTAAACTCTCATTTTATAATTTTCAGCTGCTTACCATGAGTTCAAATTTTGTTTTGTTTTCCCTCCATTTACTTGCTATAATAATGTATATAGCTGCCTGGAGGGTTTCATATGGAAGAAAACAAAAATTAGAATTTTTTCAAATTTGGATAAAAAATCGTAGGCAAAGCTACAAAAGGAAAGGGCAAACATTATAGTTGGGTGGTAGTATCGCCATAGTTGCGGTTGATAGTCATTGCTGTCTGCGACTGGGTGTACCAGGCATTTGCTGCCCTCTGCTGGAGGCCCAGCTGCCAGGACACACCCTGGGGCTAAAAAGGCTGGGAGTGAGCAGGATATCAGGTGAGGGCCAGCAAAGTAGAATAACTGTCTGCTTCCTCCAGTGGTCAGTTGTGTGTGAATCTGAGGCAGAAGGATCTCCCCTGTCTTAACCCAAAAAAGCCTGGACTTGTCAGGAGTCTAAATCTAAATGCACCTTTTTGACTGAGTCAGCAAAAGTCTGTTTTTGTTTTAAGCTGTGGAATTTAAAGCCCAGATGGCAATGGGAGTTGGATATCAGTTGACTTAAAGGGAGCTTACCTCATTAGATGCTCCACTGATTCAGGTGAACCTGTGACTCTCTCACACCAGGGCCAGGCGGTCATGCCAATGGAAAGGTGATATCAGAAGGGCCACCATGGAACAGCTCAGTGCTTCCCCCAAGAATCTTGTCAGGATGTGAATTCTTCCTTAGTTGACACTCATCTGAGGAAGGAGTTTAAAGGGAAGAATGATGAAAGAACACTCAGAGTCATTAGCAAAATGACTAAAAGAAAGTTAGACAAGAGTTTATAATATACTAGGGCAGCACAAAAGACTAACATAGTTTTGTGTTGCATTCATGAAGGTATCACGGAGTGGGGAAATATTAGACCCCTCTCCATACTGCTCTGGTATAACTACACCTGGATTATTAATTCTATTGAGGCCACAACAGTCCCAAAAAGATACTGAAGATTGAGAGTGTTCAGAACAGAGCAGGAAAAATCATCAGAAGACTGGAGCAACTTATAAAATGTGAATAGCTTACTAAAGGAATACAAACAGGAGAGGAGGAAAGCATGATATGAGTCTGTAGGATATACTGAAGATGGAGATGGTGCATGTATAACTTGGAGAAATAGGATGGAAAATTTTGCTAAATTACCAGAAAAGCTTCCTAACAGTAACAGGTATAAGGTTGTGGAATAGTCTGCCAAGGGAAACTCCATTACTTGGGACTTTTAAAGTAAAGTGGACAATATATTGGAAAAGGTGCTGTAGGGAACAATTTGCAAGAAATTGGACTAGATCATCTAATAGGATGTTTCCATCACTAACTTTTAAGTTTCCAAGACAAGGTTATGAGAAAGTGTTAGCAAATGGTATCTTTTGCATGATGTTAGAATACAAGCATCTGTTGAAACCCTGACATATTCTGTAAAAACGAAGGTTTCATGTAACTCAGGAAAGTTGTATGCCCTTTGCACTGCCAGCTAAATATATCACCATACTCAATGATGCAGAAGTGAAAAGTTCCTCCATACATGCTACAGGTATTATATGAGAGAATGCATGAGAGGTTAGCAAGTTACAACAGCAACCCAGAATGATATTCAATTCAGCAATGTTATGAGGTGAAGGAAGAAACAATTCTCTCTAATACATTCATTCTGCTCCACAATCACTAGCCTCAGAATATGCCTGTTACATGACAGCTAGCGCTACATTTTCAAATCCCATTAAAAATGATGGGATTTGTGCACATAGTGGAACTGTCACTCAGAACTTTAAAAATACGTCCCCAGTGTCTCACTAATCCACTGAATAGTTTCATTACAATTACTGCATCCTCAAAAACCCATGCATCTCCCTTTGCCAACCACCCCCTGGAAAAAGCAGCAGCATGTTTAGTAAACATTTTGGACTGACACACAGAACTGTATATATTAAGAGATGGAAAAGATCACTTAGGTCATCTAGTCCATCTCCCGTTGTCCATTAACTAGTGCTTTGTTTAACCTAATTTTAAATAACAAAAAGACAGGCTTGCAATCAGTTCACTTACAGAGAATAGTTCCAAGTTAAGAAACCTTATTCTCCCAGCTTTTCCTGATCTGCAGCCTAAATGTTCTCTTTCTTAATTTCATTTCATTATAACAATGCTATTCCCTTCTTAATAATTTCTTTTTGCCCTGTACAATCTCACCAAGATGCATAGGAATCCTTACCCTATCACTCAAATTAACAATAGTCCCTATCTAATTCCATCCTTCCATTTTTCAATTTGGGGATTTTTTCTTGGGCTTTTCATGTTGTCTTGTAAAAATGGGACACTATACACTGTCCACTTTGTGATGGTGTAAACAGTCCCCACATTGGGCCCAAAGGGGTTAAAAGACAATACTGGGCCCAAGTAGCCCCACCTGTCTGGTAGGGTTGCCAACTTTCTACTCGCACAAAATCGACCATTGCCCCGCCCCCTGCTCTGCCCCTCCTCTGAGGCCCTGCCCCTGTCCTACCCCTTCTCTGAGGCCCCACCCCCGCTCACGCCATCCCCTCTTCCCTCTGTCGCTCACTCTTCCCCACCCTCACTCACTTGCTCATTTTCACCCGGCTGGCTCATGGAGTCGGGGTGCTGGAGGGGGGTGCAGGCTCTGGTTGGGGGTGCAGGCTCCGGGGTGGGGCCAGAAATGAGGAGTTCAGGGTGCAGGAGGGGGCTCCAGGTTAAGGCAGTGGGTTGGGATGCAGGAAGGAGTGAGGACTCTGGCTGGGGATGCGGGCTCTGCAGTGGGGCTGGGGATGAGGGGTTTGGGGTGCAGGAGCGGGCTATGGGCTGGGGGGTGGAGCCAAGGGATTTGGAGTATGGGAGGGGGCCTCCAGGCTGAGGCAGGGGGTTGGGGTGTGGGAGGGGGTATGGGCTCTGTGCTGGGGGTGTGGATTCCAGGGTGGGGCCAGAAATTAGGGGTTCAGGGTGCAGGAGGTGACTCTGGGCTGGGACAGGGGGTTGGGGAGGGGGGAGTGAGGGCTCCAGACTGGGGGTGAGGGCTCTGGTGTGGGGCTAGGGATGAGGGATTTGGGGTGCAGGATGGGGCTCTGGGCTGGCACAGGGAATTGGGGTGAGGGTTCCAGCTTGGGCTGTGGGGCTGGGGATGAAGGGTTTGGAGTGCAGGAGGGTGTGCCAGGCTAGAGCCAAGGGGTTTGGAGGGCAGGAAGAGAATCAGGGCTGGGGCAGGGGGTTGGGGGGCAGGCTCCGGGAGGCGCTTACCTTAGGCAACTCCAGGAAGCAGCAGCATGTCCCCACTCTGGCTCCTAGGTGGAAGCGTGTTCAGGCGGCTGTGTGCTGACCCCATGCGCAGGCACCACCTCCATTGGCCACGGTTCCTGGCCAATGGGAGCTGCAGACCGGCGCTTGGGGCGGGGCCAGCGCTTAGAGCTCCTTGGCTACCCCTACACCTAGGGGCTGCAGAGACATGCCGCTGCTTCCAGGAGCCATGGCAGGCAGGGAGCCTGCCTTAGCCCCACTGTGCCACCGACCAGACATTTAACAGCCTGGTCAGCAGTGCTTATTAGAGCTGCCAGGGTCCCTTTTCGACAGGGCGTTCTGGTCGAAAACCAGTTGCCTGGCAACCCTACCCTCTGGGCCTGCTGAGCATGCTCCAGCTTGAGGAGCATGTTAAAAGGCAGCTCAGAAGCCCAGGCAAAGGGTGATGAGACACGCTGCAAGAAAGAGGAATCCTTCTCCAGGAAGCCAGACTGAAGGTTGAGCTGGAGAGGGGAGCACAGACTGGGTAAGGCCCTCAAACAGAGCCTTCTCCAACTACTACCTCCTTGGAGAACCAGCAGGTCCTGCAGGACCCTGGTCCTTTGGATTCTTTTGTTGTTGTTGAAAGGCTAACTGTTTGGACTATAGGGGCCATGTCCCAAAGTGAAGGGACTCACTGGTCGGAAGTAACCTAAGGAAGCGGACTTGGACATACTGCAGGGAGGACTCAGCCCGTGTTGCCTCCCACAGGGCCTTAGGTTGCAACCTGGTAGAGGGAAGACCCAGGTCCACATATCACATCTCTTTAAGGACTGAGGCCCAGAGGGGTGGAAAGCTGAAGATTCCAGTCTCAAAGTCAGGACAGATATCACTACTGTGGCTGCCCTTACAGAGGGGCAAGGGACTGGAAGGCAGGTGTGCTAACCAGTAGGCCAGCCCAACCCACAAACCCCATATCACAAAAGTTGTATATGCCATTTACTTGGTATCACTGTTTTGTTCTCAAGTAACATCTCTTGCTCATTTTTATGTACAAAAGAACTTTCTGATTAAGAATAAAGTATATCCACACAAGAAAGTGAGAGAAAATGAATTTACCTTAGAAGAGATTTGAGATGAGCAGTAAATGGAACATAGTAGGGGCTATCTAATAATTCCTAATCATACATCTTTTTCTTCTATCCAAAACGTGATATATATTAAATAAAAGCAGCACTTTAAACCACTGGTTTCTTGCCTTTTGCAAACTATTATCATTATTGTTTGTCGTATAGTAAAACCTCAGGGCCCCAACTGAGACTAGGGACCCATGATGCTGGACACTTTATAAATACATAGTGAGGAGACACTTCCTGCCTCGAAAAGTTTGCAGTCTAAACAGACAAGACAGCACAGAAAGGTAAAGTGAATTTTCCAAGGTCACACAGCAGTAGAGCTGGGAATAGAGACCAGGTTTCTTCAATTTCAGCCTAGTGCTTGATATACTCGACTATGCTATGTTTATAACAATACCAGTGTGGTTTCCTAGCCACCCAGCCTTTGTGAGAATAGGTTTTGGGTCCACCCAGGCTTTCTACAGGTTATAATGTACAATTAAACAAAGTGACACTAGCAACCAGAGATGCTCACCATTAAGGGCCAATAAGATCAGGTCTTAAGAGTTTGATCTTGTTTCCATTTAAGTTCATGCAAAACTTTATCTTGCCTTTAATGAGAGTTTGACTGTTTCCTTAAGAAAACCCAGAATATCGACACACATAGTGGTTAGAAATCATTGCTAAGTGTGGTATTCTCATCTTGCTTGGAAACCAAGATCAGGGAGAGTTTGGATCACTTTAGTACACAGATAAATGACCATTTCTATTTTCCTTTCTTTCTCCCCCCCCCCCGCCTTTTTTTTTTTTTTTAAGTTCTATAGCATGTGGGGATTTTAAGATCCCTTTAGTACTGTAAAAAGAACAGGAGTACTTGTGGCACCTTAGAGACTAACAAATTTATTTGAACATAAGCTTTCGTGGGCTAAAGCTTATGCTCAAATAAATTTGTTAGTCTCTAAGGTGCCACAAGTACTCCTGTTCTTTTTGCGGATACAGACTAACACGGCTGCTACTCTTAAACCTTTAGTACTGTGGCTCAGTAGCACACATCCAACACTTCTAATTTGGTTCCAATTTTGGTTTTGACAGGAGATTTAAAAAAAAAAAAAAAACCTACTCGATTTGTTTCCCAAGATTTGACTTGTTGCAAAGATTCACTCCTGTGATTGATTAAAAGGACCATTCCATTTTTCCAGCAAGAGACCCAGAGGCACTGCACTAGAGAACATAAACTGCCATTGATTCAGTCCTGCTGCTTTGGGATGGAAGTTCTAAAAGAATTTGTCCTGCTCTTAACAAATGTAAGCAGAGTCAATAACTCTTGTGTTTACCAAGGGAACTTGGGTGTGAGAAGTAATCAGGTAAAGCTGAACAGATCAGTATTCTCCATAAAAACATACTTCTTCATTTATCTTTTAAATTTTTATGTGGAGATGCCAAATGCATTCTGACAATCCACCAACGCCCAGAGTGAATGGTTACCTTGAAATCATTCAGTGCTGTTCTCATTTATTTATACAATACACATCCTAAGTCAAAAAGGCTACTCTGAGCATTGCAACACCTAACTTTTAGGTCCTAGGCCCAGATCCCCAAAGGAATTTATGTGCTTAGCCTCTCGTTGATTTCAATGGGCATAAGACATCCAAATGCCCTTGTGGATCTGGGCCCCAACCACCCAATGGAATCCACAAACCATGGGTTAGGTGACTAGGCTCCCTATACAATCCTTGGGGAGAAACAGACACCTTAGAATGGACTCCACAAGCTAGTCAACAGCAGCACTGATGAGTGGGGTCTATCCTAAGTCCTGCCCCTCTCACAGAGTTAGGAACCTGAGTCTGGGCTGCAGGGAGATGCCCATCTCTGTTTGCGATCCACAGCCGTGAACCATCTCCTGGAGTCAGGCAGCTAAACCACTTCTTGCAAGAACAGTAGCAGCGCACAGTTAACTCCATACACAATAGCTCAGGGGGTGAGGGTGGTGGCAGCAGCCTCCTTTATAACCTTTAGGGTATTGGTTAGGGAACTCATGTGGGACACCCTGGTTCAGTTTCCACCTAGGGTGCCTGAGGAGAAAGAAGAATTGGAACAAGGGTTTCCCATCCCTCAGGTGAGTGCCCTAAGCACTGGGATATGGGATATTCTGAAGTGGGGGTTCTCTCAGTTTTCCTTCCCTGTTGAAGACATTTCATTTTGTAGAAATAATTAAACATGCCTTTGGCCAGATACAGAGTAAGAATTAGGGCACTCACCTGAGAGGCAGGAAACCCCAGTTCAAATCCCTTCTCCTCAAGTACAGGGAGGATTTGAAACAGGATCTCCCACATCCCAGATGACTGCCCTAACCACTGAGTTAAAGGGTAAAGCGGACACCTCTGTCATTCTCCGGCCATTTTGTGTGGAGTTGGTCATGCTCAGAGCATGCCTACCAGATCAGACAAGGCAAGCATTGTCCCATCTATTGTCCCTTGATTTGAGGACCACACTGGGGTTTAGGTATAGGATAGGTGTCCAGGCACCTGACTGGTAGAAGGATTCATGCCCAGAAACGTAGGCACCCTAGGAGACTTTTACAGTGAAAATTAACACCTATACCTTTAGGGAGCAGCTGAGTAGGGTTTTGTGGATTGCAGTAGTGCCTAAATCTGGGACATAGGCGCTTAAATATATGGCATATCTTTTTGAAGGTATAGCTTGTGATGCTGCCTAGTGTCCAAAGGCATTATGCTTTGCACCAGCATAATGTTTTTTTTCTACAGGGGTTAGACACTACAGTCGCTCCATGACTGCTTGCATTTCCCTGACTCACCAGAGCCATGACTTGGCCCTATCACTGCAAAGTAGGGCTAATATACGAACCTATTTCCTCTCTTTATAGCAATATCTTTTTGGTATGGAATATTTGTGTTTCAGATCAATTTTTTTGTTCTTTTCAAAATCTGAAAGAAAAGTCATTATGGAGAAAGAAAGAATGAGTCTGCACAGCCCACCTGGGAAACAGAGAAAGCGGCACAAGAAGGGAACTACTCAGACTTTAATATAAAGTTGTGCTACAATCACCTCCTTTTTCATATTTTGTTCACATCTAATGCATTTTTAAAGAAACGATTGATAAGATGGAGACTTTTAACCACCACAGAAATGACTTGAGACTGTGAAACAAACCTATTGCGCTGCTGTAACCACTCCGCTGGAGTACAGCACAAAGTACATCTAAGAATATACTAGAGGCAGAGGTAAATTAAGAGTCACCATTTATTCAGCCATCCTCATTCAGCTGCCCTCATTTATGTAAAGGAATCTCTCCTATTTGGCATGGAAGCCCCAAGTGAGAATTGTGGAGAAATACCAAAGCCAAGTAGACGGGGGAACACAGGTCAGCAAAGAGGAAAATATCCTACTTCTATGTTACTGATGAAAGAGAAATGACAGGCTTAGTGGTGGTAGATAATTAAACTTTTATACCAGGCACTCTTACCAAAGAATAACTATAGTACCTTTTCCAAATTCTTCCCATCATGAAGGGGATTTACATTGACTAACACTGAATTCTTATCAATAAGATACATTGCGTTCCTGTAGAACAGGAACAATTGTCAATGGGACAGCAGTGAACAGACCACCACAGAAGGCTAAATTAAGGGTCTTGGGTTGAAAGGAGTCAAGGCACCAGGAGCGTAGCATTGTAGCAGACTCTTGCTTGATGCTGCAGTCATTTCATGCACAGAATTCCCATGGAAGCCAGCAGGAATTATTCTTACCAAAAGGCTGTAGGATCAAGTTAGTGGCGGCAATTGGTTGGCTTAACAGCAGTCGCAGATATACAAGTTACCGTAGACAAGGCAAGACCTCCATACTTCATATCTAAATAGTTATTTCAGCCTTTTCATCACCATTTCTGTATAAATGCTATTGCCCAGAGGATATTCTTCCAGGTTCCTAGCCAGGGGCCAGACACGTTATGACTGGGACGGGGACATGGATGCACAGAAATGCACCTAGTAAAAACAGTTACTGGTTTCGCTGGGAGCTCCAAAGAAGCCCTGCCAGGTGAGAATGCTGAGAGATGCACTGATTCCATGTATCTGCCGACTACCTGATAGCCATTTTGGGGCTGCACTGGCTACTTAAAACTTTCTGGAAGATGAACTTGGGAGAACTATGTGACAGATGTGCCACCATTTAGGGATCTGAGCACTGGTTTACAGATCTATCAAGTCTTCTACTGTTACAGTAGCCTACGACTTTGGCGCCCTTTCTACTGTTCTACTGTTCTACTGAGAAGTGATTTGTGTTTATTAAGAAATTGCCCAGAACTACGTTTCCATGTCTTGTCTCACAACAAATGATCCATATCTATTTTCCCAGGGATCACTCAAAACATAATTCTACATTCCCCCCTTTTTTTAAGTCCACTATTTTCAGATTTCTTATTTCATCCCCTTCATGTTTGAAATTTGCTGAGAGACTGTATTGGATTCATCCTGTGATTGTCCAAGTTGACTGCTCCCAGGAAACAAAGTAAACACATTTGTAGAAAAAACAAATTGAAATGCATTTTTAAATCATAACCATCCAGTGTACTGTTTCACAATATCATTATCAGTTCTTTTAGGCATAGAAGTGCAGAACTGTAGAAAATGACTTCCCATTTCTGCATTTCCTTTTGACATTTTTAGGGTTAAATAAAACTGTAGTGATTGCACTATGGAGAAATGCCTGTATATTTTTGCATTCTCTTCACTGGTAGAATAACATTGTGTGTGTGTGTGTGTGTGTGTGTGTGTGTGTGTGTGTGTGTGTGTGTGTGTGTGTGTGTGTGTGTGTGTGTATATATATATATATATATATATATATATATATATATATATATATATATATATATATATATATATATATAGCAGGGCAGTCCCATAAAAGGCTTTATTTTTAGTCTCTTCCATTAGGTTTATACTACTTATAATAAACTGATTTCCATAGGGGTTATTACAGCAAAGGTATTAACATTCCTCTACCTATACTATATCAGATCCATTCTTATAAATCAATGAAATTTAAAGAAGATAAAATGACTGGAGATCCTTAGAGATATCATCTCTTAGTTTCTTTGCTATTTGAAAGGCAAAACCAAGCCAGGCACAGCTATGCAGCAGTTTAAAACCCTAAAAAAACTCCCTCAAAAAACGTATGCTGATCCATAGTATGACAGATTCAGGACACTGAATGGGCTTCCAGGTGAGAAGCAATTGAAAAGATCTCTTTGACACAGTTATGGATTAGTCTGAGAGTCTGAAAGAAAGCTACAAAAGAATAATTCATCAGCATCAGTTAATGCTAAGGTTTTTTGAACATCATTCATTTTAAATAGCCTACACCATGCAAAGTTTTGAACCTCTAGAGAGCTGCCCTGATGTAGACTGAGTTCATAATACAAATGAAGAAAGGGACATCTTTTTGTTCTTGTTTCATTCTGAAATCTTCATCAATTGAAGGGAGTGAAAAAAATTAAACCAAACCCCAGCATAAGTATTGTAGTTTACTAGGGTTCCCTGGGGTGCATTTTTATGTCTGCTTGTCAAACAGTTACTTTTCCCCTCTTTGACCTAGGATCCCCAGCAGAAGAATCACAGGGGTATTTTTCTCTTTTCAAACTGCAGGTTGCAAAGTTAACTTAAAGCATTCCTTGCCATTTCTGTCACTCCCATATATTTCAGTGCTTGAGGGTATGAAAGGAAACAGAGACTTACTCATCCATTTCAAAGAGTGAATAGAAAATATGCTTATTAAAAACCAGGGTCAGTTCTAAGGTGAAGGAGGATCATTTTCTTTCAAGGTGAAGATAAGTGAAAATGCAAATAAGGGGAAATAAATCAAATGAAATAAGAGTGGTGATGGCGACACGTCTTTCTGCAGGAAGCACTGCCATGAAAACTAAATATGCAAATATCCTTCTGACAATCAGTTTGGATCCAATCCTGTAAAATGCCAAGTACAGTACCTACTGAGAGTTGCTGAGTACTCTCAGTTCCCATTGGCACTTTGCAAGATTGAACCTTTTGTGATATGGGAGTTGTGGGGAAAGAAGAAAGAAATAATGGCATTATATCTGCATAACGCAATCACCAGTAAACCCTTTCCCTGATGTCAGATAGAAAGGAAACAAAAACACCTTAAATCATCTTACGGCTATTTCATGGAAACAGCAAAAGGAATGTGCCAGATGATAACAGAGCAAGATTGTAATTTATTACTGTTTAAACAGGGATACTGCACTATGAAAATGATTCAAACGCTGTTTATAATTCCAATGAGAGTTTTGCCACTTCCTCTTCAAATCCCAAGGAAGATTAATGGAGATTGTTCATTTTGTTCTGGTCCTTGTGCTTCCCCCCACAAAATGTCGTCTCTAGTTTTTTTATTATTATTAATTTGGCATTTTCTTGTAATTTAGTGATCAACAATGAGTAGTAGCAATGCCAGACAATTAAAGAAAAATCCTGTCTTTCTGTGCCAATAATCTATCCTTTTTTAAAAGAAATCGTCACTAAGACAGGATCAAAATCAGAACATTAAAGGTATAATTAAATGAAATAGAGTTTTGTAGTTTTGTGAAATAGTTATGGGAAAGCACATTAATTTAAGGAACAAGAGCTGACTAATATTTAGAGGCAGAAAATTAATATGAAGTTTTCCTAAGTGAAATTGCTATAGCTAATTCATAATTTTACAGATGAAGCTGTCAGCAGAACTGACGCTGAAAATTAAATTCTGGATTCTTTCCATGGCCATACCAATATCTACTATATTAAACTTGTACGCAAATAGCTTGTATGGGTGGTGCTAAAGTAAATGGCTCAGGGGATTCATAATAGATATTCACCAGCTCCTTTGCTCAAATCCAGCACGTCTGTAATTATCAGATGTCATTAACCAATGATTTGATACTTGGTGGCCTATATGAAACAAGCTGATGGTCTCACTTCAGCTTTAAGTGAACAGGTGTCCACATCACACCATCACAATTTGCACCCCTATAGGCATATCCAGTTACTGGATGGACTGAAGACTAAACTATCCCCTACATTTTGAGGTGACCCTTCAAGGGAGGATTGAGGAACACGCATGGTGTGGGGGTGGAGATGCAGCATGGCAAAGCTGTAATGTGTAAGCATAGTGATTTTCTGTCATTATTTAGCACTCTAGATACACATGGTGCAGTACACAAATTAAGGGGGGAAATAACTGACCTGAAATATTATAAGTGGGGCTGGTAGCACCACAGGAGAGCAAAAAAAAAGGATAAACGTTTTTGAAAAACCTGACCTATGAGGAAAGGTTAAAAAAAAAACTGGGCAGGTTTAGTTTTGAGAAAAAACAACTGAAGGGGGACCTGATAACAGTCTTTCAATATGTTAAGGCTGCTATAAAGAGGACGATGGTCAATTTTTCTCTATGTCCACTGAAGGTAGGACAAGTAGTAATGGACATAATCTGTAGCAAGGGAAATTTAGGTTAGATATTAGGAAAAACTTTCTAACTATAAGGGTAGTTAAGCTCTGGAATAGGCTTCCAAGACAGTCCCCATCATTGGAAATTTTAAAAATAAGTTGGACAAATGCCCGTCAGGGATGGTCTAGGTTTACTTAGTCCTGCCACAGCACAAGGCCTGGACTTGACGACTTCTTGAGGTTCCTTCCAGCCCTACATCTCTAGGGTTCTAAAATGACTGTGAGTGTGGGGGGAGCGCATATTGGGACTGGTTGGTTGTGGGGCTGAGACTGGAAACCAGTGAGGAAGGGAGACTGGAACTGATTGGGCAATGAGACTGGAATTTGAGGAAGGAAACAAAGGCGAGGACAGGGAGACAATTATCTGGGCAGAACACCACTGAGATTGGGTGAGGTGACAGTGTGACGTTCCCCTGGTGTTATCTTGACTGGTGATCTGCTAGGTCACTCCAATCCTCGTCTCTGGGAGCCAGCCTTGCCCTGCTCCGCTGTGAGAACCCCCCACTCCTGGGCTGTTCACGTACAGCCTCTAGCATGTAAGCTGCTCCCAGCACATGAGTGAGCACTTTTGGCCAGCTGCTGCTTGGATTGTGCAACCGAATGACACTAGCCAATATCTCCAGTCCCAGACACAACCCTAGGAACCTCCATCTTGCAGTGTCCAGTTATGCCCGCTGGACGCTGCAAGCTTATATGAGTTTGTCAGTTTAACAAAGACATTGATATGTACCAGGCTTGTTATCCCAAGGGGAGTCTCTGACATACTTCAAACCAAACGCACTGCTTCAGGTAGAATAAACAAATGTATTAACGACAAACGATAGATTTTAAGTGATTATAAGTCAAAGCACAAGAAGTCAGATTTGGTCAAATGACAAAAGCAAAACGCATTCTAAGCTGATCTTAACACTTTCAGTGCCCTTCCAAACTTAGATGCTTCTCACCACAGGCTGGCTGGTTGCCCTTCAGCCAGGCTCTCCCCTTTGATCAGCATTTCAGTCGCTTGGTGGTTGTGTCTGTAGATGGAGGCGGAAGAGAGAGGAAGAGCATGGCAAACATCTCTCCCTTTTATCATGTTCTTTCTTCCCTCTTGGCTTTGCCCCCCGCCCCTTTCAGGGTCAGGTGAGCATTACCTCATCGTAGGCCCAAACTGACCAAGGAAAAGGGGCACTCACTTGAGAGTCCAACAGATCCTTTGTTGCTGCCTAGGCCAGTGTCCTTTTTTCCTGTGAGGCTGGGCTGGGTTTGTCCCTTACATGCTCTGATGAGGTGTGAACTGCCTCTCTGCTCCTGGAGAGTTTTCCCTGGGCTTGTTTTAAGCCAGGAGGACACATTTTCAGCCTCATAACTATATACATGAAATTACAACCTATAACAACAATGCTCAGTTGCTCATGAGCCTTCCGAAGACACCCGACATGACAAACTTTGCATTGGATACCACACAATCATATTACAAGGATGGACATGGCGTGCAGGTTGTTCCCCCACGATACAGAGTATCTCAGACAGTAGCAGCTAATATTACAATATGTCTCAGTTGTTATGGCTGTAAGGGACTGTGGACTAAAACCCAGGTCTCCAGAGCCTGGGACGTGTGACCTCAGGTGCCACTAGGAGGCCATGCAGAACCACAGACAGGGAATGCTGCTGAGACTAGGCACCACATGAAGTACCACCCCAGGGAGCCAGAGTGACAGTACCCTGCAGCCCTCTTTTACCCCGGGGGTTGCCCCAGGAAGTTATCTGGGCAACATACAGACTTTGTCCTGCTATGACTCCAGACTTTGCCTTGTCTTCTGATCCCCCAATCCTAGTCTGGCTCTGACCCGGATTCTGGCCTGGTACAACCTCTAATCTCCAGTCTCCAACTCCTGCCTGACTCTGGTCCCAACTCTTGCTTACTGAAGCTGGCTCTTGTGATTCCTCTGACTCCAGCTCAGCAGCTACCCTCCCTGATGTGCAGACCCCAGCCCAGCTGTGACCTCTAGGCCAGGCTGCTATGCCCCATCCCTTCAATGGCTCCCTGATCAGTGTGCAATAAGAACTGTGCTAGGTAAGCAAGTGTCTTCTGTCCTGAAGCAGTGGAGCCATTGCCCTTCCTGTGTTAAGGTCTCCAGCCTCAACAACAGGAATGATCTCAAACAAGATAAAAACTAAAAGTTGAGGAATTTTTTCATCTCCTATAGTCACCACAATTCACATTTTATTAAAACTACTTTGGATATGTCCACTGGGCCCCCCGGAGTATTTAAAAGGGTTTGTTTGGTGTGTGGCTGGGTGGGTAGGTAGGTGTGTGCATAACTTGTGCAGCTGACCCATAAAAAGCATCTGAAGAGGGGGGGAAAAGGGGGGAGGGGGAAGGAAGATGTGTCCTAAATGTTTCCATGGAATATAATTTAATTTCTCAAGCACAGGGGACAGATCCCCAGCTACTGTAAACTGACATAGCTCTACTGACTTGAGCTGCCCATATACAATTTAATACCCTAATCCTGCAGCTCACTGCACTTGGGACCATTGCACCACTGACTTCATTGCATGCTCTGCAATACTGCACCTTATGCCATGAATTCCAACATAAGGAACTCTTCATGAGCTCTCTTCAAAAGAAGCCATTTGAGAGAAATGGGTAAGTGTGACAGGGTCCATTCACCACATGGCTGTGTCTGGGGAATCAGCTCTCATCTGGTCTGGTACCCCCTTCTGTCACTCACTCACGCCATGGCACCTCTCTCTGTCTGCAACTTAAAGTGCTCCCTCTCTTCATGACTCCACCCTCTGCTTAGGTCACTATATTGTCCCCCCATTCTGGAGTAACAAAGTCCCTCCAGACCAACTGCCTAGTTGGTATTTCCAACAATCCTGTGCCGCTACCCAGTGGCTGGTAGGGGAACCCAGGCCCACCTTCTACACTAGGTTCCAGCCCAGGGACCCTACAACAAGCAACCAAAGGCTGCACAGTCCTACCTCTTGTTGCTGTTTCCCTGGGCTTCTTTCTACCCAGCCCTCTCAGGATTTCCTTTCCCACAACTCCTCCGAGTTTGATTTTCTCCAGGGCTAGAATCCCAGAGCTTTTTGTCTATCCTGGGTTTTCTCCTTCCAACCTCTTTGGTCCCAGAGAACAACTGTAGTCTCTTTCTCTGCTGCTTACTTCTGCTATCAGCTTCCTGACTGTATATTAACCAGCCTGCTTTTGCCCAGCTGGGCTTCATGTTCAGTTAAGCCTGGTTCTCTCTCCAGGTGCAGCCAGATACCCTAATTGGCTTCTCAGAACCTGTGCAGGGTGTACACCCCATCACAATAGTACATTGAGTATCTATAGAAAGTGCATTAATGCAAATTCTAGCTGTACCGCTAACTACACTATCAATATATTCCTTTGTGTTAATGTATCATTTCTTGGAGAAGGAATTATTAATTTATCTTATGGCTTTATACTGCCACCCATCACCATAGTATGTGTGCCCCTACTCAAATTATGGGCTAGTCTAGTGACAGAAATTAGGATTAAATCACTAATCTATCAGATATTACATTTCTATCCCCAAATGCTAAAATTCTGAAAATACCTACTGATTTTTACATAAAGAGAAACTAAAATTTAGGTCTTGAGAAAATGTACATATATGTTTAACAATTGTTGCCAATAACTGACAGTTTAATTATTGGGCTCAACATCTGCCCCTCATTAATATTCCTAAAGTGACTCACTTCATGAATTGACCCTAGACTTTGAGATTTGGGGCAGATATGACAGCACACATGGGTCATATGCTTAAAGTGGCTCGAATATTTTATTATATTTTGGCTTCTTGACATTTTCTAAAAAGAGTCATAAAGATAATATAATTTAATTCAACAGTACTTTTCCATGAATAGTTATCCTAGATAAGCCAACAATTACTTATGGATTGTGAGCAACAAAAACAGGGGTCTGACTATACATGGCTGACTATAATTATAAACAACATTACTATCTCACATCAGTCTTGAGCAGTAATTCTGGAGGAATTGGTTGCAGCAAGCAGTAATAAATGGGCTTGTTTATTTCTGGCCCCAAGGAACAGCTAATGCTCTTATAAACTATTTCTTACCTGTGATAATGAGCCATTGTGAAGGGATTACATCTGTTACTGTCTGAGCCAGAATCAACAGCTTCTGGACTGTATTGCTTATTTTTTGAAGAAATAAAAAAACTCCTGACAGTTGAGAGCCAGTTCAAATACAGCACATTAGTAGAATTACAGTGTGTATGGGGTTGGCACCCAACTCTTGTGAGCATTGAGTTCATGTGCCTGCAGTCTCTCAGTTTGTGGTGTTATAAGAAGGTGGCACCCACCTTTCACGAGCACCCGCCCCCCTTGGTTGATGGTTTCTTCAGTGGGACTTCAGTGACTCAATCCTCCAGCCCAGTCACACACCCACACACAGTCTGTAGGTGAAACAGAACAACCTCCTTCCTGGTATGGGACCGTACCCCCAGGGCTTTCTCCCTGGAAAAACTGTCTTCCTGCCACCCTCCTTGGGCTCAGTCCTTACTGAGTCCCAACAGCCAGCAGGAGTTCCTTCTTAGCTCCTCCAATCCCTGCCCACACTGAGCTATCTGTGGTCCTGCTACTCTTTCAGCCAGCCAAGAACACAGCCCTCTCTCTTCCAGCCCCAGGTAGCAACTGACTGACTCTGTCTCTGCTGCTCCTTTTTATATGGCCCTCCTGGTTCCTGATTGACTACTGCTGCAGCCTCTGATTGGCTGCTTCCCCTGCAGCCACTTCTCTTTTGCTCTTCTCTGGGACAGAGTGTGGCAGGGCCCTGAGGCCTCCAGCAGGGTGCTTCTGGGCCTAATCCACCTCATCTCACAGAGTCTATTACATTTTACCTCAGAGAGTAGAATAACTGTGTTAAGTCACACAGTGGGTTAAATATCAATGGGAAGAAGAGGGGGCAAGAGAAGCAAGGATCTACCATACTCAGCAGCCCCACACCTGCAAGAACCACCTGCTATAACACCACCTCCTCCACTTCACCCAGCAGCAGTCATTCCATCTGCTCCACGCCTTCACTACTCCTACCCCAGAAGTAATCATTCCTTCTCCAGCCCAAGACCCCCCACCATTCCTCCCTACCAAAAAACATCCTCTCCACAAGCCCACAAACCTTTATCCCCACACAACGCCTTCAGTCTGTCCACCTGACTGCACCCAGTGCCCTCTACCCAGCACTCCTCCACTAGAAGCCCATGGCTAGTCCCTAATCCCACAATCATTGGCAACTGCAAAGCACTGGGGGATCAAGGCAAGAAACTATGAGTGGTTTGGGCGTTAAAAGTGGGGGAAAGTTTGAGAATCCTCAGTCTACTGGATGGGGATATATTTAAAAAGACTCCTTCAAGGCTGATGGCCCTAAATATAGAGTTAACTTTGTTTTAGTTGCTGGGGGAGCATGCACATTGCACCATGCTTTGGTTTGGCCTGCCTATTCTGTTCATTTGAACGGGCTGGAGATTATTCAGATACAACAGTCTTTAGCAGAACCTGAAGAAGAGTTTGTGTGGCTCAAAAGCTTGTCTCTCTGACCAACAGAAGTTAGCCCACCTTGGGCCTCACCCACCTTGTTTCTCTTGAGCAGAACCAGTCAGTGTAAATGGATGGCATGGATGCCCATGATTACAATGAAACCCATGACCCTGGATTTGCTAGCAGTGACTTTCCAAATTGATAAATTAGGCTTTTGTCTATTTTGCAATTTGGAATTTTCTGGAACAGGATGGACATGCTAAAAACAACAGGGTACTTGTGAAGTCAGTCAAAAACTGGGGCATCTCAAAGCTTGGCAAACATTCCTTAAGGCTATCACAGAAAGATGATCTATAGCTCGTTATTATTTTTCTCCATTTGTATCTTGATGAATGTATATAAAGTATACTGTCTGCAGAAGTATTAGAACAAAAACATATCAGTAGTCAATCAACCACTAATTTTTCTTCTCAAATTAATTGCATATATTGTACTTTGTAAAGCACTTTATTCATGACCTCATTTTGCAAAGTTAAAATAGTTTGAGATCTATTTAAAAAAAACAAAGTTTGCTAACCCCTTTATCATATTATGCTATAATATTCAATAAGCAATGATCCATATTCTTTTAAAAGCTGTCTTAGATTTTTCATGAAGCACATGAAAAGATATTTACATATATTTCCATGCTTTTGAAATCAGCACTGAAGTTATGAATTTGCACAAAAGATAAAAAACATTTACTTTCCCTGAATACTTCTGATCAATGTGAAGGCACAGATGGGAAATAGCTAGGTGCTAGAGAGAGAGAGAGAGATCTAAAGTCAGTAAAGGATTTGTTTTATCGTTACACTATCCAATATTTTCAGCATGTAACTCCTAAGGACTTCAACACAGGCTTTTAATAATGATATACATTAAGGGTGGAATTTTCAAAGGAGCCTAAAGGGAGTTATGCACCCAAACCTATTGAAATTTAAGAGAATTGGCCACTAACTTCCTTAACTCTTTGAAAATCCCCTCTTAATAGTTCAGCCATTATGAATTCAAATTCTTCCAAAGGCAAGGATAGGATTTTCAAAAGTAATTAAGTTAGTATTGACTTATTTTATTTTTTTTATTTTTAAACACTTTCAGTGGGACTTGTGCTCCCAACTTGCTCAAACACTTCTGAAAATCCCACCATAACTTCATTCTTTTCCTAGTTTCTTCACTGATATCAGATTTGTTAGATGAGGTCTTGTGAATCTAGTCACACTCTCCTGAATAAGTTAACTTCATAGTTTCCCCTACTCTCACCTGAAGCTATGTATTCATGACTGTTGCCTTTGTCTGAGTGATAAAAAGTGTATACAATAAGAACAGACTAAAATCTTCACCCAAAATCTAAACCAAACACATAAACTTCCTTGGTCTGTTAATATTGCCTCTCCTTATTACTGATTTATCTCACCAACCACAACTAATCAGCATAGCCCAAAAAGCAATACTAGCAGAAATCTGTGCTTGATCAACAGTTAGAATTCAAAAGAAAAAATGCTAATAAACTAATTGCATACTCAGAATAATTAATTATTTTTAAAACAAATTGTGATCTTTCTGCAAGCAGAAAGAGAGATTTAATTAATCAGATCAATTATTTGTTGCTATTTATTTACTCAGCTCTACTGTTATCTTGAAGGAAGAAAATTACTTGTCAGTTAGCAGCACTAGTAGTGGCATAAACCAGAAAGTGGGCATGCTGTGTCTCTTCTCCAGGACTCAGCATCAGAGAAAGTAAATTCATTCTGTGCCAGCAGAGACTGGATGCTGTCCTTCTACCACTAGTCTAGTTTTCAGAGTAGCAGCCGTGTTAGTCTGTATCCTCAAAAATAACAGGAGTACTTGTGGCACCTTAGAGACTAACAAATTTATTAGAGCATAAGCTTTCGTGGGCTACAACCCACTTCTTCGGATGCATATAGAGTGAAACATATATTGAGGAGATATATATACACACATACAGAGAGCATGAACAGGTGGGAGTTGTCTTACCAAGTCTGAGAGGCCAATTAAGTAAGAGAAAAAAAAAAAAAAAAACTTTTGAAGTGATAATCAAGATAGCCCAGTACAGACAGTTTGATAAGAAGCAAGTGTGAGAATACTTACAAGGGGAGATAGATTCAATGTTTGTAATGGCTCAGCCATTCCCAATCCCTATTTAGCCCTGAGTTGATTGTGTCTAGTTTGCATATCAATTCCAGCTCAGCAGTCTCTCGTTGGAGTCTGTTTTTGAAGTTTTTCTGTTTTAAGATAGCCACCCGCAGGTCTGTCAAAGAATGGCCAGACAGGTTAAAGTGTTCTCCCACTGGTTTTTGAGTATTATGATTCCTGATGTCAGATTTGTGTCCATTAATTCTTTTGCGTAGAGACTGTCCGGTTTGGCCAATGTACATGGCAGAGGGGCATTGCTGGCACATGATGGCATATATCACATTGGTAGATGTGCAGGTGAACGAGCCCCTGATGGTATAGCTGATGTGATTAGGCCCTATGATGGTGTCACTTGAATAGATACGTGGACAGAGTTGGCATCGGGCTTTGTTACAAGGATAGGTTCCTGGGTCAGTGTTTTTGTTCAGTGATGTGTGGTTGCTGGTGAGTATTTGCTTTAGGTTGGGGGGTTGTCTGTAAGCAAGGACAGGTCTGTCTCCCAAGATCTGTGAGAGTAAAGGGTCATCTTTCAGGATAGGTTGTAGATCTCTGATGATGCGCTGGAGAGGTTTTAGTTGGGGGCTGAAGGTGACAGCTAGTGGTGTTCTGTTATTTTCTTTGTTGGCCCTGTCTTGTAGGAGGTGACTTCTGGGTACTCGTCTGGCTCTGTCAATCTGTTTTTTCACTTCAGCAGGTGGGTATTGTAGTTTTAAGAATGCTTGATAGAGATCTTGTAGGTGCTTGTCTCTATCTGAGGGATTGGAGCAAATGCGGTTATATCTTAGAGCTTGGCTGTAGACAATGGATCGTGTGGTGTGTCCTGGATGGAAGCTGGAGGCATGTAGGTAAGTGTAGCGGTCAGTAGGTTTCCGGTACAGGGTGGTATTTATGTGACCATCGCTTATTAGCACAGTAGTGTCCAGGAAATGGACCGCTTGTGTGGATTGATCTAGGCTGAGGTTGATGGTGGGATGGAAATTATTGAAATCATGGTGGAATTCCTCAAGGGCTTCTTTTCCATGGGTCCAGATGATGAAGATGTCATCAATGTAGCGCAAGTAGAGTAGGGGCGTTAGGGGACGAGAGCTAAGGAAGCGTTGTTCTAAGTCAGCCATAAAAATGTTGGCATACTGTGGGGCCATGCGGGTACCCATAGCAGTGCCGCTGACTTGAAGGTATATATTGTCCCCAAATGTGAAATAGTTGTGGGTGAGGACAAAGTCACAGAGTTCAGCCACCAGGTTAGCTGTGACATTATCGGGGATACTGTTCCTGATAGCTTGTAGTCCATCTGTGTGTGGAATATTGGTGTAGAGGGCTTCTACGTCCATAGTGGCCAGGATGGTGTTTTCTGGGAGATCACCGATGGATTCTAGTTTCCTCAGGAAGTCAGTAGTATCTCGAAGATAGCTAGGAGTGCTGGTAGCCTGTGCTGCAAGTTGCTAATGCAGTAACTAATCCATAAGAAGCACAGACAGCATAAAGTGATATTCTGTTCAGTCTGTTGTATTCTTATTCTTACAATAAAATAAAAGTTGCTCTCTGAACCTTTAGCTCTATTACCCCTTGCAGAAATAGATTATTCTCTGGGAATGACATGACCTTGCTGTTCAGATTCAAAAAGACTTTTTAATTTCATAATGTTATAGGAATGTACTGAACCCTTTATTACTAGAGAAATGGGGCTCCTTTTGCTATTGCTACCCTTATGTTTTTCCCCTATAATTTTGTATGCAGTTTTGTTTCTGTTCGGAATAGGTCCTCATTCAGACATGAAATATTCTAACACATAAGAACTCCCAGGATGAACTTTTAATTTACCTGTGTATGTAAAGGGGAAGGTAGTCTATAATGTCTGGTACATTGAGGATGTATTTAATTATATTTTTGCAAATTTATATAATAATCTCTGCATGCAACCACACTATCTAATGGGATAATGAATGCAGGAGTCAGTGTTAGCAGATCCCAGTTCAGGATTGGGTACACAATCTGCAATGCTGTCCTGGACATATCAGCTCTCACAGGCCTGGTCTCAGGGACAGACATGGGGTTTGTGGGTCCCAGGCAAGAGCAAGTGGGGACCCCTCTCCACCTCTTCCGCCTGCAGTGCCCCCATCCCTCCCGGCGCTCCTCTCAGGGAGCGGGTCAAAGCACTGGGGCTTCCCCCACTCTCCATCAGGAGTGCTGGGCAGGCGGGGGAGCAGGGCAAGCCCCGGCACCCCGACACCCCCCCCTCCCGCAGGAGCACCAGACAGGCGGAGTGGGTCAGGGCACGGGGGTGCCCATTTTTCCGGGGGGCCCCGCGTACAGGTCCCGTTGGCCCAGTGGCTAATCTGCCACTGCCTGGTCTACTCAAGAAAATTTTATAGTTTTTGAACATGCTGGGGAGCATTCAAGTTAGATGACACAAAGCTGACCACAATTTTGTGGTCCACACAGTCCATAATAAATCATATTTAGCAGAGCTGGTTTAAAAAAAAGAGGGGGATAAGGGATTGTATTATTTAACATAGTATTGTTACAAAATAGTTTGAAACAATATTATGTTAAAGGGCACTAGGGAACCCTCAGTGCACATCAGAAGGTCCACGGGGACCAATTACACATTAGTGCAATTTAGAAATCACATCCCATCATGTAGACAAACTCTTAATCCCAAAAGGCAAATGGGAATTGGACACTGCCAAGGGCACTCAAGAATGCCTCTACCAATATTTCTAAGGCCATTTTCACATCTTCCAGTAACCCCATGCATGGTCGCTGTGTCCATGAGAGTATAAAAGTACATGCATTTCATTATCTTTTTCTCTCATTTTTCTTAACAAAGAAGAACCTTGTTGACCCTACCCCTATTTGATTTTGACTGTTAATTTTGGGGGAACAAGCACTAATCCCCCTGAAGGGTGAGAAAAACTAAACCTTCACAGGATGGGCAAACCTCTAACCCTGTGTTGCTAAGTTAACATAGGAACTTGGTTAGCAGGCCTTGGCAGGGCCGCCCAGAGGATTCAGGGGGCCTGGGGTCTTCGGTGGCGGGGGGCCCCCACCGCCGAATTGCCGCCGAAGACCCGGAGCGGAAGACGCTCCGGGGGCCTGGGCCCCACGAGAGTTTTCCGGGGGCCCCGGAGCAAGTGAAGGACCCCTCTCCAGGGGCCCCGAAAAACTGTCGTGGGGGCCCCTGCGGGGCCTGGGGCAAATTGCCCCACTTGCCCCCCCCCACTCTGGGCGGCCCTGAGCCTCAGCCTTAGAAGTGCCAATGAGCAGGTGGAGGGAGTCCCTCAAGGACACTGAATATGGAGACCCACTGTAACACTTGAGTACAAATACCAACATTTTCATATTGACAATAACTTTGTCATCAATTAATTTCAGCATGACAACTGGAATAATGAAAAATGCAATGCAATTAGCAAGGCATATCTGACTTGCTCATTCTGCAAGTCTGCCACATTCCTCCTCATCCTCCCACTTAAGAAAAAAACATTTTTTTTCCCTCAGTGCTTTTCTTTCAACTACTTTCTTTCATATTTTTCTGGGTTTTGTTTCTTCTCCATTCTCTTGGAGTGGAGCTGAATGCTGATGAGACTATACTCTGAGTCCAGGCAATGATTTTTCAGATTTTTTTTCCGGTTTCTGAATATCTGTGTCAGGTTTTTATGGATACCAGATTTTTAAGGACTGAATTACAGGGGGAAGAGAATGTGTTTGTGCTACCTGCAGGTTGGATTCTTCAGTCACATTTCAATTTAAGCTATAAAAAGTCTCTTAAAAGCTGCTACTGTGTATTCTTTGAAAAGGTTTTTTTTTTTTAATTCTCTGAAATATAACAGAGAAAAGAAAATATAATGATGAGAGGAAGAGAATTACAGCAATCAAGATGAGCATCTCTATGACCAAAGGAAGATGAGCAATAACAAAAATCGATCATTATCCACTGTTTTCAGGCAGGATCTGTGCTTTCTCAGGCACGTTGCTGAATATAATATAATTTCTCACACATTACATTGCTAAAACATTTGTAGGTGAGATAACCATGGATGAAGCACCTATGTCTGAAAAATTTATTATGGGCAGGAAGTAGAAATTTAGGTGCAAGAAAGACACATACAAATGTTTTACTAATGAAAGAAAAATGGAGTTGTTCTGCTTTGAAACCTGAAGCCAACATCCCTTTCTAACATATTCAGAGTGACATTCATACTGACGGTATAGTCTCAAATAGCATACGTCTTATGAAACTCCATAAAGGGCCTGTTATTTAAAGGTGAAGTAGAACACTGTAAATGGGAATTCCGTTTGAAATCCCAAATCATTAATGCTAGAACATGTACAGACACAGAAATAAACTTTTTTTAAAAAAGTTGTTGAAATGAAAATTATTAGCACCTTTACATACCCTGTCTAGGGTTCTCCATTTTATCCACAGCAGCAAAGGGCATCATTAATTCCTAAACAAATACAATAAATGTTGCTGCCTCCAGTTTTAGGGCTCGTTCTTGCAATCCATACTCAGTAAAAAACTCCCTTTGAAGTCACCAAATTTGTGTCTGAGTAAACACCACTGTTATTGAGGTCATCAACTTTTAAGAACTACAGAAGCCTAAACTCCCGTTTTTGCAAACAAAATGCCTTTCAAGTCAGCTTTGCAGGAGAGTAAATGGAAAAGGCAGTCATCTGCTAATCAGGAGGACCTCAGCTCTGAAGTTTGGCTACCAGTGCTGCATTCAGGCACACAAATAGACACTTGGTCACCTAAAACAAGTATTTGGTACCTAATTTCTAGTTAGAGTGCCCAAAGGAGTAATGAGGCCCAAGAGCATTGGCGCCTTCCCAAAAATGGGGGGAACACGGTCCCCCCACCCTCTGAGGCCCCCACTGCACCCACCCCCCTCTTCCTCCAAGCCCCCCCCCAGCCAAGCCAGGAGCCAGAGTGGGGCTGAGGAGTCCACACACACACCCCGTATCCCCCCCCAGGCTCCCTGCCCAAGGCAGGTGGAGGGACCCGCTCCCCACAGCTGCCCAAGCTCTCCCCCAATCCAGCTCTGGCCAGGGGGGCGGGCCTCAGGAGCCACAACCCAGCCACAGCGGACCCTCCACCTGCCTGGGGTGCAGGGGGCCCAAGGAGACCAGCCCCCGGCCTCTGTCCCTGCCCCCCAGACCCTCCCGCCCAGGGCTGATAGAGGGTCCACGACTCCTCACAGCTGCTCATGCAGCTCTTACCATGGCCGGGCTGCGGATCCGAGGCCACTGTTAGGAATAGCTTTGTGAGCAGCTGTGGGGAGCCAGTGCCAACTCTCCACCTCCACCTGCCCTGGGCTGGGTAGGGAGCCCAGGAGACAGAGACATGGGCCGGGGGCTGCTCTCAGCCCCCCTGCACCGCAGGCAGGTGGAGGTTCTGCATGGCACCCACAACTCCCTGGGCTCCCTGGCTGGGCTCCACACTGGCCTGACCTCGGGCTGGGCCTCAGGGCAAAGAGGAGGAAAGGGGGCAGGGACCACCCTGGTGAAAAGTGGACAGGCCAGGCCCGTTCACTTTCAAAAAGTGGGAGGGCCCTGGCCTCCTGACCTGCCCTCTTCCAGTGCCACTGATCAAGCCCCCTAATTCAGGCAGTCAATCTGGGGTCACACCAGTAAGGATTAAGAATTTCTCCTAGTGAAAAAGCAAGACTCCATCAGATTTATCTTCCCCATTCCTTCTTTTAAGCAGAGATTTAATGTCTTTATTGCTTTACTGCTGCTATATTGTTTATCCTCAGCAAAAGGACAAAGACTGACAAAATCAAGGAGCAGACTGCCAGATCCTGAATTCAAAAGGGCTATGTGAGAAATCTGAACAAAAAGCCTTTACAGAGCATCTCATGAAGCACTTTGAAAAACATTCTAACTAGAAACAATATACTGGGTTTTTTGCCTCATTATTTTCAGTCTTTTTTCTCTCTCGCTCTCTCATTACTGGAGACATTGCATGAAAAGAGTATGTTTTCTTAACTGTTCCTTTACTTTTGCTACTAATCATCGCCTGGCTATAATCCTGCTTGTGGCTTGCAGTCTCATCCTGCAATGATTTCAATGGGAGTACCACATGTAAAAGGCTTGTAGGATCAGAGATATGGTTTATAGCCCATTGAAGCCAATGGCTGGTCTCCCATTGACTTCAGTGGGTTTTAGTTTGGGGCCCACGTGCCTAATTATGTTACGATAAGGAATAAACAGAAGAAACACATTAATTCTTTAAATCCAAGGATGTTTTCCATGTAAAAGTTCCTAGCAATAAAAAAGGAATTAAAAGCATATACACACTGAGCCATATACACTTCATGCACTGGACTGATGCATACACTTTATAAGAGTCACACTTCCATGATACAGAGAAAACGAGACTGGGCTCCCCTAGGGAAGCACAGCACATCCTACCTTTACTCTAAACATTGCTAAAGTGCCTGTGTGAATAGCATTTTTCAAATGTTCATAATTATCAAATCAAAATCTGTTTTCACTGGAATACTCAGAAGAAGGGCTGGCTGCATGCCAAATTTCAACTTTCTATCCCATGCCACATTGGTGCTCAAGATATTTTTTAAAAAGAGAAAAAAGTTACAGTATTGTCTGTAAATAAAAATGAGGATTTCCCACCCCTGCCCTCATTCTCTTTGTATTAAAAAATGACTGCACCGTCTTGTTACAAACCCTTCCCAAAACATTCACCTTTGAGTGGAGACCATGCTTGGTAAATTTCAGCCAAAAATGGGAACATTTTGGAAAATTCAAAGTGGCTGAAAACAAGGGCTTATACCTTAACTTAGCACTACCTTAAACTTAGCTGGCATGATAGTGTTGGTTATATTTTTGTGTCATATAACTCACCTTATAGAGTTCCATGAGTTTGGAACATGGCCCATTCAGAAATAATACTTATCTTCTAAACAGAGAGAGTTCTGTTATGTATAATCTTTCAAACAAGTGGAAATTTTTAAGTGTGTCCTGGTTGTATATGAAAAATTTAAATGGGCAAGTCTGTTAGAGCTGGTACAAAGATCACTATAAACAATATTCTGTTTACAGACCATTCTTCAGAAACACACACATAAGTAAAGAATTGTCTGTAAGCAGAATATTTTTCATAGTTTTCCATGAAAAGTCAGATTTTTAAACTTAGCTACATACAGGTACACAAACTCAATGACTTTTTAGAAAGTTGACATCTATACATCTTTTGGATAAATGGATGGAAACATTGTCAGCCAATGTCTTGGTAAATTTAGACTGGCGTCACTTGTTTTGCGTTCTTGCAGCTCTCTGAGAGTCACAGGAAAAAAAGGGGAATGAAATACTGAACACATAGATACCAAGAAAGTGGTTTCCCTGGCAATAGTAACTATGCGTGAGATTTTACAGGTTCCTTCTGCATGCTTAAGGTAAGCAAATATTTAAGGTGATCCAATGGTTTGCAAAGGGTATCTTAACGCAATTATCCAATTTCACTTCATTTCAGAGCATAGCCCCTCAACCAGAAAAAGAATTTAAGCACATATGTCACTTTAAGCATGTGGCTAATCCCACTGAAAAGTTAATACGCTGTCAAATCAAAACCAGTTTTCACTGGAACATTCAAAAAGAGGGCTCTTTCTATGCCATATTTCAACGTTCTATACCAAAACACTTTGATGCTTGAGACATATATTTTAAAAAACTGACATGTCATCAACAGATTACTCACTTGCTTAAATTTATGCACATGCTTAAGTATTTTGCTGGATTGGAATAGTGAAAGGGTATTATGTCCCGTCCATAATATTAATGAACCGAGCTGGGTAGAACTTTATGAAACCCCAATGCAGGAGAAACTCACTTGAATTTTGTTACAAAGCAGAAACTCCAGCAGGGATGTGGACCCCTCACTAGTTAGGTACAAGAACTAAGTGGGGGTCACCATGCAAAGCTGGCCTGAAACAAGTCAAACCTTATTAGTTTAGCTTGGGTGATTTTTGTTCAAAGTAAAAATCTCAAGCCAAACTTCGAGGAGTTAGCCCATAAATGCAGTATGGAAAAAAAATGGCATATGAACATAACCTCCTGTAAATGAAAAAACAAAACACAAAACACAGCCCTGTTCACGATTACCATCTTTACAATTATTCAAATGGTGCATATGTTATAGTTTATATCTAACCTTCCATTTATACCAGTTTCTGCCTGTTTAATTTTTCTTTTATATGAATCACTTTTAAAATCCTCTTCTTTAAAAAGGTCTAATCTGATAGCTAACACACCTTGTATCATGCAACAAACAGCATTTAATGTAAACATGAAAGCACTACTCATTCCTATGTCACGGGTCCTAATTTATCATTTCCGTTTTATATGATTTAAGTTATTCATGACACAGAGACCGAGCATATTGATCATTTCATTTAAAGGAAATGAAAATATGTTTTGACCCCATTGCTGTTGCCTCCTTCAACTTCAATATCCCTGCAGTGAGGAACAAGCTATTCTAAATGTATTATACCTGAATGGGTTGAGGATAAAGATACATAAATGATCTTATTTTAAATAGAGATATTTTATGGGTATTGTGTTTCTTTTAGACAGACTCCAAGGCCCAAAGGCTGCCTTCCAATACAAAGCAATTACATGTAGATCATTCCTGTTTTTAATTACTTTTGTATTAATTATCCAAGGATAAACTGAAAAAATAGATATAAGAGATATATGTAACAGCACTAGAACCATGCAAGGATTTCCCATTTCATAAAATACTATGCTTTGGAGCCTACAGGATGAATATAAGAGTTATTACATTATGGGCATAAGAGGAACTCAAGATCAAGGGGGAAACCCAGATACAAAAGCATGACTAAGACTTGCTCCTTACAGACTCCAGAAGAAAACAAAAGCTGAGATGCTAGAATTCTCACTGTAATCAATAGAAGTTGGAATCATGTATGTAGGCCTGATGTTAGCCCCAAAACGGGGCAAATTTTACAACTGCTCTAGCTTACTGTTTGTTTGAGATAACTAACATCTAAGAAATATCACATGCAGTAAGGCCTAAGCTAAAACCCATTGAAATCAAAGAGAATCTTTCTACTGACTTCCATAGCCATGTGATTAATCCCTTAGCTGGCAGCTCGAGTGATAATGGCATTAAATGGCAGGTGGTTAGGTTGTTTGTTTAGGGTTTTGTTTGTTGTTAAGATGCCCAGAAGTCTTTAAGCGTGGGCATCTACAAATTTAAATGATGTTTCTTATTGTCATTTTTCTATAAAGTGTGAATTAAGTTTCAGATTCCCCACAACATTTTTAAATGAGCCCTGCATCCCTAACTCATTTTAATTAAAGAAAAAGTACTACGCTTAGATTTGACTAACAACTATGTCTTGTGATACAATTAATATCCCACTCGTTGTGTTCTGACATTAATGGGATGTAAACTAAGGAATGGAGGCAGAGAGTTTGACTGAAATTTGAAGCTGATGTGATTTAAGCTTGTTTCAATTCTTTTCTTCCCCTCTTAGCTCAAGGCTCAACAGTGGAAGTAGAGTGACTTCAGCACTCTAGCTTTTGCACAGCTGTCTAAGTATTAAAAGCAAAGTCACCGGACTCCTTGCAGGTACTTCTATATTCCCTAGCTTTGGCTGCTGTTGCCATGTTTTTCTTGGACATATTGCTTTGTGGGGACGTACTTTTAAGATTTATAGTATTCAAGATGCCATTAGTTTGGAGGTAGTTTCTATAACAGTCTGGATCCTGGAGTAGATGCAGTTTGTGTATGGTCCGTTAGTTCATACTGGTTGGACCAGCCAGCATAAAAGCTCTTTTGCTATAGCTAGACAAAGACCTCCCTGGTGTGTGTACACACAAACACACACACAATTCTATATATATATATATAGCATTATAGATGGTATATGGAGACACGAGATCACTCAGGTTCTCTGGTGCCCCCCCAGTAACAGGTGCAGCCTAGAATATAGTAGGATACCTGATTGTGGTATATACCACAGATTTGATAAAGAGTTCTATCATCCCCTACAGCAGCTACTTCCATGATGAATTCAAGAAATTCTGTTAGTTTCTCCTTTCACAGTTTCCACCTGTTCATTCTTTTATAATGTCTTCTTCAATACCCAGAACTACCACCATCCCTGATATCTATGTAGCCAACAGGCATCTGCCTTGAAGCCTTTTACTTCTCATTCCTTATATGGATGTTTAGTGTCCATCACTTGTTTTTTTAGTTGTTGATATCTGACACACCCATAGCATTTGGCACAATTTAAAAAAAATCACTATTAAACAGACTTGAAATTGGAAATAGAAAAGTCCAGCCATTATTAAGTCATCGGATGGGGGTTTTAGACCACTTCCATTGGAAGGATATTACATAATATTTCACTCAGTGTTAGCAAGCTTTTCTTGATATTCAGACCTAAATCTTGCTTTTCTCAACTTAATCACATTATTTCTAGTTACCCTTGCGAATTGCATTTCTAAAGTTTCCTTAGATAGCACAATTCTTGAACTGATATTGTTGCTCAATTCCATTGTGACATCTAAGCATTTGCTCACCCCTCTTGGGCATTCTTAAAGTAAACTGGATGTACTGCAATGAAAGATTTATGGATACAGTTTTGAACTAAGAAAAATGCACGTCTGACAATCTACCACTGAATTTTATGTACATAATTTAAGAGCATCTAATACAATGGCATTCACTCAGAGCTGGGTGAAGATCTCTCTTTTTGCTTTCACAAAAATAAAATGTTCTGTTAAATTTCACACGTGTAACCCATTATCCCACCTGCAGGAGAAAGTACAATACATGAACATTTAACCTTATAAGCCACGGCACAGGAAAATTTCTAATTAAACTGTTTTTCTTGGGTGAGGAGGAGTAAGTGTGGGGACTTGCTCTACTCCAAAAGGTTCTAAATTGTTCATTAAGGTTGCACTTGTTTACTGAAGCTTCAGCACAAAGAATGGGAGTTGGAGTTTACTGCACTCCAGGTCTGCTCTGAGGACATTTAGACAATCATTTTTCAGGAAAAAATAACTGCACTATCCTGACATACATTATGTGGCATCACTGTAATATTACATTATGGTGATATTATGAAACATACAACAGTGCAAATATAGAAAAGAGTAGATGCTTTTTGGTCTACCTAAGCTGAGAGTCAAAATTATTGGAGTTTACCATAAGTGTCCCAGTTAATTACCTCAGTTAGTGGCTTACCCAGGAACTCCCATTGAAGTCAATGTTACCAAGTCTTTTGGGCCAAAGTTTTTAAGCAACCTGAAATATCCAGTTTAAGATGGCACACAAGAGAAATGCAAGGTGTTACTGTGTATTTAGAAAATTACAAGTGCCCTAAAACAGGACTTTATAGTGAAAGTGTCTCTTCAACTACAGAAAAACTGATAAAACACTACCAACATATGTTGTCCAATACAAAGATGCACCATACCATGTGTACCTTTTCACTTAAAGCAATACATCAGTGTGGACTACAAACAAACAAAAACTCATGTCTAGACACCTGAATAGACAAGTAGATGTTGTCAGATAGCAGTACAGTTAATGTCACAAAAGGTCAGGCTACAATGTACCATGACCTTGCAGGTATAAAAGAATACAAAATAAATTATCTGTTTAAAATATTTGATACACTTCAAAAGAAATGTAGTGTTTCATCTAAAGATCAGTAAAGAGGATTGGTTCCATAATTCCTCTGATTATTAACATTAATGAAATTTATTTCCTTAATGTAGCTCAGTAACTATTGATTTTTAAATTGTTTTGTTTGTGCTTTGAATGGATTAATATCAATTCTGAAAGGCATGCACACCAGGAAAACCCATTTGTTGTCTGCGAATTAAACATGAATATGAAAGGAAGCCAGTAAACAGCCCCTTTCCAGACATGCATGGAGAAGCTGCTAGTAAGATACAGTGAACGTTCATATAGTGCATCATCACAAGAACCTTGCAGCACTTAGTACCAAGCAGAGCTCTAAAATATTAAAAGGTTTTGCCTGGAGGAAATCTAGCTGGAGACTATGAGAGAAGAAAGGCAGATCTAGATCAGGCACTTTGTTCATTTGTTATCATATATTTTATACATTACCTCATTGTATCACATTAGATATTTCTATCAACATTGAAGAATTGGAAGGAAGATAAATGGTATTTTCAGGGTGTCAAAGGAAGTGGGGGGAGCCAGGTTTTTAGAATTCAGATTATATATAATAGAACATTATTTTCTCGATTTTATAATTACATATGTAAGATTTTAACATAAATGGGCCAAATATTCCAAAACAACCTCTAACTTTGGGCTGGAAATTATACGTAGGTAACCAGGTAATTAAAATGTCTAAATTCTCCCCTTTGCACATGCTATTTAGTAATAATAATTGACTGAGGGTGAAAAATTAAAGGCTGAGTTGAGGCTTCTTTAAAATGCCAGACCAGTAACAGCACAGTCTGTATAAGTCTATAGTCCATACATATCTATGACACTGTTGTGATGTTGCACTCTATATGATTTTATGAAAATATGCTAATGAGATTAAATATAATGTAACTGGAATATGCTTCATGCAAAAGGTCTCTTGTAAGGTATCATTACAAAGCTTATAATCTACTGAGTGTGGTCATCCTATTTGTATAAATGTACCACTCTTGTATCTGAAACTGGAAATATGAAATAGAACTCTGAGTGTCTATTGTAGTTATGCAAAGTGTGGGCCATTAATGGTGGTTTGGAATCTTGATGACTCCCATTAACCAGGACAATTGTCTGCAGATGGCTCTGTTTTACTTGTAAGTCTCACTGTATACGTGTGTGCTGGCAAGTGGGTAATGAAGTCTTATAGTGACATGTCAGCATGTCACCTGAACTGGAATCCATCTTTAACCTGGTGCGTTTCCATTGAGAAGGAGGGGTTGGGAACCCAGAGAGGGACAAAGGATTCCCGCCTTATGCAAAAGATATATAAATGGGTGGAATAGAACAAAGGGGACAGCCATCATGAGGAATCCCCTAGCTACCACCTAAGCTGGAACAAGGGTTGTACCGGGGGAAAGGACTGTGCCCAGACTAGGAAGGCGTCCAGTCTGTGAAAGAAACTTATTGAAACCTCTCTGAGGGTGAGATTTTATCTGTACTCAGTTGTATTACTGTATTAGGCTTAGATTTGCGTGTTTTATTTTATTTTACTTGGTAATTCACTTTGTTCTGTGTGTTACTACTTGGAACCACTTAAATCCTACTTTCTGTATTTAATAAAATCACTTTTTACTTATTAGTTAACCCAGAGTATGTATTAGTATAAACTTTATACAGGGTAAAATGGATTTATTTGGGGTTTGGACCCCAGTGGGAGTTGGGCATCTGAGTGTTAAAGACAGGAACACTTCTGTAAGTTGCTTTCAGGTTAAGTCTGCAGCTTTGGGGCACGTGGTTCAGTCCCTGAGTCTGTGTTGGAGCAGATGGGTGTGTCTGGCTCAGCAAGACAAGGTGCTGGAGTCCCAAGCTGGCAGGGAAAGCAGGGGCAGAAGTAGTCTTGGCACATCAGTTGGCAGTTCCCAAGGGGGTTTCTGTGATCCAACCCATCACAAGTGTATTAAAAATGTTCTTATAAAAAGCTATATTTGTAAATCAGCAGACGATTCACTATCCTGAATTTTCATGTGTACAGCTACACCTCTTTCTACATTTATTGGCGCTCATCTGAGCTTTGCTGAGCCTGTCTGGAACAAAGGCAGGATTTTGACAATGCTGTCATGTAAAAGATGATAAACGCATCTTTGCTGTATGCTCAAAGTGCTTTTCAACTTAGATTAACAGCATCCTCAGGGATGGTGGGAGCCAATTTAGTTATTTCAAAAACAATAAACCAGTCTTATAAACAAAGAAAGTTCATGCGCTGCTGCATTCTCCGAAATGTGTAACAATTTTCAGATGAAAAAAGCAGAGTTGTGCTAAACAGCATAATTAGACTGAAAATAAAAAGATGAATTCTTATAAACAATGCTGGATCTTACTCAGATTTCTATCTTTCCTTTTATTAAGGGAATGATTATTCTAGCACTTAGTGATTCAGAGTTAGTTTATCTCTCATCTCAATTATATTTAGCTCTAAAAGATACAATATACATGTGACAGGTTGGATCACAGAAACCCCCTTGGGGCTGCCAACTGATGTGCCAAGACTACTTCTGCCCCTGCTTTCCTGCCCTGGCAGCTTAGGACTTCAGTGCCCCACCTGGTTTGAGCCAGACCCACTAGCCTGCTGCAAACCCAGACCCAGGGTCTGAACCACGTCCCCCAACAGCTGTAGGCTTAACTGAAAGCAACTTACAGAAGTGTTCTTGTCTTTAACACTCAGATGCCCAACTCCCCAAATAAATCTGTTTTACCTTGCTTATACAGGGTAAACTCAAATTGTTCACCCTCTATAACACTGATAGAGAGATATGCACAGCTGTTTGCTCCCCTCCCCCACCCCCCACAGGTACAGCTTGTGTCTACCTACTTAGGGAGTAACACAGGGTTATTACCTACTACTGAGAAATGGTTTAGGTCACCCCACCAACCTGAGGGAACTACATTGAAATACAGAGGGAAAAGGCTTTCTAGCGCCTAAAATGGTTTTAGTTTATGTATTTACCTCCTGCAAAGCTCAAACGTACAAATATACAGGGCTAGATCATTACCTGGGAGTCTCCCAAAGTCCAATGATGTACACTGTCAACTAGCCCCAGGGGCACCCTGTATGAATAGCTGAAATTATTATATGAAGATAGACTATATTCACAGTCCAGTTGTCTGGAGGTGCCTTTGTGAATATAGAGCATAATTTTACTAGACAACATAGTTTGATCTGAAGCTGGTGCATCCCTGTACACACTTACCATAATTAGATATTTTTATTTTCCACATATTATGGCTATAATGTTTCCGGTACATTGTAAAGAGTTTCAGTGACATCATAAAGGCACAGATAGAGAATGACACACATATGCACAGGTGTGTTTAAAGATATTTAAAACTAGACTGGGTTAGCACTAGAAAATGTACTGTCTGACTCAGTCCTAGACTGTAGAGTGGGATAGTCAAGATACCTCATAATTATTTTCCGCCTTTTGTTTCATAATTGTATGAGGAACTGCTAACAATTCTCCCATAATTGTTTTAAAATAATTATATTTCCTGCAGTTTCATGACACAAGGGAAATAACCATCCCAGAACTTAAATCCATAAACTACCTAGATGAAATTTCTTTCTCCACGATCTCTCTATACCTTACCAGACAGTGGATGTCAGTCCAACTAGAAGGAGATAGAGATAGGAAAAATCTCTCCATATATAGAAGGATGGTTGGCTGCCCCTGCTCAGTTGTTTTCCTGTCTTTAGAAACAGATGCAACATTTCTGACTGCCTAGATGTTTGGGTTTTATCTTTGGTGAATTCCTACCCAAGATCCTTTACTGTATCTCAGGATCAGTTAGTTTAGAATAGGGTTCTTTCTACTACAAAGGGTTTTTAAAAAAAACATACTTGGGCTAATTCTTTCACTTGTACTTCTGTAACTCTAAATTGCATGGAGTTGCCTAGGTACAACTGAAGGCAGCATTTGGCCAGTTTATTCTTCATACACTCACCAGACCATTTTTTGCAGACATACCTCCACTTAACAATGCATCCTGATCCTTCTAGCTGTCAGGAAATGCACTGCAAGAAGCCACCTTCCAGTCAAAGCGTATCTCATTTTTCCAAACACCGCGGCTAAAGTTTCAGCTCTGAGGTGAGGGGACACACATTCCCCCTGGACACAGTGGAAGCAGGCCCAGCACATTCAGTCCCACTTTTCCACTTGTACCATGCTCCTCCACCCTTTCTTACACAATTGCCAAAGCTCAGTAACTATCACTGATGAAGAGTTGCTCTGCATATTGCAGCATCTGGAGTAGAGTAGGGATCCTCTGAGGTGAAATCTTGACTAAAAATCAGTGCCATTTTCTTGAAGTTATTTATAATGCTGCTTGAGGAAGGTACAGTATCACCTTCTATCATTCCCCCAGTTATAGGGAACTGTTTCATTTTTACTATATACATGATTGGTTCACATAATTACAGCCTAGTGATAGAAGGGGAAATTGTTCCCTCTGAACAAAATTCTGCTGCTGCACCACTGGATCTAATCTTCTTTCCACACCAACAAACCAGTGAAACTCTGCAAGTGGCCAAGAACTAGTCAAACTCAAAACTTCTCTCTGGGTTTATTGTAAGAATCAACCACGGAAAAACCAGGTTCAAACACAAACTTTAATAAACTTCGGGAATTACGTCATGCAAATCATTCTCATACAAAAAGTCACAAACTCCTTTCAAGCTGAACTTGCAAACTATTTGTAGGTATGCAATCCCTGCAACTCATGCCCATGGCTCATTGCAGACAGAAATATTCTGTCCAGACTGTTAGTATATTCTAGCAGTCATAAAAATCAGTAATGTTGTATTATTTAATATGTGCTGTCTGGGATAGTAAGGCACAACCAGCTACTGCTTCTCTAAAGACAGCACTTGATTTGGTGGATGGGAAAGCTTAAAAATCAATATTTCTGATCATTTTGCCTGAAAAGAAAAATACCTGAGCAAATTTCATCTTGTCACCCTTTTATTGCTATCAATTCTTTAGCCTGGAGTGTAAAACTTGACCCAGGTATCTCAGGTATCAGGGTGGATTTAGTTTGAAAGGTTATTGCATTGTGTACACAGTGTTCTGCACAGTCTCTGAACATTAGTTTGGTCCCTCAAGAGAGTACTGGAAGTTAGAGAGAGTTTGCCATTTGTTTGGGATTAAAGAATAAATTAAGGTGGAAAAAAAATCTCTTCTTCCCTTTAGTAAAAAAGGAAGTCATATTCTTCAGCTTACTGGCATTTGAATTTTGACAGACAGTTGGATTTTGGCTCCTTTTTTTTTTTTTAAGGTATTGGGGATCCTGATATCTAAGAAGGAAGACTATTGTACAGAATATTCATTTATTCCTTGCAAAATATGTAGTCAGGCAGACACATTTAAAAGACACTGTCTGGCATGGGCAGTAGGTATCATAGGCTGGGGGAGGTTGTGCATCCCCAAACAGCCTAGTGTGGCCCCATCCATGTTCTATCCCCGGGCCCTCTCCTGCAGTTCCTGCTCTTCTGTGGCCCCGGCTGGCTAGGGCGGCTGGCACTGCAGCCGGAGCCATGCCGCCTGCCTGGCGCACAGGGCACTGGGACCGCACTGCTTGGGCACCAGGCGCTTCGGGGCTGGGGGCTCTCCAGGGCTCAGGTTGGCAGCCTAGCCGCCCGGTGCTCTGGGGCTGGGGACACTGCAGCCGCGCTGCCCGGCACTGAGTCTGGGGGCACTCTGGGGACCTGGGGCAGGAGGCCAGGGCCACAATGGGGGTGTTCTGGGCTCCTGTGGGGGAGGGGGAACAGAAGGAACGGAGCGGCGAACAGCAGAGGCTAACAGAGGGAGTTTGCCTGGGAGCTGTCCGAGAGGAGGTACGCTAAGTGCTGCATTAGGGGGGCTGTGTTGGTGAGTATCTGAGTGTCTGTTGCTGGGACAGTTTGTCAGTTTGACCGTGTGCTTGATTGCTTGCTTGTTTGTTTGTTTGAAAAGTGTGAATTGGGAGTGCTTTGTTCCAGGTGGGCCTTGAGTGGGCCTGACTGGTATATAAGGGCAGTCAGCAGCGAACCAGCTGAGCGGCGAACAGCAGAGGCTAACAGAGGGAGTTTGCCTGGGAGCTCGCCTGGGGAGAGCGCACTGAGGCTTTCATCTGCAGGTTTCTCTGACTAGGTACTGCAACAGCTGAGGAAGCTCTTAAGAGGAAGGTGATATGGAAGGTGAGCGATCAGCTGTTGTAACCTGCACAGGTTGTGTGCCATGTTTGTCTTTCTTCCACAGGACAGAAACGACTTTGTCTGTACAAAGTGCAAGCTGGTCTCCATATTGGAAGAGAAGGTTCGAGGTCTGGAGAAACGAGTATCGACTCTGCATTGCATAAGGGAAAATGAAGATTTCCTGGACAGACGTCAGGAGATGCTTCTACGGCCACAATATTCTGAAGATTCAGAGCAGGCGCAGCAGGGACAGACGGATGATGAAGAAGTTTGGCAGCATGTGACCTCCAGAAGGAGAAAGAGGAGCATCCATGTACCAGCAATGGAGATACAGGTGAGCAATCGTTTCCATGTTCTCTCTACAGGTACTAATGCGGAGAGTGGAGTAGATGACCCATCTGAGGGAAGGGAGCAGAAGGAGACTCCACCGAATGGAAGGCAAAAGATGCACTGTCCTAGGGATGGGGGTTCCACGACCACCACTCCCAAGAGGAGGAGGAGAGTGGTGGTGGTCGGGGACTCCCTCCTCAGGGGGACTGAGTCATCTATCTGCCGCCCCGACCGGGAAAACCGAGAGGTCTGCTGCTTGCCAGGAGCTAGGATACACGATGTGACGGAGAGACTGCCGAGACTCATCAAGCCCTCGGATCGCTACCCCTTCCTGCTTCTCCACGTGGGCACCAATGATACTGCCAAGAATGACCTTGAGCGGATCACTGCAGACTACGTGGCTCTGGGAAGAAGGATAAAGGAGTTTGAGGCGCAAGTGGTGTTCTCGTCCATCCTTCCTGTGCAAGGAAAAGGCCTGGGTAGAGACCGTCGAACCGTGGAAGTCAACGAATGGCTACGCAGGTGATGTCGGAGAGAAGGCTTTGGATTCTTTGACCATGGGATGGTGTTCCAAGAAGGAGGAGTGCTGGGCAGGGACTGGCTCCACCTAACAAAGAGAGGGAAGAGCATCTTCGCCAGCAGGCTGGCTAACCTAGTGAGGAGGGCTTTAAACTAGGTTCACTGGGGGAAGGAGACCAAAGCCCTGAGGTAAGTGGGAAAATGGGATCCTGGGAGGAAGCACAAGCAGGAGAGCGCAAGAGGGGAGGACTCCTGTCTCATACTGAGAAAGAGGGACGATCAATGAGTTATCTTAAGTGCCTATACACAAATGCAAGAAGCCTGGGAAACAAGCAGGGAGAACTGGAAGTCCTGGCACAGTCAGGGAACTATGATGCGATTGGAATAACAGAGACTTGGTGGGATAACTCACATGACTGGAGTACTATCATGGATGGATATAAATTGTTCAGGAAGGACAGGCAGGGCAGAAAAGGTGGGGAAGTTGCGTTGTATGTAAGAGAGGAGTATGACTGCTCAGAGCTCCGGTATGAAACTGCAGAAAAACCTGAGTGTCTCTGGATAAAGTTGAGAAGTGTGAGCAACAAGGGTGATGTCGTGGTCGGAGTCTGCTATAGACCACCAGACCAGGGGGATGAGGTGGACGAGGCTTTCTTCTGGCAACTAGCAGAAGTTGCTAGATCGCAGGCCCTGGTTCTCATGGGAGACTTTAATCACCCTGATATCTGCTGGGAGAGCAATACAGCAGTGCACAGACAATCCAGCAAGTTTTTGGAAAGTGTAGGGGACAATTTCCTGGTGCAAGTGCTGGAGGAACCAACTAGGGGCAGAGCTTTTCTTGACCTGCTGCTCACAAACAGGGAAGAATTAGTAGGGGAAGCAAAAGTGGATGGGAACCTGGGAGGCAGTGACCATGAGATGGTCGAGTTCAGGATCCTGACACAAGGAAGAAAGGAGAGCAGCAGAATACGGACCCTGGACTTCAGAAAAGCAGACTTTGACTCCCTCAGGGAACAGATGGGCAGGATCCCCTGGGAGAATAACATGAAGGGCAAAGGGGTCCAGGAGAGCTGGCTGTATTTTAAAGAATCCTTATTGCGGTTGCAGGAACAAACCATCCCGATGTGTAGAAAGAATAGGGGGGAGGGATAGCTCAGTGGTTTGAGCATTGGCCTGCTAAACCCAGGGTTGTGAGTTCAATCCTTGAGGGGGCCACTTAGGGATCTGGGACAAAATCAGTACTTGGTCCTGCTAGTGAAGGCAGGGGGCTGGACTTGATGACCTTTCAAGGTCCCTTCCAGTTCTAGGAGATAGGATATCTCCATTTATTATTATTATTTTATTATTTATTATTTATAGTAAATATGGCAGGCGACCAGCTTGGCTAAACAGTGAAATCCTTGCTGATCTTAAACGCAAAAAAGAAGCTTACAAGAAGTGGAAGATTGGACAAATGACCAGGGAGGAGTATAAAAATATTGCTCAGGCATGCAGGAGTGAAATCAGGAAGGCCAAATCACACTTGGAGTTGCAGCTAGCAAGAGATGTTAAGAGTAACAAGAAGGGTTTCTTCAGGTATGTTAGCAACAAGAAGAAAGTCAAGGAAAGTGTGGTCCCCTTACTGAATGAGGGAGGCAACCTAGTGACTGAGGATGTGGAAAAAGCTAATGTACTCAATGATTTTTTTGCCTCTGTCTTCACAAACAAGGTCAGCTCCCAGACTGCTGCACTGGGCAGCACAATATGGGGAGAAGGTGACCAGCCCTCTGTGGAGAAAGAAGTGGTTCGGGACTATTTAGAAAAACTGGACGTGCACAAGTCCATGGGGCCGGATGCGCTGCATCTGAGGGTGCTAAAGGAGTTGGCGGATGAGATTGCAGAACCATTAGCCATTATTTTTGAAAACTCATGGCGATCGGGGGAGGTCCCAGATGACTGGAAAAAGGCTAATGTAGTGCCCATCTTTAAAAAAGGGAAGAAAGAGGATCCAGGGAACTACAGGCCAGTCAGCCTCACCTCAGTCCCTGGAAAAATCATGGAGCAGGTCCTCAAGGAATCAATTATGAAACACTTAGAGGAGAGGAAAGTGATCAGGAACAGTCAGCATGGATTCACCAAGGGGAAGTCGTGCCTGACTAACCTAATTGCCTTCTATGATGAGATAACTGGCTCTGTGGATGAGGGGAAAGCAGTGGATGTGTTATTCCTTGACTTTAGCAAAGCTTTTGATACGGTCTCCCACAGTATTCTTGCTGCCAAGTTAAAGAAGTATGGGCTGGATGAATGGACTGTAAGGTGGATAGAAAGCTGGCTAGATCATCGGGCTCAACGGGTAGTGATCAATGGCTCCATGTCTAGTTGGCAGCCAGTTTCAAGCGGAGTGCCCCAAGGGTCGGTCCTGGGGCCGGTTTTGTTTAATATCTTTATTAATGATCTGGAGGATGGTCTGGACTGCACTCTCAGCAAGTTTGCCGATGACACTAAACTAGGAGGCGTGGTAGATACACTAGAGGGTAGGGATCGGATACAGAGGGACCTAGACAAATTAGAGGATTGGGCCAAAAGAAACCTGATGAGGTTCAACAAGGACAAGTGCAGAGTCCTGCACTTAGGACGGAAGAATCCCATGCACAGCTACAGACTAGGGACCGAATGGCTAGGTAGCAGTTCTGCAGAAAAGGACCTAGGGGTCACAGTGGACGAGAAGCTGGATATGAGTCAACAGTGTGCTCTTGTTGCCAAGAAGGCTAACAGCATTTTGGGCTGTATAAGTAGGGGCACTGCCAGCAGATCGAGGGACGTGATCGTTCCCCTTTATTCGACATTGGTGAGGCCTCATCTGGAGTACTGTGTCCAGTTTTGGGCCCCACACTACAAGAAGGATGTGGAAAAATTGGAAAGAGTCCAGCGGAGGGCAACAAAAATGATTAGGGGTCTGGAACGCATGACTTATGAGGAGAGGCTGAGGGAACTGGGATTGTTTAGTCTCCAGAAGAGAAGAATGAGGGGGGATTTGATAGCAGCCTTCAACTACCTGAAGGGGGGTTCCAAAGAGGATGGAACTCGGCTGTTCTCAATGGTGGCAGATGACAGAACAAGGAGCAATGGTCTCAAGTTGCAGTGGGGGAGGTCTAGGTTGGATATTAGGAAACACTATTTCACTAGGAGGGTGGTGAAGCACTGGAATGCGTTACCTAGGGAGGTGGTGGAGTCTCCTTCCTTGGAGGTTTTTAAGGCCCGGCTTGACAAAGCCCTAGCTGGGATGATTTAGTTGGGAATTGGTCCTGCTTTGAGCAGGGGGTTGGACTAGATGACCTCCTGAGGTCCCTTCCAACCCTGATATTCTAAGGAAAGGAGGAGGGGTGGGACTTTGGGCATAAGGGGAGGGGCCGGGGGCTGGCCTCCCCCAACGGCCAGTTCACCGACCGCCCATGCTGTCTGGTCAATTTACACCCAAAATTTAAGTATAGTAGAAGTAGTTTTACAAAACCTGAGGTTAGTAGAAATCTCTTAAATTGCAATAAAGGCAGGTTTTTGTTTGCATTTAAAACATTCCCATGCAGTGGTTAAATCCTAGACACTGCAGTATTGTGGCAGACTATGATAACCAGAATGTAGAACTAATTAGAAGGGACAGTTGCAGGAAGGGGGCCCTAGTTTATTATTATTCATACTTGAAGGTCTGCCCACATTTTTCTCCTTTTTAATTAAGCCATGTTATTATTCAGTTTTATAAATTAACAAAATAAGGCATGAGGAACTCAAGAGATGGCTCAATCTATATTAGAAATGGGGATTCTTCTTACTTATTGGCCTTGTAAATATAAATGCTTTTAAGCCACTTTGGAAAATAGCATATATTATATTTTTGATGGCAATTTCTCAGTTTTATAGGAAGGTTCACTAAACATGGAATAATAGACTTGTACGACTGGAAGGGACCTCAAAAGGTTATCTAGTCCAGTCCCCTGCACTCATGGCAGGACTAAGTATTATCTAGACCATCCCTGACAGGTGTTTGTCTAACCTACTCTTAAAAATCTCCTATGATGGAGATTCCACAACCTCCCTGGGCAATTTATTCTAGTGCTTAACCACCCTGACTGTTAGAAAGTTTTTCTAATGTCCAACCTAAACCACCCTTGCTGCAAGTTAAGCCCATTGTTTCTTGTCCTATCCTCAGAGGTTAAGGAGAACAATTTTTCTCCCTCCTCCTTGTAAAAACCTTTTATGTACTTGAAAACAGTTACCATGTCCCCCTGTCAGTCTTCTCTTCTTCAGACTAAACAAACCCATTTTTTTCACTCTTCCCTCAAAGGTCATGTTTTCTAAACCTTTAATCATTTTTGTTGCTCTCTCTGGACTTTCTCCAATTTGTCCACATCTTTCCTGAAATGTGGCACCCAGAACTGGACACAATACTCCCTTTGAGGCCTAATCAGCACGGAGTAGAGTGGAAGAATTACTTCTCATGTCTTGCTTACAACATCCCAGAATGATGTTTGCTTTTTTTGCAACAGTGTTACACCGTTGACTCACATGTAGCTTATGATCCACTATGACCCCCATATCCCTTTCTGTGGTACTCCTTCCTAGGCAGTCATTTCCCATTTTGTACATGTGCAAATGGTCCTTTCTAAGTGGAGTACTTTGCATTTGTCCTTGTTCAATTTCATACTATTTATTTCTGACCATTTCTCCAGTTTGTGCAAACCATTTTGAATTTTAATCCTATCCTCTAAAGCACTTGCAATCCACCCAGCTCAGTATCATCTGCAAACTTTATAAGAGTACTATTATTCACTTTTATAAGTGTATGCCATCATCTAAATCATTGATGAAGATATTGAACAGAATTGGACCCTGAACTGATCTCTGTGGGACCCCACTCGATATGTCCTTCCAGCTTGACTGTGAGCCACTGATAACTACTCTCTAGGAATGGTTTTCAAACTTGTTATGCACCCACCTTATAGTAGCTCCATCTAGGTTGAATTTCCCCAGTTTGTTTATGAGAAAGCCAAACAAGACAGTATCAAAAGCCTTACTAAAGTCAAGATATACCACATCTACAGCTTTCCCCTATCCACAAGGCTTGTTACTCTGTCAAAGAAAGCTATTAGGTTGTTCTTGACAATTCCATGCTGATTGTTACTTATCACCTTATTATCTTCTAGATGTTCGCAAATTGATTGCTTAATTGTTGGCTTCATTATCTTTCCGGGTACTGAAGTTAAGATGACTGGTCTGTAATTCCCTGGGCTGGCCTTATTTCCCTTTTTATAGATTGGCACTATATTTGCCCTTTTCCAGTCCTCTGGAATCTCTCCCGTCTTCCATTGCCCCTGGAAACTAGACAAAGAATGGGGGGCGGATTAGATATAATTTTGGGATGGGATTCAGATAATTTTCCACAATGATAGCTGACGAGAGATGGTACTTAAAACTAATCTCTGAATTCCAGGAATAGATTAATTTAATTTTCTATACTGAGCCTATTTTGTGCCATTAAGATTAAATCAAATCATATTACCTGTTAGGCTACAAACATAAATTACAGGGATTTCATTTTGACATGCAGAATATGCAGAAGTTTGGGAAAGATATCATTCCCCTACTAACTAGATTGGCGCAACTAATTTAACTCAACCACTCATTTTGTGCTTCAGGATTCATGGATTGTTAACTAAAGGGTTCTTCTTCTCCATGTCAGAAATTGGCAACATTGACTCATTGCTCTGGATTAGAAGGAAGACAGAACTGTTTTATTGCCAGCAAAAATTAAAGACCTAAGGACTTATATTCCTATTAGAATCACCATAAATACTTCCAGATTTGATGTGGAACCCTTTTTAGACCAGTGGAAGGATGCTGATTACATTAAAAGTGTTTTATATAAGTGGGAATAGGGATAAGGACAAGATCTATGATGAAAAAGGGAATGAAAATAAACCTCCCTTGCTTTCTTCATTTTTAATGTTGTCTTGGAAATTACTACTTTATATCTTTTTTTTTTTTTTACTTAGTCAAACTGTTTGAATATTTGCAGCTGCAAGTAAATTTATTCTGCTGGCTCTAACCTCACTACTGCCATTTGGCTAACTCATTTAGCCACTGAGTTTACATTACCTTTGCCAATTGACTTAACTGTCTGCCCAGTCACGTCACTTGCTTTGGCTTTCCTGGTCCCTCGGTTATTGTCCCAATTCCCCTCTCCACATCCTTTGATTGCCACTGCCTCCTTTACCTACCTTCAGTCCTTCACCATCTCCTCCCAATCTCATGCACCATCTCAGGCCTTGATGCTGTAAGATAGTCTTGCACCTGGGAAGAGAGAAGCAGGTGAAGAACTAGTATTTGTGCTCAGGCAGCGTTCAGTAAATGGGCTAGCGGCTGAGGTTGTTGCTCATTTCAATGCTCTTGACAAAGGTCTGTTGGGTCATGCAAAAACTCTTAGAGGCAATGGAGGGTGTGCTGGTTCCTTATAAATGGATTTTCAGTTGCTCTCACAATGCAGACCGATGAATAACACTCCCTGCAACATCAACCAAGGTAATGCTTACCCTAATTTTTCTGAGAATACACATTATGATTTTGCTTGATGTAGTTTCTCAGAACTGAGTCAACCCAGAGTCATTTCTGTGTGTCATCATCTGCCAAAATTTCAAACAAGATAAAGGTATTAGATTACAGGGTTCATTAAAAAACAATACTCCCACATCCATAACTGTGTCCTTTGCTTTTTTCTAGGTACCACTTTTGGTTGTGTGTGTAGAACAGCAGAGACAGAAGCAAGGGAATCTCCAACACTATTACTAATCCCTGAAGCCAGTTGTACCAAATTTTTCTCTTACACACACGACCTGAACACTAAAAGTAAATAGCAGCAGCATAAGTACAGCAAACTTTTTCTCCCTATCCAAGAGTACTATTTGCACTAGTTCATGTCACAGTATGACTTCCATGATCCCCTCTCCTCTTCACAAGTAAGTGACACAATGGTAGCGTCATCTTTCTCAGAAGAACAACATGAAAATGTGCGATCTTGTAGTGCAGTGGTTTTCAACCAGGGGTACATGTACCCCTGTGGGGTACTCAGAGGTCTTTCAGGGGGTACATCAACTCATCTAGATATTTGCCTAATTTTACAGCAGGCTACATAAAAAGCTCTAGCGAAGTCGGTACAAACTAAAATTTCATAAACAATGATTTGTTTATACTGCTCTGTTTATTATACACTGAAATGTAAGTACAATATTTATATTCCAATTGATTTATTTTATAATTATATGGTAAAAATGAGAGAGTGAGCAATTTTTCAGTAATAGTGTGCTGTGATTCTGTAAGTTTTTAAGTAAGGTGAAACTTGGACAAATCAGACTCTTGAAAGGGGTACAGTAGTCTGAAAAGGTTGAGAGTCACTGTTGTAGTGAACATTCCTCTCCAAATAGTGGCCTCTGAATGGAACAATCTGCCCCAACCCCTGAACTGTATAACTGATGGGTGGGAGTGGGTCTCTCCAGCCTCTGTAGCAGCCCTGGAGGGTGGAAAAAGTGGCTTAAAGCCACCATACCCATGGGCTGCAAGGTCTGTACTTTGCCTCTTGGAGATATGACCCATATTGATTCCCACAACTTTTGGTTGAGCTAGAGCATATCTTTTAGAAAGAAATCCAGTCTGCAAAGGGCTTAAATGTATCCTTTGGGAACACTCCTTTTTTCTCCTCCACTCCTGCTCCAACTAATTTTCTTGTACATCATGTGTGCTGGTCAGTAACAGCAATTATTAATGGGACACTGCATAGGCCAGGGGTCGGCAACCTATGGCACGCGTGCCAAAGACGGCACACGAGCCGATTTATAATGGCACGCTGCTGTCTGCTGGGGTCCCGCTCAGCCCGCTGCTGAACCCCGGCAGCGGGCTGAGCCAGACCCCGGCAGGCAGCAGCGTGCCATTAAAAATCCTGCCCAACCCAGCCCGCTCTTCTCCGCCCCCCGCCTACCGCTCTCTCTGGCGGGGGCAGATGCAAGCTTGGTTCTGCCGGCTGCTGCTGTACGGCAGGCTCCGCCGGCAGCCAAGCTTCCCCCAGCGTGCTGCATGCCCTGCCTCCTCTCCTCCCTGCCGCCGATGGCCCTTGCGAGGGAAGGGAGAAGAGCAGCCCCAGCGCCCTCGCTGCTCAGACCGGTAAGGAGGCGGAGAAGAGGCAGGGGAAAGGGGGGTAGGAGCGGGGAGTATCCCTCCAGCCCCCTGCCATGAGCCACTCAGGGGGCTGGGAGCACCCCCCTGATCCCAGCCCACCCACCCCCAGCCCTCTGCATCCCCCACCACAACCCCATCCCTGATTCTTGCACCCTCCACACATACCCAGCCCCCTCACACCTCATGCCCTGACTCCTGCACCCCCTCACACACACCCAGCCCTCTGCCCTGACCCCTGCACCCCAGCTCCCTGCATCCCCCCATGACCCCATCCCTGACTCCTGCACCCCCTCACACACACCCAGCCGTCTGCTCTGACCCCTGCACCCCAGCTCCCTGCATCCCCCCATGACCCCATCCCTGACTCCTGCACCCCCTCACACACACCCAGCCCTCTGCCCTGACCCCTGCACCCCAGCTCCCTGCATCCCCCCATGACCCCATCCCTGACTCCTGCACCCCCTCACACACACCCAGCCCTCTGCCCTGACCCCTGCACCCCAGCTCCCTGCATCCCCCCATGACCCCATCCCTGTCTCCTGCACCCTCCACACATACCCAGCCCCCCCACACCTCATGCCCTGACTCCTGCACCCTCCACACATACCCAGCCCCCCCACACCCCTGTGCCCTGACTCCTGCACTCCCCACACCCCCTGCCCTGACTCCTGCACCCTCCACACATACCCAGCCCCCCCACACCTCCTGCCCTGACTCCTGCACTCCCCACACCTCCTGCCCTGACTCCTGCACTCCCCACACCCCCTGTCCTGACTCCTGCACTCCCCACACATACCCAGCCCCCCCCCCACACCTCCTGCCCTGACTCCTGCACTCCCCACACCCCCTGTCCTGACTCCTGCACTCCCCACACATACCCAGCCCCCCCACACCCCATGCCCTGACTCTTGCACCCCCCACATCCCCACCCTGAGCACCAGGTTGGCAGCGGGCTGAGCGGGGCCGGCAGCTGGGACCCTGGCTGGCAGGAGCCAGCGGATGGAACCCCAGACCGGCAGCAGGCTGAGCCGTTCGGCCCGCTGCTGGTCTGGGGTGCCGGACCCGCTCAGCCTGCTGCCAGTCTGGGGTTCTGGCTGCCGGCCCCTTGCCAGCTGGGGTCCCAGCCGCCAGCCCCGCTCAGCCCACTGCCAACCTGGGGTTCTGGCTGCCGGTCCCTTGCCAGCCGGGGTTCCGGCTCAGCCCGCTGCCAGCCTAGGTGAACGGAACCCCAGGCTGGCAGCGGGCTGGGCAGGTCAGCGGCTTAAGATCAGCATTTTAATTTAATTTTAAATGAAGCTGCTTAAACATTTTGAAAACCTTGTTTACTTTACATACAACAGTAGTTTAGTTATATTATATATAGACTTATAGAGAGACCTTCTAAAAAATGTTAAAATGTATTACCGGCACACGAAACCTTAAATTAAAGTGAATAAATGAAGACTCGGCACACCACTTCTGAAAGGTTGCCGACCCCTGGCATAGGCTGACAGAGCAGAAGGACTGACTAGCACATAGAACTCCTACTGAAGGCACTGGACGCTGTGTGCATTGGTGTTAGATTATAATTTGGCTCCAAATAGTCATGGCAATTGTTCTATTGCCCTATAACTGCCTCCTTCAGAATAGGGTCGGGGGACAGTAAGGTCTGCTAGCCATAAATCTTTTTGATGGAGAAAGGATTTCAGTGTCCAAGTCATGCTTGCATCTTCCATGAAGAGAACATTCACTTTAAAGAAAAAAGTCTAATGTTCTTATTTTCCTGAATATCTTAAAAAATACAAAGAATCATTAGGGCCAGTTTAAGCAAAACCAGGGCCTTCTGCAAAGCTAGTAGATTCTGCCTCTAATACAAGACCCGTGGTCCAGTGTGCAAACTTCCTCAGCCCTTTGCATGCCCCAGCACCATCACCACACTTGCCCCTTCTAGTATTCCACGCTAGCTGAGAGTGAAGATGGCAGACTCACATATGCAAGACATGGGAGTGTGTCTATTCCCAAACTGCTGTGTGTACCAGGATTAAGTTAAAAGAATAGAAATAGAAGGGAGTGGGGAACTGTGATGTCAGAGCGATAAGAAACCAGAAGACTTCCTGGTCCCACAGAGCACTCAAAATTATTATCCCCATTCATAGGCGCCAACTTCCTCTCTACCTGGGGGGTGCTCGACCCCCCTCCGCTTCAGGCCCACCCCCAACCCTGCCCCATCTCTTCCTGCCCCTGCTTTGCCCCCACCTCTCTCTGCCCCCCTCCCCCCGAGCACACCCTGTTCCTGCTCCTCCCCCTTCCTCCCAGCGCCTCCCACACATCGCAGAACAGCTGATCGTGGCAGACAGGAGAGAGGGGAAAGAGTTGATCAGTGGGTCCACCAGCGGGCTGGAGGCACTGGGGGGGGAGCGGGGAGCATGGCTGCAAGTAGGTGCTAAGCACCCGCTAATATTTTTCCGTGACTGCTCCAGCCTCTGATCCCCACAGATCTCTCGGTCATCGTGAAGCACCTCCGACTCCACCCCACCTAGGCGTTGAGCAGTGGATCATAAACAGTAAAGATAACCCTGGTGTTTCAGGCTGTTCTGGATGAGGTAGTGCTCTCATGAGCCAGGGATCCCTTATGGCTGAAGATATGGCAGAAGCACATTTCCTTCTTTGCTGTAGAATCTAGGCAAAATTTTCACTTACTTTCCTTTTCAGAATGCATGTGTGTTAGGCCAACTAAGCATTATTGTATTTTCATTTCTAAAATGGCACCTAAGAGATATGCATAAAGGATTTGAAGTGAGCAATTAAGGGTAGCAGACAGTGTGGTGTGTTAAAAATTGTTGTAATGAGCCATAAAACCAGTGCCCCTGTTAAGACCATGGTTGTAATTATTTGATGGTATCCCATATGGATTCCAGTGTGGGGTGGCAGGTGACAACTAAGAGGTTGGTAGGTTTCTTTTTCCTGTACTGAAGCAGGTTCTCCTGGGGTATTTGTGTGGCCCTTTCCCTAATGTGTTTTACTTCTCTGGTGGAGTATCCTTGTTTTGCAATAGCAGTTTTAAGCATGTTTAGGGGGGTGTATATCCCAGACTTTCTCTTCAGAGCAAACTTTGTGGTATCTGAGTGCCTAGCTGTAGCTCACAGATTTTTTTTTTTTGTTTTTTTTTTTTTAGTGTGGCTGGGGTAAGTTTGGTGACTAGGTGGTTTCCTGCATATAGTCATTTCTAGGGTTATATTGATGGATACGGTGTTAGTGGCACTGACCAGGGCTGACAATATATGGGGTAGATTAAAATTTATAATAATGGTAGATATTTAATTATATTAAAATTAAAATTCTAATCACAAAATATACAACTTGTGAAAAATATGTTCTATCTTGCGCTCTACACCAGTTCTACATTATTAACCCTAATAGATGTATGTGAGTGTGACTATGTGAGAGAACAAATTAAATTCTGAAATGTATTTGGATTAAAGCAGCAACAGGAAAACTTACAGTGCCCAACCAATAAGCTACATCTTAGAAATCATGCTTATCTCTTGTATTAACTACATATATCTGGCTGTTGTCATCCTAGAATTGTTTACCCTGAGCTAATCTTCCTTCCCCTCTGTGGGACAAGATGAATAGTGTACATGGAGTCCATGCTTTGTGTTTATTGAAATAGTCTGAGATTTTTCTAATAAATAATGTGCAAATAAAAAAAATAATCTTAATAGTACAAGTTGCACAGAAGAGAGGACAAGCAAATGCAAAGAGAATGCTTAGATAAAGTCTGTATACGTGCAGGGTTCTTTCACCTCTATGATTAGTGAGAACAACAAACCTTTATCCTATTAAATTAAGAAAACTTTGCTGTGGTTGATAGGGTCATTCATATTTATTAGTTTCTCTGGAGGCAATGTTGAAGGAGCTTCTTGGATGTCACAAATTTGCATATGCATGATACCCTATGTGTCATCCAGGAGGCAATGCATCAGACAAGAGACAACCGGGGTGGGTGCTAAGATTTAAGAAGGACCTGATCTGTAGTTAGATCTCTGTGCTGTCAGGAAAATGTTAATTTCACTAGTCTCTGTTAAGGGGTATTTTTCTTCACACTTACTTTTATAAAATCTGCAGTATATGAGACTTTCTTTGTTACCCTCAAAAATCAAATTGCAGTCAGGTGGGACACACACATTACAATCCTCAGAACAATAGATGATCACTTTTCCCACAAGACTAGCTCAAATCTCTTGCTTTATCGAGACAGCTTCCATTTTAGGCAGATGATTGTGCTGCTGTTAGTATAAGCAATAACTAAAAATCCTCCATTTTAGCTGTTTTGGGGCACTACACCCCTTGCCCCCAGCATTTTTTTTTAATGGTTAGTGATTTTTAAGGTATGTTTTGTTAATACCATAGAACATCCTAAAGGTCTGGTTCTGCTACCTTTATTCAAATGGTCTTGCTGAAACAAATGGGAATGTTTACATTGTAATGTATTGCCCAGGGAAGGGAAGGATTTCAGAATCTGACTCTATACTATTCACTCTCTTGTCTACACACAATTAAAAAAAAGAAATACTTTTGAGAACTAACATTTCCACTCTTTTCAATTTTCCTGAGAACCAAACTTCTTTAAGCAAAAAACAAGGAGGAAGGTGCCAGCTTTATTTCCCAAAGAGAACAGAAACAGCTTTATGAATATAAATAAAAGGATAAGATCCTAAAAATCTTTACTCATGTGCGTAGTACAATTGATTCCAGTGGGACTACAGGGGTAAGTAAGGTCTTGCAGGAGCAGGTCCTAATTTTCTAGGAAAACTGCTTTCAAAATTAAAAAGCATTTCATGTAGCTTTCCTTGGGATTCATTACTTTAAAATGCTTTGCTTACATAACAATCCATTTCCCTTGAAATCTCCCTTGCTAGCTTTCCATGCTTTAGCATTACGTACTGCCACAAATAGGGCTGACAGACAAAATTTCTTAGTCAAATAAAATAAAATCATTTCTAGTTGTAGGTGTTTCAGAAGTGCTAATGGGACATGTTCAGTAGCTTCCTTCCTATCATGTTGTCTTAATATAATCTCCAATATGGATCTTTGCCATTACAGACTAAAACGAGTGTGCCAGGTCCCAGAGTCAAACATTTATCTAAACAAAACTTGAGTCAGTCATGTCATGTTTGTACTGCTATGTGCCAGAACACTCTCTGTCTGCCTCCAGAGTGTTGGACTTCAAAGCAGCAAATGTTCCTTATGAAAAAAGATCTAAATAGCTGACCTGATTTGGAAACTTTCCACACTTGACTATCACGGATGTGCGCACTCCCCCCTGATGGCTTTCAACCCCACAGAGAGAACTCCAACAAACACGCACGCATGCACACGCACCCCACTTTGTCTGATGATGTGAAGTGTGGCTTGTTGCCAGGCTAAGAAGTCAGTTGTTCCAGTATGCCTCATAAACTCTCCTACTTCAAAAAGGGATTAAAATTTAGAGCTTCCTTTCATAACAAAGATCTGAAAAGAAAGATATCTGCCGCACAAGATTTAAAAAATAAATAGATAGATAGAAAGGGCTAATTGCAATGGCTGCCAAGTAGGGGACAAGAGCTTAAATCATTTCATTCCCAATTTCTCCAGGCTAGCAGGGCTGGGAGCACAGTAAAGGCAACCCCTGGCAGTGGGTGAAGAGCACCACCAGTTTCTCCACTTCCTTTTGCTGATACTTGGAAAGTGACATTGTGGATCTGGAGGGAGCCTCTTCCAGCCAGAGGGAAGATTATTACAACTCAGAGTAACTATAGGAGGTGAACCTTTCCCCTTAAATAGAAAGCATCATTTACTTTATATTCACAATGCAGTGCCTTCAGCAGATCACTAAATCCATTCATTGGTGTAAACTTTCTAAGGAGAAAGCTTCATCCCCTGGGACTTTTAAAACTAAAAACCACACTCCGCAGAGCAATCCTACACCGGGAGTAGATAAACTAGATGATTGAAAGGTTTTTCCCTCTCTCTTATTCCTGTTTTTGACATGTTAGTGTTTATTTTGGTTCAATATATTTAATGGACATTTCCACTCAACACTAATTTCAATGTTTATTCCATTAACACAATGACATGATAAAGATTTACAACAATTTGATAGTCCGATATTCTTCCCCTTTTACATATCTTTAAATTCTCCTATATCTGATGTGCAATAACAGGCCTGGATATAGACCTAACCGTTATTCCAAACATGTTATTTGCAAGCTGAGTTCAGCACCTAGATAATTAGTTGTTTTCAGCGACAAGCTGTTGCAATGTTTGTTAAGTGCTGGGCAAATATTCTATTTCACTTCAAGCCAGTGAAAGATTCTGTGTGGCATAGAGCAAAACCTTACTCATTCTTTTTCTGTCACAACTCACCTTGACTTCAGTGAAAGTCTGGCTAGAATAAGAACAAAGTAAAAACTGAGTAAAGGCTTCAGGATTTGGCCTATAAGGATTACATAGTTTATATAGATACAATAACCTCCATATAATACTAAAAATGATACAGCAGCCCTTTGACAGATACCTTATCTAAAGGTTTGCCAATTTTTGGTAGCTGCAAACAAATAAAAAAAGACCAGAGCATGAGAGAACCATTCTTCTAGCAGTCCTGTTTTATCAAAGGAAACACTTCAGTTTTCCATCAGGACAATGACTGACAAAACTGAACTGCATTTACTGAGAAGCAGCCACTTCACTGGCAGACTTACCAGGCTATTATGCTATTATGGGGCTGAGTTCTCCCCAAGGCATTAATTACTGGAAATTACCACCTGAAGACTCAGCTCCCTCCTTTTGTGATTGGTTTTATGCTGCAGAGCATGGTGATGAAAAAAGCTGAGATGTCTGCACTAACCCATATCTCTGGAATAGCAGGATAATCGGACAAATCATTCCCCCTGTACTTTCACTTGTCTGGGTGAGGCTGAGGAAGAGATGATGCTATTTAATTTAAGCTTCTAGTGATTGTGGCATGGTTAACTTCAGCAAAATAAATGTGTAATTTTGGAACAGTTTACAAAGCAGCAGTAAGTTATTAGTCACAGTACTTGCTGGGTTATCGCCAGGTTTTGTAGGCAAAATACTGCTAAAAGAAAAAAGCATTAAATCTGTAGTGCTTTTCACCTACAAGAGGTCTGAGCTTGCTCCTATTGAAGTCAGGAGAAGCAGAATGGAGTTATCCATTATAATAAGTGATACAGTATCACAGGCAGACCTAATATCCACACCCATAGTTAAGGTTGCCTAAAACTTTGCATTATAATAAGCCTCTGTTTTCATTTGCTTGTAATTTCATCAGACTAATTAGTTGGGCTGAAATTTTTTTTTTTTTTTTTTTTTTTTTTTTTAATAAATGGAGATCTCCTATCTCCTAGAGCTGGAAGGGACCTTGAAAGGTCATCGAGTCCAGCCCCCTGCCTTCACTAGCAGGACCAAGTACTGATTTTGCCCCAGATCCCTAAGTGGCCCCCTCAAGGATTGAACTCACAAGGAGTATTTTCCTTACTCATTTGCGGCCTCAGACTGATTTTTCATTTTATTTCGGTTTTGTTTTAAGTGTCAGCAAAAACGCCTGAGCCTTTCCCAAGAGACAGGTACAGAAAACTGGGTAGTGTTCAGTGTTCAATATTTTCCCTAGCCTTGTCTTTGAAGAGCTTTAGTGCTTCCTTGGCTTGAAACAGGAATTTAAAACTTGGCAGAGGGAATCATCCTGGGCCAGAGGGTGACTTTTTGCTGTCCCCATGAAAATATAGCGGCTTTGTCTGAGGTACATGCCTCTGAAATCACCATACATGCTCAGTAGAGCTTATTAGGAGAGATTGAATGTTTAGCGATATTAGCAATCTGCACTGAATATGCTCCAGCCCCACAGCTGGAGTAACATACCCTTCACACTGAATGTGCTCGTAGGCATACAGCTAGAGCACTGGAGGAGGGTAGGAGATGGTTGACTGTGGCAGCCGCTGCTGCTGCTCCTTTGATTTAAGGAGGATCCACTGGGGGCCAGGCAGTGAGTGAGTGCTGCGCTTGAGAAGTGCTGGACTACAAAGTAACAGAAGTACCATAAAAGATGCTATCTCTATCTCCCCAAAAATGTGCCAGAATGGCACCCTTGAGCATTCTTGCAGGACTCGAGTACTGATGCCAGGAGAAGAGCATGAATTTTAGTCTCACTTCTTTCTTTGGTGTTAATAATTCTCTGCCTGTGCAATCTTAATTCAGTCCCCGTTGTGATACAATCTTTCATTACGTGATCTCATCCTATTTGTTCTAAAGGACCCCCGCTTCATTTCGTGGCTAGGATGGACAGTGAATGAGAAAGTACTACAAGATGAGAAAGGGCAATCTCTTCATTAAGGCAGTGCACTGGCACCTAAGAAAGCTGGCTGGTATTCCAAGTTTCGCTACCAATAACTCATCTCATGTCAGGTAGACTATTATAATACATATGTTCAAATGGGGACAAACTAAGGTTGTCCAATTACTTCTAATACAGTAGTTTCACAAAGAACAGTGGTGTTCAATGTTTAATAACGGAAAAGCATTACAAGGCAAAGAAAGACTCCTGGATGACTCCAAGAAAACACCCACCTTCCCACTATGGACTGGATTAGCTGAGCCATGTTAATTTATATCTAAAAATAAATGCAGTTCCTCATATTAATCTTTGATTATAAAGAAGAGAATTGTATATGTTGTTTGTGTATTTATTTACAGGGTCTGAGCGACAGAGTAAGAACTGACCCAACCCTTTAAGGATTTGAAAGAAGTTGGTTTTGAATTTTCTCAGCTGAAAGTAGATGCAATGAACTTCACAAAAAAGTTACTTTTCCTGCAGTATTTCCAGCTGCACTGAAACTAGGAAGCACCAGACATCAACCAAGAAAACTTGGGGTAACAATCAAAAGGGTCTGAGTGACTTATTTTTCAAAGTCAAAGTCACAGACCCATTTTCAAAGGCCTTGGCTACACTGGCGCTGTACAGCGCTGCAACTTGCTGCGCTCAGGAGTGTGAAAACGCCTCCCCCCCCCCGAGCACAGCGAGTACAGCGCTCTAAAGCGACAGTGTAATCAGAGCCTGCAGCGCTGCATGCTCACTCGCAGCGCTGCAAGCTATTCCCCTCGGAGAGGTGGAGTACTTGCAGCGCTGCGAGAGAGCGGCGCGACTACACTCATGCTTCACAGCGCTGCCGCGACAGCGCTGCCGCGGAAGTGCTGAGAAGTCCCGAGTGTAGCCAATGCCAAAGTCACTTGGATGCCTAGCAACCTAATCCACTGGAATTTAGGCTTCTAAATGTCTAAGTGACTTTTGGAAATGGGTCTTAGACTCCTAAGTCACGTAAGATACATCTGCACAGCATTCTGGAGTGAGCGGGAGCGCGCCTCCCAGACTATGTCAAGAGACTTGGGCTAGCAGGGCTTGCACTAATGCTCTAAAAATAGCTGTAAACAACCCTTTGAAGTTGTGACTCAGGCTGGAGCTCGGGCACTGAAGCCTAGGAAGGGGGCAGGGCTGGCAAATTCAAAGCACTGTCTATACAACTAGTTTTAGAGGGCTAGTCCAAGTCCCACTTCCTGAGGAAGAGCTGTGTATGGCTCAAAAGCTTGTCTCTCAACAACAGAAGCTGGTCCAATGAAAGATATTACCTCACCCACCTTGTCTCTCTAATGAACAGGCCAGTTAATGGTCAGGTATCAGCAAGGACAGAAGAACAAAGTGTCTGCATATGACCAGTGCAGAACTAACAGACCAACACAAAACAAAGAACCTTTAATAACCTTTGACGAAACTAGCTGCAAATTTATGCAGATTTATGCTTCCATAGTCTGGGGCTTCAGAAGCTCCCAGGCTGGAGCCTGCAACGTACATCCTCCCTCCTTGACGGTTGAGCTGCTCTCTTGTATCTTGGTGCTCCAGGGGAAGCATGCCCAGCAAGGATGAGGGGGTGTGGCTTCCTCTGCCCAGAGTGTGGAATTAACCCCTTCCTGCCCAGTGTGGGGCAAGCACACCCCATCACAGGGTGATACAGGGAAACTGTAGCTGCAGCTCCATAGCTCACCCAGCTTGTAAGCCAGCTGAGCGTGGAACTCAGATTCCATCTTCCCTAGCTTAGCATTTCTCTTGGAGGCAAAGCAAGGGGTTGGCAACATAACCGAAAACCTGTGCCATCCCCTGGAGGAAATAGAGGGGGTTGAAAGGTTTCTCCCCACTCTGCCACAGCAATTCAGGAGAGAAATGGGGGAGGGGAGCACAGATGGACTGGATTTAGGGATGGGGTATCCCTGAGAGGAGAAGAAGAAAAGCACAGACACAGAGGTTGTCTTAAGTGTGTGGGGGGGGTGTTATGCAGGCTAGCATCCTGAGAGGGAAGGAATAGAGTAGGCAGAGGCTCAGGTTGGTACCTGAGAGAAGGGAAACCCAGATGTCCTGGGATGTCATGAATATACTTGTGCCACTATAAAGATGTGCAAAACATTCTTTTCTGTGTTCTGCATCACTACATTTAAGGATTCTCCTTGCTTTTCTGCTGCAATACAGAGGTGTTCTGAGGCAGTTCCCGGGGGCACACACAGGTGCGCTTTCTCTCTCATGCAGACCTTACATTTGTTCTTTCTTACTTTAATCTAAAACAAAACATTCAGAGTGTAAATTCAGATTTGTATATAGAAGGTACAAACAGGAAGATATTGTACTGTTGGAGGCTGGTGAAGGAGGCCAGGGGAATAAGAGCTAAGAGGGTAGACAGCATCTTTGACATTGCAGCAGGTCTGCCTCCCTCTCCTGTTATGATATCTGCTTGTCGATATCAAGGAGCCTCCTCAGCCACATAAGATCTGGACGAGGTCTTACTGACCCCATCATTCAATTTTCCCAGTGGGTGAATCCTGCTTCATTGAAAATCAATGGGAGTTTTTCCATTGACTTGAATGAGTCCAAAATTCTTAAATCTGCCAATGGAAGTTCCACAGCTCAAAGCATTAAAGAAGATGTTGTGTCTTATCCCTGGAACACGATAAAAATGGACAAAGAAAATCAAGGGTGGCAAGTTGACACAGCCTGTATCATAAGCAAGGGAGCAGTAGGAGATGAAAGACAGGATGGAGGCAGGGACAAAAAATGTGGAGAGCCTTTAAGGTGATGATGAGGCATTTGAAAGGGATGCATGAGACAGAAGGCCATACAGGGATGCAAGAAGGGGTGGGAGATTCAAAATGGCAGGCAAAGCGTTCACAAGAAGCATGTTGGGTAGGCTTGAGAGTTGTACTGCAAGAAATGGGAAAGCCAGCTAGCATTTAAAGTGTTCCGTTTATGCAACATTTCTGGACAAAATATTTACATATTTTCTTGAAAGTTTGTCAGTTTTCTTGCAAGAATGAAAAGGCTGTTGCACTGGGTGTGGTATCTAGAGAAGATGATAGGGGACTGGGCAGTAGGAAAGTTCTGTTGCTCATGTAACAAGAAATTGCCTCATATTTATCATTGGAATCACCCACTTTAAGTGGGAGATGTAAATCTCTGTGCATCCTTTCTCCTCCTCTAGTTTTATTTCAAGAGGAGGCAATGCTGGTTTCTAACATACCAATATTTCTAACATACCAGCTCTGTTCAATAGGTGTTTCCAACATTGGGTACCAGAGGGTAGACAACCCTCTGGCTGCTGCTACTGTTTTAAAAACCATGTCATCTACCCATCGTGGAAGCAAGTTTAATAAAAAGATGCTCCAAACTGTGCCAGCAGCCAACAAGTTGTCTACACTAGGGCTCCAAAAGTTGTTAACACTGGCACAAAAACATTCCTAGTGTAGAAAAAGATTAGGATTCACTCTTTTTGTCACATTGTGACAGAGACATTCTTTCCCCATCCTCTGATGCCCCAGGAACTGCTCAGGTCCACTTTCTTTTAGCGTTCAGTCTGTATTGTATTCTAAATCCTTCCACCAACACCAGTTCAGAACATTACAATTTTTAATCTCCACATCTTTCAGTCCCTCTTTACCAGGGCCTTAGAGGGGAAAATGAGATCTCCATGTCTTGGGACCTCTTGCAGTCTAGACCCAGCTAGCCATGTTCTCCCACTTGTAACATTTCCTTCCTGGCTTTTATCAAGTTAGCTAGCTGAGGGCTAATTAGTTCCTTATCTCCCCAGCCTTTCCTTCTGATTAGCTATTTTCTCAGTCAGACGTCACCACAGAAACTAATTGAGGCTACAGTGATCAGAGTGCTGATGCATCTCTCAGACCTCAGCACTCTGTCGCACAGGTATGACAGATCTCCTTTCCCCTCACCCTCAAATGTAACAAATTTTCTCTAGACACCATTTTGGAACAGATAGCAAAGACTTCATTTTAAGTCAACTGTGCTATCAAGAGACAGTTCACTATAATAGGGTTATTTGTCCACAATACATATGGTAGGGTGTTTTACTGCAATATATTAAAAGGAAATCGATACAGTCAACATTTTCCAAAAGCCTAGAGAATTCACTAAAGAATTCCAACTATACACTGCATTATATATGAAATTCTGGGTTTAAAAACAGGTAATATTTCATAGATTTAGGTATGTAAGAATAGTAAATGGATACTTACTGTGCACTAAGTAAGAATACCATTGTACATATGGATCAAAATAAGCATATCCCCATGACCTAATTTTAAAGCGCACAGGTTCAAAATAAAAATCTGAAAAAACTTGTTTCAGATAGCATTTATCCTCTCCAGATGGACACTAGTTTCAGAAGTTGTACTACAGTGCTTTCTGTTTCTGTCATGATCAAAGGAAACCGTGTGCAGCGAGAAGTGGAAAAATGTTTTCCAAACAATTTAATTTTAAATCCAACACCAGCAGCTATGTTATTAAATGTAGCTTTAACTAACAATAAGCCCCATCCTGGAAGGCCTGAGAGTTCAGAACTCCCCAACAGACTGAATGGCAGTTCCTTGCATAGAAGGACTTTCAGGATGGGCTGTAAGTTCTGACATGTTGCATTCACACAACATTTTATTCCTACCAAATTTATTCTGGCAGAAAGAAGATTAACAGATAAGGCTAAGTCACCTGAATTTTCACACACTTGTTCATCACATATGTATAGCAAATTACAACAAAATTGTAAAAATCGAGAAAAAATTCAACATAATTGCCACAGCAAAGTTATATCCACATTCAGAACAGTGGTTTAAAGTTTAACTTGATTGCAAGTTAGGTATAATAATAGATGAAATGGAGTGAGTGTCACACACTTTGTTAGATGTGTTTAAAACCTAAATAGAACTAGGGACTCAATTTAGCAAAAGTCTCTCTCTGGCTTCCATGCAGTAATAACTCCAAAGTATTTAGTTCCATGTCCTTGAGCAATGAAGATCCCAGATGGATTCTTTCATTAAAAAGGGCCCATAAGATAGTTTTGTCTAGCTTATTTATAAACCCAAATACTTTAAATTTTTCATTAAATCCAAATATTTTTCTTTAACCCTCAGCTACATCCATAAGAGAAAGAATGAAAATAAGTACTGATAGGCAAAACTAAGACAGCTTTGCAAAATGTCACGTTAGCCAAGGCAAAAATGAAAGCCAGGAGTTGGCCCCATTTTATCTCAAGTGCTGAAGTTCAGGGGAGATTAATTTAATTTTCCATACAAAGCCAGTTTCATGCCATTAAGATTAAATCAAATAAATATACTGCCTGCTAAACTGTAATTGTAAGTTACAAGGTGTTTCATTTTGACATGTTATATGAGAATATATACGCAGAAGTTTGGAAAAAGAACAGGAGTACTTGTGGCACCTTAGAGATTAACAAATTTATTAGAGCATAAGCTTTCGTGGGCTACAGCCCACTTCTTCGGATGTAGCCCACGAAAGCTTATGCTCTAATAAATTTGTTAGTCTCTAAGGGGCCACAAGTACTCCTGTTCTTTTTGCGGATACAGACTAACACGGCTGCTACGCAGAAGTTTGGGACAGATGATATTCCCATGCTGTCTAGATACACCCAACTGATTTAATACTCCACCACTCATTTTGTACATTGGGACTCATGGATTTCAAACTAAAGGTTTCTCCTTCTCCATGTCAGAAATTGGCAACATTGACTCATTGCTCTGGAGCGGAAGGAAGACACACCTGGTTTATTGTTTGGATAAAGGTGTTGGGCTCTATATAATGAACAACATGAGGTGGTTATGGAATAATCTTACTGGCCAGCTTTTGCTTATATAAGGGTTGTTCAATTCGCTACTTATTCATTTATAAAATGCACCTATCCCACATACAAGATGCATGTACAAACTGTTGTACAAAATCCCTTGTTATGTATGGGGCCACTGAAGTTCAGGGGATACTACGAAAGGTTCTATTATCAGCCTCTCAAGCAAGAATTACAAGTTTGTTAGGCCTTAGCTATACAGAGAATTCACCATGACTACAGCAATCAGTAGCCAGGCACTCTAAGGGTGAAATCCAAGCTTCATTGAAGTTAATGGCAACACTCCCAGGATTTCACTCCTAGTGCAGAATTTATCTATCCATTGTACTTATATGTCCCTCATTACTCATAGCTCAGGACAATCTTTAATGCATTTATCCTTGCAATATCCCTGTAAAGTATGAAAGTATTATAATCTCCATTTCACAGATGGGGAACTGAAGAATAGACAGTCTAAGGGCTTGTCTCTACACGAATAACTAGACAGTAGCAAGCTGGGGTGTGAATCTGCTCCACACTAACTGCCATGGACTAACTACTCATGTGCACCTTGCTGACGTGCATTAAACAGTTCGTTAATGAGTTTTGCTCTACTCCTTTTTCAAAGAGGACTGGATAAAGAGCATTGACAAACTATTATTGTGAATCAGCAAGGTGTACATATACAGTTAGCCCAGGTAGACCAGCGCAGGGTAGATTCACACCCTAGCTTATTGGGAACTAAATGTTCATGTAGACAATGGGTTTCAATGGGAGTCAAGCTCCTAAATACCTTTGAGGAGCTGGCTCAAAAGGCAGTCTTGTGGAAAAGCAGAGAATTGAATAAGGTCGACCAAGTCAGCATCGTGAGCATTGGGCCATCCTTCTTCCTTCAGGTAGATAAGGCCTTAGCATGAAGACAGAACTGCCCCCAAAGCATACAGGTCCGTGTTTCTGTACATCAGCAAGGCAGCGTTTGGAAACTTGCACTGCCAGTTCTGTGCTTCACCTGATTTAAAGAATAGGACCCAAAGCTATAAACCTATCATCTTTCATGAGCACTATACTTCATTTAAAGTGAATTATAAATTCGTTTTAAATTTGTTTAAACAATAATCAAGCTATGCTAATATATTCATGTGTTTTTGTGCCATAATGCAGCAAGTCCTGGTGACCTGACTGTGGTTTACATCAAATAAATGTTGACAGTGAATAATAAAACTCAAGTCATCCCAAGTTAAATATTTATACTTTGATCTGAAACGGAACAGCTTTCCTGTGACATTTTAGTGTTTTATATTTCCTTCTGTGTGTTTAAAGGCAGAAGTCTAAATACCAGTCATTTAGTGATGATAGCTTTCTATATATTACAGCTACTAATGTTTTTAGCTCTTTTCACAGCAGATTTTAATTTGAAATGTGATTTGTTTTTCCCCACATTCTGTTTTTTAAATTGGATTTATGAAATTGCAGGAGATGTAATGGATTAGCTGATAGTTGAAAACAATTTTAAATCAGAATTGGAACGAGCTCCTACAATGCCTTCTAGCCTTCTAAAAATCCAGTTCCATATTGTGTTGCTAAATAAAGTGGCCAGGTGTTTTTTTTAGCTTTCATTCAGATGCAGCAATTAGAGATAAATTAGCTGTATATCTGTGATCATTAATTTCATCTAAGGAGCTGCCTTATGATGAGTTAAAGTTCTGCTTTTAGTAAATTCTGAGCAAGAAATATATTTCTAGTCCCTAGTGTTATTACAGTAGCCTATACACAGTTGGAATATAAATCCATAATTCAGCTGCCTACATTCTCTCTTCACCTATCCCAACCCTCAGAGAAGAAAACATGTAATAATAAAACTAAAAGCCCTTCAAGCTTTGCATTAAATCGATGAGTGTATGCACACACAGTTTTCCAATTGTTTATGTGTTTCATTATGTGCCTATGCTTATTTGGAATCTTAGCCAGATTCAATGGACTATTCGATGACACATGCTAAGACAGAGTACAGTAATTTATATCACTGGGTAAGAAGCAATAGCCACATTTGTCTTACTCTCCAAACTTTAATATAAAAAATAGTATTCCTGGTGGTTAAAGTTAAAATTAATAGTTCCAGTAATTAACCAAAATTATTTACAGATAATAATGCTCTCTCCCCTCCCAACTGCACTGGAAGCTGCGTATGTGCAAATATATTCAAAACCCTCCTCTCTGCAGCTGTAGGAATTTAGGCCTACATCATATCTGAGATCCATCCAGAACTCTCTACCCGTGCAGAAGAATGGGGGAAGTCAGCCCCCACTACAGGATATTGTTTCACTTTCCCAGGAGCCTGCCGATGGTTCCATGCAATTGGGACCTGCACAGGGAGAGGAGGTAAACTAGGGGGAGTGAAAACTACAGAGTTTAGGCAGGAAAGACAACACAGCCCCAGTCTCTCATCTTTGTTATGGCCCTTCCACTGCTGTTCAACACTGTACCTCTTTCTGCAATACTTCTACATTCTTTTGGATGTGCATATCAGGCCATTTTAGTAGGAGTGGTTGAACCAGCTGAAGCTGGAAGTTTCACAAAGTTCAGACTATTCTCAAATTAAATTGGAATTCATTAATCTTTTTCCCTAGAAATTTATTTTAACTCTAGCTAAAACAGTATTCTCTGCTCAGTATTTGGGAACGACCCACACCCTTAAAGCTAGACTGGCACAAATAGATGCCCTCAGGGCACCAAATTGCCCCAAATTTCCTGGTGCCCTACGCAGCTGCGTGCTGCTCCACAGACAGTCCAAGGTTCCCTGGCCGGCTGAGCCAGCCAGGAAAGCTGTCCCCGCCCCTGCTCCGCCTCTTCCCCAAAGCTCCTGCCCCTGCTCCACCCCCGCCCCGCCTCTTCCCACCCCTGCTCTGCTCCAGCCCTGCCCCCACTCCACCCCTTCACCTGAGCTACATCCCGGGGGACTGCAGCAGGGGTCAGGTTCGGCCTGCACTCACTGCGCGGCGGGAAGTGGAGTGACCCAGCCCCAGCCTGCTCTGCTCTGCCGGCTTCCAGCCGCGCTGCTGGTGAGTGCTGGGGTGCGGTTCCCCCTCGCCCCCAAAGTCTCAAGGCTGGGAGCCAGAGAAGTGGAGCAGAGCGTGTTGAGGCCAGGTCACTCCACTTCCCGCCGCCCCGTGAGTGCTGGGTCAGGCCCGACCTGCAATCACCAGGCGGCGGGAAGTGCAGCGACCTGGCCCCAGCCCGCTCCGCTCCACCGGCTTGTGCTGGGTGGCGGTTCCCCCTCCCCCCAAGCTTGCTCCTGCCACCCCACGGAGGCCTGGGCCCAGCCCCTCCCCTCAGAGGCCTGGGGCGAGCCCCCCCTTGCAGGGGGGCTGCGTAGGGCACCAAAATGTCTAGGGAAGGCCCTGGATGCCCTATATGTATCTCAGAATCAAAGAAATGTAGGGCTGGAAGGAACCTCCAGAGCCCATCTAATCCATCCCCTTGAGCTGAGGCAGGAACAAGTGTACCCAACACCATTCCTGAGAGGTGTGTCTATCCTGTTCTTATAAGCTTCCAGTGACAGGGATTCCACAACCTCCCTTGGAAACCTATCCCAGTACTTAACTATCCTTATACATCTACCCTTCTAGCTAGAAAGTTTTCCCTAAAATTGAACCTAAATCTCCCTTGCTGCCAGGGCTGGCTCTAGGCACCAGCCGACCAAGCATTTGCTTGGGGTGGCACCTCAGAAGGGGCGGCCAATGTTGGGGTGGCGGGGGGTACTCAAGGAGTTTTTTTTGTTTTTTGTTTCAGCCGGGCAGCGCGGGGGTGTTTCGGCGGCGTGGCGCTGGGGGGGGGGCGGGGGCTTCGGCGGCACTGGGGGGGGCGGGGGTTTGGGCGGCCCGGCCCGGCGCTCGGGGGGGAGACGGGGGGTTGAGTGGCCTGGCGCTCCGGGGATTTGGGCGGCCCAGCACGGCCCTGGGGGGGGTGGTTTGGCCGGCCCGGCACTCCGGCGGCCCGGCCCTCGGGGGTTTGGGCGGCCCGGCGCGGCGCTGGGGGGGGGGGGCGGCCCGGCGCGGCCCGGCACTGGGGGGGGGGTCGGAGACGCGGGCTTGGGGGGGAGGGTTGGGCGGCCCGGCGCAGCCCAGCACTGTGGGGGGTGGGGGGGTCGGCGGCGCGGCGTTTGGGGCGGGGGGAGGGTGTTACAGCAGGGCGGCACTCTTCTTTTTTGCCTGGGGTGGCAAAAAAGTTAGAGCCGGCCCTGCTTGCTGCAGATTATGTGGATTAGTTCTTGTCCTACCATCAGTGGACATGGAGAAAATTTATCACCATCCTCATTATAACAGCCCTTAACATAGTTGAAGTCCTATCAGGTCCCCCCGTCCCCTTTTCTCAAGACTAAACATACCTAGCTTTTTTAGCCTTTCCTCATAGGTCAGGTTTCCAAACCTATAAAACATTACTACTGCTCTCCACTGGACTCTCTCCAATTTGTCCACATCTTTCATGAAGTGTAGCAGCCAAAACTGAACACAATAATCCAGCTGAGGCCTCACCAGTGCCAAGTAGAGAGAACAATTACCTCCCATGTCTTTTATGTAACTCCTATTAATACACCCCAGAATGATATTAGCCTTTTTTGCAACTATATCACACTGTTGTAGTGGATCACAAACTGAATATGAGACAATCACTAAATCCTTTCCTGCAGTACTGTTGTCTAGCTAGTTATTCCCCATTTTGTATTTGTGCATCTGATTTTTCCTTCCCAAGTATAATACTTTGCACTTGTCTTTATTGAATTTCATCTTGTTGATTTTAGACCAATTCTTCAATTTGTCAAGGTACTTTTCAATTCTAATCCTGTCCTCCAAAGTGCCAACCCTCTCAGCTTGGTGTCATCCACAAATTTTATAAACACACTCTCCACTCTAATGAAAATAGTGAATAGTTCTGGACCCAGGACAGATGCCTGCAGGACCCCACCAGATACATCCTCCAAGTCTGACAGCAAATCATTGGTAACTACTTTTTGACTAAGGTTTTTTCAACCAGCTGTGCATCCACCTTATAATAATTTCATTTAGACCACATTTCCCTATGAGAATGTATGTGGGACTATCAGTGGGAGTATATATATTCTGTGTTGTTTACATTTTAATATATTACTATTCATTATTGTGATAGTGCACACAGGCTCCAGTCAGGGATCAGGGCCTCACTGTTATAGGTACTGTATACACATATAATGAAGAGAGTTCCTGTCCCAAGGAGTTAAATCTCCTTTTTCCATATTCTCCATTTGTTTTCTCTCACCTTGCTTACCTCTCCATTTTTTAATTAAGCCATTTCTGTACATCCCTTCTCTTCTTCCTCCTCACCCCAGGTCTCTAACTAAGCAGAGCATAAACCAAATAACCTCTGAGTTCCAACTGAACTTTCAGGTTTGCAGAGTATAATCTTGGTCCTATAGAGTCAGTGATATATCATATGTAATATTCAGGCCATTTTGCAATTACACTAAACAGTCTCCTCTCCCTTTTTATAAGGTCTGCAAAGAACTAAAAACTAAGACATTGTAAAACTGATGTACCTTTTCATTCTGCAGATATTCTTCTTTGATGATTTGTTCAGTATTTTTCTTTCTTCTGCCTTCAAATGCATTTCCATGTATTAGTCAGTGCTGGCAGTACCAAAATGATCTAAATCTTTTTTATATTACCTTCACTGTTTTTCACTGTTTACATTGCTCTTCGTTATTTACTTTTCCTCCCAATTTTGGTATCATTTGCAACCTTGAAAACCTTTTCTTCAAAACCATCAGCCAAAGTCATAAATGCAAATAATAAAAACCTGACAACTACATGTTCGTGTTACTTATTTACAAAAGCAGATACAAAAGAATTACTCTCTCCTATGTCCTTATCATGTTATTAATTCCATACTATTGCTCTTTAAAGGGGAAGGTTTTTTTCCCCTTTATGTTTCCCCATTGATTATACATGGTAGCTAAAATGCTTTTAATATATACTCCTTGTGATACTGGCAGAGCAGGTGCCAGTTCATGCTAAGGCCGCAGACCTCACTCTCAAATGCATAGCTGGAAAGCAGTCTGGTTTACCTGTGTATTATGACCTTAGGAATAACATAGGAATCTGCATGCATTGATCTCATTTATAACCTCTGTATCCCATGGTATGAGTGTTTGCTTTAAATGTCTGTAATTGCAGAACTTGTCAAACAGGCAAAGAAACATTAATTAAGGTAAAGTGATCATCCTACACACAAGATTGCCTCGTTTGCCTTCAATGGGCCTTGTGTAGCATCAAAAGATACAGACCATGTTGGCTGCATTCCTCACTTCCTCTAGGAAGGGAGGACCTGCGCATGATCTCATCCCATCAGCTTGGATCCTGAGGTGAAGGGGGATAAAACCCCTTGACAAGGAGAAACTGGGATCTCTATGCTGTCTGGACTCTGAGGGGCAAAGATTCTTAAATGTAAGCAAGAGATCCCAAAGCTGCTTGGCATAGGTTAGCCCTAAAGGACATATAGAGCTGCTTATTATAGAAGCGTATATTACAGTCTTCGATTTTAAAAGGTAACATTTGTGTACGTATGTTTCCTGTTTTAACTTTGTAAACAACTCTTTTTTTTTTTTTTAAGTTAATAAACCTTTAGTTAGTTTGCTATAGGCGTTGTCTTTGGTTTGAGATTGGAGTACAATTGACCTTTGGGACTGGGAGTAACCTGTATATTATTGTGATTTTTGATGTAAAGGGACCATCTATCCCATAGTCCAGCTTCCCTCGGTGGCAAGACAGACTGGAATGCCCAAGGGGACTGTCTGTGACTCCATAGTAAGACTGTTATAGTGCTTTAGGAGTTCACACATTACTGGCTGGTGAAATCTAATTATAGATACAACCATTTGGGGTGTCTGCCCTGCTTTTTGACAGTCTGCCCTGAGGTTGACACTCTTAGTCATGAGCCACTCCAGACAGCATGACATTCCTTATTTCTTATTTTAGTTTTATGAGATTTCTTTTTTCCAAACACCTCCTGCAATCCATCTATTTTTCAGCTCTCCCACTATCCATGATCCTGCATACTTGCTTCTTGACACATAATGGCTTTTGTTGTGTAGACATGTTGGGAACGGTCATTTTCCTCTTTAAGCATTTAACTCCTGTAATGATTCATGTAAATGTCATGCACCAACTGAGGAGACAATCAAAACCCCTTTGATTTTACTAGCATGTATGGGCCTAGTAAGAATTGTTCTTCAACCTCACTTTCCCCCCCTCCACCCACCCTCTCCCCAAAGTAGGGGTCAAGTTCTTCCATGGAAGTTATGGGTACGTATTGGAGGGAAGTCAGTCAATGAGTGTGATCGGTACATATCCCAAGGAATATCCTGTGCCATAGTATTGACCTGAGGCAGTAGTACCAGTACAAGGGCATACTGCCATTTTCTAACCATGGTGCTTCTGTGAAGTACTCTTTAATCCCCAAAGAAACCGTTTTAGTGCAGTATACCTGCTTAAGTCACTTGCAGTGATTACGGGTAAAAGGGTAACAATTTATGAGTATTCTGGAGTAGGGGCACCCTTGGCCCTGCCCAGAGTTGCCCCACAGAGAAACAGAGGTAAACACGCATGAACCACTGAGCTCTGTCCTCTCTGTGCATTGCAAGTCATTTTCATGTGGGGCCAGGAGGGAAAATTAAAGGTGGGCAAGTACCAGGCCGAAGTGAATCAGAGTGGGGACTCAGATCCTTTCATCACTTGGTTCAGCTGGGGTACTGTGTACATAGAGAGATTCCCCTACTATGGGGGGCAAATACTTTACATGCAGATGTATTGTGTCAAATAGGCATGCTAGGGGGTAAATCGAGTAGTTAGCATACCAAAATTCTGTAATGTAGAGAAGATCGTTGTGGAATGGTGGATGGACAAAAGATGTTGTTACTTGACTGTAGATTGAGGCTAAAATATGGTATGCTGTGGTCTCGACCATAGAAGGTAACTGGAACGTGGGAGAGTTGTGTGTATATATGGAGAATATGAGGCATGATATTGGTGCCTCTGGATAATAAAGTGTTGATGAATGTTGTTCAGTTGGTGATTGGTGGGTTTCAGTTGTGACTGTATCGTATAGTAGAAGTATATATGACGTAGGGTGGGTGGGTACAAGAGGTAATATACAGGTTAAAGCTAGGTGTTGGCACAGCAGAAGTGTTAAGGTAGCTTTTGGGATATGCAATCTAGTATGTTACACCTGTACATTTATTTAGGTGACTGCAAGTGTATCTATATATTCATCTACCGTCTCTGAGTGCTGTTTCTATACATGGAAATGCTTAGGCTTTTTACTGCAAAGTTCTCTGGTATACAGGCATAGTCCCAACTTTAAAGTTTTTTGTCTGTTACTTTTCTTCACAGCATAATGTACTTTATGTTAATTCAGACAGTTCCAGGAACCAGAATGATGTGACCTAACTCAGTTACTTGAGACATGTCTTACCTGGAGGTGCTCCCTTTCATTTTCCTCTAAGGTCCTGGAAGAGCTGCTGTATTTTTTCATAAATTCATTTACCTTTCCCAGCTTTCCAGACGCTTTGCCCTACCACAGAAAAGCAAAGGCGCTAAAAACAGGGTCTGGGATCTGGCTGGGAAATTACACATGAAGACACTAATTCGCGTTTTCATAAATGTACATATTATCTTGCTATTCAAGTGACAAACGTGTTATTGAACAGAAATGGTAAAGCTCATAGAGGTACTTAGCTAGCTTGTATTGATACTTGCCCTGCAACATGCTATGTTCCTTTCCCAAATTATTTTTGCACCCTATGCATTCTCAGAAGCATCAATCACTGCTACACATATGTATTGTTTTGCAATTAGCGAAAGATAATAGAGCGCAGGCTGGAATAAAAGGTTAATGTTATTCTGACATCCTTTCCAAGGAAGTGATAAGGGTCAGTGAATTTTTTGGCAGTCTTCCTCCAGCTTTTGAGAAGCACTGCTCTGTGCTACAGAAATCACACTGCATATTAGAGACGGAGGAGGAGGAGATCATCTCCAGGGTCATGCCTCCAAAGATCACAAGTGTAGCTGCTGGAACCAATCTAATTTAACTGCTAAATTAAACATGTTTACTGCCTCAGGGACCTCCATGAAAGAGAGGTAAAACTCTCCTGTTTCTTAAAACTGTGAAAGTATAATACAGCATGTTAGAAAGAGTGGCCTAGAAATTGTTTTCCAAAATCATGTTCTGTACATTGCTCTCTACATAACAAATGATGTTTTATGAAATGCAACCAGAGTTCCTTTTTACTCCTGTATGAGACCAATACAGATTTTGATTCAAAACAAAGGGGGTCAGAGAAAGAGATTGCTGACCCACTAATTCCCAGAGATACCGTGCATCAAACTGTATTACTAACATTTTTCCACAGAGCTAAGAGTGTTCAGAAATAGGTTCTAAATAATTGACAAGGGCTCCCATTCTGTGTGGTCACTGCACATTTACAATCTGATACACCTGTCCTTGTTTTATATTATTGACTTGTTTTATACACATTCACTGATACAAATCCCCATAAAATCCATTATGGAAATTGCTAATAATTAGTAATAATGAAGAAAAATTATTGCATCCCAATCACCGCTTACTTCTGTGATTAGAGTTTGAGCATAATGTAAGATAGAGGAAGGTGAGTAGGTCGATGCCCACTTATTTCCTGGAGAAAGGTGGTCAGAACTGATCAAATCATCACTTACATTTTGGCAACATTCAGGTTTTCAGATGGACAGATGAGGATTACCTCAGAAACTACACAACCTCTATGCCCTACAAATGATCCACATCTTCTTTTGAAACGAGGTTAAGCTTGAAACCTCCCATTCAAATTTTAGATAATTGGCAGAGTGCTCAGAAGAAAATCTAATGTGTCTGCTGGCAAAGCACCAGGACCTGTGCCATAGGGATTGCATCACTGCCTCTGGCTTTCTACTGGGCATCAGCACTGAGTATGAGAGAAAAGGAATGAGCGTGGTTTGCTTTAGTTCTTAATTTGGAGACCTTTATTTGTGTGAATAATATCCCAAAATGCTGGTTTTAAATAATGAATACAACTGCTGTTTCATTAGCAAACACTGAAGGTGAATGCAGGTTTAGTTGAACAAGATGAACTTCATTAAACCCTGTACCCTGCTGTCCATGTGGCTGAGTTGCTTCCAACCTACCTCCCCATGTTGCCTGGTGTCCTATTAATAATAGATCCTCCAGGGAAGTGGTTCTCAACCTTTCCAGACTACTGTACCCCTTTCAGGAGTCTGATTTGTCTTCCGTACCCCCAAGTTTCACCTCACTTAAAAACTACTTGCTTACAAAATCAGCCATAAAAATACAAAAAGTGTCATAGCACACTATTACTGAAAAATTGCTTACTGCTCATTTTTTACCATATCATTACAAAAATAAATCAATTGGAATACAAATATTGTACTTGGTGTCAAGTATCAGGGGGTAGCCATGTTAGTCTGTATCTACAAAAACAACAAGGAGTCTGGTGGCACCTTAAAGACTAACAAATTTATTTGGGCATAAGCTTTCGTGGGTAAAAACCTCACTTCTTCAGATGCAACAGAAATGAGGTTTTTACCCACGAAAGCTTATGCCCAAATAAATCTGTTAGTCTTTAAGGTGCCACCAGACTCCTTGTTGTTTTTGTAAATATTGTACTTGCGTTTCAGTGTATAGTATATAGAACAGTATAAACAAGTCAGTGTATGAAATTTTAATTTGTACTGACGTCGCTAGTCCTTTTTCTGTAGTCTGTTGTAAAACTAGGCAAATACCTAGATGGGTTGATGTACCCCTGAAAAACCTCTGTGTACCTCGGGTTGAGAACCACTGCTTCAGGGAACATGGGCCCTCTGATTCCAGTTCAACTGACCAAGACACATCTTCCATATTTTTCCAAGCTATTTACTATAACAAAACAAAACAAAAATTGATGCCTAGACCACCCTCCCTTGTCCCTTTGGCAAGACATGTTAGGACATAGCAGAGTTGGAGTCTTGTCTTTACCACAGATTCAGCTGGTTACATGATCTTTGAGACAGCTTGGTCTCCTCAACAGGTGACCACACTGGGAGTGATCTATCTCACTCTCTGTCACCTGTCCCCAAGTCTAACCACCTGTCTCTCTCAAGTCTCCTTCCTGCCTGTGGGGTTGCCTTCTGGATGGTTTTTTGTCTATATTCTGTGATGATCTTTATGGGCTCTCTCTGGGTGTTGTGTTTGTTGGCTTGTAAGTGCCTCCTGTTCCCTTGGATCACTTCTCCCTTTTCTGCAGTCATCTTATATGACCTGGTTGCCACTGCACCCCTCACGACTAATCCCTCCTTCTGGTGACTCTGTAATGGCTGGATCCTCACGGGAGTGCCTGCCTCCAGGGCTGCTAGGCCCTTGGCTGATCTGTCTGTCATACTCTTGTGCCTAGTTTCACTAATTGTTGGCCATCTCCTCTTAGTGGTGTCTCCAGCCTTCTGGTTGCACGGGTCTCCCATCAATAGTAGTTGGCTTTTGGTCGTTCGTCCCATGAGTTCCTGAGCTGCACTGTTTTGTCACCCCTGTGATGGGGTATTCCTCTGTGCAAAAAGTGCTAGAAAGGGGTTTGACACAGAAGAAACAGCCTTATGTAACTGTCTCTTAGCTGTTCTCACAGCCAATTCCACTCTACGATTACTCAGTGGGTATGCTGGGGAGCAGGTGTGGTGGTCAAACTCCCATTTGCTTGCAAATTTCTTCTGAGGCAACTTGGGGCCCATTGTCAGTAAATGCAGTGTCTGGAATGCCATCTCAGAAAGTGGACCTTCGGTTTGCCAAACACAAACAGTTCCTCTGCTGCAAATAGAGGTTCAATGTATGTCACCTCATGCTGAGTCACATTTTGTCTGGGTTCAATTTTATGTTCTTGTGCCTGTGTCACCATAGAAAAACTTGTCATTTTCCGTCTTGAAAGATCTTGGACCAATTCCTCCTCCCCCGTACAACGGAAGCCACATGGTGCATGAGTCGTTGGGAACAGAGGCAGAGCCTCTCTGGCCATGACAAAGCAAGGTTTCCTATTGGCCAGAGACTGTTTCCAACTGGGCAGAGAGAAAGCTGATGGGGGGATGGGGGCCAGGGATAAACCTGGAAGCAACCACATGCAAGGAAGTGGCAGTTCCTGCACAGCGTTGCTAAGCTCAGTGATTTCTTTAGAAATGGCAAAAATTCAGGCTTTTGAAGCAAACTTGTTTGGTGATTTTTGGGCTACTTTTCACATGCCATTGGTGAAAACCTTGAGCTTTGAGGATGGCAAGATAAAATGCATATGCTTGCCATGGCATATTAAATGTAGATGCTGTGTTCTCTGCCATCGAGGTTATAGGCATGAAAGTGCTTTCCAAATCATCTTCTGCTAAGCACGAAGCTCTGCTGCTAGTTCCTGGATAAGTGAGGCTTCATCACCTCTCCCCCACAGGGAAAGAAGGAAACTAATTCACAGCTGAAATAAGCACATTGCCAGGCTGAACTGCACTTAAAGTGATACTTACCGAGAAAAGACACCCCCCCACCCATCCATCCCCAATAAAGGCAAAAGATAAGAAAGTGAAGAAAAATGAACAAACCATTCAGGGTTGTTTCTAAAGTGACTGTCTACGCATTTGGGAAGTGTGACAATGAAAATAAGAGAATCACAATTTAAAGCACAGATTGGATTTTTGACAAAGTGAAGTTAATTGGAGGGTAGATGCATAAGAGAAACAAGAATGAAGAAGACTATAGAAGATGTTAAGATAAAAATTACTACAAGTGCAGCATTCAGTAAGAGATATCATCCAAAAAAAGAGAAGAGTAGTTTACAGACAGAAGAAGTAAAAAATGGTGAAGAAACACACTCATTTTAGCCTCAGTATTTACAAAAAAGCACAAGTAGCAGATGATGTGTTAATGCCTGGTTACTCTTTGTAAACAGGCCACAGTCACTGGAAGGAATCTCTTGGGTTCAGACAATATATGAAAACAGTAACCACTTTATTAGATGGAAGCTAGAGGGCAATAGGTCTGTTCTGCAGCTCGGCCGGAATAGAACTCCTAATGCCTGCATCTGGTGCTGCTCCTAACTAACTGCAGGTGGGTGTCCAGCTGCTGTTCACACACACAGAATTTTAAAGTGTCAGTACACAATATGCAACAGACTTCAGAGAGACATGAGTATTTACTAGAAGAGGAAGAGGAACAAAGAAAATCTGGATGATGATCATATCCAACAAGCTGTCATGAAGTTAAAATGCCTGAAAGCTGATCATTACAGTAGATTATTTCTCCATTGTGCAAAGCCAGTAACTACCTCAGTTTACCTTTTACTAACCCATCTCTTATGAGGTAAACAAAAAACCTTTACCTAGCTACCAACATGGACCAGATACAATGCTGAAACCTTTCCAACTCTAACTTATATGATTCTATTATTGACTAAACCTACGACATGTAATCAGGAGGGTTAGGAGAAGCCATTTTGACTCAAAAAGAACAGGAGTATTTGTGGCACCTTAAAGACTAACAAATTTATTTGAGCATAAGCTTTCGTGGGCTACAGCCCACTTCATCGGATGCATAGAATGGAACATATAGTAAGGAGATATATATATATATATATACACATGCAGAGAACATGAAAAGGTGGGAGTTGCCCTACCAACTCTAAGAGGCTAATTAATTAATACTATATGTTCCAGTCTATGCAGCCAATGAAGTGGGCTGTAGCCCACAAAAGCTTATGCTCAAATAAATTTGTTAGTCTCTAAGGTGCCACAAGTACTCCTGTTCTTTTTGCGGATACAGACTAACACAGCTGCTACTCTGAAACCTGTCATTTTGACTCCCTTTCTCAGAGAGTGGCTTTTCATTTTGTGTGCGCTCTCACTAGCATCAGCAAGAAGAGTGGCACCATAGCACAGACGGTGTCAATACTTTCATTATAAACCCTGTCAGTAGTTCATAGCTAGGTTCTGGGGATTGTTTTTTTAATTGTATCTAGTCAAAACATACTACACGTGCTTTCAGCTGGGTGGAATTTGTTTTGCAATGTTTGAGAACAGCTGACAGCTCCTTTTTGTCATTCAAAAGGCTAAAATGCCCTTGGTGTGATTTATTGGGGGCGAGGAGAAAGAGGAAGGGAGTTCGGTCCACGGCTATAAATAAAATGCTACATTTTCAAAACCAAAACTTTTGCAAAAATGTATAACTAAGTTCGGCTATAAGTCCGTTAATTTCAGTGGAGTCACATCCACTAGCACCAAGGCTGAATTCAGCCCTCAGTATTTAATTCTATTATAGGCAGTGAAATTTTCTATGCTGGGTGTCTGCCTCCTACTGACTTTTTTGGAAATTTTCAGCCAAAATAGTTCAGCCATTTCCAAAATCAAGGCTAGGGGAAAATACATTGTTTGCCCCTGTTAAAAATTTGAGAACTTTTCTTTGAAATGTTCTGTCATGCTTACGAGCAGAGACTTGAAACTTGGCACATTAAAACCTTTGAAAAATTGCAGATGTTACATGCTCAGAGACTTTTTGCTAAAATCTCTGAAGATTCCATCCCACTGAGCCTCTCCAGACTCACACCACTCCTACATATCAGCAAACTGTGCATGCTCCATCCCCACAGAGTAACTGAGCATGCTTTGTCTGCTCACAGCTCCTGTGTGTGACTGGACTGCACATGTGCCATCCACATTCAACAGAGGGGCCAGGAATTAAATAGACATGCACTATACTCTCATTCCAGAGCTGGTTTCTCTAGGTTGGTTTAGAAGAACAACATGAAGAAACTGGCACCGCAGCCAATGAACCTGTGGCTAGACTGAGAATGCCTGTCAATGCAGCATCTTTCACTAATCCCACTGGAAGAAACATGTGGTAATGTTACATTGCTCTGTTAAAGAAGGGGATTGGATATCCTAACTGGGAGCTATATGACCTCTGCCCTCTTAGTTCCCCTGAACCCACATGACTAGACTGGAAAATATTACAAGCTAAATACGCACATACAATACATACATATTTATACGCACTAAATACACCGCTATCTCGATATAACACCACCCGATATAACACAAATTCGGATAGAACGCGGTAAAGCAGTGCTCCGGGGGGGCGGGGCTGCGCACTCTGGTGGATCAAAGCAAGTTCAATATAACGCGGTTTCACCTATAACGCGGTAAGATTTTTTTACTCCCGAGGACAGCGTTATATCGAGGTAGAGGTGTATTGCACCTCAGCACAACTGCCGTTATGCACTGCCATTGCAGTAAAGTGATTCCACACTCAGGCGGTCTCTCAGAAGTCACCATAGAACCCATTATATCTGCATCATCTGTCACATAAGTCAAGTTTGTTTTACATTCAGGCAATGTGACTCAAGACTTCATGACATTCTGGAAAGCAAAAGCCACCATCACATTATAAAATGTAAAGTTAAAATAAGAAGTGCAGAAGCATTATGCTTCAGGAAGGCAAATATTAATAGGAAGCTAGATTTACTGAATGCAATCAAATAGAATGATATGCAGGTGCTTCAAGGGGAAATGAAGGGTTTTTTCAAATGGAAAATATGGTATGTACAAAAGGTTTGTTGGCATCTTTCTTCTCATTCTTGGATCAGACTAATTCCCCTCCCATTTGTGAGCACATAACCTTGTGGCAACTACAGCAACACATCACAATTCCCTTTCAAGTGACTTTTGAATGCTTATTTGACTCCCATCTTCAAAATATACGTAGTAAAGATTTCAATTTTGCCTTCCAGACAGTGTTGGAGTGGTTCAATATTTTCCACAAATCATATAAGAGAACATTCTAATACCTTGCTGAATAGCATCTTACTCTAGAGATGGTTTCCCCAATTTCAATGGGACAATTTACGGAATAAGATACTCTCCAGTGAGAGTATAGGGATCAGAATCTGGACCATATTATTAAAGAACTATTTCACTACTATCAACATAGAACAGTATTTCTAACAGTTACTTAAAATTTTCTACTTCAGGCTTTGAGGGGTTGATTTGGTATTTTTAAGGATTATTTCCAAAAGCTTTAGGACAATCTTAGAAAGCCCTGTTTGAGAATGTTTAATTAAGCCGTTTTGAGAAAAAATGTTAAACACACTCAGTGTCCCATAATGGAATAGATTATATGGCAGTTTAATGTAGCCTAGTATAATTGCTTGTGACAAAGTGCTTCCATGTGTCAGCATGCACTTGCAGCTTCCCAGGACAATTGATTTGAGAGAGAGAGAATGAAACTGATTTTACGTAACAGCAGGATACAATGGTATTTTCTACCCTATTCTAACCTCTCACCAAACTCTCTTCACTCTTTTAAGTAGTCATTTTATCATAAAGGAATGTCAAGACCTTCCTTTATTAGGTCAGTGTTTTATATTGTCACAAAGCAGCTACCGATGACCCTCATGACAAGAATATGGCATCACTTTATGCTAAAGGAAATACATTGATTTTTCCTCTTGCTTGCCTTGGAGTTGCACAGAAAATCCATTAGGTTTCGATGCAGCTGCAGGGCAATCTTTTTTTTTTTTTCCAGAGCACTCTGTGCTGTTGTCATATTGCTGTGAACCATACTTGCTTCACTTTGACAATTTTCTAACTGTTGTTAATGTTTATTATTAAAAACTAAGCGATTATACACTAAACATTTAGTGGTGCTGGTATGGTTTGAACAAAGCCCTAAAGCCTCCATGGCCTGCACATTCTCAGCCTACCCATGATCCCTGTTTTTAAAGTTGTATTGAGCTGACCGAACAGAATTTGGAGACAACCTATTGCTCCACACCCTGCTCCCTCTCCCACACCCAGATATACTTATGCAGTCACTGAAGGCTTGCTTTGCTATTAACCATATATGGCATGTGATTACCACTTATGTTGTCAGAGGACTCAATGAATCTGACATCCGCAGGGAAGAGGGGAAAGTGCTCCCTAAGGCTCATTGGCTGAAAGCCAGGTGCAGCTTAGCTAAAGAAATGCCTTAAACACCAAAATCCCTCCAGGGTTATAGAGAGATACAGAGGCGACACGTGGGGGGGGTGGGTGGAGGAGGGGGCATTCGGGGTCATGTGCCCCCCTAGATTTGTTGCTTGGATTGTACTGAGCATGCTCAGTAATACTGCTGAAGCTGGCTGCCCTCTCTCTGCCCCCTCCTGCCCCCCCTCCCCATCAGTAGGCACGGGTCACCCATCAGTACATTACTACTAAAATTCTGCAATAGCCTTAAATAACCCCTGATGGAGGTCAGTCATGCTGTCTGTTTCTGGACCAGATTCTACTACTCGTTGTGAGTAAAGACATCAGAATCTGACCCAGAGATAGGTAGATGGAATGACTGACTTCCCCAGAAGTTGGTTCCCATCTATTGCAGAGTTTGACTGTATTGTAATTGTCACTATAATCCCAGAGGAACGGTTCTTAAACTTTCAAAAATTAAGTGAGTAGGCTGCTTAGTGTCAAGTACTCTAATAGAGGCTAGCTTTTTTCAGGAAGTGAGAGACGCTAATTATTAATTATTATGTTCAATAAGGAGAGGCAGGTGGCTCCTGCCCTGCAGGTTGAAGTCCCCTGAATAGCGTTCTTGACATGCCCTTGGTTCTTCATGGAAAGAGGATTTTTTAAGTGAGGAGAATTTAACCTTGTTTCTCACGTCTTTCTTGTGTGCAGACTGATCATTCCAGGCTGCTTAACCTTTAATGTCCTTCACACAATTGCTAGTTTCCACATTTTCCACTGATAAGAGAAAATGGCTCTGGGCTAGATTCTGTGGGACAAATTCTCTTCTCACTTAGGCCATGTTTACACTAGAGAGTTTACAGCAGCACAGCCACACCAATGGAGCTGCGCTTCTGTAAGATCTCCCAGGTAGTTGCTCTATGCTGATGGGACGGGAGAGTGTTTCATTCTCTTGAGCCCTATAAGGTAACACACAAAAATAATTGCCTGCTTTCCTATGGAACGTGATCACTGTGTCTTGAAAGTTACTTTAAAGTTCACAGGAGAGTGTAGAAACTACAAATTAAGCTCTTTAAGGAATAACTTGGTGTGTGACCAGAAAAACTAAAAGCTCCAGAAGTCAAACTTCCTAAGAAATCTAAATCAACTAACATTCATGTGTGTATGTGTGTCTGTCTGCTTTATGAATCAAAGGCATGGTCTTTCTACATGTGAATAATCTGTCTTGTTCCTAGTTCTATTGTAAGCCCTAAAGGATGTGAAATGCTTACATATAAATCAAAGAATGTAAGGACTGTGTCCACTAAATTAAGAGGAACTATAAGGCTTTTTTCCCCTCCTTTCTAAAAGACTGTTGCACTATAGAAGTGGTATGAATGGCGTAGCACCAGAAGGAAAATTGAATACTGAAAAATAAGCACCTAACCAAGATATAACTTTGAAATATGATAATAAATTGCATTAAAAAGGGGAAAAATCCAGTCAATAGTCTGGGCTAATACTGAAATACAATCCTGGAAATGAATCAAACATAAAAAGCCTCCGATAAGAAAAGGACCAAAGAAATGTGTTATCCATTAAGTGGTATTGGTGTGTATTAACAGAAGCAGCAGAAAAAGGAGAGCACTGAAATCTGAGTGCTCAGTTGGCAAGAGTCCAAGAGAAATGAGGGCAGCCATCTTCCAAGCCAACCCCAAAACAGGGTATATAAACAAAGATCACCATGTGGGACTCAAGAGTTGAGTGAACCCACAAAGATGCTGCAGAATCCAGAAGTGCTTGGGCTGGCCACATGGAAAGATTCTCCCATATCCCAGGATTACAGGACGAAGAAGTGGTAAGTTTTTATTTCATAGAATATTTCCTTTCTTGAATATAAATAACTGAAAGCAATCTTGATGAGTCTATATGCTTTTTAGTGAGACCTCAAGTAACCATATTTTGGATTCTAACTAACTAGTGCTATATGTATGTTTCTCCTTTATAAGCCCACACAACCTGACACAAATAATAACTTTAGGCAATTGTTCTTGATATTTAAAACTTGTCTCTTTCATACCAAATGATTCAAATAGCAAAGGTCGCATTTTTAAAAGTGCCTTAGGACATGTGCCTTCTTACTCCTTGGAAAATTACTGGAAGTGTACTAAAGAATTGATAACTTAAGTAAATGCAATGAGAGAGCTTGGTGACTTTTTATATTCCCTGGTGGTCCCCAACACTGGTCTATGTTAATTGCTTACAAGACTGCATGTGTACTTCGTGTTCATTACATGCCTACAACATTTGTTGATGGATAAAATCTTGATTGTATGCTTACGTGGTTCTTGGAGAATTAATAAACTGTTGATCGGTTAAGAATAACAAAAGTGTCCTGAGCCAAGAAATACAGTTCAGGGTAAAAGGAGACCTGAAAAGAACCTACTGCTAAAATTAGTAAGTTAGTGCTCCCTGGACTCAATAAAAGGGGGCTATCCTAATTCAATTCCATCCCAATATTGACTGTAACACTTAAATTGGCAAACTTGTAACTTTAAAATGTAACTGGCACCTCAGCAAATCCATAAAATTGACCCCATCTCACACTTATATGGTTTAGTCTCTCCTCATTTTCTAAGAGGTGACTGAGAAGGCCTGGACCATGATCTAATGGACTTGATTGTGCTGAGTGTGTCACTCACGGTTGAAAGGGATTGGACCTTTTCATTGGGTGGCTCACAGCTACAGACCTCCCTTTCATCAAATATCAGAATCCCCTTTAAAAGCAGGATCAGTATGTCACAACATTAAAGAGAACCATACTACCCTTAGCAGGAGGATATCACCATGCAAAGACTTCTGGGGCTAAATTCCCAAAGAGATTTATATGCTCCAATACTCAACTTTGCAATGCCTAACTTTCTGGTGCCTTGCCGCCCAGTGGAATTCACAATCCCAAGTTAGGCACCCAAGCTCTTTCTACAATGCATAGCAAGAATTAGGGGCCTGAGAATGGGATCCCCTATCCCTGCTGAACTGCAAGTTATAAATCAAGCAAAAGATTCCCAAGATTTTCACTTTAAATCATAATTATGAATAATGGATCAAAAAAGATAAGTGAGGGTTCCTGACAGAGTAAAAAATCATTACGAAAAGACTGTCCAGTTTTATTACTGATAATCTTGTATTGTCTCACATCATTTCAGATAGATTAGCTTCATAAAAAACACCATCAGCCTTCGAGTAGGGAAGCATAATATCAGCTGAGTCATCAGTACCCTGATAAGATTCTTTTTAAAAATCTTTTCAGTTGTCCTGCACTTCTAAATGCCAGCAGAAATTAGTCATCTAATACCTTTCTGGCTGCTCTTTTACAGATAATTTCCTATATTGCCAGTTCACTACATTTTAACCCATTCTTTAGTGAAGAAAACTAATAGCAATTAAATGTAGGCCAAAGAGACACGGCACTCTTGGCAGAGCACTATTTGTAAAATGGAGAATTAGCTCTCTAGAGCTTTAATCATTCTCATTATTCTTTTTATTGTATATGCGTCAGAGAAAATGAGTTCTCAATTCTCATAGGAGAATTCGTAGGTTGTTTGGCTTTGATGCAATTAAACAATATTTGTAGGCTACTGTTATTGTTTGTATTACAGTTGTGTGGACTTGCTCCAACCAGGCTGACCCATTGTGCCAGGTGTTTTCTATTTACAGATATAGAATAAAGATAGTCCTTGCCTCCAAAAAGCTCACATGCTTTAATATAAATATTTGTCCAGGGCTGGCCTTACTATGAGGCGAACTGAGGCGGCCGCCACAGGTGCCAGACTATGTGTGTGTGGGAGGGGTGCCACTAGGACCCAGAGTGTAGAAAATTGTCTCTGCTGCTGGTGCATATGTATTCTCTCTGTTCTAGATGCACAGAGATGGTGGAGTGCTATGCTGGAGGAAGGAGGGCACAAGAGACATAACAGGCAGGCAGGAAAAAAGGTGAGAGGGAATAATAGAAAGCAGCAGGAGCTGCAGGGAAAGGGAAGAGGAGGAGCCTCTTATGTACCTCTCTAGCACCCCCAGGAGCCTGGACTGATTAACACCAGCTTCTCAGGGGGCTTCCTGTTTCCTGCTGCTTCCCTGAACCCACTTGAAGAGAACAGGCAGTCAACTGAAGTAGGAGGAGCCAGTTAGGCCCTTAAGACACTGATATCTTCCCTCACTCAGGCCCTGCTACCAGCCTGCTTATTTGTCCCCTTCAATTGAGTGTTGAGAGCCACTATAGCTGGCACAGAACAGCAGTCATGAGTGAAAGAAGAAAACGCCCCTCTGGGGCAGCATTCAGAAAAAGAAAGAAAGAAAAGGAAGCTTTTCTATCTAAGCAGGAAGGCGCTCTCCTGAGATCCATAGACACAAACGTTCACGGTGAGCCTTCCGGCCCCAGTGAGGGAATGAGTGGTGAGGAGATGCCAGATCTTCCAGTTAGTCAGAGTGCAGGTGACCTGGCAGCTACTGCAGCATCCATATCTCCATCTCAAATGGATGCAACCCTGCACATTTCTGAAGAAAAGTGTAGATGAGAGAAGAGCGTGGTGGAGGTGCAAGAAACAGCTGCTGCTGAGTTTAGTTCTTTAAGTCTAGATGATCCAGGACTGTGGACCCACTTGAGCAGTAGCCTGACGGACTTCCTTGTACTGCATGGGCCACAGCAAGTGAAAAACTTCATGTTCGCCAAAGAATGAAAATAAAAGTTTCCATCCAACACATTACCGGCGTGAAATCTCCAATGGTGACAAAAGGGAGAGGCCATGGCTTATGTACTCAAAAACCCAGAATGCTGCATACTGTTTTTGTTGCAAACTCTTCCCGTCTAATGTTCTAGCCACATTGGGTTCTACAGGAACAAAGGACTGGAAGAATCTGGCTAGAAATCTGGCATGCCATGAGAAGGCAGCAAATCACCAGAGAGCATTCCATAGGTGGAAAGAGCTTGAGATGAGACTAAGGTTAAAGGCCACCATAGATGATCAGCATCAAGAGAAGATTGCATCAGCCTCTTTACTGGCTAAATGTTCTGAAAAGGCTCATTGCCATTGTGAGAATGCTTGGTACCCAAAACCTAGCACTCTGTGGCACTTCAGATCAGCTGTATGTGCCAAACAATAGAAACTTCCTTAAAATTGTGGAGCTGATGGCGGAGTTTGATGCTGTATTCCAGGAGCATCTAAAAAGAGTCACCACCCAAGAAGTGTGCACACACCACTACCTTGGAAAAACAATTCAAAATGAGATCATACAGTTACTGGCAACAAAAGTCAAACAGAAGATTGTGGCAGATCTGAAGTCAGCAAGATCTTCCTCTGTTATTCTGGACTGCACACCGGACATCAGACATAAGGAACAAATGACTTTAATGTTGCATTTTGTAACAACAACAGAACCTAGTGAAAATGTCCCTGCAATCGTGAAGGTCAGAGAGCATTTTCTAGAATTTAATGACATTGATGATACTACAAGAGCTGGTATCACAAACGTGCTTCTTAAAAAGCTGGAAGATACGGGAATTGCGATAGCTGACATGAGAGGTCAGGGCTATGATAATGGTGCCAACATGAGAGGAAAAAACAGAGGAGTGCAGACACGGATCCGAGAGTTAAATCCTTGAGCTTTTTTTGTCCCATGCAGTTCTCATTCATTGAACTTGGTGGTCAGTGATACAGCATCAGCTGCTAGTGAGGCTGCTGAATTTTTTAATATAATTCAAAGCATCTATGTATTTTTCTCCGCGTCAACTCATCGATGGCAAATTTTGAAGCAACATCTGGGAACATCCTCTCCGACACTGAAACCACTGAGTGCCACATGATGGGAAAGTCGAGTGGAGGCGATAAAGCCTATCAAACACCAAATTGGGAAGATAGATGATGCCATAGTTGCCATTATGGAGGATAATGCTATGACAGGAACTGTTCGTGGGAGAACAGTGGCAGAGGGAAATGGAATCACCAGAAACATACAGAATTTCAAATTTCTGTGTGGCTTAGTGTTGTGGCATGATGTACTGTTTGAAATAAATGTTGTAAGCAAGAGACTCCAAGGTGTTGACCTTGACATATCTGGAGCAATGGAACAACTGGACAAAGCAAAGTCATACCTACAGTCTTACCGGTCAGATGAGGGATTTCAAAACATTCTGAAGAGTGCACAGAAGTTGGCAGAGGAACTTCACACTGAAGCTATTTTCCCACCCATTCAAGAATACGAGAGTCACCGAAGAAGACGACCTTTTGATTGCGAGGCACGTGATAATCCCATAAGAGACCCCAAACAACAATTCAAAGCTGAATTCTTTAACCAGGTGCTAGATTGTGCAATATAGTCAGTTGAAGAACATTTCACGCAGCTCAAGGAACACGGCCATATATTTGGGATGTCGAATGATATTCCAAAACTCCTCACTATACCTGAAGAAGACCCACACGAGCAATGCAGGGCACTGGAGATAGAGTTGACACGTGCGATATTGATGCGAGTGATTTAGATGATGAACTGAAAGCCCTTTCAAGATACATTTCAGCAGGATCAACTCCAAAGGCTGTTCTGGAATATACGTAAACAAATAAGATGACCACCCTCTTTCCAAATGCTTTTGTTGCTCTGCGCATACTTCTAACACTTCCTGTAACAGTTGCCAGTGGAGAATGCAGCTTCTCCAAGCTGAAGTTAATAAAAACACATCTACGCTCCACAATGACACAGGAGTGGCTGGTCGGCCTTGCAACCATCTCAATAAATCATGAGCTGGTCCAGTCTATGGACCTTCAGGAAGCAGTTCAAATCTCTGCAACCAAGGCGGCACGGAAAGCACCACTTCGATTATTCAAACAGGTAAAAATGCCAGTGTTTATTATGCAGACAAGAAAAATTACATTTGCTGTTCAGGCATTTGATAGTTAAGTGTTACTTAAAATTTTTGAACAAGGCATTTTAAGTTGTTAGTTCTCCTTTATTGGGGTAGGTAGCAGAGCAGTACCATGAGGAGTAGAAGAACAGGAAGAAGGCAGAATTGAGACCTTTCAAAGTTTTGGCCCAAAAGAGGGGGCATGGGGACGTCATTTGAGCTCCCCGCCTCAGGTGCCAAAATATTGTGGGCCGGCCCTGTATTCTTCCTACACCAGTATCTACCCTTCATACAAGCATCTCCCCTTGGTAGCAAAATTCTGGGACCTTGCAGGTAGTCTCCTCAGTGGAGGGGGGGCGGGGGAAATCAGTAACAGAATCTGGGTATAATTCTAAGTGTAGCTGGCTTTACTTACACACATGCATTGGTCCTAAAAAAAAAGCAGTGATAAACAGTGCAAAGGCAACCCCTCTGCAAGGAATCTCGGCCTACATACCAATGCTTAGTTCCTAGGAAGGCACTCTGTCCCACGAATTACCAATCAATATCCAATAAAGTAGAGAGTAAACTCCACTACCACAGCTTCTCTCCAATGACCACAGCACAAGCCACCTTAAAACAGCATAACACTTCTTCAAAGTCTAAAAACTTGTTAGCATACTTAGTCCCACCTCAGTAAAACTAGGTGTAACTCCATCTGATGACCCCTGCCGTAAGAACAATATTTTGTCTGTTGACATAATTTAAGTAAACCACAGTCAGTTTAATTTTTGTTCTTGTTTTATAGTTGAATATTCTCACTCTTGATCCGGCAAGCACACATGACATAAGGAACTCATTTAAAAAGAAGTCAGAACATTCTTTGTTTCTTCTGTCTACAATATTCTTCCACTCCCCATGATGTAGAATGCCATCTACAATGGCACCTAGCACTCACGCTGTAGAACAGCAGTTCCCACACACATGAACTCTGCCAATGATCATTTATTCCAGCAAACTGCCTGTTAGTCTCACTTCCCATGCACAACACAGTTAAACTCCACAGAACTTATTGTGACTATTCCTAGGCATGTTTGACTACCCAAACCAAAGGGACAGTACTTTAAGGAACAAAGCTTTCTAAGCTGTCCAACTCAAATAATGAGCTGTAATGCCATTGACAGTGCTCAGCAGTAAAGTACATTTACAAGCACAGTATTAATTTGCTAATCCACTTTAATTTTTTCCCCTCTTCTGAATAACTCTGGCTATATAATCTCATTTCTTCTAATTCCAATTGACCCTGCTGCTTAGTACTAATAATCTATGAAAATTGAATTTAACAATCATTCTGACTGTTAATTAACGTTAAAGAGCTAATTAGCTTTTTTTTTTTAAAAAAAGTCAATTTGTATATTAGCATTTATTTATGTTTAAACCAATCTTGGTGGTATTAATACATATTCTAATCACAAATTCTCCAAGTGCCACAACTAGTCAGCTCCTAAACAATCACATTTCTTATTAGAAGGGTGGTTTACTACCAACATTTAACCAAATTTTCATGTCACATTTCTGACAGGCAATAATGCAAGTGTTATGTGGTCTTAATGATAAGATACCATAAAAAAAGACAACCTTACAATTATGCACATTAGGATACAGATTTAAAATGAGGCTTACCAATTTGGCAAAACAGAAAAGAAAAAAAGATACATTAGTTTTTCATTCACATCTTTTCCCCTTGACTCACAAGCATTTTAACTTATTATTTTCTATTTCTTAGCTTGGCTTAGCTTTAAATTGTGTGGACAGTCTGGTGAACACGTAGGCTTTGGGGGTTAGATCCACAAAGAGATTTATAGTGCTGCAGTGCTTGTATTCATTAGGCCAAAGAGCTTGAGAATTATTCTACAGTCCAGTGGTTAGAGCATTCAGCTGAGATGTGGAAGACCTATGGCCCATTCTTCGGCTCCAATGCATAACTAATTATACCTGGTGGAACTATTTCAACAGAAGAGACAGAGCTTTGCCTAGAGTACGCCACTGCCCAGTGGTTAGGGTACTCTCTTGGGAGGGTGAGATGCAAGTTCACATCATTTGTCCATGTCAGGAAGAGAGGGAAATTGAACCCCAGTGTATTTTATCCTGAAACAGTGCCTTAACCATTGGGCTAAAAGTTATAAGGGGGCTGCCACCAGCTCCTCCATTTTCTGTGTGACTTGGTGTGTTGCATGCTCAGAGTGTCTACAGGACCAGACCCCACAGGCGAGATAGGTGGGGGAATGCCAAGTGTGAGGAGCCTGCTGGGACTTAGGCATGAGCTAGGTTCCAGGCCACTTGGCTGCGTGCATGCTTACTGGCAGATTTTTAGGCACCTAAGGGACTTTACCATCAGAAATTTAGGCACTGAGGGACATTAGGCACCTAGAGGATAAGATGGAAGTTGAGCGGGGGTTTTAAGGATGTCAGTGGTGCCTAAATCGTGGACTTAGGCATCTAAAGTGGCAGTTAGGTGCTTAAGTCCTTTTGTGGATCTAGCCCTTAGATTTTTTTTTGGAGCTGAAGCACCACACAAATGTAATGCATTTTGGCAATGGGATGATGGTGAGAGTGTATGGCTGGTTGATTAACGTAACTACATTAATGCTGGTCTCGGAGAACTTCCTTCTCACTTTCTTTCCCAGGGATGGCATATGCAGAAATAATGGTTATTTCATGACAGGGAGTCAAAGGCATCTGAAGAAGTGGAAGCCCCAAAATAAAGGTTATTTAGAGTGACCATTTGTTCTGAGCCAGGTGTAGTACAAAGAATCCCTTCACTTGGGGGGAGAGCTACGTATAGAATTAATAACAATGGATAAAAGGAGATATCTCAACATTTGTAGCTTTAGCTCAAACTTGTATTTAAAAAATAGCCTCCCCTACTCAATAACAAGACTGTCAAAAAATGCTACTACAGTCTGTTTTCCTCTCTGAGTGACTCTAAAAATACTCATTTCCTATAGTCATTTCCAAATAGGATTTTAGCAAATTTTTAATGGAGATTCATGAGGTTTAGGGACTTATTTTGGGGGTGGAGGGTGTTATGGTGGGGAGAAATAATAAGAGGTCCTGGAACTTCTGAATATTAAAACATTTTCTGTAAAAAACCACATTGCATATCTAGGCAACGGTCTTTTGTTTAATGTAGAAACATTACATTAGCCTCATTAGAGCTGCAAAATTAACTTGAAATACTGTAGATGTGACAGGTTTATTGCTTGCCCATGGGATTTAGAACAAAGCAATAAATAGCAAGTCTGACAAAGCAAGTCTCTCTCATTATGTGAATTTCTGCATCTGATGAGCAGTAATATCTGACAAAACAGATAGCAGGGAAAGGTTAACATGCAATCTCCTTCATGTAAGCAGGTTCATTAAGACTTACTGATTTCTATTGATAGAATTGATAAGGTACTGTCTTTTTTTGTGAGGTAGTGGAATGTTTAATGGCACACTCCTAATTTTCCCCAAACCAGTTTTAACAGGTACGATTTATGGTATATTTGTGATTAAAAGTAAACTTTGTAATGAACAAGTTACATCCTGCTTCAAATTCACATTTCTCTTTGTGATGCTTTTGAAACAAGAGCCCAATCCCACCCTCAGTTCTCAAGAAGTTGGGAGTTTTGACATTAACTTTAATGGCAGCAGGATTAACCCCTCAGTGATCATCACAGTTTTAAAAAAAGTCAGGTTGAGTGATTTTCACATCTGATAGAAAAATAGCTACACCACATATAATTCAGACAATGCATTACTGTTTATTATAGTGCTAACTTGCTAGGCACTTTCCCAACTGATACAAAAACAAGATCCCTTCCCTGAAATGCTTACAATTTAACTATACAACATACACAACATGGAGTTAGGCAGAGAAAGGGGACAACTAAAGAAATATGACTGAACTATAATGTTACCACCCGGTGTGTGTGTGCACATGTGCGTGATTAACATGCATGTCTTTTGCAACAGGTTAAGTGGGATAGGTGTGTGCATACTAAAAGTGCATAACCACCTTCGAGAAGTGAGTTTTCAGAAAGTTTTTTCAAGAAAAGCTGGAACACGTTAGAATCAGAGAAAGGGTTCGAGGAGACTAAGGCTGCATGAAGACAAGCATGGGAGGAGGAGAGGAAAGTTTTGTCATGTGACCTGGGTGGAATGTAATTGGTGAGGAAAGAGACAACAGCAGATACATAGATAGAAGCTAGGATGGAACCTTGATGATAACACAAAACTAACAAATATGAACACGTTTCTGACATTGAATGGAAGCTAGTGAGAAAAAAAATCTACATATGTAATTCATGTCCAGTATTATATAAAAGAATCCTGTGTAGTTGTAGCCATGTCTGTCCCAGGATGTTAGAGACACAAGGTGGGTGAGGTAATAGCTTTTATTGGACCAACTTCTGTTGGTGAGAGAGAAAAGCTTTCAAACCACAGAGCTCTCCCTCAGGGCTGGAAAAGGTACTCCCAGGGTCACAGCAAGATGCAAGGTGGAACAAATTGTTTAGTATAATTAGTTTGCACATATAGCAAGGGACCATTCAAGGTAGAGTGGCCCATTAACACCTTTGCAGTCATAGGTCAAAAAGAGAGGGTTAATTTGGTTACAGATTAATATGCTGTAATAACCATAAATCTAGTTTCTCTGTTCAGTCCATGATTTTTAGTGTCTAGCAGAGTAATAATTTTAAACTCCCAGGCTAAATCTATAATATTTTCATCCTGTGGACAGATGACTTAAAACTCCCTCATAGATTTCCACCACAACTTCAACCACCACCCCCATCCTTCAAATTCTCTCTGGAACACTCCTACACTAGCATCAACTTCCTGGACACCACAATCAGCTTCAGCAGTGGAACCCTACAGACAACCATATACAAGAAACCCACGGATCACCACACTCACCTTCATAGATCCAGCAACACTCCAGAGTTAGGTCAACACAAGGCAGCTTGCATTGACTTAACTCTAAGCATCTACACTAAAATGTTGCTCCCCCCAATGTAGCTCGTCAGCTACGCCAACTTAACTCCACCTCCGCAAGAGGTGTAAGAACTTAAGTTGATGTAGACACTGCATTGCTTACATCAACTGTTGCTGGCTTTCAGAAGACATCCTACAATGCCCCATGCTGACAGTTAAATCAGTGCAAACATCACTGGTGAGGACGCGCATGGCTGAGACAAGAAGCATAGGGCATACATGTAAAAGCGATTTAAGTACAGCAGTGGCTGTACGTCGACATAAATTAGGGCAACATAATTTTGTAGTGTAGACATAACCCAAGAAATCTGTTGTTATCTACAGCCAGGCAGTCAGATACCACAAAATATGCTTTGAAGAGAAAATATGAATATCCCAGACTAACACACTTAAAACTGTTTTCACCAAACAAGGACACTCCACCAGAAAAGTAGATGACATCATGGAATGGAGCTTCCACACCCCCCAAGAACAACCCCAAGAGAACCTGCTTCAATACAGAAGTAAAACCCCACTCTGATTGCACACCCCTCTTACCTACCACCCCCACACTGGAACCCATTTGGAGTAGCATGAAACAATTACAACCTATACTCAATGGGGACCACATCCTGCAAGAAATCTTTACTGAACCCCCTCATCTGGCCTACAAACAACCCTCCAACCTTTCCAAATGCATCATCAGAAGAAAGCTCCTCACAGACCAGCACACACACCAACTCAAAGCAGCACCAGACCCTGCCAGAAGAACAGGTGCAAAACCTGCAGACACCTCTCCATTGCTACAATGATCAACACGCCCAGAACACATCTTTCAAGATCCATGGATCCTATACAGGGTTAGCACATGTGGTATCATCCAGTGCACTAAATTCCCCAACAATAACTAATTATGTGGGTGAAACTAGACAATCACTACGTGTACGTTCTTGAATGAACTCTCACAGGAAAATGATAAAAGACAAAAACATCCTGTGGGTGAACACTTTTCACAAAGCCATCACTCTATATCTGACCTCTCAGTCCTCATCCCCAAAAGAAACCTGCACAACACTTTCAAAAGACGAGCCTGGGAGCTTAAATTTATTACTCTGCTAGACATTAAAAATCATGGACTGAAGAGACACATTGGATTTATGGCTTATTATGACACTTTTCAAGCTAGGAACCCCCTCTTCCTCCTGTGGCTGCAGAGGTGTTAATGGGACACTCTACCTTAAATGGTTCCTTACAATATATGCTAACTACTTTACTAAACAATCTATTCCACCTTGCATTTTGCTGTGATGCTTGGCGTACCTTTCCCAAACCTGAAGAGCAGCTCTGTGTAGCTCAAAAGCTTGTCTCTCTCACCAACAGAAGGTCCAATAAAAGATATCCTCTCACCCACTTTGTCTCTCTAATAAAGAATCCTCTTCCTTTTAATTTTGGACATCATTTAAAAACACAATGAAGGAGCTCAGACCTGCAGATTTGTCATATTTGAGAATGTTATATTCTGGGGTAGCTTTCAGATTTACAAAAAACAAACCACTTACCCACTAATTTTAAAACCAAAATTAAACCATATGTAAAAACAATACACCGGTCTAAGAGTTTTGTTTGAGTAAAGACTGCAAGATTTGGCTGGTTATTCCCAGAATTGGACTCCCATCATGAATGACCCATCTATGCTGCCTATAAAAACCAACAGGAAGCATGACGTTGGCTTGGACTTTATGTAGAAACAAATGAGGAGGAAATGAAATTTGCCAAAATAAAAAGCACATTACTGGTAGAAATGAAACATGGGTTCTCTCATGTTTCTAAAAGTGTATTACATTCAATAGAGTTAAAAAAAATTAGTACAGCATTTGACAGTCTCTGTCTAATAACACAGAATCTTATCAAGAATTTCTGAGAAAAATCAATATATACAATCAACATCTGAAAAGAAATAAAATTCAATGGGAACTCAAATTGGACCTCTGTTACTATAGTTCCATTTCCAGGAGTATAAACATCATATTGGAATAGATTGCCAAGAGCCAACTCAGCCAGAACACAGAATTTTTGTCTTTTGTGAGGCAAAACAGTTGTTCCCTACCAAAATGTGTGCATCTAAAATGCAACCTTGACAGGCTTGATTATTCACTTACTTACATCAATGTGATTTGTAACTCTATTGGCATCAGTGGAGAAACAGGCCTGACAATCAGTTTGTGACCCTTAAGATGGTTCTGATCTGGAGAGGACACAAAGCTTGGTTTAAACAAAAGCACGAAAAGAAAACACAGCCGTGTTTTGAAAATGACGACTTCATCTCAAACTGCTGAGGTCACCACCAAACCATTTGTTCATTGATGCTTCCCATGACATGATCTTGCATTTGGAACCTAAATACTTAAAGATACAGAAATTTTCTCCAGATTAATCCTCAATACTTGTGCCACAGTAGATTTACCTGAAGGAATAAGGAGAGCATCCAACCTTCCTGCATTTTTTTTTTTAGATTTGTGAACAATCTGAAGAAGAAAAAAAAAGTCACCTATACCACAAAAACACTCAGATTTGTACAATTTCTATACACAGCAGGATTCTTAGAACTGCACAGAACATAAAAGAAAGCCATTTTCAAAGGTTGGCACCTAAACTGCACCTGCAAAATGTGCATAACTACTGTCACATAACAGCGCACACTGCATTGGCATAGTTAAAAAAAAAATCACTTGTGTGCATTGAAAGGGTCTTTGATCTGAATGCAATTGTCTGCCCATTCACAGGTTTTGCAAATAGTATAATGTGACAACATTTGGCCCATTAGACCTAAATGTTGATTGGTCTAATTATGCAAATCCTGAGAATACCACTATTTCTTGTCCTTCAATACATAATAAATCAGGGTCTCAGAGCTCCTCTAGCAAGAAGAATATTTTTAGCTTTTGCCTGAAGAAGTCCAGTTAAAGTAATTTCAGATTAAAATCAAACTGTCTTCCCTTTGTCCAAGATATTTTATGTGGAAAAAGTATAACTGTTATCCATGAAAACTCTTTAGTCTGATAGTAAATCCTAATCCCACAAATCTACCAACTACCTAAAATTAGAAATGGATATTAGAATATAGAGGGAGTTTTCAGGTCACAAACATAATGGGCCAAATTCATCCCTGGAGTTATATCAGGAATTAGCTTAGTCCAACAACACTCTGGATAAGAATGTTTCCTTTTAGACTTGGGAAGATGCAGTGAGATTTACTCTTCAGCAGAGGACTAGGCATGGGCTCTACATAAATCCCATTCAACAGGTGAGTCTCAGAGGTAAATTTCAGCCAAATGTAGCATATGAATTCGGCGCTGAAGTCAGTTTTACAGGCACCTTTGTGAACATAGACTGTAGTGGCCCCAGAATTATTCAAAATGCCTGAGAGCAGCAGCACTGAAACACTAGGGCTGAAATGCTGGTCCCATTGAGGTCAATGGGGATTTTACCATTGACTTTGGTGGGGTTAGGATTTTACCTCAAACGTTATTCAGCGTCTTATCCCAATAGTCAAATAGCCAACTCCATAGGGATGCCATACCTCAGCTCCATCAAATTTTGTCATAAGGCCTACAGGCACTTGGAAAACAGATGACAAAGTACACGATAGCAAATGACAGGTGATCTGCTTAAAAATTGAATGGAGCTTCGTTAAGTTTAAAAAAAAAATCACATTTCTGATTATTTTTTTTAATTTGTAGTTGCAAATAGCTGTTGAGGACTATAATTGAACAAGAGCAGAGAGAAAAATAGTTGTTTCTATACACTTGATCCAAAGTCCATTAAAGTCAATGAGGGTCTTTTCCTTGACTTCAATGGCTTTTGCTTTGGGTCCTTTGCACATTTGTCAGCACTTTGCTCAGTGTTACTGCTTCTCTTGTATAATCAGTGAGTTTCTTTGTTTGGGTGGGATTATTACAAAAGAGCAACAGGGAGAGAGAGAAAAAAAAACACACTTTTAGAATAGGAAAATGTGATTGTAAACTACAAAAATTATCCTGGGGATTCAGGGGCAGCTGTTATACCTGAAAAAAAAATTTTTTTTTAAAGTTTCTACATTTAATATCTCTGGTACCATTTATTTGGCAGGGTTGTGTTTTGTTTGTTTTAAGATTAAATTTAAATAGATACTGTTATATTAAAACATGCAAGTTTCCTTTTATAGATTCATAGATTTTTAAGACCAGGATGGACCATTATGATCATCTGGTCTGATTTTCTGCATACGCCAAGCTGTAGAATCTCACTCAGTAATTTCTGGATCAAGCGCATAATTTCTGTTTGAGCTACAGCATAGCTTTTAAAAATATAGCTAGTCTTAATTTAAAGACTTCAGGTGATGGAGAATCTTCCAAACCCCTAGCAATGTTGTTTCAATAGTTAATTACCCTCACTGTTAAAAATTTACACCTTATTTCTCACCTGAATTTGCCCATTTTCTACTTCCAATCACTGGAACCCATTAGACACCTTTTTCTGCTAGATTACAGAGCCCTCTGCTGTACTTTAGCATTAATATTAACTTTATACAGGGATTAGGTTTCCAGCTCTCTTTTTTTTTTTTTTAAATTGCCATTTAAATTAAAATAAGTATAAAAGGTATTTCTTTAATTAGTGGAACTAGCTGGTGAGCAAAAGCTTACCATCTTATTAGCAGAACAAGTGGCAGGAAACAAATTAATGATTTTTTTAACTGTAAAGTTGAGAGCTAATCTTAGAATGGACCTATTTAGTCTTATTATAGCAATGGCATTTGAACTGGAATGTACTTTATGAAGATTTTGGAAAATATTCAGGTTCCCTCCCTCCCCCCATTTTCAGCCTTGTTTAATTAAAAGCCAACTGTGATTATTTATTCTAGCTAATTAGATAGGCTTAATTTAAATAGATATGACAATTAGCTGAGTAGGAATGAATCAGATATTCAATTCCATGAAAATGTTCTCATACTAAACTAAAGCCCTATTCTAGAGGCACAGAGTACAACTGGCTGAACCAAAAGGGTTTAAGGACTTGGTTTCACTTGCTAACAAGATTTGTATGCTCTGTGTAGATCCATTAATATGCCAAATCAAATCCTGCTTACCTCCATGTCAATGGCACTACTCATGAGTAAGGCAAGCAGAATTTGGCCCATTCACATTATAGGCATGATATATTAGGTAAATATAACTTCACTGACAGAGATTTGACAGCTGTTGAGGAAAAACAAGATAAGTTGAACTGCATGAGCACTTTTCTTAGATAATCTCTGTTAAAGTGGTGCCATTTAACTATGAAAACTCAAGTTAATCAATCATATAAATGAGAATAATGTCTGATCTCTTCTTTTGTTGAATGATTTACCAAAAGATGGGTTTATTTAAAATATAGAATGGTATCTGCTCAAGAACCAAACTGAGTGCATCTTCAAGAGAGTGGATGCCCTCTCTGTGGCCCATTCAGAAGTTTTAGTAACCCCTTTATGGTGCTAGAAAAATGGATCCCAATATATCTCTCTCTCCTGTTTATCAGTGACACGCCTCAGTGTTCATTCTGATGACTTTTCTGTAAGATGTATGTGTGATGGGATCTCCGGGGTGCAGCCTGGGTCTGTGGGACCTCTGCCCCCTTAACTCTCTCCAGTCTGGACTGTCTCTAGGGTGACCAGATGTCCCGATTTTATTGGGACAGTCCCGATTTTTGGATCTTTTTCTTATATAGGCTCCTATTACCCCCCACCCCCGTCCCGATTTTTCACACTTGCTGTCTGGTCACCCTAACTGTCTCTCACAGTTCCTTGCTAGTGACCAGCAGCAAGCCCCTCCAGGCGCTGTTATCACTCAGCACAACTGCATGTGGAGCCCCCACACCTAGCTAGATTGCATGAATGCTCCCAGAGCCACTCATGAATCACACAGAGAAAGGCACCAGCCGAATCCCACCCCCCCGCACCTCCCACCCAGCTCCCAGCACTGTACCCCAGGAATATACAGTCTTGCACTGTTCAAGATGGGCAGTGCAAATTTATTAATTGGTTCACCACTTCATCAATGGAAAGTGGTTATACACCAGCCTTTGCAAACCAGAGCAGTTTTGCCATACACTTCATACAAACTACTGGTAAAGATAAACAGTAAAACAAAATGTATTGACTACAAAAGGTAGATTTTAAGTGATTATAAGTGATAGGCAAAAAGTCAGAGTTAGTTACCAAAATAAAATAAAATATAAGCACACAGTCAAAACTCTCAACCCTATTAGACTGGGCAACATCTAGATTAAGCAGTTTCTCTCACCTCTCTGGATATTGCAGTTCATCTAGTACACAGATTTCACCCTTCAAACCTGGGCCAGTCTCCTCTGTTAGAGTCTTAACTCTTCTCAGTGCAGCATAAGTGGGAGCAGGAGAAAGGCCAAGCATGGGGCCCCTGTATTCTGTTTTATAGCCTCAGTCCCATAAGTTTGGGGAACACAAATCTAGGCATGTCTCGTGGGCATTGCTGAGTCTTCAGGCAAGGTTGAGCAATTCCCCGGTGTGGCCTCATGCAGGTGAGTCATTGAATTGTAGCTCCCTTGCTGGACAATGCCTGTTGATGGGTTGTTTGACACCACACCTGGGCATTGGTTACTTTCCTTGCTGTTTCTGGGGAGCTAATATCTGGCTGATTCCCCAATTTACAGGATGTTTTAGTGACAACCATACAACACAATTCTCATAACTTCATATGCATTAATGATGATTGATAGATAGAAAAATGACTTTCAGCAGATCATAACCTTCCCCCCCCCCCGATACCTCTCACAGCCTGCTTTATATGCAATACCATAATTATATACAGATGAGGAATATGGAGGTTACAAGATGATCCCCCAAGGTATAATATGTCACAGTATGCATGTGATATTTCTCTCCATGTACTATAGTACAGCTGGTCTTAATAGGAGGTGTCTCTCCAAACATTTCATCAAAAGAAGTGTCTTTTTTCCTACTAAAAAATGCTTTTTGAACATTAAAAATGTTCAACCATCTCTATTTACTGGTTTTCTGTATTACATTTGTTTTCCAAACTGTACAAGAAAATACTATGAGAGAATTGGCCACAGTGCTTGGTAATTTATTAGTGGTTATTGCTCGGTGCCTTTAAAAAAAAATTGTGATATATGTAGCATTCTATACAGAGGAACACTATTTTTTTTTTAAAGATACCCATTGTTATTTTTCTTCATTGCTAGACGATAGAATACAAATGCTAGAAAAGAAACACTTCTCCTGCTGATAGGGAACATATGTTCGTGATTTCAACAACAGCCGCAAAAAAAAAAAAAAAAATCACGGAATTCTCAATCATGTCTGCAAAAATGACCAACTCAATACGGCAGCTAAGTAAGTAGACTAAAACAAAAACCTTTATATATGACGGTAAAAGGTTCTGCAAACTGACCCTATGAGTTAGAGGTAACAAATGGAAAGAAAATATTGAAAAATTGAAAAAAAGAAAAAAAATGACAACTAGCTTCATGTGTGGGGCTGAAAGAAACAAAACAGGTGAAGAAAGTGACTGCAAAAGCGATGCTCAGTTCTAAGTTTCCCCTCATTTAAAATGACATTGCTTTGGCAATGCAGTGTTGTTGTAGCCCTGTCGGTCCCAGGATATTAGTGAGACAAAGTTGGTGAGGTAATATCTTTTGTTAGATTAACTATTGTTGGTGAGAGAGACAAGCTTTCCAGCCACAGAGAGCTCTTCTTCAGGTCTGAGAACAGATTGTTTAGCATAAGTAATTAGCACGTATTGTCAGGTAGAGTAGCCATTAACACCTCTACAGTCCTAGGACAAAAAGAGGGGGTTAGTGGGTTACAGATTGTTGTAATAAACCATAAATCCAGTATCAGAGGGGTAGCCGTGTTAGTCTGAATCTGTAAAAAGCAACAGAGGGTCCTGTGGCACCTTTAAAACTAACCTTTAATCCAGTGTCTCTGTTCAGTCCACAATTATTTTTTAAGCCTGGGAGCTTAAATTCATTACTCTGCTAGATACTAAAACTCCTGGACTGAACAGAGACACTGGATTTATGGTTTATTACCCATTAATCCATTCTTTTTGTCCTACAACTGCAGAGGTGTTAACAGGCCTCCCTACCTTGAATGGTCCCTTAGAATACACTAAATAATCTGTTGCACCTTGCATTTTGCTGTAACCTTGGGAATACCTTTCCCAGCTTTGAAGAGCTGTGTGTGACTCAAAAGCGGGTCTCCTCACCAACAGAAGTTGGTCCAATAAAAGATATTGTATCACCCACCTTGTGTCTCTAGTTGCTTTGGTAAAGCAGTTGCCCCAGTTAATAGGATTGAGGGAGGGGTGTGTGAGAAAAGACAGAAGGGCAGCTGGGCCAAATGGTGTTGCGAACTGGCAGAAGGGGGAGTATGTTTCTGAACAGCAGACTGCAGGGAAGTCCACCAAGAACTTGACTCCTGGTGGCACCGGCACATGCACTGTATCGCCAAGAGATAGAACCCTCGCCGCCCGAGAGAGACCTGGGGTCCCTGTGAAGGGGAGAACAAGCGGGGACTGGAATGGGGTCTCTTCTGGGATAATAATAATAATTAATGGAGATATCCTATCTCCTAGAACTGGAAGGGACCTTGAAGGTCATCGAGTCCAGCCCCCTGCCTTCACTAGCAGGACCAAATACCGATTTTGCCCCAGATCCCCAAGTGGCCCCTTCAAGGACTGAACTCACAACCCTGGGTTTAGCAGGCCAATGCTCAAACCACTGAGCTATGGATACAGGGACCAGAATTTGCCCCCCCCCCCCCTCTCTATCTGACTTGATGCCAGTGTGGTAAGAAACAAAGCATAGCTGTCAACGTTTTTTTTCTCCTTAGCAATGCATGCATGCACTATGCTGTCAAGAAAAAAAAAAAAATCAAACGCTCCTGAGTAAATAAGGGTTGCTTGTGCTCTAACAGCTTAAGACACTCACTGAACCTAATGCATTTCTCAAGCAGCAAAATGGTGCTCCCATCTCTGCCATGCCTCATCACAACAGAAAGTCACAAGCAGCAGAATGCAATGTGCAAAAGGAAACACCCCCACATACACAAGACCATCCAAATCCTGCCCTCAAATTGATTTTGGTGGCATTGCACAGCCAAAGTTTGGACCATATTCTGAGATTTAGGATAAAAGGATAATAAGTGATTATAATTTTTATCGAGCTGCTCACTTGCCAGTCTCTAGTTCTTTCTTTTACGCCCTACAACACCCGAGTGCCTCCAGAGAGAAGGGGGGGGGGGCATTTTAAAAGAAGTAACTTCTGCATTGTGAATCTAAACTTGTTTTGGGATGAAGGGAGGTCTGGATCACAAAATTGTTATTCTTAATCTCACTCTTGACATTCAGAGGATGACGTTTCAATTATTTATATGAATCTTTTTCTCTAAGCTACAATCTATTTGTAGCAATGCTTCAAAAAACAAAGGACATTTTATTCATTATTAACCTCTTTTCCAAACACAGGCACGGAGACTGGAAAAAAGGCTTTGCTCTTTCAAAACAGACTAATGATAATATTAAGTATAAAGACAGTTTGATCCATTGGTCTAATCAATACCATTATATAGTGTTCCATCCATCATCATAGTATCTGAGTGCCTTTTTACCCTTTTTGATCTGTTATTAGAAAAGAGTTAAATTCAAATACGTTTTGACACCATGTCTTTGCATCTCAGCATGCCCTCAAGACACCAGGGACCATTTCTATATTCTTTCCTTCCTATATTAAGAATCTCCTAGATTAGATTTTCCTATCAAGATACCAAAAGACTCAAGATGGCACTTTCCTCCCTTGTACCATACGTGTTGGTTTATGAGCCGAACAATAGTTCAAAAAGCTTTTTCACAGAATATTTTGTATGAATTGTTTTCCTACTGAAAATGGATACACATTCACCTTTGAAAAGATGATCAATAGAAATGGCTTTAAAATTGAAAAACAAATGGAGAAAAAAATGTCAGATTATTTTACCAACGTCTTTATTTGCAGTAGTTTAGTATTAGATTTATATCAAGTTATCAGCATGAGCATTTTCACAACTGATCTGTGAACTGAAAATGCTAAAATTGATTTTAGTGTTTTACAGTCAATTTTAATAGCCATTTCCTAGTCTGCTGCTTGCAATATATTAAATTTTGCTTTTTTTAAGCCTTCAGGATAGTTTTAAAGTTTTATATGGTGTAGCTACAGTATCCAGTCTCCTGAAGCCTCTCATGTATGTATAGTGTCAATGAGGACATTGTGAAAGTGTTTGTCCTTCAAACTGGAGAGCCTATGAAATGTTTTTGGAGAAATGCACTACACCATAAGGATATATATGGTCTGGCCATGAGAATAAATTAGATAGCATCTTCCATCTGAGGATCAAAGATTCAGAAGTTTGGTGTACTCTGAGAACACCCACCAGATTGGGCTCCTACTTTGAGAATTTTGCCAGGGTTTAAGGATAAGCCAAGACTTTAAGAGGCTCGCTAGCTGTGTGGCAGCATCAGGATTTAGGCAACTTTGCACATGCCCAATGTTGGAAACTTAGGGGACTATGGGATTTAGGTGCCTACAGGGTTAGGAGGAAGCTGAGCAGTTGTTTTGAGAATGTCAGTGGTGCCTAATTGTTAGACTTAAGTACTTAAGTACCTTGTGAATATGGTCCTTCATACATCAATCTGTAGCCTCAAGCCTGTGAGGCTGTCTCCCCATTTTATGGATAATGCCACAGGAAGTCCATGGCAAAGACAGGAATCAAATTCAGTTCTCTTGATTTCCAGTCATGTGCCTTAACCATAAAACAACCCCTTTCCCTAAAAGTTGCAAATACTAAGATTTTTATAGTTTGGGGACTCTCACTTGATATCGGTACAATTATTACAAAATCAAAAGCTTTTAAAAAAAATCAGGCTAACTTTTAAACTCTCATTCAATATTACCTGAGGGTTTAATCAAAGGCAGACCATGACGACCTACTGCAGCAACCACCCTTTGATAAAATGGTCACTTCACTGAGCATGCATAGGGTTCTCTTCCCCCACCCTTGTTCTATTTAATAAAAGTCTTTGATTTCAGATTTTTAAATTTGTTTGAGGTTTTCAAACATTTTCGATGAGGAATTACTAATTGTTTATACAGCAGTTTGTTCCATTACAAAACTATTTTTAACGAGTAGGGAGGAGTTTCGAAAGCACTCAGTGCTGGCTTAAGTGTTATGACTTTAATGGGAGCAGACTTAGGTCAAGGCTGAGCCCTTTTGAGAATTCCACCGTTAGTTGTGAACTCAGTCCAGCATTAGTTTAAATCAATTGGCTTCCGGCAGTTATAAATATATGAAATTAAATTGATATATATTTTTTTTTTTGATAAACCTATGACTAAGCCATAATCTTCCCAGGGATGGGAGATTTAATATATGGAGATATACCTATCTCATAGAACTGGAAAGGACCTTGAAAGGTCATTGAGTCCAGTCCCCTGCCTTCACTAGCAGGACCAATTTTTGCCCCAGATCCCTAAATGGCCCCCTCAAGGACTGAACTCACAACCCTGGGTTTAGCAGGCCAATGCTCAAACTACTGAGCTATCCCTCCCCCCTATTTACTTTCTTCCAATATGTAATTTGTTAATTTATTGCAGTCTTGCAGGCAAGAAGGGCAATGTGGGTCTACAAGTGATACTACATTTCTATCCTTAATAATAAAGTTTCAGCAGTTAAAACCTGTTTTGTATAGGAGCAGAACTACACAGAGAAAATTCAACCCTGTACAGAGGGTTAGTACAAGGCCCAGGCAATACTTAAGCCCTCAAAATAGCATTTAAGTGAATGTAAGCAGTCCATATGCCTTTATACTACACTTCTGAAGAGGGGCAAAATTTCACTATGAGTGCCCCCAGCCAATCAGGAATACCAGTATGATACTGTACTAGTTCATCTGATCTACATACTAAAGAGTTTTTCCTCTTTTGAAAATACAGATTTTAGAAGCTTGTTTGTTCACAGTTACACTACAGTGGCTACAGGAAGTATGTACTGAATTTTTTATATATAAGTGTGCTTTTTCAAGTTGGATGGGTTTGTAGCACACTGAAATCATGAGCCTTTAGTATTGAAGAAAAAGAAATTGAACACGCCATCAGCAACAACTGCTCATGGTGGTGGTGGTGATTTTTGCTGTCTTTTTTCTTGCCTTTGAAAGAGTCCTTTTTTCCGCAGGTCATTAGCATGGAGAAGTAATAGAAGGGGTTGAGGAAGAATGGTTCAGTGGTTAAGGGTGCTAATCTGGGACATGGAAACCCAGGTTTGTTCACTGCTCTACCACAAATTCCACGTGTAGCCTTTGGGCAAGTCACCTTGTTTCTCTGTGCCTCAGTGCTCCGTCTGTAAAATGGGAATAATAGTACTTTCCCACCTCACAAGGCTGTGGTGAGGATGAAGACTAAGGCACTCAGACACAATGATAATAGGAGCTATATCAGCAGCTAAAGTAGACAGAATTCAGAAATAATACCCATGCAATAAAGTGTAGTTGCTTATAGTCTACTGTTTGGTCCCCCCACATCATTCTTAGTTATATTACAATGCACAGCCCACTTAGAAAATGGCTTGGACAGCTCTTATGCCTGGCCATTATTCATTTTATTATTGGATGTAGGGTTATATAACTCCATGGCCTTGGGCAGTTTACAATACAATAGTGAAATACAATAAAGTCTATAAAGCACTTTTCCTGTCAAACATCCCAAGGCACTGTACAAACAAGATTTAAGAGATACAACCCACCCCAGTGTTATGACGAACCAGTGCAGCAAACACAATACATGTTATTTTAACCCTACCTGCAGTGGTGTTTGATTTTTTTAAACCCAGCTCAACGTCTTTTTTTAGGATAATATCCATAAAACAGATTAACAAGGAATTGCAATCAACACAGGATTTAATAAACACATTCACCAGTATGTGAAATCTGACTGTGAAAGAAAGGGCTCAAATCTGGCTGGGATTGTGAGGTAAGTAAGTCTTCATCAATCATAGCAGAGTCTCAGAGGATAAAGAAGGGTGGAAAGGAAGATGGCTAAACTGCTATCTGGAAGGGGGGTAAAAGCTAGATTGACATGATCTCTATTAAAGGAAAATGACACCTTAAGGGCAACAGGCATGTAGCATCTTGTGCAGATCAGAAAAATTTCAGTTATGTCAGAATTAACTTTAACCAGTTTTGAAACCTGCAAACCTGAATGCTCTTGAGCCAACTTTTTAATGGTTTGAAGTCACAATATGGATCAGCAGGAAAAGCCAAAGAAATCTGATTGTCGGTGTCATAAGAATGCATACGAGGATTATTTGGGGTATGACATTTTTCAGCAGTATATGAAAATAGTGAAGGGTGAGAACTTGAAAAATATCCAGTCTTCACTGTGAAGATTGTACAGTAATTGTTTATGTAAAGCTATTTAGTTGACGCTGTAGTGTGTGATCAGCGTAGGGCATCTGGAATAGGCCGGGAAAGCTGCACAGAGCCTATTTTTTATCTTACACTATATCTGAACTATATTAGACTATCCTGAAGAGTCTGTACTGGCTACAAGCCGAGAAACTGGGTCAATTAAAAGCACATGAAATATCTTGCGAACAGTGTAGTGATCATTACTGAGTTGATTAAGAATGATAGCTGTACAAAAGACACTTGAGGCATGTTGATCCATATCCATCATGAGACACACAGTATTTCTGTGCTCTGATGTATAAGCTACTGACACAAAGTAATAGACTCTGGAGGTCCTGTTCTTACCAACAAGGGTGTAAAGCAGTGATTCTCAACCTTTCCAGACTACTGTACTCTTTTCAGGAGTGATTTGTCTTGCATACCCCAAGTTTTACCTCACTTAAAAAATTTGCTTTCAAAAATCACTTACTGAAAAAATTTGCTTACTTTCTCATTTTTACCATATAATTATAAAAATAAACCAATTGGAATATAAATATTGTATTTACATTTCAGTGTATAGTATATAGAGCAGTATAAACAAATCATTGTCTGAAATCTTAGTTTGTACTGACTTCGCCAGTGTTTTTTATGTAGCCCAGGGGTAGGCAACCTACGGCACGCAAGCTGATTTTCAGTGGCAATCTCACTGCCCGGGTCCTAGCCACTGGTCCGAGGGTCTCTGCATTTTAATTTAATTTTAAATGAAACTTCTTACACATTTTAAAAACCTTGTTTTCTTTATATACAACAATAGTTTAGTTATATATTATAGACTTATAGAGAGAGATCTTCTAAAAACATTAAAATGTATTACTGGCACGCAAAACCTTAAATTAGAGTGAATAAATGAAGACTCGGCACACCACTTCTGAAAGGTTGCCGATCCCTGATGTAGCCTGTTGTAAAACTAGGCAAATATCTAGATGAGTTGATGTATCCCCTGGAAGACCTCTGCGTGTCCCCCAGGGGTATGCGTACTCCTGGTTGAGAACCACTGGTCTAAAGAACCACGCCTGCCAAACACTTAAGCACATGCTTAAAATGGGAGCAAGTTAGTAGTTCACTGACTGCATCTGAACTTAGGGCCCAGTCCTACAGACTGCTCTGTGCAGGTCGATGCTTGTGTCTGTGCAGGGCTCCACTGAATTAAGCAGGGCTCTGCATGGGCACAGGGGTCAACCCGTATGTAGCAATTTGCAAGGTTGGAGGCATCAGTGTCCAAACCAAATTAAAAGTCACCCCGGAATACTGAATAGTGACACTGAAGCATCATCTACAGTTGTCAGGGAAATACTAAGATAGCATCTGAGAGCATTGCATTAGAAAGTGATTAGCAAGTCAAGCAACGCAGAAAAGTGCAACAATGGAGCCACGTATACAAATATATCAAACACGAATGGGACCATAAAAGGTGCTGAAGATCTGAAACTTTACATTTGTCTAGTGCAAATTCTACCTATGAGAGGATTCTTAATCTGTAAAAGATATGAAACAGAGTAAACTTGAGCTGTCCTAGGTATTTGACAAAAAAAATTTAATTCAGTTTAGCATATTCTAAATCAGGTTTTGTTTGACTATGTGCTACTGCTGGCATTGCAGATCAAGATTTTCAAAAATGAAGGCCTACAGTTAGGCACCATTCTCTATATTTAGAAACTTAAGTAAGTGGTCTCATTTTCACAAGTGCTGAGCCTATCTGCCACTTTCAACTGATGTCACGTTTTAAAATGGTGACCCCAATGTTTTGTTTAACTGTATAATGCAAAAAAAGTCTAAGTTGTCACAAAAAACATTGGTAGCCCAATTACATGAACAAGCATATTTTATAGTTAATGGCATCCGTCCACGTGACACTAAGATATTGCAAATTTTTGTCAGAGAAAGCAAACACTTAAATAGCTCCCTAAACAGTGTATGTTTTTTAAGAAAGGAAAGGGACATTTTAATGCTGCTCAGTGTCTCATACAATCAGCTGTGGCATTGCTCTTAACTTGTCTCACCTACAGAACAAGCTAAACCGCAGAGCAGTGAGCAAAATGTTTTCAATCCAATTTTCCTCCACTACTGATGACTTTCATTGTTTCACCTTCCTACCCATACATCAGTCTCAATCTCTCATTCAGGAAAATGACAAATAATTCTTTATGACACAAGGTATGTGTTACTATGTGACATATGGAGGAAAAATATTGTATGGTTTTAGCTGTGATCTTATTAGGTAATACCAGACAATTGAAGAGATTAAATTAGCAGGCTGAAAAGCATTTTCCTGATCTCAGTCAAAACAGTTGAAGGAAAAAAATCAGGTTTTTTGTTTAGTATTATTTGTACAGTAGTAGCACCTCGAAGCCACAATCATGGATCAGGGGTCCATCCTGCTAGGTGTTGTACAAACACAAAATACTGTCAGCCCAGCAATACTTTCTGTAGTGTCTATCCAACAATGCATTTTTTTAAAATATCTTTCATTTATGTAAAACTGACAAAAAATACTTTCATATAAGCCAAGCAGAATTGGATTTGGAGATCTTATATGGGCATCCAATGCGCAAGTCAAATAGTAGAGATTGTTCAAAAAAATTTGTTTTGTCCCACAAAAAGTTTAACATTTTTTCATCATTTTTTCCATTCAAAGTAAATGTGAATCAAAGTAAATAGAATCAGCGCATCAAAACATTCCTGCAACAACCACATTCTCCCATGAAAAAATTCATTTTTATTTAAAACTCTATTTTTTTGTTGGGAAAAACTTGTGACTGAAAAATTTAAATCAGTTCAACTAAATAGTTTGTTCTCAAAGACGGAGAGATAGAAAAGAGGTAGATTCCAGGATAACATTTGAAGCAACAGTTCTTAGAGAGGGAGCTGTGTGAGCAGTAGGGTTGCCAACTTCCTAATTCCAGAAAACTGAACACCCTTGCCCCACCCACTGCCCCGCCCATTCCTGAGGCCCCACCCCCACTCCATCCCCCCTCCCTCTGTCGCTTGCTCTCCCCCACCCTGGCTCACATGCTCATTTTCACTGCAAGACCCAAACAGGCATATTTATTGTTTTGACAGATGTATTATGCTAAGTTCAGGTTTTATCTGTTACAGGATGCTAGAGCTGGCAACAAAATAGTCAAAAAGGGTAACTTAAAAAAAATGAAATTTTACAAAGGTTTTCATGATTCTTTCCCTCCCCTCTTCCCATTTTTTGTAACCAGTGCCATGTTTTTTGTTCACTAACGTTATTGTAATTTTATGTGTGGCATTAGGACCACACATTATCACAGCTGCAATGGGTCCATTAAAGGCCCACTCCTGAAGCCCAAATACAAATCCATAGAGCACAACCACAGAAATGCACCCCTGTCCATATACCTATATAAATAAATCTGTACAAACGGACTCCCACACCTACATGCAGATACACACATGTATTCATGTATACACATCTAGCATGCACTAACACATATTTTCACATTATTTATTATTACAATTGTTGTTTAGTGCCTAGAGCCCCTAACTAAGATCATGGCTCCAGGTTGGTAGGTGCTGGACATACACAAAAAGAGAGTCTGCAAGAAAGAGTTTATAATGTAGCTAGACAAAGGTGGGGAGAAATGTATTATACATGGTCTCTTCTGCAATTACTAGTCAACAACTTTCACGTTTTAAGAAATACATTTCTTTTAGAGTTCCCTTCTCTTTTAAAAACTTGTTATGAAATGACGACACACATATTTTATGTCCTCAGTTTTTTTGTGCTCAAACCAGCAAAAGGAATAAAAGTCAAAGAGTTAGGCTTCAAATTTTATTCACAGGTATACACACATGCGGCAATACATGCACCTCCCTACACAAAGGCACATAGTCTCTTACACACATACAAAGCATGCATGCACACACTTGCCTACACAAACTTTTTCCATACACTTTTCCAGGGGCTGCCTAAATCACCCAGACAGGAAGGGAGGAGGGTGGGCTGGAGAGGAAAAGATGGGGGGTGGGGTGGGGGTGGAGGAGAGAGGATGGGAAGGGGAAAAGGCCAAGGATGAGAGCAAGTGGGGGTAGTGAAGGAGAGAGGAGAGGTGGGGGGGGGTATGTGGGGTGCATGGGGATACCAGGGGAGGCAGAAGGCTACAGGTGCATGAGAATGTGCGGGGCGCAGGGGTGTATAGGGACATAATGGGAGTGCAGCAGTCTATGGAGGTGAATGGGTGTGCGGGGAGTAAGGGACATGGGGTGGCGGCTCTGGGAGGTGGAGGGGATGAGTGGAAGAGCGCTGTAAGGGGTATAGGGCTGGGATGGGTAGATGTGCGGGGCAGGATGGGATGGGGAGGTGCAATGATGGGGATGCGGGGGGTGGGGAGGGCAACAGCCCCATTCCCAGCACTCGGAGATGGGGATACACAACTCCAACTCCTGGGTGCCAGCCATGGGGCAACAGACCGTGGTTCACCACAGCTCAAGCCCAGCCACACAAGGAGCTCGAGGAGAAAAGGGCCGGGCAACAGCAGGAGAGGCGCGCACCACACAACCCCTCAACAGCCGCCTGCTGAGCGCTCAAGTGGTGCTAGTTCCTCCCCTGCCCTGACCCAGCCAATGGGAGCTGCGCCTGAGGGCGAGGCAGCATGTGGACACCTCCCCTGGCAGCCCCTAAGGCTAGGAGCCAGACATGCTGGCTGCTTCCTGACGCAGGAACCACGCAGTCCGCAGCGCGGCAGCTAGCAGGGAGTCTGCCAGCCCCACTATGGCGCCGTGTGAACCGGACATTCAACTGCCTGGTCAGCAGTGCTGACTGGAGCCACCAGGATCCCTTTTGGACCAGGTGTTCTGATCCAAAACCAGACACCTGGTCTCTCTAGTGAGCAGCAGAAGAGTCTGGTTTCTCTCTGCCTTAGTCTCTGATTAGACTCAATTCTTGAGGCAGAGTTAGTCTCTGGAAACTGGAGATTGATGTTGGGTAGAGATTCTTGAAAGAAGGAACTATCCCCTACTGTTTGACCACCTGCGTTTTAGGACTGGTGTATGGTGTGTAAATAAAACAAGTCACACCTAGAATATACCCAGATTCCACATCACTGATTTCTCCTAAACTGGGAAGCAGCCCAAACGTCTGCTATTCCTTGGCAGATGGGTGACCTTGATGTTAGAATGAGATACTATTAATAGCGTTGCCCCTTCTTCTAATACCAAACAACAAATTAAAGTGCTGTTACAATTAGCAGCAAGTCTCAAAGTAGATTTTGAAGGTCATCAAAACAAAAGTTGTAATTCAAGATACTATTTTAAAATCTGCTGCTACAAATATGTACTTGAACGTTATTAAACTCTGCCAACATAGAACACTTCACATATGAATATCACTCTTTAATCTATCACCACAGCAGCTAGCCCGAGCCCCTGTTGCTCCTTAATGGAATCATTAACCTCTTGGGCCAGACTTATTTTTATAAGCATGCTTGTGAGCAAAGAAGCTAAATCACCTGGGAAGAAGACAGAATACTCTGCCATCACTTTTTGTTTCCTGTCTCAGAGGGCTTGCTGTCTGATCTGAAGCGGGTTTCAGGAAGAAGAAGAAAAAAGAAAAGAGACAACTAAGTCCACTGAGGCAAAAGGAGAGATCGAACCACAGAACATTCTGCACTTTTTTCAGCTGCTCTAACCGCCTGAGAGGAAGTTTGTATTCAGGATAAAAGCATCCTTCTTTCAGACCCTACAAAACTGGGTAGAATCAAAGGTAGCAAAAACAAGACTGGAGTTCAGATCAGTGTTTTCCCCACAAGCTACAGCTCAAAACACGCACCAGGCCCAAAAAGGGAATACACAAAATTGCTATCAGGGTATTAGGCTAGGTATTGCCCACATTGAACATACCAGATTTGATTTATATCAGCAACTTTGTAGTATACATTTCTTGGGAAAAAATACGTAAATTTAATTTACTTTTTGCCAATGCAAACAGGAATGAAACAAATATATACTAGCAATCCTGGATGCAAGCTGGATTTGCACTGCCGGGTGTAAGTTAAAGATGGATACTTATTTCTGTCACTACCTAAGCCACATCATAGGCGCCAACTTTCTCGGCGCCGGTGGGTGCCTGCACCCGCCCGCCCCTAGCCCTGCCCCGACTACACCCCACCCCTGCCCTGTCCCCGCCCCCATTCCAACCCCATCCCCAAAGTCCCCACCCTAACTCCACCCCCTCCCTGGCCCTATTTGATCCCTTCCCCAAATCCCTGTCCCAGCCCCACCTCTTCCCCCAGCATGCCGCGTTCCCTCTCCTCTCCCCTCCCTCCCTGCCCCGCGAATCAGCGGCACAAGCGCTGGGAGGGAGAAGAAACAGGAAGCAACGGCGGGCTCATGGCAGAGGTGGAGGTGAGCTGGGGACCTACGGGGAGCTGCTGGTGGGTGCTGAGCACCCACCAAATTTTTTTCCGTGGGTGCTCCAGCCCCAGAGCACCCACAGAGTCGGCGCCTATGAGCCACATTCACTGAGAGAGAGGAAATTGACAGACACTGCCATGAAATATTCAACATTTTGTGCAGCCTACTTCTAGACAATATACATTAAATTAATAAAGTCAAGAGGGCTGTATTTCCTTCCCTGCTTTGTCATCTTTAGCCTCTCTCTCTCTCTAATGGTGCAAAGTCTAGTAAAGTTTCAAGTACAGTGAGCACACCTAAAACTTTGTTCCATTTCCACAGCAGCTTTCCTCCTTCTAATTACACAGTGTTGAATGTTCCTTTCATGAGCAGCAATATGAAAGAACACTCCTTTGTAGTTTCCCTGCTATTCCACTTCGGTGTGCCAGGTGGCACCATTATTTCCAACATAGTGTTTGCATTTTCTTCATTGAAGCACATATGCTTCTGTAGCCTTGATATCAGGGCAAGTTGCCTACAACTACTATTACAATCCTCTTCCTACACTTCTGATAAATAATGTCACGCATCAGAGGTCAGAATTCTAACTTTTCAGGGCTTTCAGAAAGCATTATGTGATGTTGAACATAGTTCCATAGTATTAAAGCTTTAAATCTAAATCTTTATTAATAGCTCCTACTCACCTTCAAATAGAAAATGTTTCACAATTGCTTAGACAAATATTTACGTTTAACACAAACAATCCCAGCATTTTAAATAGCACTTGAAATACCTAAATAACTTTTTCAACAATAGCTATAGATAATAAGACTACTATTGTTTTCCTCCTGTATAGATTTTAAGACTCTCTATACAGCACACATTTATGGTATGATTTATGTAACCCTTCTGCCCATCTGAGTTGGCAGCAACAAGGGCCGGGTTCAGTATCTAGGGGTTCCGTTTCAATAACGGAATGCAAAACCAGCTCGAGCCCCCATCCAGTGACCTGGGACAATTACATATCACCCCCTGGGTGCCTCTAGGAGGCAATACTTCCCCTCTTGCAAGCACAAGTCTGAGTGTAGCAAAATCCTTTTAATAAAGGAGGGAAACAATCAGTAGCGTAACTAGTGGGGTGCAGGGGAAGCAGCTGCTTCCCCCGCCTTTCCAAAAGCGGCCGGAGCGGGGGGGGCACAGGCTGGTGGCCCGCAGCGTGGCCGGCAGCCATGGGGGGGCGGCGGGCGCAGCCGGAGGAGCGGGGGGGCGCAGCATGGCGGCCAGCAGCCATGGCCGGAGGAGCGCGGGGGAGGGAGGCCACGGGGTGGCACAGCAGGGCCGGAGGAGCCGGGGGGGGAGGGGCGGTGCGGCCGAAGGAGGAGCCAAGGGGGGGCACGGAGCGGCCGGAGGAGGAGCCAAGTGGGCGTGGCCAGAGGAGGAGCCAAGGGGAGGCACCTTTTTTATGTTTGCTCCCCCTCCTCTTAGAAGCTGGCTACGCCACTGGAAACAATGCGGCATTATATTGGGGAAACACCACAAACAGGATTCATAACTCAAACCATGAGCAAAAGACCCATCCCCCCAAGTAAGTTTGGCAGTATCCTTTTCCCCCTCAGTATCTTAAGTCCAGCAACCCAAAAAATCACCCAATGTCCCAAAAGTCCAACACCGTAAAAGTCTCTGTCCCAGCCCGGGGGGGGGGGGGACAGCAGTGTTAAGGGGCACCTTACGTGGTCCGAGGCCGACTGCCCCACCTCTCCATGGGGTTCTGCTGCAGCCTTCACTGTGAGCCGCTCCACCAGCCGTCCCGTGAGCCGCTCCAGCCGTTCCGCAAACTGCTCCGCCAGCCGCTCCTCTTCACCAGCTGTCCCACGAGCCGCTCCAGTCGTCCCGCAACTGCTCTGCCAGCTGTCCTGCGAGCCGCTCCAGTTATTAAATTAAAATTAGCTCTGATATTCCACAGTAGAGAGAGGAGGAGGAGGAGAAGGTACAATTGGTATTTCAGGCCCTCAAAAGGGGCCCATACCATCAGGTACAAATACCTGTCCCCAACCTCTCTCAATTCACTGGGTTTTGGAACCCATGTCCCTGGTCTAGCGAGTGCTACTTAGTTGATGGCGAGTCCCTCGGTCATAAAACAGTTTCATTGTCCTTGATTCACATAATCAGGGTAACACTTTACTCTTCCTGCCCCAATAACAGAGAAACTGGGGATCCCACAGCAGCCAAAGTGACCATTTGGGCTCATGCTAGGTGGGGTGGGTGTGACTATGCAAACAAGATCAGCCCCTGAAGTTCTTTTCCACAACTCGCCACAGTTCACCACCAGATGTCAGGGTAGAGCTCATCCTGACTCTGCTTACATTTACACCATCTTTATCACAATTTAAGATTCTCTGCATAACATTTACACTCCTTTCTTTTAACACACACTCTTCCTCCCAATTTTCTTCAAATCAGATTTCCTACTCAATAGTCAGCCTAAAAAGTAACATCTAATTTTTTGAATTCTTCAGAACTGGAGAAGAAAGGGCTTTCTCTCAGTCCGTATTCAAACACTTCTGCCTTGTCAGCCAACAGAAGTCTGGTGTGAAAATCCTTCTAGTTAGTAGCACTCAATCTTCTGTTAAGGGCAGTCTCACTAAGTTTCTCCGGTCAGAGAGGAAAGCTTGACAGTAGCCAAACTCTCACAGGTTTGAGGCATCAATACATAAAATAAATCATCCATCCTCTGGACTCTAGGAATTATTTTGTGGGAGTTCTATGACCAGTGTCATACCAGGTGATCATCTAGTCTGACCTCCATGATCCCTTCTGGCCTTGGAATCTATGAATCTCCTAGAAAAGCACTATCCTTCCCCAGTAATCCCAGCTAAATTATATTAGGAAGGATTTAAAGCATCATCACTGAAGTCTTCTGCTCTTTTCCTCACTATAGAGGACTGTCTCAATTTAAAATGGCTAATAAATGGCTAAGAGTGACTTCCATAGGCTATGTTGTTCGTTAGAAAAATCTCCTTTCCCAGCACTCTCCCTAGACCCATAAGATACACAAGGCACTGCAATGTATTATTTTTACAATGGCTTCTCAAAATGTGAGGCCCGGAATAACACTTACCCATAGCCAAAATATTACAAATTTGAAACCCAAACATGTTCTCCAGGCCTTCCACTTTATGAGTGAAGAACTTCCATAGAGTGGAAAACACAATAACAGAGGCAGCTGTCAATGAGATGAGATTCTGTAAATCCTTCTATAGTCATATATACCTAAAATATTTCTCTCATTGAGCTCCGATTGGCTCTGCTTCTGGTCTGTAGATGAGACATACTGTGTGCAAGCCATACTGCGCAACTGCCTGGCCTTATTAGTGGCTGCTATACTGACATTAAGAAATCACCAAGCATGCTCAAATGGCCAATGCCTCTTTTTCTGAGCATCTGTGGCTGTGTGCTCCCTGCTTTGTTCTCTGTACAGGTCCAGCAACAGACCATTCCAAAAATCCCAGCCTCCTCCCCACTGCTGGTCTTCAAAATTCAACAGCAAACTAAGAGCTACAGTTCTAAAAGCAGGTGAGCTACATTTCATACATCAGCAGGGCACAGACTTTTCTGGAGACCTCACTTCTGTCACAGTGATTGAAGCAGCACTGCTGGAAGAAGCCAAGAGCTGCTCAGCATCTCCTTACAGTGCTGGTGAAAGCTCCAGAGCCCTATCTCCAGGGCACAGATCTGCTGTGTGTGCTTTTTGTATTATAGTAGCATTTCAGTGTTTTGTGAGAGGGGAGGGAAGCAGAATGGGTTGTTTGTCTTTTAGGTACTTAAACGGCTCTCACACTGTAATAGCTGTGAAGTGAGTTCATGTTCCATTAAAAACTCTTGTTAGCCAAACAATAAAACACACCCTTGAGGATGGGAAGTGAATCCATAACCACCGCCTCTTTGTACTGGGCACTGGAGATCACTTAGCAGCAGAGAGGCACTGCATACCATAGGAGAAAGCACACCTCTTCATGCTGTTCCCAGCACCTGCTAGCTGTAAAGAAACGAATAAAGCGGCAATCTCAGAATTCCGGCTTGCAGCAAGCCTCAGGTTAGCCAAAAGACATTTTGGTTGATTCTCCCACTGCAGCTGAGCTCTGGTGACATTTCATTATTTTGGGAGGAGAGGGAATGAGGGGGAGTCAGCCACCCGGCCCCAGCGGAAGTTAAAGCTGCAAGGCAACTTAAGCCAATTTCCAGGCTCACTGAATCAAATTTCTGCAGAAGAGCTTAGGAAGACATTGCCAATATCAGGTTAACACTCTACAGTGTGATCTTATTTTCCAACGCCACCAATTTATCCAGATAAATATAGGGAGGCACAGGGGTTAGGTCATATACTGTGGTGCAAATTCCAAATCCAGGCACATTTAGAGGAGGTTGAAATTCCACATTAAGATGATCAAACTGGCATTTAGGTCCATCAAATGGCTAATGTGGACATAGCTCCCTATCTCTACAGACAGGTATATCAGCATATCGGTGACTATTTGGTGTGCACTAATACCACCTGCTCCAGTGTGCATGTTTGTAATGGATTAGGCATCAACTTACATGAACACTAAGCATATCTTCTCACATTTGGAACATAGAGTAAGAGTAATGAGAACCATCTGCTACTAAAGGTCTAGTTGACTTTGGACCAATTCCATCGCTGACAGGTGTACGGTCTTCACATTTTCTTTAAAGCGTCTAATGACAGAATTATATGTTCACCAGGGTCTTTTGTTCCAAAATTATCACACTGGCAAATATTTTTAGAACTACATTTGTTTTTTCTAATGACTAACATTTTGGAAGTAGTTTTATATACTCAATCTCAATTAGCTATTTTTGGAATATTTGCTACATCACTGTTTCTTGTCACTGCAAAAGCAAGCATTTTTAACTAATGGAATAACAATTAAAAGACATTGTATTACCATTTTCAAACCACTGTTGTGGGTGATGGTCTGCTCAGTTACACCAGCATAAATCTGACATGAATGGAGTTACTCTAGTTTTACACAAGTGTGATGGAGAAGAATTTGGTCCTGTGGTGTTAAATACATGGCAATGTCATTTTTGTGTAAAATTTTCAAACCCAAAATTCCACAGGAAAAAAAAAATACACCGTCATTTCACTTGCTCAAAAGACTGTCTAAAATCATAGCGGCTACTAGATTTTGTTCATTTTGGCTCATTAACCAGATCAATTCATATTTATTACTGTTAGGTCCAAAGATTTTAGTTTGGGACTTGAAAGTTCAGCTTTAGCACAGTAATTTTGTTATGAGCTGCTTTAGTATAAGACATGAATGTAACAAAAGTGAAAACCTATGTCTCCATAGCACTAGAAAAGGGCCATGTCAGATAAACTGATCTGGTAAATTTGGAAATAATGAAATGATGGACAGGAGAAATGCAAAGAAATATTTTTCTGTTTCCTAGAAGTTGTTAGTTCCATGCTTGCTCGATTAGAATTACTATGAATCATGTTTGTGAGCTACATTATAAAGGAGCCAAAATTTTGCTTCTAATTGTGCACCTATGATTGGCTAAAGTCAAAGTTGTAGGTGTACATGTTACTAAATCAGATAACAATACAACTAGATTCTAGGCATTTGTGCTTGAAAAATTGGAACCAGTTTTTAGCAAGTTGGGCCCTCTATGGTCAAAAATACACAGCATGTTTTTGCTGGTAGTATATTTTGCCATTATATTGTGCTTTTTAACAAGTTACATATACAAAACAGAAGTGTAGTTATATACTGGAAGTTATTTTAATATGTAGTTAAAATTATGTAAGAGTAATGATGTACAGTTATTATACACCTAAATTAAATAAGTAAAAGATGCCAGAGAGCAGCATGTGGAAGGAAAATACATAGAAAGCAGCAGCAGATGTGATGCAAAAGCTACCAATACTACCAGTCCCTCTGACAGAGTATCTGATCTGTAGATACTCTTTTCAAGTAATTGAATATCCTCCAAAGCAACACACAATTAAGGGATTGAACATGTATGAATACATTCACTCAGGAAAAGACCACCATATTTCATTATATATATTTTTCTATACACAGTTTTTTCAAAAGCAGACCCCTCACTGAAGCTTTTGCATCAGTGCTGAGCTATCAGAGGAAAGAACAATTTCCACATTTGAAGAATCAGTCATTTTGTAATCAAAAGAAAAAAAGAAAGAAAAATCAGTATTCCTGTAAATCAGAAATCTCTAGCTTTGGAGAAATAAAACCTGAATTGTTTGTGTTGGGTTTAAAGATAAGGGGGGCTTCTAATATGAAACTAATGCTGGTGTATGCATCTTTCCAGGAAGTCACGCAGTCTGGGGACAATTTGACAGCTTATATAATGGGGACCCTGGAGACTTTCCACAATGCTGGCAGTTGTTTGAATCTTTAATGCTCACTTTCCAAACACAAAAGGGGTCCAATATAGCTTATAAATATATTATGCTGTAATAAGTGAAGATGCAAACCTATTAAAGTATTTTCTATTTGGACCAATACTGCTCTAATGTTGTGCAGTAGAGCCATTTCTCTATCTTCTGTGACAATGAAGAGTTTCTCAACATTTCTTTCAGTCGTCAATCATTATGAAGCTTCAGACTGGGCTAGGACAGCAATTTGTCAGCCACCAGGAAAAAGGACATCTTGTGCGCTAGAATCTAAGCTCTCATTTTAAATGAAAAGTCTGTAGCGCTTATGATTGCAAAGAACTACCAATATATGAAATAAACTGTTGCAGCACTGTTAGGGGCCTGAGTCCATAGACAGCCTAAAATAGTTTTATTTTTTTTAAGCCCCATTTTCTTCACTGTGATGCCTAATGATGATGGTTTAAATGTCAACATTGTTAACTATTTGAAAGCTGATCAAAGAATGTACAAAAAAGGAATAGTCTCAAAAAAATTGCCCAATCTCATTTTGGCACTCTACATAGATGTAGGCTGGGTTCAGAGATGAAAGTAAGCCGGTACGGTACGGTACGGCATACCGGCAAGAGCCAGTACACCGTGCCAGACCGCACCGGCTTCCGGCAGCCGGGCTGGGGCTGGGATTTAAAGGGCTCAGAGCTCAGCGGCAGGAGTTCCGGGCCCTTTAATTTGCTCCTGAGCCCCGGGGGCTCCCAGACACCTCTGCAGCTGGGAGCCCCGGGTTGATTTAAAGGCCCTGGGGCTCCCAGCCACAGCCGGTGCCCCAGGGCCTTTAAATCTTGAGAGGCCCCGCCTCTTCCGGTTGAGGCCACGCCCCCCAGGACTCCAGCAGTACCAGTAAGTCCTGTAAGTTACTTTCACCCCTGGCTGGGTTGTATGAGGAGTTTGGAGGAATACCATAATTTGTACAGGCAGAAAGCCTATCCTATTTGAATAAATCGGTTAGAACATTTGTTGTAACAGTACATTTCACAATACAGGGCAACTACACTGGTATTCCCCCTCTGTGGTCCACCAAGGATATCCACTCTTGGTTCCCAGCTACTCAGCCATCACCTCTCTTGGGCAGAGATTTGTGTCTGTCTCCATCCTGACCTGGGTTTTTCCAGGCTGCACAGTTCCCTGCCTACACAGTGATATACCCTGCCTAACTGGCCAGCTTCTGCACTTACTCTCTCTCCAGAGGCTATGACCAGTGTATTGCCCACAGGTACAAGTTACCACACAGTTCTTTATAAGCAAGCACATTGATTCTTAAGGCAAAACAGAGAAAACATTAAAAAAACATAAAAGAACCTGCAAGCATGCTAAAAAGCTTACCAAAAGGTCACCTCAACTCCAACCTCAGGGTCTAATAGGTATCATTCCTATTTTAAAAAACAAAAACAAAAAACCACACACCACACCCCCACAACTAGGTTTTCCTCATGGTTACAAGTGCATAACTGTCTCAGAGTCAAAACCAGAACAACCATAAAGCAGCAGAATAAGGACAATGGACAAGGGGAGAGGGAGGGAACAGATTAAAACTCAGAACTACTATGTAAAAACCCATGAGAAGAAAATCTAAGGAAAAAAGGAGTTCAGGAGAGCTGGCAGTTTCTCAAGGAGACAATATAAAAAATTCTCTCTCCAATTTGTGCACATCTTTCCCAAAGTGGAGCACCCAGAATTGGACACAATATTCCAGCTGAGGCCTTACCAGTAGAGAGGGACAATTACTTCCCATATATTACATAGGACAGTCCTGCTAATTCTCCCAAGAAACTGCAAACTGTCCCAAAGCAAAGGAAAGATAGGAGGAATAGTAAGAGGCCGATATGGCTCCATCAGGAGCTCTTTAATGACCTGAAAATCAAAAAGGAATCCTACTAAAACTGGGTAACATGGACAAGTTGTTAAGGAGGAGTACAAAGGAATAGCATAAGCACAAAAATCAGAAAGGCGAAGGCACAAAATTAGTTACACCTACCATGGGACATGGAAGGGAATAAGAAGAGGTTATTTAAATACATTAAGAGCAAGAGAAACATGAAGGAATGTGTAGGTTCTCTACTTAGCAGGGAAGGAGAGCTAATAACTGATGATGTCAAGAAAGCTGAGGTGTTAATGCCTATTTTGCTTCACTAAGATTAAAGTGACCAGATACTCAACGCAGTTATTAACAACAAGGGGGAAGGAATGCAAACCAAAATACAGAAAGAACAGGTTAAACAATATTTATATAAGTTAGATGTATTCAAGTCAGCAGGGCCTGATGAAATTCATCTTAGGGTACTTAAGGAACTAGTTGTAACAATCTCAAAACCATTAGCAATTATCTTTGAGAACTCATGGAGGACAGGTGAGGTCTCAGAAAACTGAAGAAGGGCAGACATTGTTCCCATCTTTCAAAATGGGAACAAATAGGACCTGGGGAACTATAGACCAGTCAGCCTAACTTCAAAACCTGGAAAGATACTGGAACAAATTATTAAGCAATTTGTAAGCACCTAGAGGATATTAGGATGAGGAATAGCCAGCATGGATCTATCAAGAATAAATAGTTCAAAGCTAACTTAATTTCCTTCTTTGACAGGGTTACTGAATTAGGGGAAGCAATAGACATGATATATTTTGATTTTAGCAAGGCTTTTGACAGTCTCTCATGACATTCTCATAAGCAAACTAGGGAAATGTGGTTAGATTAAATTATTAAAAGGCAGGTACACAACTGGTTGAAAGACCATGTTCAAAGAGTAATTATCAATGGTTCTCTGTCAAAACAGAAGGGCAGATCTAGTGCACCCCTGCAGGGATCAGTCCTGGTCCTGGGTCCAGTACTTGTCAATATTTTCTTTCATGACTTGGAAAATGGAGTGGAGAGTATGCTTACAAAATTTACAGATGACATCAAGCTGGGAGGGTTACAAACACCTTGGAGGTCAGGATTAGAATACAAATGGACTTTGAAAATTGGTCTGAAATCAACAAGATGAAATTAAATACAGATAAGTGCAAACTACTACAGCTAGGAAGAAAAAAAAATCAAATGCACAACTACAAAAAAATGGGAAGTAACTGGCAGGGTGGTAGTACAGCTCCGAGGGATCTGGGGGTTATAGTGGATCACAAATTGAATAGGAGCCAAAAGTTATTGCAGTTGCAAAAAAGGCTAATATTTTTCTTGGGAGAATTAGCAGGACTGTCCTAGACTGGTTATAAATGGACACAGACAAGTTCTCACACAATATACCATCAGCCAAGCCCGAGAGAGGCTACAGCTAGCAAAGGGAATAAGAACCATGGGATACACCCCCACAGCATCTGACATGTGCCTGCATGTCATAACACAGGCATGGATGGATATGAGATTTGCACAGCTATGCAATGTGAATGCTCCAAAACAAGCTTGGAAAAAACAGGTTTGCAAGCACAGGTCACATGGACTTGGATTTAATCTGCTGTTTAGACGTACCATTAGACCGGCCCCAGGGCTGTCTAAGTTACACCGGGGGGCCCCAGAGCAGCCCAGGATCAGGAGGATGCAGAGATGGCTGAAAGCTACCTTAGGCCCCACAGCTTCCCCACCAAATGTGGATGCTTTCATTCATGGGAAAACACACTTTAACTTATGTGCACTGACTACACACCTTTAGTTGATTTGTCTTCACTTTCCTTAATTTTCTCATTTAGACAACCCCTTAGAGATGCAGCACAGAATTTCACCAGGGTGTATAAGGGTGAACAGAAACAGACAACAGCTGTCAGGAAGGTTTTCTAGAAACAAGGATAGCAATTAACAGAACACTTAAATGAATTAGGTGTTGTTTGGGGATACAGTGAGGTAGACAGTCACACTTTAAAAAAAGGAGGACAGCAGCATTCTGCACAGCCTGGAATGTTAGAAGACCACAGGAAAGGGAACTGCCATACCCAAGGTGAGAAGAAATGATGGTATGGATGAGGATTTCAGAGATGTAGTCCAAGTTGTATAAGTGAGCAATAATGGAGAAGGGCATATTTGCAGACCTATGACATTTGGGAAGAGACAGTAAGTTCAAGTATTACACCAAGGCTATGGAGAAGAGAGGCAAATAGGAGGTCTAAGTCAAAGATGAAAGTAGAGGAGCTGAGGATGCTCCAGCAGCAGAGGGAGCATACAAACATTGCAATTTTGAGGAGGGTCTCAGGATATTTTTCTTAACACTTCTCTGGGGTGGGGAGAGGTGAAAGTATTTTTTTTTTTAACTGGATATCTACACTTCGGAGTACTTTCCCCATCAGATGATAGCAGCGTTAAGGTCAGTCATGTCTTGAGTTTATAGATTTTGACTGCCTCCCTTTGATTTTAAGCTTTTAGGCTGGCTGCTTTATATTATTCCTTTTATTTTTTTAACCTTTAAAAATACTCCTTACATCTTTTGATACACCAGAAAAAAAGGAATGCTGATAGACTGTACAGTAGCAGATGACAGGTGAATAAAACACAACACAGAGAGATGACCCTATAACTAAGCCTCTTAAAAACTAATTGCCTAGCCATTGCACCAGCACTGATAAAAGGGTTTGGAATGAGTTTGATATAGAGCGTATTCTATAGCTCAGTCCCAACCTTAACAGGCTGCTTGATTTCCTTTGTCAGGGAGAGATTGGAAGTTCACCGCTATTTCTCTCAACAAGGCCAAAAGCTTTATAAAAGTCTCTGGAATTTATGAATGCTGTACAGCGAGAACATGGACTAGAAGATTCAGCATGGAAGCAATGCAAAAAAGATCTCACACACACTTTCAGGGTCACTGTGAAGAGGGCTGGTGCAACAAGGTAAATAAAATTGCGGGGGGGGAAAAACCACACATTTTAAAAATGAGCAAAGCTGTAATAGCAAACCTCTTTCCTGTTTGTTAGAAATGAATCTAGACTGAAGGATCAATGCCTTGTTTGAACTGCAGTCTTTAATTCCGGACCTTCAGATAAAAAAAGGGACTGAACCCAACCCTTAGGAAACGGGCTCTGTGAAGTTAAGATCTAGATTTTGTGGCTTGGGCTTGTCTTTATAAATACCTGCTGCTTTTTGCATACAATTTCATTCTCTTAATGCTTCAAGGCCAATCCCTGCAATGTCTAATTCTTATTCAGGTAGGAGCCTTATTAAAGTAATTGAGAGCTTTTCTGAGTAAAGTCTGTAGGATTTGATACCCATTAATCAAAGAATCAGATTAGGCAGCTGACAAAAAGCAGCATTCGTTTTTCAAAAGAAATTATCATTTAGATTAGGAGAAGAAAACTTCTAATCCAGGTGTGCACTAGAACCTTTGCCAGTAGAACAATGTAGGCAAATATGTGTTTTACCATAGCACCTAGGAGCCCTAGCCATGGACCAGGAGCCCCTGGTGCTAAGCACTGTACAGACGGTCTCTGCCCCCAAGATTTTACAATCTGAGGAGGAGTGTGAATATAGATGCAGTTGTACTAACATAAAAGTGCTTTGCTTGCCAGTATAACTTATTTTGCTCAGGGAACTGGTACAAGTGTTTTTGCTGGCATAAGGAGGATTGGCCAGTATAACTATACTGACAAAAAGAACGAGGAATACTTGTGGCACCTTAGAGACTAACACATTTATATGAGCATTTATTTAGCCCATGAAAGCTTATGCTCAAATAAATTTGTTAGTCTCTAAGGTGCCACAAGGACTCCTCGTTCTTTTTGCTGATACAGACTAACACGGCTACCACTCTGAAACCTGTATACTGACAAACATTTTCTAGCGTGGACCTGGTCCTACATAGAAGTAAAACAAAACCATAGATCAAGCAAAGGCAAAAATTGAAGAGGGTATTATTAAAGCAATTATTATCTAGAGTGGGAGACTTATCACCTCTCAAACTCAATCTCACGTCCCAGCACCACTGTGGGGAGGGAGGGGTTTCTGCTTGCTGGTGAGCATGGAGATGGCAGCCACGGTGGCCATTTCTAGAGCAGCGCCAGGAAGGGGAAAGGAGTGTGTGCAGAGCAAAACAGCACTGGTCAAGATGGTGAATGCCGAGTGGGATCTAAGCTTAGTGTAACCAGAGAGAGAAGTGTGCATCAAGACTATAGCGTGTGGACTTAAAACACAAAGAGCCATGCTTTAAGCAGCAGCAAGAGAACTCCCTAACCAGGAAGCTCCCCATTTGTTAAACTCCCCTCTGCAACACATCCTGGTCTTGTCTGGTAACTATGGAGGTCCAGGAACTCTATAACCACTCCATTTCCCTTTCTTTATAATAAAAGATTAAAACTTAACATTACAAACTAATTAGAACACACAATTCAAAACTAACTTCAAAATTCCTTAAACTATTTACACTATTCTAGCCTGTTATCACCGTTTGGGGCACCTCCTCCTAGCCGCTCTGGGGATTAGCTCCACTCCAGGTGATGCGCTCTCCTCTGGTGGTCTCTCCACCCCTCTCTGCAACTCCAGGTGCTCCTTCCTTGTGACTTGACCCTCCGGCCAGATCACTATATATGCTGCCCCCTTCCAAGGTATCAAAGTATTTCGGGGCAAACGATCCCAGACAGTCCATTCTCCACTGCCTGTGCCACTTCTCCAGTGGCAGGTAGGGTAACCCGGTCCATTCCCCAAATCCGGGTTCTGGCTCAGGGGCCCTCTCAGCAGCAGCCAAGGTCTGCTCTACCCCATTCCTTGCTGCTTTTCCCACCTCTCTGACTCTTCCCCTTCTCTGGGTTTGCCAACCTAAACGCCCTCCTCCCAGGGCATAGCTGTCAATGACTTCCCTGCAGCCTCTGCTCCCAGCTACTGGGCTTTATACAGGTCCCTCCTGTTCCCATCCAGCTGAGCCTCATCTAATTAATCATTGACCCCCTCCTCCTCCAGGTGCAGACTGGGCAGTTAATTGGCCCACCTGTACACCATAACCCCTTCAAGTCCTGTGTGGGGTAGACAGCCCATCAGAGGGTCTAATCAGTCTTCCAGACTGTGTTCTCACTTCTGCTGAGTTTCTGCAGGAGTTCCCTGTGGAGGGGGCTTCCTTTGCTACATTGGGAAATATGGAAGATGAACCCATTTCCTCCAGAGAAATCTTTTTGGAGTAGGATCTGGGAGTTTCTGCCAAGTTCCAGGTATCTGGGAGCTTTTGAGCCAAACTTTGTTCCCTGGTCTCAGTTCAGGTAGTGCTTTGCTTTGTGCCGAACATTGAAGTTTTGTTGTTGCTAAGTTTTTATTTGGCATCCTGTTTTCAAAATTCCTTCAGGTTGGGCCACTTAGATTTAAGCTGTACTGGTGCCACAGGTAAAGGCATCCTTAGTTGTCTTCCCATCAGAAGTTCTGCTGGAGATAATGCCATTTGCATCTGGACTGACTGATGTCCCAGGAGTGCTGTATATAGGTCCACTGATTTTTGCAGAAGTCTCTTAAAAATGTGCACTGCTCTCTCCTCTTTCTTGTTACTAAGTGTAATGTTCAAAATCAAAGTCCTGTGCAAGTGCTAGGAATGTGCCAGAGTTAAATTCAGGCCCATTATCAGCTCTGATGACTTCAGGAACTCTGTATCTTGCAAATATTGACGTTCGTTTCTGGAAGACCTGTGTGGATGAAGTCTGTGTAAGAATAGGCAAGTCAATATATCTGGAGAACTAAGTAATCACTTATAATAATGTATGTGTCCCCTTTCCAGAAAAACGAATCTGTGGCAACCCACTGCCAAGGTCTGTCAGCTTTGTAGAGAGTAATGGTTCTGGTGAGCTTTTTTCCTTGTTACATATCTCTCAGCCATCTACTAAGATCTGAATTTGCCTACTCAGACCAGGCCACTATATGGATTCTAGTGATCATGCCCTGCACTTGTTTATTCCTTGGTGTCCCTCATGGATTTTTGGAAAACATCTCTTTCTGAAGTACCACAGAAGTAAGAATGCGCTGTCCTTTCAGAAACACACCATAGGCTCTGTGAAGGTCATTTCAGACCTGTCAATATGCTAGTCAGTCTGTTGGAAGTTGATTCCTTCGACCCCATCCTTTTTTGACAGAGTTGAGTCAGTTTCTGGAAAGTTTCATCCTTTAGTTGTTCATTTCTAATTTGCTGAAGTTGGCTGGCAGGTGCAGTAATTGCTGCCAGAACAACGTCAATTAAGACTTTGACATCTTCCTCTAAAGCCTTTTCTTCTTCCATTGATGGCTGCTCAGTTGTGGGTCTAGACAGAATGTCTGCTGCTTTCCCTGGTATGTGTTGAATGCTAAAAGAAAGTCACATCAGCCATTAGTCAGAATTTTTTAATCCAAGGTGGAAAGTCATCCAGTGGTTTTGAACCCAGCAAGGACACTAAGGGCTTGTGGTCTGTTTCTATGTTAAAATTCAAGCCAAACAGATATGCACTGACCTTTTCACAGGCCCAAGTGACTGCTAGAGCTTTCTTTTCCATTTGAGCATTTATTTATTTTTTTAAATTATGAATGCAACAGGTCTCTGGTCTCCTTTTGGCTGATATGAAGATGCATCTGCTGCTAGCATTCTTGAATAGTTTACCAAGTATTGTGCCAAAACAGGTGGAAAGGTGAGTAGTTATTTTATTTAATGCATTTTGTTGGGTGCTCTCCCAGATCACATATTGTGACCATTTTAGAGATCTCTTAAGGGTTTGTTAGATGAGCTAAATTTGGTAAGAAATTCCCAAAATAATTTGTCAGGCTCACGAATCTTCTTACAGAAGAAAAATGCCTCCAGTTTGTCAGAATCTGGCTGAATTCTGCAAATTATGCGTCCTACAAATTTTATCCACTCCTTTCTAAATTCACATTTCTCATTCACAGTGAGGCCAATCTGTTGTAAATGTCTCAGAACGGCACACAGTCATTCATTGTGGGCATTTTTATCACTGCCGTATGCCAACACATTTGCATGACAAAAGATGCCAGTCAAAGTAATCTGAAGACTCTCTTTTGGAAATGTTGTGGTGCTGAATGGAAGACAATGGAAACAGTATCTTCCAAACAGGACGATGAATGTAGTTAATGGTATAGATTCCTTAGCAAGGGGGATTTTCCAAAAGCCTGCTGTAGCATCTAACTTTGAGAAAATTCACTTCTGATAACCGAGCTAATGTCTAGTCACCTGCAGGAAGCATGTACCTTTCTCTGCACATGCTTTTATTTAGTTGTATAAGGTCCAGCAAGGCCAGCTACATGAGTTGCCAAAAAGCAAGCTTCTTTAACTGAGCCATTTGTACTATGGGCTCCATCGCTGCACTCTGCCTCCTTCCTGCTGCAGCTTTCACAAGTGTCTTCCCCGATTTCCACTTTCCCCACTTATTCACCAGCCTGGCAATTTGGGGAGTTTCTTTCCTTTACTACCTCTTTAGAGAGAGGGATTCAGTCACCTCTGACACCCTGTAATATGGGACCATCAACACAAAGAACCGTGCTTTAAGCAGCAACTAGGAGAACTCTCTAACCAGGGAGTCTGCCCATATATTAAGCTCCCCACTGCAACACATCCTGGTCCTTTCTGGTAACTGTGGATGACCAGAACTTTATAACCACTCCACAAAGACTGGGGCCAGGAATTAACTATTGAGCAAAAGGAAGAGGGATAAACTCATCTGTATCTGTCTGGGAGTGTGAGGCAAATAGGAGAGGAAGAAAATGGCAGAGAAAGTAGTGTCATCCCTGTATGCCATGGCCCCCTGCTGCTGCCACCTCTTAGGAAGTTGAATTAGAAGAATCCAGAGCAACTGTGGGCTAACTCACACACGAATAGGCCTGTGCTGCTGAATTACTGCCTTGTTGCCAGTTATCCTCCTGTTTGACCCGACCATATTGCACTAAGCTACAACTGACGCTGACCATATTGTGATTAATGTTGTGGCTCGGGCAGCAAGGAGGACTCAAATAATCATATAGTCATTTCCTTCATCTGGATCCAAATATTTAGTGTTTGAGTGATAAAAGCCATCATGTGACCACGGATATTTATTTATCTAACACAGCAAGCTAGTCCACCATCCAGAGACAGCATGAAAAATGACCATAAGCTGCTTTTAAATTAGTACATGTTAACATTCTCTAAGCAGCAACATTCATATTAAAAAGCCTTTAAAGGCCAGCCTAGCAAAACACATAAGCTATTAATCAAAGGCTGGGAGCAAAAGCCATTGTTGTCAAGATAAGAGAGGCCTACATTTGTACTATCCAAAGGAGGGCAGGAGAAATCAATAGAATCCTCTAAAATGGAAACCTTTTTCCTAAAGTGATATTTTTACACTACAGCAGTCTTAATGTGTATTTGATCACAAGATTAAAGAATCATTAGTCACCCTTTGACTTGAATACAAAAACTAATGATCTCTTAAGTAATCAAAAATATTAGTAACTACTCAACTCAATGCTGCCACATAGGACATGGTTAAATTCCACTGAATTATATGAACAGCGCTTCACTGTTACCCTGTTTCATGTCCTGCAGCCTCTTAACTGCACAGTACTTTGCCTCCAAGTGATTAAAGTCTGCACAGAGATTGTGTGTGGCAAAGACTTGAAGACAGCTTCTTTGCAATGAATCAGAATTAACCAGATGTGAGTAATGCATTACAGACACTTCTTCAATTAAAGAGCATCTATCAATGTGAAAGTCTGCTCTGTAAGATAATATTTGCCATTGAGTTGAAGCATATCTGAAAGGGATTCTTGAATATATGAAGAAGATTGATGACTATGACATTTACTATAAAACCATTAAAAAGTCATTGTTGTAAGGTTCTCCAGTGATGAAGGTCATAGACCATGAATGGATTTTCATGTTACTTGCTCAAACAAGTCACTTAACAATTGTCATGTGATGATGTAACATAAAAACTGATAAACAGAGATTGCAGTTTGCCTATGCAAACTTGTGCTCAATATTTTGAGCACTAAAGTTGTACAGAAAAGTTTAGTTTTTTCTCTCAACTTTTTTTAAATTTAAAGAGAATAAAGCGTAAGATGTATGGTCAAGAAAATACATATAATGAAAAGACAGTTTCATTCTGTATATTAGATACCAAATATTCAACAGCCACTTGTTTAAAGTAATTATTCACTAGGGGACAGATTGTGGCTCCCTCATTCAGATTGGGCAGCACATTTTTCTGCAAGTATTACCATTGAAATCAAGGGAACCAGTCACTGTACAGTACTGCTCAAATGTAAGTAAGGGTGGCATGGCAGAACCTGGTCCTAAGTCTCCAAGTGTTAAGAAGAGGCTTTATCCTACCAAATGTGTATCATAGCAATGGTTTGTAGCCAACAGCTATGGTTCTGAGGAGAACTGTTCCAGTTTTGTAAAATAATTGAATTGTTTTCTACTGTTCTTAGTTGTACCCATAAGACAACCAATTTGATTACCACCACAGGCATATTCAGTGCCAATTTAGTTTTAGTGATTTTTTGGGAAAGATCTAATTTTTCCCCCTGTAACTGATAGGTGAAAAGGCAGAACAGTATCATATGAGCCAGTGTGCTCTATGCTGCCAGACACATCCAGCATGAGCATATAGCTTTGTCCAGGACAAAGACTGAATGCCAGATGCTGTTCTGTAAGTATTCTGAAGGTTCTCCAAGAAAGTATAAACTTAATTGGGTGTAGCTGAAATTGCAGTATCTATATTTGTAAATTAGAAACAACATTTGGGGGATTGATCATTTGGTTTACAAATAACTGAAAGAGATTAATCTGGATTTAAATTAAAATAATGCAAGTGTCTGAAAAACCTGTCATCACTAGGCATGTTACATCTTTCTCGCCAATTTCAAAACGAGAAATACACCCCTTTAGAAATCAAGTCATCAACTGTAAATTGTTAGTTTCCTTAGATAATCATTCTCTCCTAATATTTAGGCATGTATTGGGCTAGGACTCTTAAGATACTGAGTTATTGCAATAACTGAATTGCCAGCTATGAAGATTCTTCTGCTGGTGCTTGAAGAATACTATGTTTTTCTTGTACAATTGGAAACACTTTTGAAAATTTGGTCCATGGACAGTAAAATTGCTATGAGAAGCTTAAAGAGGAAAACAAGCTATTGTACATTATCTGAGAGGGACATTCTCACTGTCAATTTTATTACAAAAATCAATCAAGGAATGGCCTCTGGTTATTTTAATAAGACACTTTTTATAATTCGTTTCTTGCCATTTATTTCTCTGTACCTCCAGCAACATTTTAGATAACACAGGAATAGCCATATAGGGTCAGATCAATGTTCCTTTGGCTCAGTATTCTGTCTTCCGACAGTGGCCAGTGCCAGTTACTTCAGAAGGCCTGAACAGAACAGTGTAGTTTGAGTGATCCATCCCCTGTTGTCTAGTCCCATGTTCTAGCAGTCAGAGGTTTAGGGACACCCAATTGCATCCCTGATAAGGTTGCCAACCCTCCGGGATTGTCCTGGAGTCTCCAGGAATTAAAGATTTATCTTTAATTAAAGATTCTCATGTTTTGAAACCTCCAGGACTATGTTCAACCAAAATTGGCAACCCTAGTCCCTGACCATCTTGCCTAATAGCTATCTTCCATGAAATGATCTAATTCTTTTTTTAACCCAGTTATATTTTTGGCCTGCACAACCTTGCCTGCCAACAAGTTCCACATGTTGACCATACATTGTGTGAAGTACTTCCTTATGTTTGTTTTTAAACCTGCTGCCTATTAATTTAATTGGGTGACCCCAATATTCCTCTCAATCATTCTGATAAAAGACAAATTAGTAGCTTCCTACAAAGTCAATACCACTCCAAAGATATGAAGGGCTATTAGTTATGTTACAGTAGTAGGAAATTATTATTTCTATTGTGGTAGCACCCAGGAGCCCCAATCAGAGGTCAGGCCCTCATTGTGCTAGGCACTGTACAAACAACGAGACAATCCCTACCCTTGAAAAGCTTACAGTTTAAGTATTAGATGAGAAACAACATGTGAATACAACTAACAGATGGGGAAAACACATGGTAACAATGAGATGATTATGATCAGTGTGATAAGCAGAGGTCACAGCATACCAACTGCCTAATCATTGTAGAGCCTTTTATTGGCATCATGGCAAAGGGGAGTTTTAAGAGCTATCTGAAGGAGGAGGACTTGTGAACATTTATGAAGAGCTTTTTCCATGTATAAGGGGTTGCACAGGAGAAAGTGTGAAGAGGCTTGTGAAAATATGACAAAACAGCGTATAAGATGTAGCATAGGGATAGGCTATGGAGGACCTTAGAAGCAAAGACAAGTACCGTGTGTTTGATGCAGTGGAGATGGGGAGCCAGTGTAGGTATGTGAAGTAAGGGTAATATGGTTGGAGTGTGGTTCTAAGGAGGGGGCTGAGTCAAAGATAACTCCCAGGTTATGGGCCTGAATGTCAGGGAGTGAGGCACTGTGGTCTACTATAACGGAGAACGTCGGAAGGGCTTAGGGGCAAAGATTTAGAGTTCTGTTTTATCTGTGTTGTGTTTAAACTGCTGGCTAGACAAGCCAAAAGTTTAGTTTGGACAGAACGAGACAAGTCCAGAGTGAAGAGGTATTTCTGTATATTATCTACAAAGAGATGATAATTAAAGTCATGTCTTTAAATGACATAGCCCAGAACTCTGAGTAACACACATAGTTGGGCAACTTGTCCTAGTAAGGGCAGAAGTTAGATTTAATTAAATACTGATAGATAAGCCTGAAGCCCAGTAATTTGGTATATGCACTAATATGCAGACAGACAATGTAACTAAGAAATAATTCCATTTTTACTTACTGAAAACGTTAATCTAGCACAGTGAATTATATTTCACATCAATTTATGATCTAATTTATCTGAAGTAATTGTTACAAAGTTTTCCAATTATAATAATGTACATTGAAGCAATCAATACAGCTCTGTTTGTTATAGCATTTGAACTTATTTTTTAATAGCATGCCAGTGGGCTGGGTGCGGTACGTACAGGTATTAAGACTAGCTTCCTGCCTGAAGAGCTTGCAATATAAATATTCTATCAATCATTCGGTCTATCTTTATTAGTATATAGGTCTGGACTTGACACTATAGTAGTACTTCAAAAATCTCTTTAGTGTCTTTTCTATTCATGTATAGCAGGGGTTCCCAAACTCCTCCTCCCTCCCCCGAGGCCCACCTGTGCAGCTTCAATCAGCACTACAGCCCACTATTAACACACATCCGTCAGGGAGAGGGGCCCTGTGGGGCATCTGTGACCCCTTGCCTCAGTAGGGACCAGGGCCAGCAAGAGGGTCAAAGGGCCAGGCAGGTAGGGTGTCCAGAAGTCCCGATTTTATAGGGACAGTCCTGATATTTGGGACTTTATCTTATATAGGTTCCTATTACCCCCCACCCCCATCCCGACTTTGCACACTTGCTGTCTGGTCACTCTACAGGCAGGTGTCACAGCCAGCCCCCACCGACATCTCTTGCCTTAGCAGCCCACTGAGTGCCTTGAGCTGGTCACCTGGCAGCCCTGCCCCAGTCACACACACACACACACCCCCAGCACACCTCACAGGCACACTATGCCCCGCCCCACCCAGGAATGAGGGAAGTGTTTGGGGCCCGACAGTGCCGAGCAGAGGCAGGCACTCAGGCCAGGCCTGGCCATTACCTTGATGGTCCCAATCATGGCATTGTCGATTCAAGGCAGAAACAGAGCTGCACCCGGGGAGGGGCGGGGGGGGGGGGAGGGGAAGAGAGAAGAGCAGTATGGGAACAGCCATAGAGTTACCATATTTATAGTTCCCAAATAGAGGACACTGCTGGGGGGAGGGGCAGGATGAGTTGGAGTGGGGGTGCTGGAGGGGATACCTGCATTATCACTCTCCAGATGGGGCACAATGTCATACTCTTTGTCACGGCAGCAGGGCAGCTGGTGCAGGCCTGGGACACTGAGCCAGCCCATCAGTCAGTGTCCCTGCGGGCCTCTTCCCCTCCCCAGGGCAGAGAGCTGGGGCCTCACCCTGTCACCCCTCCCAGATGGGTTCTGAGGCCCCATGGCGGGGCAGACGGCCTGGCTAAGAGGTGCTTGGTGGCGTCACTTATGCCCACAAGCCCTCCAGCCTCCTCTAGCTGCCCTGAGAGCTTCCACCTCTTGGGCCCAACCCCTTTCTCCTCACCCTCTTCCCACTGCCCAGCAGCTCCTCTTTGCCCTCTGCTGCCTGCTGGGGGTGCTGGGCTCCTCCAGCCCTGGGCGGGGGCCATTGCCAGCTGCCACTCTGCCAATGTATACACTTGGGGGGACAACACCCTCCCATGGCCCCCTCACTCTGCCCATGGCAGACCACCTGGGACTGTGTCATGGTCCACCTTCAGGCCACAGCCAACAGTTCAGGAACCCGGATGTACAGTACAACAATCTATAGCTCACTAACAACTCTACCCCACAAGCTGCCTTTCCTCCACTTCATTCCTATCCCACCCACCCACCGACTGCAGGCATATTAATGGTCTATTTCACCTTGAACAGCTCCTTGAAATGTGTTAACGTCTTATGCTAAACAATCTGTTCTATCTTGTATTTAGCTGTGACACTCTGAATGGGTTTCCCAGACCTGAAGAAGACCTCTATGTAAGCTTGTCTCTCTCACCAACAGAAGTTGGTCCAATAAAAGATATTCCCTCACACAACTTGTGTCTCTAATATCCTGAGACCAATATGACTACAACACTGCATACCGTAGGTTATTGTTAGTTTCACAAAACAATCCCACTGGATTAAATCTAAAAGACCACTGGTCTTTTAAACTGCCATTTCTTTAGCAAGAATAATTGTCCCTGTGAAATGTCCTGGTAAGCCTGGTATTAGCAGATCAACCTCTCTGATAAAATGTATTAGCAAGGCTGACTTTTTGCCTTCCTTCACATAATAGTTTGGAGTTTCTCTCTGTGCTCAGCCATACAGCTTTAACTGATTATAGCTTTTCAGTTAAATATCTGAGACTGGGAAAAGAGCGATCTCCCAACCAGTTGTCATGTGTTTTTCTTCTAGTGACATAAGATCAATGGATCATCATCCCTGAATCCATTAATAGGAACAGCCTAGGGACCTGCACATGGCTCACCCCGGGCCAGAACTTTTATTTTGCATCTTGTAGAGGGTCAGCACTGAATTACAGGTGAGTGGAAGGACAATTATTGGCCTACTGTGGCTCTGCTCTGAACTAAGCTATGCCAGAGTGGTTGTTTTTTCCTGTGTTTTTATTGCATTTCTCTTGAGTTATTGTATAGATCTATAGAATATGTGATTGTTTAATTTCATCATCATGTTTGAATTACACAGATATATTAAAGGGAGCTGTTGTTCAAACAGGAACTTGTGCATTTATTTGATGGAGTCACATTTTGGCCCAGTTTCTGCTGAAACTTTTGCAATGTGAAACCTGAAAGAATAAGAGTTTGTTTTCTGTACAGGACTCAGGCCCATGTTGTAACTTTTTCTTGAATATAAATGCTAACTCAATGAATACAATAAGGGAGGAAGATTAACAGAAATGTATCTTCCTGTGTAATGTTTTCTCACAATGACTCTTGGACTCTACAGGGGAAAACCTCTCTCATTTTGGAAAGGCCATTTTTAAAAGAAGATTTGATTTTAAAAGCTTACTAGTTTTAATGGAACAGAATATCTTCCTGCCAAAATGCATATTGATGCCATTCAGAAAACAGCCAAAGGAGGCACCAATGGTGGCACCTCCCTTATAACTGTTAGCCCATTAGTTAGGGCACTCACTATGAGTTTGCTTCCCGCCTCTGCCTTATGTGGTGAAGCTTTTGAATTTAGGGCACACTCCTAAGCGGTGGGAACCCAACCACCGGGCAATAGGGTATTCTGGGGGTAGGTCTCAGTCTCTCCTGATGAAGCAGTTCCACTTTACATGAATAATTAAGTGTGCTTTGGAGCAGGGGGACTTATAACTGGGTCTCCCACATCTCAGGTAAGCTCACTAACCACTTGGCCACTTCCAGCAATTTTGTGAATCTAGCCTGCACCCACAAAAATTTTCCATCAACTTTTTCAAGTCACCAAAATGTTTTGGAATTCAATTTCAGTTCAACCCAAACCAAACAAAAAATAATCAGAACTGGCAGCAAACTGGGGGGGGGAAAAACAACAACACACAGTTATTCACCCAGCTCTAAGTATAGCACAAATCTCAATGTTACTACAGGTTTCCTTGTTTGTTTTGGTTTAGTCTTTTTAAGCTACATGATTTTCAGTGACCCCTTTATATATCCCTCGCTTCCTGAAGACGGATCTCTTTGTTATTGGTAAAATAATTTGGTAAAACTGGTAACATAATATGTTACCAATAACCTAAACATGTTGCCATTAAAAATAAAAAACAAAACCTTGTGCAGTATTTCCGGTATTTGTTTGCAGGCTTTGTCAACAGAATTCTTCAGTCTCTACAATATTTGTATGTTTAAATTAATCATTATTTTTAGATTCTTTAAGTATTAACACATAGTTGAATTAGCTATTATATAGACTTCAACCTCTTTGTTGACAGAAGGTTTGGACTTGCACTGTTGGCAGAAGCCCATTGATTACCTCAGAACATCAATCAATGATGCAGTTTAATGACTTTGGAGCTCTTTTCAGGGGAGAATTTCACTAATGGTTAGTACATAAAAACTCCTATAATATGTACCATCACAAAATTAAGTACATAAATCTGTCAAAATAAACTGTCCAGCAACTGGCAGAGAGCTGTAAACAAAGCTTGGTTAAATCAACCCTGAAAGAAAAAATTAAGTTTACACAGTTAACATGTGAACTAGGAAACAACAGATTTACACATGTTAATGACTAATTTATTCATCAGTAAAGTTCAGGTAAGTGTGTAAATCAAGATTCCAAATCAATGTATGAACAGTTAGCTTTTATATGAAAATGTGAAGTGTAACACTTGCTTACACACTGCTGAGAAAATAGCAGTGATTTAGAGAGCTCTCCATATCAAGTGTAATCTTAAACTGCGTTCAGGAAAATATTTGTATATCCATAATACAGTAAGTGACCTGTGCAAAATGGGGACCACCAAAAGTTACCAGCAACTTAGACACAAGTGTAAGATTATTTTTTCATGCTGTGATAGTACAGGTGTTTAATTCCTCACTGGAAACAACTCTAATAATAATGTGACACCATTATATTTAAAATGTATCTAGGAAAAAAACTAAATGAAATGAACAATTAAGATTTCTTGTGGGCAAACTAGTAGTATAGTAATAGAGTTTTCAAATTTGCACCCCACAGATTTTCTTGGATGTGAGAATATTTTAGAACCACAATTTTAAAAGCATGTCATTTATACAGTACACAATTCCAAGAAAGGGGTACTTTATTCAATCAGACACACTAGTATAAAGTAGCATTTACATTAACAAATGAATTGGCAGTTTGACTTCTAAAACTTTGGTTTATACTGGAGCTGGAAGTTTTTTTTTTTGTTTTTTTTTTTTAAATGAAAGTGGCTTGGTTTGGAAACAAATGTTTTGGTTCTTTTAAAAATAAAAACGGATGATTTTTCTCTCCCAGGATGACCTTTAAGGGGGAAACAGCTCCAGCCTCCCTAGTGATTCACTTAGCTTTCCACCTCAAGGGAGAAAAGTCACATGACAGGCAGGTCATGTGGCTAAATCAGCTCTTCCCAGGCAGAGAAAATGGAAGCCTGGAGAGCCACAGTAGAGATTCCAGGTAGGATGCCCTGGGAGTCACTGTTCAGTAGAGAGCGGGATGGGGGGGGAGGGGGAGGACACCAAGGAGCCCAGAAGGGGCTGAAAGTAGAAACTAGACAGAGCCCAGATGACAGGTTGAGGAGTGTCAGAAGCATGAAGAGAAGACAGATACTTAGGAAGGAGGAGCTGTGCCCAGCTGGAGTTTGAGGGTGGAAGACTTGGATACCCCAGAAAAAGAAAAAAGTCTCCCTAAGGACTAAGGTAGAGGGCCAACTCACGAAAATGACCAAATCAGGCTGAGATGTTCAAGAGATCCAACGTGAGAGAGGGGAAACTGAGACAGTAGCTAGCCCAAAGTCAGAGCAGATAAGTGTCGCTACTACAACATTAGATCAAGATATGTTTGTCAAAGAAAGAAAAAAGAAAAAAAAACTTCCAAGAAACAGAGTTTCTTTTAAAATTTTTCACAGATAATACCACTGTCTGACCAGCTCTAGTTTTACATACAGACAAATATGAGCATGGGATGTAATTTCCTTTCATAAATGTGTCAATCTATGCTTTATGTACAAAACCAAAACAGAATGTTTCATGCACCACATTGACCTGCAAGTCTGATCTCCATATTGGGAAGGAAAAAACAAAAACCACACACATACCTGGAATCATTGGTAGGTGATAACATAGAACAGTTAGTCCTGTTCTCACAATGCGTTCTATTAGTGCTCACTGCAAAATTGGGCTCAGAGACCTTTACAGATCAGCAAGAGGCTGAATGCATGGAACGAAGCTGCCACCCCAGATAATGCAGGGGAAATTGGCCATTGGATCAATTTTGGCCTCTAGATCAAGGCCACCAACAAGTTTTATTAAAATACAATAATTCAAACTGCAACATTTCTCCCAGTCTAGAATTCCCATGATACTAAGTAATCATATGCCCTGAGGCACCCACAATGGGCTAGATTTACAAAGTGATGTAGGGGTCTAACTGCCACTTTGGTACTTAAGTCCAAAATTTAGGCTTCACTAGCATTTACAAAACTCCCACACCCCTGCCCTATAACCAGGGAGGTGCTTAAGTTTCCATCATTGATGCCCCTGAGGCACCTAACTTTCAGCAGCTGTGCATGCCCACAGCCACTTACATCTCACCACCACCCAGTAGCTAAGCATCAGCAGGATTTACGAACTAGCCATTTCCCTGCCTATCTTGCCTTTGGGAACCAATCCTGATCCCCACTCAAAACGGCATGAGGGTTGAGAAGAGATGGCTCAACACTGCAGCACCTAACTCCCTTTGTGAATCGTGACAAGGAGAAGCAGCTGCAAAGTCATACCATTGAGGGGAAATATTTTGGGGTGGGGAGTGGGACACTGTGCACAACAATAGGTTCCTCTCCTGATTGTCCTTAGCACACCTGCTCCCAGAGCTCTGAAAAAGTTATCGAAAAGAGGCCAGAACGATAACTACAGGGAACCACCACAGACGCATCAGCAGATTGCTTAATCATTCCCGGCCAAACCTTCTAGCATGGACACCCATGGCTGGCCCATACCAGCCAACTCACACTCACAGGGCTCTGGCAGCAGAACTGTTTCATTGCTGTGTAGATTTCCGGGATCAGGCTGGAGCCGGAGCTCTGGGATGCTGTGAGGTGGGAGGGTTCGAGAGCCCTGACTCCAGCCCACATCCAGAAGTCTAAACAGCAAAGAAACAGCCCTATAGCCCAAGCCAGCCGGCATGGGCCAGCTGTGGGTTTTTCTTTGCTGTGTACGCATCCCCATGGAGAACCATTCCACTTAACCATGATAAGACATCCTTAAGAAACATAAAAATCCAGTTTTCCAATTAGTGAGCATTATCCTCCCTACATAAACATGGGTAATGGCACACAATCAGGTTGTGATTCAATATCTAGCCCTGAAAGAAGGCAATTTTGCTACCTTTTTATTAACGGTCCTTTGGAATTTGTTTGCCCTACCAGTTTTACCTCGATACTTTACATCCGGGTGGGACTAAGAAGAAAAACAGCAAGACCACACCTATGCCTCATCAACCACGAGCCTTCTGTATTTGAATCAGTAAATTAGCCCATTGTTCCCACCCAAACCCTTCCCAATTGAATAATCAAACGTGGGGAAAATTCAGCTTTTCATCCCTGGCAAATACTGTTAACTGTAACTCATTGGATATAAAATTGTCTTGGTAGAAGAGGAGAGCAAGCAGTGCTTAATTTGTACCAGGGCTTGCCAGGCCAGAGTCCCAGCACCTCTAGGCTTGGCAGTTCATAGCCCCAGCACTTCTGGACTTGCCACATCAATTATGGATGTAAAAAGATTGCTTGAGCACAGACACCTCTTTCATTACAAATTAAGCACTGCCAGCAAGTATTTGGGATTACATTTAATTTCTTATCCCTACAGACCTTTTCTCTGAGGAACTCCATGTGCTGTGCAAACACTAAAGTTTGCAACTTCCTTTTGGATTAAATAGGCATTATTATACCATTATATAGATAAGCAAACTGAGACCCAGATTAATTTAAATCACACTATAGGTGGCAGGAGAGCCAAGTCTAGAAACCCAAAGTCCCAACTCCTTATCTCATCTTCTAAATAATAGTGCTGGGCCCAAGTCGTGTTTCTCTCACTATAGGCCCAGTCCCACAGCCCTAATTTGTTTATCTTCCATTGTTTTTGCATGATATGAGCAATGACTTGGAAGACATAATGTGAAGCAAGGTATGCATCTTCCCAAGTAATATGAAATTGAGATAAGTGGCCAATACCAAAGAGGAAAGAGCTGGATCCATGGTGGCAGGGGTGAGGAAAGGAAAACAAATGGCAAAAGCAGGTTGAAATTTTTTAGAACAAATTATCGGGGGGGGGAGAAGGTGAAATGAGGTTTGATTTGGAGATTTCCTCCCCCCCTTTTTTGGTTTCTAAAAAGGCAGATTTATGTGTTTTCACTGGATTGCAGTTGCTGATATGGCACATTTTATAAATAAAAATGTTATGCTGAAAGATGCTAATGGCTGCCATTACAGGAATCTCTGATCCAAGGACCACCACAGACCTCATTAAAAACAAGAGTGTGCCAAGCACACACAGGCTCAACACAAGGATCAGTCAAGTCCCCTTAAGAAGTAAAAACAAGAGTGTGTATTTTGGAGAGGGGGTGGCCCCAGGCACTAGAACACCTGGTAGGTCAGAGCTAAGCTGTGTGAACTCAGGGGTTTCTCTTGGCTGCAGAAACAGGGGCTAGGATATTGATAACTGCCTGTGTGTCTTGGCAAAGAAAGCAAGGAGAGGAGTTGCGAACACACCCGTGAAAGCAGGGCCGGCTCCAGGCACCAGCAGAGCAAGCTGGTGCTTGGGGCGGCAGCTTGTAGGAGGCGGCATTCCGCCCAATCCTAGGGCGGCACGGCCGCTTTTTCTTTTCTTTTTTTGTTTTGTTTTGTTGTTGTTCCGCTCTGTAGGGGGGGGCGGCGCGGAGGACAGCAAGCCCAGCAGCAAGCCTGGCAGGGCAGTCCGTGTCCTTCCTTCCCAGCCGACCGGAGCAGCGCGGAGCCCTCCCGGCAGGCGGCCCCAGCAGCACCCCGCTGAAGCCCTGGCCACCCCACTTCTCTCTCTCTCCCCCCCCCCCCCCCCCCGCTAGCCGGGGCACATCTGCAGCGCAGGGAGTCCCCCTGCACTCTGACTCCGGCCATGCCGCAGGTTTTTTTTTTTTTTCCCCTTTGCCATTCTGGCCGCCCCGGGTATTTTTTTTTTTTTTTTTGCTTGGGGCCGCCAAAAAGCCAGAGCCGGCCCTGCGTGAAAGCAAGCAAAGAAACAATCCTTCGAGCTCACTGAAGTATCAGACATGGGGATTTCTGAGCAATGAAACTGCATGCTGTTCGTTTCCACCATAGTCAAGGAAACAGAATTTTGTGCATGTATTTTTGTAATTAAAACAAGAGTACAACAAAAATATAGCGGACTTACATAACCGATTTCTCATGTTAACCAAAACAATCCTGCAAGGCTCTGAATTTTAAACTAACCACTCAGGTCAAAGAGCAACACTATTATGCTTTAATAATCACAAGCTATAAGCCACTAACCAGGGAGAGGATTTGGGGTAATAGTGAATAGATATAGTTCAAACCATCAGCACAATATCTGAAAGCAAATTAAGTTAGCAAACAAAATGCTGATTTGTAAATAAAACCCCAAGTCAGAACATTACTAAGTAAGGCACTGCATAAAGAACTAATGCAAAACTCTGGGTATCATGAAAGGAAAGATATTGAAGAACTGATGGACCAGAATCTGGTCCCAATCTTTATACCGCCACTGAAGTCAATGGAGCTATGCTAAATTACACTAACTGAGAATTCCCAGTCAAAATATCTACTGAAAAGGGCAAAAATGTGATTCAGTTTGAAATAATCTCGAGAAAATCCCACAGAAATCTGGGGGGGGGGGGGGGGAAGAGAATCACTGGTGTGAGTTCATCGGACAATAGGTGAAAGTAGCAGAGTGGCGTAACTTGCCTCAATATCAGTAAAGACATTCCCTGAGGTCAGTTGAACTACTGCAGATTTACACTAGTTATAGTAGAGCAGAATTTAGTCCCAGAAGCATGGAAGGAGGAGGAGGGGATGGAGTAGGAAAGTTAACAAAAAAGAGACAAACCCTTTCCCAAAACTAGCTGATTTTCCATCCTCACCAATTCCAGGGCCAAATGGATTTCAATAGAGGTTATATTCTTACCCCAGGGCTTGAATTTGGTCCTCAAAGTAATTTACACTGATTTGTTAAACTACTTACACTAATTAGCTAACCAGCTGATACACAACATAAAATTTACACCATTTTCATTATCATTAAATTTGGCCTTGGGTTTCTAGGGTGATATCAGATGTTATGAAAATTAGATTTATATTCACTAAGAGAGAGGAAAATAAGTGGTGTATATAATTTTGAAGGACATAGTGAAGGGAAATAAGTTCATTAACAAGATACTTAGTTTCAATGTAAGGGTCAAGTACTAAGGGAAATTTTAGAAAAATGTCTTTATGTAGAGCAATTAATGTGTGAAGTAAATTATCAAAGACAGGAGGAATCTGTTCATACCCACCACTTCTAAGTGCCTGCTTTATCAAACAGTAGATGAGTACCAATGCTACAAAGATATTACACCGATATTGAGTCGGATTTTCAAAAGAGCTCAGTGATGGCCTATATTCCCTTGAGAGGAAGGACAGTCCAGTGGTTGGGGCCCTAACCTGGAACCCATGAAACCCTGATTTAACCCAGCTCTGCCACAGACTTCTTGTGTGACCTTGGGTGAGTCACAGTCTCTCTGTGTGGCCTTCAGATTCTACAGTAATGGGGGCTATATAGGTAGAAGTCTGGTAAAACTCCTGTGACTTCAATGGGAGTGGAGGTAGGACAATACCAGGTGTTTTAGAAAATCCCACCCACTATATTTAGATAAATCTATTATTCTTACAGCACATTATGCATACACAGCACTTTATAAAAAAACAGAGTTTAAACACATGCCTATGTCAATAATTACTGCTTAAATTTGACAGATGCAACACAAACCATTTAAGGATAAGACAGGAGGATGGGAGCAAACAGAGCTGTAGTCAGTCAACAATAGGAGGCTAGACAAAAGAAATGGACCTTAAAAAAAAAATTTGAATGTTGAGGTCCCAACTTCTTTTACAGGAACTTGTGTCATATAGTTGTCTTCTTTTCTGAGGTTTTATTATTCCACTATAGTGAAATCAATGTATTTTCTCAGATTTTCCAAGTACATTATTTTGCGTTTTGTCCCTCATCTACCTCCCTTCACAGTTTCAAAGACAGTAATTGCTACATAACACACACACACGAGAGAGAGAGAGAGAGAGAGAGAGAGAGAGAGAAATGCATTATTTTATGATTACAGATTGCAGCACACTCAGTAAGTAACAGCTCTCAGCTATACAAGTCCCCATCTACAGCAAACACGTTTTATTTATGTAAGTGGATTCCATTCAGTAACAGATGTAGAAACTTACCAGTATTTCTTACAATTTTCTGTGGAGTATTCTAGGAATAAACATTTCACTGACATTTAATACACAGACTAAATTGCAGGTTATATGTCCTGAAGGTTTATTTAGTCAGGGTATCCTTGTAATAAAATTTTTATCTGACTAGCCATCCATCAAAAGTTATGTTTCTATTTTACGAACCTGTGTGTGTCATACACCCATTGAAAAATCATGTGTGGGGGGGAGGTGTCTGTCTGTCTTTTGGTCTGGTCAACCAGTAACCAGCTCATATGATGTTTGTGCAGATTTCTTTCAGAAAGGCAAATACTTCCCTACCTTGCCTAAGTGAAAGTTTCCTTATAGCCAGAGAGTTGATAGTGAATTTTATTGACTCTCACCATCTCTCCTTTTAGCAGAAGGAATTATTATCATGAGAAGGGGACAACAATTTTTAAGCCAGCCCTGAAAAGGTAGAAGAGTACAATCATCAAAACATGTGCTATCCAGCTGCATAGATGTGAAAATGTAGCAATGTGTCAGGCAAAATTCACATGAGAACATCCTATGTATGTAGGAAGGACCCTCCACTGGTTTAATGCAGTGTTGAGCCTCAATACAATTACAAAATAAACACCCTGACGTAGGCCATGGCTACACTTGCAGATGTAGAGTGCTTTGAGTTAAACCAGCAAAGAGTCCTGTGGCACCTTATAGACTAACAGACGTATTGGAGCATGAGCTTTCGTGGGTGAATACCCATTTTGTCGGATGCATCGGTTTTACAGATCCAGATTAACACGGCTACCCCTCTGATACTTGAGTTAAACCAGCCTTTGTAGAGCGCAGTAGGGAAAGTACTGTAGTCTGTCCACACGGACAGCTGACAGCGCACTGGCATGGCCACATTAGCAGCTCTTGCAATGGCCACAGAGAGCAGTGCATTGTGGTAGCTATCCCAGCATGCAAGTGGCTGCAACGTGCTTTTCAAATGGGGGGGTGGGGTGGAGTGTGACAGGGAGTGTGTTATGTGTATGTGGGGGGAGAGAGAGTGGGTTTTTTGGTGGGGATGAGAGCATGTCAGCACGCTGTCTGGTAAGTTTAGACAGCAGCAGACCTTCCCCTCCCCTCCCCCCCCCGCCTCTCTCTCACACACAGCATTCCACAGTAACGGTTGCTTTGTCTCGGAGCAGATAAGCATGCCGGCTGTCAAATGGAGCTTTCAAAGGGCATATCCAAAACAATGACAAGAGTGGCCACTTGACTTAAGGGGATTATGGGACGTTTCCAGAGGCTGATCAGAGCGCAGTAATGCAACACCTCGTTCACACTGGCGCTGGGGTGCTCCAGCGGGGGCGCAGCAAACGTTATTCTACTCGCCGAGGTGGATTACCAGGAGCGCTCTAACCGTGGAGTCAGAGCGCTCTACGTGCCTTGCCAGTGTGGACGGGTAGTGAGCTAGTGCGCCCAGGGCTCCTTTAATGCGCTGTAACTCACAAGTGTAGCCAAGCCCCTAGTTTAGCTACTCCCTACTCCTTTCCATTTTCTGTGCTACTCCAGCATCTCTCAGTTTTGGTTTTATTCTCTAAAATAGAGTTAAAGTCTAGAAATACATCATCACTACAAATGACAAAGCTGAACTCTGATGGATAGCTCTCTAGGCTAATTTATTGTATAGGTTCTTGGAGGGACCTCGTTAGGGCAGTCATATAGATTGATAAGGAATTATGCCATTCCATAAAGGCAAAGCAATGACCTAAGTTAAATTGGTTCATATTGTAAAAGAACTAGACCCTTATCAGACAAATTGGAATGAAGCCTTTGACAGAATGTCATCTGGTCATCCTCAGAAGGACTTAATTATGTGAACTGGTAAATTCTCTTTCTGCTCATTATCTTCAAGTGAACTCAATACAATTCAATTTTATCAGATCACATACAGAATAAAAAAAAATGCCAAACCATACACAATCTAAATAAGCAACATCCATACCTCCAGGTAAACTCACTTCTCTGTTTATTATAAATAAATAAATAAAAAACTTCATTAGGCCCAGAAAGGTTAGGTTGCCAATAGCTAAAGGGAAGTTGTGGGCGGTAGAGGTTGCCAAGAATCACAGATCAAGCAATGCAAGTTCGTACTTCCCCAAATTAAATCCTTGTCCTTCATTTGTTAGAGTATTTTCCCCACTTATTACTTACATGTGGGCACTGATATAGTGGAGAGTCAGTTACATCTGTCTAAATCAAACATCTGGAAGTTTGGGGGTTGTTTTGAAAAACTAGTATAGTCTTAGTGGGGACAAAAATATTTTACATCTTTACCACTTGCTGCTGAATGTATGTATCAAACACTAACTTCTGTACGCCTTACCGTCATTTTTCTCTCACACACTTTGAATGAGAAGGCAATGTAAATTTCATTCCAAGTATGGATTATGAGGGCCTGATCCAAAACCTGTTGAAGTCAATAGCAATCTTTTGCCTTGATTTAGAAAGGCTTGGCTGTTAATAACCACATTTAGGAATTAAGCTATGTAAGAGACATCATCTTGAAAAGTTTTCCATTACTGCATGTAGATTCGCTCATTTTTCATTTCAAATTACTCTGGAAGGAATTGCTGGAGATGGTATAGGGCAGCTGTTCTCAAACTTTAGCAATCCAAGGACCCTCATTTTGATTTAAAAAATTTTGTGGACCCCCAAGCAGCTTCTAATTTTCCCCCGGGGTGCTCAAGTCTGAAGGAATGCCTAACATAGTGAATGCTAATGGGAAGGGGGTAGGTTTAGCAGATAAAATAAAAAAAGAACAAGTTAAAAATCACTTAGAAAAGTTAGATGCCTGCAAGTCACCAGGGCCTGATGAAATGCATCCTAGAATACTCAAGGAGCTAATAGAGGAGGTATCTGAGCCTCTAGCTATTATCTTTGGAAAATCATGGGAGATGGGAGAGATTCCAGAAGACTGGAAAAGGGCAAATATAGTGCCCATCTATAAAAAGGGAAATAAAAACAACCCAGGAAACTACAGACCAGTTAGTTTAACTTCTGTGCCAGGGAAGATAATGGAGCAAGTAATTAAGGAAATCATCTGCAAACACTTGGAAGGTGGTAAGGTGATAGGGAATAGCCAGCATGGATTTGTAAAGAACAAATCATGTCAAACCAATCTGATAGCTTTCTTTGATAGGATAACAAGCCTTGTGGATAAGGGTGAAGCTGTGGATGTGGTATACCTAGGCTTTAGTAAGGCATTTGATACGGTCTCGCATGATATTCTTATCGATAAACTAGGCAAATACAATTTAGATGGGGCTGCTATAAGGTGGGTGCATAACTGGCTGGATAACCGTACTCAGAGAGTTGTTATTAATGGTTCCCAATCCTGCTGGAAAGGCATAACGAGTGGGGTACCGCAGGGGTCTGTTTTGGGACCGGCTCTGTTCAATATCTTCATCAACGACTTAGATATTGGCATAGAAAGTACGCTTATTAAGTTTGCGGATGATACCAAACTGGGGGGGATTGCAACTGCTTTGGAGGACAGGGTCATAATTCAAAATGATCTGGACAAATTGGAGAAATGGTGTGAGTTAAACAGGATGAAGTTTAACAAAGACAAATGCAAAGTGCTCCACTTAGGAAGAAAAAATCAGTTTCACATATACAGAATGGGAAAAGACTGTCTAGGAAGGAGTACGGCAGAAAGGGATCTAGGGGTTATAGTGGACCACAAGCTAAATATGAGTCAACAGTGTGATGCTGTTGCAAAAAAAGCAAACATGATTCTGGGATGTATTAACAGGTGTGTTGTGAGCAAGACACGAGAAGTCATTCTTCCGCTCTACTCTGCTCTGGTTAGGCCTCAGCTGGAGTATTGTGTTCAGTTCTGGGCACCGCATTTCAAAAAAGATGTGGAGAAATTGGAAAGGGTCCAGAGAAGCGCAACAAGAATGATTAAAGGTCTTGAGAACATGACCTATGAAGGAAGGCTGAAAGAATTGGGTTTGTTTAGTTTGGAAAAGAGAAGACTGAGAGGGGACATGATAGCAGTTTTCAGGTATTTAAAAGGGTGTCATAAGGAGGAGGGAGAAAACTTGTTCACCTTAGCCTCTAAGGATAGAACAAGAAGCAATGGGCTTAAACTGCAGCAAGGGAGGTCTAGGTTGGACATTAGGAAAAAGTTCCTAACTGTCAGGGTGGTTAAACACTGGAATAAATTGCCTAGGGAGGTTGTGGAATCTCCGTCTCTGGAGATATTTAAGAGTAGGTTAGATAAATGTCTATCAGGGATGGTCTAGACAGTATTTGGTCCTGCCATGCGGGCAGGGGACTGGACTCGATGACCTCTCGAGGTCCCTTCCAGTCCTAGAATCTATGAATCTATAAACCCAGGCCCTGCCCCCACTCCATCCCTTCCCCCAAGACCCCACCCCTTCCCACCTTTGCTCCCCCTCTTCCACACCTCTGTCTGCCTCCTCCCCGCTCCTGCCACTCCCTCCTAGTGCCTCCTGCATGCCGAAGAACAGATGTTCCACGGCATGCAGAAGGCACTGGGAGGGACGGGGGAGGAGTAGATCAGCGGGGCCAGCAGCCCCAAACATCACTCATGGACCCCCTGGAGTACCCTCACGGACCCCAGTTTGAGAACCGCTGATGTAGGGGACTATTAGCTTTATATGTATAAGGAATTTTCTTCTAGTAAATCACAAAGAATTTGACATATATGTCTCTAAGATTGTGTCAATTAAGTTGAATACATGGTTAAAGGAAGAGCTCAGGAAATCACCTCTCATTGCCCCTAACAACGTTGCTATGAATTGTATGAATAGAATCCAAAGGCTTATGGTGTAGGGACATATTCAAGAGAAGCAGAGGCTTGTGAATCATTCAGAACACTCATGTTTAACCAATTCCACAAGTGTCATTTACAGGTGCCTTTTCTATTTTTGCATCTATACAAAATGTCCTGTCCTCCAAAGCCAGTTAATACAAGATGTTATGCAGTTTAACAAAGAAAAAAAATTAGATAAGGGGCCAAATTCTGACATGGTGAAAGCTGATTCCAATGAAAGTCGTACTTTCTTATTCTAGGGCAGAAACCAACTGTATTTCCAATTCCTAAGATCCTACAATCTAAGCAGTCGAAAATAAAACAAGGAACAACATTCACAGCTAGGAAGTTGAGCGGACAAAGTGGGCAGAGATGATCCCAGGAATCAAAATTCAGCTCTGGTGTACAAACACCTCCAAGTTCAGGAAGTTTTGAATCTAGAGTTTAGGTTTGGCCCAGTCTGAAGAAAATTGTTTATGTTCCAGCCCATTTCTAAATGCAAGGCAATAGGGTAAAGAAGGTTTAACAGAAGAAGTGGGGTTTAAGGGGGTATTTGAAGGAAGGTGGGAGGTTTGTCCCAAGTACAGGGGTTGCATGGGAAAAGGTGCAAAGCTAAGAGTGGTAGGATAAGACAAAGGGCCAAATGGTTACATTTAGCCACTGGCCAGAGAAGGTGCCAGTGTAAAGTCTCAACACACCAAAAAGAGTTCAAAGGAATCCTTTCCCAAGCAGCCTAGCTGGTTTGCACAGGCTGCACCATCCTTTAATAATCTATCATTTTAATGCAGTCAGACTGGCAGAACTGTTTGTTCTGGAGTCTGAAAGGGTTTGGAAATTATAGGTAATTGGCCAGAGGTTAATGTTGCAAACATCCTTTTACTAGACCACAGTGAAACGTGAAAAACAGCCATCAGTGGTGAATCTGAACTGTTGATTAGCAGAGTTCTTTGTTAGAATCTGAACATGAAAGTTCTGCGATTCTGCTAATTCTATTATCTAGCCTTTGAAGAGAGAGTCTGCAATTATTTCCTGGATGAAAAAAAGTCAGCAACACTATAGTATTTCCATAAAATTATGTGGGCAATTGCCATAATATTGTTGACCTGTCAGACTCTGAAATTACATATTCACTGAAATATGACTAAAAAGAAAGTGTGTATTTTACTTCAAAAATAAAATAGCTAATTTATCTAATTTCATACGATGAAAATCATGTCCCTGTCAAGTTAATGGGAACTTTTACATTGACTTCAGTGGGGCCAGGATTTTACCTGTAGTGTCTAAAACACTTCACAGAACTATTAAAGATGACCTGCAAAGGAGGACAGCTTTGCTCTTTCCCCAAGAAAGTGTTTATGATAAAAACTGAAGCCTTGTTTTCATGGTTTCCTGGCAAGTCTGTGGGGAACCGGTAGGATGACAATAGAAAAGCCATGCAAATGAGACCTGATTGAAGGGGGAAGCGGTTTATATTCAGACCGTTCAAAACAACAGTTTAACACCAATTTAACTCAAATGTCAAACGAAGATATGTCTTTGTCAAATATTGACCACATTCTGCCCTTCCGTGAAGAGCTGAGAAAGCTACCATTCCACATCTGAGGGCTCTAGAGAGTTTTCCAGCAACACCAGACTTTACATGCTAGGTTTCATGTTTTCAGAGTATTTTTAGTATTATTTTCTTCCCCCTCAAAACACTCTTGACTTCTCCTTGCATTATTTCTCTGTGCTTAGTGGCATTTGTAGCCTCTATCAGTTTAGTGACATCTGTGAATTTCATTAACATTCTGAGTACTCCCTTTTTCAGATCATTAATGATAAGTGTTAAGACTGATCTTATCACTGATCAGCTGGCACCTTCCCTAATAAAACTGCATTGCCATTCATCATTACCCATACTTTTATAGGTCCTTCATCCAGTTTGGGCTCCTACTGAAGCTTAGCCCCACTATAATCCAAATATATTACATGATATATGATCCCTCCATCCACAAATGGTTTTAGGCTTACAATAATTAAAGGATTGGTCCCTAATGTTCTCATCCTAAAAAGAGCAAACAAAACTGTCTTGTGAGATTTGCTTTGCATAAACACTTTCCGTCTATTGCTCATGGTTCTGTTAGCCTCTAGATGTTGAGAAATCTGTTAATATTTGTTCCTTTTTATAAAACAAATACTAAAGATTATATACTAAAGTAAGATACTGTAGCATTTCTGCTAAAGGTTTTTCCTGCACATATAGCCATCTGTTTGATTAGATTTAATGTGTTGCCTTTTTGATCATGAATAAAGATGTACACACCCAAAGTCCAGAGGAACACAAGTGGACCAATATAACCTCTGGTATAACAGCTAGTGGCTCCAGTAGAATTACATCAGGGATACATTTGGTCTATTTGTTGTTTTGAAACTTGATATTGCATAAAATGACAATTTAATAGGTTTTGTATCTTATGCAAAACAGAAAAATATCAAAATATACATGTCTTGTTATTTCTCAAGTGGACACAATTGCACATGGTGTCCTTTGGTCATACACACTGCTTTAACGGTCATCCAAAATTCAACACAATTAAAAAAATTATTTAAATGAATTTAATGTCAGTGGTAGGTGCTAGATTTACATCCTGAAAACTGAAGTCCTTTATTATCCACAGAGCAGGAGTAGCAGCTCTGCCAGCGTCTCCACATTGCCCCATCAGTATGCCTCTCCCAGACCTGCAGCAGCCAGCTCTAGAGAACAACAGGGGAGCTAAGCCTCCACCTTCATTCAATCACTGTCCAACAAGGGTGGCCATTCTTTGGTGTTGTATGGACAGCAGGTCAGCATGAACTAGAAATGCACAGCATCAAACCAAACTCATTACCAACGTGGAAAGGATCCATCTCTCTTTCTCAAGTACTTCTATGACCTCTATTGCTATAGCATCTGACCAAGTGTGACATACCAGCATACAGTCCAGACCAGTGTGGGGCTGTCACCTCTTCCCTGCAACGCTTGCCCTTACAATATCCTGGCGATAGTAGCTTCCATCTGGGCTGCTGATGATCCCAACACACCCGCAGTTTCAGATTTCCCCCAAAAGTATATGTCCTGTACTGCCCAACCCTCTCCTAGATAAAATATTTGTACTAAGTCTGCTATTCATTTAAGAGAATAATATGCCCTCTGAACTCAAATAGTTAAGACCATACAGGGGTATTTTATAACTTCACACACAACGTTGTCACACATGTTTTACCAGGACAATAATGACCAGCAAATTATGAGTTTTCAAATGACACCTTTCAAGGCATACTTTGCACAAACATTCTTACAGGAGTATGCAGGGTATGAACACCAGGATATATTCTGTCACACTAAATGACGTAGAAGTGAAAGACTTTGTAGCACACATTTTTTTTATTACCTGAGCATTACAGTCACTCGAAGCAGGCACAGTTTGAAATACCTTAGTTTTCCCATTTCTGCCACTAGATCTTGGTCTAAGCTTCTCACCCTAAAGTTCTCCCTTCTTAGCTGAATTCAAACTCAATTTTGCTTACAGCTGCCTTGGTCCTTTCTGGCCTAGCGATACCCCCATGGGTTTTCACCAAGACCCACAGCATAGTAACCTAGCTGTGAAAGTTTTAGCAAGAGGCATTCCTCCTGAGGGCTGCCAGACCCTAGCTACTGGGCATTTCTATGCTTATTCTGTGGATAAGATCTTGTCTACATAGGACAATTACACTGGTACTTCTGATTTTTTAACTTAAATTGGTGCACACTACTATATGGACATGCTTTTTGTTAGGTTAATCCTGTTCTCAACTGAATTATCTTTAGCCCCCAGGCCCCAAAAAGAGCTAAACCAAAATAAAATCACCCACACAGGGGTTTACAAGGGTTTTACTAGTTGGTTTAAAGTCATACAAAAGATTAAAACCGGTTCAATTTTCTCATGTAGACAAGCCCTTATATTGGGGGTGGAGGGGAGGAAGAGTTGAAAGGGGAAAGACACTGAAAAAAGTGCCCTACCTTTAAGCAGAACAAATACAAATCCTACATGTTCTCCCAGACTCCTAGCTTTTTTTTTTTTTTTTTTAATTGTCTCATCAAAAAGAAATTGCTCCTATCAGGGCTTCCTTATCTCTCTCTCACTTCAAAGCCCCTTTCTATCTCATAACTTTCCTCCCCACTTTCATCCTCCATGAATCCCGCCACCATCTCCCCCTTCCTGCACCCTCAATGTTACTATCTCTTATTTCCTTTCCCCAGTGGTCTGTCCCCAATATTACCTTGAAGAGAGCAGGGGTTCTTTGTTACTCCTCTTGCTTTTAGTTGGTGCTTGGCTGCTTGATATCCCTGGGCATTCTCCCAAACTCATCCGTCCAACGATCATATGTTTTTAGTTCTTATTGCAATTACTCTTTATCCAAGTTAAAGACAAACTCTTGACATCCTCTGCAACCATTTGTCAATAACCCACTCTATAACTAATCCCAGATTATGACAAATTATTTATGCATGTTATTGTATTTAAACAAAACATGCATCCTTTGTTGCGAACAATGTACTTATGTATTACACCTGAGGGACATTTAGTGGGAAACATTCCTGGTTGTCTAGTTAGTTTTTGAAATCAGTGATTAATATTATCTTCTCTAGCCCTGTATTATATCTATTCTTGTTTGCTTTGCCATACCATACATAGGTGGAAATCTAGTTTGTGTATGATTATCCATAGAATTTACTGATAAGCTCAATCCTGCATAATTTAAACAACATTTTTATAGATTTCAGAGGATATTTTGCCTGAGCAAGGCATTCAAATTCAGGATTAAAGCTGAGCTGTTAAGCATATAATACAGACTTGTAATTTCAGAGGTTCTCTTGACTCCTAATGAATGGTTCACTTTTTCAGCAATGGATCTGTTTGAGTTCCGAGGACTGTTTCTTGTCAAAGACCCTGCAATCATGGGGGTTGGATTAATGACAGTACTATGCTGGTTTAGACTCTGATTCAGCAAAGCAATTAAGCATACTCTTAACGTTAAGCACATGTGCAGCACCTGACTGAATAGTCTTTTTGAACTCAATGACAATGCACGCATTAGGCAAGAAGGATTTAGTCCTAAACATACTGGCAACTCACAGAGAAGGCAAATAGTTTAATAGGGGCAGAACTGCTTAAAATATCATATTTTCAGGAGAGAGCAACTTGAAGGTTCTTTTGCCACCAGATGTGACTGCAAAAGACAAAAACAGACAGACTTTCATGCACATCTGTATTTGTAAAGCACAAATTCAAAGCACAAATTAAATTACAGAGGAAGCTGACATACATGGCTTAATTGCACCTTCTATTATCGCTGCTATTCAGAGGCTGTGGTTTTTTTCCTCTCCCCTGTAGTAGCATTGCCAAGAACTGTACCCACTCACATTGGGTGTGCTTATTAACTGAAAAGCCATATGCCAAGCTTTGGCATATATTTCTCTGAGAACAGTCAAGTCTGGGGCTGGTTCTTGGCTAATTGCCTTACTGGCTGTGAAGCTCATTCAGCCAAATCATTTAGTATGCTCAGCTTCCTTACAACCTGATCTTATTGAGCCACTTTGTCCCTGCTGATGTGCTTACCCTTTTATGTATTAACTAATTTTTTTCATTGCTACACTCCTGAGAATAAACTCCTACAGGAAGTCCTCATTACCTCCCTCACCCCATGTTCAGAGCAAAAATCATGCCAACTTGGAGGGGGAGAGGGGAAGAGAAAGAGAATCATGTTTTAATTACCTGTGAGCAGTCCCTGAAGCAATTTGCCCAAATCTCTCCCACTTTGATAAGCCACACCGCCTGGGTCCTGAGCAGAATCTATTTATCAAAAATATACTCAAACAGAAAGGATGAAGCATATCATCTCTTCCCATCTATAAATTGGATATTGGAAGGGAAAGTAAGATGACAGATCTCACAGAGGAACTAAGGTTCATGCGTGGTTTGGATAAGATCAAGCATTTCAAAACAAGGTTTGTTGGTTTCTTTGTTACAGTTTTCCATACGCATTTCTTTTTTAGTGTCCAGCCTCCTACTCCCATCCACACCTGAGACACACAATCTGTAGCACAGTATTTAGAGGAGTTTTCATCTCTATTCAGAGGGAGTCAAACCCAAGTTTGTATAGAGAGGATTGGAAAATAAATTCAAATATAAAGGCAGGAGTTTAAAAGATGTAAGATGTTTTTCCACCAGCAGGAAAAAAAATCTTCATAAGATTTTCCAATTCCTTTGTTCCTTTAAAATTTGAAGTACTTACATTTCTCCCTCTCCCTCTCTCTAGATATATATACACAGAGAGAGAAAGAGATGCTACCAAAATTAAAATAACTTACAGAGACACATGTAAACCCACGGACTTCATTCATAAGCCTTTGAAGGATCAGAGCTATAATTTGTACAAGAGGGAGCTTGTGCAGTGCAAAAAAGAGAGTAAAGAATGAAGACAGCATAAAGCACCCAGTGTGACAGGTGGTCTATATCAGCTCATTTCCTCTGTACGTTTCAATATGAAAATTAACACGGAAATGCACTCCGAGCTGGGAAATAGAAGAATAGAAGTGAAAGGGCTCCTCTCTATGTCAGTTCAACTATCCAGCTAAATATGTGGAATGTATATTTTATAAAAGGTTCTCCTGTACATGTTAGCTACTTTGTCTATTTAAATATTCACAGTATTTACAAGTTGCCATTGATATAGGTAATGGTTCACCAATAATTTCATTTCTCCCCCATCCACCCTGGTTTTTAATTGTTATTCTAAGGCACCATTTCTCTACTTCCAGTGTTAAGCAATATGTTTGAAGTAATGAATTATTGCAATTTTATTACTTAAATTAGAAACAGTAATTGCTAAATCATGTTTCAGAATACTGGAATTGTCAGCAACATATTTTATGTTGAGTAACAAAACATTACATATAATTACTTAGAATATCTTCACTCTAATACATCTTTATAAAGTTACTTTTGCTTATCTCTTACCCCATGAGAATGTTACAGTCTTGAAGATGGGATAATCTCTCTTCAAAATTAATGAGTTTTTGGAATGGATGAAACTTGGGGGGGGGGGAGCGGAAGGAAGTTTGTAGGTTTTACAATAACTAGTTCAGATTGCCTATAATTTAAACTCATTTTTCCCCACAAAGGCAATTCAGTTTTAGAAATATTTATCAAGCTTAAAAGGGACATCTGTTCAGAGACAGCAATTGTTATACAGCACCAGATAACACCTATACCCACTCCCTGATTGGGGTGCTTACTCTACCACAACATAAGTACTGGTAATAAGAGGTCAGACACCCCCTCTACTCCCAACAAGAGCTGGTACAAGTGAGGCATCTGTTCGCAGTTTATCTTTAGCATTTCTCTCTTCCTCCTCTGACTTTTTCTTCAGTGTCTCTCTGTATTCATTTCTTACCATGTCTCTGCCCATTTTTCATCTTATTCCATCACTGGAGATTTTTCTTCTGTCAGCTTGTTTTCCCTAAGAGCCTTTCAGTACCAACTGGCAGAGGACCCATTGTTCTGTAACTCCTGTCAGGCCTGATAAGCTCACTACATCTAACACATTGCAGTTGTACTGTTGATCTGTGAAGTCTGTTGTGTGAAGTATCAAATGAAATCTGGTGACACACTAGTCATTAATATAATTTTGTGATGTACGTTCAGGTGGTGTGTAAAGAGTTCTCCCTGTGTGTGCTGGAAATATGTTCCTAAAAAGATGTTTTGGAGGCAGAGATGATAAACAAGTTTGTCTAGACAAAGGAATGTGGTTTTGCCTTTTTGCTGGTCTCTCAAATATAAATTGATTGACGCCAGAGACAATGGGCAGTTCATTTGCATTTGAGGTGAACAGTTATCAGGAGGCTGAGGAAACACCATGGCATCAGCACACCAGAGGATCCCAGCAGTCTGAACCCTCTGGGGTCACCCTGACTCTTAAGACAAAGACAGTATACTTTGGGGAATATAAGGAGAAACAAAAGCAGGCATCACGTTATCCATCATTTAAGGGACAAAGAGGCAACAGTTCTGGATGCCCCAAGAAAGCATCACAAGGTGGAATTCACAAGAGCAATTGCAGTGCACAACACTGCAGTGTTTTAGGTGCCCTGCTGCCTAGTGGAATTCACAACCCTGAGTTAGGCACTCAAGCTGCCTATACAAGAGAGTTAAGCACCTACTCGCAGGAGTTACAAAAGTCAGCATGCTCAGTGGGGAGCTGTCTAAGCTAGCCAGTAGGAAATGCTGAAGAGACAGGGTATGGCCTAAGCTCCATCTCTCAAAGGAGTTAGGCACGTAAATCCAAGTCAGAGGAAGGTGCCTCTGTTCATGAGCTACAAACCCTCTCCTGCAGGTAGGCACCTAAGCCAGGTCAGCCCTGTCTCAAGAAAAAATGAGGAGAAGCCACCAGCCTATCATTTTTAGCCTAGCCATTAGAACAGATGTGGGAGACCTGGATTCAAACCCCCTTTGCCTGATGTAACACTAGCATTTGAATTTGGTTCTCCCATTTCCTAAATGAATGCTCTAACCACTGGACTAGGGGGTATTCTCAGGTAGGCCTCCTGTTGGAGCTGTTCAACTTTGTATAAATAATTAAATAGTCATTGGAGGAAGGGGACTTGAACATCAATCTCCTGCCCACTCAAGGGAGTGCCCGCCACCACTAGGTTATGTTTTTGTCATGCTCTCTGGCCAGCACCATGACCATGCATCTTTCGTGTGGGTGCAGACGTGGTCTGAGCACATCTTTTGGATCAGACCCTGAAGGGACAATAGGTGGGGAAATGCCTTGTTCATGAATCCCACTGGGGCTTAGGCCTGAGTTAGGTGCTAAGCTGCTGGGCAGTGTCAGAACTTAGGCTTTGTGTGCATGCCTGTTACCTAGCTGCTGAAGTTTAAGTGGCTTGGGGACTTTAACAGTAAAAACTTACACAGCTAGGAAATTTAGGGGCCAACAAGGTCAGGCACCAGCTGAGCAGTGATTTTGTGAGTATCAGTGGTAAGAGCTGGACTTACGTGCCTAACTGCAACTTTAGGTACCTAAGTCCCCCTTGTGAATCCCACACTAAGTGGGCTGTAAAGCCATGAGGTTTGTGTCATGCTGGCAGTCCTCAGGTGGATTTTGAATTATGCAAAACAAGTTTGTCCACCTCTAGTTTGGAACGTGCTTGCCTCTAAAATCTGGTCAGCTGAAAACACATATGGCCCACCTCCTCACACATCATGGTACGAATAGGTGAGAATCTCAACTTCCATTTAAAAAAAAAAAGGTATAGCCATTGTGCCTGCAGAGAAAGCTTTGGGGGTGGGGAGGAGTGCCTGTAATAGTTCAGAACCAAGGCAGCAAGTAAGAAGAATACAGCACTTATTTTTAAAAGTCTCATTATTTTAAGCCAATCTCATAATTTTTGAATATCTGGGTTTGACCATACCATTTGCATATAAAATGGCAGAGAATATGTCACGATATACCTGAAAAGATACTCTACTGTGATAAGTGAATACATGCTCCCTTTGTCACAGGCAGGCAAGAGGGCCAGAGAAGTGGCTGTGGGCAGGCCCTTCTGATGCATGGCAGCCAAAGTTCCACAACAATAAGGCTATTTCCTGCAGATATCAGAGACCCTTCCCAATCCTCTCAGTGCCTCTGCTACCAGTGGCTAGCACCCTGCCTGGTACATGCCCATGCCTCCTATACAGTAATAGAAGTGTAGGGCTGAAAGGGAGCCCAAGAGGTCATCTGGTCCATCCTCCTGCACTGAGGCAGGCCAAGTATACCCATGAGGCTTTAAAAACCACAAAGGGGGATTTTCTGCTGCCCATACTCTAGCATCAGTTAGCCCTTGGAGAGGGGAGAAGCTGTTCTCCATCTCGTAACCATGCTATATATTCTTTTGTGGCATGTAGTGGCTCCATCATTTAAATGACACGAAGAAGTCTGTGGCAGCAACAGATTACTTTCAAAGCAGTCATCTTTCCCCTTCATGTGCCTCCAGCTAGAGACACCCATTTGTAGGAAAAGGGAGCTAGTACCCTTGAGCATTACTAGGATCAATGTATACACAAAGAATTATAACTATTTGCTTTTAGGGACTGACCACAGACTTCTTACACAGGCAAAATTGTCATTGACATCAGTGTAAAATTTGCCTACAAGAGGAATATAGGAGGAGCAAGGCTTTCAGTGAGAAAATTAATAATTTATTTATTTAGAAGATGGAGCAAATAAGTACCATGTGAATTTAGCTGAATGCCAATATATGCCAAGGCAAGATTTCATAGAATGTCCCATTAGACTTTCATCAGGTACACCTGTGCAATTCCATTGACTTCAGTGAGACAATATGGATAATTGATTAATTTGACCCCAGGACTAATCATTAATTTTATCGTATATCAAGACAGTATAAGTTAAAAGTTGGATTACACCAAATATATACCACATAGAATGATTCACCACTAAGTACTTACTGAAAACCTATAAAATACAGACAAAGTCTCAACCACAGGGCCTGTGGATGCTTTTTAAAATAGTTCTGAAACCTGCAATATACTGATTGCTAGCTCTATTGTGAGGACAGAAGAAATCAGTACTCTTTGGGGAAGTTTGTCCTATTAACTGGGTGTCACAACACTTTTATTAAAGTTGTTGATTTATGGAAAATGTTAATGTACAAGAGAGCCCTTGAAAATAGGTGAATTATTACAAGAGGTGAAGATTGATTGGTAGAGCAGGTTGAATTCCCAACTCCTCCATCATCTTTTCCTTGCTACCCTATAAATAGTCACTGGCTCCTTTGTCGTTAAATGTCGTGTTTGTTGCTGCCCTTTGGAACTCATGCTCAGTTACAGTTGCTGTTTCTGAACTTATTTTTCAACGTGTATGAAATCAGACTTGGGTAAAATCAAAGTAATATCAAAGGACGCTGAAGAAGAGGAAAAATGGGAATACAATGGGCTATTGAAATTGGCATGGGGGAGAAAGAAGGGGGGATTTGAGACACAAAAGAGGAAAGTGAAGGGGAGAAAATGGCCTCAGGAGAGGAAGTAAATTACACATCAGGAAGAAAAGTGCCATGTAAGAGAAAATTACCTCTTAGAACAGAAAATCAGGGTGGCATTGACAGGTTGCTGTGTGAGGAAGAGTAAAATCACAGCGTAGTCGTTATTTTGTTTTGCCCCTCCTGGTGGCAGAAACAAAAAGTCAGCAAAATTATCAATTTTGCAGCTTTCTCCGGAGAGTAACACAGATGTACCCAAGGCTATTTCCTGGATATGCCCTGTCAGAGGAACTGTGCCCATCCACTACTCAATCACCATCTCCAAACCAAACATTCCTTGTAACACAGCTAATTGAGAGTAGCCAGACTGATATCTGTCCAAGCAACTCTGCCTGTCTAAGTCATCCAAGCTAGCCAAACTACATTAAAAAAAAAAAAAGTCAAAAGAACAAAAAGCAAAGTTTCACCATAATCATCCAGTCTCCACCATATATTGCAGCTTCACCTTGTAAGCGTACAACATGGGCTAAATGATATATGACTAGAATAGGGTCCTGGTTTCATTTTTACCAGGCTATCCTAAATATGTTATGGTGGGGTTGGGTGAAAACTTGTTGAAGCTGACGAGTGTAATAGCCATCCTTCATTCATTCCGAATAAATGTAAAATGCAGTTAAGTTCCTTGTGGAGTAAGATAGTTAAAATAGGAGCCACCACCCGAAACACACACAACAGAGGCTGAATGCACATGCAAAAGGCTGGGTGGTGTTTTGGTGTGGCGGTGTGTGTTGGAGGGTGTATGTACATATGTACACACAGAGAGAGATTCAGTAAAAAGCCAAGGCCAGACAGAAAAGCACTTGTAGCATGACCCTGAGAGAAGGCTAAGAGGCAGTTTTTGGATAAACTGCTGGTTAGAAAAGGAAGTTGAAATATTGAAAGAGAAAACTGTCTTCTGTTTGATTCCTACTCAGTTCAGGCAAACAAGACTTTGAACATTCTTTGGAAATAAACTGAATTGCATCAAAGAAATACTTGATTCTATCATCAATTTCTTGGTCTAACAGAAACAACCTGCAAGGCCCCTATTACAGGGTGGCTGGCCTCTTTCAATGAAGCAGGCCCAGCTTCCCCATGCTAGAACATTTGTTCCCAGTTTCACCAGTTAAGAGGTGGGAGGGAGGCTGCACCTGGGGCTTTAAAGAGTGCTAGGCTGTCAGTAAGGAAGGGGAGCAGGAGTGTTCACTAGGAGAGGCTGCTAAAGTAATCTAAACGGGGAGTTGGTGGTGGCAACATGTTGGAAGCAAAAGGGCCTCCAGGAGAAAGCCCTGAGAGGCAGTTCTCAATTAAAAGAGCACAGAGGAATCCTGCTGTAGGCCTTGAAACAAGAGAGACTGCAAGGCAAAGAGCTGTAGCCTAGGGTGGACTGAGAAACTGTTTTGTTGTTTTTCCTTATGTTTGGAAAATAAAACTGTCTGAGATGAAATGCTGGATGTGACAGTGGGTCCTTCATGGGCTGGGAACAAGCCAGCACTTTTCAGCCCTGAATACGGACTAACTGCTTGGGACAAAAGGGTTGTCAATATTTTGCAGCCATATAATGCTTCATTTCTACAATACCTTATACAACTTAATACAAGAAACAGTAGGTAGGTATGTGAATTACTCCAAAATGAATAGCTGTATTTTAAAAATAAAGCGTTCAGCATTCTATCCCTCAGACAAAGCTTCCTGTGGAATCTCAAATACTTGAGTAAGGAATGCAGCACTGGGTCTAGCTCTTTAACATACTACTGCAGGAGGAATCTCAAGTACATGGGGCAGGGCAGGCCAGGATAAGGAAGAAGTGTGGCCAGGGCAGACCAACACCCCTGCTCTGCAGCAGCCAGGTAAGAGACCTAGTAGTTCAGCTCCCCTAGCCTGGGCCAGCCCACAACATTTTGGCACCTGAGGCGGGGAGCTCAAATGTCATCCCCATGCCCTCTTGCTTGGGCCAAAACTTTGAAAGGTCTCAATTCTGCCTTCTTCCTGTTCTACTCCTTTCTTGGTACTGCTCTATTACCTACCCCAATAAAGGAGAACTAACAACTTAAAATGCCTTGTTCAAAAATTTTAAGTAACACTTAACTTTCAAACACCTGAACAGCAAATGTAACTTTTCTTGCCTGCATAGTAAACACTGGCATTTTTATCTGTTTGAATAATCAAAGTGGTGCTTTCCATGCCTTCTTGGTTGCAGAGATTTGAACTGCTTCCTGCTGAAGGTCCACAGTCTGGGCCAGCTCATGCTTTATTGAGATGGTTGCAAGGCCGACCAGCCTCTCCTGTGTCATTGTGGAGCGTAAGTTTTTATTAACTTCAGCTTGGAGAAGCTGCATTCTCCACTGGCAACTGTTACAGGAAGTGTTAGAAATATGTGCAGAGCAACAAAAGCATTTGGAAAGAGGGTGGTCATCTTATTGGTGCACGTATATTCCAGAACAGCCTTTGGAATTGATCCTGCTGAGATGTTTCTTGAAAGGGCTTTCAGTTCATCATCTAAATCACTTGCATCAATATCGTGCATGTTATTATGTGGCAAAACTGTCTCTAGTGCCCTGCATTGCTGGTGTAGGTCTTCTTCAGGTATAGTGAGGAGTTTTGGAATATCATACAACATCCCAAATATATGGCTGTGTTCCTTGAGCTGCATGAAACGTTCTTCAACTGACTATATTGCACAATCTAGCACCTGGTTAAAGAATTCAGCTTTGAATTGTTGTTTGGGGTCTCTTATGGGATTATCACGTGCCTCGCAATCAAAATGTCGTCTTCTTCAGTGACTCTCGTATTCTTGAATGGGTGGGAAAATAGCTTCAGTGCGAAGATCCTCTGCCAACTTCTGTGCATTCTTCAGAACGTTTTGAAATCCCTCATCTGACCGGTAAGACTGTAGGTATGACTTTGCTTTGTCCAGTTGTTCCATTGCTCCAGATATGTCAAGGTCAACACCTTGGAGTCTCTTGCTTACAACATTTATTTCAAACAGTACGTCATGCCATAACACTAAGCCACATAGAAATTTGAAATTCTGTATGTTTCTGGTGATTCCATTTCCCCCTACCACTGTTCTCCCACGAACAGTTCCTGTCATAGCATTATCCTCCATAATGGCAACTATGGCATCATCTATCTTCCCAATTTGGTGTTTGATAGGCTTTATCGCCTCCACTCGACTTTCCCATCATGTAGCACTCAGTGTTTCAGTATCAGAGAGGATGTTCCCAGATGTTGCTTCAAAATTTGCCATTGATGAGTTGAGGCAGAGTTGATACATAGATGCTTTGAATTACATTAAAAAATTCAGTAGCCTCACTAGAAGCTGATGCTGCATCACTGACCACCAAGTTCAATGAACGAGAATTGCATGGGACAAAAAAGGCTTGAGGGTTTAACTCTCGGATCCGTGTCTGCACTCCTCTGTTCTTTCCTCTCATGTTGGCACCAATATCATAGCCCTGACCTCTCTTGTCAGCAATTGCAATTCCCGTATCTTTCAGCTTTTTAAGAAGCACATTTGTCATAACAGCTCCTGTAGTATCATCAATGTCAATAAATTCTAGAAAATACTCTGCAAGTCACTATTGCAGGGACATTTTCACTAGGTTCTGTTGTTGTTACAAAACGCACCATTAAAGTCATTTGTTCCGTATGGCTGATGTCAGGTGTGCAGTCCAGAATAACAGAGTAATATCTTGCTGACTTCAGATCTGCCACAATCTTCTGTTTGACTTTTGTTGCCAGTAACTGTATGATCTCATTTTGAATTGTTTTTCCAAGGTAGTGGTGTGTGCACACTTCTTGGGTGGTGACTCTTCTTAGATGCTCCTGGAATACAGCATCAAACTCAGCCATCAGCTCCACAATTTTAAGGAAGTTTCCATTGTTTGGCACATACAGCTGATCTGAAGTGCCATGCAGTGCTAGGTTTTGGGTAGCAAGCATTTTCACAATGGCAATGAGCCTTTTCAGAACATTTTGCCAGTAAAGAGACTCCTGATGCAATCTTCTCTTGATGCTGATCATCTATGGTGGCCTTTAACCTTAGTCTCATCTCAAGCTCTTTCCACCTATGGAATGCTCTCTGGTGATTTGCTGCCTTCTCATGGCATGCCAGATTTCTAGCCAGATTTTTCCAGTCCTTTGTTCCTGTAGAACCCAATGTGGCTAGAACATTAGACTGTAAGAGTTTGCAACAAAAACAGTATGCAGCATTCTGGGTTTTTGAGTACATAAGCCATGGCCTCTCCACTTTGTCACCATTGGGGATTTCACGCCAATAATGTGTTGGATGGAAACTTCTATTTTCATTGTCCTTGGGGAACATGAAGCTTTTCACTTGCTGTGGCCCATGCAGTACAAGGAAGTCCATCAGGCTACTGCTCAAGTGGGTCCACAGTCCTGGATCATCTAAACTTAAGGAACTAAACTCAGCAGCAGCTGTTTCTTGCGCCTCCACCACACCCTTCTCTGATCTACACTTTTCTTCAGGAATGTGCATGGTTACATCCATTTGAGATGGAGATATGGATGCTGCAGTAGCTGCCAGGTCACCTGCACTCTGACTAACTGGAAGATCAGGTTTCAGAGTAGCAGCCGTGTTAGTCTGTATCCGCAAAAATAACAGGAGTACTTGTGGCACCTTAGAGACTAACAAATTTATTAGAGCATAAGCTTTCGTGGGCTACAACCCACTTCTTCGGATGCATCTTTTTGGAAGATCAGGCATCTCCTCACCACTCACATCCTCACTGGGACCAGAAGGCTCACCGTGAACATTTGTGTCTATGCATCTCAGGAGAGCTCCTTCCTGCTTAGATAGAAAAGCTTCCTTTGCTTTCTTTCTTTTTCTGAATGCTGCCCCAGAGGGGCGTTTACTTCTTTCACTCATGACTGCTGTTCTGTGCCAGCTATAGTGGCTTTCAACACTCAGTTGAAGGGGACAAATAAGCAGGCTGCTAGCATGGCCTGAGTGAGGGAAGATATCAACGTCTTCAGGGCCTATATTGGCTCCTACTACTTCAGTTGACTGCCTGTTCTCTTCAAGTGGGTTCAGGGAAGCAGCAGGAAACAGGAAGCTCCCTGAGAAGCTGGTGTTAATCAGTCCAGGCTCCTGAGGGTGCTAGAGAGGTACACAAGAGGCTCCTCCTCTCTCTCCCTTCAGCTCCTGCTGCTTTCTGTTATTCCCTCTCACCTTTTCTCCTGCCTGCCTGTTATGTCTTTTGTGTCCTCGTTCCTCCAGCACAGCACTCCACTGTGCATCTAGAGCAGAGAGAATACATATGCACCAGCAGCAGAGACAATTTTCTACACTCTGGGTCCTAGTGGCGCCCCCCCAGAGTCTGGCACCTGAGGCGGCCACCTCAGTTCGTCTCATGGTAAGGTGAGCCCTGCCCCTAGCCTGTACCTGAGGAGATTCCAGCCCTTCACCCTTGTGCCACAGCAGGAATGAATCAGGCCCCTTCTCACAAGCTGAGAATTGGGTGGGGGGAGGGGTTGTGCAGAAGAGGTGATGAAGGTTAAAAAAAAAAAAAAGTACATTCCTACAAGCCAATAAAATGAGAGGACATTAATAATTTCTACTTCAAACTTCAACAGTTTTAACTAGCTTTTGTTGAAATATAGGGGTTTTATTTTCTCCATTTGTATATCCTGTAATTATTGCATTCCTCATACGGTGAACATTGCCACGGTGCTACACTGGTGAGAATAGTGTGTTTCATGGGCACTGTAGCACTGCCTTTGATTTAAAGCACTAGTAAGCTTTACTGTTAAACTATGTCCACTAATAGGAGGGAGGCTCTGATCCTGTTACCAGCACAGTGCTAATGATTTAGCACTGATGCTCCTGGCAGCATGGCCTCAGTGTCTAATAATTCCCAGCAGGAAAAGTTAATTGAACAATCTCTTGGCTGAGGCAAGGTTTGGTTTTCCTTTCTTAAAAGTCTTCACTTGCTTGAGGTATTTTGGGCACATTCTGGAATAACTAAAGGCAAAATTGCTCCCATTTCAAATAGACATTTCATTTCTGTTTAAGAAGAACCTTTAAATTAGGCTGCAAGATATCAAGCTTAAGTAAAAGCAGGAGTTAGAAAGGGCATTTTTCCTAAAGCTTGATTAGGAAAGTCTTGGGTGCCCTGCAGAGTATTCAACCAGACTAAAATTATTACTCAAAGACAACCTCACTTCAGTAAGAAGTAGAAAAGAACTGACAGTGAAAAAAATTGTACATTAAAACTCACACAGATCTCATTAATATTGGCATAACTTATTTATTGCTGTTTTTGTTGTATTCTTTATTTCCTCATTGGTTCACAGCAGATATTATCAATAATTCTACACAGCAACAGATTGGCCCCCATATAAATGCTATTTAAGCTATGATCCAAAACCAGCACTATATATATATATAAGTCTATAATGTTTGCCAACTGAGGTAATGATAATTTAGTGGTGTATTGTTCTTGTATATTATACTGTAGTAGATGGTTTCCATTAAAAGTAACATTTGTTCTGTGGGGGTCACAGGCTATAATTCATTGGTTTTTCTTATGAATTTTCCAGCAGCAACTTTGATGGCTATACTGAGGAAATGTACGTGTGAGAACTCATTGGACACATATTACAACCTTTTTAATATCCAGCCAGGGCAAATATGTTTTATACAGACTGTTTACAAAATACAAGCTGGGATGCCTAACGGCCTTGTCTTCTAGCCAAAGCATAATATGGGGACTCAAGAGTTGTGCAAGTACTTTCCCACCTCTGCAAAGTGACTTACCTTGTGGCCTTAGGAAGTCACTTAGGCCCCAATTTAAAAAAAAAAAAAAAAAAATGCCCTCTACTTTGGGGTGCCAATGGTAGGGAGTCAGGAGCAGTGGGAGCTGGACATTGCTCAGCATTGCCAAAAATTAGGTCCCAATTGCCTACCTTTGGTCTCAAAATTTGATGTAAACAAAATTTGGCTTGTTTCCCCCAATACATAAATTGGGGGTAATCCCTCTAAGTGATGTTGCAAGGCTTAATTAAATATAAATAAGGTTGGCAGAATTTGATTTTTATTAATTTTGATGGATATCAATGTTTATTTTTAAGCCTTCTTTTCTATTTTTATCCATTTAAATGTTCAGTTGTGGGAAATTATTAGGCGAGTCAGACAATTGTGATTACACTTGATGTTGTGATTCAAATATTTAAAGCTTTATACCTGTTAAAACACAAATTGTCAACATATACTAAGTAAATATATTTAAATCAGACTAATAGGTCCTCAAGTATTATCTTTCTTATGTTGCTTATCTGTAAATTTCAATTATCATTGATGGTAATATTTTTTCCTTGGCTTGTAGTGAATTCAACATTTTACCAATATTAACTGATAGTCTAATCCTTACAAGCCTAAATATGATGTACATATAGTGCCCATCTATAAAAAAAGGAATAAGGACAACCCAGGGAATTACAGACCAGTCAGCTTAACTTCAGTACTGGAAAGATAATGGAGCAAATAATTAAGCAATCTGTTTGCAAACACCTAGAAGATAATAAGGTGATAAGTAACAGCATGGATTTGTCAAGAACAAATTGTGTCAAACCAACCTAATAACTTTCTTTGACAGGATAACAAGCTTTGTGGATGGGGGGGAAGCCGTAGATATGGTATCTTGACTTTAGTAAGGCTTTTGATACTTTCTCGCATGAACTTCTCATAAACAAACTAGGGAAATACAACGCAGATGGAGCTACTATAAGGTGGGTGCATAACTGGTTGGAAAACCATTCCCAGAGAGTAGTTATCAGTGGTTCACAGTCAAGCTGGAAGTGCATATCAAGTGAGGTCCCGCAGGGATCAGTTCTGGGTCCAGTTCCATTCAATATCTTCATCAATGATTTAGATAATGAGATAGAGAGTACACTTATAAATTTTGCGGACTATACCAAACTGGGAGCGGTTGCAAGTGCTTTGGAGGATAGGATTAAAATTCAAAATAATCTAGACAAACTGGAAAAATGGTCTGAAGAAAATAGGATGAAATTCAATAAGGACAAATGGAAAGTATGCCACTTAGGAAGGAACAATCAATCAGTTGCACACATACAAAATGGAAAATCACTGCCTAGGAAGGAGTACTTCAGAAAAGGATCTGGGGGTTATAGTGGATCTAAACTAAATATGAGCCAACAGTGTAACAGTGTTGCAAAAAAAAAAAAGCAAACATCATTCTGGGATGTATTAGCAGGAGTGTTGTAAGCAAGACACAAGTAGTAATTCTTCTGGTCTACTCCGTGCTGATTAGGCCTCAACAGGAGTATTCTGTCCAGTTCTGGACACCACATTTCAGGAAAGATGTGAACAAATTGGAGAAATTCCAGAGAAGAGCAACAAAAGTGATTAAAGGTCTAGAAAACATGACCTATGAGGGAAGATTGAAAAAATTGGGTTAATTTAGTCTGGAGAAGAGAAGACTGAGAGGGGACATGATAACAGTTTTCAATAGGGTGACCAGATGTCCTGATTTTATAGGGACTGTTTTGATATTTGGGGCTTTGTCTTATATAGGTGCCTATTACCCTCCACCCCCGTCCCCATTTTCCACACTTCCTTTCTGGTCACCCTAGTTTTCAAGTACATAAAAAGGTGGGAGGGGAGGGAGAAAAATTATTCTCCTTAACCTCTGAGGATAGGACACGAAGCAATGGGCTTAAATTGTAGAAAGGGCAGATTAGGTTTGACATTAGGAAAAACTTCCTATTAGGGTGGTTAAGCACTGGAATAAATTGCCTAGGTAGGTTGTGGAATCTCCATCATTGGAGATTTTTAAGAGCAGGTTAGACAAATACCTGTCAGGGGTGGTCTTGATAATACTTAGTTCTGCCATGTGTGCAGGGGACTGGACTAGATGACCTCTCGAGAACCCTTCCAGTCCTACAAGTTTATGATTCTACCATAAGACCTTTGAGGCATAAGAGCCCCTAACCAAACAGCTAATTATCACAGGTTTGTGGTTTGAGTTTATTTTAGACATTGAGTCTGAATAAAAACAGAAAATCGTGTTACAAGAATATGTAGGTATATTTATGTAAATAGCTCTGATTTATTCTTTGTTTGCTAGCAGACTTTTTTTTTTATCGTGAAGTAAGTTACATCTTAGGTTAAAACTATGTTTCAGATCTCTGTATCTGTAAGATTTCTGGATTTAGAAGAAGCAAATTGTTCACTTTTCCCCCCGAAAGAACAAACAGGAGTGTAAAAATACAGCTCATAATTAACCTGTAAAACTTACAGCCACTAAAATAATTGAAGGCAACAGTTTAGTAGGATTCAAAAACAGGATTAGACATTTGTATGGATAATGAAAACATCCAGTTATGTTAGAGAGGATGAAAAAATATTTTTAAATTTTAAGATGGGATAAAAGCCTGATGCTTCAGGTCATAAGCCAATCACTAATTGATAGGGAGTTGGCAGAAAAATTCTACCATGGGCAGCTTAGTCCAGGATTGTCCAGTGTTGGCTTTCATGCAATTTCTGATGAAAGTATAACAAAACAAAAATACTGTGATCATGTAATTGTCATAATGCACGCTCACACACACCAACACACACACACACACCGTATTCTGACTCAGTGGGTGGGTTAAGCCCTCTATTCTCCTTTTGCATGGATAATTGAATCCACTAAGTCTCTAAACACCCAACTCATTTTTGAAATCATCCTCCTCTTGAGCAAAATAAGAAGTACACAGGCAGCTATTTTCTGCTTGCATTTACATCATTTCTGCATCTTCCCCTGCTGTGGTATATTTCATGCTCTGGTTCAAGTTAGGATATTTCAGGGGAAAGAAATAGTTTCTCATATATTTGATCACAAGTCCGGAGAAAACATTTGAAGTAGCTGTAGAGATATCATGTATGTAAAACAATATGTGCACTACAGTGAAGCCCACTATGAAAGTTAAGACAAAATAGCACCGCAGTCTAGCACAGGGATCTCAGCCCTTGTGGGGACTGTGACTACCTTTACTAATCGCTTTCTCCCCCCTTCATTTCGGTGCAGAGAACTTTGAAAAAGTGAGCCTTTTAGGCCAATACAGTGATATCTGCCTGAATCAATAGCTTTAAGAGGTCTTACCTGCTCTGTTCATCTAAATCAAAGCTCTGTCAACTCTTCAGTCAGAGTTTGGCATTCCCCACATCCACTCGAGACCATGCAATAGAAAACTTTTGCTATTTTGTTGTAGCCAGTTGCCCAACCTTTTGTTTTCCATCTCTGGTTCCTGCCAGTATGTGTCCACAGGTGTCTTAGTTGAATTGTAGGGCATGTTCCTCACAGCTAAGTAGTAGGGTAGTGATGATCATCCTGTCTTACCTTGTATTTTCTCTTCCATCTGTCACTCATGGCCTGATTTTCCACTCTCTGGACTCAGACGGAAACATGTACCAGAGTGTTTGTCAAAAGAGTTGTCACAGTAGCCAAAAGATTCTGGGACATGCATATAGCCATTAAAAGGAAGGAGTACTGTGCCACGTGAAGACCAACTATCCATCTTCACAAAAGCAGCCTATTGATTTTTTTGAGCAAAAGCTTATAGATTTACAAAAGTCAGGAGACTGTTTCATTAAATGGCAATATTATAAACAAGACAGTTCTCCAAGTGTTATACTCTGAGTCTGTTGCATTCTGGGGGGCAATTCAGATCAGTGAGGGATTGTGCCACCACTTGCCCTGTAATCCTGAGTGTTTTAAATGCTCTGCTGCAGCTCCCTGCCTGGGATGCTCAGAGTTAGCCAGAAGTATGCACTCTGTGTCCGTATGTTGTGCAACCCTCATCCAGTACTCTGACATCAGCAGTTTGCTTTCTGCAGCAACACAGTCACTCCCTGGTTTCCACCAGGTTTGATTATACACACCTGGCAAGATGACCCCAACACCCTTAAGTACAAATTTTCCCAAAACCATGTGCTCTGCAATGTCCAGCCCTTTCCTGGATCATTCAGAGGAATGATAAGGTTGGTTTGTGCCTCTAAAGAGACAAAATGCACAGCTTATCACTGTAACTGGAGTTAACAATCACTTCAATTCACAACACAGCAGATGGCTGGTTTAGATTAAAAGGAAAACAAATTTATTAACACAAGTTGATGGGATTTTAAGTAACACCAAGTAGTAGGAATAAAGTTAGAAAGGGTTACAAACAAATGTAAAAGAAATACAATTATATTGACTAAGACCTAACAAAACTACAGTCCTGGTTCAAGGTAAGATTCTTACCACACTTCCTTCAAGGAAGATGGTTGATCACCCTCTTAACAGCCTCTCCCACAAAATCCTGTTCCTTTCTCTTCTTAGGTGAAAGACAGAGTCAAAGAACTCCACATTTTTTATGGTCCAGGGAACGTTTGAAATGGATTCTTCTAAAGGTTAACCCCCAAAGTAAAGTTCATTCAAGCTGTGAGGAAGGAGACAAGGAGTCTGCTGGTGAAGGAAATTCCCGCTGGTTTCTCCACCCACTGGTGTTTGCTAGAATGCAAGCTGATCTGTTCCTGCCCTCTCCAATGCAGTGAATGGCCTCTTGACATGTGATTGCTAATCAACTCTGATGACACCTGGCTGGAGGTGTCAGCTTGTCCTTTGTCTCGGAGAAACTGATTTACCCACTCCCAATTTCACGTTCCCTTGGATGTTTACCATACATACACCACTGAGGAATATTAATTATCAATAACTGGGGAAACAGATTGCACCCTATGCCTTGGCTGTGGTTAATATTATGTTGGGATCTGCAGCTCCTAGTCAAGTTTAAAACAAAAAACAAAAAAAAACAGTTCCCTTCTCTGGTGATGTAGTCAGACAGCAAATTCACATTATGGCTGCAGATGTGAGGCAATGGGCACTCACTCAATGGTGGCAGTTTGTCTTGCACACTGAAGTTAATTGGTTTTCATATGGCAACATTTGAGAATCAGTTGTTTTGAGCTCACAAAAGAGGTAAGGATTTTCCTGCTGAACGTGGTTCTGTTCTTACTTCATTGATCAACATTGGCTTGTTCTGAATGCTTCTCTCCAGAAAACGTTATGAACATCCTCACTCTGACTTATAGGATTGACCAATTGCTGAATTTACGCTACTGCAATTGTCTCAACACTTCACCAATGGTTGCTCCGGGTGGCAGCAGTGTACAGCGTAGTGACAGCTGAAACTAGATGAATAATGCAAATGATATTTGATGAGCAGTTATTTAAGCATTCAGACATTAGCCAAGATGGCTTGGGGGGAATCCTTGGGGAGAAGAGTTTTACCAACATGAGCTATGCACAGAAGGTTCCAAGAAAGTTTCTCAAGGCTCCTTATAATTATTGCCTAGATATCACAGTGATGGGTGCTCTAAGAACACCTGCATGGATGTATTTCCATGGGGGCATTCCCTATCCCATTGGTTTTCTGGCTAGTTTCTGATTAAATAGGGAGGGAATTTCTGGGGCAGTCTTGGTATGGAAGAAGTTGAAACGGAGAACGACTGATATAGGTGAGAAATTCTGCTTCCGTGGGATGGCTCAGTGGTTTGAGTATTGGCCTGCTAAACCCAGCATTGTGAGTTCAATCCTTGAGGGGGCCACTTAGGGATCTGGGGCAAAATCAGTACTTGGTCCTGCTAGTGAAGGCAGGGGGCTGGACTCAATGACCTTTCAAGGTCCCTTCCAGTTCTAGGAGATAGGATATCTCCATTAATTAATTTAATCCTTCCTAAAAAGAATTTAGCTAGCAGTATACTGACTACTAATGCTTGAAATCAGAAACTGAAAAATGGGACATTCCCATTGGTCCGATATCTAAGTGATGTGGAGTAGACGGAATAAGAAGGGTGGGTAGCCTACACAGAGCTAGGTGCATAATGCTTTTGTTTTACAGTGCAATACAAAAAATATTCTGTGATTTAGCATTTCTTTAAACTATATTGGTGGAGATGAAGTGTGTTTCACTGCTCTTCATGTTTCTTCTACTTCTTGTTACCATGCAACAAGCCCTGTTATACTATTGCCAAAATACTGTTGCTGCGCTTATGTTTGTCCATAATGAGTATTTTATATTTGGTATAAATTGGTTATGACGGTCTTTGAACACATTGTGGCCTGAAGTTAAAGAAAAGAATGTAGAAATCTCTCTCACTTGCTTTTGTTAGGCCTGCTGTGGACATTTGAAGGTCACCTCCTTCATTTAATGTTACAACTATTCTCCAGTTTTCCCCACCCCTTTGTGCCATGCCTTGCCCTTTCTTCTAGCATACATAGCTTCCTTTGTGTCCTTTGTTAGTGCTGTTCTGTGTTGCCGACTCTTTAGAAGGCAGTGCAATCAATATCCTTCCTCAGGAGTTCAAACATTTAGGCCATGTCTACTCTACCACTTTTGTCGGTATAACTTATGTCGCTCAGGGGTGTGTAAAAAAAAAAAAAAAAAAAAACACACACACACACACACACACCTGAGCAACATAAGTTACACCGATAGATGCGCCGGCATGGACAGCACTATGTCAGCAAGAGAGCTTCTCCCCCTGACATGGCTACTGCCGCTCCTGGGGGTGATCTTATTATGTCGATGGTAGAGCTCTCTCCCAGCAGCATAGAGCGGCTATATAAGCGATCTTACAGCGGTGCAGCGGCATCAGTACAGCTGTGCCGCTGTAAACTCACTAGTGTAGATATGACCTTACTTTACTTTTATGATATACTTAATCTTCAGTGGGTCTGGAGTCACAGGCACTGACTTTCCAAAGCGCCAGGGGTTTCTTGACCCCTGGGTCTGTCCCAAGCCCCGCCCCCACTCCACCCCTTCCTCCGAGGCCCCACCCCCACCCCACCTCTTCCCATGCCCTTGCCTCTTCCCACCCAGTTCCAGCCCCTCCCCCAAGTTCCTCCCCCCCCCCTCCCTCCTAGCCTCCTGCACACCGCAAAACAACTGATCGCAGCTGGCGGGAGGTGCGGGGGGCAGGCATTGATCCACGGGGCCCACCGGTGGGGGAAGCTGATAGGGGGGCTGCTGGTGGGTGCTCAGCACCCACCATTTTTTCCCCGTGCGTGTTCCAGCCCCAGACCCCCCATGGAGTCAGTGCCTATGTCTGGAGTGGAGTACTGAAGTTTCTCCAGAGCATGTCTCACTGTGCCATCTAACTACCAAAAGAGCAATAGGTTCGAGACCTACATACAGTTGCAAAATAGCTACTTGGGATACTCTGTCCAGAAATTACTTAAATGCCTGTGGGAAATGTGAATTTAGGAATAGGCAGAAAACTGTCACTCCTGAAAGTTTTTACCATCCTAACGTTTAAAGAAATTCAAATAGTTTTTGTAGCTCTTTGCACTCATTCTGGTCCCACTGGGCTGTCTTCATGATCTAGACATGCAAAATATACCACAGCAATCACCAAGTCCACTGGTCTTGTTCAAACTGTTACCTTGTATTCCTCCACCGTCACCTAGGTTCCTGTGCAGCCTTTTATAGAATGTTTCATCTCAAAAAAAATCTCATTTTTTATATCATCAGATAGAGGGAAAGGGGCAAAGAAGAGCAGAGATGAATCCATTTATTATCAAAGGGATCTAGCAGCCTTCAAATCTTTTGGGCTCTTTTTGGACCCTCTAACACTTCCCCTAATGAAATTACCTGCAAGAAAGCATTGGACTAGTAGTGGTCGGAACATTTTTGATAACATGTTCTTTTAATCAAAATATGCACCTTTGACAAAGTCAGAACATTTACCAGAAACATACTGATTTCAATGAAGTTTTCAATAGGAATGTTACTGAGGTTCAGGGTGGGCTCATGGAGATCCCCAAATCAAATATCCGACCTTTTCAATCCAAAAAAAAATCGCTATTTCAACACAAATCCAGTTCCTGGAAATACTCAAAAGGTTTTGTTTTCATTCCAACATGGAACCAAGATTTAAGGTTTCAAAATTTAAGTTGCTACAAACCAGGACGAGCACCCACAAGCAAAAGTAAAAATGTAGTTCTGGCATGAGGATGTAGGCTGCTATGACAGAACCTTTGAGATGACACATAACCCGTAACAGCTTCTGACACTATTTTCAACACTAATTTCTTTTTCCACTTCTTACCTTTGATATATTACTGCTTATTACAAGTGCACTAAACAGTACTGTTCATTTCTGTGGCAGCTTATGAATAGCCAAGTTGAAGAAGGATATTATAGATTCAAGAATGAAAGATTCTTTAAAGTATATAGGAGGGAAGGAAATGTAGTCTAATGGTTATAGTATGGGACTGGGGATCAGGATTCTATCACTGACTTGTTATGAGACACAGAGCAACTCACTTAACCTCTTTGCCTAAATTTCCCCAGTATTCAAATGGGAATAATACCTCCCTCATAAGGGTAACTTGAAGATTAATTGACATTTGCAAAGCACATTGAGATGCTAGAATAAAAGATACTGTACACAGTTAGTGCATGGTACAGTAATATTTGATGTTGCTCAGGTGACAGGAATGATTGTTTTTCCTTGTATGGAAAGTAACTAAAACAATAAAATTCATAACCTTAAGGAGTGGAAACTACTTCTCCCCCCCCCCCCCCCGCCGCCCCATACTGGCCTATCCAAATGGAATATATTCTTTTCCCTAATCTTGGAAAGAGTATTACAAAGATCATCTGTGCAGTTCTGCACTATCATGTAACCTTTTCATAAATTCCATTCACTGCCATACCATACCACCATATTAGTTCTGGGACATTCATCTTGAAAGACTGTTTAAAAGATGCATGACACATTGTCTGTAAGACTCATGTGTGATCTGCAGAGAGCAGAAGGGTGACAGGTTCGTATCATTGCTAGCCATCAAGCAGTAGATTTTATGACAATAGCAGATCAGGCACAGTTTATACGCCTGTCAGCTCATCCACAGTATTGAAATCAGATTTTTTTTGGGGGGGAAGGGGGGAGATAAAAGTGAGTGAGTGTGTGTGTGTGTGCATGCACGCGCACACGCATCTCTCTCTCTCTCTCTCTCTTTCTAGAACTGGAACAGCTGCAGGAATTCAACTGATTTCCTCAGAGACACTGACACACTCTCTCTCGCTTTTATTTTTAAATGGCTCTCTCTAAAAGCCAACTTTTTTCCTCCTGTGTCCCCAGAAATCAAGGCTCTGGTACCTGCCTAGATCTCCACAAACTGAACTGGAGAAAACATTATTAATTATTATTATTTTAAAATGGGAGCAACTGTAATTATACATCTCTCATTATAATGGCTCCACAGTCCATCTCCACTGTTATGCCCCTCCTTTTTTGCTTTCCCATACTACAAGAACAAAGGGGAAACTCAATGACATTTAAAGCCTGTACATTTAAAACAAATAAAAGGAAATACTTCTCTCATAACATGAATGGTGTGTGGAATTTATTGCCACAGGAGGTTGTGGAATTTTAGCGAGGGCTAGGCAATTTTATGGCCAATAATAAAACATGTAGTTATGCATGCTAAAATAGGATTAATCATATCTCCTGCTTCAGGGTGACAGTTTATTGCCCCAAGGATCAAAAAAAAATTTTTTTCTGTCCGCAGCATTGCATAACTGCCCTGTTTCCCCTTTCTATGAAGCATCAATTAGTGGCTACTGCTAGAGGCAGGATATCTACATTTAAAGGACCAATGGTCTGATGTAGTATGGCACATGTACTGATCCTACCTTGACCCAAAAGGAGAAGTTATGGAAGGAATATTCAGTGACTGGATAAGAATGGTAAACAGACATGATATGTGAAACTTTATAGCAAACTTTAACCTTTTTCTCTCTTAATTCATGTACAAAAACCTTAAGGCTTCGAAGTGTTTGTATATTAATTTTATATTAAAAAGTATTAAAAAAATATAAAATGAATACAAACTATAAAACCCTAAAAGTAGTTTTAATTCCCCTAAAAGTAAATTTGAAAGGAACTCCTTTTAGGGCTAGATCATATCTCCTAAATCCTGAGATATTGTGGGTGGGGTGAGAAGAGTGTGTGTGGCCAGCCTCAGTAGCTGTGGCAAATCCCAGGTGTTCTGGGGAGTGCCAAGGTGTGACCAGGTGCCTGGGATGGACCACACTGAGAATGCCACACTCAGGGCAGACTGCAAGAAATAGGGCAGACAATCCCGCAAAACTGGTGGTTTATTCTATAATTAGATTCACCAAGACAGCTTCTGCAGAACTACTCTGGTTAACCAGAAGCCAAACAGTCCCCTTTAGGCATTCCAGCCCTTGGCTCCCATCCAGACAACCAAAATCTAATATAGTGAGCAGTTACTGAAAACCCATTTCACTATATGTGAGATTCTTACTGATCCCGAAGGATCAGACACTTACCCCCAGATCAATATGAATCTCAGATCTTACCCAGATATCACACTGTCAGCCAGTCCTTACTAAACTAACTGAAGTTTTATTAACTTAAAAAAAAGGAGGCATAAATGGTTAATAGACTGTATACATACAAATGATCGCTAAGTCCTTATATCAGGTTTGTAGCAGTGATGGAATAGACTGCTGGCTTGTAAAGTCTCTCTGGTAACTTCCAAAAGATCGGAAGGTCCTCAGTCCATAGTTCAAGATGCTCCTTTTTGTTGTAAATCCACCATCCCCAGAATTAGAGCAAGAAAGATGCAAAATTAAGATCTCGGAGGTCTTTTATATCCTTTGCCATGTGCCTGAAAATTTAATGTCCCATGCAAAGCCTACAGCCCAGGTGAATGGAAAATTACTAGCCCAAGATGGCGTCTAGGGTCACATGAACATATCACATGTCCTTACATGGTTTGCTGAACAACTGGGCGTGGCCATTGGTTCCTTGCTGTCTGAGGCATCCTCAGGAAGAGCTATCTGGGCGGGATGAGTTTCTTCAATGGCCCACTGTGAGAATGGAGTATCCTTGATGGGCCATGAATACATAGATCACAGCTATCTGGAGGGTGTCACCCAGGAATACAAACACAGGTTTAAGATACAAGTTTAAGGCCTTGGCTACACTGGCGCTGTACAGCGCTGCAACGTGCTGCGCTCAGGGGTGTGAAAAAACACCCCCCTGAGTGCAGCGAGTACAGCGCTGTAAAGCGCCAGTGTAATCAGTGCCTGCAGCGCTGCACGCTTGCTCGCAGTGCTGCAAGCTACTCCCCTCGGAGAGGTGGAGTACATACAACTACACTCACGCGGCAGCGCTGTGAAGTCCTGAGTATAGCCAAGGCCAAAGATACAAGATTGAACGGGTAATAGGGAGGAAACAGTCTTTACTTGCATAGATCCTGCACACCAAATCCACTGGAAGTCAATGGAAAGACTCCCAATGAGTTAAATGGGCTTCAGATCAGGCCCAAAACAAACTTGATCAGAAAACCACTGCTGCACAAAACATAGAACCTTCAGCTATACACCCCCCATCCCCAAACACACAGATACTGAAAAGTAGAACAGCAGTTTAAACAAGACCATTTTCCTAGGTCTGTCTTAGTGTTTCCCTAAGGTTAGCAGGACAGTAGAATATCCTATTGCCTGTTCACATGGTACATACCTATGAGTTTTCTTGTGTGTTAGGAAGCCATGTATTCATTAAAAGATCTTCCTTCTGGACTTGTTAAACTGGCTGATTGGGAGCTCTTGGGATATATTTTCATCCATGCTGTGCTCTGATTGTAAGCACAGTTCTTCCTCCTTCTTTTTTATTTCATGCAGGTTTAAAAGGAGTTAATTGATATTGCCATCTTCTTCCCAGGTAGAAGATCTGTAAACTAAGACACAATCATACAAAAGTGGAGGTTTAAGAGGCTACACAGTCCAGACAGACCAACCACTCAAGTGGGCTTGAAGTCTTGGATTCTAGTTCCATCTTTACCCAGCCTTCTCTAGACTCTGAGCATATCATTTAGATTAAACCGACATCAGGGCATATCTGCCACAAATAGGGCTATTTCCTGCAAGGTCCTTGAAAACCCTTATTGAATTAGGTTTAGGTATCTTTGGAGTCTGTTGTATGGAATGGAATTCTGGGATTGGACATAATCTCTTTAAGGGGGATCATGTGGCCAATCCTTGGGAAATGTTGTGAGCATCAAATGACTTTTAAACAATGTGCCAGACGAGAAGGAACTTTTGGGATAGACAAAATTAAGTCGGTTTCTGAGAAAATACCTGGTGGGAGGTGAATGCAACTTCTTACTTCCAGACCCAGCCTTTTGAAGCTACACTCTGAGGAATGTACCCATTGTCTGCTGATTACCTGTTCCCAGAATCTGAAGATGAAAGGCCCAAGATGTATAAAGGAGACACTGACTCTTTCATGCCGTTCTTGTTCTGAACTGAGGCCATTATGAACTTGTAATCACAGAAAATCCTCTTTGTGGGGTTTGAAGGGCTCACCACTGACCAAAGCCCTTGTTGGAGTTGGAGTCATCTCTGGTAAGCTTATGACCATCTGTGTAGGTTCTTTTATTGTTTTCTCTAATACTTTTTATTTTAAGGATAAATGTGCTTGTTTAGAAAGAGCTGTGTAGTAACTTATAACTGCTGACAATCAAGCTGTTCACAGCCTTCAAAAAGAAAGAGCAAAGCACATGCTCTGACCGGTTCAGGAACTCTGGTTGCTGGGGTATGACTGTGCAGTCTGGAAAACCCTGGTCAGGAGGGAAAGAAATGCAGGTCTTTGCTCAAGAGAGGGGATGGCTGAGGAGCCAAGAGCCTAAAAGCGGGCATCCTTGGTGGACCACAGAGTGGGAAAATAGGGGTGCAGTTGCCCTGAACTGTGACAGTCTACATTACAGTTGCTGCAGCATCATCATAGTCAATGGAGTTTCTGTTGATGTAGCTAATCCATGTCTCGGAGAGGCAGTATTGAGGTCAACTGAAGAGTTCTTCCATTGATGTAGCCGCATCTACACTGGGGGTTAGGTTAATCTAACTACGGCACTCAGGGCACAAAATTTATCACATCCCTGAGCGATGTAGCTAGGTCAATCTAATTTTTAAGTGCGGACCAGACCTCAGTCTGTTCTAATGGTATAGCACCAGCAATCCGGGGCCCACTGGGGGGCCATAAACAGATTTCAGGGGGTCCACCAAAATAAACCAGAGTGGGGCCAGCATTAGACTTACTGGGACCCAGGGCAGAAAGCCGAACCCCGAGCCCCACCACCTGGGGCTGAAGCCGAAGCCTGACCAACATAGCTTTGTGGGGCCCCCTGTGGTTTGTGGCCCTGGGCAATTGTCCTGCTTGCTATCTGCTAATGTCGGCCCTGGCTTTTAATCTACTGGATATGCAGAAAAAAGTTGTTGTGGCAGAGGTGGGCTGTGGATTTTTCTATAGCATGATGGGGAGGCCTCAGAAAGAAAAAGGTTTCCAAGTAGCAGCCGTGTTAGTCTGTATCCGCAAAAGTACAGGAGTACTTGTGGCACCTTAGAGACCAACAAATTTATTTGAGCATAAGCTTTCGTGGGCTAAAGCCCACTTCATCAGATGCATAGAATGGAACATATAAAAAGGTTGAGAACCCCTGGTATAGCAGATAGTGAAATAAATCAGCAACAGGAAAGGTCCAAAGTAGTAGTTCACTGCAAATTAAACAGCACAGATAACCGAAAATTTGGATTCAAAGTATGTCCCTCCCCAATTGTGGTTACTTTGTAAGCAGAAGTCCATGTCAAATCTTGTCCTATTTTAATCCATATTTAATTATCAGGCTTTAAATTACTGCTAATGAGAAAAATTCACACAGCACTCGGTAACTAAGGAGCTCATGATATGTTCCAATGGGTCTTTCCCATTGCCTCTGTGGTTAAAAAAAACAAAACAAGTTAACATGCACATGTGACCTCCCAAAATAGACCAAATCCTCATGTGCTGAAATCATCCCATCCATAGAGGATAATGCCACTCACAATACATGAAAGCTGCTGTTAATTGTTAACAATTGCCGGCTGTATGGACGCTTTTATCCCTTTTGTGTACCTGACTGTCTCAACCAAAAAGCTGTCTGGGGCTGCTGAGATTCCACTGAGAATGTCCGTAAAACCAATCCTATCACCTGCAAATACATTAATGCCTTAGCCCTTCCATCTAAACTATCAAAGATCTACATCTCACTGTGGACAATCAAGACAGATTGGTCAGGATGTAACTTTCAATAGGGGGATTAACAGTTTGCTCACTCCAATCATTTTATTGTAAAGGAGAAAGTCTGACTTTTACAGACTGCAAGAGGCTAAAGGGCTGTATTGTCAGAGTGTTTTCCAATTTAACTCTTGACTTGTTTTCAAGAACGTCCCTTTCCTTTGACTGCTGGAATGCAATACTGAATTGTGACCTTCTTAATGAACAATGAAGAAAAATATGGGCCCCACATTCTGAATGTGGAGCTCAGGAGTCACAACCCTGGCAGGGGATAGAAGAGGGAAGACTGAGCAGAGAGAGTTTTAAGCCTCCTTTGTTTATCTCAGATTCTGAGCCTGCCTCATCACCCTCCATTAGTGAAAGTAATGCTTGGGACTGCTCTCACCCTGGTTTTGAACAGCCTCCCATCAGCAGCCACCCTACCGGAACAGTGAGAACAGAGTGCTCCACATCTTTTCCCAGGACTGCTCTCTCCAGGCCATATCTGATACACCCAACAGAGGTGGTGAGATGATGGCAGCATAGGATATTACCCGCCATCTGGAGAAGAATTCCTCCCTGGGATGGATCTAGTCACTTTCTGGCCTCATTACACAACAGGGGCAGCATAAAAGGGGCCAGAACACAGCCTAGAATCTATTTTCTCTAGATAAGTTACAGCCCTGATAAGGGCCAGATTCTGATACAGTACATTACAGCAGTGCAAATCTCATAACTCCACTAAAATCAATGGAGTTGCACTGGATCTACACAGGTATTAGTGATCAGAATTTAGTCTAGGAAGCATTAATTAAAAATAATACTATATTACATAAGAGCAGTAGTAACTGAATTAGAAACACCTCCTCAATTACAACTGATAAAAGACAACTGTTGCCTTTTTATGGAGAAGCATTGCTAGAATTAGAAGTTTTTCCATGTCCAAGACCTGAATATGAATCATTTCCCTTGGTGATGTCATTTGGAAAACTGGTTAATGAATTTGTACTGCAGTCTTTATTCTGGATTAAAATGAGTGAGATCATTTAATGTCAGTCAAAACCAGCAGGTACTATGAAGGAGAGAGGTTTGAAATGCAAATTCAAGAGGCATATAAAATTATCTCCTTTCAAATTGATACACAGCATATACTATGTACTACAATCATTAACCTGACTAGTGCATAGATGTATACTTAGGGCCATATCTTATCCTCTACTTTTAGACCCTGAAGAATGAAAGGCATGGAAATACTGGTAAAAAAAGTACAGTAAGCATATAAGAAAAGAATCCTAAGTAGCACCATACCTTCAAGTTATGGAAGCATTGTAGAGCTGAGGCTAAGACAAGCAGCTTGGGGCTGGAGAACAGAGTATGTAGGGACACAGCCAGAGGAAAGCCATTCTCTGGGACATCATTCTCTGGCAAACTCTTCAGGTAACATCCACATTAATTAATGCTGTCAATTGCCTTGCGTAGTCCCACTCTGTGCTTTCAAGCCCTCTACCCCAGAGAAGAAAGGAGCTGTACTACCATTGCCACTGTGACAGTTTTCACTAGATCTTGGGTATTTATGAGTATAGGTCAACTATAGATAGGGACAAAGATTCACCCTCTGTTAGTATCTGCCTACTCATGAAAGTCATGATCAGATATTTAGAATAATTATATACATGTTGTCAAGTCATATCCCTATTACCTCAATTTAACTATCATTGTTTAAATAGGATCTTGAAGCCTGCCACAGAATCATAGAAATGTAGGACTAGAAATGTAGAAGGGATCATGATAGGTCATCTAGTCCAGTCTCCTGCATGAGGCCGGACTAAATATTATGTAGACCATCCCGGACAGCTGTTTGTCTCATCTGCTCATAAAAACCTCCAATGACAGAGATTCCACAACCTCCCTAGGAAATTTGCTCCAGTGTTTAAATACTCTTACAGTTAGGAAGTTTGTCCCAATGTCTAACCTAAATCTCCCTTGCTGCAACTTAAGCCCATTGCTTCTTGTCCTGTCCTCAGTGGATAATGAGAATAAATGTACTACCCTCATCTTTATAACATTCTTTTACATACTTGAAGACTGTTATGGTGTCCCCCTTCTGTCTTCTCTTCTCCAGACTAAACAAACCCAATTTTTTCAATCTTTCCTCATAGGCCATTTAGTCATTTTTGTTGCTCCCCTATGGACTTTCTCCAATTTGTCCACATATTTCCAGAAATGTGGTGCCCTGAACTGGACACAATACTCCAGTTGAGGCCCTAGCAATGCTGAGTGGAAGAATTACTTTTCGTGTCTTGCTTACAACTATCCTGCTAATACATTTCAGAATTATGTTTGCTTTTTGCACAACATTACATTGTTGACTCATATTTAGTTTGTGATCTGTTATAACCCACAGATCCTTTTCTGCAGTACTCTCTCTTAGGCAGTCATTTCCCATTTTGTATTTGTGCAATTGATTATTCCTTCCTAAGTGCACTACTTTGCATTTGTCCTTACTGAATTTCATTCTATTTAATTCAGACCATTTCTCCAGTTTGCCAAGATCAGTTTGAATTCAAATCCTGTCCTCCAAAACACTTATGACCCCCCTCAGGTTGGTATCATCTGCAAACTCTATAAGTGTACTCTTTCGGCCATTATCCAAATCATTTATGAAGATATTGAATAGAACCAAATCCCGGAGAGATTCCTGTGGGACCTCACTTGATATGCCCTTTCAGCTTGTCTGTGAATCATTGATACTGATTCTGAGTACGGTTTTCCAACCATTTGTGCACCCACTTTATAGAAGAATTGTCTAGGCCGGGGTCGGCAACCTGCGGCACGCATGCCAAAGGCGGCACGCAAGCTGATTTTTAGTGGCACTCTATTGCCAGCTTCCCACTATCCAGAAGGCTAGTACCCTGTCAAAGAAGAAGATTAGATTAGTTTGACATGGTTTGTTCTTGACAAATCCATACTGGCTGTTACTTATCACGTTATTACCTTCAAGGAGCTTACAATTGATTCTTTAATTATTTGCTCCATTATCTTTCCAGGTACCAAAGTTCAGCTGACTGGTCTAAAATTCCCTGGGTTGTCATTATTCTCCTTTTTATAGATAGGTACTACATTTGCCCGTTTCGACTCCTCCAGGAGCTCTCCTGTTGTCCACAAGTTCTCAAAGATAATTGCTAATGGCTCAGAGATCTCTTCAGCCAGTTCTTTGCAGTATCATTAGTACCGACATGGATGAGCCCCTTGAGGTAGTAGTCAGAGGGTTGGATGATTCTCAGCAGTCCTTCTGTAATGTCTCAGATATGGGGCCCTGGCAGGCAGCTCAGTTCCTGGGATGCCAAGACAGACTAGCAGATGGATGCCTCTATCCCTCTTAGTAGTGAGTCACTGACTACCACCAAACTTCATTTCCTCTTCAGAGTGGTGGCTGTGAACCTCCTACCCTTGTGGGTACCTTTGGGGGAGATTCCTCATGGCCAGGGCAGCATACTGGTTTTTCATCTCTCTTGTCAGAGGGTTGGGAACAGGGGTGGTGCATTGTCTACTACCAGAGGTAACCAGCAGCCAGCTTCCTCCCTGGAAGGAGCTGTTTCCTCCTCCTCTGGTGGTGCTACTGCAGTCCTCTCCAGCTGGATTGGTTCCTCAACCTTGGTGGTCTCCACACAAATATTTTCAGTGAATTTCTCATGTGCACAGATGCTCCTCAGCTTAGCCACCTCTTCCTGTAGCTCTCCCACCTGCTTCCTGAGAGATTCTACCAGTAGGGACTTCTCACTCTGGATGGTCTCCCCAGTCTGGATTTCTATGACTGGGAAATGCAGAGCACAGTCTCTACAAATCCACACCAGGATACGTATAGAGCAGGGGCAACTGGATTCTGCCTAAAAGTGGGGGGTCCACGAGGCCCTGCCACCTTTGTTGCCCCATCCCTGCCCCTCATCTTCCCCCGGAGGCCCTGCCCCACAGCCAAGCTAAAAGCCAGAGCTGGGCTGGGGAGCCTGGGCCCCTCCACCTGCCCACGGTGGGGCCCTCCGCCCCGAGAGCAGCCTCCGGCCTGTGTCCCTGCCACCTGGGCCCCCTGCCCAGGGCAGATGGAGGGTCTGTGGTTCCCCACAGCTGCCCACGTGGATCATGCCCCAATCCAGCTCTGGCATCCAGTCTGGCAGCAGGGCCAAAGAGCCAGAGCTGGGCTATGGCAAGAGCCACCCGGACAGCTATCGGGAGCTGTGGACCCTCCATCTGCACTGGGTAGGGGACTCTGGGGGGCAGGGATACGAGCCGGGGCTGCTCTTGGTGGCCCTCCACCCCAGGCAGGTGGAGGGTCTGCAGTCCCCACAGCTGCCTGGGCTCCCTGGCTCTTGATCCCCCTGTTCCGGCACCCCTGGTGTAGAGGCATCCATGGTTGGGTTCTCTGGACACAGGCGCAGATGGAGGAGCCATGAGCAGTGTTGGCACTGCAGCCCTTCCGAACCATGGTGATTTTATTCTCTCTCAATCCCCTGTTCACCAGCTCCCCTTGGTCACTTAAGCATCTGGTTTATAAGCCCTTCTCTCCTAGGTCAGCCCTGCCCCTGGCCTGACAAAAAGTGGAAGGTGATCACAAGGATCAACGGACAGGAGGCTAGAGCATTAGTAGTGCACACTCAACTACCAGGCCATTGACCCCCACACTCCCAAGCAAGCCAAAAGGAACAAACAAACAAAAAAACCCAGACAAGCTAGCTCTCTCATTCGTCTCAAGAATTAGTGCTTGCTCCTTCTTCAGCAGGGAATCTTCCTCCCCTGTATGCTGCCCCTGTTCATACGTATGTTCTTGTTGCACCATTGACAAGCAACGACCTGTACATGGACTACACCTTAAATCAGGTGTAGCAGTAGACTGTAGCCCATTTGGTTTACTTCCCCAGGAGCACATGGCATCAGCAGTCTCGGATCTGCAGTGGCTGCCTGTTTCCTGGTCAAGTTTAAGGTATTGAGTTGTAAAACCCCTAAAAGGCTTGGGACCAGCCTATTTAAGAGACTCTCCCCCTGCAATAATACCATAGTTGCTGCCAGCAGAGACACTGAGCTGGATTCCTCTTGCTATGGGAAAAAAAGGAGGCTGATAACAGGGAATTCTCAGTTTATGGCTCATGATTTTGGAATTAATTCTCCACTCTGTCTAAATTTGACTGAATCTATTGACTTTCAGGGAACACTATAAGGTGTATCTTTTTACCGAACATTTTTTTGGAGAAGAGCATACTAAGGGGCACAGGCACGGAGATTCTGCATTCCCGGGAAATGCTTGTCCCCCCGCTCCACCCCAGCCCCCAAATCCCCACTCCACCTCTTCCTACCTCGCCTCTTCCCACCCTGTTCCGCCCCTTCCTCCGAGTGCGCCACGCACTCACTCCTCCCGCTCCCGTCCAGTGCCTCCTGCATGCCACTGAACAGTTGATCCATGCTGGTCAGGAGGTGCTGGGGGGGGGGGTGGTAGAGAAGAGCTGATCAGTGGGCACCTATGCTAAGGGGCTGCTATTTGCGGGCATGAAATTATTTTGGGGGTAGTGTTGTATTTGATCTCTCGTCAGTCAATTTGATGGATTGAGGGAGCTCTTGGATCTTCTTTTAAAACAATTGTATCTTGTTAATCTAGTGTCTAAAATACCTGGTTTCCAGGATATGGGCTCCCTCCACCTTCTCCCAATGTTAACTCTAAATAAATACACAAAGGCTATTTTTGATGCATACACAAAGAATAAGATTCGCTCTACAATAAACTGGGGATTTATGTGGATACTTCCTTTAGCATTAGAGTCATTGACATGAAACCCAAGATGGATCAATATTATTTCTCCCTTACAAAAAATGATGCTCCTCACTTTATCCCCAAACTAAAATCTATAAAGTAGAAAAGTATTATACACTTTAACTTCAAACTGTCAATCACTGTTAGGTGTGTGTGTGTTTGTAATCCTCAAACTTACTGATATGTGCAATTCCTTACAAGGGGCCCCAGTCCTCACACTCTTTAAATTCCTATAGTCACCAATGAAAGTTTGGAGGGCACAAAAAATCTGCAATACTGGGATCCTAATGTGTTTGAAGTTTAGCAAACATTGACAATGACTATGTTGAAAACCAAGTCCTGTAAAACTAGACTGAATAACTCACATTTCTCAACTGCCAGAAATTCTAGAATGCCACCCTGAAATATTCTTAGACTACATTTTATTAAGCCTACACAGCAAGAAGAAATTGCCATCCATAAGATTTTTGGCCATGAAAAAGGTAAAACGCTGATTACTTTAAAAATAATGTTAGAAGATGGGTTATCTCCAAATAAGTTATACTTGTGCCTAGTGGGCATATTTTGTTCATGCATTTTCTCTTGCTGCTAGTAATTCTTATCATAAATGAATTCAGATTCAAACTAGAAAAGACTAGGCAGGACTGCAACACCAATATATATTTTTTTTCTTGCTTCACATACTGTTTAGGATGCATCTTTGCCGCCATTTCAATTTAATTTCTAAAAAGGCAGTTTGTTCTGTGAACTGTTAGGTTTTGTTTTTGTTTTAAAGCCATGTACATTTCTGGAGAGTATTGTTACAATTTGATCAACAATTTAGACAACAGACATGAGTTCTGTTATTTAAAGTAGTTGGTCTTTTCAGTTTGTTCCTTTCTTCTTGTAGTTATATGTAGTTTTGCACATCTTTAAAGTACACCCATAAATATTATATATTGGCAGACCCATACACACTTCAACTCAACTATAAATTGTCTAAGGCTATATCGTACACTGTGCCAAAATAAAAAGAAAGTATTTTTACATTGAGATAGCATGCAAAATTCTAGTGGAAACAAGGCACTGTAGTTTTCACCTCAATGTAGGTAGTAGTGTGGGGAAAGGGGGAGACACAGGGCAGGACATTGTATTCATTCAGAAGCTTGGAGATGTATAAAAAAAACACTGATCCGGGGGCATCTGCACTCAGGGCTTGCCCTTCTATGCTGTTTCAGAGACCCCCCTCCAGGTATTTCGGAGCTAGTCTGCCATCAGCTATTAGCCCATGCCTACACCTTAGGCCTCTGAAGGGGCTAGAAGTCACAGAGGACTCCTATGCTACAATTTTCTTTGGAAATTCAGTGGGTTTTCCAGGGGACAATGCCACCCATTGCTCTGTCCTCACCCGAACACCCACTACATTCCAATTGCATGCTATTCACGTGGAGGTCTTCAGCTCAGGAAGGGGGAATAATGCCTGCTAAGACTGTGTTCCCCTCCTTCCATTCATATTGCCCAGACTAGCCAGGTATTTTTGTCCTTTTGATCCCCATCTCTCAGGAAAGGGTGACTTGGCCCATTGTGTTTAAGATCATTGATGTTTAAAGGTTATCCATATTACATTTAAGAATGTACTTTGAGTCAATTTTATCTTTAATGGTGAAATAAAGATTTACCTTGCTCCTTTTGTTCCCCTTCACAAGTTAAATTAGGCACACAAGAAATTAGTTGCAGAAAATGATTTAATCTCCTGTAAAACGGACATTAAGGCCAAGTTTTTTCAAAACTGGCTTGTGATTTTGGGTGCCTGACCTGAGACACCTTAAAAGAACCTGATTGTCAGAGGGCTCATCAATCAGGCTCCTTTAAGGTGTCTCAAGCTGGGCATCCAAAATCACAATTGAAGAGCTTGACCTAAAAAAGTCTAGGAAGACTACAAAACAGTTCACTCAAAACAATAGACTTTCCCCCTATTTTTGGTGAAATAATACCCCTGGGAAAGTTCTGTTAGCAGTGACTGCTACTTATTTTCCTGTGCCAGCATGTTTTATACATCTTGGGCTATTCTGCAATTTTTCTACATGTGCCAGAAATCTCACAAGCAAGCATATACTTTAGAGACGTCAAGCCCAGTTTTTCAGGCTCAAGACAATTAGAAAGTTTACATAGGTGTTTTTGAATGCTTATCCAAACTGTATGCCAACTTTGAGCCTTCTACAATGTTTGCCCCAAAACATTTTCCATTTTGTTCACTAATGCCAACAGTTTTCATGCTGGAAAAAATCGACTTCTGGTGTTCTGCAGTATCAAAGCTGAGTAACAAAATCAGTTTTGTACAATTAATATTTGTATTGTAGGAGATCCTAGGAGTTCCTTGCTTGAAAAGTTTAACAGATACATTTAATATCAAGATGGAGCACATAAACATGAACAATGGGAGGGAAATGGAGGATGATTGCAATAAAACTGTAGTTACGGAGGCCCAGATCCACAAAGGTATTTAGGCTCCTAATTTCAATTGAAATCAATGGAAGTTAGGAGCCTAAATACCTTTGTGGATAGGAGTGATAGGCTAGCTATATACACAGCTTGATGGTTAAGAATCATATGTTAAATTAACAATAGATTATTATTTGTATTTACTGATTATTTTATTATGATGTATTGGAGAGACCACATCTAAAGTTCCATAGCAGCTGTCATTTTCTTAATGAAAATGTGTATGTGTTGCTACATTACAAAGGTTTATATTCACTTTAATTGGATTTAAGTCTTCATTTAAATAATGCTCTTAGTTTACCTAGTAGGATGAGATCCCTACCGTAGGCATCTGAATGACTATGGATTACATATTTGACATGCTGACTAGTCACAGCATCTTATCTCCAGCCAAAAGGACATGATATACTGCTTACTTCTTGACTACAAACACTGACATACAAGGCCTGGGAATACATATAACCACTATTCCTCATGATGAGCAATTTGACTTCTATCAAACCAAGAATAACCTCATTGTTCCTGGAGCAGGAAAACAGCATCTATTCTCCTGCCATATGTAACTTCTTGGATGGTAGTGTGTGTGTGTGGGGGGGGGGTATATATATATAAAATCAGTACACAAGAAATAAATGAGTACAGGTGCTTGTAAACTTTGAGCAAATCCATTTTGCCTAGTTTCAAACTCATTCAGAATGGACTTACAAATCCTGACAAAGATGTTATTGGATTCATATTCTGTTTAGGAAACAAGGAAGAAGACTGGTGTCAGAGAAAATAACCCCAATGGAAAAGTTAAGAGTGAAGAATGGAGGAGGAACTGAGCCGCACAAAAAACGCGATATTGGTGTCAAGAGAAGAGGAAAAAAAGCTAATAAAAGCCAAAGACAGTATATGTTTCAATACTATAAGTACTGTTGTGCACCCCTAGAATCATCTTAGCTTTTTGGGAGGCCCTCCCATTATACCTAACTCATGGCACAGATTCTCCTTTAACTAGAGGAAAAGGGTGACACTTTGACCTTAAATTAGATTACTCTTGGGTGGGGCAGGGGAAAACTGAGTTACAGTTACAGGATTGGGGAGGAGGGAATCTCACAGATATTAATTTTACATATTCAAAAAACAATCAGTTTGTTCTTGTATGGCTCTTCTATCTGTAGATCTCAAATCACTTTAAAAAGGAAGCATGTATCGTAATCTCTGTTTTACAATAGCAAAACAGAGGCATAGGCAGGTGAAATGACTTGCCCAGTGTCACCCAACAGGCCAGTGGCAGAGTTGGGAACGGAGACAAAGTTTCCTGGCTTCTAGTCCGATGTGCTATTTACTGGGCTACATTACCTCTCAAATATATTTAAATATCTGAATAGTTCAAGTGGTTGCAAGCCTCAAATTCAATGAGGATCAGCCATCCCCATTCACATATAACATAAGCAAAAGTCCAAGGGAAATATCTTATGGCATAGTGCATTGCAGAGGTTAAGAACATTGATAATCCACAAATCTGTATACACACACACACACACACACACACACACACACACACCGCACAGAGGATCTAAATAAGAAGCCACTAATGCATCCATTTTACAAACAGCTTGTCCTGTACAAATACAATTATAATCATTTTACTTTCCCTCCCCTCGCCCCGTTTCACTGTGGTGAGTTTCAAGTATCACTTTGGCAGACAATGCTATCACCACTCTAGTCCATAATGCAAATGAGAACTGTAAAAATATTTCATTCCCTTAGATGCAATCAGAATAGTGGGGCAGATTCACTTTGCCCGGTAAAAATTGCTATCAGGACAATGAATTAACGGAGATTGATTCCCCCGCAAAACTGTGCATCATTTTTGTAGTCCAGATGCACTTTACACTTGCAACAATTTAAAGCAAGAGTATAAATTCCTGATGTACACTTAGTGTTTAATAAAGTAGCCTATAGTGAAAATAAAACAGATTTTCCACCCATGTTACAAATCTAGAGTAGAAAATAAGATTATATGCATCTTCCAATCAATTTAAAATAGCTGAAATATAGTGATTACATGTGCCAACACCACATCACCTGATTTATTTGTGTTAACTGCTGGAATACCACGGAGGGTTTGATTTAAACCCCACTGAAGTTGATAGGACACTTTTTGCCAACTTCAATGGGGTTTGGATCAAGCCTTAAGAGTCTTGGCTCTGAGTTTGCGATTAAACTAATGAAAAACCGCTACCTTGACCTGTAAAAATAAGAAAAATAAAAAATAATCTTACAGTGCAAGGAACAAAAGACTGTGAAAGCTGCTGCTGTCTCTTAAGACAGCCTGCAAATAAACTCCTGAGAACTCATATGCTAGTCTCAGCTCCTATGCCACTATTGTGCAGATGTTAAATGCCAAGGTTTTGTCTCTGAAAAGCGGGGCTACTAGTCAATAAGACAATTGCACTGCAGAATAATCAATTCCTTGCCTTCCAGGAGATTCAGATACTTTGACTTGTATTGAAGTCAGTTTTTAAGCTGTCTCATGCCTTTAAATGTTTCCTGATGATGTTTTTAAAATATTACTCTCACTTTACAAAATGTCCCTTAAATCCTATTTCCTCAGTGAAATAAATTGGCAATGCATTGCCAAAGTCACAGGGATGTAGTAGTAGTAGCAATAGTCTAGACAGCAGAATAGACAGAAATCGTTCCAAGTCCACCTCATCACTCAAGAGCTCATCTGTAAAATTTATGGGGCAGTGATAAAGTGAGTTTTAACAGACTATTGTACAGAATATTGCAATTATTGAGATATGTCCCTTTCAAAAATTATGAGTTGCTGTAAATTCTATATAGATCCAGATACTTTCATAGCAAATCAGCTCTAAGAGTTTCCACTTTCGACATTATCACTTTCAAGGTTTTTGTACCTATAAATTAACCTTAACATATTGTATTCGTAACACCTAAATTGGTGAATTAAACGTTAATGGCACCACTATAATAAAGACCCGCAGTCCCAGGTCTTTACTTTTCTTATCAGCAGACAGGAAATTATATAAATTAATATGAAACACTGCAGATCGCACTGTGGGAGGACTGACACTTTAAGGGTACTTAGTGATCTCTGATTTGGCCAAAATTTCTTTGCCTATGCACAAAAATAATATTGATATAACTTCAGGCAATCCTTTTGTATAGGCGCTGTTAGGGCTTGTGTGCATGTACAGTGCTGCAGCGACGCAACTGCACCAGTCAGGGGCAACAGATTCTTCCTAAAAATGGGGGGGGGGGCCCACAAGGCCCCATCCGCAACCCCGCCCCTGCCCCCCCTTCCCCTTGAGGACCCACCCCCTGGCCAGAAGCCAGAGCTGGGCCGGGGAGCCCAGGCCCCTCTACCTGCCCAGGGTGCCCCCTCATCTAAGAGCAGCCCCCGGCTTGTGTCCCCACTCCCCGGACCTCCCGCCCAGGGCAGGTGGAGAGCGACTCCCCACAGCTGCCCACGCAGCTCTTACCCCAATCCAGCTCCGGCTTCTGACCTTGGCTCAGGGTGGGGCCTCGGGGGCCAAAGAACCACAGCCAGGCAGTGGTAAGAGCTGCCCGGGCAGCTGTGGGGAGCCACAGACCTTCCATCTGCCCTGGGAAGAGGGTCCAGGGGGAAGGGACACAGGCCAGGGGCTGCTCTCGGGCCCCTTAACCCCAGGCAGGTGGAGGGTCCGTGGCTCCCCAGGCTCTCCAGGTCGCTCTTCCCCGGCCCAGGCTCCAGCTCCAGCCTGGCCAGGGCGCGGGAAGAGGAGGGGCAGGAGGCTAGGCCCATCCACCTTCAAAATTGGGAGAGCCATGGCCCCTTGGCCCTGCTATTCCGGCACCCCTAGCACCAGAGCAGCTGCACTGCTGTAGCCCTTAGTGAAGACACCACCTATATTGACAAGAGAGCTTCTCCGATTGGCATAGGTACTCCATGTCCCTGAGAGGCAGTAGCAAGGTCAACAGGAAAAGCCCTCCCATCAACATAGTGCTGTCTACACTGGGGGCTGGTCCACACTACCCGCCTAATTCGGCGGGTAGAGATCGATCTTCTGGGATCGATTTATCGCGTCTCATCTGGACGCGATAGATCGATCCCAGAAGCGCTCCCCCGTCAACTGCGGAACTCCTGCTCGCCGAGAGGAGGAAGCGCTGTGGACGGGGGAGCCTGCCTGCGCCGCGTGGACCCGAAGTAAGTACTTTTAGTTCGATATAGGAAACGTCGACTTCAGCTACGCTATTCTCGTAGCTGAAGTTGCGTTTCCTATATCGATCCCCCGCCCCAGTGTGGACCAGCCCTGGGAGTTAGTTCATTATAACTGCACCACTCAGGGGTGTGGATTTGTTTTTCACACCCCTGAGCTATGTTGTTATACTGACATAAGTTGGTAGTTTAGACCAGATCTGAGGCTATGGCTACACTGGTGCTTTACAGCACTGCAACTTTCTCGCTCAGGGGTGTGAAAAAACACCCCCGAGCGCAGCAAGTTACAGCGCTGTAAAGCGCCAGCTCCCAGCTCCCAGCGCTGTAAACTAATCCCCTCGTGGAGGTGGAATACCTGCAGTGCTGGGAGAGCTCTCTCCCAGCACTGGTGCCGCGACCACACTCGCACTTCAAAGCGCTGCTGTGGGAGCGCTCCCGCGGCAGCGCTTTGAAGTTTTGAGTGTAGCCACGGCCTAAGTGTAAGGAATTATTGGTTCGAAGGGGAGTAAAGTACCTTTTACTTTTTTGCTTAGGCTTGGACAGCCTTCCTCCTTATAGGAACAATAGCAGTATTGTCAACCTCAAGAGATCAAAAATCATGAGTTGGACAAGAGGCAATGCATGGGGGCGTTATGCGGGGTCATGTCCTCCCAGGGCCAGATTTAGGGGCAGGCAACCGCCTGGGATGCTGGGCTTGGGGGGCACTGGGCTTGGGGTGCTGTTTTTGTTGTTAGTAACAAAAGGGAAAATAGAATGTTTGAAGTAAAACGTTGCAGGTATTCTGTATGTGGATTCATTTTTCACTAACCTCCTAGAATATTCTGAACCTCTGTAGACTCTCATGGAACCTTCCAGACTTTGAGAACTACATTTTCCTCAAACCTCCTAAAATGTCAGCCATGCTCTGAGAATATAAAGGATGGGAAGTCGCCAGTCAGTCCTATATGACAGGGATAAATCATGCAAAGTCATGAAATGAGTTACAAATGCAATAAAAAATAAGTTATCCAAAAGTTTAACAAATGGAGGGGAGCCAAAGACACTCCTCACCTGGGGCACCATTTGGTCTAGGGCCCTGCGTCCCATCCCCGCCCTCAAGCTGCAGCTCACACAGACTGAGCATGTTCAGTAACATCTGCTGAACCCGCTACCCTCCCTCTGCCCCTCCACTATCGACAGATATCATATAGGTCATCTCTGAGGCGAGGCGTGGGGAGGCATGCGGGGTCAAGTGCCCACCCACCCCCGATCGGCCTTCCGGAGGCAGGGAGGGAGAGGGGCTCAGTCCTTCTCTCCCTGCACCTCCCCCCAGCACATTCGGCCGCTTTCCCTGGCAGCCGGGTGGGAAGCAAGACGGAGCCACTTCTGCCTGACAGAGCGGCCGAACATGCCAGGGAGGGGAGACAGGGAGAGAAGGAAAGAGTCCTCCCCCACCCCCCGCCGGTAATGTGGGGCAAGGAGAGCACAGCAGCCCAGGTGGGGTGCAGGACAGAGGCAGTCACTAGACAGAGGAGACACATGGGGCCATCACATGTCCTCCCCTTTCTTGCACCACACACACACACACACACACACACACACACACACTATAGGGAGGCACAAGTCGTCTATATAGGGACCTTTGATAAAAGAAGTGCTAGATGGCAAATAGTTTGAGAACTAGTGATCTAATTAATGCATCATGATCCCCACTTGCACATAAAACTTATAATACTTTTTCTAATTGATAAGTTACAGATTTACATATTAAAGAATTTACATTAACTCCTGCTTTTTGAATTTAGTTGAACAGGGTTCAGAGGAATATGTCAGGAAAGAGTGCCAGACAAAAATGAGCTGTTTATTGTATGCAAAGGCAGAAGAGAAATATGCTCTGTCGTTACTTATGAATAAACTCATATGTTATGTAGCACTGCAATAAAGGAATAGATGACATAATCATAAGTATAAAATGTTAGCTAATGGGCAACTAGCCAGTAACCAGCTTCCTTAAGAAGCACAATGTTATGTAATTTCCCATCATTCAATAATTCAAACAAATGTTAAGCATTTGTAATATTCTAAAAATGACCCTCTATAATAAATGTTTCCATCATTCATAAGCAAAAATATCACCTTGAAAACAAGGAATTGCTTTAGCCTTTTGCAAGACAACGCTTCTCTGAAACTCCCCCCCATCCCTCTGAACGTGCCACCTCCTCCTCCCCCTCATTCTCCCCATCCACCTTTCCCGGTGTCTCTGCTGCTCCTAACAATCCCACTCCATGTCCTGTCCAGCGCCTGAACCACAGAGAGGCAGCCAAGTTGCCTGTGGGCCTGGCTTCAGTCTCATTGACAACAGTAAGGTGTGGCAGCCAACTTTATTAAATGCAGCTTCACTTCCGCATGCAGACAGGCTGTAGAGAAATGGTGGCCATCTTGCTGGCTTCAGCCCCATTGACAGTAATAGGAGAGGGTAAATTGGCGAGCTGGCAACCTTTCATCATGCTTTCACTAGACAGGTTTTAAAAAAGCCACCCCAAAAATCACAAAAGTTGGCAATACTGGACTAGGCAAGTTTCATACTTCACCTGATCAATCAAGTGCTTGCAGAAATCTATCCTATCCCCAGGAAAGGGTTCCCCATTCCCCACCCCAGCTGGAAACTTACTATGAGGCTATAAATGCTTCAGAGCTACTGAAATGTGTACACCTTCTTGGGAGCAGCACATTTTGCCTTCCTGATACTGCTAATGTCATGACAAGGTTGCTGAAGGGCTTTTATAATATACCCTAGTCGTCTGCATAGATAACTTATTCCCTCCCTTCCCACCAGCCTGGCTCAGGCTTAGAAAATAAGTAAACAACATCACAGCTCCTTAATTTTACTGTGTACTTATTATTACTGGTGAAAACGCCAGTGCAATTCCCCAAAGCTTCTCTCTGCTAAAGAGCTATGAGGTCATTACTGCAGAAGAGCTTTGTAACATTCCCCATTTTGGTTTGTGCTGCTTACAATCTGAACCTAACTAGCAGCTAATGGTCACTGTTGCTCTACAGTAATGCAGCCAGAACAGTTTTAAAGGAGATTCAGTCAAATGTCAAACAAGACAAGAGCCAAAAACAGTGTCCAGAAATCAACATCCTTACTTCACAAACTAAGCTAAAAAGAAAGAATAGGGTAGAACTAGTACCATGATCCTCCAGTGCAATAAACCACATTCTTGTGTGGTGTTTTAAACTGCAAGTGTGGCAGAGACAAGTATCTCTCTATAGTCAATAGCTAAGAGGCTTGCAATATTTATATTTTGGCAAGCTATCTATATTCTTCCTAAAAGAATCAACTGAATGAGTGCTGAAGAGTTTGCATGCTTATACTCATTTTTCTCCAAAACTTTTGAGGCCTTCTCTTTGTTTCTATCTCTCCTCCTAGCTCAAATAGGCCCTTCTGCAAGATAATCTTTTGCCTTTCCAGACCCCACAATTACAGCTTTCTGAAAACAACACTCTTTCTTTCACACCCACCAACCAATAGGTCTATCTTCACAATCAAAATAAAATACCCTACCTTTTCAGAAGTGCTGTACAAGCAAGACTCCCCCTTAAAACTATTTCATTCATTCTTTCTACCCAGGTGTAAAGGAGGTTCTGTTTAATTTACATTGTCTAATTTACATGCAGCTGAGCTGGTAATAGATAATCACCTGGTTATCAAACTGTGATAAATGCTACCTGCGAATCTGCTTCTGGTGAGAACTACATTCAAAACATCATAGGCCTGGTCTACACTATGACTTTAATTCGGATTTAGCAGCGTTAAATCGAATTAACCCTGCACCCGTCCACACAACGAAGCCATTTATTTCGAAATAAAGGGCTCTTAAAATCGATTTCTGTACTCCACCCCGACGAGCGGAGTAGCGCCAAAATCGATATTGTCATTTCGAATTAGGGTTAGTGTGGCCGCAATTCGATGGTATTGGCCTCCGGGAGCTATCCCACAGTGCACCATTGTGACCGCTCTGGACAGCAATCTGAACTCGGATGCACTGGCCAGGTAGACAGGAAAAGCCCCACGAACATTTGAATTTCATTTCCTGTTTGCCCAGCGTGGAGAGCACAGGTGACCACAGATAGCTCATCAGCACAGGTAACCATGCAGGCCGATAATCGAAAAAGAGCACCAGCATGGACCGTACGGGAGGTACTGGATCTGATTGCTATATGGGGAGAGGATTCAGTGCTAGCAGAACTTCGTTCAAAAAGACAAAATGCCAAAACTTTTGAAAAAATCTCCAAGGGCATGATGGAGAGAGGCCACAATAGGGACTCAGATCAGTGCCGCGTGAAAGTCAAGGAGCTCAGACAAGCCTATCAAAAAACAAAGGAGGCAAACGGTCGCTCCGGGTCAGAGCCGCGGACATGCCGCTTCTACGCCGAGCTGCATGCAGTTCTAGGGGGGGCCGCCACCACTACCCCACCTCTGACCGTGGATTCCCAGGCGGGGATAATCTCATCAGCTACACCTGAGGATTCTGCGGACGGGGAAGAGGAGGAGGAGGAGGAGGAGGACGAGGACGAGCTTGCAGAGAGCACCCAGCACTCCGTTCTCCCCAACAGCCAGGATCTTTTTCTCAGCCTGACTGAAGTACCCTCCCAACCCTCCCAACCCAGTATCCAAGACCACGACCCCATGGAAGGGACCTCAGGTGAGTTTACCTTTTAAAATATAAAACTTGTTTTAAAAGCAAGGGTTTTTAATGATTACTTTGCCCTGAGGACTTGGGATGCATTCGCAGCCAGTACAGCTACTGGAAAAGTCTGTTAACGTGTCTGGGGATGGAGCGGAAATCCTCCAGGGACATCTCCATGAAGCTCTCCTGGAGGTACTCGAAAAGCCTTGCCACAAGGTTTCTGGGCAGTGCAGCCTTATTCCGTCCTCCATGGTAGGACACTTGACCGCGCCATGCTTGCAGCAAGTAATCTGGTATCATTGCATGACAAAGCCTGGCAGCGTATGGTCCCGGTGTTTGCTGGCATTCAAGCAACATCCGTTCTTTATCTTGCTGTGTAATCCTCAGGAGAGTGATATCGCTCATGGTAACCTGGTTGAAATACGGGAATTTAATTAAGGGGACAGAGGTGGCCGTTCCTACTGGGCTGTTTGCCTGTGGCTGAAAAGAAATCCTTCCCTGCAGTTAGCCAAGCGCGGGGGGGGGGGGGGGGGAGGGTTATTGGCCCAGAGCTTTTCGCGTTTGGCTAGCAGGGATCTTCCCTGATACCAGCCACGCGGTGGGGGGAGGGGTAAAGCGATCATCCCAGAGAATTCATGGCGGGGTGGGGGGTGTTAGTTTGGTTCCTGCAGGGATCTTTCCTGATACCAGCCACGCAGTGGGGGGAGGAATAAAGTGATCATCCAGAGAATTGGATGGGGGGGGGGGTTCGTTTGTTTTCTGCTGCTGAAGGTTAACAGGAAAACCGCAGCACTCAACGGGCTTTGCTTGGTATGTGGGAAAGGAGGGCGCAGAAGCCGAAAGACAATGGCTTACCATGGCCGCATGCAAGCCGAATTCTGTTGCCCGGACCTGCGTCTGTGATCTCTAGCAGCAAAGCCACAGGCACTCAATATTAAGAGGCAAAATGCGACCTTGCACAGAAATCACATGTGCTACGTAATGTGAATAGTGTTGGTCACCGTGAAAGAGTATAAGCATTGTTCTGCAAAATGTATCTTTTTAAAAAATTCTCTCCTTTTTTCCCTCCCTCCAGCAGCTGCAAATTCTTCAAGCCTCCCTCCTCCGTCCCGAAGGCTATCACAGATAAGGCGTCGGAAAAAGAAGACGCGAGACGATATGTTCGCAGAAATCATGGAATCCACCCGCAGTGACAGAGCTCATCTGAATGAGTGGAAGGACATGGTTTCAAAGTATAGGAAAGAAGCCTGTGAACGTGAGGACAGGAGGGACCAACGTGAGGACATGAGGGACCAACGTGAGGACAGGAGGGACCAACGTGAGGAGAGGAGAGACGCTCGAGATGAGAGGTGGCGGCAGGAAGATCAGAGGAGGCAGGATGCAACGCTGGGGCTGCTGCGTGAGCAAACAGACATGCTCCGGTGTCTGGTGGAGCTTCAGGAACGGCAGCAGGATAACAGAGTGCCGCTACAGCCCCTGTATAACCCCCCTCCCCCCTCACCATGTTCCATAGCCTCCTCACCCAGACGTGTAAGAACGCGGGGGGGGGGGGGAGGCTCCGTACACCTTCCCATTCCACCCCAGTGGACAGCCCAAGCAAAAGGCTGTCATTTTTTTAACCTTTTTTTAGTGGCCTTTTCCTTCCCTCCTCCCAAACCCCACCCGGGTTCCCTCCCTCTTTTTATAATCTATGAATAAAGAATAAATGATTTTTAAACGATAGTGACTTTATTTGGTTTGAAAGCAAGCTGGGGGAAGGGGGAGGGTGGGTTCCTTACAGAGAATGAGTCAATAAAGGGGGCGGATTTTCATGAAGGAGAAACAAACAGATATTTCACACTGTAGCCTGGCCAGTCATGAAACTGGTTTTCAAAGCTTCTCTGATGCACAGCGCTTCCTGGTGTGCTCTTCTAATCGCCCTGGTGTCAGGCTGCGCGTAATCAGCAGCCAGGCGATTTGCCTCAGCCTCCCACCCCGCCATAAAGGTCTCCCCCTTACTTTCACAGAGTTTGTGGAGCACACAGCAAGCAGAAATAACAATGGGGAGATTGGTTTGGCTGAGGTCTGAGCGAGTCAGTAACGATCGCCAGCGACCTTTTAAACGGCCAAATGCACATTCTACCACCATTCTGCACTTGCTCAGCCTGTAGTTGAACAGCTCCTGACTCCTGTCCAGGCTGCCTGTGTATGGCTTCATGAGCCATGGCATTAAGGGGTAGGCTGGGTCCCCAAGAATAACTATTGGCATTTCAACATCCCCAACGGTTATTTTCTGGTCCGGGAAGTAAGTCCCTTGCTGCAGCCCTTTAAACAGAGTAGTGTTCCTGAAGACGCGAGCGTCATGAACCCTTCCCGGCCAGCCCACGTTGATGTTGGTGAAACGTCCCTTGTGATCCACAAGTGCTTGCAGCACCATTGAAAAGTACCCCTTGCGGTTTATGTACTGGGTACCCTGGTGCTCCGGTGCCAAGATAGGGATATGGGTTCCATCTATCGCCCCACCACAGTTAGGGAATCCCATTGCAGCAAAGCCATCCACTATGACCTGCACATTTCCCAGAGTCACTACCTTTCGTAGCAGCACCTCAGTGATTGCTTTGGCTACTTGCATCACAGCAGCCCCCACAGTAGATTTGCCCACTCCAAATTGATTCCCGACTGACCGGTAGCTGTCTGGCGTTGCAAGCTTCCACAGGGCTATCGCCACTCGCTTCTCAACTGTGAGGGCTGCTCTCATCTTGGTATTCTGGCGTTTCAGGGCAGGGGACAGCAAGTCACAAAGTTCCATGAAAGTGCCCTTACGCATGCGAAAGTTCCACAGCCACTGGGAATCATCCCACACCTGCAACACTATGCGGTCCCACCAGTCTGTGCTTGTTTCCCTTGCCCAGAATCGGCGTTCCATGGATAGAACCTGCCCCATTAACAACATGATCTCCAAAGCACCGGGGCCCGCGGTTTGAGAGAATTCTGTGTCCGTGTCCGTGTCCATGTCCTCATCACGCTTGTCGCTGCGCTGCCGCCGCCGCCGCCTCCTCACCTCGTTTTTCTGGTCCTGGCTCAGCATAAACTCCATGAGAACACGCGAGGTGTTTACAATGTTCATGACTGCTGTCTGGAGCTGAGCGGGCTCCATGCTTGCCGTGGTATGGAGTCTGCAGTGTTCACCCAGGAAAAAAGGCGCGAAATGGTTGTCTGCCGTCCGTTGCTTTCATACAGGGAGGGAGGGAGGGAGGGGTGAGGCTGTACCCAGAACCACCTGCGACAATGTTTTTGTCCCATCAGGCACTGGGATCTCAACCCAGAATTCCAATGGGCGGGGGAGACTGCGGGAACTATGGGATAGCTATGGGATAGCTACCCACAGTGCAACGCTCCAGAAATCGACCCTAGCCCCGGTACATGGACGCACACCGCCGAATTAATGTGCTTAGTGTGGCCGCATACATTCGACTTTATACAATCTGTTTCCCAAATTCGAATTATATAAATTCGGATTAATCCCGTAGTGTAGACATACCCATAGTAACTACCAGTGCAGAGGTGGATCAGAAAAGCCTGACCTCTGTTTTACAGCATAGATGTACTTGAAATTCACCATATGGATTAAGTCCAGTTTTTGATTAGTAATGTTTGAGAACCAGCTGACACTCCCATGCACTCTTGAGAAACTCCATTTGACATCCCAGAGGATTTTTATTATCATTTTCTTATGTTTGATTTTATTTTATGAAGAAACCAAGAATATCCAGGTTGCCTTTAACTTTAAGATTGACAAATCCTCACTTCATTTGCACAAAGGATTAATCATTAGCAAACAAACTTGTTAATTAAGACTGCTAATTAAAAGATGTTAACATCAAAGCTGCACCTGCTTTCTAAACTAATTTCTGTTAAAGTGTAAATATTTTATCTATAGTGGATGAGAAAACAGAATGTCACCAATGTTTAATCTGTACTGTTCATTACAGCCTAATATTAACCTTTAGAAAACCAGGAATACACCCTGGCATTCAGAATGAATCACTGCTAAGAGCAACACCTAAGCCAATTAAAAATGGAGTGAATGTACTTCAGTGAAGAACAAATCACTATCCATAAAGATGATTATGATTATTATTTATTATGATTATTATAGCATTGTGGGAGAAATACTAAAGCTAATGCTAAGATGACACTTTCATTGTAAGAGCTTGTTAGTAAGTGCTTTTAACATCTTTTTTTTTTTTTTTTAATTACCCTTTAGACTGAAATTTGTCATGTTTGTTTTCAGCCTAAAGGTGAAGTTTTGTAAAAGTACTTGGTACAAATTGTGGCCATTTTTGAGTTATCCAAGAAATATGTTCCTGCTGTTCATGTGCTTAAATAATTCAAACATATCTAATTTTTAAAACTTCAAGAGAGTAGATGTTAAAAATGAAGAATTGCCTCTGATATGTTTAAAGGTATAGATTTTTATTGTAAATAAATTCTTTATGATGGTTTTATAAACAGATAATAAATATACAGATTTTTGCTCTGGACAAGTAGGATAAACCAGTCAAAAGGAATGCCTTGTAAATGACACGTTTATGTTTTATGCAGTGTTGTTGTAGCCATGATGGTCCTGGATATTAGAGAGACAAGATGAGTGAGGTAATATCTTTCATTGGACCAACTTCTGTTGGTGAGAGAGACAAGCTTTTGAGCTTACACCGAGCTCTTCTTCAGGTCTGGGAAATGCACTAAGTGTCACCATGTGTACTGTTTTATGCATATCCACATATACACACTCCCTTTATATAAAAATATGTCAACATTTAAATGAACAAGTATTCAAACATATTATTATGAGCTGACAAATCTAACCAAAACGTCCTCCAAAATAATTAGTGAAATTGAAAAAGCAAATACTACAAAATAGTAGATATTTTACTTAATAGAAAATAGAGTTACTAATGGAAACTTACCAGTGACTTAGAGACTAACAAATTTATTTGGGCATAAGCTTTTGAGGGCTACAACCCACTTCATCAGATGCATGGAGTTGAAAATACAGTAGCAGGTATAAATACACAGCACGTGAAAAGATGGGAGTTACCTTACCAAGTGGGAGGTCAGTCTAACGAGACAATTCAATTAACAGTAGGATACCAAGGGAGGAAAAATCACTTTTGTAGTGGTCACGAGAGTGGCCTATTTCAAACAGTTGACAAGAAGGTGTGAGTAGCAGTAGGGGGAAATTAGGTTTAGGTTTTGTAAGGACCTAACCACTCCCAGTCTTATTCAGGCCTAATCTGATGGTGTCCAGTTTGCAAATTAATTCCAGTTCTGCAGTTTCACGTTGCAGTCTGTTTTTGAAGTTTTTTTGTTGAAGAATTGCCACTTTTAGGTCTGTTATTGAGTGACCAGGGAGATTGAAATGTTCTCCTACTGGTTTTTTAATGTTATAATTCCTGATGTCAGATTTGTGTCCATTTATTCTTTTGCGTAGAGACTGTCCGGTTTGGCCAATGTACATGGCAGAGGGGCATTGCTGGCACATGATGGCGTATATCACATTGGTAGATGTGCAGGTGAACGAGCCTCTGATGGTGTGGCTGATGTGCTTAGGACCTACAATGGTGTCCCTTGAATAGATATGTGGACAGAGTTGGCACCAGGGTTTGTTGCAGGGTTTGGTTCCTGGCTTGGTGTTTTTGTTGTGTGGTGTGTAGTTGCTGGTGAGTATTTGCTTCAGACTGGGGGGCTGTCTGTAATCAAGGACTGGCCTGTCTCCCAAGGACTGTGAGAGTGAGGGATCGTCCTTCAGGATAGGTTGTAGATCCTTGATGATGTGCTGGAGAGGTTTTAGTTGGGGGTTGTATGTGATGGCTAGTGGTGTTCTGTTACTTTCTTTGTTGGGCCTGTCTTGAAGTAGGTGACTTCTGGGTACCCTTCTGGCTCTGTCAATCTGTTTCTTCACTTCACCAGGTGGGTATTGTAGTTTTAAGAATGCTTGATAGAGATCCTGTAGGTGTTTGTCTCTGTCTGAGGGATTGGAGCAAATGCGGTTGTATCTTAGAGCATGGCTGTAGACAATGGATCATGTGATCTGATCTGGATGAAAGCTGGAGTAATGTAGGTATCTATTCAAGGGACACCATCATAGGACCTAATCACATCAGCCACACTGTCAGGGGTTCGTTCAACTGCAGAACTGGAATTCATTTGCAAACTGGACATCATGAAATTAGGCCTGAATAAAGACTGGGAGTGGTTGGGTCATTACAAAACCTAATTTCCCCCATACTAATTTCTCCCTACTGCTACTCACACCTTCTTGTCAACTGTTTGAAATGGGCCACTCTCGTGACCACTACAAAAGTGATTTTTCCTCCCTTGGTATCCTACTGTTAATTGAATTGTCTCGTTAGACTGGCCTCCCTCTTGGTAAGGCAACTCCCATCTTTTCATATGCTGTGTATTTATACCTGCTACTGTATTTTCAACTCCATGCATCTGATGAAGTGGGTTGTAGCCCACAAAAGCTTATGCCTAAATAAATTTGTTAGTCTCTAAGGTGCCACAAGGACTCCTCGTTGTTTTTGCTGATACAGACTAACACGGCTACCACTCTGAAACCTGTTACCAGTGACTGCACACTTTGTAGCTCATGTAAGTCAAGCTCATGGCATTCCATACCACAAGCTCCCTGTGTGCCACCCTCCCATCTCCTTCTATTTCAGGGACTCCCTGCAACTCCCCCATCCCCTCTAACATGCCCAGGGCTCTGTGTGTCCCCCTTTCCTTCCTCTGCCTGATGGCAGAGTCCCCCAATCTCCTCCCCCAGGATTTCTGTGTGCCCCTCATTCCGTCCTCTTGCCAGACTAGGGTTCCACATTCTTCCCCACCACACCATTCCAGCAGTTCTGTGTCCCCCGCCCCCAATACCAGGGTCCCCCATCCTCTCACCGATGGAAGGGGCTTTGTATGTGCCCATTCCATACCACAGTGCCCCACCCCAAAGGCTCTGCCCTCCACTCCAGGGTCCCCTATTCGCCCCCCCCCCCCATGGCAGGGGTTCTGTATGGCCTCCTTTTCCTGGGGGAAAGCCAACAGGTGCTGAGAAGCACACTGTTCAGACAAATACATCCTTTAGAGGAGGATTTATTAAAGGAGATACTCTGTATCCTAAAAAAGAGGAGAGGATAGAAGTTGATAAAGTACAGGTAGGAACTGAAGAGAAACAGTCAAATGAAAAAAAGAGTCCCATTCAGTTACATCACATGAAGGCAGACAACTAAATATTGACAAATTTTGAAAGTGCTTGTATATAAATGCTAAAGTAAATACTAAGATGGGTGAACTTGAGTGCCTGGTACTAAATGAGGATATTGATATAAGCTTGGTGGAATGATGATAATCAATGGGAAATGATAATATCAGGGCACAAAATATATAAGAATGACAGAGTAGGTCCTGCTGGTGGCAGAGTGGCACTATATGTAAAAAAAGCATACAGTCAAATATAGTAAAAACCTTTAAAATTCCATGCTTGAATAATAAGAGTATAGCAGTAGGAATATACTACTGACCAGGATGGTGAAGGTGATGGTGATTGTGAAATGTTCGGGGAGATTAGACAAAAAACTCGATTAATAATGTGGGATTTCCACTATCCCCATATTGACTGGATATACGTCACCTCAGAACAGGATGCAGAGAGAAAATTTCTAGAAACCATTAATGACTGCTTCTTGGAACAGCTAGTCCTGGAACCCACAAGGGGAGAGGCTATTATTGATTTAGTCCTAGGTGGCACACAGGATCTTATTCAAGAGGTTAAAATAGCTGAACCCCTCAGTAATAGCAACCATAATGTAATTATGTAATTAAATTTAACATATTTGCAGGGGGGGAATACCAAAGAAACCCACCACACTAGCATTTAACTTCAAAAAGGGAAGCTAGACAAAAATGAGGAAGGTTACTTAAATGGAAATTAAAAGGAACAGTCACAAGAGTGGAATGCCTACAAGCTGCAAGAATTTTTTTTTTTTAAATACCATAATAGAGGCTCAAACAAAATGTATACCCCAAATAAAAAAAACAGTAAGAAGACCCCCCCAAAAAATGCTATTATGGCTAAACAACAGCGTAAAAGAGGCAGTTAGACAAAAGACTTCCTTTAAAAATTGGAAGTCAAATCCTAGAGAGGAAAATAGAAAGGAGAATAAACTCTGGCAAGTCAAGAGTAAAAAGTATGATTAGGCAGGCCAAAAAAGACTTTGAAGAGCAACCAGCAAAAGACAAAAACGAACAGCAAAAACTTTTTAAGTACATCAGAAGCAAAAAGCCTTCCAAAAAATCAGTGAGGCCACTGGACGGCTGAGGTGTTAAAGAAGCATTCAAGGAATACAAGGTTGTTGCGGGAAAGCTAAATGAATTCTTTGCATCCATCTTCACTGCAGCAGCTCTGAGGGAGATTCCCACATCTGAGCCATTCTTTTTAGGTAACAAATTTTTAGGTAAGAAATCTGAGGAACTGTCTCAGATTGAGGTGTCAGTAGGGGAGATTTTGGAACAAATTGATAAATTAAATAGAAATAAATAATCAGGACCAGATGAGTTCTGAAGGAACTCAAATATGAAATTGCAGAACTACTAACTGATATGTAACCTATTGCTTAAATCAGTCTCTCTCAACCAGATGACTGAAGGATAACTAATGTGATGCCAATTTTTTAAAAAGGCTCCAGAAGCAATCCTGGTAATTAGAGGCCAGTAAACCTAACTTCAGTACCAGGCAAACTGGTTGAAACTATAGTAAAGAACAGAATGATCAGACACATAGATGAACACAACACGTTGTGGGAAGCATAGACAACTGGTGCCTCCAGGGGGGGCACAAGGTAAAGGGGAGGACACATGATCCTGCCCCACCCCCAGCCTGGGGACCCCATGTTCTCCCCACCCTCTCCCCACTCCACATTACCTGGGCAGGGGGAAATGGCTGTCCTCTGAGAAAAGAAATTGGGCTTGGTGCCGTCGGGGTGAGGGCTTTGACTGGGGGCGTGGGGCGGGGGGGTTTGGGGATGGGGGTGGAGCTGAGGGGTTTGGAGTATGGAAGGGGGCTGGGGCAGGGGGTTAGGGTGTGGGTGAGGGCTCTGGCTGGGGGTGCAGGCTCTGGGGTGGGGCTGGGGGATGAGGCTTTGGGGTGTAGGAGGGTGCTCTGGGCTGGGACCAAGGGGTTTGGAGGGCGGGAGGGGGATCAGGGCTGGGGCAGGGGTTGGGGCACAGGAGGGGGCCAGGGGTGCAGGTCCCATCCACAGGTACCACCCCCGCAGCTCCCATTTGCCACAGTTCCTGACCAATGGGAGCTGCGGAACTGGCGCTTAGGGCGGGGGCAGCGCGCGGAGCCCCCTGGCTGCCCCTATGCCTAGGAGCTGGAGAGGAGACATGCTGCTGCTTCTGGGAGCTGTGCAGAGCCGCGGCAGGCAGGGAGCCTGCCTTAGCCCTGCTGCGCTGCCGACCGGACTCTTAACGGCCTGATCAGCAGTGCTGACCGGACACATATGTAAATGAGAACTGTAGTAGATAACTATTACATCACAGACTGAAAGACTAGACTAGATTAAAATGCCAGAGATTACATTCTGAAAGACATTACTGCCCACTATATATCATCTTTTAAACACACAAGGACAATAGCTTTTATTATAAATAGTTTTATATTTTTATTAAACCTATTAAAAATGAACAATAATCTTCTCTTCATCCCTTCCTTTCTACTAGCCTCCATTGTTGCCTGCTTGCCTGTTCACTTAAATGGTGGTCCTCTAAGCACTTGCTGATGGCCTGCAGAGAGTTGACTGGTCAGCTGGTGCTTTTCCTCTGTTTGCAGCTGCTAAATCACATTCAAAGACAGTTTAATGTACTCTGAGGTTTTTCTACTTTTGATCTCCCATGTAACAATCACTGTAATTGTTAGAGGGATCTTATTGGAGCGGCAGTGGGAGGGAAGATGGTCTGTATGATCAGAAATAGGAGGGGATGTATCCATAAGACAATTGCTCTAAGATGTGATCCATGTTATGAAAAAAGATTAGGGGCCTTGCCTTCCTTCTATTTAATCTTGTGTCTTGATGTTTTATTAATACCAGTCATAGTGACCCATGGCAGAGTTTACTACACATGTTAAAAGTTTTTTTCCATATTTTAATGTTCCCAAATTATTCACAGTTAGGCTGTCTCTATTTGTGATACTGCTTTCCATTTCTTCTTGCCTTGGGCATATTCCTTCTGTCAGACGCACATGGATATATAACTCTAGCACATTAAGCACCAGAAGATGTAAATGCCACAGCACAAAGGCATTCAACATAGGGTAAGCCTACTGTTCCCATTGTAATTAGTAATTAACGTAAGTACAAAGACAAGGTGTAAATATGATCTTCAGAAATAGATACATCAAAAGCAAAGCCAGAGTGCTATATCGGTTTTATTACCCACTGAAGAAATCAGACATTAAGGTTAAAGAAACTAGAATATTGCTCAAGATGTCAAGACCCTGGTGGGCCTTCAGATAATATCATATATCAGAGTTACCATAAGACCAGTTCTACAGCCAGTGAATAGTGATGGCAGGATTTAGACACTGATAATTTTGCCAGATACAAGAAGGCTAGGTGCTGTCCTAGCACAAAGTGCTGAAAGCCAGTATTCAAATGAATGGACAGAAGCTTTTGTAGCATCTGCTATAGCCAGCAATATCAGTATATGCTTTGATAAGCACTAATATTTAGTAGAAAGGTTTTAAAGATAGAGCACCCACAGTCACATCAGGCTCCTTCTTAGCTCTGTATTTACCAAGTAAAATTTGTTTCTTCCCATCAACCATAAAAGAATTGCATCCATTAAAAACTGAAGGAGTGCATTTTACTTTAATACTTTCAAATACTATGGAAGAATTATTTAATTGTAGCTGCTTTACTATTTTCAGCCATTGTGTATAAACAAAGGACCAAATTTATCCATTTATTATGTAAGCTGGCATGATTACTCAAGTGGAATTACACCTGCTTATACCAGGACTGAATTTGGATAAAAAAATAGAGCAAATATGCAAATATACTTGATTTCTGTAAATATTTGCTTTCAAGTGTTATCCTTAGACAGTAGAGAGATTGGGTCAGAGTTTTCTCTTCATTTAGGGTTAAATCACGGAAGTACGCCACAATTGTTCAAGGGAATAGTCACGTTCACTTCAATTAGACTTCTCATTTGAGTAACGTTATTAATGTGTGTAAGCAGTCACACTATTAGACTGACAACAACAGCTGAGATTAGGGATGTCTGTAGTGACATATATATTGTAGTGACATATTTATTAAATGATGCACAGAAGTCCTATACAGTGCTCTGTGCATCATTTTAATCATAAAACAATATCTGATTTTTTATTCATATAATCGCCTTATTTCTTTTACCCTGATGTTAGATCAGTACGTATTTTTTTAATGTCTTAAAGACGAAACAATTAATTCAGTGGCCGCTTCTATTTCAGTTTCATAATCACAGAAGAGAACTAATAATGCAAGGAGATGACTGTCTGTCATAGTGTCTGGAAATCTTTTTTTTCTATTTTCTCTGAGCTGTCAGTTACTAATAATGACACTGACACTGCTGTTGAGCAGGGGCACAATTTGAGATATAGGGTGAAATTGCCTACTTTGTGATTTATAAATTCATAGCAACCATAGGTACGACAAATTCCATCAAGCACAGAGCAGTGAAATTCCTCCTCCATCCCTCAAGTGTTATGTGAAATGGTTTCCAGTCTCTGAGGGATTAAATCTCTAAATGATCACCAAGTTCATGTGTCTCAATAAGGGGAAGTGGCACATGAAAGTATGAGTTTTGAGAAAAAAGCAATATGGCAGAGGATATGGTAAGGATATTATATTGTATCAATATACATATACCAATATGGTATCCTCCCCACACCCCCAGATACAATATGGTATCCTCCAACAGAGACTGGCTGTAGGATATTGCTGTTAGGCACACAATTAAAAAAATATTGATAGTGTCTGCAAATAAAGCAAATCCTTGCAATAGCAAACCTGTCAGGAAAAGCAACTGTTTCCCTCATTAGCAAGAAAAGTAGAAGGATGTAAAAAACATTGTGACAACCTGGTTCATGGGAAATGCCATGTACCACTTCTCATTCCAAGGAATCCTTATGCACTTCACAAACTCTATACATAAATACCCCTGCTAGAGTGCACTCACCACTAAGGTAGAAGTTAGCAGCTAACGTAACTTTATCATGCAGGATAACAATAAGGGAGAGGGAAAATTTTGGCCAAGAACATGAGACAAAAATCCATACTTGAAGTGCCATGGGATTTTTGAAGTGTCCTTCAAGGCTAAGAGAAAGATTGTTGTAGTTGGTAGAAGAGAAAGTTATAAACAGGTGAAGAGTTCAAAAATTATTTCTAAATATCTAAGAAATAGCAGTTGAATAGGGAAATTGTCACATTTCCCCCCTACTCTTTAGATTATAGCACTGTAAGATTTTTACTTTAGGTCGGGGTTGAACTAGATGAAATTTACAGTTAATCATCTCACTCTTTTTTGGGTCATGTATTCATGTGTCACCACAAATCTTGTTTGAAGACTAATTGGGGGGGAAGGATAGCTCAGTGGTTTGAGCATTGGTCTGCTAAACCCAGCGTTGTGAGTTCAATCCTTGAGGGGGCCATTTGGGGATTTAGTTGGGGATTGGTCCTGCTTTGAGCAGGGGGTTGGACTAGATGATCTCCTGAGGTCCCTTCCAACCCAAATAATCCATGATTCTATGACTCCCAATAAGGAACTTCCTACAGAATGAATAGGTCACTCATTCCTGGTGTAATTCCACTGAAGCCATTTCAGGTTTGAATCTGAGATCACAGCTCAAAATTATCTTGAATGATTTAGAATCAAACACTAAATGTAAACAGCCCAAAATTTGAGTTCAGATTCAAATGCAGATTTCAAAAGTTCAACTTCAGGATAGTTCAAATCCAGAGTTTTGTGTCCTACCATCATAGGGGCTGAAGGTAAGGGCAAACCTTTTCACTCCGTTTTGGTTTATATCACTTTGCCAGCACTCATGAACCAAAGCCAGGAGATTCTGTTGTGATAATTGGACCTACAAAGTGCCCTAATTGTGAACTCAGCTGTAAGAAGTGAGTGTAAGTTTGTAAGATGTCAAAATAATTTATTGATTTTTATGGCACTATTACAATTTCCACCAGCTGTGAATCTGTCCTGCAAAGTTCAGAGCCAGATATATAGTTAAGATCCAGGGCTTTAGTTCCACCACATTTTATGTCCAAAGTCACTTACTTTGTTAGATTTATTTATATTATATAAGAACAATGTGTGAAAACATTTATAGTGGTATATGTGATTAAAATGTTATCTGTATTAGCAGCCTATCACCAAGAGATTGTAAAGTCACAAGTCAGAAGTACAGGTCTGAAGACAAATGAATATTAACACACAGCTGACATGTAATATAGGAAAATGGGGAAATAGAGCAAGGATGACTTCTGCATGAGTGTAAAATATAAACTCTAAAATGAAGCTTTGTTACTAACACAGGTCTTGAAGAATCAGGTCTTAACTTTTTACAAGTGCACAGAACGCTCTTGGCTTAGTTCTACATGCAACATGGCAGCAAGATCAGGCTCTCTAACTGCTTTGTAGTGTGAAAAGCAATTCTCCCCAAATCATCTAAAGGGCAAAGTAATAACCAAAAATGCTGGGACACTCTCTTCATAAAAGAATTCAGTCCTTAGAAAATAGTCTCCCATAGAATTTTTTAAAACCAATAGCTCCATGTCTTGAAAGGTTAATAGTGATACTTAGTAGCTAGACAGCACACTTTCATTGGTAGGTCTCAAACTGTTTTACAAAGATAAGTGGCATTATTTCCTTGTTTTATAGATGGCAAAACCAAAGACAGGTCACAGTGACTTAATGACAGTCAGCAAGAACTCCTGACTCAGTCACAATAGAGAGAGAATAGTTATTGAGCCCTGCAATATTATGCTACTGGTAATATAATAAAGAGTTCCAAAACAACTGGAGAATAAGAAATTTGCTATTAATGGCAGCAGTCAGAAAGTCGCATAAGCATTCCTCAGGCATTTTCTTGAACTTGTCGCACTCTGCCAGACAATAGGGCATACATCCCGATTTTACTTTTTCAACTCCAAGAAAAACCAGGAATTCAAAAAATACTGCCACCTTAGTGCCCATCCCTGCTCTCCTGGGGCCTGCTAGAAACCAAGACAGTCCCCAGTATGAGCCTCAGGACTCGGCAGCCTCAGGACTGCTCTAAATGATGGTTGGCTACCCAAAGCACTAAAGAGCTATTTTGGCAGCTGGGAGATCACAGAGGAATTGATACACCCTGGTCATACCCCCGTTCACCCAGATATGACCTCTATGCTGGGGACCAGGATGGGAGTGGCATAGGAGCTGCTATGGGGGCTATATACTACTCAGGGAATCTTTGCCTCTGAGGCCTTGTCTACACTATGAGAGTACTTCGATTTTAGTTAATTCGACTATGTGGAATCGATATTACTAAGTCGAACGTGTGTGTCCACACTAAGGACAGTAATTCGACTTTGTGAGACTTTGTGAGTCCACACTAACGGGGCAAGCGTCGACATTGGAAGCGGTGCACTGTGGGCAGCTATCCCACAGTTCCCGCAGTCCCCGCTGCCCATTGGAATTCTGGGTCGAGCCCCAAATGCCTTCTGGGTAAAAAAATGTGTCGAGGGTGTTTTTGGGTGCCTGTCGTCATCCGTCCGTCACTCACGCCCTCCCTCCCTCCCTCCCTGAAAGCGCCGGCGGGAAATAATTTCGCGCGCTTTTCTGATTACTGACAGCGCGGACGCCACAGCAGTGCGAGCATGGATCCCGCTCCGACCATCGCTGCAGTTGTGGCAGTTCTCAACGCCTCGCAGCTTCTCCTCCACCTGTACCAGAGGCAGCTGCAGATCAATCATGAGAGGAGGCTACGGCACTACCGTGACGGCATGAAGTCGGACACTAGCTCCGACCTCTCTGAGAACATGAGACCCAGCGCCCAGGACATCTCGCTGTCACTGGGTCTTGTTGATACTGTTGAACGGCGATTCTGGGCCCGTGAAACCAGCATGGAATGGTGGGACCGCATAGTGCTGCAGGTCTGGGATGAATCCCAGTGGCTGCGCAACTTTCGCATGCGGAAGGGGACTTTCCTCGAACTGTGTGAGTTGCTGTCCCCTGCCCTGAAGCGAAAGGACACCCGGATGCGGGCAGCCCTGACTGTCCAGAAGCGAGTGGCCATAGCCCTCTGGAAGCTCGCAACGCCAGACAGCTACCGGTCCGTCGCTAACCAGTTTGGCGTGGGCAAGTCTACCGTGGGGGTTGCTGTTATGCAAGTAGCCAGGGCAATCGTCAAGCTACTGCTATCTAAGGTAGTGACCCTGGGAAACGTTGAGCTCATCAGAGATGGCTTTGCCGAGATGGGATTCCCAAACTGCGGTGGGGCTATAGATGGGACTCACATCCCTATCCTGGGACCGGACCACCAGGCCAGCCAGTACATAAACAGAAAGGGATACTTTTCCATGGTGCTGCAAGCACTGGTGGACCATCGGGGACGTTTTACCAATATCTACGTTGGATGGCCTGGCAAGGTTCATGACGCTAGGGTGTTCAGGAACTCTGGTCTGTGTAGACGGCTGCAGGAAGGTCTTTACTTCCCGGACCACAAAGTAACTGTTGGGGATGTGGAGATGCCTACAGTCATCCTCGGGGACCCTGCATACCCGCTAATGCCCTGGCTCATGAAGCCCTACACTGGCGCACTGGACTCAGGGAAAGAACTATTCAACTACCGGCTCAGCAAGTGCAGAATGGTGGTGGAGTGTGCTTTTGGCCGTCTCAAGGGCAGATGGAGAAGCCTACTCACTCGCTGTGATCTCACGAGACCAATATCCCCATTGTGATAGCTGCTTGCTGTGTGCTCCACAATTTGTGTGAGAGCAAGGGGGAGACCTATATGTCAGGGTGGGAGGTTGAGGCAAATAGCCTGGCTTCTGATTACGTCCAGCCAGACAGCAGGGCGATTAGAAGATCACAGCGGGACGCACTGTGCATCAGGGAGGCTTTGAAAGCCAGGTTCCTGACTGAACAGGGTCTCCAGTGACTTTTTACTTTGTGGACACAGATGCTGAACCTGCCCCCGTTTCTTTACCCAGTTACTGTTGACTATCCTTCCAAGTTACATACCCCCTTCCCCACCTTCCCAACAAATAAAATCTGTTCTGTTCTGTTAATGAACAAGGTTCTCTTTTTTACTGTTTTCGCGGGAATGTTTTAAACCGGGGACGCAGACTGTGGCGGGGGGCGGGCTTACTGTTTTGATGCAAATGATGCTTCTAAAGTCCGGGAATGACAGGCTCCGCAGTGCTGCATTGGTTGTTTCAACGCAGCCTGCCAGCAGTCCTGGGCGGGACTGGATGTATGTGTCGGCCAAGTGACTTTCTGGCAGGGGGTGGAGGGTAACAGATCCCCTGCTGCGTGGCTCTGTGATCCAGGATAAGGACCGCGGCATAGGATCTCTAACTGCCCTCCCCCGACACAAAGTCACAGATCAACCCCCTCGCACCCCAGAACAAGAAAACCGCCTCCCAGACTGACCAGGGTAACTGGTGACTGTGCTGTGTATGTGTCCTGATGCTGGACCTGCCCCCGCCTCTGTAGCCTGCTACAGGTGACTGTCCTGTCCAAGTAACAAACCCCTTCCCCCCCTTCAGACAGAATCCCCTGCAAAAGACACTCTCGGAAACAGTACTTAACAGAAACAGATGTTTTATTACGAACCGCACATGAAAAGGGGGGGGGGAAGGAAACTTGGACATGGGCTAGTGTGAGATGGGTAGGAAAGGACTTTTCAAAGTTTGGAACGAGAGCCTTCCATTGCTGCAGCAGTGTGCAGTGGCCGACTGACAGTTTTAACGGCCCTTGCCGCCCCTCCTTCTTTGTACTTTTGGTGAGGGGGGTGTGGGACTTGGTGGCGGGGGAGGGCGGTTAGAGATAGACAGCAGCAGTGCTCTGTCCTCCTGCCTCCGGTCTTGCAGAACATCCACTAGGCGCCGGAGCGTCTCCGTTTGCTCCCTCATTAGTCCAAGCAGGGTTTGAGTAGCCTGCTGGTCCTCCTGGCGCCACCTCTCCTCCCGTTCCATGACTGCTCTGTGCATTTGTGACAAGTTCTCCCTCCACTGTGTCGTCTGGGCTGCCTGCTCTCGTGAGCACTCCATAAGTTCATAAAACATGTCTTCACGAGTTTTTCTCTTCCTTCTTCTAATCTGCGCTAGCCTCTGGGAGTGTGATGCCAGGCTGGGTTGGGAGACAGTCGCAGATGTGTCTGTGGGAATGGGAAAAAGGGAGTAAATTCCTGAGACAGATAAATGAAGTTGCTAACAAAGAGCATAGTCTTTCTCTGTGAACAACACCATGCACTGCACCTTTCACATGCGCACTCAGGACAAGGTCGAATTTTCGGCCCTCGCCTTATGTGTCTGGGGTCCTGCAGTTGCGATCAGAGAAGCGTTGCAGGACACCTCTACTTCTGCTGCGGGAAAACATGGTAAGCCGTAGACTTGTGGCAGCTTAAACATGTAATAGTAGCACTGGGCTCCTTTCGCACTGAATGCAAGGCCACTCTCTGCTGGCAGCAATCAGGGAAGCATGAGCTCTGCCCCTGTCCCACCACCTCGCGGCTGTCCCCGGGAAAGATCCCTGTATGCTGCCCCTCTGCCGCCTCCACCGCGTGGCTGTAAAGCAGTCCAAATACTAACATTCCCCTCCCTAATTTAAAGCAGGGCGTCATGTGTGACATAACCCTCATGAGGATCTCGGAGACCGAGAGGGGAAGGATGCTGCGTGAATGCATGCAGAGGCCTGGGCCATATGCCGCCATGCTGTGCCGCGCACTGATCCCCGACTACCTCATGGACTCATGGCGTGGGAACGTGTGCTACCACGGGGGACCAAACAAGATTGCCCTGCCGTTGAACCTCGTGCGCATGCTGGAGCGGTACCTCCAGGAGAGCTATGCGGAGCTATCCCAGGAGGACTGTCTGTCCATTCCCGGGCACATTGACCGCCTTTTCCTTTAAGTTGAGCATAACGGACTACAGAGTGGAGGGGCCGTGTTGTGGACTAATCATGAATATCCGGACAGTACTTGATTTTCTATACATAGTTAGTAGTAAAAAGTTTACTAAGCCAACTAAATCATGAACAACAAATTACTGATATAGTTATTATTCCTGTTTTGTTATAAATAAAAGTTTCTATGTTTAACTGAGTGACTGAAAAGCCCATTCTTAACAATATAAATATTCCACTTATGTTAAAATGAAATGTTTAGATGTTTAAAGCACTCACTGCTTGATCCTTCCCCTGATTCGGTGTCCGGGGTAAGGGCTGTGGACGATTGGTAGGGGATCTCGGTAAGGGTGATGAAGAGCTCCTGGCTGTCGTTGAAATCAGCGGTGCAAGCGCTGTCGACTGCCTCGTCCTCCTCATCTCCTTCCTCATCTTCCCCGTCACCTAACATTTCCGAGGAGGAACCGGCCGTGGACAATATCCCATCCTCGGAGTCCACGGTCACTGGTGGGGTAGTGGTGGCGGCCGCACCTAGGATGGAATGCAGTGCCTCGTAGAAACGTGATGTGTGGGGCTGGGATCCGGAGCGTCGGTTTGCCTCTTTGGTTTTTTGGTAGCCTTGTCTCAGCTCCTTGATTTTCACGCGGCACTGCGTTGCATCCCGGCTGTATCCTCTCTCTGCCATGGCTTTAGAGATCTTCTCATAGATCTTTGCATTCCTTCTTTTGGAGCGCAGCTCTGAAAGCACGGACTCATCGCCCCACACAGCGATGAGATCCAAGACCTCCCGATCAGTCCATGCTGGGGCCCTCTTTCTATTAGATTGCACGGCCAACTCTGCTGGAGAGCTCTGCATCGTTGCTAGTGCTGCTGAGCTCTCCACGCTGTCCAAACAGAAAATGAGATTCAAACTGGCCAGACAGGAAAAGGAATTCAAATTTTCCCGGGGCTTTTCCTGTGTGGCTGGTCAGAGCATCCGAGCTCTAAGTGCTGTCAAGAGCGTCAACAGAGTGGTGCACTGTGGGATAGCTCCCGGAGCTATTACCGTCGATTTCCATCCACACCTAGCCTAATTCGATATTGCCATTTCGAATTTAGCGCTACTCCTCTCGTTTTCGAGGATTACAGAAGTCGAATTTAAAAGAGCTCTATTTCGAACTAAGTAGCTTCCTGGTGTGGACGGGTGCAGGGTTAATTCGATGTAACGGCGCTAAATTCGATATAAGCTCCTAGTGTAGACCAGGCCTGAGTTAATCTTCCACTAGCTAGTTCAGCTGGCATTATGGCTACCTTGCACTGCCTAAATGGCACACAGCTGTAGGAGAGCCAAACATCTGACCCAAGGCATAAAGAAAAGAGATGTATGTGTGAATTGGATCCCTGGAGACACAGAGAATAGTCTGTTTACTGCCCCCGATTCTTTTGAGTGCAAGTATCTCCAAGCAAGAAGAGAGCAGATATTTTGAAATCCAAGCTCCCCTCTGGATGGAATATTAAGATATTCTACTGAATTGAACAGTCAGTGGATTTTGATAACTTGAGCTCTAAATCTCTACTTCTAAAATACATAGCACTGATAAATATCCCTGCCAAAATACCATTCATGAACCAGTTCACACCTTTTTAAGTTTTGTCTAAGTTTCCCCTTTTTAATCTTTATATGGCCTTTATATGGCCATTACATGAAGTTTGGACGATTGTGTAATTCACTCTTTTTGTGGCTACTACATACTCCTCCACTTCAGTGGGGACTGTTTTCATATTTATTAAGTTCAAGTACAGTTTAGCATAGCTCTATAAACCATGTAGATATTTCAAAAAGGAATGTGAAATTCAGCAAGGTTTGAGGTTGAATACAAAGATAAAACCTGCTGAGTTTCATGTGAAGCTTTCTGGGGCCTGTGAACCTGCCACTGAAACTCAAAACTAAGCTTTTTGCTGGCACAAATATTTTTAGGTTAATTTTCAGAGTTTAGTTTTTGTTTCATAGTGAAATTTGTGCCAGCTGGCAGATTTCCATGTCAAACAAACCTTGTACAGTCCTCAAGAACCTATCTAAGATGCATGTTACTCAAACTCTTCCAACTTCTCATTTTAAACCAAAATCCAAAGATGACAAACCTTTTCACTTAGTTTTGGTTTGTTGCTTTGCCAATACTCATTTGAACCAAAGCCAAGGGATTCTATTGTGATAATTGGACCTACACATATACTATAATTGTTTATTCAGCTGTAAGAAGTGATTGTATGTTTATAAGATGTCACAATAACCTATAGCAACAAGGAATGGGAAAAGGTATGAAAGAGAGACAAAGTCTGAACTAGTCCAAACAAGAAGGCCTACTGATATAATTCAAGGACTGTGTTAAAATCATGCCTGGTAAACAAAAATAGCATGAGACTTTAAATCCAAGAACCAAAATTGGTATGTCAGATATTAGGCCTAATTCCCGGCTGAAATTATGAGACGACAGGTTATACCATTCATTACTTCCTTTTGGGGATTTAAAGAGAAACTTTGGGAGGAAAAATGGGCTACTGCAGCAAATTTTATCATCGTGGCTCCCACCCTGACCATCTCCTGGGCCCCAAACGTCTTCATCCCCATCATGAATGATGTCCTGACCAGACCAGGCCAGAGAGATGGACCCAGATGACATTGCCACCTCCACAAGCTCCAGCTGAATCCCAAATGCTATCTAGAATATGAAACTTTGTCTCTCTCTTCCCCAAGCCATGTGTACTTTTCCTTCCTTACCTTTCTTTTCTTTCCTATCCCTTCCCTTTTTCCTTCTGTCTAATAAGAATCGGGCTTAGCTGGTCAAGACTGCATATTTTGCAACACTGCTGTAAGCCTGTGACCAGAGAGGCAGCTAAAGGCAATGCCCTAAACAGCCATTGATAAATACAAGTTTGCCAGGGCTTGGGGTGGCTGATAAGACTATTTTTCCAGCAGCGAGGTTGCAAGTGAAAGTCAACACCAGAGACTGATGCTGCATTTTCTATCTTAGTTATTCTTTTCTCTCTCCTTTTGTGTGCGTTTGTTGTCTTGGAAATGGGATCAGACTTCAACAACACTAGCAGTGCCAGCTCCAGCCCATCTCTACTAACTTATTTTCCCCAAAAGGACAGTTATTACCATATTTAATACCATCTAAGACATTATCAAACAGGCAGGGGAGGGGGAGTTTCCTTCTAAAAACTCTGTCCAGCTAAAGGGAAGGGGAACAAGGGATGTTGTTCAAATGAAATCCTTACTTAGTACTTTACATTTCAACTGTTTTCCCTTTTGTTTCTTTAATAAAAAGTTAAAATTATGTTTAATGGTGTATTTGCATTGGCACTAACCAGTCTGAGGTCTCTATATACCAAACTCTATTTAACAATGTGTATTCCATCTAAATTGATACAACCGTCCGGAATGATTCTTCTGATTTCCCCAGTTAACTAAGGGTCTCTCTTCACTGCAGATTTAACTCACATTATCTACACTTGAGTTACTCCTCTTGTGTTAGCTTTGCTCAAGTGAGAGTGGCCACCCTGTGAAATAGCATTTGAGCCAACTGGCACTACTTACCTCATGAGTGACACCAAGACTTCTGGGCCATATTCTATGGTTCTTCAAACTACAGTAAACTGCCATTCTATGAATTCTTTCCAAGTGAATTGTGGGAGAACATTTTGTGCACAGGAAGAAACTGTGGGAGGGTATTGGAAGACCAGTGGCACTCAAGAAGAGCTAACCTATGTCCACATTACAGAGTGACTGTGTTAGCAGCTGATGATTTGTGCTAACTTGAGCATTAGCCTATACTCCTGCCAAGCCAGCTAACTTGAGTTAAAAGCACCACCATACTTGAGGTAAGGATCTTTGTATGTGGACTTGAATTAGAGGTGTGCTATACAGTAAGTCCTCCTGTAATCACTAGATGTAGTCTTTGACTTCCTAAAACACTTCCTGCTGGAGACAAACAAAGGACAGGGCAGTTGCAAACTGCAGCTACACAGAATAGTAGGAAGTTGTTGCCTCGTTTCTGTTAATCGTAAAGTGTTTAACTTGACACTGCTCTGCATGTCAGTAAGAGACTATGTAGTACCGGAGTGGAAGGCACAGCATGCTGGAAGATGCAGTTAAAGAGGTAACATTGCACAGGCTCTGTAGCAGCCATTTAAACTACAAATAACTTCCCCTCCAGCCCTGTGAAGCAGGGGAAATGCTGGAAATACCTGGAAAAGATTCAAACAGTAATTTGAATTGCACATAAAACCAACTGGGCAAATACACTGGAGCATGAGCAAAAGATTGCCCTGCTCTTAACAGTGGCAGGCACAGAAGCCCTAACTGTATACAATGCATTCCATACAGAGGGTGGTGGGAAATGAGAGGAAAGCTTTGCAGAAATAATTAAAATGTTTGAGGATCATCGAGTCCCTAGGGGGAAAAATGTTACTTATGAGAGGTGTATAGATATAGGATGAGAACATAGAATTAAGGAGATACAAGAGGTGAGTTTGTCGAGACTTCAGACTAAAAAGTCAGTCCTGTGAATAAGGAATATCAAAAGACTCTTATTAAAGACCAAATTGCCCTCAGGTGTGACAATAAAAAAGTCCATAAGCGGTTAATCAGGGAGAGAGATCTGACACTAGAAAGGGCAATATGTATATGCCAAGCAGCAAAACACACAAATAAAAAGCCTAGTAAAAGGCACAGTGCACGTGACTGTGCATAGTATAGCTACACCAGCAAGGGGAAAGTTAACAGAAATTAAATTGGCCAAGGAAAGAAACATAATACTTAGTCCTGCTTGAGTGCAGGGGACTGGACTAGATGACCTCTCGAGATCCCTTCCAGTTCTGTGATTCTATGGAGTGCAGGAAATAGTGCCAGCAATGTGGCAACCAGCATGAGTATAAGAACTGTCCAGCATTCAAGCAAATATATAGAAACTGTAATAAACCAAATCATTATGCTAGGAAGTACAGAGAAAGCCAGCAAGTGTATGTTTTAAGCACAGAAAGAATTCCTCAAGTGCAGAGGAAGAGCTGTGCTTAAACACTAGAATGAAGGAGGCTAAAAACTCAAAAGATTGACCTAAAATGTGCACAAATGGCACCTATATGACATACAAGATAGACACTGGCACACAAGTAAATGTATAGCAGAAATTGAAAGAGCTGTAAGGAGGATATAAAAGTGGAAGAGTCAAAAGTGTGTATGAAAGACTATGATGGAGGAACAATTCCAGTGTTGGAACAGTACACACTGACACTTAGGTACAATGGGAAAACAATAAAACAGTTTGTCATGGTGCACATAAGCAAGCTACCTGTCTTCAGCCGACACACAGGTGAGGCTCTTGGTCTTAAGAGACTGTATACTGTAAGAGACAACATAGAACCTGATATGAAATATTAATACCATCAGAAGATGAGTCCCTCCCAGTAACATACAAGATACAGTTAGGAGAATATGCAGAATCTGTAGTAGATGCTACACAAAAAGATCCACGCACCCTAGAAGCTAGAAGAAGAGCTGCTAAACATGACCACGAATGGTATCATTCAGAGAATAGAAGAACGAACACATTAGGTTCACTCTTTAGTAATTGCAGAGAAAAAAGGAGGGAGAGTATGGCTATGTATAGACCCTAAGGAGCTGAACAAAAACATAAAAACAGAACACTTGCACTTGCCCACAAGAAGTGAACTGTTGCCTGAGATGACAGGAGCCAAATTCTTCAGCAAATGAGATGTGGCTCGATTTTTGGCAGATCCCACTGGGCACTGGGAGCTGTTGGGCAGATACTGCTTCCTAAGACTGCTTTTAGGAATATGTTTGGCTCCAGAAGTATTTCAGCATACAATGATCCAGATTCTAGAGGGTCCAGCAGGCATGAAACTGTACATTGATGACATAATTTTAGGTAGCACTAGCACTGAACATCAAGAATGATTAAGGAGAGTATTGTCTGCACTGTTGTTGTAGCCGTGTTGCTGCCAGGATATTAGAGAGGCAAGGTGGGTGAGGTAATATCTTTTATTGAACCAACTTCTGTTGGTGAAAGAGAAGAGCTTTCAAGCTACACAGAGCTCTTCTTCAGGTCTCGGAAAGGTATTTAGTGGTGACACTCTGAATACAAGGTGGAACTGCTCTGACCACATACCCTTAATTGTCACCTACCACTCCACACTGGAACCCATATGGGGAATCATTAAACAATTACAACCCATACCTGATGGGGACCACATCCCAAAATAAATCTTTTTCAAACGACTATTAGTTTGGGCCCTCAAACAACCCCCAACTTCTCCAACCTCATCATCAGATGAAAACTTCGCACAGACCAGGACACCACAGACACCAACCCAAAGTGGTATCAGACCTTCCCAGAAGAGATGCAAAACTTGCAGACATATCTTCACTGCTACAATGATCAATGCCCCCCAGAACACATATTTCAAGATCCCTGGGTCCTACACATGCCTATCACAACAACATATGGTGACATCCTCTAGTGCATTAATGCCCCAACAACAAAATAAGTAGGTGAAACCAGACAATCACTATGCTCTCGAATGAACTCACACAGCAAACTGATAGAAGACAAAAACATTGTATTGCCTCTGGGTGAACAGTTTTTGCAAAACAATCACAGTCCTCATCCTTAAAGGAAACCTGGCCAACACCTTCAAAAGACAAACCTGGGAGCTTAAATTCATAACTTTGCTAGACACTAAAAATCATGATCTTGATATAAAATTATTCTGCTTAACTGCCAGGGGGCAAATTTGTCACGTACACATGGAAGATAAACAGCACAGCTATTGCTATGTCTTAACTCAGGAAGTTCCTTCGAGAGGAAATGTAGCCAAACTCCAAACCTGGAGACAATGGACCTTTCTGTGCCTGTGTCCTGTAGATAGCTAACTGCTTGGTTTGCAAAATAAGCAAGGAGGAGGGGGCAAGTAGATGAACAATAAGAGGTCATAAGAGGGGCAGATACATGTAGCTTGCTAATTATGTATGGTAATGATGGCAAATTTTGGCCAATTATAAAGCAATAGATTATCATAGTCAACTGCATATAATGCTTTGGTGTAAGTGTTTTCTTTGTTCTTGCTGACTTATGAGCTCGAACCCAATTGCAATTGAAATAAACGGATCACCCCTCCCGGGGCTCCTTGCTTGATTAGCTGTGTCCGTCTCTCCTTATTCCTCAGCTGGAACGGACAGGAATTTCTATGACAGTTTTGGCGACCACGAAGGGACTTCTCCAGCTCGGAACCGCTCCGGGGCCCCTCCCTCGAGAAGGACCAGCGCGCGCCGAGGTGAGTTTACCTTGGGTTGTATTGTCTTGGGAGTTGGCCCCCGGCGGGGACGATAAGGAGGACTCTGAGAGACGGACCACAAGCAATGAGACAGATCGCGTTGGAAGAGGCCTCATCAGGAGACGGGTAAAATGTCTCTGTTTTATGTTATGTGTACACGGGGGTCTTAGACCCGACGGTTTCCTTGGGACAGCCTCGGTGAAATTACTGGGACATCTGTCTGGCAGTTAAACACTTTTAGAGTGCCAGCCGAGTATAAAAACAAGTTTCGGATGACAGGAGATTACCCAGGCAGGAACAGAGGCTGACTGGATAGGCTGGGTGGTCTCCCCGGGACATAAAGGAAACCGTCACTGACTCCAGGGCTTTGTTCTCGGTAACACTGCGGATGGTGGAGAACTGAAGCAGGGAATTTAGGAGTCAATTAGACCTGACATGGGAAATTGTTAGGGGAAATTCGATGCCGGCACACTTCTGGGATGTGTTCTCAGGAATTGGGGAAGACTTCGCCTCAAAACCTTGAGAACCATCCTGGAAGATTTATGACCAGAACGAATGAATTATTTTTATTTGTTTTATAGCACTGCTCCAATTTGCAAAGATAAAGAGTGCACTCTCATGTTACAACAAACTAAACCTCCTCCTTATCAGCAGTGTAGAGTAGAGGAAGATGATTATAGGCCTGTTCCCCCACCAGCTGCGTCCCCTCAACCCCTTCCCATTCAGGTAAATCAGGTGGTCCCAGGGACCGCCTCTGCACCGGTGTAGGATCTGACTCTAACCCTATCCCGACCCCGAGCCACATTGTATCCTGATTTGCCAGTGGCCTATAATACCTGAAGCCACGTTCGCAGGCGAAGTCTGCCCGACTCCTTGACCGGCTCATGGAGTTAGTCTCCCAAGTGTGTTCCTGGAGACGTCAATTTCGAGCTCATTAAACAAGAAGGACAGGACTCTCCGGCACTCCAATTGCCCTTAAGACAGTACCCTGTTCCTACCAGAGAGGGTCAGGTTGTTGACCGCTATGTCCACACTTCCTTCTCTATCAGTGACCTATTGAATTGGAAGATTACCACACCAAAGGTCAGGGACGACCCAGAATCTGTACATAGGACATTGAAAGAAAGGAAACAAGCGCTCAGTCGAGCTCAGGAGTCTATAGGTGATTTACCCCCACCGCCACCAGGACGGAATGCCCTGACAGCAGGAGATGTAACTGGGGGTGATCCTTACTGAGATTACAACAATGCTGGAGAACAATATAAGTTAACCTCTTTAAAGGCTGTAATTTTAGACGGAATTAAGAAGGCTGGGCAGAGGACTACTAATTGGAGTAAAGGAACTTCTGTCCATCAAGGCCCAGATGAACACCCCTCAGACTCCTCCACTGTCACTGAACAGGCATGGATGCCAGAGCATGAAAGAGTTCAATGATTTAAAGCTTATTTTGACATCTGCTATAGTGCTGTAATTTTTTGACCCACTGAAAGACAAACTCTCCACAGATGCATCAAAAGGAGGGCTGGGAGCAGTACCATTATAGTGTCCTGGAATTGACTGGTTGCCAGTTTCATATGCATCTAGGGCTATGACAGCTGCAGAGATGATGTACGCACAAAATGAAAAAGGCACGAGATCTGGCAAATGGATGTACAAGACTTCACAACTTTCTCGATGGTCATAGCTTTAAAGCAGAAACTGATTGATTGCAAAACCCAAAAAGGGACTTGGAGAAGCACCACCAAGGATACAGTGACTACTTTTGAAAATACAGAAGAATGTTGTGACCCTGGAGTTCCAACCTGGCTATCACTAAGTAATGACACACTCTCAAGAGCATATGAGCATATGCTCAGCCTGACAATACACAGCCTGAATGAGCAGCAAATGTACATGTGAATATGATAAAAATGTCATGTGCTATATTTCTAGGCATATGGGATGAATTGGAGACAGAGCTAAAAAGGAAATGCTGCAAGCAGTGATACGTGTGATAAATAAAGGAAGGGAAAAAAACTAACACTTCCCACCTGCATATTCCCACTTTAAAAAAAAAAAAAAAAAGTTTCGGTAACCTCAAGAATACTGTTGAAGGGAACGTAGATCAGTGTTCTTACAGTGATGAGAGAGAAAATAGTGGAATGAAACAGGAAGGGCACTTGGGAATGACCAAACAAAAAGGAGAGCTAGAGAGGTTGTCTTCTGGCCACAGATGAATAATGACATTGAAGAAATGGTGAGCAGGTATGAAACATGTCAGAAGTACAGAGATTCCCAACTCTGACTCTGTGACTGACCATGACACAGAATAGTCTCTTTTCCATACAAGGATTTATATAAAGATGGTTTGCAGTACAGTAGATTGGGAAGATAGCTTCAGCCCTCATCAAGATATGCTAATGTTGAGTTAGAGAGACCTGCAGAGTTGTTAAATCAGTTATTGTATTTGTAATAGTTTGTTAGATTCACTTAATGGTGTTTTAGTTCAGTAAATAAATTTAGAAAGGGATCTAAAAAAGGGCAGATGTGCTAGAGAGCAAGTCCTCCAGAAAATGTAGAGATGCCACACTTCTTGTACACTGTAGATGCAGTCTCTGGTTTCCTATGACACATCCTGCTTAGGACAGAAACAAAGATGTCCAGAACAGCCGGCAGCGCTCGGGCAAAAGACGCTCGGGGGACCCCGAGTGCGAGTGGCTGCAGCAAAACTAACAACTCCCCCAATCTGCGGGGGCAGAGGCGGCAGCAGCATCCGAGCGCGCAGCCGCCTCCTCCCCGGGCTCCAACTTTCCCGGCTCCCGCCGCTCTCCACCGCAGCGGAGGCTGAAGCAACTTCCCCAGCGTAGCAGCAGCCGGAGCCCCGGGGGGCAGGAGGGAGGAGGGGGAATGCAGGGTGCTCAGGGGAGGGGGCGGAGTTGGGGCGGGGACTTTGGGAAAGGGGTTGGAATGGGAGGGGAGAAGGGGCGGAGTTGGGGTGGGGCAGGGGCGGAGTTGGGGCGGGAGCGGGGCCCCCGTGGAGTGTCCTCTTTTTTCAGTGTTGAAATATGGTAACCCTAAAAAATATCAAGAATAGCAAGAGTCAGAGCAACATGGAGTATCTGAATTAAAGATATGAAACTAGACAAAAAGAAATATAGTTAAGTATTACAATATTCTTGTAAATGACATGTAACTGTCTCAAGAGTTCAATAATTCATTAAGAACTGACTGAGTCTTTGATCAGAACTAATGCAAACCCTAGAGAGACATTCTACAAGAGTTATAGGCATTTTGAACTACAGGCCTATTTTAAATGAGTTAACTTAGAAGTGCAAGCATTTGAAACAACTGTCATTTTCTGGTGACACACATATTCAGAGTATTCTATTTAGGTGTAAAATAAGTGAAACACAAGTCAAGTGAAACATAAGTCACGGAGGTAACTGCTTTAAACAGTTCATTTAAAAAAAAGACTAAAAGACTAAAAATTGAAAACTAAATAATGATTAGACTTGGAACAAAAGTGCTATACCTTTCTAAAACATGGATCATTCTTATATCGTTTTTACAGAGCATGCTCAGCAAAATCATTTTGCTCACTGCTTTGTTTAACTTACTATTGAAATCAAACCAAAATAATTGCTTTCTTCACACTTAGCTCACAATAATTGGCGATATCTCAGTTAACTCTACATCCTCCATTAAAGGAACAGGAGGTCATGTGGTCAAAGAACATGACTACAAGTCAGGATACTTAGGTTAGCATAGCAGCTGTATTAGGGGTATCTGAAAGGTTGAAGTGATACTACACATCTGAAGGCAGAACGTGACCAAAATGATTTGTTATAGACCAACTCTAGTAACAGTTGAGTCAATTTTTTAAAAACACATAAAAATACATAGGCCCATAAACCCAAAATTAACTGAAGAACATGGTTTTTCAATTAAATTATCCAGTAATGTAAGCAATATAGGCACATCAGAACAGATTAGTTTCAGAAACTGTAATCAGATTGATCATACTGACCTGCAATATTTTTATACATCTTTGCAAGAGAAGTGATTGTATAAACCCAGTGAAAATTTAGATTATTCAATGTAAAATAAACAGTCCCTGTCTACAATAAGAAATCATTTTACAGTCAAATACTAATCAAACCAAACAATCAAGGAGAAATGGCCTGAAGTATCTGTCTCTCGTGTAACATTATTAAAGTTGCTAATTTGAGAACCTAGTAGAACAGAATATCAAATACATCGGATTATTAGGCATATACAAACAAACTCTACTCCGAGATAAGTGGTGAAAAGAGCAAAACTGTCATCATAGCAGTAGTACATTTAAAAAACTAGCAACTGTTTGATTGAACCAAAACCACCTGGAAAGCTTATGTAACTAAGGAGGCAGCTTATTAATTTTCAGCAACAATTAGATTGTTCTCTTTTCCTCTTGTTTTTAATTTTTCTCACTTTCTCTTTCTTTTTGAAGGTGCAAACAAGACACTGTTCGCTATACAACACCAGAGGTTTACACTCTCTGTGGCAATCCTGTGCCTGAGCACCAAACCATGCAAAGTTCCTGGGGGTTGGTGAAAACTCTCATTAAACCCTACAGGAACTGATTAAAGATATGGCATTATCAAACAATTTGCATTTAGAGGCAAGTTAGTCACAGCCCTAGGAGCTGTTTCTTTTTCTAGTTATGGGGCTTGAATTTTGGTTCTTTTTGGAGGGGAACTGGTTATTTATTGTTTTTATTATGCTCAAGGGTGCTGATAAATGCCAAGCCCTAGACTTCTCCATGTCCCAGTGCTACAGTGCAGGAGACTGCCCCCCATACAGGGCCGGCTCCAGGCACCAGCTTACCAATCAGGTGCTTGGGGCGGCCACTTCGGAGAGGGGCGGCACGTCCAGCTGTTCGGCGGCAATTCGGCGGACGGTCCCTCACTCCTGCTCGGAGCGAAGGACCTCCCGCCGAATTGCCACCACAGATCGCGATCGCGGCTTTTTGTTTTGTTTTGTTTTTGTTTGGCTGCTTGGGGCGGCCAAAACCCTGGAGCCAGCCCTGCCCCCACAATGTGGATACCATGTGAAATATCAATGATTCCCTAACTGTTGCCTTCTTCCCACCCTAGGATGCAAATCATAGAATATCAGGAGTTGAAGGGACCTCTGGAGGTCATCTAGTCCAACCCCCTGCTCAAAGCAGGACCATCCCCAGACAGATTTTTGCCCCAGATCCCTAAATGGCCCCCTCAAGGATTAAACTCACAACCCTGGGTTTAGCAGGCCAATGCTCAAACCACTGAGCTATCCCTCCCCGCTAAATGAGGAGAGAAAGGAAACAATTGGGTGTAACATTACTCCATATTTCTGGAAAGACCCCAAGATGTATGACAATACAGACCAATACTTGGCAAACTTCCTTACATGGCTCTGCCAATGAAACTCCATTCTAACCTGCAATAATACAGCTAATGTAGGCCTGGGCCTCTCTTGAACAGAGACACCCCACCCATCAAGTTAGTTGTGCTAAATTATATGGTGTCTTAACAGTACGGCTATTAGTCAGCTAGGGTAGGGATGCAGTTGAGACCACAAAATTTATTTCTCCCCTGACTATAGATGGATATAAATCCCACAAAAGACTGATTCTTTTTCTTTGATGAACAATCAATGTTTTAGAGTTAAAATACAGATAACCATAGTAAATAGAGCTTTGTTATCTTGTCAATTATTTTCTCTGTTGCAGCTAAGCAAGATCGGGTTTCCCAATAGCATGTTTATAGGAGATTTGCGCAGAGGGCAGAAAAGAGTGGAAGAAAAAAATAGAAATAGAAACATTTAAATTGGAATTTAATTTCCACTGTTATTTAATTGGCACAGCTACTACTTTTCTAGTTTTAGATTCTCTGTTGGTAAATGCAATTTTGCTCTAGAACAAAATCTATACACTGTGCAGAGTAAAAAAAAAAAAAAAAAAAAAATCACACCTGTCCTGGGCTTTGGACTCATTAACAAAGAAAGATAGCTCAAACTTTCTGTCTGAGTTCGGCAGCTCTTGGAATTCCTGCCTCAGTACTGCTCAGGCCACATCCAACATTTCCTCTGTTGTCACTCCAACCTCCCCTAGATTTGGGTGTGATTAGGCGCATTAGTTCCAGGGCCGCCCAGAGGATTCAGGGGGCCTGGGGCAAAGCAATTTCGGGGGCCCCTTCCATAAAAAAAAGTTGCAATACTATAGAATACGATATTCTCGTGGGGGCCCCTGTGGGGCCCGGGGCCTGGGGCAAATTGCCCCACTTGCCCCCCACCCCGCCCCGGGCAGCCCTGATTAGTTCACATTAATGTAGTTTTCTTCAAACAAATCTACATTTATGCGAAGTAGGAACCTTGCCCACATGGGGAATTACAGAGAAGCACTTCAGTGTGCACTGTTTTTCACATCGCTGTAGTCCGAACTGTGGGGCAGTGTAGACAAGCCCTAAGGTGTTTTTCAGCACAAGGAAAGTAGAGAACAGAGAGAATGTCACTTGTTGGAACTATGAGAGAGAAAATAAAATGGAACCTTGTACAGTAGCTGTGGTTCTATCTAGGGCTGTCAAGCAATTAAAAATTAATCATGATTAATTACATGATTAAAAAAATTAATCACACAATTAATCACGCTGTTAATAACAGAATACCATTTATTTAAATATTTGTGGATGTTTTCTACATTTTCAAATATATTGATTTCAATTTCAACACAGAATACAAAGTATACAGTGCTCACTTTATATTTATTTTTATTACAAATATTAGCACTGTAAAAAACAAAAGAAATAGTATTTTTCAATTCACCTAATACACGTATTGTAGTGCAATATCTTAATCATGAAAGTTGAACTTACAAATGTAGAATTGTGTACAAAAAAACCTGCATTCAAAAATAATTGTTTTTGAGTGCAGTTATGTAACAATCTATATTTTTAAGTTGCACTTTCATGATAAAGAGATTGCACTACAGAACTTGTATGAGGTGAATTGAAAAATACTATTTTGTTCATTTTTACAGTGAAAATATTTATAATAAAAATAATATAGTGAGCACTGTACACTTTGTATTCTGTGTTGTAATTGAAATCAATATATTTGAAAATGTAGAAAAACAGCCAAAAATATTAAATAAATTGCAATTGGTATGCTGTTTAATAGTGCAATTAATCACGATTAATTTTTTAAATCACAATTAATTTTTTTGAGTTAATCGCGTGAGTTAACTGTGATTAATCGACAGCCCTAGTTCTGTCTGATACATTTAAATTAGAAAGTTTGCTAAGAGGTTACACTAGTACTATATTGTATTCATAGTTAATTTACAATAGTACAAACAAATGGATTTGAGGAGAGTACAAAAAAAACAAAAATACCTATATTGTAAACTGTGGTTAGAAGTAAATGAATTTGGGAGCCAGCAGAGGAAAATGACTGCCTGCATCTGGAACTCCTGCTTGGACCCACTAAAATCCACTGCTCTACTAGGGCCCCAGGTTTTGTCTCTCGGTGATTCGCCTTGCTTTTTAACATCTTAGTAGCAGGTGGAGCTGGTTGTGAATCCTCACAAATCGCAAAGAAGCAGAGGCTCTCTGACAGCCCTGTAGAAGGCAGCATGGCATCACTTGTGGAGCAGGCCCCATTAAGCCTGGATCACATCTATAAAATGTGAATATAATATCTGAAGAGCAGATCCTGTGTAGGAAAACATCAGAGGTTCTCTCTGAAATTAAAGCCATGACTGCAGCACACAGAGTTAGTTTGCAGGGCTATCCTCCAGGATCAGGCAGGCTAAACTAGAATCTCTTATTTTAGAAGACAATACAGGCCCTGTTAAGAATATTACAGGCCAGCAACATAATCTGATCCAAAAGCTATACGATCAGATCACTGATTCTGAGGGCTGAATGAAATAATGATGAAATAATCTGACAGTAGCTGGGTTCTCTGAGGAAGTGTAAAAGGGCAGGCCAGTAGAATTTTTAGGTAATACCCTACTTGAGATCCTTTCCTTCAACCCTGGTACAGAGCTTGACACGTAGAGAACCCATCACTCTCTGGCCCACAGCTAATGCCAACCCCAATAAAATGTGAAACAATACAGCCTTAAAAAGAGCCCAAGAAAATGGAATTCTGACCTAGAATGAGCATAGAATAAGGAGACTTCCTGACAACATTCAGGATGTAGTTGAAAAAAGAGCCCTGTTCAATATGGCAAGGAAACTGCTTAAGGAGAAATGACTGCCCCATTTTATAGCCTTCCCAGCTATTTTTAAGATCAAGTAGGATGGCCAGCTCCTTAACATCTTCAAACTGGAAAAGCATGAAACTACATTGCTTCCATACACTAAAACATGTAACCATACATTGCCAGGGGATTTACCATTGCTATTCAACAGTTGTGTTGCCAGGTTGTCATCAACAGAAAAAGCGAACAAGAGAAGCACCTGCCTCAGCTCTGCATGTCCACCCACCTATATCCATTATATTGCCTGTATGCAAAGCCAGGCAAAACCATGAGACATCCACAGACTCAAATAAACACACCACATCCTGCTGAACAAGATCTTGGACCAGAGGGGACAGTATATATATCCTATCCTTTTACTGGGACAGTGAGGTGATTTGCTTAAACTATACATAGTAGGGCTGGTCAGCTATCAGTCCAGATCTCCCCAGCTCCATTTCTAATAACGGTGATTGGGTTTTGTTTTATTGGTTTTGTGGTTTGGGAAAAGGGGGCGGGGTTGCTGTCTCATTACCTTATTCAGTGTCTTTAAGAGCAGCATACCAGTGATGTATTTAATTTAAATTGTGGATGGTAATATCAAGTGAAATACTCAGTGATAAGGGCAATATTTCAGTTTTTAGGGGACCATCCATAAAAGGGCCATACAGTGGGATTTTGGACCCACTTGTCTATAGGAGGTGGTGGAGTTGTTTGTTCTTGTTTCCCACCTTCCACCCCCTCATTTTTTCTTGTAGATCCCTAATCACATATTGGTTTTGTAGGATGTAAAGTTGTATGTATTTGAGCCCAGAAACCCTACATAATATCCCTGTACTCAGGGATGTTCACCCCCCTTTGTAATGCAGGGGGTTGGGAATATTTGTTTATTATGCATTCGACATGGGGCAGAGAAGATGCATTCATTTGGGCTGCCCCTCTCTAGACTCCTGATTTTTTTTTCTCCCACTCCGACTCAAAAACAGTGCTCTCTCATACCTTTGTGTTCTCTTACTGCCCCCTTGTCCTGCCTCTTCTCAACTCTCTCTCACCCACTTAGCACTTAACCCCTTGACACACTGTTTTCTCTTCTCCATCTAAACACCTTATGAGCTCCCCTAATACCCTTCATCCTGGATTTGTCACCCTACCCAGACCCCTGGTTTTTGGTGGCCACAGCATAAGGTCCGTGTTGGGATGCTTCTCCCTGTGAGTACCTGTAGCTAACCTGCTTATGTATGTTCCTTGGAACACAAAGGGAATTGGTAACCTTATACAAAAAGAAAAAAAAGTCTCACTTCAGAAAGTTGAAAGCTGATATAATATTCCTCCAGGAAACCCACCTCATTGAGTCTCAGGCTGAAAAGCTTTAAAAGGCTCCATTAGCAAAGGCGTTTTTAGTAATTTCTCAGCCAAATCTAGGTGGGTGTCAATCCTGTTCAATAAAAAGACAAATCCTATCAACTACTATAAAGACATGGAGGAAAGATTCTTAATTGTTAAAGTTTTTATCTCCAATGTTACATACACTCTTGTTAACCTCTATGCCCCCAGCAATGAATCTCTCCTTGTTCAATCAAGAATTTTTGAGATTAATTGACTCCTTCCTAGAAAATTTGATTATAGTGGAGGTATTCAACAAAGCTTGGACAGATCAAGCAGACTCCAGTGTTCCCAATCCTCCACTAGGCGCAGACCATTACTGGCGAGATGGAGGAATGGGGTATATGGAGGCTGCAGCATCCTACAGGTGGAGACGGTCCCTTTTTCCTACCCCCTCATTCCACATATTCACAGATCAATTATTTTTTGGTATCGGGTGGCTTGATGAGCTCCATTATTAAGAGTGAAATAAAAGCTATTATGATATCTGATCATGCACCTGTGGTGTTGCAGATCTAACTTCCTTCAAAAATCTAGGGGCTACCAAAAGATGGAGGTTAAACTCCTCTTAACTACTAGAAATAATTTTAAAAGTTTGTGGAGGAAGAAATATTGTTTTTCTTTAAGACAAATGAGAACCCCTCCTGAGTGATCTTGCAGGACATTTTCAAGGCATATTTAAGGAGTAGGATAATTGCTCCTCTTTCCACACCGCTCTACCCTACCCCCCAAAAAAGCCAGCCAGGCTGATCAGGTGAATTTAATGGAAATACTCAAGGAGGCAGACCTCAGCTATGCTGGTTTCCCCTCTTTGGATAAACTTCGAGAGGTGACAAAGCTCAAAGATGAAATTAATTATTTAAAATTCAACCTAAGCTGAAGAAGTTGTTACATTGAATCAGGCATAGTGGGAACCCAGCAAGATAGCTGGGAAACTATTAGCACATAGACTTAGGCTATGTCTACACTTGAACTGAGAATCACATCCCCAGCTCTGAGCAGACATACTCACACTAGTTTGATGAAAGCTCACATGCTAAGAATAGTAGTGTAGCTGCGTTAGCATGGGCAGTGGCAAGCAGTGGCATGGGCTAGCTGCCATAAATATATACCCACAGGGACTAGGCAGCTTTGTACTAGGGATGGGTAGCCCGTGCTGCCATTGCCCATACTGCCACGGCTACATTTCTATTTTTAGCATGCTAGCTTGATGAGAGCTAGTGCAAGTATGTCTGCTCAAGCTGAGAATCCCTTCCAGCCCCAAGTGTAGACATAACCTTAGAGTAAATTCACTAAAAGCTATAATCCCCTCAATTCACTCTAGTCAGAGCCAGATACTGATCAAAAAGTATTAATTAATAATTCTCTAAATTCTACCAATGCTTGTATTTAGAGAAAGACCCTCCCCCCCACACCCCTGATGATCAATTACTTGAGGTATACACCCAAAAATCTTCAACTCCCACAACTAACAGATGAACAACAAACTTGGCTTGATTCCCCATTATATACCTCTGAAATTATGGCTGCTGCAGGTGACATGAAATCAGGTAATGCCATGGGCCTAGATGGCTTTCCAGCAGAATTTTATGCCCAGTCCAAAGACACCCTGACTCCCAGACTGACCAAAGTACACTCTGAGGCTTTTGGTAGAGGTACTTTGCACTCTTCAGTGAATGAAGCCCTAATCTCAATCATAGTTAAGCCTGACAGAGATGGCCAAGAACATGCTAGCTATTGACAACTATCTTTAATCAACTCTGATATCAGTATTGTCTAAAATCCCAGCTCGATTGTTAGAAAAAGTAATGAGGACATAATACATCCATACCAGGTGGGTTTATACGAAAGAGAAAAGGGTCAGACAACACATGTCATCTTATCAATGTGCTGCCGTACTATTAAAACCTCTCAAAACGGATGGCTATTTTGTCATTGGACATGGTTGAATTTTGGTCCCTTCTTCATTTCCTGGGTTAGACTTTTGTATTCCAATCCTACTCCCATGTTAAAATTATTAGTTACATCTCCCCTCCTTTCAATCTCTACCATGGTACTCATCCTATTTGATTTGGCCTGAGAGCCACTGGCAATACAAATTAGAGCACACCAGGGGATCCAGGGTGTAAAAATAGCATCCCAGAGGAAAAAATATGCTTATGGGTTGATATACTTTTATTCATCACCAGCGCCCTTCAGATCATCCCAACATATTACAAGCTATTGAATTGTCTGGGAAAATCTCAGGGTACAAAATAATTGGCACATGTTGGAGGCTCTCAGTATCTCATGAGGGGTGCATAGTGTCACAGTCTTAGTATTACTGTTTGTTGGCAGCAGATGGAAGTCATCTTCCCAAGGAATATAAGAGCAAGTCAAAATTAATTCTAATCCCATTATGCACAGATAGTTTTGGATTTACATTGATAGCAGGCCCTCCCTGTATCCCTTTGGGGCAGAGTTAATGTATTAAAGATTAATATCCTCCCAATACCTGTATTTGTCCTTAGCTCCCTGCCACCCCTTCGGGTTTTTTTCAGAATTAGCAACATCTTTAAGACCTTCTTGTGAAGTGTGGGCAACAAGTCTTGATGATTCTTTGAAAGAAGTGCAGTTTCCAATTAAATCAGGAGACTTTTGCCTGTCCAACCTCAGGCTTTACTATATAATCCTCAATCTTGAGGCAAGCAACATAATGGCTGACCCCCTGACACTCCAGCTCTCCAGCCTGGCTGTATATGTACATCGCACCAGAATCAGTGCTAACCTCAGATTTCTATTCTTTCCCTAAGGAGAAATCTGTTACAATTTTGGCTACCAGGAAAGCCTGATGTGTGGTTGCTTCTGAGTTTAAATGTCATCCCTTATTGCATCTGCAGACTTTAATTTGGGATAATGCCAAAATTCCAATTCACACAGACCCGCTCTATTGCCTGATTGGATTAAAAAAGGGATTTTGAGCATACAGCACATAATTGTATGCCTTAGGCAGAAATTCTCACTAGATCCAAAGAAGAGATGGCAATATCTTCAGCTTAAACATGCTCTGCAACACCAATTTGGTCTTGATGCCTTAGCAGCACTGGACCCGCCGGGGCTTTCTGAAAAAGTTACACTGTCTACTAGGCCATTTTCTGGTCTGTATTCAAACCTAATCAGGCACACTGGCAATCATCAGTGACAGTGGCAGAAAGAATTGGGAACATGAGCTGTCAGTTCCCCTTACCAACATTCAGTGGAGTCAGATTTGTTCCAACATACAACATTGCTAGATAGATTTAGGGTTAAGATGGATCCAAAAGAAGAGTTTTTGGAGGATGCATTAGACTCCAGGGAGAGACTTTTCAGGTCTGGAGCAGCCAGGTCTGGCAAATTCTGGTGCTGCAATGCAGCAAGTGCTAACTCATACCATATGCTTTGGGATTGCCCTGTGATCAGTCCTTTCTGGACAGAGGTAAACATTCAGGCCAATGTCTTTCTCTGTGCCAAGGTGGAACTGCAGGCTCTCCATGCCAGTCTAGGCCTAACTAGTCTGTTTTGGAAACTGAAATCCTTTGAAAAACTATGCTTGGGTAGAGTGCCAATCATAACCAAACATCTAATTCTACAATGGTGGAAATCCCAATTCCTATCAAGGAATGGTGCTCTGACTTGAGGAGCCTGGAGGCAATGGAACAAATAACGTTTTGCAACAGAAACCACCAAGATTGGTTTATAGATATATGTCCCCACTTGGGGAATTATTGGAATAGTCAGTTATATTCTCCATTGGATAATCTTTTTGGTTGTGCCCACCCAGGAAATTAGACCCCCTCCCATCCCCTCAACCATCCCCCTTGTTCTCTCCCTCCCCCATCATGTCCCTCCTATCCTCTTTTACTTACCTTTCACACTTTTCTTTGGTTCTCTTTTTACTCCTAACATGCCTTTTTTTCTTTTACATCTTTCTTTTTTGAAAAGGAATAATTCTGGAGCTTATTTCATGATCTTACTTTACAAAGAACCCCAAACTTGGGCTGAATAACAAAATGAGCATTATGATATAATTGTGCTGGCAAATCTTTTTAACCAGTCAAAAATTATCTTTGTTTTATTATTCTTTGCCCTTCATATTGAAGAAGGTTGGTCTTACCTATCGTGTTGTGAAATCTAATATTGGCTCTCTGCTCCAGGTTAGATAACTTTCTTCTCTGTTATTTATGTTAGTTGTGTTAAAACTGACAAGAGAATATATATATATAATTTTTAAAAAAATCCTTATTATCTTGTTTACCAATGTGTGTTCTAGTAAAGGAAAATGCAGCTAATGGGTCTCCATGAAGCTAGCCAGCAACATTATCAGAGCATGTTCATGGGGAAATTGTATTAGCTACAAAATAGTTAGCATTTTAGCCTCTCTAAGAAACAGAATGTTGTTTTACTTTTAGAGTCTCAAATCTTAAAGCATGATTACAGCACCTCCGTGTGTACTCAAGCATGAACACTTTACTAGCAATTAACTCATATTAATGAGAGTGAATGTTGCCCAGGACATTACAGACATTTTGCCTTTATTTTGGAACTTATAACATTTTCTCTCCTCCTCCCCCCGCACTCTCCCCCTCCCTCTCCCCCAAAAAATTCCCTACTATCCTCTTCCGCAGATGGAACTCAATTTCAGATCTCATTTAAAGGAAGGCAGCTGCCAGCACCACATTGGTTTCCCAGTAATGTGCAGTGGCATCAGCATCTGGTATAAGCTTCAATTTCAGTCTGGGCAATGGGAATCCTCAGTCACTGGAAGTGACTAAAATCTTGAGATAATTTATTATGTCATCTCAGGACACACAATACAGCGAGCACAGGAAATGGGGAACAAGATAAATATAAAGTGAGAACCTGTCATAGAAAGTGAGAGGGACAGAGGACATAAAGTGACTTAATGGTGTAGCAAACAAAACTATCATCTGACAAACTCCACCTAAAGGACTAACCAATGGGTGACAGTGTAGAGGGACTACGTGGGGCTAGATTCACAAACACTGAGTGTTGCACCTCCTAACTTCTTGTCACCTTGCTGCGTAGTGGAATTCACAGCTTTAAGCTAGGTGCCCAGGCTCCCCCTACAAATCATGGGGAGAGTTAGGTGCCTAAGAAAGGGATTCCCAGGAGCCAGCAAGCTGAACAGGGAGCCATCTAGTTATATCCAGGAGTAACATGCAGAGGAAAGGGGTGAGGATGAGGGACCAGATCCACAAAGATACTTAGGCTCCTAACTCCTACTGATCTGTGCCTTTGACACCTGACCAACAAGCCAAAGGCAGATGCAGATGCCTATTTCAACTCAGGATTCTCAACCAGAAACCCTCTCCTGGAGTTAGGCACCTAAACCCAGTCAGTCCTTTCTCACCAAGAACCAGAGAGATCTTCCCCATTGTAGCCAATAGTCCAGCAATTAAGACACTTATGTGGGTTAGAAGAAGTACTTCATTCTTGCTCACAAACTCAGCGTCTAATTGTCCACCATGTGTGGTGTTGGGAAGAAATCCCCCCCCCCATCAAATTGGCAATAGCTTTGGGAGGTTTTTTCACCTTCCTTTCCAGCCTGGGGTGTGGCTCCTGAGGGCTATAATACCTTGGTCTAATTTTAGTCCCTGAGTTCAGTGTGCAGGTGGCCTGTGACACACAGGAGGTCAGACTAGAGCTGGTGGCCCTTTTGGCCTTAAAGGCTATGATCGGTCTTTAAAATTGCTACTCTGCCCAGTTCGGAGCAGGGATTTGAAGCCAGCTCTCCTGCACCCCAGGGGAGCAGCCTAACCACCAGGCTATTCTGGGGCAGGTCTTGGTCGCTCACTTGTTGAAGCCGTCTCACTCTGTATAATTAATTAAATATGATTGGGTCAGAGAGAGAAAGCGGGGTGGAGGGAGAAGAGAGCAAGAAATTGATGTCACAGTCTGGCGGTTCAGGCACTCACCCGAGCTGTGGGAGCGTTAGGTTCAAATCCCTACCCTTAGCCTAGTGATCAAGATACTTGCCCAGGAAGAAGGAGAGCTGAGTTTAAATCTGTGTTCCAAGTCGGGCAGAGTATGGATTCAGACCTAGGTCTTCTACCTCCCAGCTGAGTGCCTAGACCGCTGGGCTATTGAATACACAGAGGCAGCCAGACAAATTCTGGACCTGCTTGCCCCTGGCCATTGTGTGGGTTAGGCATGCTCAAAGCACACCTACTGGATGGGCAGAGATAGGTGGGGGAAACACCTAGTTTGAGAATCCTAGTGGGGCTCAGGTGTGAGCTAGAATTCTAAGCAATTTGGTAGCTGTGGGACATGGCAAGATTTAGGTAGCTAGGTGCACGTCCAGCAGAGGAAAGTTAAGCAGCAGCTGAGTGGTCTTTTTGTTAATGTCACTGGCACCTAAAAGTTGGATTTAGGTACCTAAATCCATCTGTGAATCTAGCCCCTGGACCCTAATACACAGAAGATTAGGACTTTACACTTAAGGTCTAGATAAGATAAGGTCTACACTTAAAACGCTGCAGCTGCGCCACTGTAGTGCTTCAGTGAAGACACTACTACACTGACAAGACAGCTTTTCTTATTGGTGAAGTTAATCCACCTCCGCAAAAGCAAAGGGAGACGCTCTCCCGTCAACACAGCGCTGTCTACACCAGGGTTTAGGTTGGTACAACTGCGTGACTCAGAGGTGTGGATTTTCACGCCCCTGAGCGACATAGTTATACCAATGTAAGTTTCAAATGTAGACCTGGCCTTTCACTCCCCCTTGCAAATGTATTCAGGGGAAAATCTGCTGGAGAGATAGAAGGGGTAGAGAGTATCCATGGCAAGAGAAGATTCCATAGCCAGGAGATGAGTGAACCCCATGGTGGAGAATCTTTGGGGGGTGGGGAGTTGCCTATAGTACCTCTATGATTTAGCCTGATAACTTGTTTCTGCTTTTAAAATGTCCATGGCAATTACTGCCGTTTACTTTTTGTTGAGTCACCCAACAGCTCATAATACAGTATTTAGAGCTAAACTAATTAGTAATAGAAAACTTGGAGATACTTTGAAGTGCTCACTTGAAGGAGTTACCTACTGAAAGTGGTTATTAATAGAAGCTTTGTTCTATAAAATGTAGACAAACACCCTACTGTCCATTTCCCAATATTAATTTACCACATAAGCAATTACTAGAGTTGCTATAGGGAAGGAGTCAAAAAAGCGAACAGAATATTGGGAATCATCAAGAAAGGGATAGATAATGACAGAAAATATCATATTGCCTCTATATAAATCCATGGTATGCCCACACCTTGAATACTGTGTGCAGATGTGGTTGCCCCATCTCAAAAAAGATATTGGAATTGGAAAAGGTTCAGAAAAGGGCAACAAAAATTATTAGGGGTATGGAACAGCTTCTGTATGAGGAGAGATTAATAAGACTGGAACTTTTCAGCTTGGAAAAGAGGCGACTAAGGGGGGATATGATAGAGGTCTATAAAATCATGAGTGGTATAGAGAAAGTAAATAAGGACGTCTTATTTACTCCTTCTCATAATACAAGAACAAGGGGCCACCAAATGAAATTAATAGGTAGCAGGTTTAAAACAAACACAAGAAAGTATTTTTTCACACAATGCACTGTCAACCTCTTGAACTCCTTGCCAGAGCGTGTTGTGAAGGCCAATACTATAACGGAGTTCAAAAGGGAGCTAGATAGATTCATGGAGGATAGGTCCATCAATGGCTATTAGCCTGGATGGGCAGGAATGGTGTCCCTAGCCTCTGTTTGCCAGAAGCTGGGATTGGGTGACAGGGCATGGATCACTTGATGATAACCTGTCTGTTCATTCCCTTTGGGGCACCTGCCATTGGTCATTGTCAGAGGACAGGATACTGGGCTTGATGGACCTTTGGTCTGACCAGTGTGGCTGTTCTTATGTTCTAAGTTCTGTGCGTGCAAATGGGAGTTGGGCCACAAGAAAATCTCTCTTATGATGTGGTCCACACCATGAAAAGGTAGGATCAGACAACTGGATAATGTGAAAACAGACATTATTAGAGAAGAGAACAGCCTGGGATGCCGAAAAGAGTTTTAAGCGGGGCTTTGGTGGAGGAGGAGGAGGAGGTTGGTTGATACACAGGATGAATTTTCAAGCACAGGAACATTATGGGTAGAAAAAGCATGAAGCAAACAGTGGGAGGAGACAAAGGAAGAACTACGGGGAGAACAGAAGCATGTTTAGGAGGTGATAAGAGCTGAGAGGTAAGTGGTGGCAGAACTTTAATGGTGGGAAGCGGAGGAGTTTGTATGTGATGCAGAAGAAAAGAGTCAGGGAGAGGAGAAGGGATAACACCACTAATATTATTGCTGACTTCATTGAAAAGCAACATCGAAATATGTGCATAAATAAGTCCTCTAGAACAATGTTTCTCAACCTTTTTGATACCAGGGACCAACTTTCCTAAACTGCTGCTGCTTTCCTAAACTGTATCAGGGAGACCTCAGGGACCAGCGCCAGTCCACAGACCAGTCATTGAGAAGCACTGCTCTAGAGGATACATTTTGGATCCCCTAAAGGTTTTAAGGAAGTTATTGGTTCTGGACTAACTGATAGATACCACGGTGGTTTAACATCCTTCTTCATCTAGAGAAAGCAGCCAGGGAAATGAGGAATACTCCAGGTGTACAAACATGACTCATTCGGCTTTGGCAAACACACCGAGAGAGACAGAATGTACTGTATAAAGTGTAGAAAAGTAGAATTCTTTATCAGCCTTCAAACAGACTACAGAAAGGGTTAGATGGCATGCTATAATATTTAGTTTTGTTACAAAAACACAGGTTTTAAAAAGCATACAATGAGCGTATAAGGAGTGCGGATTTGGACTCCCATTGAAGTTAATGGGCCAAATTCAGGGCTCTTACTCAAGAAAAACTAAGTCAACTGAAATCAGTAAGAGTAAATGCATGAGGAGACACTAGAGAGACATCTTTTATTGGACCAAGGTTACACAGAGCTTTTCAGGTCTGGGCAACACTGGCTCATCAGGCACACAGCGTGGATACTTCCTAACATTCATCTGAACCTCTTGGGTTTGCATTTCAGACAGAAAATATCACGAGGACAGGTTTTTCTGTAGGAGTACCTGCAAGTATGTGTCAGGATGGAAACACCACTTCCCTCTTTCATAGGATCTCTCTGCTTCCACTTGGAGCAGAACCTAGGATGCGCAGATGTGCCTGGAATTCTTCAAACATAAACCACTAAGACCCTTTTGAACTACAAACAAAGGGCTAATTCTTAGGTTGGGCTGCAGGTTCAGATTAGCTCTGATTTTAGGCAAACTGGTTTTACTCTTGTTAGTCTTTTTTAGAATTTCATAAGGATGAGATTAACAGAATTCAGTAGAAATTACTGTAAAGCCTATAGAATTCAACTGAAAAATAACTTTTCTATAGTGCTTTTTAAACCATCCTAAAGTATTCTATTGCAGACACAGTTTTACAATAAAGTTATACTGGATGGTAAAATAAAAGGGAAGAAAACAGAAATATTTTCTACTAAACTCAATAGGAAAAGAATTAATGATTTTTCCTGCCTAAATGTAAAACACCAGACAGATTTATCAACATCTCAGGAAATCTTTGTTTAAGACTACTTGGCCAAACTCACCCCGGCTGTAACTCTGTTGGCCCACTGTGTTGACAAAATACTTTTCTTTTGGTGTGAGCTTATAAGGGATAACAGTTAATTAGCCTGAACACTGAAATAGGAGGCAAAACTCCTTAGTTTTATTCCCAGCAATGGCCCTGCACTGCTGTACAGCACTTTGCCTCAGTTTCCCAATCCATAAAACAGTAATTACCACTAACCTCACAGGGATGTTGTGAAAATTGGAGTAGGGCTGTGAGTGTACAGTAGTAGGGAAGGGTTGACAAATGATGCTGAGGAAGCACTGATGCACACCCTGTTGTGCCTTATGGTTTTATTGGTCAAAGGGTCTGAGGCTCCATTCACTTACTTCTTATATTACACCAGTGTAACTCTCTGGAAGTCAGTGGCATTACAGCAGTGTAAGTGAGAAGAGGATCAACACCAACATCTTGGCTTCCTTTTGAAGATGTAATGTGCAATGTAAATGCCAAATATTGTTATAGGTCTCAATTAAAAGTATAATCTAAAAATTTATCATTTATGTGTAATAATGCTGACTAACAACTGAATCACTTTTCAGCCAGCTCAGATACTGTACTCCACGTATGAATCCGTAAATACAGACAAAGCAGAATTTATTTTATTCTTCATATAAATCGTCCAATAAAGAATGAATTTTGACAGAGGAAGCTTTCTCACTTTCCAGTATCTGTGTCTAATTTGTAGTTAAATCTCTGTGAGGAATGTATTTCAATAAAAGGTTTCTCTCTGAACTTGTCCTAACCATTTTTCTGTTCCAAGTGATTCCTCAATAGGTTTAAGAATAGCATGAACAAAACAAAGACTGAACAAAAGAGTTTGAATCCATCCATTTTAATAACACTGATGACAGGATGCTATTTATTTGACTTCTTTCTTGACTATCCTGTGCATGATCAGGGAACATTTTGACAATTTGGAAGAAGATGAAGAGGAAAGGTTTTCTAAGCGGAAGAGAAAAATGCAGGGAAGAATCCAGAGGCAAAATGGTGGAGTGAGTTATTTAGCATTAGGTCCTAGTTACAAATCCTTACTCACGGATTTAAAATGGACTACTCATATAGGTAAGGGTTTAAGAGATCAGGTTCCAGAAGCCCTTTGCTTGTACAAACTAAGCTGTGCATCCTTCAGATCTCACTGCACACATTTTCTTGCCAGTATCTATTTTTTGGGGGGTGATGTGTTATGAAGCTCTTCTGAGAGCTACTCCAAAAGCAAGCTATCCTAGGAGCATGCTGCAATCTGGCCCTAGTCTCTGTTAGGGCACTTGTGAATATCAGGGGTGTTGAGAAGATTTGGAATATTGTGGTTTAGGACAAGATATCTGAGAGTATCACTTCCTCCCACTCAGCATACCAGGAGTAGATAAAGGGTGTGAAGCTCCAATACAATAAGGCCCAGGATGCCAATAGCCACTCTGGTGCCAGGAAGAAAATTTGCTCCTATTATGATTAACTTGCCCACATTGTCAGCATTCTGATCTCTCCAGAGATGCTGTCCCAAATTGACTTTTGAGGCTCCCAAAATTTTTTCTAAAACCAGGACTACAGCATAGTGTTTGAAAGACATAAGCATGAGCAGGGACAGAGGGTAAATTTTTTAAAAGGGACATGGGTACTTTTCAAAATTTTACCCTGAGCCTTTCCCAAGTGAAGTGATGAATATAAATTTGATGTTATAACAGATCTCTGGAGAACAATAAAATCCATACTCTTTTATATAATAATTCACCACAACTCCACATTGTATTTAAAGATGTGGAGAGCTCTGTGTAGGCTCTAAAGCTTGTCTCTTTCACCAATAAAAGATATTACCTCACCCACCTTGTCTCTCTCTTTAAAAATATAATGCAAGTGTCACCAAAACCCAGGGCCAGCTCCAGCTTTTTTGCCGCCCCAAATGGCGAAGAAAAAAAAAAACCACCACGATTGGCGGCACTTCGGCCGCTGCTCTACCGTGGGCAATTCGGCGGCTGGTCCTTCCCTCCGAGAGGGACTGAGGGACCCGCCGCCAAATTGCCACCGAAGACCCGGACGTGCCGCCCCCTTCCATGGGCCGCCCCAAGCACCAGCTTGCTGCGCTGGTGCCTGGAGCCGGCCCTGCCAAAACCAGTCAGACAGCTTTTCCACCTGAAGAACAATGACTAAGTTCACAAGCCAACAGCATTTGCCCCAGAAATCTCCCAACATTTCATACCAACCAGTCTGGTGATGTCTGACTAAACAGAGGATCATTTTTCTCAACCTTTTGACCAAACCTTTTGGACAGAATTTTAACATCAGTAAAGGCATTAGCCAGTATGAGATATGCAAGAGACACTCGGACTAGCAAAAGCACCTCTGGCTATTTTGAATTAGTCACTTTGACATGGGCTCATTCCTCCTTCAGTTTGGGTAAGAGTGCTAAAATTCAGGCATACTCAAACCAGAGCAACTCTCCATTGACATTGTTACTGTTAACCATTTCCCATAGTGGAAATAGTGCATTTAAGGACTTCAATGTGGATGCCACATCAGTCTTCACCATGATTATCGACTTTTCATATATCCCCCCCTGCTCTTTAGTGGTGGTGTTTTTTCAGTGTTTGTTACAACTATATTGTGTCTAAACTACATATTCAGTAATATATTTCTGGTGTTTTGTTTGAGGCTTTTTATGATTTCCCAGTGTTGTGATTTTGTAGTTGAAATTTCACCAAAATTAACAGTGGTCTTAAAAAAAACAACTGAGAGCCTTTCTGAGACTCCATCTGCCCGTTTTAATCTTCTTTCTGCCAAGGATTACACCCAAGCCTGACTATAATATATCTCAACAATAAAGCTTCATTGTACTGTGCATGCATATTCTAGCAGCTACTAAGTCCCTTAGGGCTAACCCAAACTAAACAGCTAGGGAATCCTTGCTTATGCTTAGGCCTTATCTACACTACAAAATAGTGTTGACCTAATTTACATCGGCATGCAGCCACTGCAGTTATTAAATTGCTTGAGTGTGTGCACACTTGGCTCCTAGTGTCAGTGGTGCACGTCCTCACCAGAAGCACTTGCATTGATTGTATTGTCAGTGTGGGGCATTGTGGTATGGCTCCTGAAAGCCAGCAACAAGCAATGTAAGTAACACTATGTCGACCTAATTACATCAACCATGACTCTATGCTGCTTGGGGAGGTGGTCTTCCTAAAACAGCATGGAGGGGCACTTACATCAGCTGGAGAAGGGCATAGGGGAAGCGGGGGCAGGGGGAAAGAGGGGGGTGGGATGAGGAGGGGATGGAGCGGTGGGGAAGGGGCATGGGATGGGAAAGAGAAGGGGATGGGGGAAGCGGGGATAGGGGGGAAGCTGGAGCCCAGCATGTGGCATCCCCTTGGCAGAAGCTGGGGCTCCCCTGTTAAGTAGGCCCATCGAACCCTCACCCTGACAAGCCCCACCTCCCCTGCACCACCCCAATGAGCCCCCCCAGACACCCTCCCCACTGTACACCACCTGTACCTGGATGCCCACTTAAATTAACCCTACCTCCCCTGCACCTAGACCCCTCCTGCTGAGCCCCAAACACCTTCACCTGGATCCCCTGCAGAGTCCCATTGCCCCTGCACCTGGAACCCCCCCAATGAGCTTCTGTGCATCCAGATCTCCCACTGAGCCACCCGCACCCAGATTGCCCCACAGAGAACTCTCTTACCCCCACCTGGATCCCCCACACTAAGTCCTTCTGCTAGATCCTGATGCTGGGCTGAGCCTGCTCACCCACACCTGGTGCGCCTGGCACAGGGGGGCAGGGCCCCAGGGTGTTTCTGGGGTAGGCCTGGCCTTTGCACTGTGTCAGGGTTGGGTGCAGCCTCACTGCTGAGTCCCTATCCCGGGGTGGGGTGGAGGGAGGCTGCAGGGTAATCTCCTACCTCCATGCAACCAGGGGCCTGTGCTCCCCACCGCCATGTTGGAGCCTCCACATTTATTTATTGACAATTAAAATTTGCAGAATTTTTAATTTTTTGGTGCAGACTCCCCTCAGGGACATGGGGTGCTGTGCAGCTGTGATGATGGGACTGTGAGGAAGGTGGTGGGCAGTGGGGAGGGGGCGCTGGGCGAGCAGTGTGGTGTGCAGGGTGCTGTGCAGGTGTGGTGGGAGGCCAGTGGGGGAAGTCTGTGGGAGGGGTGGGGGCTGGGCATAGAGCTCTGTGGTGGAGGTCTCTGGGCGAGGGGGCGCTGGGCATAAGGGTGAGGCACTGGGCAGGGGGGCGGTGTGGTGCGGGCCTGCCCTCAAGGGGAATGGGCATGCTGGCAGCACAGGGCTGGGCAGGCCAGTGTGTGTCTGGCAGCTGCAGGTTTGTAAACAGTGCCCTCCTGCTGGGCTGTGTAGAGCGGGGCTGCTCCCGCCGCACTGTGCCTCATTGCCCCCCAGCCCACCTTTCACTCTGGAGACTGACCATCCCCCGTCCCTGCACCTTGCCCCTTGGGGGCCCACAAATATGTTTGGCGCCAGGCCCACAAAATAGAACTCAGGCGTACTCTGGCTATCGTGACTGTGCTCAGAACATTAGGTCATTTTCACAGTGTAAGGCCTATATTATCGACCTAGCCTAAACTACAGTGCTGTGCAATAAAATGGATGTAAGTCCCCAAAGTGCTATTGTAAGAACAACTTGCAGGAGTAAATCACTGTGTATCCTTCAGCCTCTCCTCCAGCTACAGCCACTTTACTCATCCTCCAGCCCCCAAGGCCTGGCTCTATTATCTTTGTTTCACACTCTTTGTCTTCTCCCAGTCATGTAACTTAATGGGCATAGGGATTTTTGGTTTTCAGTGAGGGTGAGTCTACACTGGCAATGCTAAAGCACTGGCACGGCAGCGCTTTAATGTGGCTTATGTGGTCGCTCTAAAAAAAACACCTCCACCAGGGGCGTAGCTACCAGCACCGGGAGCGTGGCTCCCAGCACTGGTGCACTATCTACACTGGTGCTTTACAGCGCTGAAACTTGCAGCGCTCAGGATGGTGTTTTTTCACACCCCTGAGCGAGAAAGTTGCAGTGCTATAAATTGCCAGTGTAGACAAGCCCTGAGATCCCATTTGTGCACCCGTGGGAGACACTGTATGGGTGTTACATGAAAACAAAGGCCTAGCCAGTCAGAATGTGACTTTAAAAACAAAGTGTCCACAGACATACTTTACTATTTATAATGTGTTATGAGGTCCTTGGGATGAAGGCACAAGTATACACTCTTATTTTCTCTGTTGCTATGCCACACTATGAACGTATATATGGTATTTCTAATGTATCTGGCACTGTATGATGGGGCATACCCTGCTTCCATTGACATCAATGGCAAAATTCCTCTCCATTTCAATGGGAATAGTATTTATAATGCTCTTCCTCTTCTAAGTAATGGTCAAATTCCTCATATTTTGAAAATGTAAGCAATGAAAATATAAAAATACACCCATAAGCCCCACTTACAGTCAGGGCCGGCTCCAGGCACCAGCTGAGCAAGCAGGTACTTGGGGTGGCCAAGGGGAAGGGGCGGCACCTTGGGCTCTTCGGCGGAGGGTCCCTCGGTCCCTCTCGGAGGGAAGGACCTGCCGCCGAATTGCCGCCGAAGAAGAAAGCGGCGCGGTGGAGCTGCCGCCGATCGTGATCGCGGCTTTTTTTTTTTTTTTTTTTCCCACCGCTTGGGGCGGCAAAAACCCTGGAGCTGGCCCTGCTTACTGTTATAAAACATCATACAAAGGTGTACTATCACTGTTAAATAGTCTATGGCTCACCAAACCAAAGAGTGCTGCTACAGCATTGAGTGATTCATCTTATAGTGTCTTATCTAACAGAGCTAGAGGCATTTCTGGATGCTTCATTGTCATCAGAATCTAACCCTGCAGCTAATCAAGATGTCTTAACTCAAACTTTTGATTGTTCTCTGTAGGGTATCACAACCCTACAAACGTTCATTTTCCTCATTTTGAGGGCATTCAGTCTTAATCAAGCATCACAGTTTGCAGGAATTGGGATATCAATTGTCCATTGTAAATAGTAGATTGCTGAACTGCACTTAGCATCTGCAATGTTTAAACCGAGGAGATTCAGCGAACTAACATAGCTCTCCTAAATTAAAGAAAATATTAATATTGTTTCCTTGTTTTTAACTAGTACAAATCTAGACATAATTAACCCATCAAGCTCAGAAGAAATGTAATCTTGGGTTTCTGGGCTCTTAGAAATTCCCACACAGAATTTAGGATTTGTATTGTTGAGTTGTTCTATTGTTAATTGCATTTGTTTAAATACAAAAAGGTACATGAAGATAGTTGAAGTATTAAGACATATTACAATTGGGAAAAAGTACTTTCATGACCCTGCAGCTCTTGAACCTGGGTCTACAGAGCTCTGAAGTAACTTCCCTGCTCCCACCCAACACCTAGCTACAAACTAACTGAGCTGGAGAGACCAGAACTCCTGAAGTTACATCTGGGTGGGCTTCCCTGAGCCTGACAGGATGAACACCATGAACTCTAATGTTTAAACCCAAAGAGAGCCACAGGAAGTTGTCTGAACAGCCGGACTTTGCCTGAGACCTTGCCTTCTTGCTTGACTCCTGAACCCTGCTTTCCTGTGTTGCTCCTGAACCCTGCTTTCCTGACCCTTGCCCCTAGTCTCTGACTCTGACTCCAGCTCTGACCCACGGTTTGACTCCCAACTCTGATTCCTGCTCAACCACTAGACCTAGCCTATGTCTTGGCCCTAAGAAGTACAGAGAAGTGCAACAAAAATGACTACAGCCATAGAACAGCTTCCATATGAGACATGGGTGGTGGGTATCACAGGCTGGGGGAGGCTAAGCCTCCCCAAATAGCCCAATGTGGCCCCACCCATGCTCCATTCCCAGGTACCCTCCGGCTTCCCACTCTTCCCTCTACCTGGGACCAGGGTGGCCTATGGGTGGGACTTGGGGTGGCTGGGGCCAGTGCTCATGCCACCTGGTGCTCCGAGGCTCTGGCCGCAGTGCCTGCCCGGTGCTTTGGGGCTGGGGCCACGCCGCCCGCCCAGCACTCCAGTTCTGGTGGCTCGTGGGAGGAGAGACGGTGGCTGTGGGGGGGCCCTCTGGGCTCCAGTGGGAGAGGGGCCTCAGGCAGAAGGGGCGGGACCCAGGGCTAGCCTCTCCCAACGGACGGTTCACATGCCACCCATGATAGGAGGAGAAATTAAAAACAGTGGAACTTCTCAGCTTAGAAAAGAGATGACTAAGAGGGGATATGAATGACATGTAGAAAGTGAATAAGGAAATGTTATTTACTTCTTCACGTAACACAAGAACAGGGGTCACCCACTGAAATTAATAGGCAGCAGGTTTAAAATAAACATAAGGAAGTACTTCTTCACAAACGCAAAGTCAACCTGTGGAATCTGGTGCCAGAAGATGTTGTGAATGTCAAAAGTATAACTGGGTTCAAAACAGAATTAGATAAGTTCATGGAAGATAGGTCCATCAATGTCCATTAGCCAAGATGGTCAGGGATGTAACCTCATGCTCTGGGTTTCCTTAAACCTCTGACTGCTAGAAGCTGGGACTGGAAAACAGGGATGGATCACTTGATAATTGCCTTGTTCTGTTCATTCCCTTTGAAACATCTGGCACTGACCACTATTGGAAGACAGGATACTGGGTTAGATGGACAATTGGTCTGACCCAGTATGGCAGTTCTTATGAGACAATGTCACAAAAACAATGGTTGGTATTGTAAATCAGTCCTATTGTCCTTAGACTTCCCAGCACATATGGTCCTTGATCCAAAGGACTCCAAATTCATATTGGAAGAACAGAGGATGAGAGCTCAGTTCTAGTTAAAGGTATGTGTGTACACAGGATCACGTGTTACTATCTGTTTATGCGTGTTTATGTAAATTTGTGTGTGCAAACATCGGATTTTTCAAAAGCATCTCTGTAAATTTGCAATAGCAATGCTTTAATTTGCTTCATGTAAACATTATGCTCTTATATACACATTTACCTGCATATACGTTAGTTTTGTTCATCTGTAATCTGGTTAACATTGGGCCAATCCTGCTCCCAATGACACCCTTATAGATTCATAGATTCATAGATTCTAGGCCTGGAAGGGACCTCGAGAGGTCATCGAGTCCAGTCCCCTGCCCGCATGGCAGGACCAAATACTGTCTAGACCATCCCTGATAGACATTTATCTAACCTACTCTTAAATATCTCCAGAGATGGAGATTCCACAACCTCCCTAGGCAATTTATTCCAGTTTTTAACCACCCTGACAGTTAGGAACCTTTTCCTAATGTCCAACCTAGACCTCCCTTGCTGCAGTTTAAGCCCATTGCTTCTTGTTCTATCCTTAGAGGCTAAGGTGAACAAGTTTTCTCCCTCCTCCTTATGACACCCTTTTAGATACCTGAAAACTGCTATCATGTCCCCTCTCAGTCTTCTCTTTTCCAAACTAAACAAACCCAATTCTTTCAGCCTTCCTTCATAGGTCATGTTCTCAAGACCTTTAATCATTCTTGTTGCTCTTCTCTGGACCCTTTCCAATTTCTCCACATCTTTCTTGAAATGCGGTGCCCAGAACTGGACATAATACTCCAGCTGAGGCCTAACCAGAGCAGAGTAGAGCGGAAGAATGACTTCTCGTGTCTTGCTCACAACACACCTGTTAATACATCCCAGAATCATGTTTGCTTTTTCTGCAACAGCATCACACTGTTGACTCATATTTAGCTTGTGGTCCACTATAACCCCTAGATCCCTTTCTGCGTACTCCTTCCTAGACAGTCTCTTCCCATTCTGTATGTGTGAAACTGATTTTTTCTTCCTAAGTGGAGCACTTTGCATTTGTCTTTGTTAAACTTCATCCTGTTTAACTCACACCATTTCTCCAATTTGTCAGATCATTTTGAATTATGACCCTGTCCTCCAAAGCAGTTGCAATCCCTCCCAGTTTGGTATCATCCGCAAACTTAATAAGCGTACTTTCTATGCCAATATCTAAGTCGTTAATGAAGATATTGAACAGAGCCGGTCCCAAAACAGACCCCTGCGGAACCCCACTTGTTATGCCTTTCCAGCAGGATTGGGAACCATTAATAACAACTCTCTGAGTACGGTTATCCAGCCAGTTATGCACCCACCTTATAGTAGCCCCATCTAAATTGTATTTGCCTAGTTTATCGATAAGAATATCATGCGAGACCGTATCAAATGCCTTACTAAAGTCTAGGTATACCACATCCACAGCTTCTCCCTTATCCACAAGACTCGTTATCCTATCAAAGAAAGCTATCAGATTGGTTTGACATGATTTGTTCTTTACAAATCCATGCTGGCTGTTCCCTATCACCTTACCACTTTCCAAGTGTTTGCAGATGATTTCCTTAATTACTTGCTCCATTATCTTCCCTGGCACAGAAGTTAAACTAACTGGTCTGTAGTTTCCTGGGTTGTTTTTATTTCCCTTTTTATAGATGGGCACTATATTTGCCCTTTTCCAGTCTTCTGGAATCTCTCCCGTCTCCCATGATTTTCCAAAGATAATAGCTAGAGGCTCAGATACCTCCTCTATTAGCTCCTTGAGTATTCTAGGATGCATTTCATCAGGCCCTGGTGACTTGCAGGCATCTAACTTTTCTAAGTGATTTTTAACTTGTTCTTTTTTTATTTTATCTGCTAAACCTACCCCCTTCCCATTAGCATTCACTAGGTTAGGCATTCCTTCAGACTTCTCGGTGAAGACCGAAACAAAGAAGTCATTAAGCATCTCTGCCATTTCCAAGTTTCCTGTTACTGTTTCTTCCTCTTCACTGAGCAGTGGGCCTACCCTATCTTTGGTCTTCCTCTTGCTTCTAATGTATTGATAAAAAGTCTTCTTGTTTCCCTTTATTCCTGTAGCTAGTTTGAGCTCATTTTGTGTCTTTGCCTTTCTAATCTTGCCCCTGCATTCCTGTGTTGTTTGCCTATATTCATCCTTTGTAATCTGTCCTAGTTTCCATTTTTTATATGACTCCTTTTTATTTTTTAGATCATGCAAGATCTCGTGGTTAAGCCAAGGTGGTCTTTTGCCACATTTTCTATCTTTCCTAACCAGCGGAATAGCTTGCTTTTGGGCCCTTAATAGTGTCCCTTTGAAAAACTGCCAACTCTCCTCAGTTGTTTTTCCTCTCAGTCTTGATTCCCATGGGTCCTTACCTATCAGCTCTCCGAGCTTACCAAAATCTGCCTTCCTGAAATCCATTGTCTCTATTTTGCTGTTCTCCCTTCTACCCTTCCTTAGAATTGCAAACTCTATGATTTCATGATCACTTTCACCCAAGCTGCCTTCTACTTTCAAATTCTCAACGAGTTCCTCCCTATTTGTTAAAATCAAGTCTAGAACAGCTTCCCCCCTAGTAGCTTTTTCAACCTTCTGAAATAAAAAGTTGTCTGCAATGCAGTCCAAGAATTTGTTGGATAGTCTGTGCCCCGCTGTGTTATTTTCCCAACATATATCCGGATAGTTGAAGTCCCCCATCACCACCAAATCTTGGGCTTTGGATGATTTTGTTAGTTGTTTAAAAAAAGCCTCATCCACCTCTTCCACCTGGTTAGGTGGCCTGTAGTAGACTCCTAGCATGACATCACCCTTGTTTTTTACCCCTTTTAGCCTAACCCAGAGACTCTCAACACTTCCGTCTCCTATGTCCATCTCTACCTCAGTCCAAGTGTGTACATTTTTAATGTATAAGGCAACACCTCCTCCCTTTCCCCCCTGTCTATCCTTCCTGAGCAAGCTGTACCCATCCACACCAACATTCCAATCATGTGTATTATCCCACCAAGTTTCAGTGATGCCAACAATGTCATAGTTGTATTTCTTTATTAGCACTTCCAGTTCTTCCTGCTTATTACCCATACTTCTCGCATTTGTATATAGGCATCTAAGATACTGGTTTGATCTTTCCTCCCAGTTTTGTCCTGACCCTCCTTTCTCTCTGCCAATATAGCCCACACTCCCTCTCATTTCCGACCCATCTCCCAGGTCTCCATGTTCCCCACTTACCTGTGGGCTTTGCTCACCTGTCCCCGTCGAACCTAGTTTAAAGCCCTCCTCGCTAGGTTAGCCAGTCTGTGTCCAAAAAATTAATGGAGATATCCCATCTCCTAGAACTGGAAGGGACCTTGAAAGGTCATTGAGTCTAGCCCCCTGCCTTCACTAGCAGGACCAAGTACTGATTTTGCCCCAGATCCTTAAGTGGTCCCCTCAAGGATTGAACTCATAACCCTGGGGTTAGCAGGCCAATGCTCAAACCACTGAGCTATCCCTCTCCCCCTTGTACTACTATTGAAGTCAATGCATCAAAAAGACTTCTAAACAAGACCCTGATTTAGTGAGATGCTAAGTGTCCTAAGCTCCTATGGATGTCAATAAGAGCTCAGTTCAACTCCTTGCAGAAGGCATGTAACACTTTGCAAGATTGGGTCCCTAAGTAGTAGAAAATTGAACTATCATGTAGAAATTAGAGATCTCAACCAGAGCAAAAGCCACCCTGGATCTGCTACTTACTGATAGAGAGTAACTGAGCGAGAATAATAGGGAAACAGTACATGTGGCCAGAAGTATTGCTAGCCTATTGGGGATCTTAAGCAGGAATATTTTGCCCCCCACCACACACACACATATAACACATGCTAAAAAAGCCCTAAGAAATTGCTTAGTCTCCTTATGCCTAATCCCGGCTCTGCATGTGGTTGGCCATAAACTACTTTTATTTAGCATGTAAGAAATGGCTTCACAGGTTGTAGCCATAAAACAAAACAATATCACTTTTGGGTTGTGACATGGGAGATTTTAACCAAACACATGATTTTTGTCCTCAGAAAATTCAAGAAACTGAAAACTGGGGTTATACTGGAACCAGTCTAAGTAACTAAGTGTTAGCAAGTGAGTGCTATAATATATAGAAATGCAATGGGAATATATAACCTGATTTTGATTTTCTGGTTATGTAACTTTTCTTTAAAATTGGCAATTATTTTTAGGAGGAAATGTTTTAGTCTTCAGTTTTCCCCTCAACAAGAACATCATGCAACTTTCTTTTACAAAGCATACATCCCCTTTTTTTTAGCACTTCGTACATTTCTAAATTTTCCACTAGTGAATACACACTGAATGTGTTTCATGCTGATTAAAAAGTTTCCTTCCAAAGCAATTCTATGGAACTCAGAAGAAAATTCAAGGATTTTGGACATTAAGGTTAGAAATCAAAATGGCATTTAAGTCCCAAAACCATGGCTGGAAATCTAAAAATCTTTTCTGAGAAATCTCTAACCACTTACCTGTGCAGTGTTCATTAATCTATTTCTCTAGGTATTTATGACTCCCATCACTATAGTTGCTTCAGGCCACACAAGTATTTAAAATCAGAAATAACACCAGCAATCGTATTCTTCCTTCCTAGCCTGCAGGTGAAATAATTATTCGTTTATAGGGGTGTTTGCTTATTTGGGTGCAGTGGTGTGGGTGCATGAAGGACTTATTGAGGGGAAGCTAAGTCAAAGAAATGAATATTGCATTTAGTTCTGGAGTGGAGAGGTTTGTGGTCCTTTTGATCTCTTGTTGTGGAAGTAAGTTCTATAGTCCCTAGGTCAAGCTCCTTGCAAGCTTCCCTATTGCTCAGCCGTTTCATTGCTGGAACAGAACGTAGTTGTTGTGGGAAATCATAGTTGTGAAAATAGAGGTCAGTTTCTCAGGATAGGGCCAATCCCATAGACAGCTTTGAATATCAAGAGACTTGAACTGTACTATGTATTTACTGGGGATCCAATGCACAGAGTGAAGAATAGGGGTGAAGAGTTCTCTGTACTTGCATGTTTCAACCACTTGCAATGGGAAAACAGTTGCCATGGATGCCACTAAATGTATATAGATTGCTGGTTTCTATTTTCTTTTAACCTTTCAATAGTTTTGTGTATTATGTCTGGAGATGAAAATTCATCTCAGATTAAAATGAATGGTCTAGATGACAGATGAGATTCAGCCATTTGCAACTGTATATTTACTCTCAATAGTAGACCCTTGGGTAATATTTTAATTGCTCAACAGCATAGGCAACGACTTCCCCTCTGCCCAGTGAGTGCTTGACACCCCCCCGGCCCCACCCCTGCACCGCCTCTTCCCGCCCCTGCACTGCCCTCGCCCCACCCCCATTCTGCCCCTTCCCCGCCCCACCCTGCCTTTTCCCACCCCAGCCCTGCCCCCTTCCTGCCCCCATTCCACCCCCTTCCCGCCCCCATTCCACCCCCTTCCCCCAAGTCCTTGCCCCTGCCCTGCCTCTTCTCCTCTCCACCTCCTCCCCTGAGCGCGCCACGTCCCCGCTCCTCCCCCTCCCTCCCGGAATGTCCTAAGTGCTGCCAAACAGCTGTTAGGCAGTGGGGGGGCGGGAAACGCTGGGAGGGAGGGGGAGGAGCGGGGACATGGCATGCTCGGGGGAGGGAGAGAAGGAGGCGAGGAGCGGGGAGCTTGGCTGCCGGTGGGTGCGGAGTACCCGCTAATTTTTCCCTGTGGGTGCTCCAGCCTATGCTCAATAGTAAATCATGGCATCAGCAAAGAAATGCATATTTTGACTTGCTTGCTACTGAGTTAAACATATGCTGTGTACACTGTGTAACATATCTTATTAAGCAAATTACTTGGTATTTGTAACTGCATCATGCCACACATTCCCTCGTCTTGGAAGCAGACCTTCTAATCAAGTCAATGAACTTCAGAAATATTCTCAGATCACAAAAAGGCTTGTATACCTGGTGCCACAGTCCACACTAGCTGGGCTGTAAATTCTAATATGCACCTGCGTGTCGTGCCCTAACTGGGCTGTCTGAACCTGCTGGTGCGCACCAAAAGATCCCTAGTGCACATATATGTAGTCCCATTTCATACAGCACTACGTTAACACACACTAGGAAGCTTTTAGTGAGTGCCAGCAGGATCCATGTGCAGTAGTTAGTGCATGACATGCTGTTCACATTAGAATTCACATCCCTAGTGGTCTGTGGATTTAAGGCACCATGTAGACAAGCTGAAAGTGGTCTTGCAGAACGAGACAGATCTCAGAAAATGGCTTACAGGGTGGCGAAGTAGGGATTGTTTTCAGTCATGTGGAGAAACAATATGCAAACAGAGCATATTTCCATCCAACTGAAACAGAAATTACAGTGTCCTTTGGACCCTGGTTGGCTGGTTAGTGATGTCCACCCATACTCAGTGTGCACAGGTAGGACACAGCCACCACCAAAAGAAACAAGAAAATCCCTCTGCCCATTAAGTTAAATTGTTTTGTTTTGTTTTTTAAATGGGATCACTGTACCTGAGAATTATAGGTAGGGCCCTACCAAATTCTCGGCCATGAAAAAAGCATCACGGACCATGAAACCTGGTCTTTTGTGTGCTTTTACCCTATACTATACAGATTTCACAGGGGAGACCAGCATTTCGCAAATTTGGGGTCCTGACTCAAAAGGGAGTTGCAGGGGGGTCACGAGGTTATTTTAGGAGGATCATGTTATTGCCACCCTTACTTCTGTGTTTGCCTTCAGAGCTGGGTGGCCAGAGAGCGGCAGCTGTTGGTCGGGCACCCAGCTCTGAAGGCAGCGCCTCGCCAGCAGCAGCGCAGAAGTAAGGGTGGCAATACCAGACCATGCACCCTTACTTCTGCGCTGCTGCCTTCAGAGCTGGGTGGCTGGAGAGTGGCAGCTGCTGACTAAGGGCCCAGCTCTGCAGACAGCAGCACAGAAGTAAGGGTGGCAATACCATACCCTGCCATCCTTCCTTCTGTACTGCTGCTGGCGGCGGCTCTGCCTTCAGAGCTGGGCTCCTGGTCAGTAGTAGCCATTCTCCAGCTGTCCAGCTCTGAAGGCAGCAGCACAGAAATAAGGGTAGCAGTATAACAACCCCCGTACAATAACCTTGCGATGCCCCCCCCCCCACACACACAACTCCTTTTTGGGTCAGGACCCCTACAATTACAACACTGTGAAATTTCAGATTTAAATAGCTGAAATCATGAAATTTATTATTTAAAAAATCCTATGACCGTGAAATTGACCAAAATGGACCGTGAATTTGGTAGGGCCCTAATTATAGGGCTTCTCTCCAGCTAATCCTCTCCATCTCCCACAACAAAGTTTAAAAGGGGAAGGGAGAAGAAGGGAGAAGGATGGAAGGCCAGAAGTTGGGGCAAGTAGCAATTTAAGATGCTCTCTTCCTCTATGAGTCCAGCTGCACTTTGGCCAATCAGACTCACTGTCTAATGTAACTTGACTCCTAACTTAGGTTTTTCAACAGAAAATGAGAATTGAAATTGACAAACTTATTGCTTAAGTAGTGTGTAGGGGAGAGGGATGAGCAGGAGATGGAGTCCAAATAGTACAGGTTTTTGAAAGTTAATATAACAATTCTGGATAGCAGAGAAAAAGGTAAACTATAATCTCCCTCCACTCCCTTATCCCTCCACTATCAACCATATTTTTTAGTGGGATACCATGTTGCATAGCCCTCCAAACTGAAGTTTAAAAGGTTTAAGAAAAATAAATGTAAAATTAACAAACCATACTGTAGTAGTAATAAGCCATTCCAGCATGCCCATTAGTAGGCGATAGGTGCACTTCTCAGTTAGCTTAAGGCAGTTAACTCTCTTCCTTTTGCCTCACAGTACACCTGAGCTGTGCGCTAACTAATGCATACCCTGTTGTGGCTTATTGCTATAATAGAGCTGTCCCCAAAATAACTATCCTCAGCTAATCAAAACCACTATTAGAGAAGAAGCACACTGATTTAAGACCTCCAGTAATAGCAGAAATGGCAGATATCCCGAGGCACTGACAGGACAATGTCACCAGCTGAGACACACTGATTAACACGCCTGCTCCAGCTGGCTTCCTATGAAGGTCACATTCCCGCTGAGGAATAGAAGGGATGTTTTAGAGGACGCTTGCAAGCCTTGTACAGATTACAAGGCAGGTGCTGCTGCTCCTTAGAAATGGAGGTATCTCACTTCCATTGTCTGCATATATACTTATTGGAACTGAGATGAAATTGCATCACGTTATAAAATAGTGGTGACTTTCTTTTGGCAGCATTTTTTATTTACTTTTTGGGGAGGGGATAAAAGGTGGGTTTAACTTAAAGAGTGGAAGTTGTGGTTTGGAACATCAGGGGAGCACTTGGGTCAGGAGCAGTGGCAACTGACGACCTAAATAAGTGGTAAGTCTCTAAGAGCCAGGAACCCCTTCACACAGTACTTTCTCTCTCCTTCTCCCCACTTTTCCCATCCTCCTCCCATTCAGATTTCTGCAGCAAGAAACCTGCCTACATGAGAGTTTTCATGGAGGTGACTGAGGTGCACTAAAGATAGTTTTGCTAGGTATGTAAGATCTTGTCTTCACTATCAAAAACATCTGTGTTCTTAACTTGAGTTTCTTAACTGACCAGCAACAACTATTTTTGGTTGTGAAGACAAGGCCAGTGGGAAAGAAAAGATTTCTGCTCATCCATTTCCTACCTCAGCCAGCCACTGATGGTCATCCAGGGTAACATTTTCAGATGCACCTAAATGACTTAGGATCCCATATCCAAATTTCAAGAGACTTTGGGGCAGATTTTCAAAGGTATTTGGGTTCCTAAAGCTGCAGATAAGCACCTAGTGAGGTTTTCAAAAGCATTGAGTGGGAGTAGGCACCTAACTCCCTCTTACAGGATCCTGCCCCAGAGTGAGCCACACATGCACAGGTGTGACTTACCGGCCAGCACCCTTTTGTGTCTTAGGGCAGGATTGTGGGGCCTTCCCCTTGGTTGCCTCCATCTGGGTCTTCCATGACCTACCTCTCCAGCCAGGTCACTTAAAAGTTCAATTTCCTTCCAAGCTATTGAAGTCCAGTTGACCCCAAGCTGGCTTCTCCCAGCTGGTCTCTTCAAAGTCCCTCTGGCCAGCTCTCCCCTGGGCTGGCAGCAAAGTTCTTCCAAATCAAACAGAACTGCACTCTTCTTTCACAGAGCAGCAGGTCCCAGAGCTTAGCCCGTGGCCCCTCAGGAGAACTCCAAAACTGCAAACAAAATTAAGCACTAACCAAACATCTTCCACTCAGCCTTGGGTTTGAGATCTCATCTCCCATGGGCTCCCCTTCAGCTCCCTGTTCCACTTGGGGAACACTGGCCCAAGAACTGCGTCCTTGGAGTTTGGCCCCGTGTTTAGGGGGACCCACCACCTGAGTTATCTCCACTCATGTGACTCAGCTCTCCGGCAACAACCCAGCTCAACTACTTAGCTTCCTCCCTTTCTAAATCCTACACCAGCACAGGTATTGTGGGGCATTGTAGTGAGGCGGCCTGGCTCCCAGCTGCCCCAGAGAGGGACGAGCCTCTCTGGATGCCAAAGTGGGCGGAGCCACTGGAGCCTGCGCCCGCCTCCCAAAGGTCAAAGCGCAGGACCGGAAGTATAAAAGCGGCATCCCAGGGCTCAGAAGCTGCCTGGCTGCTGGAAAAGCCAGATGCTGGGGGGCCTAGCTTCTGCTGGGGAGACTTCTGCAGCCTGTGACCGACCTGAGGACTGGCCATACCAGTCAAGGCCTGAGGACGACCAGATCCCGGAGAAGCTGTTAAGCCTACCGGAGAGAAGCGACCCAGAGGAGCTGCCAAGCCTACTGCTCACCGAGTACCCTGAGGAGCCCATGGTGCTTGATTCCGTGGAGGACACCGACCAGACGCAGGTACTGCTGGAGGGGGAGGTAGGAAGTAGCCCGGGGGTAGCCAACCCTAGTCTGGCTGCGGCACACCCAGAGCCGATGTCAGTGTGTTGCAGCCAGGATCCCCACTGACACAGCAGCAGGCTGCTTGCCGCTGTTAGGGCCCTGGGCTGGGATGCAGTGGAGTGGGCGGGCCTGCGTCCCCCCTAACACCCCACTCACGGGTGGCAGTCTCCCCCTCGCCCCAGATGCCAGAACTGGGAGTCTGGGCTTGTTCCTGAACTATTTGCTCAGCCCCTGCCTGAGGGTCTGAGCCCCTGTTTGTTTGCTGCCCTGCCCTGACCCAGAGCCTGGGGCCTGATATTGAACTATTTGCTCAGCCCCCTGCCTGGGGCCTGAGCTCTAGACCAGGGGTCAGCAACCTTTCAGAAGTGGTGTGCCGAGTCTTCATTTATTCACTCTAATTTAAGGTTTTGCATGCCAGTAATACATTTTAATGTTTTTAGAAGGTCTCTGTCTATAAGTCTATAATATATAACTAAACTATTATTGTATGTAAAGTAAATAAGGTTTTTAAAATGTTTAAGAAACTTCATTTAAATTTAAATTAAAATGCAGAGCCCCCTGGACCGATGGGCAGGACCCAGGTAGTGTGAGTGCCACTGAAAATCAGCTCGCGTGCCGCCTTCAGCACGCGTGCCATAGGTTGCCTACCCCTGCTCTAGACTGTTTGTTTACTGCCCTGCCCTGACCCAGGGCCCGGGCTTGTTCTGGAACTATTTGCTCAGCCCCTACCTGAGGGCCTGAGCCCTTGACTGTTTCCTGCCTCACCCGTCTAGTTCCCTGACTCAGCAGACCTCAGTAGTGAGGCGGCCTGGCTCCCAGCCGCCCCAGAGAGGGGTGACCCTAACAAACCCCTTTACAGGCATGGCTAATTAAACAGAGCTGGATAGCTCCAGGCCTCTTGCCCTTAAAAGGTCAGGCCACCCTATTACACTCCTGGTGAAATCTGTAGGAATCAGTTACTTGGGCACTTTTGAAAAACACACTAGACACCTATTTCCATCTTTAGCTGACCAAAAACCTTTGAAAATCTGTCCCTTGGTTACTTAAGTCCCATTGACTTTCAATGAGACTAAGGCTAGGTCTACACTACAGCGGGGGTCCGACCTAAGATACGCAACTTCAGCTACGTGAATACCGTAGCTGAAGTTGCGTATTTTAGGTCGGCTTACCTAGCGGTGAGGACGCGGGAAAGTCGACCGCTGCCGCGCTGCTGCCGCCGACTCCGCTGCCGCCTCCTGCCGAGGTGGATTTCCGGAGTCGACGGCAGAGCGATCAGGGATCGATTTTACCGCGTCTTCACTAGATGCGGTAAGCCGATCCCCGATAAACCGATTGCTACCCGCCGGATCGGCGGGTAGCGAAGACAAAGCCTAAGGCTCCTAAAGGCTTAAGTCACTTAGGTTCCTAAGACAGGTGCTTTGGAAAATTTTATCCCTAGTGCCCTTCCCTGCCTCTGTCACCTTTAAAATTACTGAACATTGAGTGTCCAATAAAAATGAGTATGTAAATGAAGTTATCATCATAATTCTGCTTTTTATATATATATATATAGATAGATATAGATAGATAGATATAATTATTTTTGTCTGGTTGGCTAACCAGCTAATTTTCTTTCACTAATGTCACAGAGTGGGAACTTTCACTGGTGAAAAGTTTGACTCTTAATGTGCTAAACTAATGTCTTAACTAGAAAACTGCTTTGGTTTTTGTTTGTTTTGTTCAATATTCGGGGTAAGGTTTTCAAAAGTGCTCAGTATCAGCTGATTTCTGCTCCCATTCAAGTTGAATAAAACTCCCATCAATTCACTGGGAGGGGAGTTAGGCCATTGTTAAGCACACTTGAAAATCACATGCTCAAGTGTTAAATTAAAAAAAAAGAAAACTAATATATTAACCAAAGGGAGCCCCAATTTGAGCACTAGGTACATTTCCCTCATTCAGATTGTTAAATCTGTCCATTGCATAGACTCATAGAAATAAGAGCTGGTAAAAAAGAAAAAGAAAAAATTAGATCACCTAGACCATTGGCCAGGAAACAGTGGCAGATTGCTCTATACAATATATTTTCTACTACTTTGTACACTGTTGTTTTTTAGTGTCTCCAGGGATAGGACTTCCCTACGTTTGGGTTTATGACCTCGACAAAGCACCTCCTGAGGGACAGCATGATCTAGCTGACTAAGCATGGGACTGGAGACAAGAACTCATGAGTTGTGATTCTAGGTCTCCCACTGACATGCTGTCTTTACCTGACCATAAAACAGGAATACTTATCTGCCTACTTCGCAGGGGGGTTGTGAGGATTAAATAGATAATATCTGTAGAGTTCTTTGAAGACAGCAAGCGCTGAATGTTACTGCATGAACAACATGCCTTCAGAAAACCATTCAATACCCTCTATATGTAATTTCAACATAAAGTGCTGCTGCTTAATGTCATTGTGCAAACATCAGAATGGAGATTTACTGAACATTAATGATACAGCTGAATTACTTTTTTACAACAAAAATGGTGAGTAATGTGCTTAGACTAAAGCCCAGAAGAGTAAAAGTTTCTATTTATTTATATGAATATAAAAGAAACAAACTTTGACTGCTGAGGTATTGTTTTCGAAGCCTTGTGTACTGAAATAGAACCACACTTTAGTTACCATTAAAAAGACAAATAGAGAAGATTTTAGTTAATTTTTTAAATTAAAACTCTGGGGCATTTCAGCTCCCCACCTCTTCAAAAAAATAAAAAGGGAATACAGTATGAATGCTGGCAAAAATCTGAATTGAAAATATATGCTTCTTTGATATCACACAAAAAATATGGTAAATGCAATAATAAGGAAGTAGGGACTGCTAATAAAGATGACCATGTCTATATTGTAGGTAACTGATTCAATTATGACCTAAGTCAGTAGTGATAAAAGGCTATTTAGGGGAGGAGGATGTAAAATAAAATGAATTAATGGTCTCATTCCAGTTCCTAGCAGATGAGTTCAAGTCACAAAATCTAGCAATACAATTGGCATGGGTTGGCAGTCTCAGCAGAAAAGCTAATGACTGAAGCTGTCTGGAAAAACAACTATCCTTTTTACTAGTATCCTGTGACTAGACAAGCCTTTATTCCATTGTTGCTCCCAGCAAAGCAGTTTCCCCTTTGGTAGCTATGGCGAGAGCACTGGTAGACCAGCTGCTGGTGTTTTAATCACTATCATGTAACTGTGCTCAAGGCTGGTCTAGGAGAAATGGTGATGAAAACACCAAAGTCTGCTGGCAACCTTTTTACTCTGGCGCTACCACAGGGGAGCTGCACCAGTGGCAGCAATGGTAGGAAATTGTACAAAAAAGAAGCTAGTGTAAAAGACATCTTAGAGACAGTTCCTCTAGTTCAGGGTTGAGGCACAAGGGTGAGGCAGTTTGGGGAAACTTTCATTGTCACTTCCCTTGTTCAGTATCTGGTACTAAGGACGGCTCCATTCAAGAATAGCTAGTTGGTATTTTCACACCAATTGGCCTCAGTACATGTGTCTTTTGATGGGAGGTGTTCTTAGAGTCAGCTCAGACTCTGGGGCAACCTACATGTCTGCACAAATGCCAAAAGCAACTTGAAAAACCTGTGTTCATTGCAGTGCTGCAATAGAACTTCTATAGAGAAGGGATGTCTTCTTCCACTCACCCCAAAGTGTCATAGACAGGACTGCCATGGAAGTGGGGAAAAGAGCTAAAGGTGGGCCAGACGCATAGCCAGTAGGACTGTGCTCTGCAAGATCCCACAGGCCAAGGCCCCATTTAAAGATGTCTGCTTATTGTGGTTTGGGAGTGGAACAGAGAAGACAGTGGGCCACACCCACTACTCCTTATGGCCATCCATAACTACTGTTAATGTCCATGTGCTTGATTACATTAAAGGGTTGTACTGCTGGGACTGAAGACTCCATCTATCATCCCTACAACCTTTTTCACATACAGCTAAGTCTTTAGATGCAAGCTTTGCTTTGTTCCCAAGGAGTGGCCCTAAGACATTATTAGAATAATTTAAATTCTCAACTACCACATTGTATGGGGATTTATTTGCACTGTATTTCCTTTGCTTAGAATATAAAACTGTGACTGGTTACCTCAAAATAGACTCACTTGATCTTATAATACTGACAGCATAGGACAAGGAAGACCTATTTTGAATGGATGAAAACAGAAAATTCTCATCCAATTTCCAATAAACATACACAAAAATACTAAAGAGTGAATTGGTATAACAACATTGTTTGTTTTCTTTGCAGCTTTTGAAGACAACTGGATGCTCACATTGTACAGTTAATTACCGAAATGCAAATCAAAACATGTAACAATGTTTGCTTAAACAGAAAAATATTTGGAAGGCACATTACAGTGCCTTGAGAGAAACAAAATAAACAATCACAGATTAGCTCATTTATTTATCATTTTATCAGTGTAGTATCACCTTCATTGTTTTCAGGATTCAATTCTTTCTGCTGACTATGTTAGCATATTTACTGCTAAAGTACCGGACAGTCTCTACTTAAAAACCTCTAAGGAAGGAGATTCCATCACCTCCCTAGGTAACCCATTCCAGTGCTTCACCACCCTCCTAGTGAAAAAGTTTTTCCTAATATCCAATCTAAACCTCCCCCACTGCAACTTGAGACCATTACTCCTTGTTCTGTCATCTGGTACCACTGAGAACAGTCTAGATCCATCCTCTTTAGAACCCCCTTTCAGGTAGTTGAAAGTAGCTATCAAATCGCCCCTCATTCTTCTCTTCTGCAGACTAAACAATTCCAGTTCCCTCAGCCTCTCCTCATAACTCATGTGCTCCAGCCCCCTAATCATTTTTGTTGCCCTCTGCTGGACTCTTTCCAATTTTTCCACATCCTTCTTGTAGTGTGGGGCCCAAAGCTGGACACAGTACTCCAGATGAGGCCTCACCAATGCCGAATAGAGGGGAATGACCACATCCCTCGATCTGCTGGCAGTGCCCCTACTTATACAGCCCAAAATGCCGTTAGCCTTCTTGGCAGTAAGGGCACACTGTTGACTCATATCCAGCTTCTCATCCACCGTAACCCCTAGGTCCTTTTCTGCAGAACTGCTGCCTAGCCACTCGGTCCCTAGTCTGTAACAGTGAATGGGATTCTTCCGTCCTAAGTGCATTTATTTACACCTGCTGTAGGACTCATGAATGAAATTGTTTACTTTATTAATGTAACTTCATAAGTAACGTTTTATGAATGAAACAATATTCATTCATAAAACCGGTTACCCCAATAACTGGCTAATTAACAGTTAAGATGCTTGTTAAGAGCCATAGCTGTTCAGTCAGCTGCCTTTGTAAGTTTCACTATCAATCCAATTCCTGCTTAAATCACTGAGATTTGCACTGTTTCAGTATTGTAATTTCTGTTCACCATTTATTACACTTGCCTACAGTGTAACTTCTGTTCACTGTTTGCCATCCATTATACTTGTCTATATTGTAACTTCTGTTCACTGTTTGCCATATTGTAATTCAAACCCCATTTTAAAACGCTTACTCCATTTTGTAAGGGCTTGCTGCAACCTTCATTTTTGCAAACCCTGCTGTAATCTTATTAGTTTAGTTTAGATGTGTGAATGAGGTATGTATGGATGATGGAATCAACCTCCAGCCCCAGCCTGTCCTGATTAAATAGAGTTCAAACACCAACGGCTGAAGATGCAGACAAGAGCCCTAACAAAGTAAGAAGAATCCACCCTAAAAAGAAAAGGTACAATAGAAGGAAGATCAAAGTCCGGTCCCAGGCTGAAAGTCATGTCTGCAATTGATGGGTGATCAATCACCAAACCCAGAGGCAGCGTGACACAGCAAGACCTATAGACTCTGGATTCAAACTAAAGCCTACAAAAAGGATGGGTGAGATGGAAAACTTTGGAGGAGGGTAACATTCTGCTGCCAACATGGAAGGGCATGGGTGCATGCCCAACAGAGATCCAGCTCGTCCTTGTGCCCGGCTTTCCTGGCCAGTTAGCGGCCACAAGCTACGAACCCAAGCTGCAAACTCAAGCAGGACTGGTAACTATGCAGCAGCTGCAGAACATCTGATGGATGTGTGTGTGTGTGTGTAGGTATTAGGTATAATGTGTGTGTGTGTGTGTGTGTGTGTGTGTGTGTGTATAAGGATTAAGATATTAGTTATTGGTCATAAATCAAATTGTTATCATAATAAATGTGGCATCTTTATCTTGTCCCCTTTAATAAGATCCTGCTAGTTTTTATTGGTAAACACTGCTCCTGTATTTTCCACTCCATACATCTGATAAAGTGGGTTCTAGCCCATGAAAGCTTATGCCCAAATAAATTTGTTAGTCTCTAAGGTGCCACAAGGACTCCTCGTTGTTTTTCCATTATAAAGTTTACTCTAATCAGGTTGAGCCACATAGTCCTTTGTGGTTCATCCATGCCACTAGCATTGCTATTTCAGCCAGTGGGTAGATATAAGACTACAGCATGCCCGGTCTCCTACATACTTCACCCTCACCTTTCCCCAGATCATCTATGTCCTGAGGGGCCTGCAGCTCACTCTTCTGTTCCCTCCTGCCATGCTGAGGCTGGGGTGTCTGACTTTGGAGCAATAAGGCCAACAACCAGTCCTTGGAAGACTCCACTAGAAACACACCCCTTCAATGAGGATTCCCCATTTACAATTACATTTTGAGGCCTATCAGTTAGCCAGTTTTTAATCCATTCATGTGTACCATATTCATTTAATATCATTCTAGTTTTTTAATCCAAATGTCATGCAGTACCAAGTCAAATGCCTTACAGAAGTCTAAGTTTACTACATGAACACTTTATCAACCAAACTTGTAATCTCATCAAAAAAAGCTATCAGGTTAGCTTGACAAGATCTATTTTCCATAAATCTGTGTTGATTGGCATTATATTATTTTTTTAAAATTATTTATTAATCAAGTCCCATATCAGTCGCTACATTATCTTGCCTGGGAGGATCGATGTCAGATTGACAGGCCCATGTAACAGGGCCTCCTCAGTCCTGCTTCTGTCTCAGTTGACAAACCATGCAGAGACCCTTGTGCTGGTTGAACACCCTGTGCAGTTTATTTCTAATTGAGTCCCACCACCTTCACAGCATACCTAGCAACTTTACAAGCCTGAGCACACTCTCTCACTGCCTGCTTTCCCCTTTTCACTGCCTTCCTGTGCCTATTTGTGGGCTCTGGCTAATGGCTTAATTAGCCTTTCTGCCCACCCACAAATTAGGCACAGGTCTGCCTCCTCAGCTCCAATCAGGCATAGCAGATTGGAGCTGCTGTAAACAGAGGGCTGACTCAGGGTTTCCTACCTAGCACTCTGTCACAGCCCATAATTGCCCAAGTTATCCCATTACACTTTTAAAATATTGGCACATTAGGTTTCTTCCAGTATTCCAAACCTTATTGAAAATCAATATTAACAGTCCAGTGATTTCCTCAACTAGCTCTTGTTAACATAGTCTTGGATGCAAGTTATCAGGACCTCCTCTTTTAAAAATGTCTAACTTTAGTAACTACTGTTTTACATTCTCCCAAGATACTATCGGACTGGAAAGAGTCATTATCATATGATCCGATTGCATTGCATTGCACTCCCCTCAGAACAGAAATATTTATTGAAATTCTCCCTTTACTGCATTATTACTGATAATTCTACCATTTCCATCCAGTAGTGGACCAATACCATTGTTAGGACTCTTTGTGTTCTAATATACTTATTCCTAATATACAAAAAACCTCCTCCTTATTGTCCTTAATTTTGCTGGCCATAGATTTCAAATTGGGTTCCTTTGCTTCCCTTATCAATTTCTACAATTCCTAGCTTCTGATTTATATTTGTTACTATTGACTTCCCCTTTCTTTCATTTGTTTTATGTTATTTGTAGCTGTTTTTACTTCCCCTATAAACCAGGTTGGCTTTTTAACCAGCATGGCCTTCTTCCTCAATCTTGTGCGATTGCGGCTTTCTGCATCTAGTAAAATGTTCTTAAATGATTTCCAATTATCATTCACATTTTTTCCAATTAAATTCTTCCTCATAGCTGATTTGGCTTATAGATGTTTTCAGCTTTGTGAAATTGGTCTTTTAAAGCACCAAATATCAATATTACTTTATTAGATTTTATTCTGTTTGCATATAATAAATGTGATCAAGTTCCTAAGCTACAACTAATTTTTAGTTCTGTGATCAGTTCTTCTTTAACTATCAAGATGAAGTCTCATATAGAATTCCACCATGTTTGAAGCGACACTTTTTGAGTTAGGAAATTGTCATCTATATATTTAGAAATTGTAAGGATGTTTTAATATTTGCAGCATGAGATCTCCAGCATGTGTAACTCAAATTGAAGTCCCCCAGGGCTTTTTTCCCTACACCTTAGAGATGCTTAAGGAACTGTTCCCTAGTGTGATTTGGTGGTCTATAACAGACACCAGCTCACATGCACCGACTTTCTAATGTGCTAGGGGGTGCTCGACGCCCAGCTCTGCCCCAGCCTCACTTCAGCCCTTCCTCCAAGGCCATGCCCCCTGCTCCACCTCTGCCCCGCAGCATGTCACGGCCTCACTCCTCCCACTCCCTCCCAAAGCCTCGAAATAGCTGATTGTGGTGGGCGGGAGGGTGTGGGGAGAGAGGGGGAGGCGCTGATCAGCGGGGCCTGCCGCTGGGCAGCAAACACTGGGGGGGAGGGAGGGAGTTGATGGGGGGGCTGCTGGTGGGTGCTCAGTACCCAGTATTTTTTCTCTGTGGGTGCCCCAGCCCTGGAGCACGCATGGAGTCGGTACCTATGCACCAGCTAATACCTCATCTTGTGCTTTATCTATTAGAACAGTGATCCATAAATATTCAAGATCATGTTCTTCCAAATTGTCGGTGACTTGGAAACAGATAATTCCACTTTTGACAGAGTGCCACTCCCCCCTCCTCTTTTGCCACTCAATCCTCACAAAATAGGTTATATAACCATTGATTTTAACATTCTAATCATGAAAATCATCCCAGCAGGTTTCAGTAATACCAACTAGATTAAATTTATACTAATAAATGAGCAATTTCCAATTCCTCTTCTTTGTTATCCAGGCTCCTAGCATTGGTGTACAGGCACAATTAAAATTTTTCTTCTCTTCATGTCCTTTGGTTCCTTGATTAGATTTTGTTCTCAAAATTTCAATTTTGTGCTAAATGAGTGCTCATATCTTCCCTCTTTTTACCTTCCCTCTTAGTTATTTTAATGCCCTCTAGTCCACCTCTCCCCAAGGAAATTGCTCCCCTTCTACTGAGAAGGAGGCTATCCAAACTATACAGTCACACCCCCCCCCCCCCCATACAAGGTAGAAACCCAAACCCTACATCATTTACCTAGCCAGTGGGTCACTTCCAGAATCTTCTGCCTTCCTTCCTTCACTCACAGGACAGGAAGGATCTCCAGGATGATAGCTTGGACACAATACTGGGTTTACAACGGTGCCACACTCAGAAGGGGCCCCAGCGCCTGGACTGTGACCCTGCCCTGATGCTCTGCCTGTGCTCTGCCCCAAGGCCCTACCCCCCCCACTCAGCTTATTCTCCCCAACGCCTTGTCAGCCACTCCTCTCTGCCTCCTTCCCCGTTTCTCCCACTTACTCCTCTCCACCCCTTGCCACCCATGTGAGTGGCAGGCGGGGTCTCGGGGGGGGGAGGGGCTTGGGGCAGAGCACAGGTGGAGTGGGGGGCAGGGCCATGGTCCAGAAAGCGGGGCCACAAAAGATTCTGCTTCAGCATGCTTCCGAGACCCCTGAAGTCATCCATGCATATAAGACATAATTTAACAGTGAGAGTAATTAACTATTGGAACAACCTACCAAGGGTTGTGGTAGATTCTCCATCACTGACAATTTTAAAATCAAGATTGGATGTTTTTTTTAAAGATCTGCTCTACGAATTATTTTGGGGGAAGTTCCATAGCCTGGGTTACACAGGAGGTCAGACTAGATGATCCCAATAGTCCTTTCTGGCCTTGGAATCTGTGAATCTATAAATACAGTGAATCAGTGGCAGCGTTGGAAGTTAAACCCAGGGATCCTGACTCTCAAAAGTAATAATTAATAGGTGTTCTATAGCTTTAACATTTTCAGGCTAAGATCCTCTTTGTTCAACTTTCCTTGAACAATTAAAATGTGTCACACTATTATTAATGAACACAGGAGGTTTGCAGTAAGAAATATTCTCCTGAAAGGATACAGTCCTTGCAGACAATGCTACCGAAAGAACTGCAGCTATGCAGCATAATGTTTGTTTTAAGTGGAGGTGAACTGGTATCATACCTTAAAAAAAAAAAAAAAAAAAAAAAAAAAAAAAAAAAAAAATCTTTCAGAATGATAAGAAAAGAAACCTTTATTAAGATGATGATGCATCATCTGATTAATAAAGAAATTAAAAGCACTTTCAACAATAGCACCAATTTTTATATTATTGCATGTGATATATTAAATAAATAAGTGCATGAATCTGCGGGACACAAGTTAATTTTTGTAACAAAAGCACATTCTTTTTTGCTTTCAGCTTTCCCTGGCAATAACATATTTTGCAGTATCTCATCTCCCATGTAGTCAATACTGAAAAACAAAAGAAAATACCTAGCACTTAGCTTGGAAAGCATTGACTCTAAAACTAGATTGCATGCTATAGTCTAAAGCAACTAAACATGTAAACAGAATAAATATAAATGTCTTGCAGAAAACAGAAGTAGAAATTAACCTAAGCAGGATTTGGTGTACTGACACAGGCTAGGAACATGGTATGTCCAAAGAGAAAGAGAGAATAGCCATTTATGTCTTACAAAGGAATTATAACTAAGGCTCTGTGTTTGTCATGGAGGTCACGGATTCCGTGACTTTCCATGACTTCTGCAGCTGCTGGTGTGCCTGGTCCGGGGGCCACCTGAGCAACTCGGGCAACCCCTGAGCCAGTCGCACTGACTGCTCCTGGGGCAGTCTTGCCCCATCCCCCAACAGCAGGAATTGGGGGAGGGGCGCTCAGGGCTGGGGTGCAGGGGCAGTGCTTACTTAGGGCAGGCTCCCTGGAAGGGCTACCGGAACTCCCCTCCCTCAGCTCCTACCTTCATGTGCTGCCTCTGCCAGCAGGCATTGCCCCCGCAGCTCCCATTGGCTGCAGTTCCCAGCCAATGGGAGCTGCAGAATCGGGGTTTGGGGTGGAGCAGAGGCAGCACATGGAGCTCAGGAGCTGGGTATAGAGCCTGCCCCAGCTCCGCCAACCCTCCCCCCGAGCACCTGCAAAGAATCAAATGACTGGAAGCTGAAGCTAGATAAATTCAGACTGGGACTAAGGTATAAATTTGACAGTGAGAGTAATTAACCACTTGAACAATTTACCAAGGATCGTGGTGGATTCTTCATCACTGACCATTTTTAAATGAAGATCAGATGTTTTTCTAAAAGACTTGCTCTAAGAATTATTTTTGGGAATGACCTGTGTCATAGAGGAGGCCAGCCTAGATGATTGCAATGGTCCCTTCTGGTCTTGGAATCTCTGACAGTGAGATGAACTCAGCACTGACTATTTTGATGCCACAGGGGAAGTATGATAGATCCCATGAGCTCAGACTGCCCAAAGAAGGCAAGGAAGCACGGGTTTGGGATGCATTCTGTTGAGCAGCTTTGATACTGAGGCATTTGGCTCCAAAGGATTTTTTCCTCGTGGAGGTTGTCTTGGTAGCAAGAGAAGTAAAAGTGCATAATGCTTCAGCACAACTGTCTCAGCATTGTTTGGTTATTTGCTCTGAGTGCTCTTTTGTCAGGTGTCCTAGAGTTCCACCTTGTTTTCAGTTTCTATAGTGGACTGCTAAGAGGTAAAGATTAATGTCCCCCCAGCTTTCCATGAGAGGAGTAAGTCAACAAGGCTGTTTTGTTCACCACAGCTCTTGAAGCCATCTAGCTTTCAGCATTCTCTAGAAAAGCAAACTACTCAAATATAAAGGTGTTGATAAGCTGGACCATGGATGATTATAGTGCCACTGACAAGCTACATGAGCAGACGCACACAGACAGAATAGTGTAGTGGAACAAAATGCACTCCAAATCCATCACCTACTGCACATATAGCAATAGAGAAATTTTTACTGCCTGGCCCTCAGCTGCAAAATCATACCTGGTAGAGCTATTCTATATAATGAACCAGCTTATCAACTTTTTCTAGACTCACTGAATTCATACATTTAAGAGATTAGAACATTGAACTTTCAGTGAGTATATCCTACTGCTTTGAGACCGTTTACCAAAAAATGACTTTAAACTAACTCTAAGGTTTGACTGTGACTGCTTTCAACTAAGCTGTTTGAATCTTCCTGAAGGCTTTCTTTCATTGGTCATGTGGAAGTAGGATTTAAAAGAACATTGTTATATGTAAAAAAAGCATACAACTGTGTGCCCTCATAACCAAGATATTCACAGCTCCGGACCTGTCCACATTATAAGCATCGTGTCAAAAGAAAAGGGCTTCAAATTTCCTCATAACAAACAAGTCCATTAACCAGATACTATACTATACGTAAGCTGGCAAAAATCATTGCAGTGCTTCTTCACCATAGTATTAAAGTTTTTAATGTTTTCACCCCTCAGCTCAGAGTTCATTTATCCCCTAAATAGGTCAAACTTAACTAGGTCATCAGGTGTTAATATGTAAGATTAAGGTTTCTTGGATCCCAAAAGAGATGGTATATGCATGAAGCAGCCTACTGAGGAGCAATCATGCTGGCCAGCAAAATAATAAAACATTGGCGATTTCAAATTATATCTTAAAATTTTGCTACTGCTTACTGTAGACTTCTGAGATGAATTCAAATGAAAAAATGAGAATTGCAGTGCATATTTCAAATACTATCAAGCAGATACTATTATGCTGCTAATGACATAACGAAGAAAAGCATTTTTAATAACCCAGGAAGTGGCAATAGTTATGCTACTCTTGAGAGATTTGCTAGAGGTTTTTTCTTTTTCATGAAAACTCAAAGTATGAGCAGCTAAACACTTAGCTTGGCTACCCCCACCCCCATTATTTTAACCCTGTAATGTATATTACATGGATTACTGCAAAGATATGCATTTATAAAATGTCTTAATTCTAAACACTGAAAAATTTACTAGACAAATCAATTCTGCACCTATTTTCTGTCACCTAAAAATCTGCAACTAAGACTTGGATCACAAAGGTTTGCATGTCTTCTCTAAAGGAAGATTTTTTTGGTCTCTGATTCCTTATGTGCGTCTCTGACCCTGAAAAGGATTGATCACATCACAATGCTACAGAGACTAGGGGTTGTCACACGGTCTTGAGAGGCTCACGAGCAAGAATACCAACCTTAGGGCAGACTGTTAAGAAGCAGGCCACAAATCCCAAAATGGTTGAGAGTTCTACACTTAGATTTCACCAACCAAGTAAAAAATGTGAACTTCTCAGGCACCATACAGCGTTAATATGGAGTCACAGACAGTCCCCTGGGGAATTGCACTCTATCTTGCCACTCAGGCAAGCTTGACTATGATAGATGGCCACTTTACACCAAAGATCACAAAATATTCACGTTACTCCCAGTCCCAAAGGACAAGTCACTTATTCCAAGTCAATTTGCACCTTACATCTCCCACCAAAGACAATGCTTGTAGCCAATCCTATAGTATAAAGATTTATTAACTAGGAAAAAAGAAAAGTTTTTTACAAGGTTAAAGCAGGTAAGCATACACATACAAATGAAGTACAGTCAGGTTTCAGAAGGTAATAGCAACTTCTATAGTAAGCAGACTCTGTATATCCTCTGGGGCTAACCCAGAGGAAACAGGAAACTCCTTGCATATGCTTGATGTCAACATTATGGCTGGACAACGCTTGATATTAGCTGAGCTGCTGCTTTTTTCTTTTAAAAGCCTAAATTAACCTTGTTGCTATGACTGGGCATCTGAGATATCCAAGGTAACAGGGAGTCTATCTTTTGCTTCTTGCGTTCCATTTTACCCAGGGAAATCTTGAAGGCCAGTATGATAGCTAATTCCTAAGCAGAAGCACTCATCTGTCTCCTATCACCAGCTGTATGGCTGATGGATTCTTGGATACAAAACATGCTACACAAATCACTTGGATGGAGATTGAGGACAGTGGGCTAGCCAATTAACCTAATGCACAGCAGGCTAGCAGGACACTGCAGAAGCAGCATCTCCAGCCTGCAGAAGCCAGAGCTGGTACGGATTTCTTTCCCCAGTCCCTTTATCCAAAGCTCCCTGAAACTCCATTGCAGTTGTTTAACTTCTTTCTCTATAGTACAAGGGTTCACTTGAGTTTCTGCAGTAATCAGCCTTCTTTACGTCTCCTAAAGGTACATTGATGTCAGTGTGTTGTGTTGTGCTGCAGAGGTAGCTGCAGACTAGTATGCATGCTGGAAATTGTCTAGGCCTCAAATTTACTCTGATCTTTTAAATCCAGGCTATTTAGTCAGGGTAGCGATGCTACTCCACCAAATAAGACAGAACCGCAGTCTGTGATCCAACCAGGCTCTTGTATGCAATTTCAGATACTATCAAACAGAATCAGCGGTGTTGTTTCCATTTACTCTGTACAAGAAACTATGTGATCATCTTGTCTGGTGCAGAAAAATGAAGAATCTTAACTCACTTGTAACATTACTTCTATGAGGAAAGTTCCCAAATGATTTCAAGAAGTATCCATTTCATAGATGGAAGACTAAGACATAGGGACAAATTCAGCACTAGACTCCAGTTACATCAGTAGAGTTGCACCAGCTCCCACATGGACTTAATTTGTCTAATTATGTCAATTCTGCTATTACACCAATAAAACCAGATTAATTTCAGGCTTAATTGAGGGTTGCATAGCTGTGATGGAGAAAAGCTCATCCAATGAGGGAGGTGGTGGGAATCCTTAATAGTTCAATTTATGAATACACCTGAAGGCACATTTGCGAACCAATTGCGTATTATACAAATAGGAACATTGGTTAAAAATGTAAAAAAATTTATTAACAAGTGCTTGGATCTTAAACTATTTTCTGTTTAATGTAAAAAAGTAAACATTGCATTTGACTAAAGCTATTTGTACATATGTAGGGTTTACACCATGAAAAGATCTGAATTCAGTATCAATATCTGTTTAATATACTAGAAAAAGGAATTGGTTCATCTTTAATATACTCAACATGCACACCCTTATATGTAAACAATACATACATTTTAAAAGTGTAGTCAACTTTAAGTGATAATTGTGATTTGTTTAAATTTGTTTAAATCCAAATTGAACTGCTGATTTGCACATTTTACAGGATGTTAATTTTTTAAGTTACACAAATTATCTGGAAATGAAGCTTTTTTTTTTTTTTATACTTTTACAAGAGTTTGATGCTCTAATCAACTTTACAAGCATTTTAATTACAGAATACAACCAATATACATCTTAAAATATCCATACACTTCAAATATGCATGTGAAGCAAAAAAAGTAAAAAATGAAATTCCAACACTTATGCCATTGTAGTTTAACTGTTTGGTAGACTCCTGATCCTTTTAAGAGATTAAGAAAAATATTGTAAGAAGCTGAGCAGTAACATACATTACAAAGATGCAAAAAGCCATAAAAATAACTCCTGCAGTTCTTCAGTGAGGTACCCTACTGCAGATACTGGAAACTGATGTTATGTATTAATTTACCATGTAAAAAGATTAGGCAATATTTTCTATACTTTAATGGCACAAAGTGGAGAAGTTTCCACACATTCTTAGTGAAACTTTTTTTGTATATACAGTAGTTGTAGCATATAGTTGCATTACTCCAAAGTAAAAACACTATCAGGTGATTTAGGCACAAGTTTTAGGTTGTTTACAAAACAAGGAGGGGACAGTTTATAAAAGCTAATACGAAATGAAATATTTTGATTTTTTTTTTTTAAATCTAATGAAATATTTAAATAAATTGTCCTCTGCAGTGTTATAAACAAGTATTGCGCGAATGCTGGCAAACCAGAGTATAAAATTGACTAGACTATCAAAAGTCAATCTAGTTTTTACTGCCTAGGCCAAGTACAAGTTAAATAGCATGTACAGTGAAAAAAAGTTAGTGGCCTTTATTATTAGCAACACTGTACATTTTAAATATATGGTTAAATTCATAAGTGTCATGTTTATCTGTACTCTGTAGTATAGCTGGAAGTGCAGATAAGAATCCTTTATACAGTAACAGCAATCAAAGTGTCATTCCCTGGGTTTAAAACATTTTCAATTTGTAAGTATTTCTTGTTTTAAGACAAATTCACTTTTCCCCTCCCCCCACTCTTAATGCAACTCAAGCAAACACCCTATAAATATAAACCCAAAGATTCATCTATAAATCTGAAACATACAGTGAATGACAGACATTTCTATTTGAGATGTGAAATGTCATTCCACAGTGTTGTAAAAAAAGCAGACTGGACAGTTTATAGTAGTTTCTATGTGCATCTTGACCTGTTGAAGATCACCGAGCCAGCGTAGGATTCAAATGAGGCACCATACTATGGTGAGAGCTGCCACAATGCCATTCAGTATTGCCATACTATAGCCCATGTGGAAGGAATGCCCTGTCAGTCTCCTAGAGAGAAAAAACAGAACGCTAATTAATACAAACAAAAACAGTAAGAATCAGAACTCACAAGGAAGTTACCCAAGGTATATTAAGGCCTTTATGGTTCTAAAAGCAGTAACTATTTAAGAGGATTGGAAAGTGACATCTAGGTCTTCAATTCAAGACAGGCTTAGGATAGCTGATGATCACGCACCATCTGATCACTTTTCAGGGGGTTGGGACTATCAGAAGCAAATTAGATTGTGTTGGGCTCCTAGTGAATTTCTGCCCATATTCACAAAAACCTCATAACTAGCATCCTTGTTTACCTCTCTGCTCGGACTACAGAGAACTGACTGGGCATGAAGACTGAAATACCCCTAATTTTAAGAAGGGAATATCCTGGTGTGTGGGGCAGGGATGGGGGAGGGGGGTATTGTTAACTAAAGTGTCCCTAAGCAATAATAGAAGACAAAACTGGGATAAGCAAAATTTTATCTAAATTGATAGACATGCTAGGATTTCCAAGAGGCATCAGCAGATTAAGAATTCACCAAAACCATCTTTGCCAAATTTCAGAGTAGCAGCCGTGTTAGTCTGTATCCGCAAAAATAACAGGAGTACTTGTGGCACCTTAGAGACTAACAAATTTGTTAGTCTCTAAGGTGCCACAAGTACTCATCTTTGCCAAAGAACAGCTTACACATCACTGGCAGTATTGTTCAGCCTATCATACAAGTCCCATCTAAAGCTCAACCAAAGGAGGGGAAGAAAATTTGCATTAAACCATGTCACAAAATATTGACAAAAACAGAAGTATAAATCCCTACCCCCGCCCCCCACTTTTCTGGCCAGCAGTAGTATACTTATTACTACAAACAGGTAGCTCTGCAAGCACTGGATCTTTCTAATTTACAAAGTACAGTTAATGCAAGCTTTGTATAATATAACCAGAACTATATTCTCCACAATTTTGTGGCTGCAGATTCTGCCACAAAAATCTAAACTTTCATTTAAAATATGCTGTTATGGTTCTGAAGCTAGCCTTCCATATGTAAAACCGTGCAGTCCTAACTGAGTCTACAGATTGAAACAGTAGCTTCGAAGTATGAATGGCCCTGTGTCTCAATGTAACACAAACACAGAAACTTGATGATAATGTAAAGTGACAATGATTTAACAGATGATCATTTTACCAGTTACATCCAGCTATTCCTCACTGTGGGACTAGGTGAAAGGCAACAGTCAGTAGAGCTGTTTGTAGTTAAAGGCTGCTAGGATGGAAATTAATGGTTTACCTAGGGTTACCATATTTCAATAGTGCAAAAAGAGGACACTCCACGGGACCCCGCCCCTGCCCCAACTCCGCCCCTTCTCTGCCCCCGGCCCCGCCCCAACTCCGCCCCTTCCCCACCCCAACTCCACCCCCTTCCCTGAGCACCCCACATTCCCCCTCCTCCCTCCCGCCCCCCGGCTGCTGCTGCACTGGGGAAGTTGCTTCGGCCCCTGCCGCGGTGGAGAGCGGCGGGAGCTGGAAAAGTTGGAGCCCGGGGAGGAGGCGGTCCCCTTACCATGCCTCCCTATTTTCCCGGACATGTTCGGCTTTTTGGAAATTCCTCCCGGACGGGGATTTGAGGACCAAAAAGCCGGACATGTCTGGGAAAATCCGGACGTATGGTAACCCTACCTCTGACACTCACTTCTCCCTCCACTGGAGGGACTCCCCTGTCCATACCTGTCCCGGGGCCTTCCTTTAAAGGGGCATCCCCATATCAGCGGGGTCTACTTGGAAAAGATAATATTTACTCCCTTGTGTGGCTGAGCTGGGCTGTGACAATCCAACCCATCATGAGTACTGTGAGAAATGGGGCACAACACTAACCAAGGCAGTGTCATTTCAGGGACTGTATGGGCCTCGAAGTTCAAACAAACAAGCTATATAAAGTCATTTTCTTTACTGGGAAACCAAATGGAAGTTTTTCTAGAAGGGTATTTTTAGAAATCTCAGTATAATGACAAATTTCAAGCTCAGTTAAATAACTTTTTTGTGAAATGATGCAGAGCACAATTAGTACAGAGACATGAATAGTGAGAGATCCAAGCTGGTTTGCCTGATATTGTGTAAAAATGTGTGTAACTTTGATATAGAAGGCCTTGCCAAACTAATTATCGAAGCATATGGAACCATCATCGTAGACAGTGACTTGTTTATACTGCTCTATATACTATACCAGTGTTTCTCAATCTGGGAGTCGTGATTTATTTGATAATTTATATGGTAAAAATGAGAAAATAAGCAATTTTTCAGTAATACTGTGCTGTGATACTTGTATTTTTAGGTCTGATTTTGTAAGCAAGTAGTTTTTTAAGTGAGGGGTACTCAAGACAAATCAACCTCCTGAAGGAGGTACAGTAGTCTGGAAACATTGACAACCACTGCTCTAATTGACCTGGATCAAGAATGTCTTTGTTTTACTTTCTATTTCTATAGTAAGGCTATTGGGATCTCAGCATTAAAATACAGTCTCTGAAGGATTTTTTGAATCATGTTTTTAAGAAATTTCATAAATGGACCACTGCACTTCCCCCAAATTAATGAGTCTGATGTTTCATTTTTTAAGACCAAAGGTCCCTGCATCTTCCAAGTATTACAGTGAGTTGTTTTCCAGAAACCCAAAGATGGAAGTTCATTAGCAATCTATTTGTGTGTAATACATTTTATAGTAACAAATAAAAAGGAAGTCACAACTGATCTAGTCAAATTTGCTTCCTGCCCTCTAGTCAGGGACGTATCTCCCTGCTGTCAACAGTTCTCTCCGGAAACAGCAAAAGAAAGATCCCAGATCAATCTATGAAACTGAAAAAGGTATTCCCAGAAACAATGAGAAAATGAATGTCAAGGGCTTTTGTTACACTTTACCAGGGAGATCAGGAGTGAATGCACCAAACCGAAAACTCACTGCTGTGGAAATAAACACTCAGGGCTAGACTCTGCTTGGAGACAGCAGAATCTGCTACCATTTGCTGCTCTGAGGTGTACAGTGCCTCACAGAGCTGGGGAAAGGAGGCAAGACTGTGGTTGGCAGTGCAGAGCGTAAGGTGCATCGCTGGCCTCCCCTCTGCGCTGCTATGGGGCCGAGCATCCCCCTCGCCAGGCCCCCCCAGGTGGGGGGAGAGGTGACACCCCCACGTGCCCCAGGCCAGGCTGAGCCACGGTGAGGTCCCTGTCCCTTTAAGAGCGGCGCTGGGCTGAGCCGAGCCAGCGGGGGGGTGGCTCCGCTCCCCGCTGCAGGCTGATGCCGGAGCCTGGGCTGAGAGCCAGACTCGTCTCCTGCACCAGCTCCGGGAGGGGCTTTGCTGCGGCTCCCCCAGTCCCCCCGGGCTGGGCCGCCGCACGGTAGGGGTGGGTTGCATGAGGCAGGGCAGGACCCGGTGGGGCCGAGGGCTGAACAGGCCCGGCAGGGCAGTGCGGGGGCTGCTGGAGGGGGAAGCTGGGGAAGGGGTGGTACGGCCTCAACCCCCTGGGGCTGCCTGCCCCACGGAGGAGGCAGAGGGGTGCAAGCCGCAGCAGGACCCCAGCCCCCCGGGGGAGGGGATCTGGGGCCAGCCCAGGGAGGCAGGAGCAGCCCCGGGGGTGCTGGGCGCGTGCAGGGCAGAGCCCCGGGAGAGCCCCAGCCCCGCGGCGGGCAGTGCTGCAGAGGTGGAGCCCGCGCCCCCCGGCGGGCGAGGGGAGCCCCAGGCTGGGGGAGCCGGGCCACCCGCACCCGCCTCTCGCGGCCGCTCCATGCTGCTCCCAGTACCGCTTTCAGCCGGCGCGGCTGCCCTGTCAGCGCTTTTGGGTCTTTAAATAGCCGTCGGGGGGAAATCCCGGACATTTTTAGCTTTTGACAAATTCCCCCCGGACGGCTATTTAAAGACCCGAAACCCGGACGTATGGTAACCCTAGTTTACCATCAACCATGGTCACTCTGCCTGGTGCAGCAGCTCTCAATAGACTGATAGTGTTTGATGACAACCACACCCCTCCCCAAAACCCCACTCATTACAGCCACTTCTTATCCCTTATTGGGTGCCAACAAATGCAAAAGCTCCCTACTAGGGTGCACAAGCCTTTAGCTTTTCTTCTGGCAGACAATATGCAGTATGAGTTATCAAGACTCAATTCTATGACACAATAAAAATGTGAGCAGAGAATAAATTGAAACATTCCAAAATAGAGGTCAGCAACACAAGGAATATAGCCCACATTGTCTTATTCTTTCCCACAGATAGTCAAGAACTCTGAATTTTGAAGCTGTTGCAGAAACCTCAACATGCCTCAGAAAACAAGCAGCCTTGGTGCAGAATTTAGGTCCAGCATGCTAGAGAGTAGCATGGAATAATTAAAATATAAAACAATGTTAGAGACTTAGAATATACTAAGCATTTAGAAGTATCATATTAGTACTTTGCAAAGACTTTAGTACAACACAAAGTAACAGTTCTATGTTAACTGCAGAAAACGTGTGTCTGTGTCAGGGTCAAATCTAGGTGAAGTATCCAGAATTATAATATGTATCTCAGAACTATATTACTTTCCTTTTCTAATTGAACTAAGTCACAGATCTACCTGCAACTGATCATATTTTCTGAAGGTTTTATTTCAGGAAAACTTGATTTTGTCTCCTTAATAGTTTAACCTTGCCAAGTGCACTGTAAAAAGGAAACCATCAAATGCTTTGCAAAGTTCCTCTACAGTGCAATACAAAACAAAAGATGCAAGGATGATAAATTAAGACTATGTTAAGAATGCTGAAGTTGCACAGTAACTGAAAGGCATGAATTAAGGTTGCATGCACAGGTTTAACACTGTCCACCCCTGCACTTCCATTACAATACAGTCTACTTACACAGTGTATTTTCTGTGGCGCACACTGAGCAAAGCTCAGCAGCTCATCTCAGTCACTGCAATTTATTTATAAATGTACTCATGATTAGGAGGCTAGTTACACCTCTGTCCCCTTTCTGTTCTTTCAGAGCACCTGTCTCAGGTCTCGAGCCTCTTGCCCTTACCTGCCTCAGGATGGAATCTTACAATTCTACTCAGACTGGGATTTGGGTGCACTATCCTTGTACAACAACCCCCCACTACCAGGCAGGTCCACCTCGGTTTGAGCACCTACTTGATTCTTTGGCAATCTGTGACCAGCAATATTGACGACCAGCATTCTTAAAATAAAGTGTTTTTACTTAGCAGTTGAAACAAATCATTAGAGAAAACAAGAATAAATACAGGCCAGAGAGACTGACTAGTCCAGTAGTTAGGACACTCACCTGGGAGGCTCACGTTCCAGTCCCTGCTCCAATTACCAGTTTGTTTGTTTTTTAAATTAACAGTGGAATAGCGCCAATAGGACCCAACCCAAATTTACAACCTAGAATTACCCAATGGCCCAGTGATTAAGGTACTTACCTAGGAAGACCTGGATTTAAGACCTGGCAGACGTCACTAGAGTCGGAGACCTCCTGGACTACGACCGGGGAGTCTGGCTGAATCCCCTGACGCTCGCTCGGCGCATGGGGCTCTCCAGGCCTTGTACTCCCCGGCGCGTACTTCAGGAGGTGAGGGCCGCTTTGCCGCCCGCTGCTCGGGTCTACCTCGACCCGGTCCTGCGCAAGGGCACGCCCCGCCCACCCTCCACCCCTGGTCCTCTGGACCTTTTTATCGGGCCCCTGCCCCGTGGACCCAACCGGCCCCCCCGCCCCTTCTCCGTGAGCCGGCTGCACGACTTGCAGCCGGTTCGTTTCCTGACCGCGCCAAGGACACATCTATACACGCTCGTGCTCCACACTCTTCACTTCCTCACCCTCGTGTCCCGCCCCGATACGAAGTGGCGGGACCTCCTGCCACCTGTTGAGGGTGAGAAGCCCCGGTGGGCCAGCCTCTATTCCACCCTGGTCCCAAGGCCCGCCGGGGATATCAGCTGGCGGCTCCTTCATGGGGCCGTGAGCACGGGCGTGTACTTGGCGCGGTTTACCCGTCCCAGACACCTGTCCTTTCTGCGGCGTGAGTGAGACCCTGGCTCACGTTTACTTAGAGTGTGCCAGGTTGCAGCCCCTACACCGGCTCCTCACCGACATTATGTTGCGTTTTTGGTTGCACTTTTCCCCTCACCTTCTCATTTATGCACTCCCTATCCGTGGCCCCACAAAGTCACGGGACCTCCTGGTCAACTTCCTCTTGGCCCTGGCTAAACAGGCCATCTATAAAACCAGGGAGAGGAGGTTGGCTGATGGAGGTTCCTGTGACTGTGGGGCCTGTTTCCGATCCTCTGTCCGTTCACGTATCCGGGCAGAGTTTCTCTGGGCGGCGTCCACTGGCTCCCTTGACACCTTTGAGGAGCAGTGGGCGCTGTCCGGGGTTCTCTGCTCGGTGTCCCCGTCAGGTTCCCTTCTTTTGACCCTTTAACCGCACTCCTGTCCCTGTTTTTACATTAGTTGTCCCCCGTAATTATTTGAGTTTCAGGCCCTGTGGATCCTCCCCTTAGGCTGGGGGCGGGAGGGGGACCCTTAAGCAGCGGGCGGGCGCCCAATAGGTTAAAAAAAAAAAAAAAAAGGACCTGGATTTAAGTCCCTGCTCCAAATCAGGCAGAACTGGGATTTGAACGCAGGTCTCCCACATACCGGGCCGGTGCCCTAACCAGTGGGCTACTGGCTATAAGGGAACTGGAACAACCACCATCACCTCCTGTTTTTCTTGAGAAAGCTTTTCTGGCTTAGGTATCTACCTCCAGAAGAGGGTTCACAGCGTGAATTCCAAGCCAATTAGTGCCTCCCTGAACCCCAGAGTTAGGCGCTTAACTCCCTTTGAGGCAGGGGATTTCGGCCCCATCCCTCTCTTTGGCACTTCCTACTGCGTAGCTTAGGCAGCTCCACACATAGCATGGTGGTTTTTGTCAATCTTTCTTAGGTGCCTAACTCCCCATGTGTTGTATGGAGCCTGGGCACCCAACTCAAGGCTGAGAGTTCCACAAGCTGGCAGGACAACCAAGCAGCCTATGAATTTGGCTTTAAGTTTTCATCAGAAAGTTCCTAGCTCTCATAGTTCCAAAGATGAATTGAATACAAGCCCATACTATATAGTTGTGTCTTCTTAAATCTACAAGCAATGCCCCTGCTACTGCTCACCGCTTGCCCATTCTGCAGTGAAAACTGACCACAGAGACTTTCCTGATGCTTATGAAGTTCCAGCTGCTACAGTTAAAAAAAAAAAAAAAAAAAAAATCAACCCTGACAATCATCAGAACAATTTTCACTCTCCTACTGAAGGACACCTCAAATGAAGACATAGATAGAAGAAAGATAGCAGCGACTGCCCCCCCTCACGCAGTTGCTGGGAAGTCTCAAATGTAGACACCTACTAGTAAACGAATATTGGAAACTGAGCCCTATGTGGGGACCACAAACAGCACCCTAATACAAGTCCCAGCATGCTCTATTTGCAAGCAACCTGGAATGGTGAGGGGTAAGCATGGCTTTTTCCTGGACAGAGGAGGTTGTAGCCAATTAGTTCGCTTTATCACTCACATATTATGTCATATGTAGTCAATGTGTGATGAACAGATACAAGTAGGATAGGACTATGGGAGTAGAAGATAGACAAGTATTTAGGAGTAATGAGTGTGTATTAGGTATATACTCGTTCATAAGCCGAATTTTTTTAGTAAAAAAGGGAAGCACCAGAGACGGGGGTCGGCTTATGAACGGGTATAGAGAGGGAGAGGTGGGACACAGCCCCTCCCCCCAACAGAGGGAGCAAGGAGAGGCAGTACAGCCAGCAGAGACAGAAGGGAAGAGGCGGGACCAGAGCCTCTCCACTTCTGGCCACGCTGCTCTCCCCCCAGCCTCCAAAGCAGCTGCAGCTCTGGGGCTGGCAGGCTGCAGCCGTGCCACTCGGCCCCACCCCCTAGAGCACGCTGCGGCCACGCCACCCAGCCCAGCCCGCTGGAACATGCTGCGGCCGCGCCGCCCGGTCTGGCCCGTCAGAGCAGGCTGCGGCCACGCCGCCCGGTCTGCCGGAGCAGCTTCAGCCAGGTCAGAGACATCCTCCCCTGGCCCTCCCCAGATAAGGTGGGAAGGGATGGGATGGGGAGAGTGTGGGGGTCCCGGGCTAGGGGTGGGGTCATGTGGGGGGTAGTCACAGGGGTTACTCCCCTGACTCCCAGCTTCTCCCCCCCAAAAAAGTTTCCCCACCAGTTGCTGTCCCAGCCCGTCAGGGTAAGCAGCTGGCACACTAGGACACTTTGTTTACTTAGGTTTACCTCTGTGCCTGCGGACGCTCGAGGTAAACAAACCATCTCGGCCCCTCAGCAGCTTATCCTGATGGCCCGGAAGCCAAAGTTTGCTGACCCCTGAATTATAGGGTCGGCTTATGAACAGGTTATAAAATTTTTCCATTTTTACTTATCCATCTTGGGGGGGGGGGTTGGCTTATAAACAAACCGGCTTATGAGCGAGTATATACGGTAAGTAAAGCAAGACCGTAATGCAAAGCCAACAGGCTAAAGTCTGTAAGATTTCAGCTTAGCCACACTAGGCCTCAGGCTTAAGGAAACTTGACATGAGTGGGTGACCTAAGACTAACCCTATGCCAATAAAACCACATGATCACTGTAAAGGATGGGCCAATAGGTGATGTTATGGAAAATAAGTCACAACATACCTGTCCACACTGCAAGACACCTGATTGTAACATCATGGAAAGTTCTGTTCTGACCACAGGTTACTCTGGAAACCGGTTGACATAAGCAGGGCACCTCAGAATTTATGGCATGTAGAAGTACAGATAAGGAAAAGGAAGGTGGAACCCTCATGCATATGCATAAGGTATTAGGCATGGTCAGAACAAGATAAGAGGTTCCCTGGTTGAGCTAAAGTAGGAAGACCCCAGCAGGAACCACCCCTTGATCGATGACAACCTGTTGAGACACCCACTAGACTAATATCTTTGGGTATGGGAGTATGCTTACGGCATTGGCTATTGCTCTGGTTGTGTAGGGGTGCGCGTGTGTGTAAAACTTAAAATACAAACAAGATTTTATTTTACTTGTAACAGTGTTTGCCGTCATTATTTGTTCTTTGTGTGCTCCACCGTATCTCCCAATCTAAGAGAACCGTAAAGGTTAACTTTCACCCTATTTATCTGAAATCTGTAGCACCATAGGAGCTGTGCTGACTCCCTAGGGACATTATAGTTTAACCCAGGACTACCCAGTCAATTTTAAATAGAGGCTACAGGGCCCTCAAACCTGTTTAGTCCTCTAATATTTAGGCATCTGGCAAATTTTTTTATCCCTATGTATGAGCATGTGCGCAGACAGAGGCAAGGGAGTGGACAAGTAAGTAGTGTGTCTATGTAAGACAGTGACATTGACAGGTAAGTTGGAGAAGTGGGTGAAGAGAAAGATCTATTTTCGTGGGGAGAGATGCAGCATACACGCTGCATGGCATCATGGAAGTTAATCCGAGGATACTGTTCTGTACTAATGACTTCAAAACATCTACATCCAAATACTTGGCAGAGCCCTCACCTTTGCTGGTGTTGGCGCAGAGAAACTTCAGTGGTGGAGCCTTATTCACTGCAGTGAAGCGAGTGCTGTTATCACACACCCAGGCTGAGGTCAGATGAAATAAAAAAAAGTGCATGTTCAGATGCCCCAGGCCCCGTTGCTGCTCAGGGCCGCCCAGAGGATTCAGGGGGCCTGGGGCAAAGCAATTTCGGGGGCCCCTTCCATAAAAAAAAAGTTGCAATACTATAGTAACATGTATTTGGAAATGTAAAGAATAACCAGTGAAATACATTCAAAAATTAATTTGTAATAATTTGAAAATACACAAAATACATTATGAAAATACAATACAGCTCGGAGCTGGGGGTCAGGGCTGCGGGAGGCTGGGGTCGGGGGGTGCCCGGCTCAGAGGGGCTGGGCTCGGAGCTGGGGGTCGGGGGGGTGCCCAGCTCAGAGGGGCTTACCATGCTGCTTACCCCTGCCTCCCCCCTCTCCCAGAGCCTCAGTGAGCCGCGTCCAGGAGCTCCTGCCGCTTGGCCTACCGGAGCTCGCAGCCCCACCCCCTTACCACACGGTTCTGAGCGGGAGGACCTCAGGCCCTGCCTAAGCCACGCCGCTGCAGGGCTGCTCCTGGACACGGCCCACTGAGGCGCCGGGGGATGGGGGAAGGCGGAGGAGAGCCTCTGACATTCTTGTGGGGGCCACTGCGGGGCCCGGGGCAAATTGTCCCACTTGCCCCCCCGCTCTGGGCAGCCCTGTTGCTGCTACTTTCACATGCTTCCCTCTATCCCCATTAAGTCTCCTCCTGTGCCCTGGAGATAAACTGGAGGGATTAAAGCATAAAACCCACTGGATGCAAGAACAGTGATTTTGGAAAGGTTGTACTCTTCTCCCCTTCAAGTTTTTGGAAGGTCAGGGTCACTCCTTAGGCTGTCCCTTTTCTTCTTCTCCCCCCACAAGAGTAGCAGTGGACCCCCATAGACACATCCTGGAAATACGTTCAACATGCAGGTGCTCAATTCCCTTCTCTGTCTGAGACAAGGCAGCACCAAGGAAAAAATGCTGAGTGTATGACTGGTGCTCTGGTCCCCATATTGTCCATATGGGGACTGAAACACAACAAAAAGCGGAGTGCTGAACTTCTATGAATGGGTAACTGCATTTTTGAGCCATGCTAATACAACAGTAGCTCATCACAGGCAAGGAATGATTATTTAAAAGTGGATGGACTAGAGTACATGCTGCTTCTTACAATGCAAAAGGAGGTGCATTACAAAAGCTTTTCATCACATTTAAGTATTTAAATCAAAAGATGAGAACAAGTGTGCAAACATAGCTTCAATTTTTAGTTTTGACATATTTTTGCATCAGACCAACCTTTCTAAGGCACCTTCCACTGTGTAATAAGCAATGCTGCATTATTGTTGAACAGTGCCAAATTCAAGCAGGTGTGCCGATAACACTTGTCCAACTGATTTAATTTCCCATGTGACACCATATGGATTGCCAATCTGGTCTGCACACTTGAATATCAGGGGGAAATGCCAGACAAAAAAGCTCTGAGGTAATACAAAATTTAGTTTTTCCTCTATTCAATAACTAGTGGTAGAAATAGTAGATATTTAAATTAAAAGATTAAAGCAGATATTAAGCCAAACATATTCATATTGAACAGAAATACTTGAGATAGTGAACATATGGAAAAGTGCTTACTTGTCTCAAATTGATTATAGAAAATTACATTTTCCATTTATCTATTATTTCACTCTGCAGGCAATTCCCCAGTGCAATTAGACATCATTTTGAGGACATCACATTTTACTGAACGGCATCTTCAGCAACTTTAACACAATGCTCTTTTCAGATATAGAACAGCAACAACATTTTTCCATATGTGGAAACATTTTCCCAAGCTTCTAATTCTGTGCTATGTTTGCAGAAAAAGGTTAGGGGTAAAATTTTCAAAAGGAACTCAGTGACTTAGGAGCCTAAGTCCCAGTGACTTTCAGTGAGGTTTAGGAATGTAGGTCACTTATGAAAATGGGATTTAGGAAGTTTGAAAAATTTACCTTAAAAACTTTTTTCAAGGTGAAGTCTTTCCTTGCAGCATCTAGCCTTATCCCATTACAATCTGTAAGACAATATTTTGCCACTGTCCTCTAAATGTACCCATGACATTCCTGTAACAGTCCTTCAATCAGATCTTCAAAAATCATCTTAATTCAGGAGCAGTCTTTGTCACAGACACCCAGGAAATGGCAAAGATCAAACATCCCATTAGCTTTTCCCACTGCAATAGGTAAAGTTTCATGTAATGTGGCACATTTGATCTTGAAAAGTGAGAACATTTGCAACAATCTTGAAATGAGTACAAATCTTTTCCATTTTACTACTTAATTCTTCTACAGTAAAATTAAACATTGTCATGATGCCAGTTTTCTACCACTTTCTTAACTTTAGGCACACGTGTATCAAACAGATTTGTACATCTGAGGCTGACAAATCACTAGACACCTACCTACACTCATTTGTAGGATGGAAGCTATTAGTCTACATTTACTACAGTTAGAATGAGAACCAAACCTCTGCAAATTCAACAAGGAAATCTGAAAAGATGGAACAGCTTTTTATCTAACAGTATTATCAAATGCCCAGCCTACCTTCCAGAAGTTACTAGATTCTAGCAAACCAAGCCCTCTAACACTTCATAACTTCACCAACTCACTTCTAGACACTCCCCTTATCTTCTAGGCAGTTGTGTAACTTTAACAACATAACAAAATGTTTGATTGTCTCAGCTTCCTTTTAACCTCTTAGAATACTTACAGTTTTCATGCACACAGATTAAAACTAGAGCCCAATGATTCTAATATCAAAGAGCTTTCAAACAGGATATGTTCACATACATACTTTAGTATCAAAAATTCAAAAAGCAGAAACATTACCAGGCTGTCTTTTCAGGGAAAAGTGAAACGTTTTCCCAATCTGGTGTATGAACCTGACCAAAGCTATCTCAACTCCAAAAAGAATAGACACAGAGAGTAGCAGAATTCTTCATATTTAAGGATGATTGGTACCCTTCTTTTGTTAAATAAGGTATTGATAAGATCTCTTAAGTGTCAGGCACACCTTGTGTTTTAAAGAACTAAGATGGGCAACAGCATGAACTACAGATGATGAGCCTCATGGAAACCAAAAACATCCTTATCAAAAACCAGCTGAGACATTGAAAGCCCAGGACTAGCACATTATAAAGATCCAGAAGACTAGTCTGGAGCTGATCTAACTTAGATGTCAAAGCTCACAAAAGCGATTACCTGAAGGAACTAATACAACAAAGTACTTTTTATGTTAAAGTAGTTCCTCGTCACATCTATTTGGGAGTATATCTTCTGGCCTTGATCATAGCTTTTGTTTACACACAGAAAACCCATGCAAGATAAGAATCTAAGCAGCTTCTCATCTCTTCAATCAGAACTCTAGTTGCTTCAAACTGTGCATATGACCCTCAAAGTGCATGGCCTCCCCGCACAAGATAACAAGAAAACTAATTTCAAAAGAATATGCAAGTGTTAGGTTTCAGAGAAAACCCAGTTAGTGGATATCATGATGCACTGAGAAATCAAGAGAATGTACTCCAAAGGGAAATCAGACTCCATACCAATGCTGTATTAGTCTTGTAGAAATAGCATACAATCTATCAAGCAATGAATTTCTCCTCCTGAAAGAGACAGCCTATGCTTAGACAGTAATCAAGCTGAATTGCAGAAGTTATTGCCTAATTTATCCTTTAGGGTTTTTTTAAACATTTCCCTCATACTAGATATGTTAACCAGACCAGCAGTTCTCAAACTGTGGGTTGGAACCCCAAAGTGAGTCACAACCCCATTTTAACAGGGTCGGGAGGGCTGGCTTAGACTTGCTGGGGCCCAGGGCCAAAGCCAAATCTAAAGCTTGAGAAGGCTTCTGCCCTGGGCGGTGGGGCTCAGGTTACAGGCCCTCTGCCTGGGGCTGAAGCCCTTGGGCTTCAGCTTTGGCCTGGGGTGGTGGGGGTAGGGCTTTGCCCCCCCACCCAGGGTGGTGAGGCTTGGGCTTTGGCCCCGCTGCAGAGGGCAGCAGGGCTCAGGCTTTGGTGCCCCATCCTGGAGTCATGTAGTAATTTTTGTTGTCAGAAGGGGGTCACGGTGCAATGAACTTTGAGAACCCCTGAACTAGACTGTAGTTTAAAAAGACTTTTCTAAAAAAATGGGGGGAGCAGCAGAAACCTTGTAGTGTTGGTTCCTTTCATTCCGCAATGAGTTTTTCCTTGGACATAAGTAAAATGTCCACAAATCATCTTTAATTTCATTTTCTACTACTACTACGATTCTTGATTAAAAGAGTGTGGCTCTAGTGTCTTGTCAATTGCTCTGGCCTTTTTATTCTTGCACTTTCATCTTTAGCTTCATTATTTGTCCTTTCAATCATATTTCAGCCAAGCCAAACTTAAAAGTTCTCACACACAGAAGATGTAAAATAAAATAGCAATCTTTAAAAAAAAAAAAAAAAAAACAAACACCCATTATTTGTCACCCCCTGTGTCTAAAGGCTTCAAAGCTTTATAAAACATTTTTTCATGGTATTAAACTAGATAACATTTGCTTCTTTGATTTAGCATGGTTCTCTTGAGCAATTAGTGACATACACATGGCACTCTGGTAGCATAAATATACTCTAAAGTCAAACATAAGCATAGAACCACTCAGGCCACAGGGACATGGTGTGAAATATGCCATATTATTATTATGAAGGAAATGCTTCATTTTGAAGATCTAGTACAATGGTAAATTATCTACTTTTATTAAATGTGAACAGGAATTCTGCCAAAAAGCAGAAAATGTGAAAGATTCCAGCATTCTTGGGTGGGAATTATAAGCAAGTGATTTTATGAAAAGCTAAGACCAAAAAAAAAGCCAGTTGAACGTTTGGTAACAGGGAAATTTCCATTCACATATGGCACATAAAACCACCAAAATACTTTTATGTGTTATTCATAAAAACAAAAAAATCAAGACTGTGCACATGAAACTGGTGGGTTACCTAAAGTTAATGGGAAAAGGGCTTTTGTTAATTTCTTCCATTTTTTGGATACACTTTTCTATTGCACTTTCCCTTAACTCTGTAGTCTGATACATATCACATCTTATTCTTGTTTTGAATCCTTACTCCTGGGGGGGATTCTGTGTGACTGCAGAAAACGCCCCCACCCCCGCAGAATTCCTGTACTTCAGAAAACATCAGGGAAGCCATGCGGGTGGGGGGAAACCATGGGTACAGATTTTTGGGGGGAATGTCCCCCTCCAAACAGAGGCAAGGCATGGGGGGGGGCACACGGGATTACATGCCACTGCCTCTCCCTCATTTCTGCAAGCACAGAGCTGCCCAGCTGAAGGAGGCTGCGTCTGGGCTCCGCTGACTCTGCAGCTGAACGCCACAACCTAGGTCCTAGTGCCAGTCATGGTCCCCTTCTGTGTGCTGGGAGCGTTCGTGTTTTCTATGCAACAGTGAGTGCCAGTGGTGGGGCTGGAAGAGGGCAGGGGGATGGGGAAGAAAAGGGAATAGGGGAATCGCGGGGGGAAGTGGTAGCCCAGCTTGCGGCATCCCCTCGGCAGCAGCTGGGGCTCCCCCATTAAGCAGGCCCATCGAACCCTCACCCTGACAAGGCCTACCCCGCTACACCTGGACCCTTCTGACGAGACCCCCACCCCAAAAGATCCCCACCAGCCACACCTGGACCCCCACCCTATCAAGCCCCACTCCCCTGGAATCCGGAACCCCACCCCATCAAGCCCCACTCCCCTGGCACCCGGACCCTCCCTCCCTGAATCCCCCACACCGACCCCCCGCCAAGCCCCATCTCCCCACATCAGGCCCCCCTGCTGAGCCCCAACCACCTTCACCTGGACCCCCTGCAGAGTTCCATTGCCCCTGCACCCAGAACACCCCAATAAGCCCCTGTGCATCCAGATCTCCCACTGAGCCGCTCGCACCCAGACTGCCCCACACAGAAACCTCTCACCCCACACCTGGATCCCCCCACACTAAGCCCCTCCACACTTGGATACTGCTGGGCTGAGCCTGCCCACACCCGGTGCAGAACCCCGGGAGGTTTCTGGGGCAGACCCTGCCCTTGCACTGTGTCAGGGTCAGGTGCAGCCTCACTGCCAAGTCCCTGTACTGGGGGAGGTGGGGGCTTCAGGGTCATCTCCCACCTCAATGCAGTCAGTGGCCTGTGCTCCCCACTGCCATGCTGGAGCCACATTTATTTGACAAAATAAATTTGCAGAATTTTAAAATATTGTGTGCGTAATTTTTGGCGCATAATTTTTATTTTTTTGGCACAGAATTCCTTCAGGAGTAAATCCTGTGTGCAAGCAGCCACAATTTCTCCCAGCATTAATGGTAGCAGCTTCAGAACTGCTGGCTCCAAGGAGCAAGAGTCTAAATTTTTCAAAAACATCTATTAATTTCAGATGCTTCCATTTTTCATTACCCCACCTGAGACACCAAGGGCCTGATTTTCCAGATGTGATGAGCACCAATGGTTTCAATAGACTTTGATGGAAGTTATGGATGTTTAGCACCACTGCAAACAGGACCCTGTGTGGCTTAAGTCGAACACTCGGAGGCATCCAACTCAGGCTTAACTCAGCATGTAAAAAATTTCTGGTGCTCAAAAATGAACATGTTTTTGTTATAACCACCCTCCTCTTTAGTTCTATTATAACCAGCCATATGATATCTGTTCATTAATTCATAGCTTGAAGAACTCTATTCCATGCAGAGGTGGCCCTCTAGAACTATAAAAGGAACGTTTAATATTGTATTCATTCTCAATTTCACAGTGCTTTAGGAAAGAAACTGTTTTATTCGTTTATATGGAATACATGGGCCCAAAGAGTCAATGGTGTTAATATAACTCAGTTATTGTCCAACATTAAACAGTTTTAAACACGGTTCGGTATAGAGAGACCTCAACCTGCTTAGTACCATGGCAAACATACCATTAAACATCCTTTTAACCTTTAATAATGGTTCTCTCTGTCTTAAAGCATTTGAAATGTAAAGTATTACAATAAGGCTTTCATTTTAACAACATCCCTTGTTCTCCCCTTTCCTTTTAGCTAGTGAGTTTTTTAAAAGGAAAAACACCCCTTGGTTTACAGTCTCTTAGACAATAATAACTGTCATTTTGGGGGAAAAGAGAAGTTAGTTGTGACAGGCTGAAGCTGTCCTCACTGCTGCTGTTTCCTAAGAAGACTAACACACCAGAGGAAAGAGAAAAGAACAGCAAAGACAGAAAATAAAGCTTCTGTCTCTGGTGCTGATTCTCACTTGCAACCTCACTGCCAGAAAAACACAGGCCAAGCACACATCTATCAACCACTCAGAGAGATGGCAAACCCGTAAGCATTGGACTGTTTAGGGCACTGCTTTTAGCAGTTTTTTCTGGTCACAGGCACACAACACTGTTGAAAATATACCATCTTGGCTGGCTAAGCCAGACTCTTATTAGAAAGAAGGGAAAGGAGAGGGATAGGAAAGAAGAAATAAGGTAGGGAAAGAAAAGGACATGTGTGGGAGGGAAGGAGACAGTCTCACATCCCAGGTGGTGGCTGGGATTCAGCTCGAGCCAGTAGAGGTGGTGATGTCATCTGGGGGACTCTCTCTGGCCTAGTCTTGTCAGGACATCTCTTAGGATCAGGATGACAAAAGCCCTGAGGTCCCAGAAGATGGTGGGGATGGCGGCCATCATGGTAAAGCTTTTCTCCAAAAATCTCTCTTTAAGGACCTTGAGGTGCCACTCACCTCTTGCAAGCACCCCCTGGTTCAACTGCATGTGCCTGTACTTCCTCTCTGCCTTGTGGTGAGTCTTCAGCAAACCAGCCCTCCAGCCAAGTCACACACAGTCTGTATGTGAGCTAAAAATCAAACCCCTTCCAAGATACAAATCCAACCAGGCCTATCTCAAAGCCCTCAGTAATGTCTCTACCTGCAGCCCTATCCCTGGGCTCACTCCTCAATCAATCCAGCAGGACCTATCGCAGTACCCTGGTCCAAACTGTCTGTCAGCCCCTTCAGGGCTCCCTCAAATTGTCCCTGCTCTTCAAGCAGTCCTGGCCCTGCTGTGGGGACATGTCCCCCAAGGCTCCCTCCATGGAGATTCTTCACTTCTCTGGGCCTTTCTGGTCCCAGCTCTTCAGCTGGGCCACTAAAAGAGTTCAGTTCCGCTTCTGGGATGTATCTAAGTCCAGGTCACTTTCCCCCAGTCTAGGGACCCTATAGATAGAAGCTGTCCGCTGTGTCCCTTTAACTAAGCCGCGTTGCTGCTACAGTTCCCTGGGCCACTTCCCCAGCTCACTTTTCACCCTTACCTCAGGGCCTTGTCCTGGCTGAGTCCCAGCAGCCAGCCTGAAACTCCTTCCTGTCCCATCCTCCCACTCCTGGTCTCTGCCAGGACTGCTCTGTCCGAGGTCCTGTAGCTCCCTCAGCCAACCAGGCACACCATCCACACTCCTCCAGCTCCAGCAAGGAACTGATCTCTGCTCTGCACTGCAGTTCCTTTTATATGGGCCAGCTGGGCTGCTCCCTACAGCTCATCTCTGATTGGCTGCGTCCCATGCCATGACTCTAGGCCACTTGGAAGAGACTGCCCTCTTCTTGGTCATGGTGTGGCAGGGCCACGAGGCCTCCAGCAGGGGGCCTCAGGGCCTAGTCCACCCCATCATAGACCCCAAAAGGGAGTGATGGGTGGTGGAATAGCCTGTCCTCTCACTGGTTTGTCCACCAATTAGGCCTAGTTTCTGACATACCAATTTCAGTTCACTGATTTCTGGTCTCATCGTGCTCTTGTTTATAAGGCATAATCTTAACAATCCTTGAATTATATCAGTAGGCCTTTTTGTTTGGACTAATTTAGTCTCTTTTGCACGTTATCCCATCAACGTTGGTTATAGGTTATTGTAAGTTCATAAAATATTACACTTTTTTGTTTTTACACAGTTGAGCTCACAGTCTGGGTAAATCTGTAGGCCCAATTATTGCAACAAACAAAGTACTTTGGACCCTAACCAGCTTTTTTCAGTGTAGATAAAAATATTTAAAACCATCATAATTAAGGAGTGATATTTAATTGTTTTTAATACTTTTTAATCCTAGCAAAATACTGAGAGTTAACAGTAGAACTCTAAAATACACCTTTAAAGAGGTTTTTCCAACCAGGTGCTCGTGGTTTGGTTACTGAATTTCAAGGTGAATACACCCTGAAGCTCCATAGAGGAGATGCTTAATACCCTTCTGGTATGGAAGCTATTTTGCGTGCAAGCACCCACTCTGCTGGCCAGATTACAAAATGCATTGCTTTATCTGCCATTTTTTGGCATTGTGAAATTTATGTGAATATAAGGTTGTAAAGTTCTCAGACCAATTTAAAAAAAAAGAGTAACTTGCCATCAAGATTTTTATTTTTACTTATATAAATAAAAAATAAAAATCTTGATGGCAAGTTACTCTTTTTTACAGGTTTCAGAGTAGCAGCCGTGTTAGTCTGTATCCGCAAAAAGAACAGGAGTACTTGTGGCACCTTAGAGACTAACAAATTTATTAGAGCATAAGCTTTCGTGGGCTACAACCCACTTCTACGGATGCATCCGAAGAAGTGGGTTGTAGCCCACGAAAGCTTATGCTCTAATAAATTTGTTAGTCTCTAAGGTGCCACAAGTACTCCTGTTCTTTTTTACAGATTACTGTGGAAACATATTTAAAATGTTTACATCTATAAAATGAATTTTAAATATATTTCCAACAAACTAAAAAAGTTAAAAACCAAATACGCAAATGAAGTTAACACTATTCTAACTAGCTTAATGTTCCATAGTAACAAGAAAACCAGTTTTAACGCTCCTTCCCCCCCTACCCCTGGTTCTGTGTTTAAAAGCATATACTGTATGTACATGTTTTGCTGCTTTCATTATGGAAAGTAAGCTACTAGTATATTTACCCTTTCAAAACAAATAAGTCAATTAATATACAAAAAGGTGAAAAACTATACTGAGAATTAAGTAAAAATAACAGGAGTACTTGTGGCACCTTAGAGACTAACAAATTTATTAGAGCATAAGCTTTCGTGGGCTACAACCCACTTCTTCGGATGCATCCGAAGAAGTGGGTTGTAGCCCACGAAAGCTTATGCTCTAATAAATTTGTTAGTCTCTAAGGTGCCACAAGTACTCCTGTTATTTTTGCGGATACAGACTAACACGGCTGCTACTCTGAAACCTGAGAATTAAGTAGAATTTCAAAACTGGAAACATTATGACCCAACATGAATATACAAAATATTGTCCAAGTATTCTATTATAGGGGCTGTTCATTTTATAAAGCATAAAAGACATGCTATATTAATAAGGCAGTCTTAGTCAGATATTTTAACAGTAAAAATGATCAAACATTTGCCTAGCATTCCTTAATGATACACAAAATATTAAGTGTGAGTGATGTTTAGAGTAGCAGTTAAACAAGTATCTTTGTATTCTTATGAAAATGTGTTAACATTTTTTCCCCATTATTGGCAAAAGATTAAACAGTGAAGGAATTTTTATCTGACAACTTATTTCACTGAAAATTGTTGTAAAGTCAATTCACACACAAAAAATTAAAAAAAAAAAAAAAATGCTGAGACACACCAATTCCAATACTTGTCAATTTCAAAAGATAAGTTAGAATTGGTTACAGGTACTACACTTGCCACAAAGCTCCTCTGCTAATTTTTGTGGTTTTAGTCATATTTACCTATTTTAAAATGAATCTTACATATTGCTGCATAAAAGACCCAACTAATAAAAACCAGAGAAAAATTATTTTCTATAATTTCATTTGGATAAAACTCAGATTTCAGTTGTAACCATAGATAAAAGTTTTCAGAAATAAGTGTGAATTTAAGTTCATTATGTCCATTTAAAGAAAGTCAAAACTTAAACATTAAATATTCTCACTTGAAATACTGTATTTCCATATTTAAAAGAATATAAATCAGTTTACTTGGTTGTTGGATATTCTTTTTCTGCATATTAGAGTTTCTCTCAAGCAAACTTTCTAATTAAACAATTTAAAGGAATTTTGAAGCTCTTCTTGATTTGCAACTGTGGCCTCAGCTTCTTGGTTTTAGACAGGATTTATGCACCAATATCATGAATGGGAGTCAGAGGATCAACAAAAAAAACCAAGGGAGTACTCCTGCCTCAAACCAGGAAACTGAGGCAAGGCTGGGTATCAGTTTACAGGCTAGTTTTAAAACCTCAGTCTACTAGACATGTTATTAAACAGTCAGTCAAACTGTTTTGGAAAGGTCCAGAATCATTCTAATCTTAACACTAGTTCTAGATCAGAATTGCTTATTTTATTGCTGCTTAAATTGCTACTAACAAAAAAATAGAAATACTAGATAAAGAAACTGGACTAGGCAGTAACTGAAGCAACTGTAAAACCTCTTTTTAAACTAAGTTCACCACAAGAGAAGCCAGAATCAGAAAGTCTATTTACTTTGATATATTTTCACAGAAGAGCTCAAAGTTAAGATTCAACTATCTTAAAGTACGCATGTGAAAGGTCACATCATTCCAGTTTTAGAAACCTTTATTTGTAGTAACCAAGTTTATTTCCAAATGCTTATAAAGTTATGAAAGTACAACCCAACTTCTTTCAAGTTTATTTTTGACTTAAAAATACAAGCTTAATCACATGAGACTCATATTCTAGTCATAAAGTCATCTCTCACATTTCAGGTTACGTTTGAGGATTAGCTGGATGCTACAGTAATACCTCAAATTTTGTCCCAAGTGTAAGAACAAAAAATAAATAAAAAGAGCCATATTTATTTGTGTGTGTGTATATATATATATATATATATAAAATAAAAATCTGGATATGCAAGAGTCTCTTAAAATACTAAAATTGTCTAATAATGTGTGGTTAGTTTGGTGCAGTCTGTTTAATAACCCTGCTTCATTACAGGAATCCTTAAATCTCCTCTACCAGAGTACTACATCAACTTGCTTTATCATATCGATGGAGACTGCTTCACTTGATGTAAAGAGGTATATTAAAAACAAAATAGATTTCAGCAGACTACTCCCCATATAAGTAGTCAAAACAGCTACAACTGGAGCAAACAGTACCCTCCCTTTGACAGGCAAGACCAGCCTGTCCAATTTTAATTAAATTGGATGTATATTTATTTTTTTAAATCTCTATTATTGGTACCCTAAGGACTGGAATGCTTAATCTATCATCTAGTATTCACCAAGGGCAAGTCTACACTACAAAATTAAGCCAACCTAAATTATGCTGACATGAATCAATTTAACATGTCCACACTACATTCCTTCTGTCAGTGGTGCATGTCCTCATCAGAAGCACTTGCACCGATTTAACTGCCAGTTCCTGTGTCCTCCAGATCAGTTAAGGCACACTAAGGGCACGTCTTCACTACCCGCCGGATCGGTGGGTAGCAATCTATCTATTGGGGATCGACTTATCGCGTCTAGTGAAGACGCGATAAAATCGATCCCCGATGGCTCTGCCGTCGACTCCGGAAATCCACCGCGGCAAGAGGCGGAAGCGGAGTCGATGGCGGCGCGGCAGCGGTCGACTCGCCGCCGTCCTCACAGCCAGGTAAGTCGACCTAAAATACGCAACTTCAGCTACACTATTCACGTAGCTGAAGTTGCGTATCTTAGGTCGACCCCCCCCCCCCCCCCCCCCGTAGTGTAGACCTAGCCTAACAGAGCAACATGAAACTTGTACAGCCACTGCTCATATTGTATCTATTGTGTCTTGTGACTAGTTAGGCTGCCAATCCAATCCTTGCAATTACATTTATTTTTTAATAAGTACTTACTTGAATCGTGCAGGTGAAAGTGGAGTCGGAGGAAACATTCCTGGTTCAAAGGAATCAAAGTAAGTCACTGTCCAAGAAAAGCTGCAGCATGAGAGCCCTGTCATCAAGGCTAGAACAAACAGACCCCAAAATCCTTCACGGGGAATAAAGAAAAGTTGCTATAAATTTAACACTAAATTTCAGAAGATTTTCTACAGAACACAACGTTGCAATATAGCACAAATGTTCTACACCCCTGAAACAAAATGGTACATTTCTAGTTCTTTTTATCTTAACCATATACCGTTTAGAGAGACAAGGTGGGTGAGGTAGTATCTTTTAATGGACCAACTTTTGTTGCTGTGTGAGAGACAAGCTTTTGAGCTTACACAGAGCTCTTCACCTGAAGAAGAGTCATAGACTTTAAGGCCAGAAGGGACCATTATGATCATCTATCTAGTCTGACCTCCTGCACAACGCAGGCCACAGAATTTCACCCACCCACTCCCGCAACAAACCCCTAACCTATGTCTGAGCTGCTGAAATCCTCAAATCATGTTTTAAAGACTTCAAGGTGCAGAGAATCCTCCAGCAAGTGACCCTGGCCCCATGCTGCAGAAGGCGGCGAAAACCCCCCAGGGCCTCTGCCAATCTGCCCTGGAGGAAAATTCCTTCCCAACCCCAAATATGGCGATCAGCTAAACCCTGAGCATGTGGGCAAGACTCACCAGACAGACACCCAGGAAAGAATTCTCTGTAGTAACTCAGATCCCACCCCATCTAACATCCCATCACAGGCCATTGGGCATATTTACTACTAATAGTCAAAGATCAATTAATTGCCAAAATTAGGCTATCCCATCATACCATCCCCTCCATAAACTTATCAAGCTTAGTCTTGAAGTCAGATATGTCTTTTGCCCCCACTGCTCCCCTTTGAAGGCTGTTCCAGAACTTCACTACTCTGATGGTTAGAAACCTTCATCTAATTTCAAGTCTAAACTTCCTGATGGCCAGTTTATATCCATTTGTTCTTGTGTCCACATTGGTACTGAGCTTAAAGAATTCCTCTCCCTCCCTAGTATTTATTCCTCTGATATATTTGAACCTCCTTTCATAAGACAAGTTTTCCATTCCTCAGATCATCCTAGTAGTCCTTCTCTGTACCTGTTCCAGTTTGAAGTCATCCTTCTTAAACATGGGAGACCAGAAATGCACAAAGTATTCCAGATGAGGTCTCACCAGTGCCTTGTATAACAGTACTAACACCTCCTTATCTCTACTGGAAATACCTCGCCTGATGCATCCCAAGACCACATTAGCTTTTTTCATGGCCATATCGCATTGGCAGCTCATAGTCATCCTGTGATCAACCAATACTCCGAGGTCCTTCTCCTTCTCTGTTACTTCCAACTGATGAGCCCCCATCTTATAACAAAAAATCTTGTTATTAATCCCTAAATGCACGACCTTGCACTTTCCACTATTAAATTTCAGTTACTCCAGTTTACAAGGTCATCCAGATCTTCCTGTATGATATCCCGGTCCTTCTCTGTATTGGCAATACCTCCCAGCTTTGTGTAATCCGCAAACTTTATTAGCACACTACCACTTTTTGTGCCCTGGTCAATAATAAAAAGATTAAATAAGATTGGTCCCAAAACTGATCCCTGAGGAACTCCACTAGTAACCTCCCTCCAGCCTGACAGTTCACCTTTCAGTATGACCAGTTGTAGTCTCCCCTTTAACCAGTTCTTTATCCACCTTTCAATTTTCATATTGATCCCCATCTTTTCCAATTTAACTAATAATTCTCCATGTGGAACCGTATCAAATGCCTTACTGAAATCGAGGTAAATTAGATCCACTGTGTTTCCTTTGTCTAAAAAATATCTGTTACCTTCTCAAAGAAGGAGATCAGGATGGTTTGGCATGATCTACCTTTTCTGTATCAGCTCAAAAGCGTGTCTCTCTCACACCAAAAGAAGTTGGCCCAATAAAAGATATTACCTCACCCACTTGTCTCTCTAATATCCTGGGACCAACATGGTTACACCACCTCTCCATATACCATTTGATTGTTATCTATAGTTCTGTGTACCAATAAAAAAAAAAAAAAAACTGAGCAGAAACCTTTGCAAAAGTGAAAGTTAAGTGATTTAAACTCAATCTAAAATTGCTCTATGTTTTTAGACTAGCTCCAGGCTTTAGACCCAGGGAGAGCGTCGAGATTCTAGCTACAAGAGGAGCACTGGTTTCAGCCCCAGTGCTCCCCCTCTAGTTAAAGCCCTGAGCCCCGGCACCCTCCCCCAGCTGAAATCCAGAGCAGAGCCATGGGGAGCCCCAACTCCAGGCGCCCCCCGCGGGGCTAAAGCTGGGAAATGGAGCCGTGGGGCTGAAGCCCCAAGCCCCAGCACTCCTCCCAGGTCTAAAGCCCTGCCCCACAGGAGCACCAGGGCTCAGAAGCCCCAAACCCTGCCCAGAGCCCTGACCACCCCCGCACCTTGCGGCTGCAACCCCCACCCCTCCCCCGGTTGAAGCCTGTAACATCTTGTTCAGAGTTACGGCACATTTCAGAGTTACAAATAACCTCCATTCCCGAGGTATCCATAACTCTGAAGTTCTACTGTATGGCCATTCTTATGTTATGTTTAGGGCCCTACCAAATTCACGGACCATGAAATCTGGTCTTGTGTGCTTTTACTCTATACTACACAGATTTCATGGGGGAGACCAGCATTTCTCAAATTGGGGATCCCTGACCCAAAAGGAAGTTGGGGGGGGGGTCACAAAGTTATTTTAGGGCATTGCCACCCTTACTTCTGTGCTGCCTTCAGGGCCGGGTGGCCGGAGAGTGGTGGCAGCTAACTGAGGGCCCAGCTCTGCAGGCAACAGCGCAGAAGTAAGGGTAGCAGTACCACAACACCCACCCCCAATAACCTTGCAACACCCCCTCCCCTCAACTGCTTTTTGGGTCAGGACCCCAACAATTACAACACAGTGCAATTTCAGGTTTAACTGGCTGAAATCATGAAATTTAAAATTTTTGAAATCCTATGGCCATGAAATTGACCAAAATGGACCCTGAATTTGGTAGGGCCCTAGTTATGGTCTTAAGAATAAAGGACAAGATACATGCATGCACTGTATATCGTTTTTGGCTAGTTATGACAGTAAATTCTCAACTTGCTCAGAGGAAAGTATCTACCAGATGTGAAAGAGCCAGTTGTGTGTTTGCAGAGAACAAAATAAAACAGGCAGCTTTTTCATGGTTAGATTTCAGCCTTAGGGAATTAAAAACCAAACAAAACAAAAACCCAACCCCCCAACCCCCCCTCCACCTAGGAGATAATGAATGTAAAATAATTTCTTCCATATTCCAATTTTTACAAATAATAAATGGAGAGAAGCGTGTACTTAACATAAAAGTTCCTTGTGAGCTCTACATGGATTGGGTTCTGGCTATACAAGGCACTCTCCACCACCTGCTTCTGGGGCAGTGTCAGAAATAGTAATCAAGTAGACATGCCCTAGCAATAAATGAACTGAGGCACAAGCTCCCCCTTGTTGTCCAAAAAACCCGAGTGTTTACTCAATATGGTTGTTATTTAAGACAAGGTGTTTTTTAGCCTCCTTTGAACTGCAGAAGCACTGAAAGAACCATATGAATGCATACCTAGCAAGCCAGTTTCTATGCCATCTTCATTCTTCTCTTTCTCAGAGCGCAAATCTACAGAGGGAGGAATCAGTTATGAAACAGCAGTTTCAGAAAACACCAGCAGGTGCTCACTGTGCCGCAGCTACCCAGCAAAGGGTATGGACATCACCGCCGGTTCTCTGAGTAATCTGTCCTTAAAGAGGGACAGTTACTACTATCCCAAAGCTACACTCCTGCCTCTCTGCCAGGCCCGCGCCCTACACCACGGCAGCCGCAGCGCTGGGCTCGGACTGGCGGGACCTGGGTTTAATCCCCACCTCACCGAAACGACCCCCTCCGTGGCCGGGGGAGACACCCCGGCTGCAAGCGGGACCGATCCCCCCAACTCACGAGTCCTGCAAGGGCAGGGACCTCGGGTCGCGGGCAAAAGCGGTCCCCTCACCTTTGAGCACGAGGCAAGCGATGGCCAGGAGGAAGGCGAGGGCGGAGACGGCCAGGAGGCAGCACAGCATCGAGCAGGCCCGGGCCGGCCAACGTTTCCCCCCCGACGGAGCCATCAACACGCCATTCCGCTTGTGGGACAGCGGCGGCAACGGGGCCCCGCCCTGGGACACAGAGACACCGCTCACTACCTCCTCCTCCTGCAGCAGCTCGGCCTGCAGACTCCGAGCCACCACTCCGCCCCCCAACCAGGGCGTCCCGTGGGTCGCCCCCCGCCTGCTGAACCTGCCCATCCCCCCGCTGTCACCCACAGCCAGGGACATGGCGGAGCCTGGAAGCCGCCCGGCCAGGAGGCGCGAAACACGGGCCACAGGCTCAGACTCAGCCCGAGGCGGGGTTGCCCAAGTTGACGCCTACTTCTCTTGCGTCACCAGGCAGCTACCAACCAGACTGCGCGGAGGGGCGGCTAGGAGAGACTAGCAAGCACTGCTGACCCGGAACAGACTAGAAAAGACTGAACGCGGCACGTACCAACTCATGTCAACGAAGGGGAAGACAAAATAACGTCTGTAACGAGGCACCTACCAACTCGTCCCCGAGGGATGGTTGAGGACCGCGCACGAGTATCATTGATAGGAGACTAAGGAAAGCGCGCTTCTCGTCCCCCTCCTTAGGTGTCAGTAGTTCCGTCTAGCTTCCTTAGCCCCGCCTGCATCACCCACGTGACCCCTTTCCCAGCGTTCCCTCCACTCGTCCCCCCCGCCGCAGTTTCTTCCCCCTCGCGAGCTCCGGAGGCCAGCGCGAGCAACCCTCGCGCGTCCTCTCCCCCGGTGAGCGACGGCCCCCAGCGCGCTCGACCGCCCTTTCTTCCCCCTTCCTCTAGCTGTGCGCGTTCCCTCGTCTGGCGCGACCCCCCTCGCGCGCCCGATTCCGGCGCGACCCCTTTCTCTCCCGCTTCCCGCGGCGCTGGGCCTCTTTAGGCGCCCGATCCCGGCCAGGGTCCCCTCGTTCCTGCCTGCCGGACGCCGCTAACGGTTTCGTGTACGGCTTCCGGGGGAGACTCCGCGCGTCCATCCGTGTGCCGGGCTGGGCCGGGGGTCGCGATGTCGGGCGGGGACTCGGCGGCTGCTGCGGCCTCCCCTCAGCCGCTCCCCTTCTCCTTGCCGAAGCCCCCTCCCCTCATGCAGCTGACGCCGGGGGACGCCGTCCGCCCCGTTGCCTCCGCTGCGGACCAATCGCCGAAGAGTTCCCGGTTGGGAGGCCGCCCGGATTGGCCGGGTGGGAAGCCTGTCAGCCTCCTGGCCCCGCTGCTCCCGCCCCGCGGTGAGCCCGAGCCTCTAATGCCCTTTGGCCCCTCGTCGCGGCAGCAACTTAGAGGGAGGCTTCTTGGCAGGTGTGGCGGGGGGGGCCTCCTGAACCCCTCGATGAGGCCGGGCGGAGTGGATAGAGGATCCCTCATGGTAAGTGAAGGGTTAAACGCTGCAGAGGGGAGGGGGCGGGGACCTGCTTGGCAGCGTCGGGGGGCGGGGGGAGGAGGAGGGAGATGGCTCCCGGCTGCATCCTGGAGGGGGCACCTCTGTGGGCGTGTAACACCATGGGAACAGTTCTGCTCCCTTTCCTGGGAGCCTGGGCTAGAGCCAGAAGGGAACCCAGAGCAGTAAGAGTCTGGTGGCATCCTCTCAGGCCTTTCTTAGAAGCCCCTTCAAGGGAGTTACAGGGTCAGCCACAATAGGACTAGTGCAGCCTGAGCCATTCACGTGGCTAATGCACTAATGCATCTCTAATGGCTCCTATTGGAGTTGGAGAGAGAAGGGTCCTCTGTCCCTTTGTGGGGCTGGCTTGTTCTCCCACTAAGGTCCTCTTAGACTGTAAGCTCTTTGGGGCAGGGACTCTAGCACTTTCTTTTGTGAAAAATGCCACGTGCCCTTCAGGAGCTGACTGAGGCAGAGTTCTGAATGTAGTTTGCGTTCCTGCATTTCTGCCTTGGGGGTCTAGGATTAGGAGTCCATGGAGAATGTTTGTTTCTGTAGTCAGTACTGCAAAGAGAGCTGGCCTATGTGAGATCCCTAGGAGAGCGTGGCAAGTGCAGTGTTATTGCTGGGATGAGATGTTCTCATCACAGTGAAACTGAGAGAAGGGCTTGTAGGTCTGGGGGCAACTGGTTGGTAGTTACACCTGGGAGAAAAAGGGGAGGAAAATGGCCTGAGATCAGAAAGGATAACTGTTCTTGCCTATCTGGGGTGTGAGGAGGGAACTGGGCAGACTTTGTCTCTCCACCCATTGATTATTTGTATAACATCTGGAGTTAAAGAAATGAGTAAGTTGCTGTTTCTACTGCGAGATCTAAACTTGCTCAGGAGTTTAAAAAGTACTTTGTGTTACTTCCTAAATGTGCAGTTTATGTGCTTTTCTACTAACCTAAAATTTTCAAGTTACTCTCTCAATTTTATTATCCTGGTGGGATAATAATATTCCATATATTCCAGCACAATAAGTATGATAAGCAGAGAAAAGTACAATTATATTTTACAATACTAGTTGATGTTCTATTGGTAGCTAAGCTAATGTTGGTATATTGAAATAGGGAGACTTTTGCAGGATAGTCATCAGTGGTTTGATTTTTAACTTATCTAAATCATTTTTCAGTATTTTAAAACCTTTCATATTTCCATAAACCATAGCTTTCCACATTCAAGAGGATCTGCAAGGACCCATTGAAATTCAAGTACAAAAATAATGGAGAAGCTGTCTGGTTATTCTTTCAATTTAACCAGGGTCTTCAATATTATTGAAGGAAGAAATCACAATGGAGATATGTGTCTCTCTATTTGTTTTATGTAACTAAAAAGAGATTTAAAAAGTTACCGTCCGCTGACAAAAATACTGAAAATTGCTATTTTAATTATTCGGTGTCACTTTTGCTTTAAAGCCAAAATAACTATGGTGGATCAGTACAAGATCAATCTTTTAAAATGTACTTCTGTGATAAGATGGAGAAAATTTGATCACTGACCATATTCTGATCTGTACAGATATGCCTTTTCTGTGTCTATTCTACTTTCTTTTAAGGTTTTGAGTTTATCAGTTGTTTACTTGTTACTTTGACATCTTTTGATGAACATGCTAATAATTTGATGGATAAATCACTATGGAGGAAAGTTTCCTGTACAAAGTGAACTTCCATACTGTTTCACATTCTTGTAGATCTCAATTCTGTCCTAACCCTGGGTCTCCTAGTGCCAGTAGTATTACCTTGCTAAGTATAGATTCAGCAGTAGGCTACTTTTTCACTAATTTTTAGTAGAGCTAATCTTCCTTTAGAACTATTATTTATTCTAAGAAGAAAAGTGTTTTTGGCCATAAAAAGTTTAATGTATGATATAGATTTTTTGTAGAAAAGATATAGAGAAAATTTACTGGAGCTAATCTACGAGCAGCAGCATTGACATGACAGTAAACATAAATGTAGAAAGGAAAAGATCTGTTTCTTTTTTCCCTGCCTGTGTATACTTCCATTAAATGTAGTCAGATGGAATGGCATATGAAAACGTTTGCATCTGTAGGTGTATTGGGCCTTTGTGTTATATTTACGCATTGAGGGAGTTTTCCAGGTTTTTTCTCTGTATTCTACTGGAATTTTTAATTACATTCGCTAACTTCATTTATATTAACAATTTCTGACAATCTTTAGTTGTCCACTCTTCTAGACTCTGGTCTGTTTTAGAGCTATGTCATGAACATTTAAGCATTTTGATGTAGTTAATTTTCTCTGTATTTTAAATAAATAAATAAAAAATAATGGAGATATCCTATCTCCTAGAACTGGAAGGGACCTTGAAAGGTCCTTCATCCTTCATTTTCCTTCATCCATCAGAAGATAAGATAGATAAATGACCAAATTCCTTCTGTAATGGCATGTTTATCGTGCACCTATTCTTTGTTATTACATTTCTACAGTTTGTGCTTTGATGTTAATATCTTCGTTTATTAACATTGTTTTTCAGATGGGGCACCCAGGCATGCCGCATTATCCACCTATGGGAATGCACCCAATGGGCCAGAGACCACCGAATATGCCACCAGTTCCACATGGAATGATGCCTCAGATGATGCCTCCAATGGGAGGACCACCAATGGGGCAGGTAAGGCAGCTTATCTGTGTTGTTCACCCCACCACCCCCTCCCCCACCCCCCAACAATGATCTGAGAGAATTCTAAAGACAGGTAAGTCTCCCAGAGTTGCTTGGAAATAATAATGTTAATAGTCATTAAAATGTAGTGTTTCAATAGCATCATCCATTGGTAATGCAGAAAGTACATTTGTAACAAAAATAATGAAATTGTCTTGTGATTTCAAAATTTAAAATGAAAAGATCCGGTACTTGAATTCATAACTTTTGTTATTGTTAGGTTAGACAGTATTCTGTTAGTCTTTCAGGACAAATAAGTTGCATCTAGCAGTGTGCAATTCTAAAAACCAAAAATCCTGAAAACAAACAAAAAAACTCCCCTTTAATTCTAGCAAGAGACTGTAGTGTGATAATGTTGAAGCTGGAAAATTGGTTTCTTTGACTCTGTGCTAAGAAAGTCTTATAACCACGGATAGAAGAAAATTACAGGAGATGGAGGGAAGAAATGTAAAATTCTTTGGTGCTATTTTACACTTCTGTAACATACTGTTATTTTTGCCCTGTTGTCAACATGATGCATGTCTTGAAAAATAAACTTGGACACTCAGTGGCAAGTATAAAATGTTGTTGGCAAGTAAAGATGCCTATACATTTGTATATATTGTAAGCTTTCTATTTTTAACAATGAAAGGTCCTGTCCCTTATTAAGTAAGTTCTGAATTTGAAATGGGGCAGTTCCCTTCCTGAATATGCAGAAATCTCTAGTGTTGCTTCTGGTGATCCTGGCTTTCCTAAACAAAAGCAGAGTCAAATTGACAAGACTGAGGGGTGGAAAGGTGGGGGGACACCCTTCCTGCGAACATTGTGAGGAAGCTAAAGCAGATTCAAAATTACAAGACGCCTACTAGAAGGAAGCCGGTATGAAAGATGGAGCCTCCTGCGAAAGGTCCAGGGACAGCGCCATGGTAGGAATTCCATCACCCCCCTTCCCAGAGTATTGGGGCAACCCCTGAATCTTAATGCCTGGAGGGTGGCTCACCTACACTATTAGTAGATGTAGGCCTGAAGGGTGTCTGATACATTTTTCATGCTGCAATACACAGTATGACAGTCTGTTACATTGGATACATACCTGCTGCAAAGGGTAATGCAGTTTAAAAAGACAAAGGCAGATGGAGGTGGGGTGATGCAATGTGAAAACAAAGTGATTAGGTTGATCATAGGAACATGTCTTACCAATTATGAGCATTTTTTTTTTAAATAATAAACACACTAGTCAATCCCCTTGTCGTCTCTTACCCAAACGTTTTCAGCCAGAGTCCCATTGCCCTTGTGTCCCCTTCATCCATCATCTTTCCCCTTCTGTCCATGTAATGAGCAGTTCCCAGATAGTGTAATAAATGAAAAAAGTAAGTAGATAACTTAGTCAGCAAGTTTCTGGCAGACATTGTGGAAGAAAAGGCTCATGAGGGGATGGGGAAGGGAAAGTAAATGAGGGGAGGTTAGAGATTTAATGACTATATGGCCAATAAGAATGGGCCAGTAGGCTGGTATTCTGACTCTAAATCTACTAGACTGCAAAATGTCAGTCTATTGGCCCATCTCCTTGGATGCTAGGACCATTCCCCTAGCAAATACAGGTTCTTCTACTTATCTCTGAAGCATTTTGGGAGGCGACAGTCTGGAGGTTGTAACCTTGATTCTCAGGTGCCTTGTTGGGACAAGGCTGTTGCTACTTTTTGTGTCTTTGAGTGCCACTCTAGGACTGCTGCCCTACTTAATTCACAAGAAAATCTCCCGGGGCTGAAAATAATTGGTCTTTTTTGCAACCTTAAATCTGCAAAGGCTTTGGGCCTGAGAATAACTGCAGTATTATCTCAAAAAGCTACGGTTTTTCTAGCTACAGAGAGAGAGTTCAGAGCAATAAGGAATGCTTGAGATTCCTGTAAGTACTTGTGCAAGGGCTTCTAGGAAACTTCACATGTTCGGATCCCACTTAGTTGGAAGTAGCAGTGGGGCAAGAGTGCTTTCTTCTCCTGCTTCTACAGGATGACGAGGAATAGGAGGGCCGCCTTCCAACTTTTCCTTTCTTCCTCACCCTCCCAAGAAAACCTTGTGGATTGAGGGTGGAGCAGTAGCCCTACCAAATATCCCTCTCTCCACACAAGATGCAAGATGAGGGGAGTGGTAATCTGATGCTCCCTGAAGATACAGGGGGATGGGGTCACTTGGCCAGCCTGCCAAAGTCTATAAAGGTAATGGGGGATGACTGAAACATAAAGGGGTTGACTTCCCAAGGCCTCTTTGGGGACTGAGTGACCAAAATTTCATCAGCTGAATATGATCAGATTAGCATAGCACTACTATTTGTGCTCTTTGCCACATTTATTTATGGCTTATCAGTTCTTAATAGCGAGAACTAGTGGAAAACTGGGAAAAGTGCAAAATATGAAGGAAATCTTTTAAGAAAATTTTTAAACCGCTTTATAGTTCATCAGTTGGTCACTAACAAGTAACTTATCTATATAAATTTGCTGTGGTTACTGCCTCTTCAAAATAGTCTAAGCATATACTCCCAGACAAAAATTAGCTTCTCAAAGTAAAAAGCTGGGTCATTGTTTCATCAGACAGTACATAGATCTGGACTCAAATTTTAACAAATTGTAATAGCCAGTCCACATTACCATGTTCAAATTGTTTTAAGGGAAGTAGCGTGGTTTAAAAGTAGCTTACATGGTTTGCATTCATGTTACATGTTTTTTTAGATGTTTATAACCATTCAAGAACTGGTTGAGAACTCTTCGCTCTTGCTACTTAACTCTTTAATAGCACTATTCATCTTGAAAGATCTTGGCAAACATTAATTCTTAGAATACTACTGTGAGGCAGTTACCTCAAGTATTACTCCTGCTAGCTGACAAGGGAAAGAAGGCATAAAAGTTAAGAGAGTTGTGGAAGATCACAGAGGGGACCAATCTTAGAGTCTGAATTAGCATTTGTGATACTTAACCAATTTTGTTGTTTGATGGCTCCCAGATTTTCTGAGAAATCTTTCCTTCTATGTTCCCTGTTCTAGCTTACGATTCCTATTATGACAGGGCACAGCATTATCAATAGATTACTCATCTTGTCATTTGTTATTGATTCTCATGTAATCCAAATAGTGCTGTCTACAATAAATGTCTTAGCTTTCTTCTAATATTTCAGAGCTAAGTTGAAATGTATGCTCATCTTCCCTTTAAATTGGGGAGTCTGTTGGAGTGGATTTGTGGAAAATCTAGCTATTTCCAAACTTAACATTGTTGCTAGTTTTATGTAGACTTGTACAAACTTCTGTTACACTTCCTTGTGTCCTGGGAGATTATTAAACTTGTTTATCAAATAGAATAAGTAGTTAGAGACTGGTACACTATCATAAAAAGTTCATACTTGGTGCTGTATATTTTCTCAAGTACACTCTACAATAACATTTTAATTGTAGATGCCTGGAATGATGCAGTCAATGATGCCTGGAATGATGATGTCTCATATGTCTCAAGCGCATATGCAGCCTACTGTACCGGTAATCTTTAAAACCTGTCTTTTTCACTTTTTAAACTACCTTACCTTATGTGAACACTATTACCAGCATTTCATAAAGTCTAGTCAAGCTTTTGAACTTATATAAAATGATGATAAAAATATCCTCCTTTGTGTATAAAATTCCGTGAAGAAGAGGTCAGTATTTGAATAAAGCTTCAGAAGACTCACACAAAAGCAGCCACTTGCACCTTAATGGAGGAGTGATCTGTATTTAATCTAATTACTTCCTTAACATGCAAAATATTCTCTCTCTACCCAGATTTCAATATCGCATGTAACTATTGATTTTTTTTATAACGCCAAGCACTTTCTCTTTGTACATCTATTGTAACTTTTAAAAAAAATAAGGTGTTTAGTACTCATCATGATTTCCACATTAATAATACACAGCAAAATAGTGAAACAATTTTAATTCATTAAATCTCGTAAAAGATGCCAATGACAGAAATCTCATTGATTTATTTCATATTAAGTTGATTATGGATTTCTAAGATGGATTGCCCATTATAAACTTTGGAGGAATTTCAAAGATCTCAGGAAAAAAAATTAAAAAGCACTGTGGTCAAAAGAGGTTAAAAAGAGATCTGGTATGCTAAAATTCAATCCAATTTTAAATATATGAAAATATGATTTCAGTTGGTTTTTGGAGCTCTGACAAATACTTTCATACTACAAAATGATCAGGAATAATAAAATATCAGTTAAGTACAACTTACAAATGGTATGGTGTTTAAGGATATTTTTAAGGATATGTTATTTCAGAATCTAAACACTACAGTATTCTCTGTTTTAATTAAGATAACTATTTCCTTTTCATGCTATATGGTGGTAATGAGAATTTTTTTCTCAGGTGATTGACAGCTGGGTCTTGCTTACATGCTTTACCATATTTGGGACAGGAGGGAATTTTTCCCTAGGTCATTTTGGCAGGCAGTGGGTGTGTTGCTTTTCTCTCAAGCAAGGGGTCACTTACTAGGGTTATCTGGGTATGTTGTACTAAATCATTTTGCTGCAGTAGCAGGGGTTTAGGGGGGCGTTGATTCACTCTGGTCTCTCCTGTTGTCTGCCTATTGCCCACAATAGTTTAGTCTCCTGAGAGTAGTAATATTTTATCCTAATTCTGGTTGTTGGGCTTAGCAATGGGGTGGATGGGTGGTGTTTAGTGGCCTGTGATACACAGGCAGTCAGACTAGATGATCTGGTGGTCCTGCCTGGCCTTAAACTGACTCTCTAATATGATCTGCTTTGTAGTTGTCATGCTTTCCGTAAGCTTCATAACTCTATGAAATCCATTCTCTGTAGTGTGCCTTATCTAAATATAAAGGCTGATTCAAAGTTCACTGAAGCCAATGTGTTTCTTTTTGTTGACTTCAGTGCACTTAGAGTCTATGCTGTATGCAGGTATTTTTGCAAAACACCTATATACATGTCTTTATACAGTGTCTTACAACAACAATCATTATCATGAGGTGCAGTACAGCAAGAGCTTTTATTTCTATATAACTAATTGTTACCAATTGAGGCCATCACTTTTTGGGATTCTTTCGGGCACCTATATTCACTATTCAGAAGAAATGAGGTAGTGAAAGAAGTTTTACTCAGAAAAATAAAAAACAGCATCATAGCAACATAGCATCACTTTAGATCAGCTGGTGTTGGCAGTTTGATTGGATAAAAAAATTACAGCTGGAAGTCTTTTTCCTAGTACAGATAAATTGAGCTTGAATGTAGTCTGGAAATCAGTTGAGTACTCTCTCCCATATTATCAAGCAGTTTATTGGTAATTATCATTAGTTTTAGATTTTCAAAGCATGAAAAAAATCAATCTATGTTGGGATATCCTTAGAGTGCTTACTTACCTGGGCAGCAAATTAAATAGAGCTTTAGATAGTGCCGTTTAATATACACCTCTACCCCGATGTAATGCGACCCGATATAACTCGAATTCGGATATAATGCGGAAAAGCAGTGCTCCGGGGGGGTGGGGCTGCGCACTCCGGTGGATCAAAGCAAGTTCGATATAACGCGGTTTCACCTATAACGCGATAAGATTTTTTTTGGCTCCCGAGGACAGCGTTATATCGGGGTAGAGGTGTATATACAGTTGGTACAATTTTCAAAGGTGCCTAAGTTACATGGGGCCTTAGTCACATTGATAGTAAAAGGGGCTTTTGCTTTATGTCACTTAAGTACTTTTGAAATTTTTCCCCAGTGCATTAAGCAAGATCATTTACCCTCAGAGTGAGCATTTGGGTAACCTTGAACTTGATTGCACCAGTATGGGTGTTTTTATTGGATCTACCTTTCTAATCTTTATTATTTAGATGTTCAGTTATCTCTTGTGCAGACTGCCTGAAAAAAATCAAGTAACTGAAGGATTGAGTCCAATAAATGGTAAACTTGTGTATCTGTTAAAGCTTTACATAAAAGATAGAAGTCAAGAAATTCTTAAATCCTTTTAATCCTCTCCTTCCCCCTTTGTATTTGAGATTTGCACTAACTGTGTAAAAGAGTGCCAATCAAGGCTCTGGGTACCCATGAAAATCTAGTAAAAGTATAACGGACTCAGCTGTTGGAGTATAATAATTAATAGAAATAATAATCAATGGTAGATTTAGTGAATCAACTATTAAATCCATTTTTCTATTAGTACTAAGTTGACAAAAAAATTGTGTGGGATAAATTAAGTGATTGCACTAAGCATAGTGGTGATGTTGCAGTATGTCCTTATTGACCTAAATCTGAAAAAGTTTATTCAGACATGTACCCAAGGCCCATCTCTTCTCAATGGGTGAAAGCTGATCTATTGCTGTTTGAATCAATGAAGGTTTAAAATATTACACAGGTGGTGGTATCAGTCACAAACACACCCTCGTGTGTTATTTCAGCATTGGAATTAGCTGATCATCTTCACTGTATATTCTGGATGAGTGTTCTATTTGCATGCTGAAGGACTGTTGTTTGTGAGGTTGGCAAGAGATTCATTGAAATTAATTGGTGAATGTACTACTGTGAAAAGTAGCTTGTTATCCTAAATTACTTTCTGATAGAGCTGGAATTCCCATGATTATTGTTGTATTGGGGGGGGGGGGGTCGGGGGGATGGAGACCCACATTTAAGCTGATGAAGTATTTTGCTGCTGGAAAAACTTGAACAAGTTGCTTCTTTGAATTGATTATTACGATATTTAGTAACATATTTAATATATTGTTAGTGTCTTAAAATAACATGTTGGTTGTTTCTACAGCCAGGAGTAAACAGTATGGACGCACAAGTAGGTATGTATATACAATCATTAAATTTTTAAAATCTTTTAATAGACTTGGTTAAATCTCAAAAAATGAAGCTTAAGTTTACAACAATGTAAATGAACCTTTATCCAGTTTCCCTTTTATTTATATAAACTCTTTCTTAAGTTTAGTTTATAGTGATGCTTTACCTTTCCTAATGTCTTTTTCAGAAATGAAAAAACTTTAATGGAAAGAAAACAAAAGGCTAATTTTTATATGCCTTAAAACCTTATTTTGTGTCTTGTTAGTTTTCTTTAACATTTTTATATTTTTAATTAATTATTTTACACACTTCAGAAATACAAACTTGAGACTCGTATACTGTTCTGGATTTATTTTATTTTATTTTATTTTTTCTCCTTCAAGTATTTTCTGTCATTATGGATCTCTACTCTTGAGATGCCCAGCCCATCTGTATTCTCCTGCAATACCAAACATTCAGACCAAGAGGGTATTTCAGGAACTCATACCTCCTTCCCATATTCTTCAGGTTGTCCCATATCTAATTTGGTGTACATTCTCCAGTAAAAAGATTCTTTCCAACCATGCATGAATTGCACCTTCTTGGGAGCTGAGTTGAACTTAGTGCTCATGAAACTGATGGAATCGCCAATGGATTATCTAGAGCAAAGATATTTGTGTAAGCTATTCCTTGAAGATTGGATTGCCAGCGTCTAGAACGTCATTATAAAGAGTCTGAGAGCCATAAGGATAACCTGTGTCTTCACTAAGATGGTGTTTAGTTCTGGTGGAACTCATGATATTAAATTACCTGTGTTTTCCCCAGATCTGCACTCAGTACTGGGAGAAGATAAATGGCATAGCTTAGGTGTTAAGAGGCCCTTATTTAATACTTGGATAGAATTATGGTCTCTCTGAATCTTCTGGTCTATTTGTAATTTCTGATAAATCCAGAGAGATTATTTCTGCTTAGAGGTTGTCTAAATGGATTGAAGAACGCATGCAGGTCTGTGATCTTGCAGAAGTTTCAGTGCTTGAAGGTATTGAGGTTCATTCCACCAGGTCTAAAATAGTGTATGCGTCAGCCATTCCCAAACATTATTAGTTCATGTACAAAAATTAGTTCTTAAAAGAAATTATGTTGGAAGTGCCAGATGCAAATTTCTTCTTCGGGCACATTTATTTTAGGTCTTAATAGGCTTAATTTAAATATTTATGGACTCACAGTAAAATAAAATTTGAATGAGTCTGGTGGAGATCTGCCTGGGGGAAATTAGAAAAGAAGGGAGTTTGACTGGAGGAGTCCCACTGGAACCTTGGAGAATGTGAGGTTTAGAATTAGTTGAGAATTCTTCAATAAATCTATTTAATCAGAAAGTGCTACTTTGTCAAAGTTCTTTCACTTTTCTGCAAGAACTTATAAGTTTCAATAAAACTTTCACTGGGAAGGTTTCTCAGGTCCAGGATGGAATATCGGGGGGATGGACCCACTATAGCTGTGGTTCTCAAACTGTGAGAAAGTGGGTCGCTACCCTGTTTTAATGGGGTCGCCAGGACTGGCTCAGACTTGTTAGGGCTGAGGCCAAGGCCAGAGCCTGAGCCCCATCGCCCAGGACCCAAGCCCAAGGGCTTCAGCCCTGGGTGGCGGGACTCAGGTTACAGGCCCCCTGCCTGGGGCTGAAGCCCTTGGGCTTTGGCCCCCCTCCCCACCTGGGATGGTGGGGCTTGGGCTTTGGCCCTGCCACCCGGGGCAGCTGGGCTCAGGCTTCGGTCCCCTCTCCTGAGGTCACGTAATAATTTTTGTTGTCAGAAGAGGGTCACGGTGCATTGAAGTTTGAGAAACCCTGCACTATAGTGTGGTTGTTAAGGCACTCACCTGAGAACAGAGAGACTGAGTTTCCAGTCCCTACTTAAGTGAATATTCTTCTATACAAAGTGGAACAGCTCCAACAGGCAATATTGAGACAGATCCACTCCAGAATAGTTCTTCCCGCCCCACCTCCCTCCAAAAAAAAAAAAAGGAAAGAAAAAAAACCTAACCTCAAAAATCATCAACTTCGAAAGGTCTCAGTTTTATCCCGATGTAGAACGGGAAAAATTTTGAAATTATAAAACATTTTGTGAGGTAAGAAAACTGTTCCCTGCCCAGCTCTAATGAGGTTAGACTGATGGTAGAGCTTTGAGTGCATGTGAGCTCTGGTGGAGAGTGCGTATGTAAGAAGGGAGGAGTAGAGAGGTGGGGAGTCTTGGTAGCATTAGCCTCATTACACTCTTGTTCAAAAGCTTCAAGTTCCTGATTGCTGTCCGGTTCCCTCTGAGCCAGGGAACTCTGCAAGCCTCGCTACAGTCCCTCTCCCTGTCTTCCCCACAGGTCTCCTTCTGCACTTTGGAGCCACAGATTCCTTCTTCTTGATTAAGGGTTTCATAGCCCTTCCTTCACAGGGCTGTGCATAGAGTCAAGCAGGCTTACCCCACTTCTCCCCAGGGAATTACGCAATCACTTGCCCTCATAATTACACGCTTAATACATTTCACTACACATAGGCATGTAATATTGCATAATATGGCCTTGACAGGGTGCTCCATTGCCCACCCAAATTTTTTGTCTGAGCCCTTGTCCTCATATTGGCTTGATGGGTCCTTCTCCCTACAGAGCAGGGCCAGGAGCACCTCAGCTGTGGGGCCATCCATGCTGGCACTGGGCATGCAGACTGGGCACAGGGAGTGAGGGTGGTGCTGCTTGTCCCATTCTTCTTCATGGAAGGTGATCTTGTAGCCTGCAACAACATCGATGGTGTGATGGCAGCCCTCAACATCGTTCACGATCCAGATGAATGGAGACTGTTCATTGATTCATCGAAGATGAGTCTTAAAGCTGTTTTACTGCATAATGGCAATGTTTTGCCATCAGTTCCAGTTGGTCATGCAGTCCATATGAAGGAAACCTATGACAACATGAAACAACTTTTGAGGTGCATAAACTATGATCAACATCAGTGGCAGCTTTGTGGCGATTTGAAGGTTGTTGCTCTCTTGCTTGGTCTGCAGACTGGATACACAAAGTACTGCTGTTTTCTCTGCGAATGGGATAGTCGTGCAAGAGATTCCCACTACATCAAGAAAGATTGGCCACTCTGACAGTCATTGGAGCCTGGGAGAAAAAGTGTTCAGCATCCACCACTTGTTGAATCAAGGAAGATTTTGTTACCACCCTTACACATCAAGCTGGGTCTGATGAAGAACTTTATCAAGGCCATTGACAAAACACAAGCAACTTTCAAGTACCTCCCTGGAAAATTTCCAAGGTTAAGTGAAGCTAAGATAAAGGAAGGTGTCTTTGTTGGTCCTTAGATTCGTGAACTTCTTCGAGATGATGCATTTGACCATGCACTGCGTGGCAGGGAAAAGACGGCCTGGAAAGCCTTCCAGTTAGTGGCAATAAATTTTCTCGGAAACAAGAAGGCAGACAACTACAGGTTGTTGGTGGAAAACCTCCTCAAGGCATACAAAAGCCTTGGTTGCAACATGTCACTAAAGATACATTTTTTGCACTCTCATCTAGATTTTTTTCCACCAAACTGCGGAGCAGTGAGCGGCGAGCGATTTCACCAGGACATTGCAACAATGGAGAAACGCTATCAGGGCAAATGGAGCCCATCAATGCTTGCAGACTATTGCTGGACAGTGACAAGAGATGCTCCATTTAATGAATACAAGAGACAAGCCAAGAAGCGCCGAGTAGACACTGAATAGGACTAAACTATGTACAGAATAGTTTTTTGCCTTTTGTTTCATAATAAATTTTATTTATATAACCCTTTTGCTGATTTTTAAAGTGTTACATAAACAGGACAGGTGAAATATTATCATGTAAAGCAACCATAAACACATGAAAAGACCTAGGTTTACAATTTATGATTAAAACTCTACTATCTACACAATATACATAGACATAAAATGTAAAAACTTAAATATCTTAGAAACAGTAGCCAATCAGTTGTTTTAATTGTCATATTTGAATTCAGCACATCAAAATACATAATAAATAGCACATTTTATCTCTGAAGCAGACGACTTCTCAAAAATTGTAGACCAGTGTAATTTGTTCCAGAGCTTAACTGCTCTTACAGATAGGAATTTTTTCCTAATGTCTAAACTAAATCTCCCTCGCTGCAATTTAAGTTCTTTACTTGTCCTATCCTTAGTGTATTAAAAAATACATGTTAAATTTTTTTCTTCATTTCTACTTTCTGTGATTCAGTTACTTTAGTTATTTTGCTTGTGTTTTCATATTTGGAATGAAAGAAAGATACTGTGTATCTGCACAATTTCTTGCATATTCTTGTACAGAGCAAAGATTCACAATATTCTGTTTATTTTTCTTTTTTTATTTCAATCTTGGGGTTTGAAAGATGTGATCATCAGCTTCATTGTAGAGAAAAATGTTTTTGGTACTAATTCACTATAAAAATTAGTCTTAATTTAAGTAGCCACTATTTAACAACTATTTTTCAGTTTCACAAACCACACATGTGGTCACTTTAGTGTCACACTTTTCTGTTAACTGATGATAAAGATATGGCTTTTGTGGTTAAAATGTGCTTTTATAAAAACAAAATTCATGAAAACTAGCTACCTGATTAACATCTGGCCCCATTTCCCAGCTGATCTGCTGCTCCCTTGAATACCTATTTCCTTAAAGGTACTATGTCAAGGAACAACAGGGTTTGGCTGGCCCTGGGTCCCACTATGCCTTAAAAGGGGAAGACAACTGTGTGAACATGTACAACTTCCAACAAACTAATGTAGCATTCTGGTACATGTACTACAGTATGGGAATTTTGGGGATTTTTACTGCTACTTAGTCTTCAAGAGTGAAGATCAATAGCGCTTATGCTTGAAGGAGAAAGAGAGGCTATTTGACCGTAATTGTTTTTGATATGGATTCAGACTCCTGGCCCTCCCTCCCCTCTTTGGAGTCTTTAATTCAAATTCTGAGGACACGGCTCAAGAAAACATTTAAGCACATGCTTGTATCCGAGTGACTTAAATGGAAATTAAGCACATGCTTAAATACTGCCATGAATAGAGTTGTGTTCCTGAACTGGGCCCTGCATAATGAAAAGTAGATTGTGTTTGTGGGTCATGGCTCATTTTAAGCCCAAACAACTGGTGCTGCAAGAACGTGTGTAGCACCAACAGACATTCTTGGCAAAAGAGTTCTGATTGGATGCCCTTGGGTGCCCATTACAAGGATTAAGCTATCCTGATAATCTTCTTGAACTGAAGTTATGGGTAGGTCATCTTTCTTTTAGTTTTTATCAAATCTTTTATTTACAGTAAGTCATTTTTAAGTTATAAAAGGCCAGAGAGGAAAAAATATAATTTAGAAGTGTTTTCTAGAGCACTAGTGTTTCTCATTCTGTGTTTTATTTTTTGTGTTGTTTTTTTAAAATAGGCACTACACCTCCTGGAACACAGGTGAGTAAAAACCAAGGCTTCAGAAACTTAATAGAAGTACAATGATTATAAGTCCATGTATGGACATTAAAAGAAAAACCTTATTTGATTCTCCACCCCTCTTCCCCCCCCGCCCCCCATATTATTTTTACTCTGTAGCTTGCACGTTACTTATGCACTCATTATAAATCAGTTTACATGCTTAGGGATCAATATTTTTTTCTATTAGACTACCAGTCTTTGACTAGTGTTTGAAAACTTGAATTGCCCCCAAAGTATTTGTACTAGTTTGTCAACCAAACACTCTTGCCATTCAGTATTTAGACCTGAATGCCAGGTGTGCTGAGCTCTCTTTGCTCCCATTGAGTTATCAGAAGAACGGTGATACTGGATCAGACCAAAGGTCCATCTAGCCCAGTATCCTGTCTTCTGACAGTGGCCAATGCCAGGTGCCCTAGAGGAAATGAACAGAATGAACAGGTAATCATCAAGTGATCCATTCCCTGTCGCCCATTCTCAGCTTCTGGCAAACAGAGGCCAAGGACACCATCCCTGCCCATCCTGGCTAATAGCCATTGATGGACCTATTCTCCATTAACTTATCTAGTTCTTTTTTGAACCCGGTTATAGTCTCGGCCTTCACAACATCCTCTGGCAAAGAGTTCCACAGGTTGACTGCGTGTTGCATGAAAAATACTTCCTTTTGTTCTTTTTAAACCCGCTGCCTGTTAATTTCATTTGGTGACCCCTAGTTCTTGTGTTATGAGAAGGAGTAAAGAACATTTCCTTATTTACTTTCTCCACACCAGTCATGATTTTATAGACCTCAATCATATCCCCCCTTAGTTGTCTCTTTTCCAAGCTGAAAAGTCCCAGTTTTATTAATTTCTCTTGGACTTTTAGGAGAGTGTTTTTCTAGTTCCTCTAGTTCTCAAGACAGCAATCATTAAAATATATAAAAAACAAAGGAAAATAAGATTGCGATAAAAATAATGTAATATTTTTAGGTCTTGGAAAATTGTAATGATTTTTAAGCTCGGGTATCTTGTGAATTTTGAAGACTGAAATACAGACTCAACCTTAGCCAGTTATGCTTTTGCAAAGCTGAGTAGCATTTTGAGATATGGAACCTTAAAACAGGCACACAGTTCCTTAGTGCAGTGTAGTATTTTTGTGCTGGTGAAGACTGGAAATTACTCCTTATTTTTAAATCCCCAAATTTCCTATTGATTTAGTTAAATTTAAAAAGGAGAAATTTTCTTGTCTGTTTAGTGTTCATGAAACTTTTGTATTAGCTCTGAAGTGTGTGGTCTGTATCAACAGAACAGTATAGCACAATGTAGTCTTCACAGTGCCCTGACACAAACATGTTCAGAACGAGAGAGCACTTCAGGTTCCATGACTATATTCAATCCTTGGTAACTCAGCTGAGATTACCAACAAGGACCTTCGTTAGTGCCAATTATTATAATGGTTTGTCATAAGGGTTAGAAAACGTTTTTCTAATGAGTGGTCAGAGTCTACTAATCTGGAAGGCCCGTGTACCAGTCCATCAGTGTTTCTAGTCCTAACTGGCTCTTTGATCTTAAAGTGTGAGGGTCAACTAACTCATAACAATCTATTTTGCTATTATTGAATTAAACTGTTTTTTTTCAATACTCTAATAAAAAAATGTTAATATTTGTGTCTCTGATACTATTTCTGCTCCATGCAAAATCTTCAGACGGTATTTGGACCCTATGTTTTTGTTGACATTTTAAGTAGTTCCTGTTCCCATGTTCAGGAGAAGTTACCACACAGTACAACAACTTAATACAAGCAAATATTGGGATGGAAGGTGGGAAGTCTGATACCTCATGGATAGAGCCCTACCAAATTCACGGCCATGGAAAAATGCATCACGGTCTGTGAAATCTGGTCTCCCCCAGTGAAATCTGCTCCTTTGTGTGCTTTTACCCTATACTATACAGATTTCACAGGGGAGACCAGCATTTCTCAAATTGGGGGTTCTTACCCAAAAGGGATTTGCGGGGCGGGGAAGGGTCACAAGGTTATTTTAGGGAGATTGTGATATTGACACCCTTACTTCTGCACTGCCTTCAAAACTGGGCAGCCGGAGAGCGGTGGCTGTTGGTCGGGTACCCAGCTGCCAGCAGCAGTACAGAAGTAAGGGTAGCAGTACCGCAGGCCCCCCCCCCCCCCCACACACACACACACAACTCCTTTTTGCGTCAGGACCCCTACAATTACAACCCTGTGAAATTTCAGATTTAAATAGCTAAAATCATAAAATTTATCATTTAAAAAAATCCTATGACTGTAGAATTGACCAACATGGACCGTGAATTTGGTAGGACCCTACTCAAGGACCACCACTGCTATAAACAAATGTCTGTATACCAGTGGATTCAGCCTTTTCAGCAGGATTAGTGTGGCACCAGTCCATAACTTAATATACCAATTCCCAGTCTTGGGTCATTGTAAATTTCAGTCCTTAGTGATGTACATAGGTGTCACCTAGGAAGTAATTTGAAACTTTGAACTTATTTCATGTGGCACACTAAACTGCCATCGTATGGAAATGATTTTCAGTCATTATCAACTTAAGTTGCATTTAAAAGTGACCTAGACATCCTGTATGTGTGCATGTATGTCAGTCAGTCATTGTCTATCTTGGAGTAGTATTGTAAGTTTTCCTTTTTGATTCTTCATTGTACTTTAAAATCATTTACTGTAAATACAAAATTTGTCAATCTGAATCAGTTTTAGGTTGTTTTTTTGCTACTGTTCTGTGTTTAAACATTCTTATTGGATATATTTAAAATACATGTTGATTTTTTTTTTAAATTTAAACAAATAAAAGAACTCGGTACACTTCATTTTTCCCCCCTCAGATCACACATCAAATAGTTTGCGCAGCCCAGCAAACCACCACAGCCAACAGTTCTATAAATGAAGATCCTTCTAAACAGGTTTCATGAGTTTCTACTTGTATTTAACTTTTCTAGAGTTTTTTATAGCATTCCATAATCACATTTTATTGCTTCTCATTGATGGTCTGTTTTATTTTCCCTAGAAATCTATGTGGACTGAACATAAATCACCAGATGGAAGAACTTATTATTATAATACTGAAACAAAACAATCTACATGGGAGAAGCCAGATGATCTCAAAACACCTGCTGAGGTAAACCAAGTTAATTGAAAGATATGGAACAAGTGACTTAAAATGAGTTCAGTGTACTGTCCAGGAGACATGCATTAGAATTTTTATTTCAATGTAATTTACAACCGTAAACACCCCCGCTCCAAAAAACAAATTTTATTAATTCTAGATAACTGTCTATAACTGAATTGGGTGGATTCTTCACGATACTCATTAATGTGCTTTTGAGATCACAATCTGACATCAGGTTTACATTTTGCCGCTTTTCTTCAGGAAATATTTTCATTGTATGCATTGCAATATGTTTTAAGTTGATTTATGCTTATTTTTGGGTTGTTTTTAGGATATTTTAGTAGTTTTGAAACGTAATAAGATTTTTAACAAAAGTTTTTGCTCTCCGTTAGCAATTGTTATCTAAATGCCCTTGGAAAGAGTACAAATCTGACTCTGGAAAGCCTTATTACTACAATTCCCAAACAAAAGAATCACGCTGGGCAAAACCCAAAGAGCTTGAAGATCTTGAAGGTAACAGTAATGGAAACTAAGCAGTTTGTCTATAATGTAAATGTTATTTCTACATTTAGGACTGTTAATTTAGTGTAGGAATAGTTCTTCCTATTAAAAATTAAATAGACTGAAATAAAAAAGAGATTCTGGAGCTTTGCCCCAATAATATAACATTATAACTGAACAGAACTGGTCTGTCTTATTTTAAATTGATTCAAGTCTCAAAGATTAAACTTAATTCAATGTCCTCCTATTCAGTGGATTTGAAATAAAAATGGTGTTAGCTATCTTAGTTGAAAATCAAAATTATGCATGAAGCTGTGTTTGTAAATGGCGTTGATAATCTGTTTCCCCACTGCCCCCACCAACCATTGCTTCAATATATTATTGTTGGGAAAAGCTAATTTATCAAAGTCAAAACCATGCATCCCTCCAAAGTGCATGTGTGTAAAGCTTTATTTTGAGATTATCTGTTTAATTTTGGGGGCTGGGAGATGTTGGGGGAGAAAACCTCCAACATCTTTTATTTGTGTAAGATCATATTATGACACACAAGAATATAAATCTAGGTCTCATTTGGATTTCTTCTTGCTGTTCCACAAAGGTAACGTCATAGTTTGTTCTGGTGGAGTGTAATGCTGCATTAAGTGTTTACTTTGAATGGGGTATGGTCAGTATTTTTGGTAAATCAAATTCTTCAAAGGTGAAAAAATTACAAATGTTAAAATAATTTTAAGGAAGCTAAGGTAATAGAATAGTACAAATGGGGAGAGTTGGGGGTGAGGATGGGAGGAATTCCAAAGATTAGAGAAGCAGCACTGGTATTTAAAAACTAGATAGAAAAAGATGCAGTTGAGTAAACCCTATTTGTCTGTATTGAAAGTAGCATTGTTGCCTGATGAAACTGAAAATATTTACTTCAGTTTGAACAAAAAAGAAAAAGTAGTAGTTCCAGAAGGCTGATTTTCTGTGTTTTTGTGCTTCTAGAATTTCATTTTAATCAACCTATCTTTTAAATTATTGAAACAAGAATACTAACATCATAAATATCAACAATAAAAGAACAGCTTGATCTATTTTTGTATACCTGACCAATTTCTTAAAATATATATATATATATATATATATAATTTTTATATCAGTAAGTTTTCTTTTCCAAACATAAGCATCTTGTGAACAGTTGTATTTTGAATAAACATTTTCTTCTTTTGCCCCTATAGCGATGATTAAAGCTGAAGAAAACAGGTATGTTTCTAAAAATACTTTTTTTTATTAAATTGATAGTATCAGTGACTATTTTTTTCTTAAACTGAAATAACCCTGATCTCTTGAAATAAACTTCTAGCTTGCTTTCAATCTCTACAGTGTTTTTAATACTTGATTACCAAAGTATATTTTCATTATTTAATTTTAGAAGTGCTTTTAATTTAAAAATATTTGAACTTCTGTCCCTCTATTTCTGTTAAGCGGTACAGTTCTAAAAAAAAAAAAAACCTCCCCAGTTTTGAAATTGTTTTACCTTTTTTTTTTTTTTTTTTTTGTGTGTGTGTGAGAGATAACACTTCGTAAGGTAGGCCTAAAACTGTTGGTGATGTCCTTAGAACCGTATTTAAAGTTTAATATTTTCCTTTAAGGTTAATTGAACTTACATGACTATAAAACTGTTATTTCGATTTTCTTATTTCATGTATTCAGCAGTAAACCAGAAGAATCAACTCCAACATCTTCTGCTCCAGCTGTTGCAACAGAAATTACAGATACCGTCACTGCCACGGCCGCCGCCGCCGCCACCACCACCACCACCAGTGATGTTGAAACTGCCGTGGCTGCTACTGCAGCCACTGCCATTCCTGCTGTAACAGCTGCTCCTGAGGCTGAAGCTTCTACAGTAGCTGCTGTTGTAGAAAATGAAAGTACAGTAACTACAACAGCTGAGGAACAAGTGCAGCAAACTACTACTACCACCACCACCACCACCACCGCCGCCGCTGCCACAACCATCGCCACCCCTGTTGTACAAGAGCAGAATGCAGAAGCTGTCACTAACACTGTAGAGGAAACTTCTAAACAGGAGGCTTCAGTGGAGTAAGCAAAATCCAATAATTTGGCTTGGAATACAGCTCCTTAATCTGAAGCTTTTTAGTGTTGAGAGTTTTGGGATTGTAGTTACATTGGAGGTGACTAAACTTTTTGTTCAGATTTTTTTCAAAAGAAAAAAGGAGAATGGAGCAAAGCTAATGGAGAGAAATGGTTAAGAAAAAACACAAGGGAAGAAGGCATTTTGAATTATTTTTTAAAAGCCCACTCATATCTCTCTCAGGTCCTTCATTTATTTGCCAAATTTAATTGGGGATTGTTGGGACCCATTACTTTTTGTATTTTATTTTAGAAAAATAAAGAAATGTTAGATAAACAATATTAAAACATACAGCATACAGATTGCCACTCTGAAAAGTGAGTTAGACTTTGTTTTAAGTATTTGAGAATTTTAACAGGCTGCATCATCCTGAAACACCCAGGTGCTTGTCTGTAATTTAGAATATACATTTTTAAAAATACAAAACGAAGTAAAAACATGTAGCCCACTCTGAATAGGCTGTTGTCCCCAACTAAAAAATCCAAATCAAATAAACCCACCAAAGTTTGTATCACACCTTCCCAACTGACTGCAACTACTCTGTGCCTTCCATCCCTCACCAAAAGCCTGTAAAAACAGACAAGTTTTGCAGTGTACTTTGAAGGTCAATAGTTTTAGGCAAGATTAGGAGTAATTGCAAAGTCAAGTCTCAATTAATGCCCTATTTTCCTCTCTCTCCCTCTCACTTAAATCAAGGGGGAGATAATTTGAGCAGGCAGTTGATTGTAATAGTGGCACCACTATTGCAGAGAGAGAGGTATTTTTAAAATGACTTGTTCAGATAGTCTGTTTCAGTTTTCTCCCCATATAACGTGTATAATTTTATTTTAGACTAGCAAATTATTATTTTTATATAAAGTATTAATTTCCATCTTATTAAACTATATATTTGAAAAATATTTCTCAGTAAATGTCTGTTAATTGGACATCTCTTAAATTGATAATGACCCTTTTTTAGGTTTAACTGAAAAATGGTGTATTTACCTAAAGTATGTAATATTTTGTCTTTAATCCTTAGTGTTGCTCCCAAAAAAGAGGAAGAGGACACCCAGCCAGTTAAAAAAACATATACATGGAATACGAAAGAAGAAGCAAAGCAAGCATTTAAAGAACTGTTGAAAGAAAAGGTTTTTTAAATTGAGTCAACTACTCTTTAAACTCTTCTGAATTATTTGCCTGATTTATTTTTTAAAAAGGTTGACTTTCATATTGGAGTAAACGAGGGAAAAAAATGCTATAGAGGAAGTGTACTTGTTTAGGCAATTGTTTTGTATATTGCCTATGCTTTTTAAAAATATTTGTGTGTAATCAGGGGGCTCACAGCTCTTCTCCTTCCTATGTTTTTCCCTAGTATAATGCAATTTTAAACTCATAATTTTGTCCAAAATCTAGAAATTGATGATTTTTAACTGCCCTATGAAGATATGGCAGAAAATTATAAAGATGCCGACTGACAAAGGCAAAAACTGTCACTATGTTTAACCGCAGATTAACCGCAGTTGGAACAAGAGTGACTTTCACATTAAAATACATTTATCCTCAACAAAAATCCATTTCCTTTTTCCTTCATCTTACTACAATTACTAAAGCCACGTGTGTTTAGACAGGTTTTCTTTTATGATCCATCCTTTGTGAAGTCATAATTCTGTTATATTCCACATTGTTATTGAAATTACCGTAAATGTTATAAACGTATTATTACTTCACTGCAGGATCAAAAATATGGAGCCCTATACAATTGTCCTTTGGCATGCTTTCTGAATTTCCTACCATTGTTCAAAAGGTGGAAGGGGGGTGGTGAGAGAAGAATGATCTAATGCTCAATTTCCCTCTGAGTCTATTTATTGATGGATGCTTTCTGTAGTGTGCCCAACACTCTAGTGTCCAAATGCAGTAGAAGAGTGCCTGAAAGAGAATCAAACGGTAGAAATAGTGATGATGATCCTAAAAGTGCCCTCTCTCTCTCTCTCTCTCTCTGACTGACTTATGAAAACATCACTTTATTTTACTAACATACTGTACATACTTATTATGAAGGGGGAATAGTCTGTCTTTGTACAGCTCTCCTGTTAACATCAGTGAGAAGTCTGCTGTGCCTCACCACACAAATGAAATACTTCAATCTAGTCTATCAGTATTTCCAAAGAAACTGTATCACCATAGTATGTTGGTACCAAATCTAGTGGTTACATTATTGATTTAATGTCTTCACAGCGTGTACCATCCAATGCCTCATGGGAGCAAGCTATGAAAATGATCATTAATGATCCTAGATACAGGTACTGCTTCCTCTCTTCTCTTTAATCTACATTGTTTGTCACAGACATAATGTATATATGCTTTGCCCTCATCAGTGTCATATTTGAGCACTGAAATAGGATTTGATCAAATACTGACAGTTCCTACACCAAGCCAATTTTCTTTTTTTTGAGTCTGACCTCTTATTAAAGTAGCAACATACCTTGGGAGCTGAATATGTTCACCAATGAACAATGGAATGGTACATGGTCTTAAAGCAAAGATGTATTAGCAGTACTAACTAGAGTTAAACTGATAGATGGTCTTCACATTTTTAAAAATCTTCCCTGAAATAGGGGTTTATGTTTGTTATAATGGAGATGCTGAGAACTTTTTGGGCCATATTTTCAAAAGAGCTCATTGCTCCCATTGGGAGCTGTTGGGTGCTGAACAGACTTGAAAATTTGGCTCTATACTTAATGTCCAAAATGCAGCCTGAAAGTAAGACCTCTTATGAGGCTATTTGGTAGTATTTTATAAGAAAAGTTACTTTGGCTTAATAGACTTTATTTAAAGACATGAAAGCAGATACAATAGCCTGAGTATTAATTTAGTTCTGTAATGTAGGCTTCACTTTGTTTCACCACACTTCTATTAACAGTAGTGTTTGTATTTTATTCTGTATGTAAATAAATTTGCATTATTACTTTTATTTTCTAATTCCCATTTTGTGTACTTAAAATCTTGTTTTTCTTGCTGTTCAGTGCATTGGCAAAGTTGAGTGAAAAAAAGCAAGCCTTTAATGCTTACAAAGTCCAGACGGAGAAAGAAGAAAAAGAAGAAGCAAGATCAAAATACAAAGAAGCTAAAGAATCCTTTCAACGTTTCCTTGAAAACCATGAAAAGATGACATCTACAACGAGATACAAGTAAGATCAACTTAATGTACCACAATGACCCATCACCGTTTCAAGTTCAACCTTAAATTTATTTGGCTTGGTCTCTGGTGAACATGAACCTTTGTATAACGTTTCGTCTTTGAAAAATCTAAAGGCTTGTCTGCACTTAAAGCGCTACAGTGAAGACACTACCTATGTTTCTCCTGTCAGCATAGGTAATCCACCTCCCCATGGGGTGGTAGCTGTGTCAACAGGAGAATTTTCCTATTGACCTAGTGCTGTCTACACCGGTGGTTAGGTTGGTTTAACTGTGTTGTTCAGGAGTGGATTTTTTGCATCCTGAGCGACGTGGTTATACCGACCTAATTATCTGTTGTAGGACCAGGTCTTTAGACTACAGTATGATGGGGCATAAGTGGAGCTGATAGCATTTGAGTTCAAGTATCTAGAAACTAAGGTAGTACGTTACGCCATATTTTTATTTAAAAATAAACACAATCTTTCCTATAAATTACATTTTAATCTTTCTGTTTCCTAGTATGGTGCTGTTGTGTTAAATTTCATTTTTTGTTCAAGAAAACAGTAGAATACTTAGGGCACGTCTGCACAACCACATGTGCAACACTCCAGCAGGCCACGCAGTAACTGTCCATGTGGACCCTGCTACTGCGTTCTAAAAGTTCCCTAGTGCACATTGACGTGCAGTGCTTACTTTTAGTGCACAGCAGTAGGGTCCACACGGACACTTAGAGCAAGGCATGAGTTAGCACTGTAGATTTATACCCCATTTTGCCACTCAGTAAGCTTTGGTGCAGACATGCCCTTAGTGGCCTTACCCATATCACCTGGCTGATAACTGGAATGAGCCAGACAAGTTACAATTCTTTTCTCACAATAATGAAAGAAATATATAATAGGAATAAAACTGAGGTTAGTTACATTGTTTTTTAATTACTTGGCAGTGTCATGTAAGAATTAATGTCATTACTATCAGTATAAAAACATAACTCTTTAAATTCTGTAATGCTATGTTAAAGGAGAACCGTTATTTTTCTGACCTACAACCGTAAGAGTTCAGAGTGGGAAAAATTCTTTGTCATGTATAAATTGTAAAACTAATCTGAAAATAGTTCTTGATCCCAGTTACCATTGCTGGTATTCCTGATGCCACAAATGATGAAGTTTCATGAGCAGTAAGTTCAGTGCAGAAGGTTGCAAACAACTTTCTTTATGCTGGTTTGTTCCAGAAGAATATTTTAGTATTTAATTTTTAAAATAATATGTAGATCACTGACAAACTGCTGTCTTATAAACAGAACTTTTGTAAGGTTTGTTCCCCATCAAATGAATTGATTCTATAATCCCAGTTAGTTTGTTTTTGTAGACAACTTTTAAGTTATCAGCAAAAGATTTAGGGGAGATTAATGGATTTTTTTTCAGATGGAGCTAATTTTTGGTTCGTTAGCCTTTACAGTGTTCCTTTTAACAATGAAAGCAATAAATTTTAGCTTTAATTCAAAATGTAAATTGTAGGCTTACCTCATGCATTCTGAGATGCAGAGGGTTGTCAGTATAGGGGGCCCAGGTTGTGAACTTGCTTCTTCTGGTGTACTGTCAGATCCAGAGATTTAGCCATTTTGGCATGATACAAGGCTAAATACTTCTTTTTTTTTAAAGCCAACCCTTTGTCTAATCCAAAACATTGTCTTTATTTTTTCTTAAGATCAACTTTGTTTTATAAAGCTTCTTTTCCTACACGGTGCCCCTTAGATATCACAACTACCTATTATTAAAATATATAAATTTGCAATAAAATTGTATTGGTGGAGAATCACAACATAGCATGAAACCTGTTGTCACCCTTAATGTTTTTAATCTTTATGATTTATTCTTTTTTAGTGTTCTAATTCACCCTGTCCATAAAGCTGCTGTTTGAACTCTATTAATTTGTATGTTGTCTGAGATTAACGATTTTTGCATGAAGATAGAGTGCACAGTGCATTTGTATTTTTGCAACAGTAAGAGTGCTTACTTTCATTTTTTTTCTTAAAGTAAATATTCATGTAGGCAAAGCAAAAAACCAGTGCTGGTCTTTTTTCTAAAATGCGAAAGCGGAAACCAGTAGACCGAGTTTAGGGAGGCAGGGGTGGAAAACTATTCCTACTCACCTCTTCTGAGTGGGTAGCCTTACCTGGTAAACTTCCGCATTATTTTCTGTGGCATTTTCAACTAAGCATTATTACCTGATAGTACCCACATCCTAATTGTTGCTGGTAACTTCTTTTTCTAGCCTATGAATTAGTCTCGTATTTTTTGTGATGGTAGTTATGAACATGAATTTATTCTTATCTCTTCTGCAAAGAAAGCTGTGTGTTGGTATTCCTTTTCCAGTTGATTTTATGGATTGATATGTGAATCTTGGTTTAGTATTCACATGAAACAGTTGGCCCCAGGATCAATGTGAAGTACAGTTTTTATAAAACATTTTAGAGTGCAAAGCAAAATCATTGCTGAATCCTGTGGTACTATTAACTTGTTCTAATTAAACACTTACTTCAATTCCAAAGGCTTTCTTTACTTCTGACTTCTTACTTAGGTGAACATATTTGCTTGAGCAGTAAATACAAGTTAGTAGACCACTAAAAAACTTGAATGTCTTCCAGTGGTGTGGGTGTTACATTGGCTTGTTTCTCTAGGACTTGTAAGAATAAAAATACAAAATCTAACTCCACCACCCCTCACTCTGTTGCACCCTGCTTGTTAATAGGAACAATTAAAATCGGAGAAATAGATGTCTTAAATTTTGGAGCCTTTTCAGGACTTTGTGTTCTGAAGACTCTAAGTGTGTGTATATTAAAAATAGTTTCTAGCTCTGCTAGTTGTGAAGATAGTGGGATTTGGTTTAAGTGTGAAAATGTGTACCTTATTGGCTGCATAGTTACACAGGAGCATAGTACCAAAAGAGATCAGTACTCATCCTGTTTATTCCCATGTACTGATAACTTTGAAGCCAAAATACAGATTTTAAGGCTAGAAGGCACCCTTGGATTCTCTAATCTGACCTCCTGTATTTTATGAATTAAAATTGAATTGAAATGGGATGGGGTGGTGTGTGTGTGTGTGTGTGTGTGTGTGTGTGTGTGTGTGTGTGTGTGTGTGTGTGTGTGTGTGTGTGTGTGTGTGTGTGTGTGTGTGTGTGTGTGTGTGTGTGTGTGTGTGTGTGTGTGTGTGTGTGTGTGTGTGTGTGTGTGTGAGAGAGAGAGAGAGAGAGAGAATAGTAAGATTCTAAATTTAGTTGGGATTTGTATATTGTGCCTGTCAGTCTTTTAGGCTTGTAATCAATATTACCATATAACCCCCTGCCCCCCAAAAACCTCAGCTAACTAGTCATCCACACTTTAGCTTCTTTCAGTGCTGCCACACACTGCTACTGTTAAAACAGGTGACTTGTATTCAGTTCCTAGCATCACCAAATCCAGGCTGTAGCAGACTAAGGCCTGGTGTGCATATAAAGTTGCTGTAGTTTAACTAAAGGTGCAGTGTTGTATCAATTGAGTTAAAACAGTGCAACTTTTCTGTATGGCTATTCTCTTATATTGTTTTAAATATGGCTTACATCTGTTTAACAGGGGCACTCTTAATCAATGTAAGTGTCAACCACAAAGTTGCACCAGTTTAACTTTATCTGGAAGTCAATAATTGGGAGCCATTGCAAGTGATGTAGCATAGGTGTTAAGGGCTGCACCTGGATGCCCAAACAGAGTCATCCAGGCCAAGCCATTACCACTAGTCCCAGATCATTTTACAGCAAACACTCCCCCAATATTTAAAAAGGGCTCTAGTGGGGTTCCTGGCAATTACAGACCGGTAAGTCTAACGTCAGTACCGGGCAAATTAGTTGAAACAATAGTAAAGAATAAAATTGTCAGACAGAGAAGAACATACAATTTCCCTTTACAGAAACCATGTTGACTTTTGCCCAAAAATGTATCTTGCTAATCTATTAGAGTTCTTTGAAGGGATCAACAAACATATGGACAAGGGGGATCCAGTGGACAGTGTACTTAGATTTCCAGAAAGCCTTTGACAAGGTCCCTCACTGAAGGCTCTAACGTAAATTAAGTTGTCATGGGATAAGAGGGAAGATCCTTTCATGGATTGAGAACTGGTTAAAAGACAGGGAATAAAGGGTCGGAATAAATGGTAAATTTTCAGAATGGAGAGGGGTAAATAGTTGTGTTCCCCAAGGGTCAGTCCTAGGACCAATCCTATTCAACTTATTCATAAATGATCTGGAGAAAGGAGTAAACCGTGAGGTGACAAAGTTTGCAGATGATACTAAACTGCTCAAGATAATTAAGACCAAAGCAGACTGTGAAGAACTTCAAAAAGATCTCACAAAACTAAGTGATTGGGCAACAAAATGGCAAATGAAATTTAATGTGGATAAATGTAAAGTAATGCACATTGGAAAAAATAACCCCAACTATACATACAATATGATGGGGGCTAATTTAGCTACAACTAATCAGGAAAGAGATCTTGGAGCCATCATAGGAAGTAAATAAACCTGTTTGAAGTAATATGCACAACTTGACCAAAGAGAGAGTTTTACCTAAATGTTTCCAGCCAAAATGTGAAGCTTTGTGTAGAGACTACCACCACTACATTTAAATCAGTATGTGCCAGTAAGTGAGTATATATATCTCTTTTTGGTGGATTTTCCTATATACAGAAAAGCTGAACAAATGTTTGGTGAGATGGAGGTCTGGAATGCAATATCAGAACGTGATCGTCTTGAAATTTATGAAGATGTCTTGTTCTTTCTGTCTAAAAAAGAAAAGGTAATTATTTTTCTTTTAGTTTTCAAGGTTTATCTCAGAGAAAACAATTTAATCTGAACCTATTGAAGAAAGTAAAGAATTTTCTAGGTTGTTTTGAGTCTAACTTTTCTCTTGCCAGTGACTTAGGAAACCCCATCTAGAACTGTTTCTCATTGTACAGTATGTAATTATCACGTCCCTGAAATAGGCTTGCTGACTGCAAGTCTATTAACTTCATTTTCCCACAAAGAACAATCTGTTCAATGTGGATATTGCATAAATTTATATAATGGCTTTTATTCAAAAGTGCTTTATCATACTCTATACTACGTATTGAAACAAATTATGGGCCAGAGCCTCAGCTGGTATAAATTTGCATGTTTCCGTTTACATAGCTGAAAATCTGATTTTATATATATAGTATGCAGCACCTGTTCAACTGTGCATACTATCACTGCACAACATTTTAAGACACAAACTGAAGAACAACATATGTAGTTTAAAAATGTAAGGAGAATTTAGATAGAAATTTCCCTAAACATAGGTTCTGATCACATATAATCAGCAAAAAGCCTGATAAATTTTTTGCAAGCATACAGACCTTAACCCTGGAGTTATAGAGCTCTGCAAAGCAGCTCCTCCCCCAACACAGTGAGCCCCATGGTTCAGCACTGGTTCTTTACACTCTTACAGTGTGTCTACACACAAGCTGCAAGATACCCATTTACTAACTCAGCTTAAGGTAGCATGCTAAGAATAGCAACATAGCCACAGTGGCTCAGGCTAGCCACCCAAGTATGTATCGCAGTGATCAGGTGGGATTGTATTCAGGCAGCTAGACCGAGCTACTGCTTGTGCTGTCACGTCCACACTGCTGTTTTTAGCATGTTAGCTCGATTAGAGCTAACGAATGTACTTCAACCTGAGCCGGGAATTCACCGCCCAGCTGCTGTGTAAATATACACTTAGGACAGTGGTCCCCAAACTTTTGAAGGTTGCGCCCCCCCTCTTACCCCTATTTCCCGTCCCCCCCGTCCCTCCCCCGGAGTGGGGCTGTGGATTGGAGGGGGGGGCGGCGTGGACAGGGGTAAGGGGTCCAAGGCTGGGGGTGGGTATGGGGCCAGGAGCGGGGCTAGGGATGAAGCTGCAGCCTGGCCCTGGTGGGGGTTAGCAGCTGGGCCCATGGCCAGGTGTGGCTCTGCTTCTGGGCTGGGAATGGAGTCGCGGCCAGGGGCTGAGAGTGGTCAGGGCTTGGAGTGGAGCTGTAGCTGGGCCTTTGTGGGGGCTGCCAGCCAGGCCCCAGCCAGATGTGGAGCCACAATGTGGCAGGGGGCAGGGCCAGAACAGATCTGGGGCCACAGCAGGGCTGGGTGGTGCTCCCTTCCCACCTCCTGAATGTTCCTCGATGCTCCCCTAGAGGGGTGTGCCCCACAGTTTGGGGACCTCTGCCTTAGGGTCTGTCTACATAGCTCAAGTAAGCTAGGCCACATGAGCTAACTCGAGTTAAAATAGCAGTGAAAACACAGCGATTTGGCTTTTAACTCGTCAAATTCAATCTCAAATTCCCCATAGGCTTTAATTTGAGCTGCTAATATAATTTTTAAAAGGAGCGTTGCTATGTCTTCGCTGCTATTTTAACCTGAGTTAACTGTTGCAGGTTAGCTAACCTGAGATAACATTTTGTGTGTGTGCGTCCATCCCTACCTTAAAGAAGAGTGCCACCACTGTATCATCAGTAGTCTGGAAGGTCTGGCGTCTCTAGCCCGGAGGCAGTCTGCATGGTAGAGCTGCCATGGACCCTAGAAGTCCAGGCAGCTGCTGATTGAAATTGATACGATTCTTTCCAATTTCACTGTTGCTATTCACTGAATCAGAAAAACGGGCAAATTTTGAAATAATGAAATTTCCTGTGAAAACTGAGTTTTGGCCAGCTCTAAATGTGATAAGATTATGGACAAGGTGGTATGGCCATGGAGTCAAGTGATTTTAAAATCTATATAGATTATTTATTGTTTATGTGTCCAAAATTTGTCATTTTGTTTGTATATAATCAGAGGGTGATACTTGATCTTATCTGATGTGGTACTTTAGGAAAATTAATGCATGACTGATTTATTTATTTATTTTGCCCTGACTACTCACTTTAGGAGCAAGCCAAGCAGTTACGAAAGAGGAATTGGGAGGCTTTGAAAAACATATTGGACAACATGGCTAATGTAACATACTCTACCACTTGGTCGGAGGCCCAACAGTATCTGATGGACAATCCTACATTTGCGGAGGATGAAGAACTTCAGAGTAAGGGGTAGGGGGGAGTGGGAATCTCTTGAAGAGGGTGTGGAACTGCTTTAGTGATGATTATAAATAGTTTATTTTATTTTTTTTGCCAGTTCAGCAACTACTAAATAATGCCAGTTGCCAGCAACTTATGTGAAATCCTAGAATCATAGGACAGGTCCAGTCCCCTGTACTCGTGGCAGGACTAAGTATTATCTAGACCATTCCTGACAGGTGTTTGTCTAACCTGCTCTTAAAAATCTCCAATGATGGAGATTCCACAACCTCCCTAGGCAATTTATTCCAGTTCTTAACCACCCAGACAGTTGGGAAGTTTTTCCTAATGTCCAACCTAAACCTCCCTTGCTGCAATTTAAGCCCATTGCTTCTTGTCCTATTCTCAGAGGTTAAGAACAACAATTTTTCTCCCTCCGCCTTGTAACAACCTTTTATGTACTTGAAAACTGTTATCATGTCCCCTCTCAGTCTTCTCTTTTCTAGACTAAACAAACCCAGTTTTTTCCATCTTCCCTCATAGGTCATGTTTTCTAGACCTTTAATCATTTTTGTTGCTCTTCTCTGGACTTTTTATAAGTGTACTCGCTATACTATTATCTAAATCATTGATGAAGATATTGAATCAAACTGGACTCAGAACTGAACCCTGTGGAACCCCACTCATGCCCTTCTAGCATGACTGTGAACCACTGATAACTACTCTCTGGGAACGGTTTTCCAGCCAGTTTTGCACCCACCTGATAGTAGCTCCATCTAGGTTGTATTTTCCTAGTTTATTTATGAGAAGGTCATGTAAGACCGTATCAAAAGTTTACTAAAGTCAAGATATACTACGTCTACCGCTTTCCCCCATCCACAAGGCTTGTTACCCTGTCAGCGAAAGCTATCAGGTTGGTTTGACACGGTTTGTTCTTAACAAATCCATGCTGACTATTACTTATCACCTTATTATCTTCTAGCTGTTTGCAAATTGATTGCTTAATTATTTGCTCCATTATCTTTCTGGGTACAGAAGTTAAGCTGACTGGTCTGTAATTCTCTGGGTTGTCCTTATTTCCCTTTTTATAGATTGGCACTATATTTGCCCTTTTCCAGTCTTCTGGAATCTCTCCTGTCTTCCATGACTTTTCAAAGATAATCGCTAATGGCTTAGATATCTCCTCCTTGAGTATTCTAGGATGCATTTCATCAGGCCCTGGTGATTTCTGTTCAGTTCAGATAGTGTTTTGGGAAGTGGACACCTAATGTTATGAATAATCTTTTTTGTAATGTCAGTAGAAAGGCAGTCGAGACCAAATCATCCTCTTCCCTGCTAGGTTGTTCTCCGCTCTGGGATTTGGAGCTGTAGTTGACAATGAATACCAAGTATAGCAGCCACGTCCTATACCTTGCCCTCAAGTAGACCAGGGCGAGATCGTGTCTTGTATGTCTTTCTAGAAAGTGCGGTCTATGCGTCATTCTCTAGCTCCTAGTGCAGACACAATGTAAAGTGTAAGAAGGTAATTTACTGTCCATGACAAAGCAAACCCTGGCCTCCCTATGAAGACTGAGTTGGTCCCATATTAGAGAGACAAAGTGGGTGAGGTAATATCTTTTATTGGACCAACTTCTGTTGGTGAGAGAGACAAACTTTTGAGCCACACAGATCTCTTCTTTAGGTCTTCTGTGTGGCTTGGAAGTTTGTCTCTCTCACAAACGGAAGTTGGTCCAATAAAAGATATTACCTCACCCACCTTGTGTCTCTCATATCCTGTGACCGACATGGCTACAACTACAGTTGTCCAGTATTGTTCAATGATCATGGTTCTGGGAATTTATTGAAGTATTGACAAATATCCCTTATGCAGTCTTCCCTGTTTCATGGCTGTCTTTGGAAATGTGGGCAATAGCACAAGTGCTATTCTCCTCAGCCCAGTGTTCTTTATGGAAGTCCTGTATTTGTTAATGACTAGGATCCTTCAATATGAGACCAATTCTTCTGTGTAGCTTCTATCTTTCGTCACTACTGGATAATGCCCTCCCATTATTACACTTTAGTGATGAATGAGGAGAGAAGCTGCTAACAGAAAATTATCAGGTAAGAAATTTCTCAGTCGGAAATCTTTTCTTTTCTCCTTTCTAGATATGGATAAAGAAGATGCACTGATTTGTTTTGAAGAACACATCAGGGCTTTGGAAAAAGAAGAGGAAGAAGAAAAACAGAAGAGTTTGCTTAGGGAAAGGCGACGACAACGTAAAAATAGAGAATCTTTTCAGGTTGGTGAAACTTTTTAAACTTTAAAATCTAACAGCTTTCAAATATTCCAGACACTTTCATACAGTCTTTTTAAAGTAAGGGCACTAGGTTTTCTTGGCCTATCTAAAATATACTGATAATTACGTATTTCCCCTGTGTAGTAAGTCAATTTCCCCATTTAGCAATGAAAGGAGTGACACATTTTAATAAGTAGGAAAATGTAATTGGAATGTCAGAAGAGGGGATAAGGGACTGCCGGGGCAGGTGTTGTGCCTGAAATTATTTTTTAAATTGTGTTTTAACAAATTATTAGTTTCAATTTTAATAGTATTTCTTTCAATCATTATAACATGAAGTATGCAAAACACATTTTCAAATATGTGAAAATGGACGCTTTTATTCCATCCTATTTTGCAGTTATTTTTGGATGAATTACATGAACATGGGCAGTTACATTCAATGTCTTCCTGGATGGAGTTGTATCCAACCATAAGTTCTGACATCAGATTTACTAACATGCTTGGTCAGCCTGGTAAGACTACTTCCTCTTCCAACAATGTAGAAAGTGATACAGGTACAGAGACTATAGATTTGGGGCAAAATAGAAGTGTGATGTTTATTTTCTAATTGATTTTTTAAAAAGTGCAGCTCTTTGGTTAGAGCTAGCTTTTGACTTCTCTAGTTTTTTCATTAGGATCAACTGCACTTGATCTTTTCAAGTTTTATGTTGAAGATTTGAAAGCACGTTACCATGATGAAAAGAAGATAATAAAAGACATCTTAAAGGTGAGGAAAAATGTGCTTTCCTTAATAAGAGGAACCAATATATCATTCAAATTTATTAAACTAATAATGTAACTCTTTGACTCTGGGAGTTGGGATTTCACGTTGCGCTAATGCAGTGTGCATTAGCGCTAACGTGAGAGTTCCTGACCTACCTGGTGCCAAGGAGGTAACTCTCTTGCAGGATAAAGGATTTCTGGTTGAAGTGAATACTACTTTTGAAGACTTTGTTACGGTCATCAGTTCAACTAAAAGAGCTACCACTTTAGATGCTGGAAATATCAAACTGGCTTTCAATAGTGTAAGTTTTAACATTCCCATATGTTCATATTAAGAAAATTGATTTTAAAAATTTGTTTTATCAGGGTTTGCCTACACTACCTCTTAAGTCGATGTATCTTACATCACTCAGGGGTCTGAAAAAGCCATCCCCCTGCGCGATGTAAGTCACAGCAACCACAACCCATGATATGTCGGTGGAGACACTCTCCCACTGACATAGCTTCTGCCTCTCGTTGAGATGGAGTAATTGTGCCGACGGGAGAGCACTCTCCCATCAGCATAGCGCGTCTTCACCAGACATGCTACAGCAGCGCATATAGCGCAGTAAAGTAGACTTGCCCTCAGAAACTGAAATATTATTTTCTCTGCATCATTTTAGGTGTATTTTATGAGTACTTCAATAAATATAGTGTGTAAAATATGCTGCTGATTAAGGGTGTGTTTCTTGATATTGCCAGTTTTGAGAATTCAGATTGGAGAGGCAGAGTTCTTGTTCAAAATCTAAAGAACCCATCCTAAAGTACAACTGTAGAGTAGGGATTCAACAATGTCTTTGCAGTTGTAAGCTGATGCTTCCTAATGAACTTGCATTCAATATTGGCAAGTTGTAACAATCATTCTCTATTGTGTCGGACATGGACTTCATTTGAGACGTTGAGAAAAGAACAAATATAAAATTTAAGGTTGACTAATGGAGCAGATAATGTAAATAGGCACAAACAAAATGGTTAAAAAATACCAAAGTTGAAATATCTTGAGGCAAAACTTTAGGCAAAACTGCATGCTACCTAATTATCACTCTTCATTACTTATGTGGATGTTACTGTCACTTGAATGATTTCACGACTTACTTTCTGTAGTTGCTGGAAAAGGCAGAAGCCCGTGAACGTGAACGGGAGAAAGAAGAGGCTCGCAAAATGAAGCGGAAAGAGTCTGCATTCAAGAGCATGTTAAAACAAGCTACGCCCCCAATTGAATTGGATGCTGTCTGGGAAGATGTATGTATTGTCACTTTTCACCTTCTCAAAAATATTGTTTATTAGTGGTGTGGTTTGCATGCAGATATTTTATGAATAAACTGTCATATCTCATAGGCTCCAGCTCAGTGTTATTCCTATCAGTATAACTTACACACACGAAAATAGTTCTGTCCCATCTTTTAAAAGAACTTCCACTGAATTGAGATAATTAATTTATTTTGCAGTACTATTTTTAACTGAGGAAATGATTATTCTAAAAATATAGTTCCGAGGTGTGAAAGGCAAGCAGTTCACCATAAGTACTTAAAAATCCTATAGTGCTGGTGCTACTTATACAAAAAAGTTGCAGATCATTATGTAGCTCTTTTTCATTTTCATAAGACATTTCTGGCAGGAAAGTTCTTCTGTGTAGATCTGTTTTAATAGCAGGTGTTCACTTTGCTCTTTATTTAACTGATTATTCTGCATCATAGGTTGCATTCTGGTAACGTCCAACATTTATTCATACTCTTTTATAAAAATTTGTAAATATGGTCATGAAAAACATTAAAATATTTGAGCAATTTATACAGTGCCCAAAGTTTTGAAGTTAAAATTTAGGAGAAGTGTGAGTACAGTTGGGTGAAACACTTTGGATCAACTGGTGACCTCTTGTATCTTTTCCTCCAATATCGTAATACAGTATGTTCATAGATACTCATTCAACTCAGACATAACATATTTTTAATATACACTTCTTTAATTATTAAGTGGTTAGTAAAATTCCTCAAATATATACAAGTAGCAACTAGGCTGTAAATGTAATTTGTAATAAATGCCATGGAAAGTGTCTTCAAAGAATATTTAAAGTTTCATTGCTCTTCAATTTTAGAATATGTTTTGAATCAAAATACCAAAGTAATTGGTCTTAGATGTTGGCTAAAGAGACAGCTTCCTTGAAACCAATGTGAACTGCATGCACATGATCAATGATAGAACTTGGCCTGATACATTGATAGGAGCACAAAAATTGTCTAAAAATTTCCAACAATTTTGCCCTCGTGCATCTCAAGCAACAGAGTAGATTTTGACAGGTCTTGTATGCAAAAATGCATGCTCTTTAACTGAGAATTAGTTGTACAAATTCACTCCAAGTTGTATTTAGCATTCAGTTACTTTATTTAATCAACTTTTAATAATTTTTAGTGCATACATGGATGCGACATCTGGGTGAATCATAAGAAAACAAGTATCAGTTGTATAGCTAAGTGTGAGGAACCATTGCAATAATATGGAAAACTTCTAAATATTTTATCAAAACCCTGCTAAATATCATATTGCTTTTTCCCTGCATTTCCTTTGCCATTGCCGCTCTATCATCAATATATCTGTCTCTTTATATGAAGTTTGTTTCCTTCACATCTGGTTCGTGAAGTGATATCACAATCTGCTGTATGATAAGTGTTTCAAGCTAATAGTGGTGTGTCAAATGATAGCTCGTCAAATTGTTGACTACAATGACACGGCTAAAAGAAGAGAGCTGCTGTTTCACACACTTAGAATGATTGGAAAGAAAATGTAGGAAAAATGCATTGATGGATTGTTTGGAGGTGTTTAGCTGACTTTCTATTTATTTGTGTGTGTGTGTGTGTGAGAGCGAGCTTAAGTTTTAAGTGAGGTCAGAGCACTACTTATTTTAAGCATAGCAGAAGGGAACTGTTAAAGATGTTCACTGATAGCCATTAAAAAAAATGAGAATGAATCTAAACTTTATGGAAGAAACATAGGTAGTTATCTGAATATGACAATCTTAATCTTTGGACATTTGAAAGTATGGGACACATTGTATACATGAACTTGTTGGGGTGAGGGGTAAATTCACCCTGTAGTAGTAAAATATGTTTTTCCATTTATGAAATCATGTTTGTTTTACTTCATTGTTAAACTTATATGTGTGTCTGTCTTTTTGTAATAGTATTTCATTCTGTGTTGTTCCTTTTCATATAGATCAGAGATAGATTTGTTAAGGAACCAGCATTTGAAGACATCACTCTAGAATCTGAAAGAAAAAGAATCTTTAAAGACTTTATACATGTACTAGAGGTAATTTATAATTTTTTTTCATAGCGCTTTTGTAGCAGTTTTTGTAAGAAAAAAAACTTTCCAAAACTGTACTGAACTGTCTTATTTTGTGACACAAATATTAAAGCCTCAGTCTGAAAGTAGTGAAGTGTATTATGGTTAAGCTATTTTCATGTGTTTTATTTTTTTTATTTGTGATTGAGCTGTTTTCATCTAACTTCCCTTTTCATACACCACATTCTAAAATAGTTACCTTTTGGACTAAAATTTTCTTAACTGTGTAGAGATTAATTTTTTTTAGCAAATTTGAATTTTTGAAGGGATTATAACTCAATCTGTCTCAAGCTACAGATGGTTCATTAGGCTGATGTAAACTGCATCTTGTTTTATTAAAATTTGATTTGGTGTTTTGTTTTTTTAAGAGATTTTAAAAACAAGAATTTTGAAACTTCAAATTTGGCATAAAATAGGTCTTAATGAGCAGTACATACTTTGCCAAATTTAGGGGGAGGGCATTAAAATTAGTAATGTTTAAAAAATGCAAGACTAAACATGCATAATGGAAAACTGAAGCTATTTCCATCCATCTTCAAAGTGTGATGCTAAGTGATTCCTGACTCTTTTTTTAATGCTTGATTTTACAGCTTTAACGGTGCATTAATGGCAGTTTCTTTAAATTTAATTTTTAAAAAATGTAATGTTGCATATTAAGAGAGGTTACAAACAGTAAGATTTCAGATGTTACATTGTTTTAACAAATTGATGTCAGTGAACATGAGTGTCTCTTTTGGACTGATGCTAAGAAATTGGTCAACTTGCTTCGGATTCTTTAAAACAATTGTAATGTTTGGATTATTTTATATCACAGCACGAGTGTCAACATCATCATTCAAAGAATAAGAAACATTCTAAAAAGTCTAAAAAGCATCACAGAAAACGGTCTCGCTCCCGTTCGGTAAGATCCTTCTTAGAATAATATGTGAAAGCTACATTTACAACATATTGTCTTGCAAGGTTAATATTGAACTCAAAATGTGTTGTTTAAAGGGCTCGGAGTCTGATGATGATGATAGCCATTCAAAGAAGAAGAGGCAACGCTCAGAATCTAGATCAGTTTCTGATCGTTCTTCCAGTGCAGAATCTGGTAAGATATTTTCCCCTCTCCTCTGTTAAAACAAGCCTTGTCATGATAATGTTGGGTCTTAATGTTTTATTGATACTTACTTTTCCATGTATTTTAGAGAGAAGTTACAAGAAGTCAAAAAAACACAAGAAGAAAAACAAAAAGAGGAGACACAAGTCTGTAAGTACAGCTTTTTATTGGGGCTGTCAAGCGATTAAAAAATTAATTGCACGATTAATTGTGCTGTTAAACAATAATAGAATACCATGTATTTAAATATTTTTGGATGTTTTCTACATTTTCAAATATATTGATTTCAGTTACAACACAGAATGTACAATGCTCACTTTGTTTATTTTTTATTACAAATATTTGCACTGAAAAAAACAAAAGAAATAGTATTTTTCAATTCACCTAATACAAGTACCGTAGTGCAATCGATGTAAAACTTTAGAGCCTACAAGTCCACTCAGTCCTACTTCAGCCAGTCGCTCAGACTAACAAGGTTGGTTACAATTTGCAAGAGATAATGCTGCCTGCTTCTTGTTTACAATGTCACCTGAAAGTGAGAACAGGCATTGTTTGCATGGCACTGCTGTAGCCGGGGTTGCAAGATATTTACATATCATATGCGCTAAAGATTCATATGTCCCTTCATGCTTCAACCAACATTCCAGAGGACATGCGTCCATGCTGATGACGGGTTCTGCTTGATAACGATCCAAAACAGAGCAGACCGATGCATGTTCATTTTCATCATCTGAGTAAGATACCACCAGCAGAAGGTTGATTTTCTCTTTTGGTTGTTAGGGTCCTGTAGTTTCCACATCTTAAGACTTCTGAAAGCATGCTCCACACCTTGTCCCTCTCAGATTTTGGACGGCACTTCAGATTCTTAAACCTTGGGTCAAGTGCTGTAGCTATTTTTAGAAATCTCACATTGGTACCTTCTTTGCATTTTGTCAAATCTGCTGTGAAATTGTTCTTAAAACAAACAGCGTGTGTTGGGTCATCATCCAAGACTGCTATAACATGAAATATATGGCAGAATGCGGGTAAAACAGAACCGGAGACATACACTTCTCCCCCAAGGAGTTCAGTCACAAATTTAATTAACGCATTATTTTTTTAATGAGCGTCATCAAAAGTAGGCAGCAGTATCTCCCGTAAAAGTAAACAAATTTGTTTGTCTTAGCGATTGGCTGAACAAGAAGTAGGACTGAGTGAACTTGTTGGCTTTAAAGTTTTACATTGTTTTTGTGTACAGTTATGTAAAAAAAAAAATCTACATTTGTAAGTTACACTTTCACGATTAAGAGATTGCACTGCAGCACTTGTATGAGGTGAAGTGAAAAATACTGTTTCTTTTGTTTATCATTTTTACAGTGCAAATATTTGTAATCAAAAATAAAAATATAAAGTCAGGACTGTACACTTTGTATTCTGTGTTGTAATAGAAATCAGTATATTTGAAAATGTAGAAAAACATCCAAAGTTTATTTATTTAGTAAATTTCAGTTGGTATTCTATTGTTTAACAGTGCGATTAATCATGATTAATTTTTTTGAGTTAATCGTGTGAGTTAACTGCAGTTAATCGACAGCCCTACTTTTTATTCTAGAGCTAGCCAATGAATACACTTAATGCTCTTGCTTTTCATTTAATCTTTGAAGGTACTTGTAATCAGCCCTATTGCCTTATAATATCATTACATGAAACCAGAGAGATGAGGAGTACTGGTAGCTTAACAATAACGTCCTGTTCTCCACACATCCACTTTAAAGTAAACCATTTCTGAGGGCTCAGTTCTGAGTATTATGAGGTCTAAAGTTGCTTATAAGGGTAAATCTTGCTAGAGTGATTGCCCCCATGGCCACTTTCAGGACTGTCGTCATGGCAGCCATAGGAGCACTCAGATGGGAGTCCTTTTTTGCTCTTGCCTTATGCCAGGGATCACTCCCTCTTGTCTGTCGGTGTTCCAGAGCTATTTTGAGAGCTCAGACACAATGCTGATTGGAGCAGTATAAGAACTCAAATAGAATAAATGACAACATAGCTGTTAGGTTATCTTTTTCTGTGTAAGATTCAGGACTGGTGAGTGTCCGTTGGCATGGGGAAGGGAAGTGGTTTGGGTTTACTGATAAATTATGGTGGTCACATTGCCACATAAACACAGGGTACTTTTATGTTTATTTTTGTATTTTCTGAAGTTGTAAAATTTAGCTGTACTTTTTTGAGAGTGGTAGCCCTCACAAGAGGCCCTCATATGGGGTAGACACTGTTGAGTAAGGTGTGTGGCATACAATTCTGGTGATTCAACAACAGTCAGACCGTTATGTGTTAACTGCCACAGGAGGGCCAGTGGTCAGTGTGAAAGCAATGTTGGTTTAACGTTTCAGTTGTATTTATTTATTTAGATTTAAATAATAAATGTTCCTATCCAAGGCTGTAGGCACCCTAGTGTAATTATTATTACCACAAAACACCAAGAGTATTCAGGTAGGACCTCTGCCAGCAGCTAGCTATAGAGATGTGGCTTTCCAGCCATTCCCCATTCCAGGAAATACCATCAACCCTTTGCAAAAGCCGAATTGAATAGATGACTTCTGCATAAATGCCTAATTGGTCAGGAAGCATCTAGAGCATTATGTGGGTCCTGCGGGATCCCAGTCCCACTGCAAGGCTCTAGCGTCTAGTGCCGTGGTTCCCAATCTTTAACAACCTGTGAACCCCTTTCACTAAAATGTCAAGTGTCGCAAACCCCCTCCTAAAAATGAATATTTCCAGGGATTTTCTCCTTTACCTGAGTATAAATTATAAAAGCAGTGATCTTGGAAATACACATTTTTTTAATGACATGCTTATTACACACTGTTTATTATTATTATTATTATTATTATTATTCTTTACAGTATTTTATTACATTATGAAAACCGCAACACTCTTCCAAGATCTCACTTTCATAGCTTTTATCACTTTGAATAAGCCTGTTTATAAGACAAGGCTCCTATGTTTCATCAAGGGGTATCAGATGTGAAACAGCATGAAGGTATTTAAGAAGCCAACTCAGAGTTCCTCCTACACAAGCATTCAGGTCTTGAGCAGTTCAGGCAAACAACGCATGTTACACCAAAGCTTAAACTTACTGTTTTTAAAATTATTATGAAGAACACTAGCTGCCTATTTAATTTTAAAAACAGCAAAAAATATCCACCTCCCTTTCCATTTCTTATAAGGAGTCTTGAAGTTAAAATCTCCTCAGTGTGATAGATATGCTTGCTTTGATCTGCTTAGCTCTTGGAAGTCCAGGGGCTCTGGGCTGCTGGCCTATGGGGTCCCTATGGACAGCTCTGTCCTCCATTAGGAAATTTTTTCCCCGAGAACCCCCTGTAACATTTCGCGAACCCCAGTTTGGGAACCACTGATCTAGTGTGACCTAATCCTCTCATATGTATGATTAAAAAGCAGAAGAGTAGAGTAAGTTCTCCTCTGCCCATTTTAATTGTTGCTATGTTTCAAGTTGAAGTCAGCCTACCTATCTTTCTTTTTAAATCATTTGTGTATGCATTTGTCTGTGTATTGGCTTTCTTCTGCCATGTTAATGGTATTTGGTTAGTTAGTTCTAAACAAGAACGTGTTAAATAAGCCAGTTTGCTTATATGTAGCCCAATAATGGAGCTTTGCAGAGTTTAGTTGTACTGAGATGTGTGTACACTCACTGTGCACATTATACAACATGTTAATAAAATAAATATTTGGAAGCTTTAAGAATTTTTCCCATTTGTTCATTTTATTTACACAGGATTCACCAGAATCTGATACTGAACGAGAAAAGGATAAAAAAGAAAAAGAGAGAGAGAATGAAAAGGATAGACCTAGACAAAGATCGGAATCAAAGCATAAATCTCCTCCTAAAAAACGTCCTGGAAAAGATTCTGTAAGCTTTCTTGGTTCCATTTTGTTTGTCTGTGAGGTTTTTTTTATTTTATTTGGCTAAATACAATATAGTAGCTTTACAGATCCACGTAAAAATATACAACTAATTAAAGAGTAGCTTGCTAATTTATAAGCTAAGGATTTATTGTGACGAGTTGGATCACAGAAACCCCCTTGAGACTGCCAACTGATGTGCTGAGACTACCTCTGATGTAGTGTGCTCAGATGTGGATTGGCGTCTCCAAGTTCATTGTTAGCTTAAGTATTTCTTGATTGGGCACTTACTGAGAATAGTCTTTTCTCAGGAAGCTGACCAACTGCTTCACAGAGGCTACTTAAAATTAAACAAGTACATAGCCAATATTCATAACTTGGAATACAAAAATGATACATGCATACAAATAGGATGAATATATTCAGTAGATCATAACCTTTGCAGAGATATGTTACATGGCATATCCAGCATAAAACATATTCCAGTTATGTCATATTTACTTTCATAAGCATATTTCCATAAAGCATTATGGGGTGCAACGTCACATTTATTTACAGTGATTTTTATCTGTAGATGGACCTAATGTTCCAAGAAGATTTAAAATTGTTATTAGTGTATGTTTTGGGATCTGTGTAGCTTAGTAATTCTGCATGTGGTTTTGTGTAGATGTCATATTTTCATTTTAAAGCTGTATTTTAATGATTATTTATGGTGTAAAAAAACCCACCCAAAACTGAAAGTGAAGTACGCTGTTTAAGGAAAGTAGAGGAACATTTGGGTTTTGGGCCATAGTCCACATGGCTCACATATTACAATTGTATTCATATTTAAACAATATGGGATTTTTAGTCTAGAACGGGGTAGAACACTTATTTTTTTGTCAAGGTCCCAATTTCTTGGTCAAGGTATAGTCAAGGTTGAGAAAATAATTTAAAAAAAAAAAAAAAAACGACTGTGATGATGATAAATTAAATAAAAAAGATTTTGCGGTCCATTCGAAAGGATTTGGTGGTCCAGACTTGGCCCGCCATCCACCTATTGACTACCCTGGACTAAAACACAACAAAGACTAGATTTGATGGAGCAATCTTTCATCTCTGGGTGTAGCTGTCCTTTTCCCCACTGTTGATTTAGCACTGGTGGAGCTGCACTGGAGCTAGACCAGTGGTGGAAGAAAGTGCTAATGGAGCTAAGTGGTTCTTGGGCTTTTTGAAGGCAAAGAAGGTTGTTGAGAGCACTTGCAGGGTCCACATTTTATTATAGCATCCATTCTGAGTAACTTGTATTTTGGAGAATATATAGACTGGATTTTCTAAAGAGACTAAGGGAGTTAGGTAACTGAATGAGAAATTCTCTCAGGCTCAGCACTGTTGGCTCCCATGAGAGAGCATCTTGTAATGCTGTCAATGAGGTGTGTAGGTTGCAACTGTACCCTGTTGTTCAGTCCTCTCACAGGCAGAAGTCTCTCAGAACTCTCTCTCTATGGGGAGAAGGGTGAGTACGTGGTAATTCATTAGGATATGTGTCCTCAGAGAACAATCCATTTTGGCACCTAACTCTCTTAGGCTCCTCAGAAAATCCAACCATACATCCTATGGGGTGGGAGATATTATGTTGGGAGCAGAGACCCAAGAGTAGCTAATCTGTCAGGCCCTGTCTACATTGGGCTTTTTTGCTCAAAATTGCCCACTCTTGTTACTACTGGTAGACTAATGGTGGATGCATTAATGTAGATAGGGCTCCAGACAGCTGCTGGTGTTCGCAGTAGAGCTGTGTGAATAACTGATTGTGGAGTTTTGTGGGTTTTTTGGGGGTGGGGGGGTGTTGTCAGTTCTGGGGGGGGGGGGGGGATAGATTTCTGGGCAATAACTTTTTTTTTCCCTTCAATTTTTGACAAATCAAAAAATTGGGGGGGAAATCATTTTGGGTGAAATAAAACATTTTATCTTAACAAACTTGAAATTTTTTATTTTGATTTTGACAGTTTTAAAGGGTCATTTATTTAATAAAATTAAAGGCAATTTTTAAATGAAAAATTGCTTTGAACTAAAAAATTAGAACATGTTTCAAACATGTCAAAATAAAAATGTTTCTATTTGTTTGGAAACTGTTTCAGTAAAAAAAAAAATTTGAAACTGACATCAATTTGGAAGATGTTTTAGTGTTGCTGAATCTGCATTTTTTGGAGAAAACTATGGCCCAAGTCTAGTACTAAACACTATGTTGTGAAGACCTGCTCAGAGCAGGGTTAGACAACAAGGTGGTTAAAACACAAGCTGTCACCTAGAATATTGTCTACTCCAATGCTTTCACTGTTGCTACCAATATTGGTAGCAGTTATGAAAAATTTGTGACAAGAAATCTAGTGTTAGACCCTCCTTGGGATGCTTATAGTCTGAGAACAGTTGCACACAAGTATATCGCATATTGCTCTGAGGGATGTAGGATTAGAATTCAACAAATGTTTTCATGTTATATTGCTTCACTTGTCAGTTCCTTTAAATATGGAATGTATTCCCTTGATTTGCTGGCTATACAGTAACTCCTCACTTAACGTAGTAGTTATGTTCCTGAAAAATGCAACTTTAAGTGAAACAATGTTAAATGAATCCAATTTTCCCATAAGATTTAATTTAAATGCGGGAGGTTAGGTTCCAAGGAAATTTTTTTGGGGCAGACAAAAGGCATTATATACTGTACAGTACTGTACTGTGGTGGGGAGGTGCCCCTGGGGCTCAGGGCTGGGGGTGCAGGGTCTGGGAGGGAGTTAGGGTGGGGTAGGAGGCTCAGGGCTGGGGCAGGCAGAAGGTGCAGAGCACTTACCTGGGGCAGCTCCTGTTTGGTGCAGGGGGTGTGCAGGTGGCTCTGCGCAGCGCGGCACCGCCCCCATGGCCGCAATTCTGGGAGCTTGCTCCCCCCCTCTCTCACCAGCCGGCTTTGAAGGGGAAAGCGCCACTTCTCTCCGGCCGCTGGCTGCGCGGCTGCCCCTGCTCCTCCTGAGTCCTCCAGCCCGTGCTCGCAGGGCCGCATTCCGAAAGGGGCTTTAGAGCTGCAGGCCGGAGCCCCTAAAGCCCCTGTGTTCTGGGTGGCCGTGCCTGCTGGGGGGGGAGGGGGAGGGAGCAGCTTCCCTGCTCGCTCCCTCCGTTCCTCCCTCTCAGAAAGTCCTAAACGCCGCCAAACAGGTGTTTGGCGGCAGGGGAAGCGCTGGGAGGGAGGGAGGAAGGTAGGGGGAGGAGGCGGAGAAGAGGAACTTGTGCAATGCTCCCTTGTAAAGTCAGCCAAACGACGTTATAAGAAAGCATTGCACAACTTTAAACGAGTATGTTCCCTAATGGAGCAGCAACGTAACTTCGAAACAACGTTAAGCGGGAGGATGTTAAGTGAGGAGTTACTGTATTTCCTAAGGAAGGCCAGAAAGCGGTATTGGAACACATGCAATAGGTGCTGTGGGTGAATTACAGTGTGTTCTTGTCGTAATGGTTACATTTCTTTGCAGGGTAATTGGGATACATCTGGGAGTGAACTGAGCGAAGGGGAATTAGAAAAACAGAGAAGAACCCTCTTGGAACAACTGGATGAAGATCAATAAGAACATTATTTATACCAAATACATTTACAGTAGGATTTAATAAAAGAAACTGATGTCTAATTCAGGACATGAGTTCTGATATTCTGAGTTCCATTGTTGAAATAACAGTGGGTTTTAATGATACTGCATAAAAAAATGCATTCAAGTAATATCATTATGGGGCCTGGCATCAAATCTAGAAAAAACAGAGGAAATTCAGAGTTAAAGTTGAAGTTCTGTTCTTGACTTGCTAGGAAGCATATATATTCTGTACACCCTAGAGCCCTTTGATGAATGGAAGTTGTTTCACTTCTGACTCTGGGTCCTGCCTACTCTGGCCAGGGAAAGTATTAGCACTTTTCTAGCAATCCATGTCTTAAACAGTTCTTTCTGGAAAGGTGCTAAACCTGCTTTTACAGGCCAGTGGAGACCAGCTAAATTTCCTTTTTGGAAAGATTCAAAATGTAGTTTCTTGTGGTTTAATTGTCTTTGTGTGTTTGTTTTGTTTTGTTTTGTTTTTTTGGCAGGAGGAGGGAAATGGAGAGGGAATAATGAATCCATTTCTTGATTTATTGTAGTACAGAGAAGCACCAGAAACAGAAATTGCTTTTTTTGTGCACTACATTACTGGCCAAACTTATGGTTTTGATAATTTGTATTAAACAAAAAATGTGACTTCCTGGCTGAGACTTTCTATGTCAAGTTTCATCTTGGAGTGAATTTTTATGGTAAAGTTTTAAACCCTTACAAATAGGTGTTTATGATGGAAATCTGCTAGGCCTTTCATTACAGTGGCACTAGAGGGCGCTGCTGTAAAATAGCCACCATTTTTATTAAAGTAAAACCTGACATATATATTAAAATGGCTGAGGGCATTATTTCAGCATTTATCTTGATAAGAAAATTTAACATAAAATCAAATGATAAATTAATTTCAATATGTTGCCTTAAGGACCTGCTGAAGAATGTACCACCAAATTTTAAATAGCAGTTGCAATATTAATGTAGAAGATCAATGTTATTCTAAACCTTTTCTTTAAAAAAAAACAAACAAACAAAACTAGTATTGTTTTTAAAAATTCAGCTTCCACCCCGCACCCCCCTTTTGGTAGCCTCTGACCAATTTTGCTTTGAGGAAAAGTTCTACTTTCCCTATTCAGTGACAAGTATTGACTACTGTGGTACACATTCTGAAACCTTTCTGATTTGAATATTTTTGTACATTTTTATCAATTATTAAATTTTGTCCTCTAGCGTGTACTGGTATTTATTTCTAGTTTTAAATACTCTGTACAGCTCTAATAGAAATAACTGCTATCTATGATTGATGGAATAAGCAACATGTGTTCACTCAATTTTTATTTTGAAGACTGTGCACAGAGTTTAGCTTCCTTTTCAGTGTATTAATCCCTTTTTCTAATACATATGACAAACGTTACCAGTACATGAATGCCTAAAAAGCCCATTTAAGATCAAAGCCTAGAACTGCAGCATTCACACAGAATATTTTCAGTAGGATGGGTAAATGAGTCACACTTTTTAAGGTTGCTCTTTGAGACTGAAACTTTTCAATTGAAAGAAAATATTTGTGAGAGACATATTTGGTCTGCTATATTCAGAAGGAAATGACAGGTTTTTGTATTTAAGAATATTCAGTATACACATCTAACATAACAAATGCTAGTCATCCATCACTACCTAACATACCTGTGAATCACTCCTTACTGAAGAATACCTTATACGACTTTTGCCAAGGTAGGGTTTGAGGTAAAGAATTCTAATAAATTGTATTTTATATATAATAAAATGTTTCATGCTAAATATCCAAAAAACTGCAAATGAACTAAAGTGTTGGCAGTGGGACTGTTCCATATTTCTGCACCATGCCCAGCAACTATCCAAAGTGTGGAAAGTTGCAGGTTAGTCTGTGTGTCAGGAATTGAGTGCTGATCATGGGTATATGGCTATATAAAATCAGTTAGATTTTAAATATATATATTTTGCTAACCTTGTAAAATTCACTTCCCTGTGTTTATATTTTAAAAAAGCAAATACATTGGTATTGTAGCAATTAGGTTAACTCTATAGTGAAAAACAAAACCAAACACACAATTTGGGGGTGATAGTACGCAGTACACACTTCATCATGTCTAATATTTGGTTTTACATTGACAGAGATTTGAGGAAATGTTTAAAGGTAGCAAATTAGTTTAGAATTTTTGACAGGTAATAATGGTTTTGAAAACACATTAGAATTTGTGTAAAATACTTTTATTGCCTAGCATAATTTACATGAAGAAACATGTTTCTAAGTAAATATTACTTTTAAAAGGTTTGTCTTTATTTTTCCATTAAAAATAAAAAATGTAACTGTAAATTATTCTAATGGAATGTATCTCTTTTGTATTTCTCAATCAGATCTTGCAAAAACCATCCCAATAGGAAATACAATCTCATTTAAATCTGTTTTGGCAAGACACAGCTTGTTTTCTAATCTTGAGGAAAAAAGTATTTTTCTCCTCCCTCCCTCAAAAAAACTTTTGCAGCCTCATGTTTTTCAATGGATGGGACTGCTCCTTCCTTGTGTGATAGGAAGTGTTCTGCCCCTGGGTATTTCTATCTACTCAAACAGCAACAACAAAATTCAGTCTGTCTTTTTCCTTCTCAAAAGGCACCACAACCCCTTGATTTCAGATTCTGTAGTTGTCTTGAAATTAAAGGGATTACTGGCAAAATAAATTTAGTTTTCCTTTTATTAATAATGCTATTGATTACTAAAACAAAGAATGTTTAAAATACTAATCAGTGTTTGATTTGCTATTTGTCTCTTTTGCACAATGCTCAGGTTGGATTGAAAGTTAGCTTTCCTGTTTGTAGTCCGTTTCACTTGAATCCCAAGCACTAGCTTTAATAGTGTGGTGCTTGGGTTGCATATTCTGCAAGGCTATCTTGAATCCACCCCTTCTTCCCATTTTGTTTTGTTTTGTATTTGTTAAACCCTTTTCAAAAATTTAAATCTAAGGTTTGGTTACAAGATTTGTTCTCTTAAATTTGAGCTTCGCAATATTTTGTTAAATTGTGTTATCAGTTACGCTGCTTACTACATTTATGGCATAATTTATTCACCACCACCATAAATAACTTGTCTGCCATTTTATTCTTCTTCTTAGATTAAATTTTGCTGCAGAAATATTGTAGCACATCTATTTACACACATCTTTTATTCTTTTGCAGTGTATTTCTCATAATGAATTTTTGCCTGGCATCACTAAAAATCTTCTTTTGAGATGGGGGAAGAAGGGAAGGAAAAAAGTCATGGGGGTAAATTATCTGTTTAGGTGTTGTGATTTTTTTTCTTATTCAGATATTAATTAAATCTGTTCACAGGATATAGATTGCTGGTGAGGGAGCTGAGCCTTGGTAAATACAAACCTTATATTCAAAGAGCAGCTGGAACTATGCATGAAAGTGCTGAGAAAAGCAAATTCTTTTTCTTTTATATGACTGTGTCTCAAGATCTATTATCAATTGTACTGCAATAAGAAATGCTTGTTAATCAAAAGGTGTAGGATTTGAAATGTTTATCAAGGAAGTTAGACCAGGGTAAGACTTATGAAAATTAGTGACTGATAAACAAAAAACTACCGTACATTTTTACTTATGGTACACCTATATTGAAAAGTAGAAGTGCTTATAAAATAACCATATTGTATATTGATTATATTTCCCAGAATAGTGATGTGTCCTTACTATAATCTCATTTCCTTGCTTTAGAGTACAGTTTTGTACTTGGGTTAAAAACAGAGGAGGGATAGCTCAGTGGTTTGAGCATTGGACTGCTAAACCCAGAGTTGTGAGTTCAATCCTTGAGGGGGCCATTTAGGGATCTGAGGCAAAAATCAGTCTGGGGATTGGTCCTGCTTTGAGCAGGGGGTTGAACTAGATGACCTCCTGAGGTCCCTTCCAACCCTGAGATTCTATGATTCTATAAAGCAGTACAACCCCATAGCACGAGGCAGTTAGATTGGAAGTAAGTTATGCAGCTAGAAGGACTTTATACTAGTTTATCTACAAGCATACTAGAGAATTGTATACTGCTTTACTATATAGTAGATTCTATACCAGGGGTCGGCAACCGTTCAGAAGTGGTGTGCCGAGTCTTCATTTATTCACTCTAATTTAAAGTTTCACATGCCAGTAATATATTTTAATGTTTTCAGAAGGCCTCTTTCTAGAAGTCTATAATATATAACTAAACTATTGTATGTAAATAAGGTTTTTAAAATGTTTAAGAAGCTTCATTTAAATTAAAATGCAGAGCCCACTGGACCGGTGGCCAGGACCCGGGCAGTGTGAGTGTCACTGAAAATCAGCTTGCGTGCTGCCTTTGGCACGTGTGCCATAGGTTGCCTACCCCGATCTATACCTATAGAGTTAAAGGGGTACAAAATCTGTGTAGATCAGACTAAAGACAAATACTGCCTTAGTCACTCTTTCTTTTTACTTTAAATATATTTTTTTAAACTGTTACATTAAAATCGACAGATTTGGGATCTCTTTGTTGCAAGCCAAAGAATGTATATTTTTTGTAAATTAAAAATGGAGGCCCCCTCTCCCCCATTCACAAGCCCTAAGTGGAGATTTAATGAGGTCTGAATGGAGGGGTGCGAGGACATGGGCTAAGAGTTTGTAAATGTTAAATGATATGGAGGGGTTTTGTACACTATTACTCTTACTCAGAGATTCTGTGTTTTGAGAGGAAAATGCTGTATGAAAAGTACTCTAGGAACTTCCTCCTTTGTTCATTGATCTTGGGACTGTTAGAGTAGAAACTTTTCTGTGATTATTGTAATGCCAGAACCAGGACAAGAGGCTAGATTTAGCGGATTTAACTGAATAGTTTACTGGTGAATTTTACTTCTGCGTAAACCATGTTTTTTTTGGACAGGATATTGCAGAAGTAGTTACTGAGAGTCTTCAGTGGCAAAATGCAGGTCTTGTGACTTAATATTACCTCCACTCCCTGTTTTAAAAAAAAAAAAAAAAATGGCCTCTGCTCATCATATTTGCAGTTGCTACAAAAGAGGAGAGACGTTTTTTCAAGCCATGAAAGGACCCAAGAACTTTGTTTTCTTCCAACCCAGGCAGGGTCCTAAGAAACTGTTGTGTGGTAGAAAAAATTGGCAAAACACACTCTTGTGAAAAGGAGTTCTAAGGTGAAGAACACAGAGAAAATGGTCTTAATTCCTTCCTGGTGTAAGTCCACTGACTTGAATGGAGAAAATTAGCAATGTTCGAGGTTTCTAATGAGTGCCTTGCCTCCACCTGCCTTGACTTTATATTGCCTATGTTTAATAACATTAGTATGGAAATGGGACCCATCATGGCTTCACAGAGTGGAGTGCGATTCCTTTCCATTTTTGCCATTACTATTGTTTGTCTGGGAAGCTAGGTTAAGCAGGATTTGTTGTGCAGTGTTTCTCGTCAAAACAAAAATACAGAATCATAGGATGAGAAACCTTAGGTTGTGCAGAAAGTTGTGGCACAGGGCAGAGCAGAAGCTGGTGAGAAAACTTGGAATTTGTAAACCCCACTCTCCCCGCCCCCCCCCCCCCCCCCCGTGTCTCTGTTGATAAACTGCAGATATCAGACAATTATTTCTGTAAGAATAAGTTGTTCCATCATCATACTCATGATCCATTTGCTAGCAAGCTCTGCATAAAATAGTAGTATAAACACACCAAAGAACCATGGATTACCGTATAGTAGTGTAAATAGTTTATTTGATCATATGCCATGAATAGACCAGAAAAGTAACATGAACTGCTTTTATAAAACACTTCTAATATTGCTAAGAAGCAGGTCTATTACTAGAAAAACATCAAAGAGAACATGCCAATATTACAGTCGACTTGCATGGTAATATTTGCTGTCTACAGTTAAGTTATAAAAATGCTTTTGAGTTTACGAGTTTGACCCATTTGACTAATAAATGTACTTAAATTACGTTGCCAAATTATTTTTTCTTATACAGATTAAAACTCTTTTGTCACTATCAGTGAAGAAAGAGGCAATCTTGGCATGTTCTCTTTTGCATGTCAAGTACACGTTGCTGTAAATGAGACAATAGGTGGCAGTTTTAATGTAAACTTTCTGTAAATAGGGAAGCGGAAGTCAATGTGGTAACTTTGAGCCCCAAACTGTCCATTTAGTTAAATATAAAAAACAAAACTATAAGTTAAAATAACATTCAGATTGTATAGCACAGGCTGATGCATTTTTTTAAACAATATTTACAATATTACCCAGAGACTAAAGTGGGAATTAAAGAAGTGTAAAAACCATAAAAAACTGCACCAATTTTGTAGCAAAATATCTGTACATTTAAAAACAGATTCATATAACTACACATTATTCAAGGAAAATGGGACCTTCACCAGTGGTTCACATAAAGCACAACATAAAAGAAAAGAAATTCAGTGGTTAAATACTATACAATAAATTTTACAATTAACATACTGATGCAATGCTACCAGGAACGGTAAGCCACAAGCAAAATGTATCTTCTCTGAAAGTACAAATTTAGCATCAGTCCAGTTCTTGACTTTGGAATAGATCAAGTGCCCTGCCATTGTAGGATAAAATAAAATTCCATTATAACAATAAATTGATCTGCACCAGTAGCACTGTGTTTATATTTAAAATATTGCCAAGCCTAATAAAATAAGCTCAATTTTAAAGTGTAAAATGCAATATATAAAATAACTAAGAATTTAGAAGTTGGGATGCATTTGAACAACAAATGTCCCTTTGTATTAAGTGATCAGAACTCGATTGTCAAAGGAAAAACATACTTACTGGGTTACCATTCTTGCTCAATGCAGATGCAAGTTTAAAGCTTATAGATGGGGTATTAAAATCCTCTCTCAGCAGGGCACAAGATTATTTCACTGAGTTAATAACTGAACCATAATGGTCCTCAGAAATCCTAATACTGATTAATGAGATGTTAATATCTTAGTGCTAATTAATAAATACACTTTGTTATTCAAAAGCTGCCTCTATCTGAAGAACATAGTAAATGAGTCTTATACAACATTCTTGTTTCATAGATCTTTGCAATGCATTCATACCCTCCCACATTGCACACTGGCATATAAAAAGCAGAATCTGAACATGAAGAATAGTTCATGTTCATTTGATATAAACCTTGTGTTCACTGAATTATGTCTTTAACACGTCTTATTTGTATTAGTCCGGGGTTTGTGTATGGCTGAAAGGTACAGTTGATTTTGTAATTACTTCCCCCTTGCACATGGTAAGCCCTTATATATATAAAAAGCTAATAAGTGCAGTTGAAGCTCAAGGTTAATTCCTTAGCAGACAGGACAGGAATGCATTGAAAAGCTTAAGTCCACAGCAGATTGCATCCAAGTATTACTTATTTACAACCTGTCAGGAAATCAAGAAGGGCCACTGAAGACCAATCACTAAATTTCATGTAACAAAACAAAAAAAAATCATGTATTTTACATTTTGGTTAAAAATACTGAATAATGTGTTGGTGTAAAAAGATACCCAATCAAATCAAGTCCTATTGCTTTGATTAATTTGAGCAGGTACTTCAATTTTAGGCACTTGTTAGCTATGGTTGAGTAGAGAGCCCATCACTTTTACGTTCCTATGCATTTTCTATGTCTTTTTGAGCTCTTTAGAAGGTAATTTTACTGTATTCAAGGCTATAATTAAATGGTAGCACATATAGTTCACATGGACAAGGTATCATTCAAGCACACGCTCTACTTTTCACATGCAAATCTCCAGCTCACATGGTTATTTCAGCACCATTTACAGAGCGCAAGTTCTGATCATCAAAGCGTCGCCTAACGCTTCTCCTTACCGCATCGGCTCGTCTGTATGGCTGGTTTCTAAGATCTGCAAAAAGGAAATAGGATATCAGAAACAGGTAAATTAAATGTCCTTTGTTTAGAAAAGAAAAAGTCCTTCTGGCAGCCAATCAAAGCAGCTTGTGTAGAAAGAGTAAAGGGCCTTTAAACCCATTGAGAATTAAACAAATATGATTTGTCCTTATTAATAAACACCAAAAAAGGTAATACTGGTGGTATTCTTGTCTAAATAGATTCATGCTGTCAAGTTTTAAGTTTTTCTTCTGATTGGCTGGAGATTATAACTTTATTTTTAATAAAGTCATTGTGAAAGGCAATATCAATTGGAATCAATAGAGCCGAAGTAGACTTTTTTTTTTTAGATGTAATCACTACAATCATTGCAATTTGATCAGTAAATTTTTTTCTGAAAGGGGCTGGAAGCTGAATAAAAACTCAAAGTAGGATAATGTTTTAAATTGTTCTTTCCAAAGCAAGAATGATTTTATGCCTTCTATACGTCTATCTTTGGGGGGAGGGGAGCATGGAAAAAGTGGATACTAGACAATTACTATATGGTAAAAATGTAAAGGTTCTATTCTGTTCCATTGCTACTAGTCTGACGAGGATCCAAAAATATTTTCCCACTTGGCTGCAGCCACACAATGATGACTTCATGCTTGCATGAGCAGCTAAATCTCCACCCATTCCCAGTGAAGTCAGAAATTACATCAGGGATAAATTTGGGTCATAATCTATCTGTCTTGATTGCCATTTATGAAAGTAGGCCTCTTGGGAATGACGACTGGGGCTCTACTGAGCACACTCAGTATGTCCCTTGATATCCTAATACGGGGGAAAGTTTCTTCTGCCAGGGAAGAAATTTCAGTGAGGCTGGGGCCCTTTGCATATCTTCGCTTACATGGCTTTTCGAAGTCATGGCTGGGTTAGTGTTTTGTTTAAAGGCAGCTCCTGGATCCCCCAGCCATGTGTACCATCAGCAGGGGCAGCCAATGGGTGATGCTCAGCTGCTCCTGCCTGCACATGGATTTCTGCAGCTTCTTGTCTATCTCTTAGGGATACTGCACATGCTCCAGAAGCACTGCGTGGTACAGTCCTGGCAGCAGCAGAACAGGCTGGGGAACAGCTCTGGGGCGTGATGGGGCATAGGACACTGCTAACTATTTTGGGCAAACTTGGAGGGGCCAAATTTTTGAGCCAAAATGGAAAAAGGGGCCGGGGAAAGAGGGCACCAGTCACAGTAAGCACTCATGGTTCTAATACATCAATCTTTTGGTCCTGTCATGAGTGCAGGGGCCTGGACTAGATGACCTCTCAAGGTCCCTTCCAGTCCTATGATTCAATCTTTTATAGTTTGGTAAAAGCCACTTCATTTTATATGAAAAACGTCTGGCATTTTTTCCATCTGTCCCCTGTTGGTCAATCAGAATGCTGGATGTATAGCCCTCTCTTTTGCTAACAGTTCAACCAGGGAGAGGGAACAGGGCTTTCACCCTCCCCAACTGGCAATAAGGGGAGAGGGGTGGGAGCCCACTATACCTATCAAGAAAGCTATAGTGTCCCAACTCAAGGGAACTTCTAAAACCAAAAAGCCTTGAAAGCTGTTTGCTGAAGCCATTACTGTATCTCTAGAGCTTTAGTTACCCCCAAAGCTTGCAGATCCTCAGTAGGGAGGAGAGAAAGAAACCCAGAATCAGGAGTCAAGATGCACATGGAAGTCAGTTACTGTACACGAGCCTCCTATAGGAGCAGCAATTTAGTGCCTCCTAGCCCATGCTCTACCATGCCATATAACACAAGTGTGAAAATAAATGTTTAAGGGACACTGACATTCTTAAATCTTTAGTGTACCTTATGTCTTTAGACTCTCACCAGTATTACATTTAGTCATATTTATCAGCAATTTGTCTGGCATATAGAGAGAGGAGGAAGCTAAGTAAAAAGTGATGCTTGCCAGCTCTGTGTATCCTCCACCACCGGTGTGCTAGAAGAAATCCTTACCCTCGAGTGAACATTTGGAAATTTAGTGATATTATTCTTCTTTAGGGCTAAACAGAAAAAAAAAACACAAAATGATGGTTAAATAAAAAATGGGATGGAAAAAGAAGAGCAACTCAACTTAGTGTTCAAAAATCCCAGGCATGTTAGCCAAGAGAGCAAGAAGAGGGAAGGAGGCCAAGGCTGCAAGAAGAGGGAAGGAGGCCAAGGCTACAAGAGGAGGTTAGAAAGAGGAAGGAAAGGACAAGATGGCCATCCTAGTCTCTCGCTAACAAAATTCCAAGCTGCTTTGAAGATTGGCTCCAGGAAGACAATACAGCAATTAACTTGAAAGAGAAAATAACTATTGAGCTGATTATAGTTTGCAATCTTATTAAGAAGCTCTCATAAAAATACATTGCAAAAGTAAGAAATGAAACGCTGTTGTCTTTGATTAAGAACCAATAACAAAGACAACAGTGTTAGCAGATACATGCTGTGTTAAACACACCCTTTATACAGTTTACACCACAAGATGTAAATATATCCAGTTACATGCCAATATTTATCAGTAATAGATACTAGATCAGTAATAGCTGTGATTGCTATAGAATTTTAACAAAATTAAGTTTCTCCATTTCCTTCCCCCGTACCCATACTTAGATGGTCTCTTCATCCAATCCTCTGAAGTTGGCACTGACCAAACAGGCATAAAATGCTCCAATGAATTCTAAGACTTCATTTAATACAGCTTTGCCATGACTAGACCCAGAAGTCCAAGTCTGCAACCAGTGTTCACAATGGCCATGACACTACAGAGTGTGTCCCCAGTTTCCCCCTCATCAGAGTGGGAATCATTCTGGATTTTTTTTTCAGCTTTACTGATAGCCAATCCATGTAGCCACCCTCTGTGATCTGTTTCTCTTTGTTCAATAGGCATTTCCAATCATGTTTAAGTTGGCATGGAACTGAAAAATAAATTAAATGTGGATGTGACAGAATGAGAAAGGATTTTGTACATTTTATTCCTTATACATGCAGACAAACATGCAAGTGCTGGTTAAAATGGCTGAAAAAAATTAGTGAGTGCTCCCCAGATCATGTATATAATCACAAGTAACTATTGCAAGCCAGGAAGCAAAGCCCATGAAAGTCCAGCTCAGCTCATGCACAGTGCAATTCTGCTTCCCAACAGAGCAGTCTAGTTTACTGCATGCATACTACATAAGCCACTTCACATAGAAGGGGATTTCTAGAACCCAGAAGAGATGCCATAGAAAAACCAGGTGAACTGTCACATTTATAATTGCATTTGACCCACTAACCCTCCTGTAAACTCTAGAATCTGATTTGCAACAAAGCTGCTTTTCTATACGTAGCATTCTGTGACTTCCATCACTTGCTGTTCTATGACATTTGTCATGTAGCTCAGTGGTGGCTTTGAAATGTGAGGATAGCCAAAAGTGTCATGCACAAGGTTGATGGGATATAGTAAAAGACAACTGAAATACAAGAACGTGCAATGATGTGATGACAAAATACAACTCCAAGTAGACACCAGACATTCCTATCCATTTAACATTCACGTGGCCCTGTCTGAGATCCATACAAATGGAGAAATGTCAAAAACCTACAGCAACCTTTTAAGAGCATCAGGTGTGAAAGAGTAATAGTTTAGTAATGGAATTCCTCAGTGAGAACAGGTTCGCAGAAAAACCGAGAGCCACGCTTGGCAGTTCGAGCGGTAAAGGGCACTGTCTTCAACACTGCATGGAAAATAACAGCCAAACATGACAAACAACACAGTAAGAAGCAAAGATCTGTTGCATTAGTACATTGTTAGTGCTTTGTTAAGGACATCCTGGGATGGTTTTACATGTTCTGATCAGTTATTTAATCACAATAGGATACACTAAGCTGGGTTTCTTTGGGGACAAAAATTCCAAATAGGCTCCAAATAACCACTTTAAATTTCACAGTTTTCACTGGTGATAAAAATCTAATCCAGAGGGGAGTGTGCCATCATTGGTGGTGGCTACAGATCATTAAGGTTCATAGATTTGGGTCAACTAAAGCTTTTCTCTGGGTCTAAAGTGACACCATCAATTTAAAAATAACATGTCTGATAATTGTTTATCCACTTTTGCTATAAGCACTTTGATATCCCTTTGCATATGGTTATCTTCACAGTCTCTCACATGGTCAGTTTCTCCCTTTGAGTAGGTTTAAAACTTTATTTTTGAATGGGAAAATGTGATTTGTAAAATTACAAACACTGGCAGTGGGACCTTGGGGCGGTGTAGAATGTGTGACAGCTTTTAACTCATTATTGAAAATGACTAGCTATTACATTGACTGTGTCCTTTCAATAAAGGCCTAAAACGTAATGTTGGTGTACACTGTCTTGAAAGCTGTAGTGAAGAAGTTCCAACCCAGCACTCAACTAGGACAGAAATGCCTTCAGCTTCCTTTTGTGCCCTAAGTGGCAACATTGTTTCTTTCTCCCTCGGGAAAACCTTGTGAAAAAGATAGTAATGCAAAATATGGTCAAGGAAATCTAGCCCAAAGATTTTTTTTTCTTAAGCGTTGGTATGAGTGAAATGGATGACCACTGGGGGGGAGGGATAGCTCAGTGGTTTGAGCATTGGCCTGCTAAACCCAGGATTGTAAATTCAATCCTTGAGGGGGCCACTTAGGGATCTGGGGCAAAAATCTGTCTGAGGATTGGTCCTGCTTTAAGCAGGGGGTTGGACTAGATGACCTCCTGAGGTCCCTTCCAACCCTGAGATTCTATGAAAATCATTTTGCCCCTTCCCCTACAGGGATGCAGAATATGCATCAAAATAAAAATAAACTACCAGAACATCTATGTAAATTGAAAGGACACTAAACAAAAACAGATGTTAAAAAGCAACTTTGCTATAACAGGAATCTTTTGCTCAGTGTCCTGATCACCTCTGGCTATTATTATAAATTACACCCAGCCACTATTGTATTCAATTCTAATTTGTGGCAAGTGCAAAGTACTAGTCTACCCTAATTGGAAAGCAGTAAAACCATGACAAGTCAGGGTTATAAATCATTCAGGTATGACCAAATGATTTGTCCTGAGCTGTGTATTAACATGGGGTAATTACTGTTAGTACTTTTTAATGAAACTGCAAGCTCTTAAATAATGTTAAACATCAGTCATTCTGTTTGTGGAAACATTTGCAAGGAAAGGTTTGTATGGCATGCAGAGACTGCAGTACTGTCTGCCAGGGTACTGAACTTTCTATTGCTTAGCATAAGGACTAAGTTTGTCATGACAACATGCTGAAAGAAAAACTTGTGAAATAAGGAAAGGGTATCTGACTGATACCTCTGTATATGGAAAATGTGCAGAAAGTGGGCACATTAAAGTTGGTTAGGGGGTCTGGTTTGTTACACACCACTGGCAAGGATTTGTATACTTCAGTCACAGCGCTGGAAACAACTTTCTAAACTATATTTGAACCATACCTGTTAAGAGGTTTGTAGAGCTCTACAATAGTTCAGGTGATATTTATATACAGGCAAAATTTGATGTCTGTGAACCAGCCACTGAGGCTTGTGAACAAAGCTCCTTTACCTGTTATAATGTCTTCAATTGCACCATCTTTCCCCTCATACACATGTCTGTTATCCTTGACTTGTCGTCGGCGTAGCTCTGCAATTAGCTCTTGCTGCTGTCTCTTTGTTTTATGGGAAGGAGACTGAAAGGAAATGGGAGTAAAGATCAGTAAGGAGTAGCCCCCAACAGGGCATTGCTGCATTCCTCTTTTCCTTTTCTCGAATGTGCAAGACACCAAATACCATCTTATTCAATTTCAAATATTAATATTGGGTCTCATTCCAATTTTATAGATAGGAAAACCAAGGCAGAGAGGTTAGGTGACTTGTCTAAACCCACAAAGGAAGTCAAAACTGGTGAGTGTTTTTTTTAGCAGCCAAATCTGTCCATTCCCCTTGCTTAATTTCATTCTCTACCTCTTCTACCATTTATTTGATCCTGTAAAGCATTAGAGGATTGAGAGACTGTGCCATTTCCTCCAGCATCAGAAAGGGAAAACATGACTGGAGATAAGGGTACTGGAGAGCTGGAAGGGAAAGAAATGCAAACAGAAGCAACCAGTTACAAAATGGCCACTTTAGGGCTATAGCTGTTTCCATTTGCTAAATTTAAGGGGCCAGTCCCAGAAAGGCATGCTGGGAAAAAGGTTTCTATAAAATGGCATCCTTAGGCTGGGCCTGCTACTATATTATAGGGGTAATTTCTCTGACAGGGCATCCCTTGGGGGGGGCCTACCACCAGGATATTATAGGGATAGTTTCTCTGTAGGCATATTACATATTAGTTTGTAAATATAAGAGTTAACAAAAATGCTGTGTACAGAATATAGACAAAGCCCTAGGAAAATGCATTATAAAGCTAAGGCACAAAGCTGCTGTTGGTAGGGGCATGGAGTAGATGCTTTATTCCAACCTAATTTCTCAGAGCCTGTTACTGAAATGAAGGGCTGATGAGAAGACAGGAAAAGAGGCACAATTGTATCAGGGCCAGGAGCTTGGAGGGGTGTTCCTAAACCGTCCGTAACATCTGAGTAAATAAAGTGGGATGGGTGAGGGTGGGAACTCAGTGAACATGGTGTGCCAGAGCCCCAAATTTCTCTCGTCGGGCCTGCCGAGATGTGCACACTGGGTACATTCAGAATTATGCTCTTCTACTGGAGTTTTTCCTGTTATAAGATTGGCTGGTAAAGATAAAAACCACTGCCTATTTTTAAACCCTTTTTGTAAAACCAAAATTCACCACATATAAAGAGTGTTAGAATTATGAAATTCTTATCTTGAGCTGAGAATTATGAAATGGCACCAGGAGGGGTTTTACCTGTATGTCCTCTCAAACATCACTAGAGGGCAGAAAGGGTTGTTCCTTACCTTTAGAGACAAAATATTCAAGTAATATTGTCCCAAAGTCCTCTGTTTCATACCTTTTGGTCCTGTTGCTCCATCAATGCTTCTTGCTCCAGAAGTTTTTCCATGAGTGCCTGTTCCTGCTTCTTTCTCAACTCATTCTCCTCTTCTGCTTGCTGTTTAGCATAAAGACCAAGAAACCACATTAGAGCTGCAAACAACGACAAATGAAGGGACTCTTGAGATTTATTTATTTATTTATTAACAAGAGAATCATCTCTTACTGCAAAAATGAGTTTGTGACTATAACTGTTTCCACTGAAGACCAGAGGGGGCACTTTCAGGGCACTGCATAGATATTCAGCTGCATGATTCACACTAATGTTAAGGCGGTGGAGCTAGATTCCCACACAAAGACTGACCAGCGAGCCTAGGGCTGGTCAATCTTATTGCTATGGTGGTTTGTCCTGGTTTCTGTAATATCCTGAGACAATTACTTGCCCTGCCCTTTGCTGGTTTACTTTACGTCCCATAGCAAGGCTGTGCAGTGCTCTTTCACAGGTCATTCTGGGGTCTGTAGTCTCAGGAGGTTACACCTTTGAATTGAAGGGAGCTGTGAGCTGGATTGTAGAAAGCTACGGACCACATTTAGCAGCGCTGCCATATTCAGAAGTGGAATAAGAAGCAAAATGAATGTCTGCTTACCTTGTAGGCTTTCACAAATCGGACAAAGACTGGGAAAAAGACGGATGGGGGGGTTGTCTTGGGATTCTCCCCAAAATATTTCACAGCATCATCAAAGGCATCCTGTAAAAAGCACATTTTTCACTCAACTTCGCATCTTAAAAATGAGCTATTGTCCATTTACAGAATGTCGTAAAGGGATGTATTCTCAGCCTCCCTTTTTGTGTGTGAAATCTGTACCTGCAAGATTTGCATCTGCATTTGTGTATCCACAAAATGAACTGTGGGTGTAAATGTGAGAGATCTTTGCACCTCGCACTACATGCTGTGTGCGCACACACATTAAGTTGGGCAAAAGTGCTCAGCTTTGCAGCTGTAATTCATTTGTAGGCAGAAAATTTCAGAGTCAAATGTGCCTGCAAAAAGGAGGCTGCACTTCTGAAAGTTTAACTCATGGTGGTTGGAAAGGTTTGTCAGAGGAGAAATAGCAAAACGTTACCAAAGTGTTTAGAGAAGAGTGACAAGATTGAGTAGGAGGCTAGGAGGATGGACTTCAGGGTGCAAATATGCATAGCTTGGCTAGATGACTACAGAGAGGAAAGTATGTGATAACCTCAATATTATGTCATCACTTCAGTGAGCACTGGTAAAGACGGCAGAGGAACTCAAGTAACCCTGAATCTCCTCAGCCATGCCACAGTTTGCTGAAGGTTATATCCTCTTGAACCGTCAGGAATTCCTGCATTTCCAGATTCTTCTTGCTTGGTCTCTACATCACCTTGGCAGGGACTGGGATTAAAAAGAATACCTGGGCTATTTTTGCATCATCCTGCAGTTTCTTTAGTTTTCCTTCATTGTTATGAATAAATTCCTTCAGCATTGTATTGTGGTCGTGCATGGTGTATTCTCGCTTTGTCAGGTCCAGGCCTCGCTGGAGCTCCTTGACATCCAACAGGACATTTTCAAGGGACACTAAGAAATAAACAAAAATGCTGAAGTGTTTTTGTAGAGAGAGTGACACAAACACTCTACTATAGGCTTAAATCCAATTCTTAACTCCTTAATGAGAAGTGTTTCATAAATCCAGGCACAGGATCTCAGAGTTGGTAACTTGGTAAATATTAAGCCACAGATTACCCTGTATAATTAGAAATTGCTCATCAGTATTTTGACTTGTTTTAGCTTGGGATAAAAATTCATAAATGTTTGGTGCATTTCCATGGTAGCACCGAAAATGACTGTTAAGTCATTCTTGTACAGGGGTTAGTTTCATTCATACAAGCATGCAGCATATACAGAGCACCCACTAATGCACAGAACATAGCACTTAGTTTTCTCCTCCCTGTGTTTAAAATGGATTCCTAAAATCTACTAAAGGCTAACGCGTTGTAGTTTAAATATCAGAATCCAGCTGCAAGCACAAGAAATTGAGAAAATCAGTTTACTTACTTAAGAATGTGTTTAACCCCTAAAATGATGACAATCTCCAAAATTCACATTGCACTTGTGTGCGTATTAATAGTGTTTAACTAAGACAACCTCATGTTGACCAGTAATACGGGTGTATGTTCTTTTAAAAAAACAAAACCCAACACTTGGACATTATTGCAAAGGGGACGGTAATTTAAACTGTTCATTTGGGATTACAGTTGTGTAATTGATGCTGAACAGCTTCTTCAACAAACATAGGCTCTTTTTCTACTTATGTAATATCCACAAGCAGATCACAATCAGTGTCCTGAAATGTATTTGTTGTTCACATTTTCTTAAACTCTTATACTGATCTTGAAAAATTCTCTGCAAGTATTCAGTATTCACACTGATAGGTTACATTGCATCTGTTTACTGGCTGGATGTCACACCAGCACTTCTGGGGAGAGTGCAAAGTTTGGCGTCTGTGAATACTCACTCTCACAGCTCTGAAACTCACTTTCTGTGACCGTGTGGACCAGTAAAACTTGGTCATTTGCATATTCATAGAAAGAGAAGAGAAAAGGTTTACAAGCATGGGGAAAATGTGAATATTTGTAGAATATATGACACTAGTCGCCCACTCTGTGATGCAGTGTGGGGATGCCACTTCCATAATCCCTATTCAAATGAAAGAAGAGGATGCACGTGAACTATTGCCCACAACAAAAGACCTTAGGAATATTTAACAATTAAGTGTGGCATCTATATCAAAAGTATCTTGAATGCACAAGTAGTCTTAGAGCCATGAACTGGGAAAGTCTAATTTGCACAGCGGTTGCTTTAAAAGTTATCATACAAAGAGCCTTGTGTACAGATCTGGTGCTGGTCTCATGCTTTTCCTTTGCTTTCATACATCTGCAAGTATAGTCAGATCAAATCCTTTACAACTGACATCCAATGGCATTATTGAGTCCTTGATAGCTAGCTCCATTGACTGATTCCTTGGTATCCTCCTATGAGGGCAGACCTCAGGGACTCAGACATCAGACGCCATTGTGGAAAGCTAACGAGCACATGTGCTTGTAATATTAATGTTGATCTGTAGTCTTTTAACTCTGTATTGTTTTAACAGTGCAAATTCTAATCCAAACAATTGATGCTTTGCTAAGTGACAGGTTTCAGAGTAGCAGCCGTGTTAGTCTGTATCCGCAAAAATAACAGGAGTACTTGTGGCACCTTAGAGACTAACAAATTTATTAGAGCATAAGCTTTTGTGGGCTACAACCCACTTCTTCGGATGCATATAGAGTGAACCATATATTGAGGAGATATATATACACACACATACAGAGAGCATGAACAGGTGGGAGTTGTCTTACCAACTCTGAGAGGCCAATTAAGTAAGAGAAAAAAAACTTTTGAAGTGATAATCAAGATGGCTCAGTACAGACAGTTTGATAAGAAGCAAGTGTGAAAATACTTACAAGGGGAGATAGATTCAATGTTTGTAATGGCTCAGCCATTCCCAATCCCTATTTAGCCCTGAGTTGATTGTGTCTAGTTTGCATATCAATTCCAGCTCAGCAGTCTCTCTTTGGAGTCTGTTTTTGAAGTTTTTCTGTTTTAAGATAGCCACCCGCAGGTCTGCCAAAGAATGGCCAGACAGGTTAAAGTGTTCTCCCACTGGTTTTTGAGTATTATGATTCCTGATGTCAGATTTGTGTCCATTAATTCTTTTGCGTAGAGACTGTCCGGTTTGGCCAATGTGCATGTACAAGGATAGGGCGGATGTGCATATATATGATATATGATATATGCACATCCGCCAATCTTCCATCCAGGACACACCACACGATCCATTGTCTACAGCCAAGCTCTAAGATATAACCGCATTTGCTCCAATCCCTCAGATAGAGACAAGCACCTACAAGATCTCTATCAAGCATTCTTAAAACTACAATACCCACCTGCTGAAGTGAAAAAACAGATTGACAGAGCCAGACGAGTACCCAGAAGTCACCTCCTACAAGACAGGGCCAACAAAGAAAATAACAGAACACCACTAGCTGTCACCTTCAGCCCCCAACTAAAACCTCTCCAGCGCATCATCAGAGATCTACAACCTATCCTGAAAGATGATCCTTTACTCTCACAGATCTTGGGAGACAGACCTGTCCTCGCTTACAGACAACCCCCCAACCTAAAGCAAATACTCACCAGCAACCACACATCACTGAACAAAAACACTGACCCAGGAACCTATCCTTGTAACAAAGCCCGATGCCAACTCTGTCCACATATCTATTCAAGTGACACCATCATAGGGCCTAATCACATCAGCCATACCATCGGTGGCTCGTTCACCTGCACATCTACCAATGTGATATATGCCATCATGTGCCAGCAATGCCCCTCTGCCATGTACATTGGCCAAACCGGACAGTCTCTACGCAAAAGAATTAATGGACACAAATCTGACATCAGGAATCATAATACTCAAAAACCAGTGGGAGAACACTTTAACCTGTCTGGCCATTCTTTGGCAGACCTGCGGGTGGCTATCTTAAAACAGAAAAACTTCAAAAACAGACTCCAAAGAGAGACTGCTGAGCTGGAATTGATATGCAAACTAGACACAATCAACTCAGGGCTAAATAGGGATTGGGAATGGCTGAGCCATTACAAACATTGAATCTATCTCCCCTTGTAAGTATTTTCACACTTGCTTCTTATCAAACTGTCTGTACTGAGCCATCTTGATTATCACTTCAAAAGTTTTTTTCTCTTACTTAATTGGCCTCTCAGAGTTGGTAAGACAACTCCCACCTGTTCATGCTCTCTGTATGTGTGTGTATATATATCTCCTCAATATATGGTTCACTCTATATGCATCCGAAGAAGTGGGTTGTAGCCCACGAAAGCTTATGCTCTAATAAATTTGTTAGTCTCTAAGGTGCCACAAGTACTCCTGTTATTTTTGCTAAGTGAGTAGCTGCTGTTGTTTCTTAGATGACTCGTTTTAAAGTATTAAGATTGTAAGCTCTGTGGGGTAAGGCCTATTTTTTTGTTCATATGGTGCCTAGCACAATGGCGTCTTGGTCCATGACTGGGGCACCTCTAGGTGTTATCACAATATAAATAAGAATAAAGTATAAAAACGTCAAATATAATAGTTCTGTGACATGAATGTATCCTCCACATTCATATTTATCCAACCTTTATCTGGAACCCTAAATTTGATGTCATCCCCCAAAAAGTGGCTTCATCACAGGCCTAGCTGCCCTACAAATTAAACTTCCGATCTTTCTCTTGAACAGCTCATGGGGATAGGAGGATTAAAATATATCAGAACCTGGTTCACATACTAACAAGGGCAACACTGGTCACAGTACCTGCAGCAGCTTTCTCCACATAATGAAGTTCATTGTAAAAGAGGGATACTTGGTGATACTTCTCTTTCACAACATTGGATATATAGTGCAACAGCGTTTGTTTTCTGTCCGTTGACTTTGTGTCTAACAGCTGCAAGCAAAAGGCAAGGAAACTGTTGGATTAAGGTGTGGTAAAGGCCAGGCTATAAATTATCTGTTGACTGAACTGATACTTTATTAAATGGGGAAGCACAAAGAAAAATAATTAAGGAATGCTGAGAAAGTAGAAATTAGAGGCATGTCTTTTGAGACTAACATGGGAGAAAGCCCTCAGCTAAGTAGGTTCCCAAATCAAATTGTTCTTACTATACCATATAGTCATATTTTAAAATAGAGTTGGCATCCACTATGCATCTACTCATTGGCTATTGCCCACCTGTTCACTCTGAGCTGTCTTCCCTCCCGTTGTTTTAAAAGCTGGGTGGGACTTGCCACACATTAGTTCTCGTGAAAGATGAGAGAGGGGTAGTGCAGAGTGCAGGCTGATGCTGTGAGAGCTTTCCCCATACAGCTCTGCTAATGCACATCCAACCTGACCTGCTATATTGTCTGTTGTCTTAGGCAGTGACTGATAATTGTCCCAAACTCTGAGCTGGAGTTGTGATGGATTAGCAGCCAATCTCATGTCACATATGACTGAAGACATTTAAACCTCTATCTCCATTATGGCACTACAGCACCTGAACCCCTTCTATTTTTATTTCACTTATCTATCCCATCACCACCCTTCTTCCACCACGCCAGAAACCATCTAAGCACAGGTCCTCCAATTAGTTAATTAATTACTTGTCTCTCTCACCAACAGAAGTTGGTCCAATAAAAGAGATTAGCTCCCCCATCTTCTCTCTGAACTGAATGGCATGTACGGTCCATTGCAAGGCTGTCATTAACATTTTTTTATGAACCGGGTGGAGGTGAAGAACTGAGTAGCAGGCACCCTCCCCACCAAAGTTAGCTCCCAGCCAAGATGTCGTTCTTCTACTCACCAGATCTAAACTCTGTAGTTTAAACCCATAAACTGCTCCTCTTTTACTGCTGTTCATATAGTTACCAAGAGCCAAGATTATCTGCCAGAGTGAGAGAAAGAGGTAACAGTCAATACATATACTTTGAACGGTGAGTTTTTAACATAAGAAGGTAGGTATATTCCAGTATGCATGGAGGAATAGCATTGATTATCTCATTAAAGTACACGTGTATAAATAAAATTGTACTTACCTCCAGTATTTTCTTGAGCTTTTGGGATGACTTTATTGAGACAGATGCTGCTATTACTGCATGGAGTTGCTAAAAGCAAATAACGAGAAGAGGTGTCGTTAACACATGTAAAACCTTAAATGCAAGGTAAAAGTCAGCACTCAAATTCTACTCTTGGATCTGCACGATGGGGATCTTGACATGAATATTCTCCTTCCCCTCTGTGTATGGATTTCAAGTTGTTCACATGCTCTGCAGGCTTAATGTAGAGTAAAATAAAATGCAAGCATGGTTCTACAGTGCCATGCTCTTCATGACAATGAAAGATGTATCAAATTATGTGGAACAGGCCTCAGGGAGTCACCAGTATAGATAGCATGAACATCATTAATTTGTCTTCCGTTTCAGCTAATGATTCAAACAATATGATTTCTATATTAAAACCACTTTTAAATACTTAAAAGTGTAAAATAAAAAGAAGCATTGTGAACATTTTGGGACACAGACTGTCATCTAAGCTGTGTCTGTAAAATCTGAGCCTGTATTGCATACAGAGATGTGGAGTTTGCAGACACAAATGCACAAATTTTGCAGGCATATCTTAGATGACAATCTTTAAAAATTAGCAATGTAACCTATTAAATGCTATAGTCAATCTCTTCTGTGCTATGAATGGAAATGCTATGAATCATTTCTAGTGGGTTACTTAAAAAGCTTTGATGTCATCAATTTGGGAGGGGGGGCACTGGCCCTATCTGAGGACACTGGGCACCACTGCAATAACAATATTAAATGATAGTCATAGCTAGAACATTGTTTGGCTAGATTTGGTTTTATTTCTTTCTCCTTTCCTCTCAAGAGCTGCAATGATTCATCATGATATTCAAATCTTCCATCTATCTTTAACATATCTCTGCTGAATCTGCATAGGGTTTATGACACCGCACAACTCCATGGTACTTGGCTTCACAGAGCGAGACTCCTGAAAATCATTGTAGATGTACTGTTTAGAGCCCATGAGCAAGGCCTAAACCAGGGGTTCTCAAACTGGGGGTTGGGACCCCTCAGGGGGTCACGAGGTTACTACATGGGGGGTTGTGAGCTGTCAGCCCCCACCCCAGACCTCGCTTTGCATCCAGCATTTATAGTGGTGTTAAATATATTAATAAGTGTTTTTAATGTATAAGGTGGGGTCGCACTCAGAGGCTTGCTATGTGAAAGGGGTCACCAGTACAAAAGTTTGAGAATCACTGGCCTAAACTCAACTGTGGTTACTATAGTCAAATTCCTAAACCTATGATAGATATAGAACTGATTGAAAAACATGAAACATTTTTTTGTGAACATTTTGATTGAGATTTTTTTCCTCTTTTCTCTTTGAAAGTATTTTCCAAGGAAAATTTTCTGATCAGCTATACCTAGATGGCAAAGTAAAACAGAAAGAAGGTTTGGTCTGTCTAAGTATCTTAAAAAGTGATGCAGAGTGTTGGAATGAGTTCCACTTGTGAAGCCCTAATGTCTGCACATCTTAGAATTAATTCAACGCTAATTTATTTTTTAACATTGCTCTATCGCTTGTGGCTCACTCACCGGCGTCAGCATTTGGATGCTTTCTGCGAAGTTGCCTATGAAGGCCATGATGGTCATCTTCTGCATCAGCCTCTCAATCTTACTGAACTGCATCATGAACCGATCTTCATCAGTCAGATTCTCGAGAGGTTTCCTCTCCCGCTCATAGAGCCGTAACACTTTCACTTCGTTCTCAGTGGGCAAGAATCGCATCAAACATTCGACAAAATCTACTGGCAACGTCTTCAGGTCAAATCTATATCGTAACAACACAGAAAGCTTGGTGTTATAAGAAGGACCCACCAAATATGACAGGCCTGTCTGCTTTGGCAAAGCCAACCAAAGGGCAGCAACCTGCCTTCCCCATGATCCCTATTCAAACAGGCAGAGCACATGACTCCTGGAGGCCTGTGCCATACACAAGCCTGGGACAATAAAAAATAAACCTCAGGAGTTTCCTGACACCCCTGACACACTGGTGGCCTCTGATGCTGACTAGGTGGTGCATTGCTTACAGTGAAGCCGTGGGCCTCCATTTTTACTGTTCTGGGTGAGCACGGCTGGGAGGGCTCAATCCTGCGTAATGCATGTGCAGAGTGCTAAATGTATAAGCACATGTTCAAAGCGATAAGCAGGGTAACTGAAGCTGTATTGATGTGAATGCTGCTGCCTGGTTGCTATGTTACTCAGTAAGTCCTAAAGGGGGACGTGTGGCTAACATCTTTAACATGATGAGGACCACACTTAATTTCACATTACCTCAGATATGGCCATTTTTTAGCCATATGTTTTATGTTTACTTTGAGCACTTACAAGTAAACCAGTGGGTGAAGAGGACTCACAATCTTATTGTTGCTCACTCTTAAGCCTCCACTCTCACATGCATGGAAAGCAAACACTCTTGCCACTCTGCTGTGCAGCACACAAAGACTTTCAAGACCAAGACTTGTGTGAATAAGGAAAAGGCTGACCAAGCAGAACATAGCAGTGCCGGACAAAGCAAGGAGCTGACCTACTGAATGCAGAATGGGGGAAGACCTGGTGATCTCCAACTATAAGATACTGGAGTATGAAAACAGGGAAGAGAAGATACTAGTTTTATGTAAAAGGAGAAGGATCTTGTAACCTACAAAGTTAGATCTGCAGCATCAAATTGAGAGTATGTTAGTATTTGGCCAGATTAGAAGAGTGAACCAACGTTTGTCTGAACATCCAAACCTCTGTCTGAGGTGTCCTCATGCAGAGAAACATTAGATGCTCATCATAGCCGCAAATGCTAACGCTTTCAAGTCTAACTTGGGAAAAGTGCAGTAATAAATGAGTACTCTAGCCTAACAAAATGTTGGCTTTGACAGGCAAGTAATCATCTCCAATATGTTCCAAAGACTAAAGAAAGTGAACTGGAATGTATCTTAGGGTACATCTACACTGGAATAAAAGACCCGGGGCACAGCTGCGCCTGGTCCGGATCAGCTGATGCGAGCTTGTGGGGCTCTGTTTGTGGGGCTAGATGACTGGGCTTGGGCTGGAGCCCGGGGTCTGGGACTCCCCCTCCCTGCAGGGTCCCAGAGTTCAGGCTCCAGCCCGAGCCTGAACATCTATCAGCAGTTTTACAGTCCTGTAGCCCAAGACCTGGACCAGCTGCGAGTGTTTAATTGCTGTGTAGACATATCCATAAAGTGCCTGATGACTCTTAAGAAGCAGGACATGAAACTACGTTCCTTCGTTAAGATTGGTAGTACTCACTTGTATCATTTTTGCATTTGGCATTGTATCTAATCATTACATAAACAATACCATCTAAATTGCATTCAGTGCATGTGAATTAAATTCAGACATTATGGCAAAAACTAAACCTTTCACCTATTCTTAATATTTACCATACTTGTCTCAGGATTGCTTTTAATTTACAGTTATTATAGGAAATGCAGCATAATAGGAGTCAAATGTGAATTATGTTGATGGCATTCTTTTAAGAACTATTAATTAGGTTTTTTTTTTAAATTCCAAGATAATTTGCACTGACTTGCAGAGTGATATCATGACACAAAATTGCAAGTTAACTGATCTAGGGGGAATGCAATCAATGATTTGTGGGGGACTCAGAATGGTTCATCCTTATTCTTGGATCTTTCGCAGCTGCAAAAACCTTTGTATTATCTGCCAATTCAAAACCAGATTTTCTATGTATGCCAATTACCAAAAAGCAGAGTAAATCTTAGATATGATTGCTCCATCGACAAGTTTTGCACTTACACCTGAATAGCTTTGCATATCTCATCTGCAGTCTTTCCAGCTTTTCTTAAAGTGATGGCAAGATTTTTGGCCCTGTTTGCTTCCAATAATGTGACTTTGTTTGACCCTTTTTGAGTTATCTTTTGTTTGCTTGAAGTAAGATCAATGGCTGGACCTTGAGCTTTTGTCTTGAATATTTCTTCAAATTCATCCACATTTAAATCCTAAAAAGAAAGAAATCCCCCCACAAAAATATTTTTTTTAAATTGCACTTGTCCAAAGTTTTCTCAGAATTCCATAGAAAGACTTTGACTGATATGTAGGTATATGCCACACTGTGTTGATATATGCACATCCGCCCTTGCAGACAATAGTCTGCAGTAATGGTCCAAAATATAACATTATAATAGTGTTTGTGAAATTAAGGTCAAAAGATTTTTCAGCTTTTTACTCATCCTTCTACCAGCTGTAGCCTCGTGTATACTATTCAAAAGCTTAGTGCTCAACCCTACTACATTGATGCTCCAACTCTCCTTCAACAGCACTCAGCAATCTGCAGGAGCCTGCATCCCATAAATGGCATCAGCATGTTTATACTGGGAAAATGCCATCAACCATCTTGATTAATTTGTTTCAAACAAAGACATGCACTTTTATAGTCAGTCTGGCCCAGATTTTCAGCTGGGGTAAACCGAAAGCCATTTCATGCCTTTTTACTGAGGATCTCAAGCAGCTGAAACTATTCTTATTTAACAACACAAACAATAACTTTCAGAAATAATTCTTACGATGATCTGTCTTTGCAAAACTGTACATTCACTTACACTGCACGTAGTACTGGGAAGCAAAACACAATATGCAGTATTCATACCTCCAGGATCCTTTCATCATCAATTTCATTGAAGACCGTCCCATTAATTTGATTGGGTTTGAGAGCTACCCAGTTAAAGACAGGCATGCGGAACTTTGTCTTGATTGGCTTCTTGATTTTCACAGCTAAAGACATCAAAGAGAATGAAATTACAAATGCCGGAAGAATTGGGAAACATCTGGAGCAACCCAGACACAGTTTTTTGCAGATGGCATTTCAGCACTGGAGGAAGAACTGGTAAGGGCAAAGTAAACACTTTTAAAAGCCTGAAAAAATTATGGTGCCGTGATAGACAAACAGCAGGGAGAGATTTTATCCAGCTATTCAGCTGTTTTATACCCAGCATTCACATACCTTTAGTGAAAGCTTGAGATTAAGAATATTTCACAAAAGCAAATGTGTTACTCTAATATACTGTGTTCTTAATATTGTTCTGGCCTGGTTTAGAAACCAAAATAATTTTTAACCAGTATAGAAAATGGATAAAATGGTATGTGACTTTAGTTCTGTTCTGCCAGAGGACATCCCATTTCTGGATGTAACATCAGGACAGGTCATGTGAGGTGCTGAACACCCTCAAGTCCCACTGATGTTAATGCGGATTGTGCACTCTCAGCACCTTGCAGTCCTGGGCCGCTGGTGTGTGATGTTACTCAGTCCTTACTACCTAACTTTTAATAATCAGTGCTGTAGATAAAGTTGTTCAAGCTGACATCAAGGCAGCGGCACTATGACTAATGCTTTTAGCAACAGCTAGAGGTGCTAGCTGAAGACCTACATCCTTTTGATTAAACTGAGAGAGGGGATTGTAGCTGAGGATTCAGCTAGAAGTGAGTCCTCTGTCTAGCAGAGGATTCAATCAGTGGTGTGTGACAAGGGAAAGAGAAGCCCTTTTACAAAAAAGATATTGTTACAAGGGAACATTGCCTGTTGGGAAGGGATTCTACTGTTTCACACAAGCCTGAGTTTGTCTGTATTTTAAAGCACATAAAAGCCAGTCTCCAATTTTAGCACAATTACATCTCGAGGTAACAAATGCTTTTGCCTTCTGATTGTGCAGCACCAGTAAATCTTTTAAAGTAACTTTGAAGGGATGCTATAGAAGATGGGACCAATTAATCCTCATTGGTCAATGAGCACAGAACAAGAAGTAATAGGCTAAAGTTGGAGCAGGGAAAATGTAGGTTAATTGCTAGGAAAAACTTTATAACCCTAAGAATAATTAGACAGTGGAACAAGCTACCAAGAGAGCTTCCATCGCTGGAGATATCTAAGGTTAGACAGGCATCTAAGGATAGTCATTCTAAACATTAATAAGAGACAATATAGAGGTATGGACTAGGTGACTCACTGCAGGTCCTTTTAACCCCAAACGTCCCATGGTACAAATAATTTGGTTAATTAAGCCATATAAGAGAAGTGTCAAATTGCCAAAAAAAAACCACCAGTGAACCTCAGTATTTCTAAATGATCTAAAGTAGATGGCTACTTTTGGGATGTTGCTTTTCATTGTTTCTGAGATTTAGAGGCCCAGCCAATTACTAGAAGTTTGTGATGGTCATTAAGATTTGTTCATTAATGTGATTAAGTTATTTTCAAATGTGGAGTGAATGATTAAATTCTTTTCAGGCTACAGTCAGAAAGAGAGAAACCCTGCTTCTTATTCCCCCAGTGTTGGAAAAAGCCATTTAACCTGTAGAACTGTCATCTGGTCGATTGAAACAAATTGAGATAATATAGCAACAGAAGTCCAGACCATCTCCAGCAGTGTCCTATACGTAATATTCCAAGTACAGGTAGTCTCAAAGTGTAAAATTCTGATCCAGATGCAAACTTTCCCAAAGTTCAAGGTTGTTCACATATGGAGCTTCGTTTTGAATACATCTCTTCTTCCAAGACAGATGTACTAGTTTCCCTCTACATCCCCCGATGCACACAATAGTGCATCTAGATAATTGTGCAATGCTGTACGAGCAGCAGATTTCTTCCCAGTGCCACCCACGTGCTCAGGTTACACCCTGAGCTATAACATTTGAGCATGAGAGATAAAAAGGAATCAGTTTGCCTCTCTTCAATACTTTTCCATGTATTGTTTTCCAGGACAGAGACCATCTTTTTCAGGGTTCAGTCTCCTCTTGTGCTTTAGAGCTGGGCAAATGATGAAAACATTTTTCTCTCATTCATTTCTCTCATTTTCCCTGATTCAAATTTTTAGAAGAATTCAGTTCTTCTGTGTCTGTGTCCCTTTTGTGTTCACTCTACGGAAGGAGCTTACTGGCAGGAATAGTTGTAGAAACACTGAATTTTAAGCATTCACAAAATAAAATTTGAATTTGTAAATTTGAGTATTCACACTGGAAACGTGATTGCCAGAGTTATAGTCATCCAATCAGGATGGAGGAACACAAATCAAACACTAGTCAATCAAGTTTGACCAGCAAATGAAATGAACTGCTTACACAATCTCTAGGCCAAGAATTACTTGACGAAGAATTTAGAATAATGAATAACTGGAATAGTGACAAAGTCAGAAACCCAGAAACCCAGAAGAAGAAACTACATTTATGAATAAACGGTTACTGTGAATTACTTGCCCAGCTCTAAGAGAAACTATACTAAATAAACCAAAAGTATTCCCTGCCTTTGTTACAGAACCATGCTTAAATGTGTAAGGTAACACCAAAGTGGTCCTACTCTTTCCTTGAGGTACATGAGTAAGTGCCATCAATTAAACAGCAATTATGCATGCAATCTGGAGACTTGATCCCACACACACTGAAGTCAATGATACTTCTGCCACTGACTTCAACAGTTACAGGATCTTGAGTGGGGAATAGACCCCAAAGAGAGGCTTTACAGGCTGAGAGCCCTGATTCAGCACAGCACTTAAGCAGGGGATTTACTCCAATCCTATTAAGCAAAATACTTAAGCATAGTGTGATGGGGTGTGCACCCCACACCAGCCCTGATAACAAAGGCCTGAGAGGTCAGTTAGGTTACCTGGCTTCACCTGGGAGAGGGAGGGCCGGGGTTAACTAAGAGTGAAGCCCAGTTGGGGAAGGCTGGGACAGCACTATAAAGCTAAGAGGCTGAAAGCAGAAGGAGGCTGCAGTCACTCCCTGGCATGAGGGAGGTCATCAGGGACACGGAAGAAGTCCAGGGGGAGAGTAAGTCTTGAGATCCTGCCCTGATGTAAGGAGTCTAGCACGAGGCTGGGAGGGGATGAAGTGGCAATGGGGAGTAGAGTGGTCGCCAGTGATGAACCCAGAAACAGGCAAGTGGCAAGAGAGAGGCTAGGTAGGAAGGAGCCCAGGGAAACAGCAACAGGGATAGGGACAGAGCAGACCTGGATTGCTGGTTATAGGGTCCTTGGGCTGGAACCTGGGGTAGGGGGTGGGCCCAGGCTCCCCTGCAGTCACTGCTAGAGTGGAACAGAGCCCCGAGCTGGGGCAGAACAACGTCCAGAGAAGGCATTTGGACAGTGGTCCTGTTGGACTTCATAACCCTGGAAGAAGTGGACTATATGGTGACTTGGCAGACTATCACAGACAGAGCAGAAAGATGCAATTGATTCTGAAAGAGCTTCTTTCCCAGATCTAGACAAGAGGAGGAGCACTAACAGTGAGTGGAAACCCCATTACACATGGGCTTAATACCACTGAAGTCAGTGAGTAGGACTCAAATGAAGTGGATGGTGCTTAAGCAACTGCTTAAGTGCTTTGCTAAATCAGTGCCTTGGTACTGAGAAACAATTCAGTTTGACAGCATGCACGAAGTTATCTGAAGGTCCATACTTTTTAACCTCCAAAAGGTGTTAAAATAAACTCTCTTTTCCATATGTTGTTTGCACACCTGATTGACATTTGCAGGTAATTAACAAGCAGCTCACACTCTAGGAACAATGTAAAAATTAAGCAAGTCTGAAATTAAAATAACAAATAGAAGGAGGAGGTCACAGCACAAAAGGGACAGAAAGGAAAGTGCAAATACTTAAAATACTTAGCAAGAACCTACAGAAAAGCTTGATTGGCCCATCTTACCCGGAAGCAGAAAGAACAAAGAGAAAAAAAAATAGTGATGGTTAGAATAGTATAATTCATCAATTCACAAATTCCCAATACATCATGCTAATGTGATCACATGACATCGTATGAATAAGCAGTAGGAGAAATGTTCCCTTCTATGTAGGCATTTTATCAAGATTTGACACCTTCATCTTCCTTGGCTCAGTGGATTTCCTTAAGAACAAATACTAGAGAATAGTCCTCTATACTACAATGGCCCAAAAATACTTCAGGAACATTATAGTAAACTGCAGTATAGGAGAACTGTGCTGCAGGCTCCTACAATTCTCTTTTTAAATAAGAGGTACAAATCAACCTCATGGCCCATTCATATACAATGCACAGAGACATTTACTTGGCAACACAGACTAAGCGAACTGTAAATCCCAGCTGGCTGTGAATTAATCAATATGTGAGGATAGCATCAGTATCCATTTCAAGCAGCTTTCAAAATCTAGTTCAGGTTATTTTCCTTCCTAGAACCAATTAGTTCACAGACTTAGGGAGTCCACCTACATCACACTGGTGTGCAATATACTTACTCACATGTAAATACCGTATGTAAATCCTATCTCAGTCATTTTCTACCCACCAACTAGCTCTGTAATTTTCTGTAGTTCAACACCCTCAGCACTCGCTACAGGATTTAAATCTGGCACCAGAAATCAGAAAAGCATTTCAAGTAAACCCTGTGATGAGATTCCTGAGAATTGCAGAGGACCCTAGGTATAGCCTTTTCTTCTCATTAATGAGCTTTGCTCAGGGAACTGAGTGGATTTTAATGGGCCCCACTGCAGCATGAGGCATATAATATTCCTCCAAATCACACTTGACTCAAAGGAAACGATATTAATTGTAGCAAGACAATACACAGAAATGGAGCAGGCTGACTGAGCACCAGATTTACAGGGAGGTCTATGACTAATGACAAAATCAAGCCAACGGTTGCAGATTAAAAAAGGAAAAGGACAGAGAGGAGGTCGGACAGGCAGGCAAGCTGACATTATAATGCCATTCCAAAACCCCAAATCAGAACCTCTCTTCTGCTCAGCTCACTCTTTCTATCAGCACAGGACTGAGTTTGACTACTGGACGAGTTTCAGGAAGAGAAAGGTGAAAGGAAACCACATACTGTAGCCCCTTACACATTATTAGCCCAAGAAGATGTGGTGCCAAAGGAATATTACAATAGCGCACATGCTTTGAAATCGGAATACTATTTTTATAAACCTGCCAGGGAAAGCCTAATCAGTAATCTCAGCTATACGTGTGTTACTTTTTTAAACATACCATTACCCACTAGTTCCATGGTGACTCTGCTTCTCAGAGTTTTCCTCCTTCAGAGGAAACAAAAGATCAAAGGGTGGAAATACTTAATCAGTTTTAAAAATATATTAATCAGAACTCCTCAGCTTCTCTCTTTCTGCAATTATAGTGTGCTCTCATGATCTCTTGGGGGATGATACCAAGTAGTACTCACTTGCTGGGTGAGGTACTCGGTATAAGTCAAATAGGGCATAAAAATAATATAATCAGATCTGGTCAAGGACTTTCTTTTCCCAGAAAAAATTGCGACAAAACCAAAAAAGTTTTCATTTTTGTTCAAACTTTCTTCAAAAATGTTCAGGTTTTCATTGAAAAAACAAACCTGAAACATGTTTGGGTTTTGGCAACCACTATTATATATTTGATTTAGTTTTTTTTATTTTAAACCACACATGATTGAATTCTGAAGAAAATCTGCAAGATTTTGACAAAAACAAATATTTTTTGAAAAATTTGTGTTATTGAAAAAAACCATTTTCTGTAAAAGAAAACAATGTTTTGACCTGCTCTAATTATAATATGAGAAAGGACCCAGCAGCGGGGAATCCTTCATAAAAGACACTAGCAATTTTATAAACTCCGACTATTTCAAGTGGTGGATAGAATGTCGGAGATCAGTACGGGGGTGTCTCTCTGTGCTTTATCATCCTCAGGGAATGCTCTCAATTTGATTTTTTTTTTTAATTTACTAATTAAAAAAAAGTCACTTTCTGATGGAGCTCCTTCTAAACAGCATGGCTGGATTTTTTTGTAATTAATTTGAAGAATGCACTGGTGGGGCACGCATGTCAGTTTCACTGTTTTACCTGCTAATCCTGAGTTGAAAATCACCGTGGGAGAGGCTGTTCCTGGCAGAGGGGGTGCTGATGGTGGCGGTGGGGGAGGCAGTGGAGGAGCTGGGGCTGTCTCTGCAGCTGGACCAGGAAGAGGTGGAGGTGGTGGTGGAGGTGGAGGTGGAGGTGGCATAGGTGCTGTCACAGGACCGTTTTGCACTACAAAAGGAAGGGGAAAAGACATGTTTGCATCTGAAAGCATTAATCAGAACAAAACAAACACCCACCAAAGAATTACCTATGAAAGAACTAAAAGCCACAAAAGATTGTCTCTGGGCTAGATTTCTCAGCGGATGTAAACTGAAGCTGGTAGCTTCACTGACTTCAACAGACCTATGCTGATGTAAAGCAGCTGATGATCTGGCCCCTAGTTACTATACATACCAGTGTATGCATCTCATTAAAAAGAATGAAACAAAACCATCTGCTCTGATCAGAGCAGACTTTGTTTTCTGCATCTGGGTTCAAACTTTGGGTTTCTCAAGTTGGATGCATGAATATTCACTGTCGTGACTGTTGTGTGACAATGACCCTAAGTTACACCCTCAATGGAGCTTAAACCAGCATGAAACCAGTGAGAGTGAGATCAGGCACAGTGAGCTGCACCATCAACTTCCAACCTCACACCTGCCCCTTGAGTCGTACTATTTCTCACCTGTCTCAGATGTTGGTGGTAATGGTGGTAATGGGGGTGGAGGTGGCGGCAATGGTACTGAAGACGTAGCCCCAGTCACTGGTCCCACACATGTGCCAGCTGTAGCTTCTGACCCTGATGGCAGTGTCCCAGAGGCCACAGCAACAGGAAGAATAGAGATGTCACCATCACCTTTCTTCTGAATTTTAATGGTCCCTTGCTTTTCCAGTTCATGGATCTTTTTCTCCAGGGTTGACTGCCGCTGGATGGCTTCCTCTTTTTCTTTGACCATTTTTCTCAACGTGTGAACCTGGGTATTTGCATCTTTGTAAATTTCCTGCAGAATTGTCCAAAAGTAAAGAATTTACTTGCATTCAAACGACAGCACAGAGCCGAGCTAGAAATAGAATGACAGCATGGCACTGGATTGCCCCTTGTGCTCAGTGATAAAGCATTTTGATGAGAGCAATACCTCTTCATTTGCCCGAAAGAGGGTTCATTTTGCGTTTCCCCCCATGTTAGCATTAAGAATGTGTACATGAATGAGTTGTATAAGGAATCTCAACTCTGAGTACTAGGATAGAATTTGTGGCCATCAGTGCTAAAATATCTCCCAGGTAGACTACTAGGATTATGTTAATCCTAAATAAATAGTGTGGTATGATGATCATATATCAGCCGAACTGTGGCCTTCCCTTGCTTGCTCCATGTCCAGTTGCTAGCTGCCTGGCCTGCCTATGAGCACATGCTGGACACTTGGTAGAAGCAGGGACAGAGCTGTGCCTGCCCCTGGTCTCTCCCCTTTGCCTTGCCTAGGAGTGGTGGCTGGGGACCTGTGCAACTGGCTCATATTCCGGGGCAGGGATTGTATCCCCTAGTGTCCAGGGCATATGGGACCAATGGCCCATATCAGTGTGTAGGTAGCTGCACATGATAGCATGGCCAAAAACCTCTAAGGGCCTCTGAAGCCCTGATTCTGTCCTTCTAGCTGCCTGCCTGAAACTGGTATAGTTCTCTACACCAGCGGTTCTCGAACTGTGGGTTGGGACCCCAGAGTGGGTCGTTTTAATGGGGTTGCCAGGGCTGGTGTTAAGACTTGCTGGGGCTCAGGGCTGAAGTCAAAATCTGAGCCCCGCCACCCAGGGCTGAAGCCCTCAAGCTTTGGCACCCCCCAGGATGGCAGGGCTTGGGCTTTGGCCCCCCCAGCCTGGGGTGGTGGGGCTTGGCCTTCGGTCCCCCTTCCCGGGGTCACGTAGTAATTTTTCTCGTCAGAAGGGGGTCACGGTGTAATGAAGTTTGAGAAACCTGCTCTACACCAATGATATAACTGTTTCCATATGACCTAATGTACTTCAGACAGGAAAAAAACAGAGACTAAAGACTTCATAAAAATCTACAAAATGAGACAAACATATAACAGAGAAAAATATTTAAATAGTGATGGAACTTGCCTATTGCCATTTCTTTAGCAAGACCCGCACAACCCTCTGTGGAGATTATATGTCACATCCGCAGCTAGTGTAAATTGGTGTAGCTCCATTCCCTATATAAATATAATTCTCTCTATGAGATCTATGGATGTAAACTGCTGCACAGCACCTAAGATAATGTAGCTTTGGCTAGATACATACTATGGAGAAAGAAAGTCTTGACGCCTGAATATGCTGACAGTGTTTGCCTGAAACACACCAGCTTGTTAGCTAGTCTTGATCTTGCTGTGCAAAGGCTAATGGGCTCTGCTGAGTCACTGAAATAGATAGCTCGTTATCCTGCCCAGATAAAAGGGAGATGCTAATTTCTTGCTAGAGAGAGAGAGAGAATCTAGTGTGTGAACTGAGCAGTCAGGAGTAAGTCAGTCTAGAAGTAGCCAGCCTGTGGAGAAGTTTTGGGCTGAAGTTTGTATTTTATTAAATTATCTTTTATATGATTAACGTCTGTGCTAATGAAGCCATACCCCAGGAAGGGAGTGAGTTTGGACTCTACACAGTGAATGGACCGTATTTGACAGCACACAAGCAAGGCACCTGCTCAAACGCCACTGATGCTATGCACCCAAACTTTTTGAAGGCTTTAATTCAGCCTCTAATTTTCACCCACAATCAACTGTCTGCAAAACTATAGGTAGAATTAAATGCAGACATGAATGATAATGTTCAGACATCTACATGTCTGATTTGGCCAGGCAATCAGAGAGTTAAATGTCAGTTCTTTGCACCCACAAGTAAATCCGCCTGCCATCGATTATGGGTGCAAAGTTAGGAGGCCATTAAAAAAGTTCAATCCATAAAGTCTGAACCATGTGTAAACCATGATTCACTGTCACACTCCCATTTCAAATAATGAATTCCATACTAAATACGAAATGAAATGGAGCTCTTTCTCCTGAATGTGACATCTGTCTGTAATGTCATCATCACACTTACTCGAACAACATCCAGTTCTTTGTTTCTCTGCATAAGCTGCTTTTCCAGTTCCACAATCTTCGCCATTGCTTCATTCTCTGTGTCTTGCAGTTTTTCCGATAACTGTAATTGAAAAAAAGATATTGATGGTAACAGATTTCTCAAACAACAATATCAGTATCAGAGGGGTAGCCGTGTTAGTCTGAATCTGTAAAAAGCAACAGAGGGTCCTGTGGCACCTTTAAGACTAACAGAAGTATTGGGAGCATAAGCTTTCGTGGGTAAGAACCTCACTTCTTCAGATGCTAGTCAATATCAGTATCACTAACTGGAAAAGTGGTACCTGGTATGCTATTGACATTGGGCCAAATCCTGAAGTTCTTATTCAGTAAAGCTCCTATTGAAATCAATGGAAATATTGACTGAGTAAGGACTTCATTATTTGGTCCATGGGGCATGAACTGCATTGTTGATGGTCCTGTTAAATCTGAACATCATTTCCTAAATCTGATCAGCAGCCAACCCAATGGGACTGCAGTTATTGAGTCTGCTCAAGAAGAGAATATCCTACAAAGAAAGCAAGACTTCCGGGCCACTTTGAAAAAACAGTTAGGAAGTCATCACTTTACTTATAAACTGAGTAAGTTTGATCTGGAAATCACTGAGAGACAAAAAATCATGGAACCACACAATGCCATTTTTGCAAAGTCACTTTGCAAAGTAGAATCTGCATCCCTAGGGCCCATGTTTATTGTCTTTCAATGACTGTCAGATCAGATTTGCTCATTTCACAAATAAAAATGTTTTGTTGTTGTTTTTTGTAAATTGCCAATCCTACAAACTTAACTTGGATCTGAAAGCCAAACTGTAATTCTGACTGAACTGGGGTGTATTGTAAATGGTAATGTGCAATTGTCTTCTGCAGCTCTGTAAACTTTGAGATAAAGATTTTGCAATTGGAACAAACATAATTAACAATTTTGTTAAAGCATGAACTTGAGAATTTCAAGTCTTCACTTGCATAGCCAAATAGATTTTGTAGTGCAAACAGAAATAAGAGGCAGAAAAAAACTTGTTTTAGTAACTAAAGTAGCCAATTATGTCTCTAAACACTCATAGTTAGCAGATCTATTAAATAGGAACGCACCATTTTTACCAAGGCATTTTTCAGAGCAAAATACCTGTTTAAGGAAGAGGATATTATAGTCAGTTCTAACTGCTCTTGAGAAAGAATGTACTTGTTCTACGTCAAGCCAATGTTCAAAATTTGGAGTAAAGTTTTGACAGGAATGAAAAAAAATTACTTTGGGGGTTATTTTTTAAATCAGGAAAGTCATATTTTCAAGACTAAAATAATTGATACCAAAAATGTCTGGCATGGAAAAACTAAAAGCTAACAGTGCATCTCAGAGTGATGCTGCACTTCAATCCTCATTACTGAGCCATGTGGAACACACCTGAGCCTTTACCTCTTGAGGCCCTAGCAGTTTGTTTTATGAAGTCCAAGTGCATATCTGTTCTCTATCCATCTCCTTTCGGCATCAGACACAGTCCTACTGCTTAGAGATTTAAAATAATCCCAGATGCATGCTTCCTCAGTCTGTTTCTGCTTTACACATACTTAGTGTATGTGTTGGAAGTCGCACAAAACTCTTACTGTACTTTTATGGCATGGAATGTTTATCTGCTCTATTTATTTGTACCGTATTGCTAAGGAATCTGCAATTTATATGTAAATTAGTTTTTCTGTCCATAACGCTATACAGACCCAGGCTGCCAAGTGATTCCATCTGGAACTGTAATTCAACTGAAACTAAGAACTCTGGAACTATTGGAATCCATAAGCTCCAACCCACAAAGCTAGGACCATATATGCTTGATCAATGGTGAGGTTCCCACCAAGGACAACAGGAACTATATGCATGTGAAGCAGAACCAGTATGGGTCCCCCAGACAGGAACCAGGTGAGTCTGATCAGTCAGATTCTCTGGTTATGGCTACATTTGGAGCTAGGGGTGTGATTCTCAGCCAGATTCTCATACATGAGCTAGCTTTCTATGAGCTAGCATGCTAAAAAATATTACTGTAGCACGGGCAGCAGCAAGTGGCAGCATGAGCTATCCTGCCTGAGAAGATACCCATGGGGTGGCTAGCCCATGCTGCTGCTCGCCTCTGAATATACTACTGCAGCTACCTACTGTTTTTGGCATACTAGCTTGATGAGAGCTAGCAGATTGAAATGTCTATTCAACATGGGAGTCATAGAAATGTAGAACTGAAAGGGAACTTGAAAAGTCATCTAGTCCAGTCCCCTGCACTGAGGTAAGACTAAGAATTACCTAGACCATCCCTGACAGATGTTTGTCTAACCAGTTCTTAAAAACCTCCAATGACAGTGATTCCGCTGTCTCCCTAGGTAATTTGTTCCAGTGCTTAACTACACTGACAGTTAGAAAGTTTTTCCGTATGTCTAACCTAAAACTTCCTTGCTGCAATCAGTGACTTCCAGATCAAAGTACTAAGTAAGAACTTTACCAATCAACATGTACCGGTTGTGTACATATGATCAGTGCTTAAGTGGTGGATTTTTCAAGATGCACAGTGACCTGTGTGCACATACTGGGAAGGAAAGAAGATTTTATGGTTAACTCTGATGATCTGGGTTCAGTTTCTAGTTCTAATCCAGACTCAGTGTGTGACACTGGGCAAATCACTTAATCTCCCCTTGTCTCAGTTTGCCACGTATAAAATGGGGATAATACTTTCCTAGCTCACAGGTAGGAGGGTAAATTCACTAATATCTGTGAGGTGTTCAGATGCTACAGAAATGGGGCCATATAAATACCTAGAGAGAGATAGACAGACATAACATATATTAGACCCAAACTACTAATCGGTGCAATTCTATTCTATTTAGACTCTTGTACCACAACAATCACTGTGGTATCTGAGAACCTAGTGCTTTTCCCCATCCCTGGCTATGGTCAAGTAAAACAAGATAATCAATTACTCAAAAGTATAGGAGGTACCCTTTTCTCACTGAGTCTGTAAATGGCCTAGGAGCAAAGCCACCAATTAGCTAATGAGTGGAGAATATGAGGGCTAAAATACATTCTTGTGTGTCTTGTTTTTCATTACAAGTTCCTTGTGCAACAATAAAAACACATGGTTGTTGTTGAGGAGTAGCCACCACTACTTGATGTCATTTCATTGTTAACATGAATGATTCTAAATTGAATCCAGAGTCAGTTCTAAGTACGAAGAGAAGCAGCAGCCTCTGCCAAGTCCCCACTGACTCAAGTTTGGAGGCCTCCCCACAAGAACTGCAGTAGGGGAGACTTGTCATCCCTCAAAAATGAAGGAAACATAAAGTGTAGTTTTCCCTACTGAGGACATACCACACTTAGCAGCACCTGGATTTCCATAATCCACTGCACAAGAAACCGTTCCTGAGATGTTCTTTCCTGACATTTTTCAAGATTTGTTCAGATCTTGATGCCAAAAACCTGCTTAATCCGTCATCAGGAAAACAGCCCAAGTGACTCCTCTTACGCAGAGGCTCCTGACACCCAGAGGTTCTACCTCTGGCTAAGCCTGTGCTTGCAGCAAGCCCACCAATATAAAGCATTAACAGCTTAGTCTTAACTAAGTCAAAGGTCATTTCAACTTTGCACTAACATGAGAAATATTTTCTTCCAGTTCTTCAACTCTTTCCAAGGCTGCGTTCTTGGTTTCGGCATCTTCAAGCAAAGCTCCCACATCAAACACATTGTCCAAATAAGCTTGAATCTGCACCTGCAGTTTGTCACTCTCTGTGTGTTTCAGCTTCTGAAAGTCCAAAGTAAAAGAAGCGTCATGAAATGCATTCAGCAGCATGCAATGACAAGGCCACAAATACTGAACGGATTCAAATACATTGCAATCAAGTTAGGCCCCATTTTCATATTTCAGAGAAGTGCTTAACTTTTTAAACATCACTGAGAGTTATAAATAATAAATGGCAAAATGTAAGGAGGCCCGCAAAAGTTGAGAACTTTAAAATTAAGCAGTAATTTTTTCTGTAGTAATATTGGCATTTTCTTTAATGGCAGGTGTTTGAGACCTTAACATCTGAATAAGACTATTAACAGCACATAAGCAAGAGCAAGACACAGACAAGAGTACCAAGCAGAATGTGAAGACTCACTGATGTGCCATGTAAATCTGTGACAAACATCTACGTATACACACGAACAGGCTCACCCTGGGGTTGGTGTGGAGCCACGCCTCACCACTGCAGTGGAGAGTTCTGGGGGCGAGATGTTGTGGTCAGGGAGACAAAAAATACCTCCTGGAACTCCCCAGCATACAGACAGGTGCAGCCAGTTCTGCCACCTGGCACAAAAGGAGAGGAGGGGCTCTGCCTCCTTCCCACCCACTCTGGGCTGGCTAGTGCCCCACGAGGCAGTAGGTGACAGTAATCTTTGCACTCAGGTAAATAAATGGAATTCAACTGTGCCTGACCCCTGAATAAGATGAGGGAAAGGCTCCGTGTGCCTTCCGCCTTGTGTACCTGTGCAGAGGCTCTGTATCTGTTCTCTATTGTTCTGCCTGTGTTTGAGATGAGCCCACATAATTTGAAATGTTAACCTTTGAGCTGAATAGGCATAGGTCAGGAAGAGATTGTGATGAAATATCTTTTTAGATGAACTACAGTTTTTGTGCTGGCAGAATATCATCATCAATATAGAACGGAGCGCTCAGTGTCAATGTGTACATATTCCTAGCAGAGAGCAAAAAGTAGCTCTGGCTCTGTTATCACTGAGCAGAGCCAAAAACCAGCAGGAAGAGACGAACTCCTAAGCAACAAAAATACTGTTTTCCATGTAAATGTTCCTAATAATAAAACACTGGGGGAGAGAGAAATACATGGGGACAGGGGAGAAATGTGATATAAAAGCAGCATTCTCTTTAAATAGAACATTTCCAGAAGGTGCCAGTAAATCCCTGAAGTCAGGGGCTGGGGGACTTCTAGTCACCATTCAGTAGGAAAATGTGTTATTTTTTAATCTTAGGACCACAGCATTTAATCATTTGAAGATATACTATCCTATGCTGTGTCTGCTCAACAAATTCTCCCCACCTTACCTGGTCACCAAGGCCCTGATTCAGCAAGGTGCCTAACTCACATGCTTAAAAGTCGGACATGTGCTTAAGTACCTTGCTCAATTGGGCCCCAAAGAACAGAACCAGACCAATTCATTGATGTTACGAGGGATGAATTTGGTCCATTATGGCCAGCTGTGAGGCTCAACTTTGGAACAAACTTAGGTTTGGGGAAATGAATATTACAAGATGAGGGTCAAATTTTCATCCATGCTCCATGAGCAGGTTTACATCAATGGTCCCAGTTTAGCAGAGACAATTGCTACATTTTTAGCAAAATATGTATAATCTCCTTACTCTGTCCCCTCCAAAAGCTCTCCTGGTTCAATGGACTTCAGGGGAGTTAAAAGGCTTGTCCCTATTTTTCTCCCCAATGTCCCTTTTATAGATTTCCATTGTAGGTATGTCTCCCACTGCACATAACAGGAGTTCTGTACCTGGAAGCAGGGGAGAAGATACCCCTTACTTGCTAGGTAAGAAGTATCACTGAATCCTCAGAGCCACTAACATGATTAGCTCCTAGAGAAGATAAATGCTTAAGACTAGGAGAGTTAGGCAGACTTATTGACTCTTTCAGTGTGAGGGCGATGCTGTTGGGGATAAAGAAATATAAAGAGATGAGGGGAATGAAATAATCAAGGTAGCTTGAACAATGTAAGGATAGTTCTGCTGACAACAGACATCATGCTTCCAAGTAAGTGACTGAGGTTACTTCTTCCTTTTGCTTCAATTTGTCATTTTTACCAAGTGATCATTTACTCATTGCTTTGCCATACTCATGGTTTGATTCCTGCTGCCCAGAGGATGGTGTTTCTGGAGCCAAGAATCCATGAGTCCCATTGCTGAGCATGGGGGCAGGGACTGAGCGAAGCTCTCAGAAGCTGTCACTGGGTTTACTTTGCTGCTTTGAGGCTACTAGCAGAAAACAGTTTAGCTGCCAAGATGTCTGAAATGAGCCCAGCCCTCTCAGAAGAGAGGTCATTATATTAGATTTAGGTTCCAGCTCCCTTGGAACAAAGATCACTATGCTGGAAGTGTGTGCTGTGTACGGTTTCATTCACCTTACCTGGAACAGCAACTGATTGCACATTTTGATCAAAAAAATACAGAGCAAGGACCAAATTCACTCAAGGGTCTGTGCTCAGCTTGGAGCAGGGCCCCCAGTATCAGAACGTCTACCTGGGAGGCTGCAGCAACACAAAATGCTTTCAACATCCCCCAAGAGACTGGCAAGCAGCCCTCACAACTCCGGAAGTGAGCTGTGCTGGCCAATTAAGGCAGTGGGGGATGGACTGAGGCAGTGAATCCAAGCTATTGCTTTTGCAGTTAGGGCTTCTCTGGAGCCTATAACATTGTAAAGCTGCCCTCCTAAAATGGAGTCCACAAGGGAGGTTAGAGGTCTACCACCTGGGATGGAGTGGCCCTTGCTGGCACGGAGAGGCACAATCTGCAATTCTCTGCACTAGCAGAGAGCCCAATTGTCATTCAAGCCATGCAGAGGCTGGCACTGTACAAATATGTTAATCCATTTGGGAAATAATGACCAATTCTGGTCAGAGTAAAACCAGGCCATACTCACATCCAAATATTCATCCAGGCCTAACTTCGTAAATTCATACTGGAGATGAACTCTGAAATTCATGTCCTCTACTGAGTGGACTACAATGTTGATGAACTGCATACATGCCACCTGTAGGGAACAATCATCACAGACTGAAAATTTAACAAGAAATAGTGGTGCATCCTTCGTTTTGTACAGAATGCTAGGATTTGCCACACTGCATAAGAGTATTTAAAGACTATTCTCCTCCCTCCTACCCAGAGATAATAGCTCATACTTCAGATAGAGAAGGAAAAAAATCTGCTACAAACCTGGCCAATTGAACAGCAGATGGTGTGTGCAAAGGCAGAATGCCTTTGTGACATCACGAAAAGCACAAGATTTGGGGCCTGATCCTAAATCCAGCAAAGTCAAAGGAAGGACTCCCACTGATTTCAACGGGGATTGGTTCAGGCCCTCTGTTTTGACAAACATTACTACAGATGTTATGATTGTTTAATGTTGTCATATTTACCATATATGGAAACGCTCTGATTTTCTTCTAAGAGTCAGATGTTTTGTTTAAAGTAGTGGATCCTGGCTTAAAAGGTGTTTGTTTATCCTGATGAATGGAAATGTGGGATTCCAAAAGTTCAGGAATGTCTGTAGAGCCCAGCTTTGTTTTATTGTGCCCTTTACATTGTCTACGGAAATAAAATGTTTTCCAGGCAATCGTTAGATTGTCCATCCAGTGTTAGATTTCCATCTGACTACAGAAGTAATTTAATTAGCTCTTGAGAAGAAAACAACATCTTTTTTCAAATGAAGGCCACAATTCTTTCCTTTAACAATGATACGTGCATTTTGTTTTGCAACTTGCTGGCACTGTTAAATTAGACAACAGGACTGGGCATTTTAAATGGAAGGTGCCTTGTTGTTGTTCTTGGAGATTTCAAAATCCAAGATTTAGTAACTAATGATAAGATTTATATTACTTAGCATATAAATTAACACAGACACAATGAAAGAAACAAACTCTCCCAAGCAAGGGGTACGTCTACATTTACTTCCTGGTTCGGCAGCAGGCAATCGATCTTCTGGGATCGATCCTGGAAGTGCTCGCCGTCGACGCCGGTACTCCAGCTCGGCGAGAGGAGTACGTGGCATCGACGGGGGAGCCTGCCTGCCGCGTCTGGACCCACGGTAAGTTCGGACTAAGGTACTTCGAATTCAGCTACGTTATTAACGTAGCTGAATTTGCGTACCTTAGTCCGAAGTGGGGGGTTAGTGTGGACCAGGCCAAGGTCATCTGGAGTCATCACTACAACCACTCCATAACAGATGAGACAGGGTGGTGCTGAGCCTGATGGCGGAAGGATAGCTGCAAAATGCAGGGTGTCAGGTTATATCACCCAACTGAGCTTGCCTGTTCATTTTATATAGATCTAGCTTTCCATAGTGATAGTTGTTGGGCCAAATTCTGCCCTGAGGTACATGTTCCCAGCTCCTATTTAATTCAGTGGGAGTTGCACGTGCTTATCTGACCACAGAATTTGCCAGATTCGTCTCAGTTATTTTTATAAATGTCTTTGTATAGTTGTTACCTTTAAGCAGTAAAATCGAGTACTGATATATATGTTTGATAGATTTTTCAGTTAATAGGCTACACTGTCTATTTTTTTCAGTTACACAGGTATTATAGTGTAAATAAAACGATACTGTATGTATATTTAAAAACAGTCAGTCAATCTGTTTAGGACTAACCTGAAAGAAGATTAATCCCATGCAGCATGATTTACATACAGCCAAGAGTTCAAGAACAATCTACCCCTTTGGGGTCAATCAACATTTTGCAGGAAGAAGTAAGCAAACAGGAGGACTACGCTTTGAATTACCACCTACCAGAACACAATAAAAAGAATGCCAGCTAATTCCGCCTACTGGCTCTTTTTGTAGTGACCGCCTCCAGGTGGTCAAAGAGTTGCTAATACAACATCTTGGGCACATAGCAAACTGATTAACCAAGAGTTAAATATAGCTTGTGTCAAATGATTGTGTGTGTGTGTGTGTGTAATATCCATACTGCATGTTTCATTTAAATATTCTGTTTCCAGAAAATATTGGTCCCCAACAATGCAAATACAGTTGTGGTTAAGTGTAGGGATATGCCTGAATGACAACCTCCTTCTCCCCCCGATTCAAAGACCCTTTGCATTTGGGAGGTGTGTGCAGGGGGTGGTGTGGGGGGGCTGCGTGTGTGTACAGGAGAGGGGGACAGTGGACATCCAAATCCAAATATTTCAGCTTGGACTCATTTCTAATTGGAAAGCACTCCCTTAACATGGCTAGAAAACTAACTTCATTATGTGAATCTTTATAGTACAATATATTCTTCTCAAGTTTCCATAATCAAATACTCTTTTTTCCTAGTATCACTACTGGCCCTAAACTGCTGAGCAATGGCACACTGGAGGGTAATTTAACAGAGGGCCAAATCCTCTAATTTTAAAATGATCTGTTACACTCTCTTATTTTGTTTAATAAATTCTTGCAACAATAGGGGCAAATCCTGAGGTCCTCTCTCAGGTCCTAATCCTGCAAACATTTATACACATGAGTAAAGAGTTTACTAGATCAAAGTAACTGAATGTAAGAATTATTTTTAAAATTAAACAGTAATGAGTTACTGACAACAGTAACAACCCTTTCTGAAACACTTCTTTTTAGTTACTCTTTCCTCTTTTCACATTAACACCCTCTTATTTACCTCCACCCCCATGTCAGGATATAGTTAACAGAAAATCCTTTTTGTTATCTTCTCCAGTTGACATCAAGCTGAAGTCAACTAGCTGCAGAAATATCTTTATGTTCAGCTATAACTTGAATTATTACTCAAGTTTTAACAATGCCTCCCGGAGTCCTGATTTTTTGGCATAATTTTTTATCATCCTGCCATAACTGACTTTGGCAGATGTTACAAACCCAAATGCTCACACAATATAGGTGGTTCAGCAATCCAACATGGAAGAACTCTCCACATTGGCTCTCTCTTTATGGTCTAGCTTTCCCCCATAACCCTGAAGCATATTTGTCATAGGTTGTTTTTAACAGCATGTGGATATAGTCAGAACCAGATGGTGACAAAAGGATCCAATCTGTCAAACCATTTGTCATTAATTTTCTGTCTTTCTGCTGCAGGCCTGTCAAGTATTTAATTACTTAGAAAAAGTAGGTGGAAGCAACCCAAGGACACAGATTTTATTAGTAATGGGCCAGCTCTTGACAATCCTTACTCAGAGCCATGTTGTTCCATTTCAATCAGATTTCAACATTGACTTCAATGATGAGCTCTAAAAATTCAATGACTCAATAAGGCCCTTTACTCAGGGGGGGCATGGATCAGCATTCACATCATATGCCCTGTCAGTACCCAGAGACAACTGGCCCCACTTTCAGAGAGCACAGTGGGATGGTGCAAGGAGGGATAGGTAGGCATCAACAGGACCTAAATAAGAACTTCATGATTTGGTCCATAATGCATAGTCAGTTACATAGGGCCATAACTATATACAGCATCTAACATGACATAGAAAAGACACACTCTACCCTTAGAGCAGGCTATTTAATAAGTGTAGGCTTGGAAGGATTTGATTATTATTGGTAAATCCCACTATACACTCACAAACAATTTCACTATGCACTCACAAACAAATAAAACAAATTCCATTGATAATAATTGAAATTTACAGATAGGCAAAGTAAGAAAAATGCTGCTTGAGAAATTATTAGCATTTGATTTAAGGGTATTTACTTTGTATATTTTGACATGTGACATTGACAACTTGTGTTTTAATAGTTATAAAGCTTTAACTTTTTGAATCTCAAAATCTACTGTCATTAAATAATTATCATCTGACCCCTCCATTGTCTCACCACCCCGTATCTTCCTGCAACTGTGAAAATTTTAAATCAATAAAAACTGAAAAAATCCTTAAAGCTCATAAATTTGCACAACTGTAAAAATTTCAAGTTATAAAAATCCTTAAAAAATGCTTAAAAATAAACATTGATATTACCTGTTGAAATTATGAAAAAATAAAAATTGAATTCTGCCGAGCCTGGATATATGTAAGTAAAGGTTAGTTTTTCAATATAGTTGGATACTTCCTGGTGGCCTGTGGAGAGCTGGCTGACCACATGGTTCTGTCTTCTTGTTTCCAGCTGCTAAATTGCAGTAAAAGAGGCTAAAAATACACTGAATACTACCCACATATTACTTTTCCATGTAAGCAATTGCTGGAGTCGTTACAGGGATATTATATGATCACGAACAGGTAGGGATATTGCCTTTGTGAATCTCCGTAAGACAAATCTTTCTATTGAGTTGAAGCCAAAAATGTGACAAAGTTTGAGAATACTTAATCTAGATGGTGCCTACCACAATGGAGCTCTGGTCCCACCCTGGAGCTCCAGGTGTCACTGCAATACTACTAACAAAGAGCAAGAACAAGACTGTATGGAGTTCAATAAGCTTAGTGTCGTTATTTTAGATTTTGTAAAGCTTGTGTTTCAACATGAGAAAGTAGCCACACAATTCTGTTTACTGGACAAGCCCAAAGACCGCAGTTTAAACATTCTTTATTGGGTGTCATGTTCTGTTGTTTTTTAAGAGCTCAAATATCAAAAGAAGCAGATGGTTTATTGGATTGGTAATTAGACATTTTGTTTTTACTTCTCCATCATGGGTTTGAGTTTGGCCCAAGTTTGCAGGGGCTGAAAATCATTGCCATGGGACTGCAGTTGAAAACCTATGTGAAACGCCATGGTGGTCTTAATCTAATTCCTAATGGACAGAAGTTCACATTACAAAACCCATCACCACAACTGGCAGTAAGTGCCCTCCTTGTTGGAAGTCTTAGCAGAAAGGCCAAGGCTTGAATGGGCACAGAGACGGAACTATCCTCTCACCCCAAGAAGTGGTCAAATTTGAGGCACATCGGCATGGGCAGCATTCTGAAACTTGCAATGGTGATGCCTGGGTTGTGTCTGTTCTGTGAATAAATAGAGGGCTTTGATTCCAGGGCTTTCAAGCTGACACCTTTAGGAAACACTAAAATTGACTTACGGTACATTTTTCAGACCTACGTTAAGGCTCAATTCATAACAAATTCCTTATGTTCACCATTTAAACTCATTCATCATGTCATGATTAATCAGAGTTTGCAATGCAAGATCTGGAGTTTGGTGTGTATGGGTGCCAATGTACTCTTCTGCTATGTTTCTATTTCCTTCCCTGTTTCAGGGGAAGTGGAGTCTGTGAAAATGCACAAGCAAATTGAGGAACCAATAGTGGTAAAAACTCGTGTTATATTTATCTACAGATAAGGAAGGACAACAGCTGCAATGAGTCTTGGCCATACTTCCCTGTCATATGATGTGATGTGAAGGGTGTTTGAGGATGTTGGCATATGTACACTATGCACATCTTGAGATTTCAGATATTTACTATTCTCCCACCCAGTTAGAGTGCACAGTACTACAAACAAGTCCTCCAGTTGTGCCTGCCAATGATCACATACTATGATATTATAGTATCAGACACTTTTACAAAAGCCTTTCCACTACATCAAAAGTGTCCACATTTTCTATTACCAAGGGCCATATTGGCAACTGACTATGGGCCCAAAGGTAGACATTAAACTGGATAAAAGGGAGCACACTGTAGCAAACTTCATTTTTGACGTGTAGATGGCCCTTCTTACTGATTGCCAGCTTTATTGTTAAATATATGGCATCTAAAGGCCCCATCGGTGATCAGGGCCGCACCATGATAAACACTATACACATGGTAAGCGACTGTCCCTCCCGTAAGAGTTTACAATCTGAACAGACAAGACAGATAAAGGACAGAAGGGGAGACACAGGCGCAGGGAGCCTCACAGCACATCACTGGTGTAGCTGGGTCTAGAATACCGGTTTCCAAGTCCCAGACTGATGCTCTATTGAGTGGTCCACACATATAGCCCGTAAGTACAGTAGCTAATAATAACACATCCTGAGAGTATCAATAGCAAAATTTGAGCAAAGTAAAGAATGGAAGCTATGTACGGTTGAAGATATTCAATACATAATTAACAGAAAAAAATGTATGTAAGTCTCAAAGGAGTATCAGGGAACAGGAAGGGATATAGCAAAAAGGAAAGTTTAAGTTTACTAATGACAATACGTTTAAGACTTACCATAAAGTCTATATTGTTGTCTTCATTTCGGAAGTGTTCCATCAGCTTCTCAAAGCGCTGTTTCTCTCCACAAACCTGCAAAGGGATCACAGTGTACAGTAACTCCTCACTTAATGTCGTCCCGGTTAACATTGTTTCGTTGTTATGTTGCTGATCAATTAGGGAACATGCTCGTTTAAAGTTGTGTAATGCTCCCTTCTAACGTTGTTTGGCAGCCACCTGCTTTGTCCACTGCTTGCAGGAAGAGCAGCCCGTTGCAGCTAGCTGGTGGGGGCTTGGAACCAGGGTGGACCGGCAGCCCCCCTATCAGCTCCCTGCTCCCCTAAGTTCCCTGTGCAGCAGCTGCCCAGCAGGCTAGCAATTGCAGCTGTCCCTCCCCCCCACTGCCATGTGCTGCTCCTGCCCTCTGCCTTGGAGCTGCTCCCCAAGACTCCTGCTTGCTGTGCAGGGGGAGGGAAGGAAGAGGGGGGCTATTGTCAGGGTGTCCCCCTCCCCCCAGCTCCTGCACCCCGTTTACCCCATCTTCCATAGAGCAGGGGGGACACACCAGGGCTCAGGATAGAGGGAGCTTACAGCAGCTGCAGTCTCAGCAAGCTGATCTAATTAACAAGGCAGTGTACTTAAAGGAGAAATGCGCATATCTCCCTCCATTCCTGCTGCCTTGTAAAGTGAGAGAGTTAACCCTTGAGGGCTCAGCCAATTGCTAGTTCATCATTTAGCAGTAAGGGAAATATCCCGCCCTCTGACTCCTCCACCTCAACCAAGCTTCACAATCATCACTGTGTACCAGTATTAAATTGTTTGTTTAAAACTTATACTGTGTGTGTGTGTGTATATATATATATATATATTTATATATATATATATAATATAGTCTTTTGTCTGGTGAAAAAACTTTCCCTGGAACCTAACCCCCTCATCTACATTAATTCTTATGGGGAAATTGGATTCGCTTAACATCGTTTCGCTTAAAGTCGCATTTTTCAGGAACATAACTACAACGTTAAGTGAGGAGTTACTGTAGCTGTTACACAACCACCCACTAGAGGGAGTGCTAAAAACATTAAAACCAAGCTAACATGCTTATTCACAATCCTTTATGCACCAACAGTCTCTTCCCTTATTCAGATTATTTTCTTCATGACAAGTCGCTGCACAAACATTTTTGACCCTCCAAACTCTGACCATCAGCTGTGCTGCAAGTCACCAGGATCAGAACTCAGGCTTAATTATAAAAGAATACTTTGCATGTTTCCTTGCCTTTAAAAAATTTAGGCCAGATCATCAGCTGATGTAAACTGGTGTAGTCAATGGTGGTGAAGCCAACTGAACTATGGCAGTTTACACCAGAGGCAGATGTAGCCCTCTAGCCAGTTTACTAACCAATCATGTTAGATTCTTTTCCCCCTCAACACATTTGAATGTAATGCCATGCTGCAGAAGATCAAATTACAAGGTGAAAAACCATGAAAATTATCCTCTGTCAAATTTAGAGGTGATGTAAGTCAAACACTGGTAAGTCTGTGTAAATGTTAGCTGGTGTGAGTTATATGGCAAAAGGTAGAACAACAGGACCGATGGCAGGAAAAGCAACCAACAAAAGGAAGAAATAAGCTCTGAGATAATGGAGGTCTCAGTACATTATTTTATATCTTTACATCTTTCTAATAGTTAGTTTCCCAGTTTTGATCCCACTCTCCTGACTCCTCAGCATAATACATTGTTTATACCAATTTACAGCAGAGTTGCAACACAGTAAATAAGTTGAAGGGTGAAGGAAGCTGGAGTGAATGAGTGCTACAACCATAACGAGGAGGACATAAATAGATTGCTAGGGCAGGTCTACACTAACCCCCCAATTCGAACTAAGGTACGCAACTTCAGCTACGTGAATAACGTAGCTGAAGTTCGAAGTACCTTAGTTCGAACTTACCTCCGTCCAGACGCGGCAGGCAGGCTCCCCCGTCGACTTCGCGTACTCCTCTCGCCGAGCTGGAGTACCGCAGTCGACGGCGAGCACTTCCGGGTTCGACTTATCGCGTCCAGACAAGACGCGATAAGTCGAACCCAGAAGTTCGATTTGCTTGCCGCCGAACTACCGGGTAAGTGTAGACCTACCCCTAGAAAGATCCGATGTCCTCTCATTCCCCACCCAAGAACTGCATTTCTTAACACTGATGTGTAATCTAGGTCATCATTTATACACTTTCAGAATCTGGCCACAAGAAACTAAATTCCAGGAGTCTTTTCTCCTCAAAAAGCAGTTCAAATGAGACAGACAAGATAACTCACCTAGAGAGAGACTTAAGCGCCTTTCACTACCAGATGGGGGAGCACTGATTCATAGCCCCATAGAATCATAGAAAATTAGGGTTGGAAGAGACCTCAGGAGGTCATCTAGTCCAAACCCCTGCTCAAAGCAGGACCAACACCAACTAAATCATTCCAGCCAGGGCTTTGTCAAGCCGGGCCTTAAAAACCTTTAAGGATGGAGATTCCAGCACCTCCCTAGGTAACCCATTCCAGTGCTTCACCACCCTCCTAGTGAAATAGTGTTTCCTAATATCCAACCTAGACCTCCACCACTGCAACTTGAGACCAATGCTCCTTGTTCTGTCATCTGCCACCACTGAGAACAGCCGAGCTCCATCCTCTTTGGAACCCCCTTCAAGTAGTTGAAGGCTGCTATCAAATCCCCCCTCACTCTGCAGACTAAACAAGCCCAGTTCCCTCAGCCGCTCCTCATAAGTCATGTGCTCCAGCCCCCAACTATCCTTCTAATAAAGTGCTTGAAGCTCATCTTCACTGGATCTGACTTTACTATAGGGCCAATCCTGCCTCCTCCCGTGAGGTCAGGGGGCCCTTGGCAGAAGAACTAGTGCATTTCTGCTGCACATGGGGGAAATGGTGGGGAAGAATTGGGCAAGGCCACACAGGGCTCCCTTGCATGGCACAGAAATTTGCCTCTGTGGAGAGAGTCAGAAAGGTGTAAGTGACAGATAGGTCTTGTATGGGCACCTGGCACTAGGGTAAATTATATCAAATAGGTGAGCTGCAACAGCAGTTCACAGGCAGTGAGCAGCACAGAGGCTCCCTTACTCCCCGCAAATACCCTTTGAGGCCAGTGAGATTGCTTGCTGGAGTAAGGGTTTGTGCTTGTGCATTTCTTTGCAGGATCAGGACCTAAAGTTGGAGGGGGATCACAGTGCAGCAGTCACAAAAGTTCCAGTGTTAGTATGAATACCAGAGATTAGGAACCACCACCTTTAAACACTGCACTAAATAACACGGTGGGTCAAATTCATTCCCAGTGTAACAGCACAGATTTAGACCAAGAACAGAACAGAACAAAATAACAATGGTTTAAAAGAATTTGAGATTCTCAGGGGAAACCAGTAAGATTAATGTGGTTAAATACCCTAACAAATCAATACATAACAGTACACAGATAACATGAATACATAAGCTAGCTAGCTGTTGCCATTTATTCCAGAAAAAGAAAAAAATCCATAGATCTATTTGCTTGCACATGGAAAACAACTTGAATTATTTATTATCAAAGGTAATTGTTTCCAGTCAACAGCCATATGTCTTATGCTCTCCAGTGCATTTCTATTTTTCAGATATGTTTGCTTACGTATGTCAATGCTTTTAAGAGGCTAAACTGTGATATATAATCACTGTATTCACTAAAACTTGATTTTACACGAATACTGTAGTTCATAGCCTCTGGGCCACATTTTTAAAGGGTACTTGGCTTGGTTGCTCATTTCTGCACCTGTAAATCATTTATGTATCCCACAAAATATAATTTATGTGCACAAATGGCATCTAGCTAGCTCATTTGCAAGTGAAAATATCATTTGCACACACAGATTCTGTGCTATTTATGTAGGCACCATCTATTGTGTGCATATAAAATAGCAATCACAGGCACAGATTTAGAGGCTGTAGTTGGACATATGTCCCTACTGTACATGTACTGGCACCCATCACTATGAAACTTCTTGTACTGGAGAGATATAAATGTTTTTAGACCAAATTCTGCTGTCAGATATGGGTGTAGGCGCCTTCTAATGAAGTCAATGTCAGCCCAGCATACACCTGAAGCCAGGGAGAGAATTTTCCTGCTTAGACCTTCAGCTCATTTCTGCTGTCCTTCAATTCAATGGCAAACTCCCAGTGATGTCAGCAAGAACAGGAATTGGCCCATTACGTTTTCATAGAAAGAATGTGTCTTTATCAGGGCAGTGCATATCTGAGTGAACTGATACGCACACCTTTATTAGTACTGCATCAAATTATGCTCTCGACTGTGCCTGCCTCAGAAAGAGGTTCCTAGCACAGGTATGGAATATGTGGCCAGTGGGATTATAACTGGAAACGCTATGCTGATGGGGAAGGACCCGAGAGAGCAGCATAGAGGGGCTAGCCCTCAGCAGGACTGGAACTTCCCTTTTTTTGTGGATTCTCAGGATCTGTGAGGATTAAAGGCCACACCCTTTGCCTTCCCAAATCTTAGTCCCAAGGGGAGACCTAGCAGGAAAATCTGGGAGGCACTGTTGGCAACTCTCATGGTTTTATCAATAGTCTCAGGATATTTGGTGTTTTTCTTAAAGTCCCAGCTCCTGGAATCATGTGAGTCTCCGATTTCATTAAAAAGGGAGGGGAAAAAAAAGAAGTTTCTAGGCCCAGGTTGTGAAGAAAAGCTCAAAAATGGGACCCGAGTGCAAGCTAAGGCTTAAAAACCAGACGGCAAAAAAACAAACACAAAAAAACCAGCCAAATTGTGTTTTTGCAAATCTCACGATTTCTTGGGGTCTGACCCATGATTTTTGAATGCTCATGTGTAGGGTTGTTAGTACTGGCAAGGTTAACTTCTCTGAAGCTAAATTCTCAGCCTTTCCTGGGCTCTCTGTCACCACAGTCTCCCAGATTTCTCACCAGGAGGGATGATATGACCATATGCCAGTTTTAAGTTACCTATCCTACCCTTCCTAGGTCATTTTTCTTGTTAAAAAGTAAACTCTGAATCAAGGACAATTTTTTTGGATGTACAGTGCCTAGCACAATGGGTCTTGATTTGGGCTTCAGGGTGCTAGTGTCATATCAATATTAAATAGTCATAGCAAGTTATAAATCTCTGGAAAGGAAGTTTTATAATGAAACTGCTAGATGGTCCTTAGTGTAACAGCTCCAACAGTGCTATTATCACCATGGTTAATTAACAGATTACTTTTTATCCTCTTTGGCTTAACATAGGTTATTCAGTTTGGCAGGCAAAAATATTATAACAGCCTTCCTACAATAAAGAGACATGCAATGTAGTTCTGAAGAAGAGTTCTGTGTAAGTTCGAAAGCTTGTCTCTCTTGCCAAGAGAAGCTGGTCCAATAAAAGATATTACCTCACCCACCCTGTCTCTATAATAAAGAGACATGTAATTGAGCTTGATGGCTGAGACATGAGCATATAAATTTACAAGTCTTGGTCTCCCAATTTAAGGAGGGCATGGCTTCCCATGGATCACCCTCGCAGATAATAGCAAAGTTGGTCTTTGTTTACTTTCAAATTTGCTGTGGGTAGTTCAGGGACTCCTTGCTGTGTGCAGTTGCAAAAAGAAGTGATCAACTTCACAGCACCATTTGAAGCAGAAATTAAATTCTCCTGACGTCAGAGTGCTAATCTCAGACAGGAGCTAAATGCACCAACAGCTGCCTGTGGAGTCCGCTGTTAATCTTCACAAAATGAACCATTTCCTTCCAGCTTCTCAGAACTTCTCATTATTAGTGAGGAACAAAACTCATCCATGTATGGTCTCCTTCCTTCAATGCTCAAAGTTTCCAGAAGCAGAAAGATGGTGTCAACCTGTGGTATACTCAAGCCTTGAAAGAGACAACGTTGACTAGTGGAAGCAAGCGTAACTCCTGCTTGCTCAGAGTATCACTCTGTCCCCCTGTAGTAGTGGCTAGTCCCTCTCCTAAAGATTATTGAGCCTGCTATAGCCTTGCCTAAGAAACGTATCTTTTTAGCTCATGCAGTAAAGGCTTATGCATTAAGCTCCAAAGGTCCCAGGTTTGATCCCCGCAGCCGAAGCCCCTGTGTGGGTCAGCATCACACAAGAAACTGCTGCTTCCTAAACCTGTGACTGGTTTAATATGTGGCAAGCAACTTTTCCATGCCTCAGTTTCCATGTCAATAACAACACTTATTAATTCACCTTACAAGGGTATTGTGAGAATTAAAGGGCTTTAGAGTTGAATAGTTCTATATAAGTGTTAGTGGAGTCATATATATGTCACCAGTCCATATAAGAGAACTAGTAGTGTTTACACACTTTCTTCTTAGTCAAATCTGGACTAATGCCCCTGCATTGTTAGTGGGCAAAGTGCTATGGAGGTTGTTTTTCTGATGACATGTAAATCCCAGGCCCTATCATTAAAATCTGGCACTTTTCAGAGAAAAATTATCACTGGCTTAGTGGCAGCTAAAATCAAATGGTTAATTACATTCTGCCCATCTACACTGTCCTGTAGTTTTGATGGAATAAAGATTTCTCCATTCCCCATCCTAAATTGTAGTGTAGTGTTACTCTAGTATTTAAAGAATGGCAGCTTCCATTCTAGATATGGCTGCATTTGGTTAGTAGATGAAATGATCCTAGCGTGTCAGCGTCTGTCATGAGTTTCACACACTCTGTTTAAGATTTGGAGACCACTGAATAACAGGCTGTGACAGGGTGTTGGGGAAAGGGTTGCAAATTCAGCCCTCTGTCACGCCCACTCCTCATTAGGGAAACAAATTAGAGCAGGCTGGAGGTAACCTGGCCCTAACTGGGGAGGCAGAGACAGCAGTTACCTAATTAGCCTGGGGTTGCATAAAAGCCTTAGGGGAAGGATGCCAGGGGAGAGCAGGAGGAAAGGAAAAAGGCAGGGAATGGAAGCAGGGCGATAGCTCTCCCTTCCTGCAGACGGTGAAGGGTTACTTGTACTTAGTGAACCGGTGGTGGGAACAAGCCTGAGAATAAAGTGCACCACTGGTTACTAAACCCAGGGTCTCTGAGTGACTTTGTGAACCTAGCAGGCCCTGCCACGCTCTGCTACACGGGCGCAGTATAAATGTGAGCTGGTATTTGTTATGTCTGATCTTCCCTCCAAACCCACCACTGCTGCACTGGTTATTAGAAATCACCCAAGGAGTAAGTTAGGGGCAGGTGGCAATAGTTGGTACTTAATACATTTATAATTATATTTGTCTTAGATTATAAGCTCCTTGGGGTAAGGACACAATGGGGCTATTTCCCTAATTTTTTTTTTTTTTTTTTTTTGCATCACCACCACAAAAATAATATATAAAGGTCGGAGGCTGAAAGCAGAGAGGAGCTATGGGGAAGGAGGCTGCAGTCACTCCCTGGGATGAGGAAGGTTCTTAGAGACACAGAGGAAGTCCAGGGGGAGAGTAAGCCCTGAGATCCTGTCCTGGAGTAAGGAGTCTAGCATGAGACTAGAAGGGGGTAAAGTAGCAATGGGAAGCAGAGAGGCTGTGTAGGAAGGAGCCCAGGGAAACAACAACAGGGATGCGGATGGCGCAGACCTGGACTGCCAGTTATACGGTCCCTAGGCCAGAACCCAGTGTTGTGGACCTGCCCAGGATCCCCTTTGGCTTAACACAGGTTGGGACTGAACACTGTCCTGTTGGGCTTTGTATCCCCAGAAGGGGAGGACTAAATGGTGACCTAGCCAGGGGGCCAAGTTGCCAAAAGAGAGACTATTGCAGAGTGAGCAGAAAGGGGCACCTCAGGCTGCTTTCCCAGACCTAGACATGAGGAGGCGTACTAGTGGTGAGTGGGAAATCTCGTACCGTGCCTCTCACATGTGTTTCTTGCCTTCTGTTCTGATTGTATATGATATACACAATATGATACATGTCTTGTTACCATTGTGTACAATTGCTGCACTGGATTATTATTTGGACATTTGTGGTCAGATCCTGATGTCAATGGGGTCTTTGGCACTGGATCTCCCTGTAAGAGTGTAGAGCTGGGACACTGATTAAGATGGACTAATTGGCTGGATAATACCATTTATATATATATATATACACACAGAGAGAGAGAGAGAGAGCCCTTATCCTGTAACATGTAACCAATAGGCCTCTGTGTGGGCTCAACTATTCCCTTGCACACCAAACATTGTAGGATTGGTGCCTAAGTTCCATCTCATACACATGTTATATTATTTATTGCTTTTTAAATGCATCCAGTTAAACTCTAAGCACATGTACAATAAGATAAACAAACACATTACAAAACAAATTACACCAATTAAAAAAAATAGACTTCACTCTTCAGTCAATCAAGTCAACCCAACCATCAACACCACACATACGAAACAGACTGCATTCTCTTTACAATATATACCATGGAAGTAATGATAGGGCATTTAAAGCATAATGTATTTTGAACATTGATGGAAGGAATATGTTATGCCTGAAGAAGAACAGGACTAATAATTCAGGTCAAAGACCCAATGAGACATAGCTGAGATGGACTGAATGGAAACAAGCACTAATGGATAGAGCTAGTCTATTTGATGCTTCTTTCACATTTGAATCAAGCCAGTCCACAGCTGTCATAAGTAGTGGGAGAAACACACATAAGGCTGATGTAGATGGGCTTTATAGTGGAGAGGAAACCTCTCAAGATGGGTTTGAAAGAACTGACATGTTTAGAAAGTGATTGGTGTGGCTGTTATGCTTTACTTTCTGACTTGTAAAGCTGATAGGAGATTTTTCTACAGAAACAATTTTCAAAAAGTCTTTCTGCAGAACAATGAAGTGTCTTGCTGGGAGATCAAAGCACAAGTGTTCATTGTGACACCCCACAATACTGTGCTGACTGCTAGAACATCAATTGCTCCAGGGCGTTTCTCATTGAAATCAAGGGAGAATGTGCAAGTTCCTGCTTCCACCCAGAAATGCTTTGCTTTGCAGTGGGTGGCACAGGAGATGGGGAGAGACAATTGGTCACATTGATAAAGAAACTATTAGCATAAGTGCTACAAAGCCAAAATCCAGACTCAAATATGAAATGCTCATAAGTACACTCAGAAAAGGTAGGCAACTCAAACAATAAATGACATGTAATGCCCATCATGACAAGACTCTCCTGGATGCTTCACAATCATATATCAGATATTTTAAAACAAAGGACCAAATCCTTGCACTGCAACAAACTGGATGCAAAGTACCTCCACAGAAACACAAAAGAAGTGATAATAAGTGCCAATATCCTGTCTAGCTCTGGGCTACTCCACTTCCTCCACACAGATTATTCCTGCCAGAATCAGGAATAATTTGTGTTTATGGCACACATAAAGCTCATTGTCTGGTCTGGTCTACTTACAGCCCTGTCCTGGAGTGCCCTACCATGGGTCTAGCAGAATAGATTCTTAGTAAGTCTGGAGGATTGCCAGATTGAGGGCATAAAAATTCTGCCTCATGTTCTGCTTTGGCCCACGTCTCTTCTGGAACATGCACCTAGACAACAGCAAAATACAAAAGAGGACAAAAGATGCAATATTCTAAAGATGCTGACATCTAGAATTAGCTCTCCCAGGAAGAGCCAAACAGAATACCCAAATCTGTCTGTCAGAATTGATTAAACCTGCTCAGATATGAGTGGATGTAAGTCAATGGGAGTTTCTCCATTGATTTGAATGGGAGTTGGATCAGATCTATCATTGTATATTAAGTTCCAAGCCTTTTTACTACTGTAGTAAATGGGATAAATGGTTCATTAAAACTGATGTTCTGACATAAATCTTGCTGTGCTCTGGAGACACCCCCTGAAACAGTCATCATTCACAGAAGTAATAGAAGAAAATTCAGGCTCACCCAAACTTTAGATTCTAAGCAAACGAGTATCTCTGATGCCATTTCAGAAAAACTAGAACTGATTTAAATATAAAAACTGTATATTATCAGCATTTATATGGAAATAAACTTGGTAGTGCATAAGATCCTCCAGTGATAAGATAAACCCAGAACAATCAAGGATTGAGTTCTGGGAGACTTCACATGAACGATTCCACACTGATGATGGACAAATGCTGACAAACAAATGCTAACTATTTATGATTAGTTAATTAAATCGGGAAACAGCCTATTGTCTACCAGCCCAACAGTCAACTGATGAAGATAGTAAACAAATGACACTGGCTCAGTGGAGCAGAGCAGCAGACGTGGAAAGGGTAGGGGGAGAGAGAAACAAAAAAAAAACCAGGACTGTGGCTGTCAGTGGTTGCTTACAGATATCTCACCCTGTCATCAGGTGAGGCAGTGCTGGGAACATGCGCATTACAAGAGGCAGTGAACTGACTTTAATCTTTGATAATAAATTGTATCATCTCATAAAAGAGCAAAATTGTAGCTTCAGTCTAGAGCCTAAAGACTGGCAGATGTCCAAGATATGATGAAATCAAACCCAAATGCATAAAATCATATGTAGCCATTTATATCTGAATTCATTTCCAGGATCTGTTATCCACACTGGAAGTATGAGTAAGACCAAGAAAACTGATCTTACATTTATCATCATTATTCAACACAAGAAGAAAGACTAAAGAGGTTACCACAGTTATTAAAAAAACCTCTGTCTACATTAAGATGGTGAAAAAGACATTTTAGGCCAGTGGTCCCCAACCTTTTTCATCTGGCGGGCGCCAGACGATGAGCCACGGAGGACCGTGGCGGCGGAAGACCATCCACCGAAATGCCACTGAGAAGCGGCGTCATCCAGAGATGTCGCCGCCGAAATGCCGCCGAATCGGCAGATGCTCGTCCGCCGGCCAGTACGTGGGCGCACTTAGACGCCCCGGCAGGCGCCATGGCGCCCGCGGGCACCGCGTTGGGGACCCCTGTTTTAGGCTGTATCAGCCTGTATCATTCCAGAAGAACAACGTGTTTTGTTTTGATTTTGGAAAGCCACCCACTATGGATTCTTTCTTTAAAGAGGACTAGGAATATGCTAACGAGGTATTCATTTCATAGATATATCACAAATGTATAATAAAATCCTACAGAAAAACAGTAAGATCTCTTATGGGAAGTTTGATGAAGATGATGTCCACATCACAGCACTATATGTTAGGTCATATAATTCAGTGTTTCTCAGGCTTTTTGATACCAGGAACTGGCTTGCTGCCTTCCTAAACTGTGTCAGGGAGATCTCAGGGACTGGCGCCAGTCCACACACCGGTCATTGGGAAACACTGATATAGTTCACATCCAGACCACCCAAAAGGAAAGTTCAAATAAGGCAATATGACTGATATGTTGTTCCTGTTCTTGCTACATTTGTATTTAGGCAAGCTCTGGAAAGAGTACCTGAGCAGAGAGTTAGAGACAAAGAGATATTGTCATGTGATACTTTCAACAAATTAGTGTTGCCAGATGGACAGCATGTGAGAGATGAAATGAAAATCTGTTCTTCTAGAAGCAGGGTCTCCTCCTACTCAGACAATATCCAATTACACAAAGAAACATCTAACTTTATTGAAGAATGTGCTCATCTCTCAATTTAGCAGCAAGAAGATACAGTGTGATACATGTGAATAGTGTGATACGGGTACTCATTATTTCAAAGTTTGGAGTCATAGTTTGTTGGCCAATGGTATGAAGTGCATATTATGAAAGACAGCTTATGGAACACTATCTCTTCAACATCTGGGATATTTTTGTTTGTAAGGCTGAAAAGATTTGCCCTGTCCAGATACAAAGATTGACTCCCAGTAATATATTTATTTATGGAGCTGTATGCCATGAAAAGTACATGATTATAAGTATTTCTGGGGGACTGAGCTCTGTGTCTGGGCAGGACAATAACAGATATAGATATTACAAATATATAAATTTAAAGGAAAGATAACAGATATAGATATTATAAACATATAAACAAGAAATGCCACTGCTACCAGGAAGTGACCTTTGATGTTCTCAAAAATCCACGGAGAATATGTCTGAAATCTCTCAAAGTATTTTGATCTTGAAGCTATAAATGCTGATAACAGTTGACTAAAGCCAGAAGATGAATTTTTCTGAAGGCTAACCTTGGAAAATATAAACCTTAGCAAAGGTTTTGCAATTACAGAAATTTTCTAGCAGTACAGATGTTGAAATGACTAGCAAATCATGTGCTTCTCCAAGGTTATTTTAAACTGCTTCCTCTTCCCCTTTCCTTAAGACATCAATAAGCTTTCAAGTTCTATAACAGTCACTGACTTTATACAAGCAGAAGAAGCAGCACAATGAATATGTATATTCCACAGCATACACTGTAAGAACTAGCGCTACCGATTATGGATAGGGTAATGATAAATATGCTGATGTACAAGCAACACAAAAAATTAAAGAGACACTTTTCTAAATGTTTATTTCTTTCCGTGCTTCTCTGTCCTGACTCCACAATGCTTTCTTTTTCTTCTTCTTATAATAGTCTGCTGTGATCAGGAGGTCCTGCTGTAACACCCTTTTAAAGAAATACTCTGTTTTGACTCATTGGGCTGACATTCTTGCAGTTTGTTGGAGAACAAAAGATCAATTTTCTTTCACGTTATTGGTTAAGTAAACAGTTACTAAAAACTTACTAGGTTAAAATACTTTTTACCTTTTTATGGAGAGGACTAAGCTGCTCACTATTTCCATTTTCTAACACTTACAGACATTATTTATAATACTAAATTATTGTAACAACCAACTGGAATAATTAAGACACACTGTTTGCTATAAATGTAGCTCATCATTTAATTATAGAAATTTGAATCTAAATAAAGCATTGTGAGAGTTTGAGGCTAAATAATATCTCTCACTCCCCTGAAGTGAAAACTAGTGAAAGCTAACCAATGAGGGTTCAAGTGCCATTCCACTGCTTTTTGAGTTCACTACATAAAACATTCAAATTACTCTTGGCATGATTAGCACAATACTAGCAGTCATTACCAGACTATGATCAATGGGGTTTCAAGTCTTTTTACTTGTGAGACATTTAAATCTGAATGACACATATATAAACCAATTAAATCGATGATAAAATGACCAGGAATTACATGTGTCACCTGATGACTCTTTATCATTTCACTCTTTTACTAGTTTTACTAGCACACAGAGAGGGCCTGATTCTTCCCTCAGTGACTCAATTCCTCTTTGATTCTTCAATGGAGTTACCCCGATTTACACCTGTGCACATGACAGAAAAGTCAGTCCCGCTGTTGAAATAACCAGAAAACCATGTGCTTCCCAAAATTTATTTTCTGTTTCTTTCTTCAAACATATCTGACCTTCCCCCCCCTCCCTTTAAGTTTATCTTAATCCCAGTTTCTTCTTTCACATTATTTCCTCTATCCTCACCTTTTCCAGAAACAAACCTAGCTGGCTGCTTGAAGGGCCTAGTTAAACAAAGCACATAAATATATGTTTACTTTTAAGCACTTGTTTAAGTCCATCCCCATCCAGAAAAGCACTTAAGTATATGCTGAGCTACAAGCCACTGGATTCAATGTGATTTAAGCACATGCTATATGCTTAATATGTTTAAGCATATGTTAATAAAATACTTAAGGGCTTTGCTGAATCAGAACCCAAGTAAAGAAAGAGTGTTGTCTACTGGTCAGAGCAGAAGACTGGGAGTTGGAACTACTGGATTCTATTTCTATTTTTGTATGAGAGTGGTCAAATCAGTTAATCTTTCTTTTCCTCAGTCTATATCTATGGCAATACTGTCATATGTCATCAAATAGTTTTGTGAGGCTTATTTAATTATGGCAGAGACCTGTGGTCCATATTCAATTTTACTTAGTTTTTACTCAGGAAAATTCTCATATGCTTTAAGGGGAGTTTATCTGACTAAAATCTGAATAAGGATTCCAGGATTTTACCATTATAAAACTTATAAAGTGCTTTGAAATCCTTGGGTGAAAGACTCTCTAAGCATCACATATTATTTTAGATCTCCATTAGAGTCAGGAAAATAATGTTTGCAAAAAATGCTGAAGTTGTTTTCTTTTTGTAGGATTGAAAATTGTTTTATTTATTTTTGTAAAATTTTTAATAATATTTTAATCATATTTTAAAATAAAAATGGTTATTGAAATTATTTATTTACTGGACACCAGGTTTTTGGTTAATGAAAAATTTCTCTAACCATTTCCAAAAATACAAAAATACTTCATTTCAAAAAGAGTCAATGTTTTGACCAAAAAAATGTTTATTTCAAAAAATTTCAGCAAGTTTCATCGTGGCCAGAATTTTTTGTGGATTCATTTTTGGGACCTGCTCTGTGCCAGCCAAATCACTGAACCTCTCTCTTCCTCACTTCACCTATCTATACAGCTTTTACTAATTTACCTCACAAGGGTATTCGGAATCTTCATTCATGGGTGCATAGTGCATAGTGTTGAGACTGAGCCCTTGTTGAAAAGTACTATTTGTTGCAGAGTAAAGAATTTGTTTTCTGTAACAGGTACTTACATCAATCATCAGCGGCCTTCCTGCTTGCCTGATATCAAAGTAGAACTACCAACCTAGGCTACCAGAGCAGCAAATAAAATGTGCCGTCACTTAACAAGCCACCAACGTTACATGATTTAGACTTAGCCCTCCTATGTATTCCTCGTCTCAAAACAGTGAACAGACTCCAGGATTCTGTCTAGATTGTACTAAAGCCACACTAATAGAAAAGAAGCTTAACTCCCATTTCTACAGTGTGTCCATACTGGTATAATAATGGAAGTGGAAGACACATAAGATGAGGAATGTGATTCTTAGTTTGGTTCATTAGTTTTATAAGCTGAGGGCGGGACATAGTTAAACCATAGCTGAGGGTGTAACGCCCTGCATACATCCTAGTAATGATGCCAAAATTGTTTAAAATATTCCTCACCATTATTTTTGTGAGAGACCTTCATCTTTGCTACCTCAAACACATTTTTATGGCATCCTGCCTACATCAAAGGAAAGCCCTGAAGATTATTAGACGAGGATGAATGCAGCAGCTGAGCTGATGCAACAAATGACTATTGGTGGAGGAATAGCATAGGAATGAGAGGCATTAATGTAGAAAACTCTATAAAAATATACAATGCTTTCCAGGCCTTAATCTGTCAAGTGCTTCTTAAATGGTAAGCCCATTTGCAAATTGACTTTATATATCAGAGAAAGATATGAAGCATGAACCTTTAAGAAGTTATGACAACCTATTTTCTGATAGCGTTAGGGGTGCTTCAACTTGACAGAAAAGGCCTGCAGAGGCTCAGGCACTGATTTTTACTCAGGGGAGGATTAACATGCCATTTATAGCACAGGAAATCTCCAAGTAAAACTTACTTGTCTTACAGCCAACCAGACAAAGGAAAGCCCAAAGTTATACACTGTTCACCGCTGTCAGAAATAGACAGGTATGTTAGCAAGTTTGTACAAGGATCATGTGCACAACCACCATGTGAAACAGGTGACTATTAACACTTAGCGCCAGAGAGAGAAATTCTAATGATCTCCTTAGATCCTCCTTGCTAGGATTCAGGAACTTGTGCGTTATAATCCCACTTTGTTCCCCACTTCCTTGATGGAAAAGTCATTTAATCACTCTACTCAGCTGCCCCAGCTGTAAAATGGGAGTGCATAAGGATGCTGTGAGAATTAATCAGTTGAGGCTAGAGCCTGGTCCTATTGATGCCAAAAGGCTTTGGATCAGGGCCTTGCATGTAAGTAAAACAGTGCTACATACACTTTAGGAGTTATTATTAATTAATTATTATTATTATAAATAATTGAACAGAGAAATTTAGCTCCACTCGCAGCTCAGACCAGGGAGCAAACCTAATTCAAAGCCTCAAGAGCTGAAATGAAGCGTCAAGATTTTGAGGTCTCAGTTTGAGCTACTCTGACCTTTAGAACCCTGGTACTTTCCAGTCTGCTAGGCAAATGGTTGTTTCCAAGGGAGAAATTATAGAAGTTCTAGAAAAGTTCTCATGCAGGACTGGCTTAAAACTCTGCATTATGGGTCCAGCTCTAATCTATATCTGTATATGCAATATGTCTGTAGTTTACAAAGACTTAAAAATGTTACAATCTGATGGGAGAGTTCTGCTTTATAATAATTTTAATTCTTTGGCAACTTTAGACACATGCAGACTTTATAATCATATCATATCTGTGTACACACCATGTATGCTACAGGTATGTACAATATATACATATAGATACACACAGAATACCTTAGGAAAGTAATTAATCTTTGCTATCTTACTATAAATGCAAATCTCAACACAACCTCTTAAGTATGGCACCTATAAAAATGTCACATTTATAACCTTGGGGGGAATCCTTCAGACTCCACATATTCAGGGCCAAATTCTCTGGCTCACTCTACTCCTGTGGTACGTACAGAAAGCAGCTGGGTCTTGCCTGCTGAGAATTCCCCTCTCCCTAGGGAAGTCCCCAGTGGGTGTAAAGCAGAGAATCTGCGCCCCCAGTGTTTTGTTTTTTCTATAATTGTCTGCTTTTTACTCAAATACAGGTATTTTCAAAAATATGTTATAAGACATAAAAATGGCCACACTGTCCTGTGCACACTCTGGTAATATTGCAGAGAATGAACAAACCCTAATCCGCGGGCTAGGCTGATGCCGTCACTGAGGCCAGTGAATGAAGGTGATTCATCATGAGCAGGTGCCCACACATGTTCATGTCCAACTCATTAGGAATAGATTCATGGGAAATTGCTGTATGCAGTAAAAAGGTACAACTGTCTGAAACATTACATGAGAGAGAAACGGTGGGTGAGATCATATCTTTTATTGGACCAACGTCTGTCCAAGCTTGCTTCTTTCACCATCCAATAAAAGATATTACCTCACCCACCATGTCTTTCAAATATAACATTACACATGCTAATAGGGGTAGAAAAAGTTCTGCTCATGTGCTGCCTTTCTGAGAGAAAAGTTGAGCAAAGCAGAGAGGTTCTGGCACCCACCCTGCAAATGAGAGGACATACAGCTAGAAAAGAATAGAACTTGGGTTTATAGAGCACCTTTCATACCCAAGGGATTCACTTTGCAAAGGTATGAGTTAGATACTGATACTGCAGTGATTGTGCAGCCAAACACAGACATCATTATAACTTCAGAAACAGCTTATGCCCAGCCCTAGACCTTGGAATTGGTGTCTTTTGAAAGAGGGAATTCTGGCTAAGACAACTATGTTATCCCACACTCCCTCTGGGGGGAAAAATAGTACCTCGGTGTCTTTAATTTCCACTAGGACAGCCACTAGGGACTTGCCTTTAATAGCCCATACGAAGGACAGCACTGCCAACAATGCACAAAACCCAGTTTTGTAGCGTCAACATTGGGTACAAGCTTAAAAATCTTCCTAGAAGTGAGAATGCTCCCACATGAGCCATACCCTCAGCAGTACTTCACTAACATCTGCGTAAGAAAAAATCAGTTCAACAAGTTTTTTTGCTGGGCTTGTATTCTTCCTGTGTCTACTTTGCTGATTTAAGAACACCCTGTGATAATGGAATGCTCCACTGTGGGCAAGTTAGCCTCTGCACCATCCAATAAAAAGTCTCCAACATTCTTGGAGCCTTATAACACAAAACTCTTAGTAAAAAAATAAATGCATGATAATATAGTTATAATGCACTGTAGAAACATGAACTAACTGATGCGGGTGACAATGGGCTGGTAAATGTCTGACTTCTCTATCCCCAAGCAACATGGGACCTGCTCTTTCTCACACTGAAGTCAATGAGAATTTTGCCTTGAGCATAAATGGGTCCAGGAAGAGGCTCCTTGTGATGACAAGGTTCTATTACCCACACTTGACATGAAAATTCTTCTAAAATACACCGATAGCAATGGATTCATTGATAACAACAGGCCAAATCCCAACAAGTGCTGCACACTTAGGAATCAGTCCTGTCCCCACTTAGTTCAACGGGAGTAGGATCAGACACCTGCTGAGCATGGGAAGCTCCCATTGAAGTGAATGGGGGTTACCGGTGCTCAGCACTTATCAGGTTGGACTCAATGGTAGGCTTGAGAAAGAACCCGTGCACTGACCCATGTGGGTCCAATTGGACCCTATCCTACTGACACAATTCAACCATATACACTTCTATAATATTCAGATTTCAACTGATTGCTCCTTTAGGTCACAATTATGCAAAGAGCTGAGAACCCCCAAATCCCACTGACCTCTGATGCTTTGGCTGACTTTTACTGCGATAGAGTAGCAGCAGTGCTTTTGTGAGTAGAAATGGGTGAACCTCAAACTTTTTGGCAGCAATGTTCAATGTGGCTAATGACAAAGTTTGGATGCTTTTTTGAAACATCCAAACTCCTTGAGTCTTCCAAACTGGGCAAAGAATCTCATGAGAACAGGATTTCATCAGAGATTTCAAGTGCCTCCAGCTGGGCTAAAGTACTGCAAGAACACCCTCTCTTTCCAGTATTCTGATACTTCCACTTCCAGGAAGAACCAGGAAGGTCAGAGGTGTACAAAAAAACCCGAATCTAAACTCAAAGTTCCGTTTAGACTTTGTTTCAATTCTGGGTGAAGGCATAGGTTGGCCCTTATATCCCATCTTTAATTCCTTCTGTGAAGGGAAAACTTGCTCAGAGTCAATTCCTGGTGTATCAGCTAGATTTCAGTGTTAGAGAGAACCATATACAATCAAAAAGAAAACATCTAGAGTCCTTTGCTATGCAGAAAGGGAGTACAAATATTTTTATGTGGTATGTAATAAAGAGACTTGACAGAAGCTGAAAGAAAAAACTGGAAATACTCAGTGGGATTATCCATTAAATATTATAAAACACATTTCTTAAAACAAAAACAAAAACCACCTACAATGTCAGATTCTAAAGGAAGTCCAAAACACAGCTATCCATCAAGGCACATAAACAGCTTCTTGGCTAGACCAATTTTTAGTTTAAACTGATATAATGGAAAATGTGAGAAAAATGAGACTGCATGCCTTTGGAGACCTTTTTGAATACTGGAATTACTCTGCACAATAGAGCTTGGCTATAATGAATTCCCTACAAAAAGCCACTCCACTTACAAATCTATAGGTATCTGAGGTCACAGGCTATTCTTCATAACCACCAAGGATCAAAGTTATTCTTTGGAAACCCACCAAATAAAGGAAAGCCAGTGTGCATACACCTAACAGAGAAGTAAGATTTCCCCAGACAGATTTTACTGCATTGAAAAATAAAGATTTTCAAAAAATTCATGGCTCTAAGCTGGATTGGAGTGTTTACCTTTTTCACCAGCATCCTACTCCACACTTCCTGGTTGAAAACCCAGTTGGCTCAATACCAACTGTTCTGCCAATAGGAAAAGTGGTTTGTTTGTTTTTCAGCCTGTGGAAAAAACCCTTACCTCAGTGAAGAAATTTGTCTCAAGATTTTTTGCACATTCAACAAGAAAATATACAAGTTTTTATACATTCTTTTGAACAGCTCAAGCTAAACATCATGGGCTTCTGACTAGGATTAAGTGCAGCAAAACACTTACAATTTGATCCATCCTCTAGCTGGGGACTATATCCAATTCTGGCACACTGATGGGCTTGATGAACTAAAAGGTCTTCTCCAGTTCCATCTTCTATCATCCCATTAATTTGAAGATGGCATTGCCAGTGAAGGCAGGCTAGGCAGCAATGAATGAAGAGGGAGTTTGGATGATGGTAACAAATCTAACAGATAGCAAGAACAGCTTTGCCAAAGAAATCACCCTGTGTCTGCCACTGGATTGGGTAATGGAAGGATAAGTTCCAAGATAGGCAACATCTTGTACTCTAAGACTCTGAAGACTTTGAAGTTTTTGTGGAGACAGAGAGAAAGTAAATAAAGTTATTCTATCTATCTACACATTTTACCACCTTGGTCATGATATTTAAGGACCTGAGTGTCTTAGATCTTCAAAAAGTATTAGAAGGAGCCAAGCCATGAAATCAACACTATAAGACCCTCAAAGGTCTTCAGTTCTAGTCATCATCATTGCTTATCACTCCAAAACCACAACCCAGACTTGCTGTTATCACTTCAGTTCTAGTGCATCCCACCATTAGCATTCACTGGAACAGAGTTTAATATTCAAGTTTAGAAACAGTTCATTCATACGCTACATTGTGCAACTAAGTCACAAGAAATGTTACTGTGAAATGCAGCTATGAATTTTTCCTCTGTATCACAGCAATTATTTACTGTTACTAAAACCAATTCTCAATACTGGAAAATGAGGAGGACTAGCTGCAAGTGGATGAATACAGGTGTCATGGTAAGGATGAGAATTCCTAACCTAGCCAGCACTTGAGTACGCCATTCAAACAGCATTTTCCTCCCATATGCTGCAAACAAAACAAGCAGCAGGCTGGAAACGGCAAAAAGAAAAGTAAATAGCTAACAAAATGCCCCTGGCTGTTCTGTTACATGTGGGACAGTAGCTCTAATTTATTTCACATAAATATAGTAAAATACAGTCAAGCAACACATGCAGATAGGAAGTCTTCCTTAGAGAGAAAGAGAGAGCAAGAGAGGGCCCTGAAATACATACTGGAGCTGCTTTCGTTAAGAAAAGGGTAAGTAACCTCTGCTCACTCCAGGATGTAAACCAAAACCAAGGAGCAATTTCCACTGTTACCCAATGTACTTGTAATCCTTCTATCCCAGGATGTTTTAGAGGCTGGATTAGAGTAGATTACACTCCAAGAGCTGCTGGAACCAAACCCAAGTCCCTCGTAAATAAAACTAGACAGACTTTCAAATGCCAAGTTAATAAAGTGCAGCACAATTTTCTTCTGACATACAATGGCCAAACAATATTGGGACAGTTCTGAAACTGATTTTATAGTGCAGAGAAGAGGCAGAGAATGGTGCAAAAGGCCACCTTGTCCAGAAAGAGACAGGAGATGGACCCTATTCAGGCTCTCTTTCATCTTTATCTTAGATTTACTCCTCCTGAAAATGGATTAGATGAATTTAAGAACCCTGACACAGGAATTAATTCTCCTCACCTCTATAATGGAATGAAGGAAACGTGCAAGACCCAGAATTTGGACAAGCTCTTTAAGAAAACCTCCATCCCAGAGGACGACAATAAAAATGGCTACCACCAAATAGCTTCTAGGCTGTGGAATGCAATTCATTAAATGGGCACATGAACTGCAACAGAATAACCGCTAATTGGTTACACTCAACTACCAGCTTTTGGACAAAAATACTGAGAATGACCATTGTACAAAAAGCAGACTATTAAAAGTGGAGACTGATGAGAAGTGTGGAGATACTGATGGTTCCTCACTACACAGAGATTTCTGTGTGGCCTCAGCCTTGCCCATCTTTTCTTTTTCTTTTTTCTTTCTTTATTTTTCACAAGACTTTTGGCAAAATGAAACTCAGACAAAGAAATTTAACAAATGCAACATTCACCTGCTTGAATGTACAACCCGCCCCCACAACTTGGAATACCTATTGATTAAAGCATATTCTTCTGCCTTCTAACAAACATATCCACGACAGAGCTCCCTATTTCTCCATCAATTCTAAACTAGATCTTCCTGCTTGGTTTCCATTCCCCTTTGGGTGCATGAGATTCATAGATATTTTTTCCTTCAGGGATATGCTACATTCGGGTTTGGTACCCCCTCAATATTCTAGTTTGCAACAGTTTGGCTTTAGTATACCCACATGGCTCCGTTTCAGAAATAACCAGTTATGACATTGCTTTAATTATTCTGCAGAAGACAAATAAGCCCTTGAGCTGAGTCTGAAACTATAAGCATATCAAGCCCTCTGTCTACACTGGGAAACTGCCTGGGTACAAGAACCAATATTGCAAAGGGTTTCAGGTGCCATCATTGGACAAAAAATTTTTTTTATCAGCCAGGTTTTTAAAAAAAGAAATAGAAAAGAAAAAAAAAAGTTATGCCTCAGTCAGACTGCCTGGCCCTAGCCAGAAAAGCCATATTATTTAAAACATTTTCAAAATGGATTCTTGAAAACTGTTTCAGATTACCAGCACTGTCCCTGCACAGTCAAAGCCTAAAGGCCAAATTCTGCATGTCAGCATAAACTTGAAAACAAGTTTATTGAAATCACTGATATTCCTTCTGACTAGCACTGGTGTGAATGAGGGAGAATTTAGTCTGAAATGTATTGTTCTCTCTACTGACTTACTTATAGAGTGAGTTTCAGACTGCAGTTCAGGTTTCTTTTGATGCTAGTTTATGGCATGCAAGTAAAATGGCAGAGATCTAGCTTCACAAGGTCTAATCTGACTTCCTTTTTTATACTGTGTCTGATGAAAGAACCATAAAGAAACTGTGGCAGAATTACAACATATAGTTAAAGACGCCATGCAAATATTATTATGCTTACAGTATTTTAAATTAGAGCTATACTGCTATAAATCTGCCATTAAATATTTTACATGTCAGTGACTCAGAGATCTGTAATATGACTGGCTAAAAAAATTAAGAGCATAAAGCCCTGAAATCATTACTGAAAACTAATTCTTGAACCAGAACAAACTGGAAAACAGTGCAAGAAATAAATATGAGAATCAGACAAATGGAAAAATAGAAACAGAATTTATGGACATAAAATCACTCTTTGCACTATAACTCCAATGATAACATCCAGACAGCTCTGTTACTACAGAACAACTTGATCAAACAGAATATTATACAAGTAAATAAACAACAAAATACAAACTGCTTGGGCTATAAAAGTCTTTCAAAACTAGCTGCAAGAGAAACATAAAACAGCAACAAAAAGTTCTATTAAAAGAATTATAGGAGACAGTAAAAGTACCTTTTGACTTATTTGTGATACATAATGACTATAATAACCTATAGAGAGGTGATTACAAAGGTTTACAGGCTGGTTTGATAAGTGATATGCATTATGTAGTGACTTGCCAAACTAGTCTGTAATTCCTAACAATAACCTCCCTTCTACAATACTTCTGTATACAGAATTTTAAACTGGAATAATGATGCTGTATTTAGCACTCAGTGAGCATTTTTTGTACTTAAAGCCTTTCACAAACATTATCCAGTTATTCTCATTATGTTCATTTGTATTTCCTTTTACAAAGGTGCAAACTATGTCAGAGATGTTAAGTGACTTGCCCAAAGCCACAAATGAACAAGTGAAAAAGCTGAATTAAAACACCAATACCCAGTTCTGTGCCTACACAACAGGACCACGATTCTTTTTCAATCTGTGGCTAGAGTGCCTGATTTCAATGTACCAATTTTCCATTGTGTCACTGCAATTGACAGGCACAGGGTTATACCCACAGTTATCTACAGGCACAAATAATGTCATTTATATCTATAATTACGTGACATACAAGTGCAATCATGGAAGCAGACATGTAAATGACATCAAATACATTCCTATGTAGTTCTAGATACAAAACCATGCTCACAATTATTTGCTCTTGCAAGCTTGAGGGTGCAGTAGAGGCAAGGTGGAGACCACTTTCAAAATTATGCTCAGAATCTGTAATTACAGCTGTCCAGCAACTATAGGTATGCTAAAGTTGCATAATAATAGGTGTAATTTTACATCAGAATTCTAGTTGGGAGAATTCCCAAAGTGCAAAGCAATTTTTTTGGGGGGGGTGGGGAGACAGGGACAACTTCCATCAGTGTGCTTGAAAGCAGAATTATGCTATCAGACTATGTGCTAAAGGTAGTAAAGGTAAAACTACTAGTGACTACAGCGGGAGCAAAGTTAGCCTAACACACAGCGCTTTTGAAAATCCCACCTTAAGTACTATAGCTGATAAGAGAGTCAAGTATTAATTGAGATGAAATTGCAAGTAAGATTGTTGTGAATCAGACATTTATTTTTGCTGCGGTATGTAAAGGGTCACAGTTAACTGGCCCAATATATACATTTTACCTAGCTAAAGAAACAAAGTGCCAGAAATAAAAATGCTTCCCACTGTTTATATGGTTAGAGGGGAGTAAGGCATTATGAGGTGGAACATGGATGGCAAGCTACTAGGAAGCCAGCTAGTAGCTGTATGGCATCCTTTCAGAAATAGCAGAGTTCTCTGCATTAGAATTTAGTTCAATGTGTGTTAGCTTATCACAGCAGAACAACCAAATGACTGAGCTTACACTTGCTTGCTGGGTTGGACAATTGAAAAATACATTTTTTTAAATCTCAACAGCAATGGTGGGTTTAATAAAAAAACAAAACAAAACAAAAACCCCACATTTGATTACAATCTTGTTGGTATTCATCAATATTCATTAATTTTAGGACAGATCAAACTAGGTGAATCAACTATTTTCTCTTTATTGATGAACCCAAACGTATGTATCTCCAACACCCAGGAAGAAAACCTTGCTTTGCTTTAGTCAATGGGAGTTTTGCCATTGCCTTCAAGAGGGTCAGGATTCCACCCCAAGGTTTGATTTTGCAATCCCTCCACATGTGAAATTTCATTGATGGCAAAAGTAGTTTTGCACTCAGAGAACTTTGGAAATGGCCCTATAAAGTGGAAGAGCAATTTAGAAACCAAAACTGTGTTTGGTTCATCTGAGAACCTATAAAAGTGATCCTAAGCTGCATCTCAGGTGGATATCCCCTCCCACCACTTGCACCACTGTGGCTACACTTCTATTTTTAGCATGGTTGCTCGATGAGAGCTAACACGGGTATGTCTCCTCAAGCTGGAAATCACACCTCCAGCTCTAATGTAGACAAACCATTGGTCAAGAGTGCACAGAATTACTGCATGACAGCTATTTCAGTTCTGCAAATCAACCTGAAGATTTGTGTTTTATATCCCAACTCATATCATTTTGATTTGAATTTCTATGCTATTTCAAAAATTAAATTTAGTAATACTGAATTCAATACTATATTTTGTCACATCTAATTAAAATGAATGAAATAGTCTCATATCTTGCTATGTCATACTCGATAGCCAATATGAATGTGGGTAAGGACAGCCCAAGGAAAACTGAGTGTAAACAGACTGAACATACAGGAGGTAACATTATGTTAAGAGTTTTTGACTTTCATTCTGAACAGTCAGATTCTTCTGAAATGACTACAATCCTGATATTGATTAACACTCCCACTGACTTCAAGGGAGTTCCACAAGCAGAAGAATGGAAAGTCTGGTTATATTTAGAGATGGGCTCAAAATTTGAATCTGAATCCAATTCCTTCCTGAAACTCTGGAGACATTCAAATCTGCACCCAAAATCTGCCACATGTGTTCATCTCTGCTTGTATATTAAGAGTCGTATAATAAAAACAAACACTTTAAATTTAGGTGTGAAATGTGGAAAACAGAAGCCCTTATGAAATTTATCGCTTCATCAAAGCAACACCTGATTCTGGTCTCACTAATTTCAGCCTCAATGAGGATTAATTCCACTGGAGCTGAATGGAATAGAACTGGTGTCAGATCAGAATCAGGCCCTAACTCTCTGTTTATGTCACTGCATCTCAAAGTAGTTTGTGGAACATCAGCCACTCTCCATACCTCAGGAAATTAAGATAAACCATGAAGCTCCAGCAGACCATATCAAAGCTATATGTATGTGCATCAGTCTCTGATGAAGCAGAATAACCTACCTCCTTAAAGTTATCGAACGCAGATAAAATAATTTCGTGCCCTCCTCTGACAAGACAAACGGCTGCTAACAGTTCTAAGACAAGGGCTTTTGTTCTGTTAAAAAAGAAAGAAAACACAAGAATTAATGACAATAAAGTGATGATACAGCGACTACCCCATTTGCAAGATGGATGTGGTGACTGAATACAATTATTTGCCCTCAGTATCTTTTTACTCTTTAAGTGCTTTGAGAGCCTGATTCTGCAAGGTGCTGAGAACCTGCTGCAATATTCTGAGCATCTTCAGATCCAGAGTAGTTGGCACTCCATAATGCAGGTGAGTGGTTTTATATATATATTTAAAGGGGGATCGCTTTACAAAATTCATGCACATCATGAACAGCAATTATTGGTCAGCTATTTTCACCATAATGCAGCCTATTTTCCCTAAAAGTTCAACATTAAAGGAATGTGCTTTTGATTCAAATCTATGACTTTCCTAGATACAACTGTGAAAAATCCTCCATTACAATTATTTTATTTATACTACAATATAACAAGAGGTGCCTATCATCACTGAATTATACGACATTTTAGCATGTTTTCTCCTCTTTAGTGTGAAATTCTGAGCAAGCTGGATAGCGGCCAAGCTCACACAAAGATAATTCCCTTTCATCCATAAGAAGAAAAAGAATTCATCTAAAATATTGCTGATAGAAAAGCATGCAACAAACTCCAAGTGCCTGTAACATAATGGAACTCATCATACTCCTTGCATTGCACAGCTAAGGCAAGAGCACTAGTATGGCCTTGTCCGGAAGAACAACTGACAGGCACTAAAATCACAAAGACATATAAGGAATTAATCACAGGCTTAGGTGCTTTCTTGAATCAGGGCCTTAGACGGAGATGCTATTTTGCTTTTAAACTGTTACAGTAAGAGCTGGACACAGATAAAATGTTCAATTTCCCGACAATCCTGAATGGATTTTTATATTTTTAAATTAGATTCTAATTGCCAGTTTTTTCCCTGCAACACAAAAACCCACAGGAGGATCAAAGCTCTGCTAGTAGGTTCAAAGAGTTCTTGTAATGGAATATCATTCATGTCCTCCCCTTCAAGTAGAGGGATTCATACCGATTATGGATAGGAAGGGGCAAGGCCCACTAACTCGCAGATCCCCATGACCCATCTGGTGTGCAGAGGGATCATAAGGATTCTGAACTCCTCCAGGCTGGTTGCAGCAGCCATCTCTCCCATGGCTGCAAAGTCTGCCATTGGTATCAAGTATCAGAGGGGTAGCTGTGTTAGTCTGGATCTGTAAAAAGCAACAAAGAGTCCTGTGGCATCTTATAGACTAACAGACGTATTGGAGCATAAGCTTTCATGCATCTGATGAAGTGGGTATTCACCCACGAAAGCTTATGCCCCAATACATCTGTTAGTCTATAACAGGGGTAGGCAACCTATGGCACGCGTGCCGAAGGTGGCACGCGAGCTGATTTTCAGTGGCACTCACGCTGCCCGGGTTCTGGCCACCGGTTCGGGGGGCTCTGCATTTTAATTTAATTTTAAATGAAGTTTCTTAAACATTTTAAAAACCTTATTTACTTTACATACAACAATAGTTTAGTTATATATTATAGACTTATAGAAAGAGATCTTCTAAAAACGTTAAAATGTATTACTGGCACGTGAAACCTTAAATTAGAGTGAATAAATGAAGACTCGGCACACCACTTCTGAAAGGTTGCCAACCCCTGGTCTATAACGTGCCACAGGACTCTTTGTTGTCATTGGTATGTGCATCCTACATCACTTCCATCAGGACTGGCAGGCAGGAGGGACAATTAATGTTGCTTTGGTCGCATCCATTTGGGCACAAGAGGAACATGCTGAAATTATGTCTGTTCCGACTCCACCCTTCAATTAGCCCACTAATTTCTGTGAGCTCCAGCGGCACAGTGTGTATGGTTACAGTGCTTGGTTATATGGAGGATATAGCATAGAGCTGCTGCTTCCCTCTTTCCACAGAACAGCCACCCTCACCCATTCAGCTCACAAGCCAGGCCCCCAAAATCATGAGAGTGGCTTAAAAATCATGAGATTTTAAACCATAATACATTTTGGTTTCTTCACATTTGCCTTCTGGTTTATGAACCTTTGGGGTTCTTAGCTTTATTAAAAAATGAAAGCTGAGATTCTTAAATAATCTCCTGACTACTGGAGATGGAGCTTTAAAACCCCCCACTAAATATCCTGTGACTTATAATATTGTGAGATTTGGCAACACCGTATTCACACCCTCCCACAAGTCTGACTAAAGGAAGTCATGCACCAACTTCCACCAGAACAACATGATTTCAGATGTCTGCATTCTAAAGAGGAAGCACTGCAGAAAGACTGTGGTGATATGGTCACAGTTTCCTTCACTTTCTGTAGTTTTATCTTTCACTGTATGCGCAAGACTGTTTCTCATGTTTGGCTTCAACCAACATTCAATTATTTCTCAGGGTCCTGAGATCTGGAAATTCTGGGGATCCAACCGTTAGCTTGGCAACTCCCAGCAGAGCAAGAGTGTGTGGGGAGTGAGAGAGGAGTACGCATGCAGCGAGGAACATTATTGTTATTGTTTATTGTAGTAGTGCCTAGGGCCCAAGTACGAATGAAGACACTTCGTACAGGCACGGTACAAACATAGAATAAGAGACAGTCCCCGCTCTGAAGAGCTTACAAGCTAAGGAACTTCCACTTTAATAAGCAGTAACATTGCTCTCGCTAGCTCTCTACAGAACCTGTGCTGGGTTCTAAAACAGTTGGGTGTCTAAGGGTTTGTCTGTATTATAAACCTTGGGTGAAATCCTGGATCCATTGACTTCAATGGCAAATCTTCCATTGAGTTTAACAGGGCCAGGATTTCACCCCTTTCCCTATAATATCTAAATCAATTTAAAATCAATTTAGTCACACCAGTCCAAACCCCTAATACAGACCTATGCGGTAAATTACAGTAATTATAGGCTTAAGTGGACCTGGTTTCTGTGTAATTTTAACTAGTTTAAGTGTCTCTACATTAGAGGTTGCACCATTGCATCTAAATTGATTTAGTTATTCTGGTGCAAAAAACTTGTGCATTGGCAAGTTTGAAAAGTGTCTCTAAAAGCCATCAAGTGCAGTATAGTCTGTACTTACCTAGGTCCTAAACTCCTGACATCTTACCTGGGATTCTTGTTGTTCAGGCTTAGTGCAATTTCATTAACAGCATGTGGATGTGACATGACCATATTGAATCCATACTGAAATGGGAAGGGGAAATACTGTTTCAGTTTTGAGACTGCAATTATTATTTCAAAAATTCCAGTAAATTACATATCTATGCCCAATTCTGGCAACGCTTCATGGCTTTGTATGCCAAACAAAACTTTGTCACGTTTACAGTATCAGTCAGCACATTTACATTTAATATTGTACATACCAACTGTTCTTCTACCAGCAGTGTGGAAAGTACTTTTGGTTTGGCTGTGAGTCATCTGACAAACACAGACTCTGATAACCTTCTGGAATGCCACTGCCAGCCCCTCATCCTTTTCTTTTTTCTATTTCCCCCCATATCCCCCTCATTTTGGACCTTTTGGTCAATCAAAGGTGTCATTTACCCTTCAAAGAAGAGTTTCTAATCCAATACAGAATAGTATATGTCTTCTAATACACACATATCTATATTTCTATATAACAACTGTTTATAATATTTGTAAGACAATTCCTGTTTATGTGTTTTAAATATGCAGAAAACCATAACTGAATTAAGAAAAACATTTGATTATTATAACAATAGATCATTATCCAGGCTTTTTTTCATGAGAGATATGTGGTGCTATGCTGATTTACACCAGCTGAGGATCTAGCACATAGGCTTAAATTCTGCTCTCAATGTCATGGGTGTAAACCTGGGGTAAAGCCACTGATTTCCAATACTTCAGCAAATTTCTTTGACTATGGTCTAACCAGGAGCAGAATTTACCCTATACACTGGTGCTAGAAATACTTCTCAGACATGTCCAGTCATTACAGAGTTTTGGGACGCAATCCGTAACCATATACCACAAACTGTTGGATATTTATTACCAAAGGATCCTTTGGTAATCCTCCTGGAGCTTCCTGGTGGAAGTGGTCACACACAAGGAAATGCAGAATTTATCTCTCACCTACTAGTAACTGCTAGACTACTGATAGTCTCTCACTGAAAAAAGAAAAATAGTCCAACTGTAGAGGGTTGGTTAAAAAACATGGGAGTTTGTGGTGATGGAAAAATTAATGCGCCAATTATGTACACAGCAAAATAAAGGACAAATAGATATTTAGATATTTAGATATCATTTATTCAATACTCAAAGTACATTCACCTGCCAAAAAAACCAGCACCTCACTCCATTTTTTTTTAATATTAACTTTTGATAGACATGCCTGGTCTGTTAAATATGTGTAAACAGAAATGACATGTCATAGGTATTGTAATGATGCTCACACTGTAATATGGAAACACCCTGTTAAATAGAGATCTGATTACTATATTCCTGTATGTCTCTTGTAAACAACAGCTCACTGTTGTAACTATGTTGTTTCTGATATTTCCATGGCAACGTTTGTAAACTTGTTAATACTTCCTAAATAAATAAATGGTTAAAAATAATACTTCACAGGTTGTACAAGGCAAAACAAAGATAATGTTTTTTAGAAGCTTTTTTTGGAAGTACATAACAGTTAATAGTAATTGTTACAGCGAAAATTCGGAGTGTCTGAAACCACAAGAATGTGCAGTATGACCACAACTTCACAGTGACAATACAGAGAAATTCTGAAATGAAGATTCATTTTGATCTAGTTTACTCTTTCCCATGCAGTTTTAGTATTGCTCTGCAGTAAGCTCAGAGTGAAATCTGATATCGCCATCTACATAACATTCTAACTGTTCTGTACAATTCCCATTAAACATCACACCTATCAAGTCTGTATATTGGGCTGAATTCTGAATTGTGCTGAGTTACGGGAGTGCAGCTCCCACTGAGTCAATGAAAATTGCCTCCATGTAAGTGAGACCAGAATTTGGCTGATAATGGACTGAATATAAATATAGCAAATATACTGTATAGTAACAGGTAAGAAATTAAGCTTTCACCTCTGCTTTACTTTTTAAAATGATTATGCCTAGCTTCTTCTTCCACCTCCAGAAAGTAAAAGAGTTATTTTGTCAAAAATCATTGAAATGCAAGTACCTGGTAATTCATTATGGCACGTAAACACATGATGCAGACATGAACATCGTCTTTTTTACTCACTAATCTTGAATTTTTTAGTGTTCTTCTGCTCGGCAAGGTATTATACCTGCAAATAAAAGAGCAACTTATATCAGTCACAGGACAACTTCTGTAGGTAGTAAAAGTATGGAAGCAGCTGTGTCTCCACCATTTATGAAAATATTAAAATTCCCTAGTTCTACTGGGTATACAAGCATCCGATATCCAACTAGACAGTAAACACAAGACACAAGAACAAAAAAAGAAGCATCTTCTTTACACGTTAAGCCTCACGTCATATTCTGCTTATGCCACATTATGCTAGGTTTGCACAAGGGTAATCCCAATCCATAGGTCTCAGTGGGACTCCTCAGGAAGGGAAGCACACTTTAGAGGAGGAAAGATCAGGCTTCTAGCTGAGAACTCTTTCTGCTCCAATAGTCCTGGTTTCATTAAGTATCCTTTCTGCATTTGTTGAGGTGACTACAGGCAGTAAGAAAGCAGCCCTATCTGAAGCAGTAAGTGAAACAATGAAGGCATTAGTTCAGCAGCTATTCTTTGTCCTTGGATATTTTGTCACCTCTCTGGATCTTGGCACTCCAGCATTAGTCACTGTCAGAGTGATCTGTTAATCACCACTGTGCTAACTTCAAGCCTGGTAAAACCAGTCAGTCAGCACAAAGCCTGTAAACTGCCAGTCCCTTCTTTTCCACACAATGCAACAACTGCCATTGCCAATAATGTCACTCACCTAAAGACAGGTAGCTGCATCTTTGATGGAAATATAACAAGAGAGAAATAGTTGTCCATAAAGGAAAAGGTTTCAGATTTGTTCCACACATTCTACACTGGTCTAAAATCTTCTCTTTATAACATGTGAGCAATCATATGGATGTCTGAGTCCAAACATACGGAACAAGCAGAATTTGACCTTATATCTATAATTTTCACTGCTGTGTTACCTAGAGATCAGATTCTATTTAAAAATTATGTCTGGCTTTCATGCTGAACAAGATGAAGTTTCTGAAAGTCCTCTAAAAGTATTTGGGGGGGGAAACCCAGCTTTCTAGAGCCTTCCCCAAAACAGAAGCATGTGTTATTTTTATTAGAACCTGACCCTTGTAAACCAACTTCAATCCTATTAGGTGAGTCAATGGAACAAATAAAAAGGGAACTCTTTAAATCTGCCATTTCCACGGACCATTACTGAAACACAAATTTCATTTCTTCATGAGATATCAGGTTGTAGACAAAAGCAAAACTGAAGAGCCATGCGTAAGAAAACAAGAGATCAATGTACAAGAACAATACAGTTACATTCTTACACTCTTAGTGAATTTAGAAATTGAATAAATAATGAGAAAATTGTAATTATTGCCATGATAATCTTTTGAAATGAACTACCAACAGCATGATAATCTAAATATGCACTGCAGATTAATGTCTCGTATCAGCCAAGTTGCATCCCTCAAATTCAGAGGGGCTGATTGCCCCATGGATTGCCAGGAAACCTGTGCAAAAGGAATGGAAGAGGTTTTGCAACATTGTGTGCTCTCTCATGCAGCCATGCACCTGGACTCTGCATGCAAAGTGCTATGGGATAAGTGGGTGCTGTCTGGTAGAAAGGAGGCATGGTGTTGGAAAAATCCTATAGCACATGCTGAACCAATGTTAAAATAGATCCATAAAGAAGGCCTTAGACACTACTGTAATCCTACAGACCTCAATGGTACTACTGATTTACATTAGTGTGAGAGCAAAATCAAGCCTGGAGAGTGAAAATTCAAGCAGTTTCCAGAAGCTAAATTAGGGGTTTCAGCTATCTAGAGGGACACACAAGAGACATGACAGGACTACTCAGTTTAAGTGAGGCAAGTAGCAGCCTATGTTACCATACACAAATACATCCTAAAGACATGGAGGGGAAGCATAGTATTTTGCAAGATACAGATTGTGTCAGATGTGCATTGACAGCCTCTTGGAGTTGGAATTGTATGTCAGCTGGCAGACTGTGAGGGTGGGAGTAGCTGTTGACCTCAGGTACTGGCAGCTAGTTATATAATGGTGTATATTTGCACATCAGCTGTGGATGTCACATCAATATCTAAGTCCATATGACATTTAGACTTACTGAGTTTGGTGCACTCACTCTTGTGTCTTAATCTGGCAGCTGGACTGTGACAGTAATCTGGAGGAGCAGTGTTTTCTGTGCACACCATGAATTCCACCTCCTGTGGAATGTGGATTTTTTGCTCCATCCATGTTGTAGCAACACTCCTCCATGCTAAATGGCCATGTTGCTCTCAGCTGCTCATGGTCATATGATGACATGGTCATATGATGACACGGTCATGTGATTATATTCTGTATTCCTATATCCAGTGCTGCTGAGAGTGTTGCTTCCTGCAGATGTACAACAACAAATTTTGTGGCAGTAAGATCATCCTCTTATCTTAGCATTTGGTCAGGGTGCACACAGCAGACCACGCCCACTGCTGGCTATTAACATGGTTGAATTCGTATATCTGGACCAGTTAGTGTAATTTGAGAGTGAAAGGATGCTACAACACACATAAGCATGTTTCTACATGGTCTGGTTCTACATTCCCTGCACATGCAGGAGTTTAATAGGCATGTAGGGTGTTCAAGAAGTTCAGAGTTGAGCTCCCAGATTTTCGCCCATTTTCATGCATCTCTTTTTCTCCATGCCTGTCTTCGCAGTAAACTGGCTGTTTGAGCCCAACATTTATTACATTTGTTGTCTTCAAACTATCAAACTCAGATCTCCAAATGTAGGAACAGAGTCTAAAAATCAATGAAGAGATAGCGACAGTGATTTAAATAACATTAATGCCTCTAAAATATCTGAAAAAATTATATTTATTACACAATGAGCGGTTCCATTTGAGAAAAAAGACATTCATAGATAAAACATGGCCAGTTTACTAGTTGCCATCATTTGTAAAAAGAAGCCTTCCTCAAACACATGCAGGCGTCTTCACATTTGGCACTGCAGTTTTCACAATTTAGCCCACAGTTTTTGGTTTATATGTTAAAAAAAGGGGGGGGGGGAGAGCAATCCAGATTTTGGTATCAGTCAATCTAGTTTCAATATATAATCATAACTTTTAAAATTAAGAGCCATCTCTCTCTAACCACAGCCTGAATGGAATTACAAACACATTTCTGTGATGTCTAATGATGACTGGTACTTTTTAAAACAATAACCATGTGGCCAGCCCAAGGAAAGTCATATGTAATCTGTTTAGCCTTAACTTAAATTCTCTCCCTCTCTCGGGATTGTGGCAGTTTCTGAGAGTGAGGCTGTGCATGGCGTGTGCTGTGTACACTAGCTGGGTTTCTGTTAGTCTGTGCTTTTTTTTGTTACTTGCTGTTTATTTTAGGAGTGTGGTTGGTTCCCCCGCCTTTTCCTTGGGAAGTGGGGGGTTTTCTCCATGGGGTCCACTTCAGATAGGTTTAGCAGTTTGACGCCTAAGCATGGGGTTTCGTATGTGCCTGCTGTCTCTTGCACTGTGTTGTTTACTTGTTTACTTCTGTTTTTCCAATGTTTCCCCATTTCCTTCACAATGAGACACTAGTGTATGTTCTATCCTGTTATGGGAAGGTAGTTTCTGCTGCTAGGATGGAAGAAGCCAGAGGTGAGGCATGTTATGTCATTCTGGCACCAGGTTTATGTGGTTCCAAATAACTCTGAACACTCCTTGAACCTGATTTAAAAGCACCACACAGATGGGGCAAATTATACAGTGTTTGCTACCTCTGCAAGTATGAAATATTTCCTTTGTGGTGAAATATTTCATTTGAAGGGTTCCTGCCGAGGCACTGCTGGCTCAGTGGTCCATGGTAAGAAAGTGGGACCCCAGGATAATGGGAAGGGGGCTAGGGGATCAAGGGACCAGCAGGAAACAGAGCCTGCATCTGCACTGCCAGATTCTATCACCTCCTCCTCACCATAGGTGGTCTGCCATTGTCTAGGGAGCAGCCCTCACAGTGGAACCTCTGCTGTGATCCCATCCCTTGCGCCTGGACAGAAACGAGTCCTGGAGGTTGAGGAGCATCTCCCAGCATAGGGAGTAGAGAGAGATTGTAGAGATGTGGATGAAGAACAGACCAACGAGATGGATTTAGGCGTGACTCCTTCTAACAGGGGCTAAGACTTTGGAGGCCCCTGAGCTGCTGACAGTGGCTGAGGATGGAGCTGTGTGTCCTCAGAAGGATAGCATTGCACTGGGTGGTAGCTCCAGTGGGGTACTGTCTTTCCCTGGCATGGTGAGTCCTCAAGCCCCCGATCCTGCATGCTGCAATGATGATGCTGGGTCCCACCTGAAGCTGTACTGCCTATCCTTCTTGGGAAAACAGACATGCCAGCTGCTCCCACTGAATCTCCCTCCTTCATGAATGATGAGACTGTTATAGTGGCGGTTCAACATTCGTCTGAGCAGGTGGAGTCTGAGGGAGATGAAGAGGATGATGATGATCTCTCTGACTCCTTACTGGTTCCTGATGTCTCAGCCAGGGTGGGTACAGCGTGAAGGAGATTAGTGACTTTTTGGACAGCACTAAAGGGAAGCCAGGAGTTGAGGTTCAGGGCTATTTCTATGTCTTACAGTGCTTTGCTCATTCAGCTGCCCTTGTCTTGAGAGAGACCTCAGTTGATCGTAGGAAACATTTCCATCTCAAAACGTTGCTGAGCAAGATGCAGAAGCTCGTGGATTGTTCAAGATATATAGGTTTCCCCATGGCTCATCTTGTTCAAAGTACTTCCAGTTTCTATTGTTTCTCTCTGCCGCTTGACTTTCTGCTTTTAGTCTTCATGGTGCTGCTCAACTTTGGCTCTCTAAATATTAATGGATGCCAGGATGGTCATAAAAGAACACAACTCTTTGAATTTCTCAGACAAAAACAGGCTGATGTTGTCCTTTTGCAAGAAGTGCCCTGAGACCATGACAATCAGGGGAACTGGTTGAAGGAATGGGAAGTGAAAGCTTTCTCAAGCTACAGCTCCAATGTCACTGCTGGGGTAACTGTTCTCTTTTTCCAGGGTGCAGGGGCACTGATCCTTTCTGTGAAGGAGATTGTGCAGAGCCGGTTCCTCCAGGTGGAGACCTGTATTGTCACTATTTTTTAAAATCTTTTTACTGTGTATGCCCCTACTCTGAGGCGAGATTGTGTCCTTTCTGCAAACACTTGCCCATGCTGCTTGGCTGTGACCCTGATACTATTATTGTCCTGGGAGGGAATTTCAGTTTCACTGTAGATTATGTTTTAGACATGAACCATGAGGAGCCACACCCTCAGTCAGCCAGGGAACTGTATTGTCTCAAGCAGACCTTTGGGCCAGTAGATGTTTGGAAGTTCTCTCACCCCATTGTTAGGCAGTATTCTTAGCTGAAGGCTACTCCCAGTCAGGTCTCAGGGGCTAGACTGGATCACTTTTATAACATGAAGGCCAGTGTGAATATGTTTGTTTGGTCTTCCATGTCTCCCACTCACTTGTCTGATCATCATTATGTCAGTGTGTCTCTCCTTATTCCTGTCTGTGATTACCACTACCGCTTTAATACCAAATTATTACAGGACTTGAATTTCAACAATTGCAATGGCACCTCTGGGATTAAGGTGCTGGGGGTCTTTTTTGGATCTGAACAATATATGCTAAGGAAGCGAGTGGGGGTTAAGGAGAAGGTGCAAGGGCATTTGCAGAAATGGTGCTGGCTCCTTTCTGGACTCTCTTTTTTGGAGGTGGGTTTTGACTGCCAACAATTTTGTGGCCTCAATCTTGTGGAACCGGCTAGTGTGTCTGGACCCCCTCCACCCGAGACTTTTGGGCCAGATTCAGAGGCTTATTAACCATTTATTAATAGTTACCACTGGTTGCACCCTGATTTGCTGTTCCTGCCAAGATGAAGGGGACTAGAGGCTCACTGATTTAGTCAGCAGGGAGGCAGTCCTTCACCTGCAGTCTGTTCAGCAGTTGCTATATTCTGACTCCCTACAAGCCTGGAAAACCTTTGTCATCTCTCTTCTCTGTTTGGCTGGGGGGATGGACTTTGACACTCAACTACTTTTGTTGGCACCTGGTCGATCACAGAGGCTAGATTTGCCTCCATTCTACAATGATCTTTTAATAACCTGGCTACTTCTGCAAAGCATGCAATCAGACCAGGCATTTTCCAATTTATGGCTCTTGGAAGAGCCACTTTTTTTTAACCCATATTTTCCCGCTGAAGTTCTCTCCAGGAGCCTGTTTATGGCTTTTACCCAGGGTGGGTTGACCAAGCTGCCCCTCACGGTTGTTCCTAATTGGTCAATCTGGAAGTCACCGACAGCTCTTGCTGTTCAGACAACAATCTGGTCTGTACATTTTTTGGATAAGGTCCTGGCTGAATTCCAGGCGTGCTCCCTCAGCAGGCTGCTCAGTATTTGCAGAAAGTTTTTGCAGGGACTGTTCTTCCAGCGGGAATCCTGTGTCCCCCTCACTAGTTGTCTCCCTTCTGTGGATGAGATCCTGGTGCAACCAGGCAGACTGTTGTCCTGGAAGGGTTTGGTGAATGTTCCTTTTGTAACCCTGACCAAGAGGCAGCTCTATGGCATGTGTGTCAAGGTGCGGCAGCATTATGCCACAATCTCTGATGTCCCTGATGCAGCTTGGGGGATGTCTCTGTCCCCAGCTTGGAGGATGCTGCACGAACCTCCTCTTCCTAAGCGCTCCAGTGACTTGCAGTGGAGCGTCCTGCATAGCATCGTAGCAACCAGTTGTTTTGTGCACCATATTACCCCTAAGGTGTCTGCGCAGTGCCCCTTCTGTTCGGCTTCAGACACAGTGTTTCATTTTCTCCTACACTGCCCCTGTTCGATTTCTCTTTTTGTTTTTTTTGCAACAGCTTTCTAGCAGTTTGGGTCTGGTTTTCTCCAAGCTCCTGTTTGTTCTCAGAGTGAGATACAAGGCTCTCATTCAGCCAGTTTCCTGCCTGACTAACTTCTTGCTGGGTCAAGCAAAACTAGCCTTTGAAATATCACCAGGACAGAATGGCCAGTGTAGAGCGGTGTGATGTGCTAGGGCTGTTCCATGCACTGATTGTGGCCCGGCTACAGACTGACTTGTAATCTGGACACTTTTGGGTTGACTTGGTGTATTAACAATATTTGAGTGAACCAGGTGATGATGATGCTTTACTGATTCTTGTTTAATGTTTGCTTAAGATGTGTTTTGCTTTATTTTATTAATATCTTTGTGTATATGTTGTAATTTTTTAACATTCTTGAAGTTTTTAATGTGACTTTATGTGACTAAAGGTGTTTTTCATGTAATGTCAGTCTTTCTCTCTTCCTTCTCGTATTCTGCTTCTTCACTGCAGTAACTCAAGTAAATTATTAATTTTTGATAGAAGTCTGCATTGCTACTGTCCACTGAACATTCAAAGACCAAAAAATCACAAAGTACAGTGTTCCTAAGCTCTGAGTATTCTTCATTTACTAATATTTTTCATCCTCAGTATCATTTCAGTAAATGGAGTTGAAATATGTCACCCATTCATTTCTTGAATAAGAACTAGTCTCTCTAAATCTGAAATAAAACCTAGTTATTCTGGAAACTGGTTTAGTTACTACCTTTTACAGCTATTCCCAATAGTCAAATGATGCAGAATATCCACACCAGGCATTTTCTCACCTTTCTTTATTGTGGTAGTGCAAAATCAGTAGAAGGCCACAGGCAACTTTTTATGAAGCCTAGATACATTTATGTAGCTAGAAATGGTTTGCAAGCCAACAACTTTGTTTCGATTTAAATGGTAACCCTCAACATTTATAAGTTTAAATGAAGATAAAGGCAAAACTAATGACCAAAAGGCTTCCATTTGTCATAGACCACTAGGCCTGATTTTACTTTTGTGCACAATACCATATTTATACAGTAAAGAGTCCGAGCTCCTTGATGAGGGGCAGCCAAATTCTTACAGTCACTCTGAGCTAATCACTAACTTTTAGCCAATGTGTTGGGTGGGAGGGCTAACTTCTTCTCATTTTGCCTTAGACTAGCAGTCTCTTTTTGTCTGCTCTGGGAAACGGACATATATTCCATTGCTCCAGCTCTGCATTTTCTCCTTGATGCTCTAGGCTGTTTGCATACACTCAGCTATGACTCATAGACTCATAGACTCATAGACTTTAAGGTCAGAAGGGACCAATATGGTCATCTAGTCTGACCTCCCGCATGATGCAGGCCACAAAAGCTGACCCACCCACAACAGAATCTTCCAGCCTGCGACCCCTGCCCTATGCTGCGGAGGAAGGCGAAAAACCTCCAGGGCCTCTGCCAATCTACCCTGGAGGAAAATTCCTTCCCGACCCCAAATATGGCGATCAGCAGAACCCCGAGCATACAGGCAAGATTCTACAGCCGGACCCTCATTTTACCCGCGATGGCCCGTTAATGCCTAATTGACTAAAATCACATTATCCCATCAAACCATTCCCTCCATAAACTTATCAAGCCTAATCTTGAAGCCAGAGAGGTCCTTCGCCCCCACGGTTTCCCTCGGAAGGCTGTTCCAAAATTTTACCCCTCTGACGGTTAGAAACCTTCGTCTAATTTCAAGCCTAAACTTGACCTTTTCTCTTAACCCACCTCAGACCATCTACTTGTTCTTGGCTACTCAAGACCTCTTGCTACCTCCTACTAGGTCAAAGTCAATCAACCTTTCTCAGCCACTTCAGGCTAGCAGCTTCTCCTTGTGCACTTGTCAGGTTCACGCTATTTCACTGATTGGGACACCAAGTTTTAACCTAATTAAAGAAATTCATACCACTGCAAGTAACAGCATGGAAAGGTGCTCCAGTATTGCCAACCCCAAACATTCAAAACTCATACAGCAGGCCCCCCCAAAATCATGAGATTGGCTTAAAATGTTGAGATTTTTTTAAAAGAACATTTTGCGCTGTTTTTACTGGCCCTCTGGTTTTTGAGCCTTTAGTGAGAGGTCATATTTTCAATTTTTTCTGCTCAACCATGAGGACCAAAAACTTTTTTTTAAGTGAAAGATGAGGTTCTCACAAAATCACACGACTCCAGGAGCCAGAACTTTCAGAAAAACACCAAATAACACAAAATTTGTGATAAAATTGCAAAAGTTGGCATCACTGGTGCTCTCATCCCAACTAATGCTAAATTTTCCATTCATAAATATAAAATATTGTGCAGGACACCTAATTCAGGAAAGTATTACAATTCTCTGAGTTAGTTTTTAAATATTACACATTTGGTTCCACTTGTCTGTACAGCTGTTGCATACAGAGACAAAAGTACACTAATTTTGTGTAGTCAATTCTTTGCATCGTCCTCTGTATAGTGTGCTCAGAGCAGAGGGTCTGGGCTTATAACTGCCTTAATTCTGCCTTGCCCATCTTCTTCCTTCAGTTCCAGTAGGGATCAGATCTCTAGTTAAAGGGAAATGGGTGCCATGGATAGACGCTCTCCAGAGTACACACAGTCTGAATGAAGTCTGCAGTTCATTTTGTTTGAAAATTCCATGAGCTTCCCAGTGTCATATGCAGCCTTAGAGGAAAGGAAAAAAGCCTTTGGAAGGAAAAAATCATGCTTTTGTTGTAGGACTGCCACATGCGTTCCAATGGAAAGACATACAAGCAAAGTCTTTCTTCAATTAATACGTATGAAATAAAATCACTAAGCCAGCTTTGTGTCATGGCAAATTGTATCAGGAATTGCCTTCTTAGAATTCACTGTGCTATGGGGTTACCACATCCTACCTTGTTGTCTCAGAAATTTCCATGGCTGCATCCGTTATGCTATTAGAAGAGTAAGAAATGACGGCTTTAGTGAGAAATGAGTGTCAAGTGATAAGCTATGGAGAGCTAAGCAAAGTTCTATTGCTTGGTCACAGCTGTGCAGTTTTGGTTCTCAGGGGCTTGTGTAAACTTTGTATTTGCTTTCAATTCACATGAATTTACAGGCCCTGAGTTTTGAGGTAAAAGGAACCCAAAAACATAAATAGCTCCAATTCACTCAAAACTGGATGCAGGTTTGATAGAAACAGGACCCAAGTTCACTTGAAAAGTTGTAAGCATTTAGCTAACCCAGAGGTGGGCAAACTACGGCCCGCGGGACCCTCCTGCCCAGTCCCCTGAGCTCCTGGCCCGGGAGGCTCGCCCCCGGCCCCTCCCCTGCTGTTCCCCCTCCCCCGCAGCCTCAGCACGCCCCACTGCCGGCGCAATGCTCTGGGCGGCTGGGCTGCGAGCTCCTGGGGCAGCGCCGCTGCAGAGCCTGGCCTGACCCGGTGCTCTGTGCTGTGCAGCGTGGCTGTAGCGCCGCCAGCCACCGGTGCTCCAGGCAGTGCGGTAAGGGGGCAGGGAGCGGGGGGGGGTGGGGTGGATAGAGGGCAGGGGAGTTCGGGGTGGTGGTCAAGGGGTGAGAGGGGGTGGATAGGGGTCGGGGAGGTCAGAGGGCGGGGAACAGGGGGGTTGAATGGGGGCAGGGGTCCCGGGGGGCAATCAGGAGGGAGGGAGGGGTTGGATGGGGCGGCGGGGGGCAGTCAGGGTCAGGGGCTCTGGGGGCAGTCAGGGGACAGGGAAAAGGGGTGGTTGGATGGGGCAGGAGTCCCAGGGGGGCTGTCAGGAATGAGAGGAGGGGTTGGATGGGGCAGCGGGGGGCAGTCAGGGGCGGGGGTTCCAGGGTCAGTCAAGGAACAGGGTGGGTTGGATGGGACAGGAGTCCTGGGGGGAGGGGGGGCGCTGTCAGGGGGCGAGAAGCGGGGGGGAGACGGGGGGCGGGCCACGCCCCCTCCCCTAACCAGCCCTCCATACAATTTCCAAAACCCGATGCAGCCCTCAGGCCAAAAAGTTTGCCCGTCCCTGAGCTAACCTATACTGAGTTTCAAGGCCTGAATTCAGACAGGTGACTTTTAGCAGGAGTTGGGGGTACTCAGCACTTTACAGGATCAGACCTAAAGTTTATTATGAAATATGAAATCAGGCAACTTTTGGGTGGCTTCAGCTGTCGTAATAAAAGTTTCATACATTAAAACTGGAGCTATCTTGCTTACTCCTTTCTGTCTACAACCCCAGAGCAACGAGAGCTTTGATGTGTCAACACCCTAACGGTCTCTATTCCTGATCTGCTTTGCATTGCTGGTTGTTTTAATAAGCAGACACCATTTGTAAAGGGCACCTGGCCCTATACACTAACATATTAAGGGGTTAATTCACTACATCAACCCACCATTTAGCACTGATTGCATGGTTTTCTATAGCCTATTTGAGTAAACAATTGTGACTGTGTTCAGAAACTGCCAGTGCTGAACATTTAGGCACTTTTTCCTTCCATTCTCAAAGTGGGAAATTCACAGTTTGCCCAAATAATGAACTTAAGCTATCTAAGTGTAATATAAATTGATTATATGCTAGCTAGGGGTCAGATCTATGCTGAACAGGAATTGAAAGCAATGCATAGCTCTGTGTGGCACAAAGTCATCAATGTGACTAAATACTTCCCTTTTGGAGCCCCCATTTGAACATGAATTGGGAAATTAAAGACAGCTGCCTTTATTCGTTAAAGTACATATATTTGTTAAAAATGGAGAAAAAGCTGCAACATAATGTTCTAAGTTACTTGTAGCTATGTAGAGATCTTTTCTGTAATTCTCTCATCTGTTTCAAGGCACTAAAGAAAGAACAAGTGATTTACGTTTTGGATGTTAATAATCAAACCTACTGTTATCTATATTATACCATTTTTAGGAAAAAGTCTTCAAAATCCAGTGCATCTTTTCCTGCATTTCCAAAATTCCTTTAAATATCTATAGATTTTTTTTGTCAGATGTAACAGATGGAAACAACACTCCTTATACTAATAAAAGATGACCTGGAGAACAAAGGCAGGATCCAGAATTTCAGGCTGCCTAGAGTGCCAGAAGAAATGGAGTCTGGGAGTGAGAATATTTTGAAGTTCAGTAGCTCTTGGGATTACTCTGGGCCCCCACTGCCTACAGATTATATAAATACAATATTCCCCCAGAGACTACCTGAAAAGAAATCTGCTCAGTCTGAGAAATCTCCTGACCCACGCTCATAATTACTTATGTGCCTTTTCAGATGCCTACTCAACTTCTTACATAGTGAGCACATTTAAGAAGCTGGATCTTAAAGCCTCTACATTCAATTTGTAATCTTATATATTAATCTCTTCTGAAGAAGCAGAAGAGATTCATGCTAGCTAAACAACAACTGTAGGCAACAGGTATGAACATATCTTTACTGTATCTGGCAAAACTGCAGCTAAAAAGAACCAGCAGATGTTTGTTCTGAGATTCCCCTCTAGAAGAAAACCCTTTTTACGGCTAGTCAAAAAGGTGACAGAAAAGTTATCTAGTCCACCTCTCTGCCAAAAGATAGCGAGCTATCCAATTCCGTGGACTCTGATATAGACTAGTTTGATATGTGGGTTTACTCCAGCATCACTCTTCGTGTTTTTGCTCTGTACTTTGGGTTTCCACTTAGGGCAATATCCCTGCCTCCTCTCCTCTCCCATCATCTTCCACACCATGGATCACTGTTAAACATTCTATACTCATTATGCTCACAGAACTTCCATTGGCTATTCAGGGTGAGGAACAAGTACAGAATATGCAATAGAAAGCTGCAGTGCAGAGAAGCTATTCATACTGGAGAATGGAATTTTGCCCTTGATTCCCATATGCTCCCTATATCAAATGCTACTTGCCTCAAAGAGACTTAAGTGACGTAGACTAGTGATGGCTTTAGCATGTGGACTTCTTTACTTTGATTCTATGCACTGGAATCAGTATTTTTTTTATTTAGTGGCAATTGTAATACTGCCCTATGGTATTTGTTTCCTTCCTAGCGTTAGACTATATTGGCAATAGCTCAGACCCCTCACTTAGAATTGAGCCAAACTTGGGTGGATGAGGTTATGCCCTGAGCTTCTATTGCTTTCTTTTCATTTCTTGTTACCAAATGTTAGGCTGATGTGAACATTCAGATGATTGTTGGTTTTGATTTCCTCTCTGCTGCACGTCAAAAATTATGTCATTGATAGTATATTTACTCTAGTAATTAAACTCATATGGTTCCTCTTTTATTGCCTTTGCCCCTCTTTTAAAGAAATCCTATAAAAAGTTGTTTCTGAAGAAGAAAAAAAGGGACCCTCACCATATGCATGCTCCTGTAGTTTATAATAGTTTTGACAGTTAGACATTAAAAGGGCGGGGGGGGGAGGTCATCTGTGGCTGGGCTACTTTGTTTTTATACTTGTGCTGATGTCTGCTGTTTGAATGTCTGACCCAATATTTCCAAATTTGTTACACTGCATCCATATGGAAAAAGCCGGTTTGAGGGAAAGGAAAATTGTTGCTGATTATACATTACAGCCAAGGTTCCCCAGTCTCATCTAGTCCTCATCTAGATTTAATAACAGACCACTTCAGTACTAGTGCAATCATTTCTTTACTTTTATTGAATTTACTAAGAATGTGTTAATGAGTTTAGTTCTTGTGAAAGGTGCTGAGCTGACACCTTCAGAGACTGGAGAGCTCTATTTGCCATAGATGAGGTACAGCACAGATCCCCACATCTGTCATCTAGACAGCCTGGAGACCTTAGTGGTTGAGAGACTAGTTCAGTCTCCATGCCCATGCTTCTCCAGTAACACTGCCAAGAAGAGCTGCCAAGGGAACTTATTGCTCAGCACTTTGCAGGATTGAACCCTAAGCAGTCAAACTGATAAGCAAGTCTAACATTTACAAGCCATTCATGCAGCTTCTACAGACTCTTCATGGACAACTATAAAACACCTGTGCAACAAACTCATGTATATAAAGTGAATGACGGCCCCAGTTCAGCAAAGTATTTAAAGACATGTCTAACACATTGACTTCAGTGGGACTACTTATGTGCTTAAAATTAGGCATGTGCTTAAGTGCCTTGGTGAATGAGGCCTATTGCACTGTACTGTTATTCAGCTTTCCCAGTCCCACCTATCTAGATTAGGGTTATACTGCCACCCGTGACCATGAGGGTCTTCACGTAAAATCAATAATAATAAAGCAAGTCCCTAGTGGACTTCATGGAGTCACTGGCACTTCTCTATTTCTGGGGTCAAAACTCTGCTTGGGGTAGAGTTTTTTTTTGGGGGGGAGGGGGAAGTAGGGATTTAGGGATAGAAGGGGGTGTCAATGTTGTGTCGTTCTGATGTTGGTAAGACTCTGGATTCACCTGATTCCCTCTGGTTCCATAACTAGATCCCCTTGACTGACAGATAATGAGCTTACACTCTACAAAAGGCAGGGAAGGATGCTCCCAAAAAGGGGAGGCTTAGAAAATATTTTAAAATGGCAGCACCCACAAACATTGAAATAACTGAGGCCTATCAGCATCTCCACTCTAGCTGGGCCATAAACATTTGCTCCAGGTGGAACAGAATGTATGTTATTCTTGATCCAAGAACAACTTTTTTCCCCCCATGTACCATTTTTAAACAAGGAAAAGAACTCTTCCAGTTGTTTCAAAGTTGCAGATGTACAGGCCCATGAATAGTGATTGAGTTAAATTTGGAGACTAAATTCAATCATCAGAACATGGGATACAGGGATTTTAGTCCTGTTCTAAGTGCAAATTTGAATGAAAACTGATTCTGAGGGAACCTTATCACCTCCAAAATATATACATATGCATACATACAAAAATAAAATATATTCAGGATACAGTCAACTCCTGACGTTCTTACTTCTTTTTAACTCAGGAAAGTTTCCATAGATTCCTATGATAGAAATGAAGTTTGTCTGAGTACAACCCAAGTAAAGACCTCAGTATTTGGCCTATTCAGCATACACACAATACATAATGGAGAGGGGTGCTCAAGAATTTGTATTGGCTTAAATTTGAAATGAGAGCATGACTCTCAAGTGGGAGTAATGCTGTCATCCCAGTTAAGTGACAATAAAATCCCTAAAGCACCACTCTCTATCAGATATTTCAGGTAAGCCACATACATTTCTTATTCTGCCCCCAATTTTGTGTTTTCTGTCCCCAGTCTTGCTACACTCTTTCCTCTTTAAAATATACTAGTTGCTATGGAAACAGTTATGAGACTGGAATTAGGCAGAATTTGACTAAGCGCTGCAGAAAGTCAATTAAAGTAACAACTTGAAAAGTGATGGATAATCTTGGCCATGCACAAGACAGGGACAAACAAATGGATAGAAAGACAAGGACAACATTATCAACTATGAGGGATTTACAACAGGGATAAATTTGGCCTATACCAGTGGAGGGCAGAATTTGGTCCTACACCTACTTCACAACATTGTTTGGTTTTTATTAAAACTAAACATAACGACAATCCAGGACCCTATGGGAATGTCTACACTGCAATAAAAGACCTGCGGCATGGCTGCAGCTGGCCCAGGTCAGCTGACTTGGGCTCACAAGGCTCGGGCTGCAGTTCAGACTCTGAAACCCTGCAAGCGGGAAGGGTCTCACAGCCAGGGGCTCCAGCCCAAATCCAAATGCCTACACTGAAATTTTACAGCCTCGCAGCCTAAGCTCTGAGAGTCTGAGTCAGCTGACCCAGGCCCTGAGACTCAGTGCCGCAGGTTTTTTACCACAGTGTAGACATACCCTAATAGCTTCAGCTAAGCTTTGAAGACCTATACAAGTTAAACATGGTTAGTAATAATTCAAGCCCTTGGAACAGGTGTAATCCAAGATGCCTGCCATTTTACAGAAATAATAATAAAAATGATTGTAAAGAAATTGACATAAGTCAGGTGCTGCTGATTTGCACAGCAAAATGTCTGTTTCAGAAAAAAAAAAAACTTTTTTCTGTTGTGGTCAAAGACATCCACGCAGTGATTTTAGTTCAAAGACTCAAGCCTGAGGCCAGTTTATTGACATACATACCAGTGCACTGGGGTGCAGTCCGAAGACTGACACCCCGAGGGCCGCACGCAGACGGCTTATATTTCGTCAAACCGCAAGCAAAGTACAAACAATACGTCATGAATTAAGAAATTGGGGTTGGGGTCAGCGCCCCCCCCCCCCCACCCGGTACCCTCCTCATTATTTCCCAAGAGTTGGGTGTTTATTTGGGTAGAGGGGCGCTTGGTGGTTTTCCCTAGGGGTGGTACTTGGCACCAGTTTGGGTACATTTCTCGGCAAGGCACATGTTATTTTCCGGGGGTTTTCGGTTAAGGGTGAAGGGGGGTTACCATGAGATGCCTAAAGAAGATCTATGATTGGCTAATATTGCAGATAGCTGGAATTGGAAAGTTTGCAGATAGCTACAACTGCAAGAGTGATCAGCTCTTTGCAAAAGCAATTTCTTAATGTATTTCATAAACTTGCAGTTATTATATTGCTAAAGCAGTTTGCATTGTTCCTTCCCCCTCCCTCCTCTGGCCATTACCCTTGACCGAGTTTGGCAGAGAACTGTGTTATTCAGTCTTGCTCAGGCTTGGGCCTGTACCGCTCTGTGTAAGGGCAGTCAGCATAACAGATCTCTGTTGGAGGGTTTATTCCGGGGCCTTCAGATTCACAGCTCTGGCTATTAAAAAGAAGGCCCCCCCTGTTCTATTTCCCCACATTTCTAATTAAAAAGGCTTTGAAAGTTAGTTTATTTCCCTAAAATGCAGCTTTCCTGTAAAAAAAAAAAAAGGTGCATCGTTTAGGATGAAGCGCCCGGAATACAGCAACTGGAGAGGGGCTTTGGGATCCTACTTGGTTATAGTCCTACAGTGTTTTCAGATGCAACTGAAATAAGCTTTTATTACGTATCATTACGTGGCCAAATCCTGAAGTCCTCAATCAGATAAAACTCTCCTTAGGTCCAAGTACAAATAAGTCAGAGTTTGAGCCGATGTTGTTCTTACTATTACTATTAATAATACTAAATTATGCAATACTATAAACAACAACTATGGCTTTGCGGTGTATGTATAAATCTTATAAAACTATTCACATGAAAACAACTGTTTGTTTCAAAAGGGGGGAGGGATAGCTCAGTGGTTTGAGCATTAGCCTGCTAAACCCAGGGTTGGGAGTTCAATCCTTGAGGGGGCCACTTAGGGATCTAGGGCAAAATCAGTATTTGGTCCTGCTAGTGAAGGCAGGGGGCTGGACTCAATAACCTTTCGAGGTCCCTTCCAGTTCTAGGAGATAGGATATCTCCATTTATTTATTAAATACAACTTTCAAATTTATTTTTTCTTTTTACAACCCACTCTACAGAACCAAACTACACTTTGAAATATGAATTATAATGTGATAACTGCACATTTTGGAAGCTGGGAACCCCCACTTTTGGCATAGTGCCTCACCTAAGACATGTGGTTATCATATTATAAAACATGAGCAGCAGTTAAATACCCTGCTACCATGTACTACGCAGCTCTCCTGGGTGTAACCTTACACCTGTGACTTACGAGATTTTCCGGCTTGAAGCCTCACCAGCAGAGTGTAAACTGAAGCCGCTCCAGAGACAGTTGGGTGAAAAGCAGCTCTGGCGGCGTTTGAACTGAAGTTGTTCAGGCAGAGAAACCGATCTGATGGCATTTTGAAAGATGGATGAGAGTGGATGAGGAAAAGGTAAGGAATGAAGGATAGGAGGAGGAGATTTGGAAAAGGGAGAAGAGGAGACAGGAAGGATGCACAGGAGGAGGAGGTGATATGGAAAAGAAGAGGAGGAGGAGGAGGAGGAAAGAGGGGATATGTGAAAGAGGAAAGAAGGATGGAAGGAAACGAGAGGAAAGGAAGAGAAAAAATGTAAGCAACATGTAATGCACACCTGAATTATGCATTCCTGGTATACTCGTCACACACACCTCCCAGTGACAAAGAACAGGACTAGAATCCACCTAAAATAACATTCTTGAATGATAAATACCAGACTCTGAATTAAATGCCTATACTAAAATCCTTTTGCAGTCCACAAGTAGCATAAGGGGGTGTGTCATATTGGCCTTCTCAGGGGTACCAGGCACAGTGACAGTACCTTTTAGAGGAGATTAAAATGACCCACTCTAATAATTCAGTGCATCAATTGGAATAAAAAAGATTTCTCCTGTGCTACATTTTCAAGAAAACCCTGTCCCCTGGGCCAACTTGATTTCACTTCATTTTACAATTCTGTGTATTCTCAGCAAGGGTTGTGTCCAGCTCCAAGTCTCTACTTTTCTCCTTTTAGCCTTCTGAAATCCTTGAATTAAATCTTCTAGACTTCAGATCCATTCCAACTGCTGCTGTAGCTTGAAGTGCATCCATTTATCCCTTGATCTGGGACTAAGAAAGCCCAACCTAGCAGTACTTGGCAAGTCAAATGTGAACTTCAAGTGGAAGATCTAGAATAAATTACTAAATACTTGGTGGTTCCAAGTTTCTTTATCCTCTCAATAGCTGATATTAACCAGAAATATCCTAAAGGGGCCAAACAACTGAAAACCACAGACCATTAATTTCCGTCTGCCATATTGAATTGCTGACACAACTGACTATATATTGGTACCCTAAAGTTGCTGTTCATTATGTTGAGTAACATTAAAAAGTATCCATGTAGCACAAACGTATATAAAATAGTCACCATCTATGCTTTCTTCAGCGGTTATCCTGTCAGATATCACAAACTAAATAGGGTGAATATGTGTTCAATTCCTGAATGGGAGACCTCAAAGCAAAATTCAGAGTGCTGCCAGAGGTGATGGTGATATTGCAACAGGGAAATGGTCTTCCCTTTGATACAGTGCTCCTGCATGATGTTCAGGGGGCAATGTGCTGTTGGAGATACTGCATTTTGGATGAGATGTTAGATATGAAGGCCTGGCCATTTGTGGTCATTAAAGACCCCTTGGCACTGTCTGCAAGAGAAGAGATTGCACCCAGTGTGCTAGCTACATTCTAATTTGAATAATTACATTATTCAATTGCTTCAATTACTCTGCCATTGAAAATGGACGATATATTCCTCTCTTAATCCCCTCAACTGTTGCGTAGAGCTGCTGGGTGTTGTTAAGTTACTGCTTCATTCCACCTGAAAGTTGGTTGCATTTCAGTGCAAAGTGTTTTGTTTCCTACGTATGTCGAATCTGTACAGGTCTTAGGGATGAAAGGTGTTCTACAAATGCAAATTATTATTATTATAACTTTAAAACCAACATGATCCTCCTCACTCAGGCACCCACATTTCTAAGGTAGTTCCTACTCCCTGATTAAATGGCCTTACCGTAGAGTAGAATGCCTGCCAGAGCGGGAAATGCTATTGCCAACTGGCGAGGGTAAGTTACTTCCTCTATGCAGGTCTTCAATGGAACGGCTCCAAGGTTTGGATTTATCCATTGAGTTTTCCACATTGTTCTCCAAGCTTTCAAAGTCAAAACTGAAAGGAAATAGAAATTCCAATGTAGGCTTACACAAAAAAAGATGTACATAGCTTTTTTTCCTTCCTGTTAAACATCTGCAGATTTACTAGGTCCCAACAGATTACAAGAAAAAACTAAAAAAACAACGCAAAACAATTTCCCTTCAGCTGGAACACAGTGCTAGATTCAAGTACATTTTGCAGCAAATCTGGAACTTGACAAAAGGAGAAATGAGCAACACAGGGATATAATTTAAGAAGAATCAAACAGCCATGAATTAATCTTATTTCAGTGTAAAAAAATACAACATTGACTGATTTGCTGATGACTAACAGCCTTGGAGAATGGAGGGGGAAGCTCAAAGCTGTCTTAATTTTATTTTAATAAATCAATACATGGTGTGGCTATTAATTTAATTTCATCAATCAATATGTGACTGAGCATTTATACTGGCTTGTTGGCCAAGGCTAATCTTGAACCATATGTAATACATTACCAAAATCATTATAGATTTTCTTGATTTTTGACTCCTTACCCACTTTGTTGCCATTTAAAGCAAGAGTTGGTTGTTCCTCTTACATTTTTTGAGGTTATTACTTACGTTTACCATGTTAGAGGGGGGGAAAAAACTCTGGCACGTTAACTTGCTTCCACTTATACAATTTTAGGAACAAAATCTTTAAAACAAGCTGTGTGCAGTTTTTCCAGTGTTAGTAATATTTTAAAATATATAATTTTCCTTAATTAATTTTATTATAATTCCACCAAAAGTCTCATTTCTTTTCAATGGTAATATATATACACATGTATTCAATCTAAAAATAAAACTTTGGCTCCACTTAGCTAGAGTTTGCATGTACAATACAGTATGCAGCTCTATCTTTTCTTAACACATTCATTTCATATAAGAAGTTATATGTACAATGTAATTAGGGTTGGCATATTTCAATTTTTATTTTTTTACCATTTTGACAGAGATCAATTCTAAGGATTTTCTTCTATTTTTATTGATTTAAATTTTCCTATTTGCACAAAATTATGAGTTTTAAGCATTTTAAAACAATATTTTATCTATTTAAATTTTCACAGTTGCAGGAAAATAGGGGAGGGGTCAGACAATAATTATTTTATGACACTGGACATTGATATTCAAAAACATAAAGCTTTATAACTGTTAATGCACAAATTCACAACATCCCATGACAATATACACAAAGTAAATATCCTTAAATCAAACTCTAATAAGTTCTCAAGCAGCAATTTTATCACTTTGCCTATTTGTAAATTCAGATTCTTACTGATGGATTTTGTTTTTGTTGGTTTGTGTGCATACAACGAAATCGACACTTACCAACACTTACCTTCAAAAATCTAATCCTTCCAAGCCTAAATATAATGAAGTTAAACCCTGTGAGTACGTGAGAACATAAATTACCTCCATTTCAGTCAATGAGGATACAATGATTTACATTGGCCCATAATAATTTTTTCCAAGTTTGCATTGTTTTAATACAGAATAAATAACAATATATTTGGAAGTGTTGTCTAGTGGTAAGGTCAGACAACTGGGAACCAGGACTCCTTTTTTATTCCTAGTTTTGCCATTGACTTCCTGAGTGGTCTTTTAATAGATATTCTCTTTCTTGAAATCTACCTATCCATAAAAGGGATCTGATTATACCTACCCAGCTTTACAAGAGTATTGTGAGAATTAGTTTATGTGAGTACCGTATATACTCGATCATAAGCTGGTTCGTTTATAAGCCGACACCCCCCCCCCCCAAGATGGATAAGTAAAAATGGAAAATTTTTATAACCCATTCATAAACCGACCCTATAATTCAGGGGTCAGCAAACTTTGGCTCCCAGCCCATCAGGATAAGCCGCTGGGGGGCCGAGATGGTTTGTTTACCTCGAGCGTCCGCAGGCACGGAGGTAAACCTAAGTAAACAAAGTGTCCTGGCGCCAGCTGCTTACCCTGACGGGCCGGGACAACAACTGGTGGGGACATTTTGGGGGGGGGAGAAGCTGGGAGTCAGGGGAGCAACCCCTGTGACCACCCCCCACATGACCCTACCCCTAGCCTGGGACCCCCACACTCTCCCCATCCCATCCCATCCCTTCCCATCTGGGGAGGGCCAGGGGAGGATTTCTCTGGCCTGGCTGGAGCTGCTCCGGCAGGCTGGGCAGCGCGGCCCCAGCCTGCTCCGGCGGGCCAGACCGGGCAGCGCGGCCGCAGCATGTTCCAGCGGGCTGGGCCGGGCGGCACGGCCACAGCCTGCACTGGGGGTGGGGCCAAGCCGCACGGCTGCAGCCTGCCAGCCCCGGAGCTGCAGCTGCTTCGGAGGCTGGGGGGAGAGCAGCGTGGCCAGAAGCGAAGAGACTCTGGCCCTGCCTCTTCCCTTCTGCTGGCTGTGCTGCCTCTCCTTGCTCCCTCTGTTAGGGGGAGGGGCTGTGTCCCATCTTTCCCTCTCTATACCGGTTCATAAGCCGACCCCCTTCTCTGGTGCATCCCTTTTTTACTAAAAAAAGTCGGTTTATGAACAAGTATATACGGTATTTTGCTTTGAACTTCGTAGGAATTATTTTATCATAATACAACATGGCTGAAAAAATTGTCTGGGTGTACTTAGTTCAACCTTGCCTATATAAAGTTATTGATTAATATTTAAGAATATAATGTCCACTACATGATTTTATTATATTTGAGGGAAGGAACACAAACAGTGGGATCTAAAAGAAGCTTTTGGAAAGGAAGGCAAAAAATTGGCCATTTTTCTTAGGCCAATATCTGGATGTAATGCTAAATTTATTCATTCTTTATTGTATTTTGTCCCACTCAAAGGAGATCAAGCTAAAACAGATGTGACTAATCTTTAAAAAAAACTGCTCTGACCAGTGGTGGATTAGACACTGGGCCAACGGGGCCTGTGCCCAGGGCCACCGCCAATTGGGGGCCCCCCAGAAAAATGGGCACATCTGCATCCCGCCCTGCTCCACCCACCTGGTGCTCCTGCCGGGGAGTAGGGTTGGGGTATGGGGGTATTGCCCTGCTCTGCCAACCCAGCACTCCTGCCAGGAAGCAGGGGAGGACCCCTCACCCGGGGAGGGGAGGCAGGAGGGATTGCAGGCGGATGGGGTGGGGAGGGGCCCCTACTTGCTCTGGCTCATGGCCACACAAACCCCTAATCCGCCTCTGGCTCAGACTGCATAAATATATAAGCAATTTTTTTTGTTTTCCTTCTCTTTGCAATATACTCTGATCTAACATTTGGGATCTAATTTTGCCATTTGCTCTGGTTCTAAGGAACCTACATAATTTTGTGACAAGTTATTGCAATGGAAACAACTTTACAGGAATAGCACAGCATCTGACTAGATATTACTCTCTCTGCCAGTCTATCTATATTGCACTATGTTGTTTTGTTTTGCGAACCCTGGTGAAGAAAAGCCATGTTTTACTTACGTGACTGCGTACTGTGCAAATGACAAATATTCCACCAGAACATCCAGGCCTTTGTTTTCTTCATTCAAAAACTCCCTGACCCATCTGTTAGAAAAATCATTAGAGATCAGTGCATTTGATTGTTCAGTACAGAGGCATGTCTGACGAAATTCTTGTTTCAGTCAATCTACAAAAACATCCATTGTGTGAAAAGAAATATATTGAGCAAAAGCTTTTCATTTCTCACTCAAGAAGCAAGGGTTCAAAAATATACTTTTATGTGTGGAAACAAACACCTCCGCAGCATCACAAATAAGAAAACATTCTCTACCATTAATATCTATACCACGCACACTTTGCACTGCTCAGGAAAACCTACACAGATATATTGCTATTCTTTTTCTTTTTAATAAAGAAACCTGGTTCTGGTAAGTGGTGCCCATTTCCCCATAACAATTAAGTTCCTGTTGAAAGGTCCAGTATAATTTGGAGTAGTTAGTAGACACGTACCATGACGACACTACCAATGAAGCTAAAGCTTCCTTCCAAACCCACATTCATCTCCTTTCTAGCACAGCAAGCTGCACAAACCACAGAACCAGCCAATACTAGAGCAGCATTTATGGGCTTCTTGAAACGCTACAGTCATATGAATTGGCTTCATTTTTTCCATTTAGTGATCTTTCAAGAAGGCAACAAAAAAGCTAAGGAATAATAACATCAATGATGTACTTCATACCTCTTTAAAAATAAGTTTTCCTTCTCATATTAATATGATCACATTTTTAAAAAAAGCTTTAACCTGTTAAAGTAAATTCAAGCCCCTAAAGCAGAGCCGTGCAAAATATTTACAAGAAAATTTGAAATCCTGCAAAATCTAACTGGTTATTATTGGAAAAGTGAAAAATTCAGGGCTAGTTTGCCAAGGTATGAGAATCTGGACCCAGTTTTGAGCAAACCCAAGGGGTGGACAATGAGTGGAGATTTGGCTTAATCCCACATACCTCCTCAATAAACCAACCAGCATAGCAAAGTATTTATCAGTAGCAGATTATTTACCCCTGGAATAAATTGAGAGCCAGAGAGTGAATTATGACACAGAGTTACAATTCCCTCCCTGGTCTGCTCTTGGGGCAGTGCATTTGTGTGTTACTCTTCACTCAGGGCAGATTGTAAATTTATTTTTTTTACAGCCTTGAGTTATTCTTTAGGCCTTATGTTTTAGAGCATACTGTTTACGTTGTAGAATAAACATCTTGGTATGTATATTACTCCTGTGGGCATTCTGCACAAAAAAATTAAAAATTCAGCGCACAATATTTTAAAATTCTGCACATTTTATTTGTCAAAATAACACTATTTAATCACGCCAGTTTCAATTATTTTGGTAATTTATTTCAAAATACCTGTCAGCAAGTATGTCTATAACAATACAGACACACAAAAATTCCCTGAGGAGTAGAGAGTTAAAGAAATCCCTCTGGCAACCCAGTTCCTGTTTCTCTTGCCCAGAGCCCAGCCGGGGGGGGGGGGGGAGGGCGCAAACACCCACAACCTCCTCCAGCGCCAAGCCCCGGGCCCCCCCCCCCAGTCTAGATACCTGCAACCCCCCCAAGCCCAGCTGCGGGGCCCTCTGGCCCAGAGCCCAGCCACAGGGCCCCCCCCAGTCCAGATGCCCACAGCCCCCCCCCCCCCCCCCCAGCCAGCCATGGGTGCCTCCCCTAGCCCAGACACCCACCCACTCCCCCCAGAGCCCAGGGATCCAGAGGGAGAAACAGCCTGATGCACGGAGATTCCTGTGCGCCACCCTCTCCTTTCCTCAGGGCATGCTGGGAACTGCAGTGGCCAGGATCCCTCTAGCTCCCTCCCCCCAGCAGTCTCTTCTATGTGTGAGGTAGGCTCTGCAGGGCCAGCGGCCCCTAGTGGTGGCTAGCAGCACTGCAGCCCATATCTGTGGGGGAAAGGAAATTCTTCGCGCATGTTCTGAATTGCGCAGTGGTGCAGAATTCCCCCAGGAGTAGTATATGATATACATTTTGCCACACATATCTTTCATCCAGTTGACTGAAGGAAAACATGCATTTTGGAAATTGTACTGATTTTGTAAGACTACATGTATTATTTACAAAATATGCCATAATGGTTCCTTTTGGAAATCTGTGATATGTCATAAATTTGTATTTGAGAATGACACAGCCTGGATGCTTTTGGACTCTAGTGGGAAATTATTTATTCTAGAAAAGGGGAGAAATAAAGCAGGAAACACAGCAAGGACTCAGGAGATGGAGTGCGCTTAGATGTTTGCCACATATCAAGAGTGTTCAAGTGTTTCAAAATAGTGCTATATATGTATCTAAGATGGGAAACTATTATAAAACACACAGTTCACACTGTATTGGCATCTATATATTCATTCAAGTACTAAGATGTTGGAGCAGATTCTGTTCTTAGTTACACCATGTAAATATGGAGCAGCTCCACTGGGGACACTTAATTTTCTGCAGTACTTTACTTCTATTAGCATAAAGAGTTTTCTCTTTCACCTCTCCATGCAACCCACAGTGATTTCATTTTCTCTGCAGCTATTTAGCAGCTCCCAATCCCAAAGTATCAGCGGATATGGCTGCATTTCCCACAGATTTGTTTTACCTTTTAAAGCAAATCTCAGCCCTTGGGACCCCTCTCAGCACCCATGTTCTATACCGGGGTTGGCAACGTTTGGCACGCGGCTCGCCAGGGTAAGCACCCTGGCGGGCCGGGCCAGTTTTATTTACCTGCTGACGCGGCAGGTTCGGCCGATCGCGGCCCCCACTGGCCGCGGTTCGCCGTCCCGGGCCAATGGGGGCGGCGGGAAGCCGCGGCCAGCACATCGCTCGCCCGCGCCGCTTCTCGCTGCCCCCATTGGCCCGGGACGGCGAACCGCGGCCAGTGGGGGCCGTGATCGGCCGAACCTGCCGCGTCAGCAGGTAAATAAAACTGGCTCGGCCCGCCAGGGTGCTTACCCTGGCGAGCCGCGTGCCGAACGTTGTCGACCCCTGTTCTATACCTTAAGAAGCTCTTAGCATAGCTATAGTCAGAAACTATTATCTTCCAAAAGAAGTGTCATCATTCAGCCAATAGTGAGGCCATGGCCAGCCAACACTAGCATTAAGAGTCAAAAAAGCAAAAGCGGCTTTTATAATTCTTCTCTTCCCCCAGGTTGATCTGAGTTTACCTCAGAAAAATTAAAGGGTCATTCTGTAAAACAGACTTTCCTTAATGATGCCACTTATTCAACTTTATCCTCCGAGATAAAGTTGTCTTGTAGTGATGATGTGATATATGTGCAATATCCCAAGAGACTTTGGGATAGTGTCAGTGTTCTGTAGGCCCTGCTTAAGGGATTGAGAACAGCCCTGATGAAAACTGAGAGCACTCTATTAAACTGAGAAAGGTGCCATGCCAAGCCCCCACTGCTAGTCATTACAACGGAAAGGACACTTCTCTCAACTCCCATCCCAAATTGCTTACAATTAACCATAAAAAACTATGCAAAAACAAACCAACTATTTTATCCAGGCAGAAAATAAGACTTGCTACACCTCTCCCACCACAGAGGCAGGGCCTCAGACTTCTACCAAAACACCAAAAGGCTGTAACTCCCAGCAGTGCTGATGTCTGGATTCGATTCTATGGACAATCACATGGAAACAACTCTTTCACATTTTCAAATCTTGTAAGAAGGAACATGTCAAGAATTTCTACACAAAAACATAGGCTATGCATTATGATACTCCTTGTCTCTTACAGTCTGCCAGAGAAGCACATAGGATTATTATATATTAATTTCCAGTAGCACCCATAATATGCTCAAAACCTAGTGACCCCAAAAAGACCCCTTCCTAAAGAAGCTTACAATCTTGTACAGGGGGGAGAGGGGAAACTATCACCTTTAGAAGGATTTTCTTCTAAAGAACCCATTTATCAGGTAAAGTCAGCCTTGGGTGACTTACTTACTTTACACTGTGTGGCAACAGCCACATATCACCACTCTGATGTTATCAAAAAATTGCACACATTTTAGCCATAGTCAGCCATGGACTTTCACTTCCACTGAAAATTCCATGGAAAAAAAATTGTCCACAACATTTTGTAGCTTGTACTTTAGCTGCTGACAAACTGCTACGATCGCTTACAGATTGCATTGGCTTACTCTGGCAGATTCATCCTGAAACTTTGCAATCCTGCCAACATGGTATTAGAAATGATGGTCTCACTTCAGTATTTGATGGTCAATTTCACTTCATTTCTGTAATGTTTCAGAAAGTCTTTTGACATTTTGTGGAAATCCCGGACATGCACTGTCCTACTGTATTTCATCACAGCCGGTTGCCAACTGCAGTTTTGGCTCTTAAAGACTGGAATCTTGATTTTAATCCATGATAATCTGAGGCTGTTGCTTGCTCCCATATTTAGTCTCTGGGATTTAGCAGCACACCACAACATACCATGGAACAGACATACAGCTCTCATGTAGCTAAGCCAACAACTATTCCAGGCCCATGTAAGGAAAGAGGCCCATTGGAAAGACATCACAAAGACTGTGCTCACAATGTTTACTGAGACTACTGCCATCACCCCGGGACAGAGGTTCCTCAGACCGATTAGTACCAGCTCTTTGTCACATCAGCCTAAGTAATCTTTAGTGAACAAACGCCTCAAAATTTATTTTTAAAATATTGAGTGATTTCCCACTGTCCAAGCCTTAGCTGGCAGTCCAAGGACTCCCTGACAGTGCTGTAGGTGCAGAAATTCTGCCCGTGCAGACAGTTCAATGTCTATTTTACCCTGTCTGCCTGATCTCTCTGGTAACGTACATTGTTTATAAGTATGAAGCAGTTGTGACACTGTTATGAGGCAAAGGGACTTACAGACATAATTTGTGGAGTGCAACCAGCTTTTAGGGACACTAGCTTTATCAAACCCAGAGTCAAAATCGGTTACTTTCTATGACCTCTGTGCCAAAGAAGCTGGCAGACAGAGTTTTCTGTTGAAGGAAACCCAGTGTGATTAAGAAAACAGCTGTTCTTTTGCATCAGTCAGTCTGATAACAACTACTCCTTTCCTTGTTTCATCAAGATATAATCGCCAAGTGCAGAAATCTACCTAAGGAGCCTATTTTAGGTGCACACATACTGGAGCCATTTAACAAACTTTAAAGAAATCTTATTTTGGTCTGACATGCTAATGCTGAATAATGCTTCTACTCCATCAGTTTCTGAGTCTGGTTCTGAGTATAGGTTGGCAAAGTTGATATGAATAAGCATTTGAAATGGCACGTGAAATTAAAAAAGCCAGTTCTCCAAAATTAATTTTCCTATTAGTATTTGAAGAAAGATTTGTGCTTGTGAATGTAAAACATTGATAGCATTAGCTAGCAATAAGGCATTATGCAAACATGGCATGCGGAAGTTTCAAAAACAACATTTCATTGGTCCTCTGCAAAATATTACTATTCCAGACCTGAGATTTCCTGAGCAGAAGCTATAAATCAGGGGGCGGAATGGGCGGGCGGGGGGGGGTGGGAAATGGCTGACTAAACTGCAGACCCTATCAGTCTCATTTCTCTTCTGATTTACTCCAGGGCCTGATACAGCTCTTAAAGAAATCAATGGCAGTCTTCCCACTGACTTCAAAGGCAATTGGATTGGGCCCACAGTGGGCAGATTAAAAGTGAGCCTTCAAGGATGACCAGCTAACATGTTAATGTACTGCACAGCCCAAATCACAGCCTTTTAATCTTTAGTGACTGATACATTAGGACATCTCATTCCTTAAAGAGCATGGAGATATTTGTCCAAAGCTAGCAGTCAGTAGACATAAAGACCCAAATCATGGGATTATTAATAGGTCTTACCCAATATGATTTGTTCTTAAAGAAATTTCCAGTTCTCGTAGTACTTGCGTAGATTCTTGGACTCGTCTTCTGAATTTCTGTAATTCAGTTGGGGGGAAAAATACTTGAGAAACATATTTGGACTCACATGATGCTATTCAAAAATGCCAAAATCCCACAGGAGACAGAATGTGTTACATATTAAAATATATTGAGAACATTTCCAAATCCTAAGAAATGAAAGATTGTTAATCAAACTAGCAACTAAAAGACACTCAGAAAAATAACCCCTGCGTCCAACTAGTAGTTTCCTCATTTGAAAGTGTGGAAGGGAAAAGGAGAATTAAAATTCTGTAAAGGTATATATATTTCTTTACAATACAATTTCTATTTTAGCACCAAATATTTCACAGACAGTTCCAGCATAGGAACCTGATTTTCAGCAATGGCCAATAATTTTGCACCTGCAATCTTGTCTCCACAACACAAGAGTTGTTGGCATTTACATCTAACTACCTGATTTGTAGGTGCAAACAAATAACCAGATATCTCAGTACTATCATCTGTGTGCTGTGATTATTTGTAGATGCAAAATTAGAGGCTGGAATGAGGCTCAGATCAAATGCAAATATCAGTAAACTACTGGGTTACAATACAGTACAGAACACTCTAATAATCTTGCTTTATTTTGAATATCTCCCATCAGTGGAGTTCCACCAGTGGCAGCAAGAGCAGGAATGCATGAACCCAAGAAATTCAGAGTTCAAGCCAACTCTATCCTTATCTTGAACAGTCCAGCGATGTGAATGAAGAGCATGAATTGTATAACACGGGTCTGTGTTACACTGAATGTGGTTTTTCGCCTTTAATCTCTTTGGGGATTTTTCTTATGAGAGAGGAAATGTTCCTGTATGTTTCTTACTATATCAACGAATGCTGATTGCTGATCAGACTGAGGCCATGTCTACACTACGGCACTACCGTGGCACAGCAACGGTGCCATAGCTATGCTGCCAAAGCACCGTAGTGTAGATTCTTCTTACAGAAACGGAAGAGGGTTTTCTGTCACTGCGGGGACTCCACTTCCCTCGATATAGCTGTGTCGTGATGTAAAAACACATCTCTTTTCTGTTTGCGATGAAGACAAAGCCTTAGTCTAGTGTTGCAGTGGCAATGGGAGAGCTGGGATGGGAGAGAGACAGAGGTGGGAAGAATGTTCCACAACTGCCTGTTGCATGGTCATTATCCTCCAACTGGGTTGCTGTTTGCAACCTGGAGCAGAGAAAATTAAGTGTTCTGTAATTTATAAGATTATAAGAAGCCACCAGACTGTGATTTGTTTAGCAATATATAATTTAAACATGGCTAACCTAAGTGTTTGAAAATGCAGCTCACATGGAAAAATAGCTACTTTTCCAGGAGGAGACTTTGCATACCCAGCTACAACCCCAAATGAATATTATACAGCAGTGTTTGGAACTACCTCCTCCTGACCATACAAGCGTTCAGGATAGAAAATGCTGACACAACCTTAATTACAGCAATAATTATGGTAATGTGAATAGTCCCCCAACCATCAGTCCAGGGAGCCCAATTGTAAATCTTTCCCCTTTGCAGTCTGGGCTGACTAGTTATATAAAATAAAACAAAAGAGAGAAACTTGATTAAATTATTTTTAGGTTACACTGATTTTGTCATAATGGGGGAGTCTGACAATCGCACTAGGACAAAAAAGGTTTTAATGTGCTCATGGACTGACCACAGAGCAAACCAAACACTACATGAATCTGAAAAATCCTCTAGGAAAAAACAAAGCCCCTGTTTACCGTTTGGTTTATTTTTTTCTCTCTCTCTTTTTACTATAATCAGCTGCAGACAAATTTAAAGTTAAGAATGGCATTTCCTTCTTGTCACTTCCCACAACAAGAGAGGCATTGTGTCAGAATATACTTTTATTGTAGCCTTGAAGACATGAGCTAATGAAGGCCAACAGGAAAGAAAATGATACCTAGTGTATGCCCCATTGTATTTCTTCAATAACATAGGCCCACCTCAACTGCAGTATGTGGTTGGTCCTGGGCTTGGCGCATTGTGGCAGGATATGTATTTTACCACAAGACACCAATTAAGCTAATTGTATCGCAACACAAAGCAGTGATTGTTTAAGCTGGAAGAAGGAGAACCAGTCATTGATAGGAGCTATGTTCTGGTTACCTTCTTTTTAAAAAAATAAAAAGAAAAAAGCTGTTAAAAACATCAACACAGAATATGAGCAAACAGCTGAGGTAAATAAATACCAGTGATTTGAAATATATTTGAAAGCAAATTGGGATGAGGCCCCTTGTGAATGTACTCTACCATCTTCAAAACCCCAGAGACTAAACTCCTCTTTTTATCCACAGGATAGCCAGGACAACAGCTATGCAAACTTCCCCAACTGAGCTGCCAATGTGCCTCCATCTTGACCCCAGAAAGACCAGGATAGGACTAAGTAACAGTGTTCACCTAAAACACTCCTCCGGTTAGCAGGAATACAGGAGCTCTGCTGACATACTGAGGCAGGCGGTTCATTACCCTACCCAGCTGTAAAGGAGGTGGGAAAAGTTCTCTAAAAAAAGAGGATCAAGGGCTGATCGTTGGTGGGCTGTTTTAGGCAAACACTGGTAGTCCATCTCAAACACAGGGCTGGTCTACACATAAAACTTCACATCCCTGAGAGATGCAGTTAAGTCGACCTATGCCCAGGTGTAGATACCACTAGATTGATGGAAGAATTCTTCTGACAACCTAGCTATTCGAGGAGGTGGATTAAGTAAAATGACGGAAAAACCCCTTCTGTCACTGTAGCAAGCGTCCACACGACAGCAGCATAACTGCAGCACTACAGCTATGCCACGGTAGCGTTAATAGCGTAGACATATCCATCTAGGTCTCGAGTTCATTTCAGGTCTGCTGTTCACCCTCCATTCCCATTCACCCCATGACCTCTTTGATGAGATTGCCAAGAAAGGGTCAACTAGTGCCAAAGGTGGTAGTTTTTGTTATGTGGACGAACAGCCACTAGGAACGGCACTGAGAACACAACATTCCTTTCACATAGCTGAGAAAAGAGCTATCAGATGGTAACAGCTTTCATTTTCCACCAGCAGTGGCTGGAATTGAAGTAGGAATCATGAGGTACAAGGCTCTGTAATCCATTAATAACCTGGGCTATTTGCTGCACCCACAAGTCATTAAATCCATCTTTCCTTATGCCAAATGCTTCTTTTATTTGTAACACCTATTTAGCTCTTTGCCTACTGAACTGTGAAAACTACAATGCTCTAACAATTTCTCTTTGATTCTGTTTGTTTTGTTAGGACTGGAATCTGGGAGACTTTCGTAAGCTTGGTCTACACCTAAAACTTAGGCCGACATAGCTACGTCACTCAGGCCATGACAAATATCATGCCCTGTACAACACAGTTAGGTCGACCTAACCCACACTGTAGACGCAGCCAGGTCAATTTTTCCGTGGACCTAACTACCACCTGTTAGTGAGGTGGATTACCTACATCAATGGAAAAACCCCTTCCATCAATGTAGGAAGCGTCTGCACTACAGAGGCACAGCTACAATGGCATAGCTGTGCCGCTGTAGTAGAGACATGGACTTCAAGATTTTCACAAGGCCTTTCACACACAGAGAGGAACTTAAATCAAGGATGATTCTGCCTATTAGTGCGGAAGTGAGAGCATACTAAAGGATACAGAATACTTCTTACCTTCCTGGTTACTGCTGGATCGAGATAGCCCTTTAATTTCTGGATATATGTATGTGGAGGATTCTTCACTTGAAATCTTTCCTGCAGAGAGCACATAATCATCAGACATTTAAGCAGTGACTCACTGTATATTCTAACTATATATTATAAAATTCAGCTGCATATATCTGAAACTGTAAGATAAACCTCACTTGCCTGAAAGCTCTGGAAGAATTAAGTATAAGAGAGATGGTTGTATAGGTTTGTTTAAAAGATGTCACCACACGGGCTGGCACACATTTAACAATTTGGAATAACATTAAAAACATAATGGACAGGCCACGGTGGTTTCCTTTATGGAAGAACCCACATTTTTACAGTTATTCGTATTTCAAGAAACGGGAAATGGGGGTTGTTAACTTTATAGGTGATTTTTTAAAATTATAAATTAGTTTGCAAGCTCTTCCAGGCAGGGACCACATCTTTGTGTGTGTTTACACAAGGCCTATCAAAGGGGGGGAGGGGGAGCGCTAACTGTAACAGTGACACTTCTCATACCACAATCTGTTCAGATGTCCTAAACTGACTGAAACTTATACCATACAAAATACCACCCATAGGCAAACGTTCTCCTGTCATAGGGTATATATCATTCAAAAAACTATAGGGGGAAGAGGCTGAAGTAGCGAGTAGCCTGAAAAAAAAATTAGACACAGCATTTGCCTTTCTAATATTGACTCCTTTTAAAAAGGCTTTTGAGGGGGTGTCCAGATGGAGTTAACAGCCCTCATTATAGTTGTCAAGAGTATTCTGAATACTCACTACTCACATACTTTCAGTCTGATGCTGGCATCCTTGCACAGGATCGTTGGTGTTTACACTAACTGTAAAGTACATGTAAGGGCGACAAGCACAAATCAAAGAGCTACCAGGGTACAGCACTGGTGGGCTCTGTTACCTGGGATTTTTTATACTTCTTACACTTTCCCTACCCCTACCCTGGACCTCTCTTCCATTTTCTGTACTGTCTTGGACATTTGGAAGAACCTTTCTATCTGCGCCCATGAGAAATTTTACTTTCACTCCTTAGGATGCCGATGCTCTTATTCTCCTTGAGAAATCAGTTTTTCCAGTATGTATTTAACTTGACAGTGTGTATGTGAATGAGTGTGTGCATCTTCACTGAGCAAAGACCTGGGTAATAACACAAAATTATGACCCGAGGAGGAAGGAAGCGGATTAGTTGTGATTATGCCCTATCAGTTCTTTTCCTTAATTTCCAGTAGAATGAAGGACAGCTTTACATTCCAGCTTTAGTATTTCATATGGACAAGAACCATGACTATATCTTGTAACACTGTTGGCTTTCTTACCTCCTGTGGACTGAAAAATGATTAAAAGTTTCCCTTTCATTTTCAGACTGATTACATAATTACACAGTGTTGTAATGTCTACAGGACTTTACAATGCTTACACATAACATTGAAGTGTTTGTTTATCCTACATCAATATGCATTAAATCCACAATGTCCATAATACCACATGCTACTTTCTATGTCAACACAAATCCTGCACACTAATATGTTTACCACACACAGGAACTAACTTTTTCTACCACTATCTGCCAACACTGTTTGAATGTTGAATGTATTGATAACTGAGGAGAGTTCTGCTTAAAGAGAGCTGAAAGCTCTGTCGTTTTCCTTAAAACAATGATTCACAATCACATCAGACTTTTCATTTCTATTTATTCCCTTCTGGTCTATACTCCAATCCACCTGCCTGTCCTCTTGATATCAATTCCTAGATTATCTAGGCTTTTAACATAGGTACAACATTTCCATCCCCATTATCAGGTCAGCTCTGTGAATTTCTATTCTATATTGATATTATTCCACTTAAAAGATCAGCTATGATTACAGCTGTCATAGGTTTGGCAGCTAAAGCCCACCTAGGAGCTGAAAGAACTGCGCAGGGCCCGGATCAGCTATGCAATAATTACATGATCTCTCTAACACCTGACTCAGCTTCTGTCCCACCAGGACTAAGAGATGGAGAGCCAACAGATATGACTCTCCATTGAAAATTCCATTTCTCCATTGCAATTGTATAAACTCTCATTAAGAAGCGCCTGACTGAACCTCCCAGCACAGGACAACAGAGAGGGAAGCTACAGAACGTTTTATGGCTCAGGAAGGCACAATGCCTTCTAGTTGTTCACTGAAGTGCAGGTGGAGCATGCTCCTTGAACCATCTCTTGGGAGGTTAGCCAACTGATTAAATGTGCCCTACAGTGTGGAAGGGGACCCAGGCTTTCCTCTGCCTGTACATGACTCGTGAGCCAGAGTGACTTGTGCCCCAGGGTGTGCTATCAGGGAGCAGTGTCTTAACCAGGAATTGCAACGGCACCAGGCCTCTCACCAGGGGGCTACAAAGGGTATGTCTACACTGCAATTAAAAACCCACAACTGGCCCATGCCAGCTGACTCGGGCTCATGGGTCTCGGGCTAAGGGGCTGTTTAACTGTGGTGTAGACATTCAAGGCTTGGGCTGGAGCCCAGGCTCTGGGACCCTGCAATGATGGAGGGTCCCAGAGCTCGGGCTCCAGCCCAAACCCCAATGTCTACATAGCAATTTTTAGCTCTGCAGCCTAAGCTCTGCGAGCCTGAGTAAGCTAACCTGGACCAGCCCCAGACGTACCACAGGGCTTTCATCCCCATGCAGATGTACCTAAAGATGGTTCTTTGAGACCTTCCTGGCTAGAGCACTTGTGCAAGAGGGAGGCATAACAGGGGAACTCCAATAGTGGATCAGACCAGTGGTCCCTCCAGTCCAGTTGCATATCTCTGGCTAGCCAGGTCCAAATGCTAGGTGCAAAAAGGAAGGTATAAAAAAATCTTATAGTGGACATTTGTTCCCTTCCTCTCCTCTGTAGCGGATTCTAATGAGTACATATTTTTGTTAGCAGAAGTTGTAAGCCACTTCATTCTTAAGCTCCTGCAGAAGTTTTGAGTATATACCACTCACTCCTAGTAACTTGTTGCTCTCTAATATATCAGGTCTCATCAGCACTTTCTCTTTTAACATCTCAATCACAGACAGGCCTCATCTTTATTACTCAAAAAGAGTAGGAGCCCAAAGCCTAGTCTACACTAGAAAAGGTTTGCTTATGTAGCTATTGCTGTCAAACCTATTAGTGTAGATGCAATAGTAGCAAAAAGCGCTCTTGCTGGTATAGCGTATGCCAGTTCTCTGAGCACAATGGTCTATATGGCAAAGGACTTTTATGCTAGTATAACTGCATCTACAATAGAGCTTTTGTTGGTATAGAAATGTCATGAACAAAATCACACACTTACCCAACATTACTATACTGGCACTAGTCCTGGCCTAATTCTCTGCTGGTGTAACTCCATTAATTTCAATTCCATTGACTTCAATGGGGTTATGTCAGCAGAGAATTTAGCCATAGGTCTGGAAGAAAGTCTCTCCTGAAGATATTGAACTGAATTAGAGCCGAATTCCTATCACTTAAAGATTGAATTATAATCTTTTCTTGAATCAACTCCTGTGTATTACACATGAGTAAGATGAAAATAGCCTCTCTTCATGTGTGATTTAGAACCAGCTGTCCAAGAAGCAATCCAAACCTTGTCCCACTGTTACATTTGACCATTTTGTTTGTGGGTAGATGAAGTCACTCATTATCACTGGTTTATTAGACTTAATTGCCTCTTTGATCTCCCTCAATATTATTGTTTTCCTGTTCTGGAAGCTAGTAGTCAAATGCTGCTTTATAGTTTCATTTTTATGCACTGGATTTTGTATCAGTATAAATCTACTATATGGGCTTTCCCGCACAGATTGTTTATTTTCTGTTAGATTTTGCGGAATCTGTTAAGTGTAGTGCATGTTTTAATCTATCCTTCCTGTATAGTTACTATAGCCAGGTATCAAAGTATTGATTTATCATTCCACCATGCTTCAGAAATGTCTATTATGTTATTCCTCTATTCCTATTATGTAGAATGTTTCCCTATAGGTCACCAATCATTGTTTTGGAGGTTCTCATGTTGGTTTATGAACTTCTATTATAGTTGGGTCGCATGCCTGTTTTCATTTATTTAACTTCTTAATCTAACACACTTTCACTTGCATGGAATTTACTTCTGTGATCTCAACCTATCCATCCTCCAGTTCAGCTCTAATACGGAGTAATACCTATGTATGGCAAACATTCCTAGCAGATGGCTGTTCAATTTGAGGACTCCTCAGCACCTGTCAGCTTTCTCCCAGCTCTTTGTTTAAATAGTTCCTCCAAAGGAAGGATATTCCTTAAAATATCTAGCTCAGATTTTAATATCTGAGCTAGAAACTGGCTTTTGCTTCAGTTAAACTACAGTTCATCTCTTCCGTACAGACTCTCTGTCTTCTCCCAAAAGTTCCCCAGGCCAGTACACTGAAACAATCTGGCCCTAAGCCTCTGTGCTCATTTTCAAGGATAGTTTGGGTTATAACTGCATTTAGTCTAGTGGGTTTTTACTGTTTTATAGGTTATGGTTTGGACAGTGTCTTCCCCTCTATGATACACAAGGAGGAAACAGGGCTCTCCTTAGTGGGCACCTGCACAGGGGGCTGTCAAATTCTTTGATCCTTGTGCTCTGGCACACAAAGAAGGCCTAGGGTTGTCTAGCTGGTTTGATAAGATAAAGATACAAGAGGGCTGCTCAGAGCAGGAGAAGCTGCAGAAGGGAAGGTTCTTGTACCCATGGGGAAAGATTGTGCGAAAGAGCAGAAAGGCGGCCAGTATTAAATGAGCAGAAGGAGCTGAGAGAGACAAGAAAGACATGGAGGAATTTAAAAGAAAAGAACAATTTTCATTTGATTCCAGTATGGTTGTTTATTATTATTATTTCTCAAAGACTTTAAGGTCAGAAGAAACCATCGTGATCATCTAGTCTGACCTCCCTTCACATTGGCCACAGAACCTCACCCACCCACTCCTATAATAGGCCCATAACTCTGGCTGAGTTACTGAAGTCCTCACATTTTTATTTAAAGACTTCAAGTTACAGAGACTCCACCATTTACTCCAGTTCAAACCCGCAAGCAATCCATGCCCCACATTGCAGAGGAAGGCAAAAAAACCCCAGGGACTCTGCCAATCTGACCTGGTAGAAAATTCTTTCCCAACCCCAAATACGATAATCAGTTAGACCAGTGGTTCTCAAACTTTTGTACTGGTGACCCCTTTCACATACCAAGCCTCTGAGTACGACCCCCGCTTATAAATGAAAAACACTTTTAAATAACACCATTATAAATGCTGGAGGCAAAGCGGGGTTTGGGGTGGAGGCTGACAGCTTGCAACCCCCCCCATGTAATAACTTCATGACCCCCTCAGGAGTCCCGATACCCAGTTTGAGAACCCCTGAGTTAGACCACATTAGCATGACCCACCAGCCAGACACCTGGGAAAGAATTATCTGTAGTAGCAACTCAGAGCCCTTTCCATCTAGTGATTCATCTCCAGCCATTGGAGATATCTGCTAATAGCAGTTGCAGATGGGCCATATGCCATTGTAGGCCACCTCATCATATCATCCCCTCAGTAAATTTATCAAGTTCAGTCTCGAAAACAATTAGTTTTTTTGTCCCCACTACTTCCCTTGGAAGGCTGTTCCAGAACTTCACTCCTCTGATGGTTAAAAACCTCCATCTAATTTCAAACCTAAACTTGTTGATGGCCAGTTTATATTCATTTGTTCTTGTATCAACACTGCCCCTTAACTTAAATAGCTCCTCTGTCTTCCTGGTGCTTGTCCCGCTGATGTATCTATAGAGAGAAATCAGATTCAGCCTTTGTTTTGTTAGGCTAAACAAGCCAAGCTACTTAAGTCTCTTGTCAAGGAAGTTCTCCATTTCTCTGATCGTCCTAGTAACCCTTCTCTGCACCTGTTCCAGTCTGAATTCATCTTTCTTAAACATGGGAGACCAGAATTGCACACAGTATTCCAGATGAGGTCTCACCATTGCCTTGTATAATGGCACTAGCACTCTCCGGTCTCTACTGGAAATACCTCGCCTGATGCATTTTAGGATTACATTAGCCTTTTTCACGGCCACACCACATTGGCAGTTCATAGTCATCCTGTGATCGATCAATTCACCCAGGTCTTTCTCCTCCTCTGTCACTTCCAACTGAACAGATAAGCTAGAATTCAATTAGTAAATTCCATTTCTGTGCCTTTGACTAATTTTGATTGATCTGATTTTGCCTGAGTATTTCCCCACTTCACTGACATGCTGATATATTCTAATGGTGAAAAATTCTCATCTCAATGTGAGATATATTTCTGATGGAAAAGCTGCAATGGGAGGGGAATGCAAAGCTCTACAGCATTTTCCCAATGCATAGGATAATTTGGTTAATCTTCTAGGGAACCACTGGATGAATCATAAATCTGGCAGCCAGAATCCATGACATTCAATATCTAATTACACACTGATATAACAAAAATATTGTTTGTTATGCCTGTTCCATAGTCAGACAGACATCTATTCTATAAAACAGCTGGGAAATTTACATTCTTCTGTGGGGAATATGCTGTATTCAGACAGTAGTACCGAACATTCTGATACTTGAATCTTGGAGGAATTTTAAACTACTTTCCCTTAGTTTGAGAGAAAGCTCACATAATAATTTTTGTAACTAAAATGTGAAACCCCCATTTATTAGGTCAAGATGAAATTCTGACTACATGATCTGTAAGTTGTTTCATAATGAATGGTAGGTTACTGCTCAGTATTCAGAAGGCACTCTCATATACACAGAAAGTCATTGCAGTTATTATCTTGCTGCCTGCTGCAAAAATATCATTAATCATCATAATAAGTAGGAATGGTCTTAAAATCCTACCCTGTTCCCCACCAACCTCTGGCTGAAATTTCTTCCAAATGCAACACTTCTTCCTTCTTTTGCAATGTTTTTAATCTTTTAAATATTTTCATGCACGTTTAGTGCTGATGTAAGGGCTGTTTGAGAACCCTGCCGATTGACATCCCCTATTTACCGACAAAAAGCACAGGCAGCACAAGAGTCCTCACCTGTGCAACCGTTCAATGCAAGCTTCCCCATATAAACCTCTGACACTCACTGGAGGGGCCATCTCTAAAAGTAACTTGGTTTTCCAGGTCAGTGAGAGCCTGATCTTGCAAAGTGGGGAGAGCTCCAGGAAGCTGTTGAGTACCCATAATATTTGCTGGAGTCAAGGAGAAGTGGTGGGCCCTTAGGTCCTCTGTGCTGAGACGAGGCAAAATTAGAGACAGTTTTAGCTGATAAATATTGCAATGGGGTCAGTTATCCTCTGGGACCTGAACTAAACCCACCAAACTCATTCTGTACAGGCTACTCCTTCTTTTACAGAATTATTCTCATCAAAATCTCCCATGTACCAGGCCTGATTCTCCAATGCCCTGCACCTCATGTAGGGAATTTACACCAATGCAAAGTGAATGCAAAGTAGGTGCAAAGCACGTACTAGTCTGATTTGGAAGCATGCTACACCCACTTTGGATTCACTTTGCACTGGTGTAAATGTCAACACAAGGTGCAGGACAATGGAGAATCAGGTCCCAATATCTTTTAATTACATAATCAAAATATTCTTGTTAAATGATAAAGACACTCTCTTAATTTTATATATCCATTGGGTTAATTGGCAGTAACTTACAATTATTCAAGCCCCTGTATATTTTCATGCCATTTGTGTTTTGATTCCCTTACACAGACAAGATGTTACGATACATACTGATGAATAAATCTCAGACACCTTAGAGCATTGATTGGCGTTAGTATCCAAAGCTAGGTTTGTCTATTTAAACCTCTCTAACACATGTAACTCATCTCTCCTCACCGGGTCCATGTGATCCTCCTGCTTCTGACCTTATTCCCAATTCTATTACCCAAACTTTGGCCCACAAACACCTACTTCTGTTCCACCCGTGTCCCCTGCATCATTTTCACTGCTATTGCTTCCCCCCCACACACACACCTTTATAGATGAGAACCCAGCAGGTCTTGTGTCTCTGTGCTTGGCTCCAGTCACCTTGCTGCTAGCTTCCCGAGGGCAGAGTGTGCTGAACACCTCTTCTAAAAACCCACCCATAGCAGGAAATTTCAAAGGCTCTAGGTACACAGTGCACTCTGGGGCACAAAAACGGAAATGCCTTAAAATGTTTTTAATTGGAACTTAGTGACAGGAGAGGAATCAGGAACTAGATCAGGATGAAAATGGAGAGTAGAGGGGGAATTAGGATTCAATGGAAGGGAATCTGAAGTTTGGGGCTACATTTTCGGGGCATTCCTGTTTTGTCTGAATGGGACTGCCCATTCTAAAGCTAAAGCAACAGGATGGTACTGAAAGGTGCAATGGAGGGCATGTTTCTTTCATAAGAAAGTCCTTCTCAGCTTCCAAATCAAGGGCAGCAATGGTTTTAACAACACAGCTGTCAGGTCAGGTGACTTAAATAGGCCGTACCTTGACTTTGGGGTTTTCTGTATGGACAATGAAGGCTTGCAGATGGAACAGGTGTGAGTGTGCATTTCCTTATCCCCACCTTCCTGTAAACTAACACAAGCTGCACATTCCATATCTAGGTGCTTGGTCACAAGCAAGCCTACAGTGTTAGCACAGAAAACCCAGAGCATTCTGACTTCATCACCTATCTGCTCTGATTTGGGCCTTGTTCAGTGGCTGAGAGTCTCTTCCACATCAGCAGGATATTTGGAAAGTAAATGTGTTTTGGGTGATGGGAAAGAGGGCATATTTGTAGCTTCTGACTCTTGACCATGCTCTTTTAATTAAAGAACAAAGACATACCAAGACAAAGGGTTTTATTCAGAGCTGGTATAAGGAGGTACAGTTCCACTGACTTCAACAGAGTTGCACCTGTTTACACTAGCTCTGAAACTGGCCAGTAGAGTGTCATGGAATTAAGTATTTGAAACTTCAATGTTTGTAAAAACCTTCTCTTCATTAGAATTGTCTGTCTCTGTGTGTATACAATTACCTAGGGAATTGCTTAATTGTAGTTAAATTGCTGCTAATTGGAGCTGCTACCAGTATGTTGTGAAAGGCACTAAAGTAGACAGATGCAAGGAGTTAAGGGTATGTTTCCACATGATGTGCAGAGGCTTACTCATGCAGCCTCCTCTAGTGTTAATGGAAGTCATCTGTAAAGCTATGAACCATGCAGAACACATACCCCCAGCAACTGACTGTAAAGAAACAGAGATCGCACAGATAGAGCTGAACTAGAGGGAACCCTCAAGGAAGTAAGAACACATTGTGCCCTAAGATGTACGAAGGGCACATTTTTATAAAATGAAAAATAAAATAAATGTATAAAATAAACTACTTTGAATAGCAAGATGTTAACTAATAATTGGGATATATTCACTGTATCGTTATTTTTTGTGTGCTCTTTACAGAGTGTGACTGGGTTGGATCACATTTACACTAGGCCCCTTTTATGTAACTCTGACAATAGGAACTTAAAGTAAGAGTAAAAGTTATTAAACATTTAAAAGTAATGTACACCCACATCAATGCCTGCTAACGCCCCCTTACCTTGCCGGAGCAATGTAAAGGGGCCTTAATATAAATAAGAATCTGTCCCACTGTGCGCTGCTGAACAATTGCCCTTGCCACTTCTCAAGTTATAGGTGCAGTTCAGAGGCAGTTGAAGTAGTGGTCAGCTATAAATCTAGAGATACTGTAGAGACTGAGTTTTAAAACTGCCCTCCAATGTTGTGCCTACATTTATGTCTACAATGAATTACAAGAAAAAATGTTAACAATGTACAATCAGATAGCTAGATGACCAAATGTTACCATTTGCAACTACAACTGAAGGAGCAAAATAGCAGGCACAAAATTGGAGGCCAGTTTTACAAATAAAGCAGGTAATTTACAAGTCAGAATGATGATTGGTACAAATTAGATTGTATCCAATTCAATTCTTCCTGAAAATGAACAGTTTGAATCTTGAAAGGGGTCAGAATAATAACATCACAAGGCTTTTTTCCACATTAGTTTGAACAGTTTATTCCCTCTCTTCTTGGGAGTTCTTCAATGGAGATATAGCTTGGCTATGTTTAGTCTAATTCTCAAGAGCAGAGCTTTTATTCTTTGGCTGCCTTGCACTTATTTAATAATCAGGCATTATATGTTAATACAAGCTTTTCCTAGCTGCCAATTTTAATATTTTTAGTCTTCTGAGACTAAACCGAGACACTTAGAGGACTTTAATTAGCAAATGTATTATAGTTTACAGTGCTAATCTTTTCTCTGTTTTGATTTGTTTTCTCAAAGTCTATCAATAATTATTTACTGACATAATCATCTTTAAAACAGCAATGAATGTTTTTTTTAAAGTGGTTCCTTATTGTACAAAGCACAATGAAATTCTTTGAGTTGAAAGACACGAAATAAGTCATTATCAGTAACAGCAGGCATCAAACATGTTTCTTTCTAATCAATGATCAGTAGTTGGAAATGTTTACTAACCCTGAAGACATTTTTATTAGTCTATCAAAGTGCTTCCAGCCCTAGAAGGTCACAAGGGGTCAGACTTTAAAATCACACCATCCTGACTATGACTATCACCTTGTTTTTCCCCTGATTCAGCTGTTTTATATTAGAAGCTAATGTCACAAATTGATATAGTCAGAGATTAATGCTTTATATTATTTGCTATCTGAGACTCCAAGAAGCATTCAAAATGCATAAAGCATTGGTTTTGTACCTCTTGCATTTATAAAAGGAAAGCAGCCACTAAAATTATGCCAGAATTCAAGTGAGAGGAAAAAGGCAAGACGCTAATCAGAACAACAGGATTTTATTAACTGATATTTTGCCTCTCATTTGACCTGCAAATGAATGTTTTCCATTATTGGAAATCTGGGAATTACCTGCTTTCTAGACAGTGATACATAACACACAGCTAACCATTCTGGCTACTGTGTAATAGAACTGATCCAAAATTGAATATAGCAAGTTCTAGAAGCCAAGCCAGTGTTATTTTCAATCTGTGAAATAATATTTTTGTGCACAACAGCACTTTATCATATTTTGGTTTAGTTCCTTACTTACCACTCCCATTTCACTTCAAAGGGATCTTTCAAATTTCATATGAATAAGAAGCATTGTTCATTTGAAGGATCCAGGAAAGGCAGCCACATATAATTGAACAACAACCTGCTAGCTTTTGGGCAGTTTGCCAACTTCATCATCTTCAATTCTTAGCATTTCATCTTCAAAGCACTGTGCAGCCAGCTATTTATTTATTCATTCAATTTCAGCCTCCCTTCAGGACTATTATTCCCATTTTACAGATGGAGAAACTGAAAGGTTAAGTGACTTTCCCAAGGCCACAAAATTAGTCACTGCCAAGATTAGAACTCAGGAGCTTCTGGCTCTTGCTTTTGTGCCCAGGTCACTAAACCACACTCCTCTAATTCAACAACTCTGCTCCATTCTAAGGCTAGGTCTACACTACCCGCCTGAATCGGCGGGTAGAAATCGACCTCTCGGGGATCGATTTATCGCGTCCCAACGGGACGCGACAATCGATCCCCGAATCGACGCTCTTACTCCACCAGCGAAGGTGGGAGTAAGAGCCGTCGACGGGAAGCCGCGGAGGTCGATTTTGCCACCGTCCTTACAGCGGGGTAAGTCAGCTGCGATACGTCGAATTCAGCTACGCTATTCGTGTAGCTGAATTTGCGTATCTTAAATCGACCCTCCCCTGTAGTGAAGACGTAGCCTTAGTGAAGGGTTTACTGGAGACAATTGTACTGCAGGTTTACAGCTTAGAAATATGCTATCTGTATGCAAGCCTAATGAACATGTTTTTCAAGTGTTAACCCCAACAGATTGAAAATATCTCTGCATAGCACCTAAAAGTGATTAATTTCTATTCAGATGAGAAAAAGTGTCTCCGTTTATCAGATCCCTACTGACTAGAACACCTGACATCTTCCTTTTTAATAGATAATATTAATTTAAATTCTCTGACCTCTGACATATTCTTGGCTTTGTGCCATGCCTGAGAAGACACAGTACTTAATTAAATAGTAGAGCAAAAGTTATGCCAATATATTATTTTCCTCTTTTCTTATGACCTTCTGAACCTTAGATCTTGAGCTTTTCTATTCCAATGAGTTCTCCATTAAATACAATTCACCCAGTGGCTTTATTTCAGGCTTTGTCTTCATTTTAAATATCTTTATCATAGTCTTTAGTCCACCCAAGAAAATATTTTTTCTTAACTTTGTTAGCTGATGATTGTAAAGAGTTTGGTTATACTCTGAGAAGCTGTTGCCTAAAAATAATATCCTGCAATCCTGTACTGTAGAAATTCACTAATCTGCTCTAAGGGTTTGAGCCAAAGCCTTGTGAAGTCAGTGAAAAGATAGCCATTATTAACTTCAGTGGGCATTGGATTGGACTCTCAAAGATGAGGTCTGCCATGGACTGCTCAGGTTTATGGAGTAGCAAAGTACCAGCCCACTGTAAGTGCTCTCCTCATATTTCAAGGCATTACTGGCTATCAGGGAAAAGTCAGGAGGTTCCGTGGTGTTAACCTGTAGGGGATACAATATCACTCACACTGGCCCAACAGGAAAATCTCATTGATCTGTGTTTCAGTGAGTGGTACCCCCAGAACTCCATATTCAGAGAGGATTTGATCTTTGCTGACATTCTACTGTATATGTCTTCTACCGAGACTGAAAATTCAACCTGTGATCTGAAAATCAGGCTGGGTTCTTTTCTGGCTTTCACAGCATCACCAGTAATAAAGATTCTGCAACAAGAATTTCATTGGCAATTTGATTGCTGCTGAACAAGACGGAATGGAATCCAGCTCACTTTTCTGTAGCTATGCTGACTCTGCAGAGATAACAAGAGTGAAAAGCTGGTTTGTCAATAAAGTAAGTAGCTGTGAATCACAGACTGACAAAGAGACCAGAAAATTAGATAGGAGCTTGCAATGAATTACAGCGATAAAAACAATAGATGCTACACTAAGTATCTATGCAGATGCATCACAACATGGAGTACTGATGGCACATCAGTTTCTGCAGAATTTGATATTTTATTAAAGAAATACTAAGGCATATATTTATCTTTCAAATAAGAGCCTACATTGAGAGCAGTTGCACATACCCCTAGAGATCTGGTTTACTCAGCCAGAAATTCTCTGTGCAGCATAGTAGAGCACATGTTGGAGTAGGAACTACAGATACTATTTACAGCGTGCAGTATGTGTTCCTCTTGTGCTGATTCAATTCCACTAGCTAATGCAAAAAGGGAAGGATGATCGTTGCTTGAATCCCATCCCCTTTAGAAAGATTTAGCATCAGTAGATGCACTGATTGTGTCAGTTCCCTATGCAGGGATGGACACGTGCCATTTCCTTCTTGCACTCGTATATAGCACTCTGCAACAGTTTCTAGTGCTTATGACTACAAACACAAAACTACTGGCTGAACTCTGGGATTCTGCACTGCCTGACTGACACTGAGACATTGCTTTTCACAGGACATTCACATTCTTCAGCTACCACAAATGATAGGTTAAAAAACATTGTACCCTTTTCGCTCTTTATATTTCCTCCCCCTCATCCCATTTTTGGCTGTTAATAGTTGCTGACAAGATAAATCTGTTTCCAAAATAAAAATTTATATGGCAAGGGGTTTAAAACCATTTGAACTTATTTTTTTTACCACACGTACTTAGAATTTAAAATTCAGATTCAGCTCTCCAAAACTTAAGAGCAGAAATGTAAGCCAGTTTGTAATTTCATGCCATATAGTCATCATCAGTTCCTCTTACTGCAATCCCAGAGATTTAGAATGAGATAAAACAAAGCTAATAGATCACAATGGGATCTATCCTACCTTCAGTATGTATGAAACTCATATTAACAGCAACAGCACTTATTAACCTGCAATGAGGAAAGCAAAATCTAACAATTCTAGTCAACCCTTATTTATCAGCTACATAGGCAGTAAATTAGCTTATCCTTAATTTTCAGTAAAACGGTAGGTTTTTTTATACTAATGCTTAAAGACTGTGGAGTGGGGGTGATGTATACAATTTATTAATTATTATTATATATTTATTTTATAGTGTCAAAAATGGTGCTAGGCACTTCACAGAAGACAAAGTGGGACATTCCTTGCCCCAAAGATCATACCATCTACATTTCAGGCATGACCTATTGAGTGCCCAAGACAAATCTTTCCTCAACAATGTTACCAAGGAAATATTGGCCAGCCTACTTCAACAGCAACTATTAGATTTACCAGCAGATCATGACACCATCCTATCTCAAGGGGCTGTTGACCCAGCTCAGGACCTTGCCTGGGTGGATGGAATTAGCTGCACTCATTCTTCTCAAATAGATCCCAGATCGCATGATGGGCAGCTGCTCCTTATCCCCCATAGAGTCTTACAGGCCTAAATCCTATCACTTCTATTTTTTCATATACTATATGTCAAACCATTGGAGCGGGCACTCCAAATGCTATGGGCTACAGTGCTATCAATGTGCTGATGTCACCCAGCTCTACAACTTCTCATCAGGTGTGGACAATGCTGGTTCCCCATTATCACAGTGTCTGAAGAAACACCTTGAAAAGTAGTTGGTTCAATCCAGTTAAGACAGGCTGGTAGGAAGAGGGAGAGGGAACTAGAGCCTGGTTCCTTGGTGACAAAATTGCTGTACTTTATATACAGCAACAAAGGCAACAGAAATACAGACGGGCAAAATCTGGAAAATAACGACAGTGATTTTTAAAAAGAACAACGGGTAAATCTGCTCTCAGTGAAGAACTGCTGGATAATTTTTAATTGGGGAGTTGAATGTTGCCTGAACAAAACATTATAGTAAATTGATTTCATTTACCTGGGAGTGATCACAGTATGACACATACCAGCTGGACAAAGTTCCTCTGAAACTGACTCAATCTAGTATTTTTCAAGCTACTATGTTGGTACAATATCCTGGCATGGTTGCTGCAGGGAATCCTAGTATGCCAGATGAACCATTCAGCACTAAATGACTTGGCCCTATGAGAATCTGAACTTAAGTCACCAACAATTCTTATAAGCATAAAACCATTCCCAGAGTTTCCTTAATTATGGTCTTGGGTGCTCTCATAATACTTGGAGACAGTTATTTATGCCTCATAGTTAAAAATGTAAGACCTATATTGGTAGCAAAAGGAAATGTCAGAATTCTATATTTTCCCTATCAGTAGGGTCCTAAGTAGAACTTGATGCTTCTCTTATTCACCTGAATCTGGAAAACAGACTTAATCTAAAACCAGAAAGCCATGTCACTTCCAATATCCTTTTGCCTCCTAAAATATTCAGTTCATCTTCTGCCTTAGGAACCTACGTCCTCCCTTGTTCACTTGTATCACCCTTAGTATTAATGTAAGTTAAGTAAGTACACAGAGTACAAAGAGAACAGAGCCCAGAACCATTGACAGTTTCAGAGCCCTGCACCTTGTAAAACAGTCATTTGGGGTTTAATATGATTTGACAAACCATGGTTGCTTACCTGGTTGGTTTCAGTGACTGAAAAAATTGCTCAGTGAAATTTTAAACCAAAGTCTTGCCAGCCACAGAGTTTCTCCTTCATTTTGAACATGGATTTAGTGCCAATGATAGATGTTCGCCTGGCTACCCTAGCTACTGACGTCCTCTGTACTAGATGACATGTGCATTAAGGACACTGTACACTTTCACCACTAATGTACCTCATTCTAATCTGAATGAGGGGTCAGCTCTGTTCAGTCGTTGGTCTCTCTATTAAGATGAGCAGCCAGGCTGATAGTATTTTCTTGTGTGTCCACTGAGAAATGAAATGACAGCATCAACCTGTGTCAGATGGTGACAACTTTTGATCACTAAAGATCTAGGCCAGATTTCAGCAGGTGATATGAGTGGAAGGATGTGTTTCCACCTTTACCAATCTGCTGAGCCATCAAGCCACCAGCACTTCTGTTAGGGACCTAGCCAATCTATGTGAATTCTTCAGATGCTCTGTAACAAGTTAATAATGCTAACTTCCTCCTATCATATCAGTGGAATAGGAAGCATCTGACTTCTCCACCAATGTGTATGCATTCACTTAACCTCATTACTCAATATCTGGTGTTTACAGAATGACCTTTAATCCATTTCATTTTGTTAAAATGACTCGGATAAATGAAATCTTACACCTTTATAATGTAATACTGCTTATTAGGTCAACGTTATGCGACCGTGGCTTAAGAATAACCCATCTTTTAATCACAACAGGTTTCTTTGAAAATCTTTATGATTCCATTGTACAAAAAGAAAATAGTAATAATCTGGTTTTAATGTAAATGTGAAGTCTCCAATAAATGGAGCTTCTCTGTCTAAAAATGGGCATCTGCAAGAAAAGAGACATTGAATATACTAGTGCTTGGTGTGAAGAAGTCATGACAACTGCTGCCAAAGACTTAATGGCCCTCTATGGTAATACACAGCAAAAGAAGTTATTTTTCAACTACCCTTCCTTGATCAAACAGCTAAACAGAGGTTCGGGACTTATCAGCTACTTATTTTAAATAATCAGTAATATATCGTCAAAGAGAAATCACAATCCATTCTCAACCCCTCAGCCTCCACCACAATCAAACTGCCTCTCAGTTTTTCTTTATCAGTAAAATAGACTTTGAACTCAATAATCCATCTGAGAGCTGAACTCAACATGCAGAAAATACCCTTTAAAAAATCCGTTGTCTGAACAATTCTGCCACTTGTGATGACTGATTGCTCCTTTAAAACAATGCCCAGGCTGTTGGCCAAAGGATAACTGGGTACTTGTAGTCTAGTCTCTAATGTTCAGGGCTTTAAATGTCAGCCATTGATCTGTGTTGATGTTGCAGTTAAGCTATCTATCTATTCCATAATGCACTATCTCCACAACCTGCCATGATTCATGGAAAAAATAGTTTCACATCATTTCCCTTTAAAAGATTCATAAAAAAGTGATTGTACAGAGGTCAGAAGCCAAGATGCAGGAGGTGTGAAAAGGAAGGCTGAGTTCCAGAAAGTAGTGTCAAGGTGAAAATAATTGAGTGTGAACTGTAGATCTTTTATCAGTAACCTCAACTCAGGGCAGAAGGCTTAATAATTAATTTTAGTTTTAGAAATGAAGTAGATTATTTATTTTCAAGAGTACAAGTAAGGCTTGTTCAATGCAAGTATAAAGGGGAATAAATCCTTCCAGGGTTCTTCTGTGATTATAGATCTTATCTTAACGCCTAGAGCATTTTAATGGCTCTGATTTGTTTACTTTTGTGCAGCATAGTGTGAAGACATCAGCTTCTGAGCGTGGACTCTCTTTGAGACACGAACTTCAGTCAGGGAACATGCCAAAATGGTTCTCATTTGACTGTGGTAATAACCAGGGATGAAATCCTGGCCCCACTGAAGTGAAAGTGTGTTTTACCATTGTCTTCAACAGAGTCAAGGCATCACCCTAGATCTGAGAGAAATGGGATTTGGTTTTTCAGGCTTTGTAAAAACTATTTTCTGATTTTAGTCCCCAAGGATTTGAATCTCCTGAGTTTCACTTTGAGTTTCAAGTTACAATCAACCCAAAATTTTAAAGTGAAGCTTAGCCGAAGCGCCAAATTTGGCCTGATTTCAGGTGAAGCTACCATGCTCTGCACCCACAACTACATATTGAGCCAAGCTCACTGGAAATGAGGCACCCGCTCACTCCAATCAAGGCCCCATCTTGCTCCAAAAAGTTGATGAACCTCAGAGAATCTCTCTGTGAACCTGCACCATGATGGTAACAAATACTTAAAACAGGAGCCTTTTGGTTAAATACTTTTCTGATATTGGGTTTCATTACAAAAACAACACACAGCTCTAGTAATGACTCAGCAAAATAGCCAATCTTGGTGGCAGTCCTGTGATTTTCAACCAACCATTGTGTTCCTTGTAGGCCTCCTTCTTATCCTTTCTCTGTTACTCCATACCACCAACAGCTTCAAATACAGAAGACACCCTGGTTGGGAAGTGAGCCTTCTCTGAGACTGCAATGTCATGCGAGAGCTAGCCATCAGGGGGCATGAAAATGCTTTGTAACACGTTCCCTACCATCACAACATTTGTGTCCCCTTCACAATATTCTCTGCCCAGAAACCTGAAAAGGCCTATAGCCCTGACTCTCCCATAGGATTGCACAACTCTAAAATTTCCTAAGCCTTAGGGCAGCCTACTAAATGCAAAAAACTTTATCACCTTCCCTGTTATCTACCATTCCTGATACCCAGCTTCCTTCTGTTTACCCTCCACAATAAGGAATCTCCAAGGCTAGAGCATTTGCAGCTAGGAACTGGGGCTTTTTATTTCTCTTGTGTCAATCTTTTCTCACCATTCTCCCTTGGATGGTCTCCTGCCTTAGACAGTGCTGTTCTGGTCCAGAAACAGGAACATCCTCCTATCTTTTCTCTAGGCTTGCAATCATCAATTAGAATCAGATCTCCCAAGGATGATGTCACCTCACTCAGGTGGCCACTTGCACATTCCTGGAATACTGGACATTCAGGTATTTTCCAGGAATGGCATAGGCATACCCCTGCCAGTATGGCCATGCCCCTTCCAGCATGACCTTGCATTCTAGGTCATGCCGGCCGGGGCACAGGATTTTGAAGAGCATGCCACCCCGCTTTCCCATCGCATGAACAGTGTATGTGAGGTCACACTGGCAGGGGCAGAGCGGTGAGCTATCCATTATAGTATCTGCTACCAGACAAAATCGTGTCTGGTTTTGTCTCAGTACTGGCTGGGAGACAAACATTACAAAAGCAGGACTGTCTGGTTTAAAACCAGATTGAGAGGCCTAATGACACCTCACTTCTCCAAAACAATTAGCTGGAGCAAATGATGCAGCAGCAGGAAACCTTCTTACCCCACCACCTCTTCAGGAATCACGAGCATCTCATCAGCAATTCTCCCATGCCCTGTGAGCCCAGGAACTCTGATACCAATGTTAGTAACTCTTAATTTTACTCCTTGTTCAGTGAACTAGCAGCAGGGAAGACTCTTTTAGCGTGGCAGTAGAAGGGCCTACATGGCTCAGAAGATTTATAATAATATCGGAACAGAGAAATTGCTATCAGAACCAAGGTCCATCTAGTCCAATATCCTGTCTCTGGCAGTGACCAGTACCAGATGCCTCAAAGGAAGATATAAGAAACCCAGCGTAGGCAGATGTGAGGTAATCTGCCTCTTCAAATAAGAATGAAACTAGTAGTTCTCCAATGTTGTTCATAAAATCAGAGACACTCTGTAAGAAGAAAAAAGAACGAGGAGTACTTGTGGCACCTTAGAGACTAACACATTTATTTGGGCATAAGCTTTCGTGGGCTAAAACCCACTTAATCGGACGAAAGCTTATGCCCAAATAAATGTGTTAGTCTCTAAGGTGCCACAAGTACTCCTCGTTCTTTTTGCTGATACAGACTAACACGGCTATCACTCTGAAATCTGTAAGAAGAAGTTCATTTTCTGGAGTCACTTCTCTCCACCCTGTTCCCCACTGTGTGTTTCTCAAAATATTTCATAGGCAGATGACCAGGAAATGTGCCATAAACCACTTATAAACCACATCGTCTGAGAACACTGCTCTAATCTAGGGACTTCCTCCTTCAGGGCATTACTTCAAATCCAGCACAGGACTGTATGGAATGAAAGTTGTTAATTTCCCAGGCAATGTTAATTCACTTACTTTTTTCTTTTTAACTAAAAAGATGAAAAAATGGCATAGAGTAATGAATGATGTCAATACAAAACAGCAATTCATGTTCTGCTTCAATTAAAATTGAAAATATATATTACATACAAAGCCTATTCATGGGAGAATGTGTTTTAGCTTGGTGCCATAATTATGTGGACAGATACAAATATTTCATGCACCATATGCTATACTACACTCTCTTTATAGACGTCTGCCTCATGGCTGCTCTAATTTACACTGACTGGTAATCACTCCCAAGGTGATGTCAGGGCAGCTAGGGAGCTGTGGCAAATAGCATTTCAGCCACATGCCTCTAGTACCCCAATGCAGGCCCTGTATGACGGATGCACCCAGGAAGGGGTTGCATAAAGCCAGTTATTCTGACTCTATTCCACTTTCCCCACATTAAGAGAATCAACAGCAGCTCATTAGGACAGCTCAGTGACTTCTCTGTGCCATCGCTATCAGATCAATGGAAAGGGGATCTATCTTGGCTGAGAATCTGACTCAGTGTGTTTTAAACAGAGTGATGAAAATGTGCGGCTAATTACTGGGATTTTCCCTCATGTTTCCTGTGTTGTATGTTGCCACCTGGCTGTCTCAGCTCTGTTATCTTTTTATCTGAAGACTTCAAAACTTATGTGAAGTGGCAGCAGCTGTGTACTGTAAATGCATGACAAGCTCTAAACCACGTGATATGGCTACTTCCTTCTTCCTCAGTCTTCTACAGGTGCAAAATGACCATATAAAACCACGGACAAATGTCACAATTCATTATTTAAACTTTGACGGTACATGCTCTAAGCAATAATCCTTGAGAACAGTAGTTACCTTACAGTAGATTAAGCAATTTACTGCAGTGTTTCAGTAAGCAGTAATTTTAAGTAGTACAACACTTTAAATGTTTTGTATAGAATATTCAAGTAACACAAGGAGATGGCTCTGTATTGCAATTTACTTCAAGATAATCTGACTTCATAACAGACTCTACTCCTCTGGGGGATGTATGAGAGATGTCCCACAGAGCTTTTTACTATCCTGTCCATGATTCATCAACATGATCAGAGATTCTCCTGAACTCTGGGTGCCTATATCCTAACTTTTTCTCTGTGGTTACATCTTTACAGTACATCTTATTCTTTCGCCCCAGGCTGAACAGAATCAGGATTTGTGTTATTAGCAATGACTGTGTAAATTACAATCTGATTTAGGTGTTAGCGCCGAAATCTGTCCTGCCATTTTTCTCTTCTTTGTTCTTTAAATATTTTGTTTTCTGTTCCTTTGTTGTTGCAGAGCCAACATGTTAACGATCATACACTATTCTCAGGGCTGTGCTGACAAAACAGTGAAGCTAGTGCACAAACACTTCTTGGCATATGGTGCTGTTTAAGTTGAAGTCGTTCAACTGGAAATAAAGAAATAGTTCAGCTCCATGAGCATTCACGCTTTGCTGAGGGTGATAGGTGTGATAGTGGTTTTGTGAAGCTGTACAAGAGGAACGGAACCCCCCTCATTTTACATAGACCAAGAGACAGTAATAATTTGGGGCATCACTAATCTAGGTCAGATTCAAACCAGCGTCCTAAGGGTGAAGAAAGGTCACCCTCCTTAAATCTATGCCACATTAATGTTAATGTCATACAACACAGAGGGAAATATCAAATAGAACAGAGTAAGATCAGATGGGAAAGAAATATTATTTAATAGATGGGAAAGAAGTATTTTTGGATAGCTTCTAAGGGATGCTACAAACAATGGAGCATGAAGCCAAAGAAATGAAAAGCCATAGAAAAAGTTGTCCTTGACAGTGTCCCCCTTACTAAGCCCTTAATGACTGCAATGCTAAAAACCCTTATGGCTCCCCTTACCTGATCACAGATCAACTCCCATTTCTTCTCGTTGTCATACTGCCGAAGTAACCTGGCTTTGTCTGGTGGCAAGTTCATTGCATTCTGTGGAGAAAGAGAAAACAAATGTGAGAGACTGCAACAGGCTTAGCACTGAGAGAGGTCAGACATGAGCAAACCAAGACAACATGATTGTGGTGGTTTAACGATATTATTTGAATTCCTTATGGCACAGTTAATCACATTCCACAGAGGCCGTTTAAACCTCAGCCATGGAGCTTTGGCTGAAGAGACAGTAGGAGATGGTATACTGCTGGAGCACTGCTTCTTAAAGGCATTGTGTCTTTCAAAGGCATAATACTTCCTGGTGTTGGCAGACGCATGGCACAGATGGGCTCTTGTTCTCCCAGCCCAGCTATCCTGGAGTGCAGGATTGCACAGGGCCATGTTACCAGTACAGAAAGCACTACCCCTCCCAGTGGAAACAGATTATTCCTGCCCCACGCCCAGCACACATGCACCTTGCACCATCTCCCCAATCCAGCAGGCTGGCAAAGGAGAAGGCACAATATATCCCCACACTGGGAGATTTCAAAAGGCTTGTTTTTAAGAAAGATCTTGAAATGCAATTGAAATGATAATGAAACGGTATTTTATTTGAATAGCAGGACAATATTTGGGTTTTAAAATGTCTCTGCATGCAACCTTAACTAGATAATTTGCATCCTGCAGATATGAGCACTGTCCATAGTGATATAGCACCATTCACATAAAGAAAATATAATGAACTAGAAACCATGGCTGACAATCTGCAATAAAGATTAAGAATGTATGGAAAAGGGGCAGGGTAGACCAATCTATCATCATCACCTCCATTGATGGTAAAAAAAACAGTCCTTTGATATCTATTTGTTAGGTATTGGTTGAGGTTGATCCACAGAGGTACAGTTACTGCAATAGACGCCAGCACCAAAGGGCTTTAAATAATCCAGCAGTGAAGCAGTAAGACAATATGCTGGCAAACAGATAACAAAACATTCAGCCCCTGAGCTGTACAATTTCACAATTTATGACTTTATCAAACCTCCCATTATACTGAAACAAACCTATCCTTCAGATTCCTCAAAACACCCTCCAGAGTCCACATTCTGCCCTTAGTTACGCCCCACTGACATCATTGTAGATGAAGAAGCATAACTGAGGGCAGAGTTCAGAAGGCAGGATTGTGTAAGTTGCTGTACCTCTGCACACAAGGAAAAGTATCTGCCAAAGCAGCTGAGACTGCCAGGTGCAATTTCCTGAATCCTATACGGCAAGCTATATGCTGAAAATTTAAATGAGCCCTAGCAATGGCAGGCTACGGACTAATGGCAGAGTGTGTCTTTAATAGCCACATATGAATACAAGCTGGAGTGCAACTTCAGCGATCTCTTAAATTGGAGTTGAAATGCAATATGTTGGGAAGCAATATTTCTAAAGGATGTAACCTTGAGCATAATCTAACAATTGTACTTACATTTAAATGGGCTCAATGATCCACAGCTAAACTGCTTTAAAAAAGCAGGCATGTAGCTTTCATTTCCATGTACCAAGCCTAACCCAAGGAATTCAGACTGCGATCCCCTTAGAACAAGCATTGTGTAGTCTGTATGATTGGACAGCGCCCAGCGCACACAGCTGGCACTCAATTAACAACTGTAAGGGTTATATTCAAAATATTAATACCTCATGCTGATGTATTTAGAGAGGACAGCTAGACAAGAGAGCTTAACTTGCAATGGTCTGGATCAATATATCTGACACAGATTTCTTAGGTCCTTTCTGCCTGTCTCATCATTACATTCCTATCAAAGGAAAGCTGCTTTCACAACTTATATATATCAGGTGCTGATTCCGTCTTGCCTACCACATCACAGTAACATAACATTACCTTCTGCATCATTATAAGGACTTTTTCACTTACGTTTTCATAGCCGATTGTATGACTTGCCCTTTTTACAGTAATTACAGTATCTGATTCACTGTACTGAAATAGTGTACCTTTGCTAGCATTACTGTTCTGTAACTACCTCTTCCAGTCTACCAAACAGCACAATCTACAGTTACCCTGCTTACTATGTCTCCAGTTTAGCAATCTGTGACACTTGAGGTGTGAAGGCTCCCACTTCTTGTCTTCCCCAGTACCAATAAGACCTTATCAAACTCCTCTGCAACCCTGGATTCTGAGAATCAACCAGCACCTTTGCTAAAAGCAGTGAAGCACATGCAGAAAGAGTGACTAATTCCCTTAACTTTTCCATTCAAGTTAAATGTGATTGGAAGTTTCTCTGATTACTGGAAATGCCCTGTCTACCTGACAGACACCCCTGGTTGTGTTTTACCCTTCATGTGATCTAGATAGAACCAACGATAAGAGTGAAAGAAAAGTCTGCTTGGTTCATCCAACCAGACATTCTGTATTTTGTAGATGTACTTACTATCAGTCTCACAAATGACTTACCTAGTCCCATATTGGCTGAGAGAGCCTCCCTCCCTCCCTTGAGAGTCCATTACACTGTTCTGCTGTAGCAAACCCTTTTCTTCCCTTAACCTGTGGCCATTGCTCCTTATCAGAAGGTAGGACACTTACCTTCCTTCATATTGTTACCTTGATGATCATATCTCCCCATGATTCTACTCTTTTCTCATATATCTTATCCTCCCATCCACATATAATTTTATTGTCCTTCTTGATATTTTCTCTAAGTTATTTTTAATGTAAGTTTTTAATTTAAGTTATTTTAATACCCTTTCTAAATCCAAATTACATTTCAAGGCTACGTACAGCTGCAGAGTTAGGCAAAGCATCACTATTACGTGCAACCATACCACGTCAGGCTGTGATCTGATTAGATCTAATGAGCTCTTCAGGCCAGATTGATACTTGGATAGGAAACCTGCCTGGAAAACCCAGGCACTACAGGAAGTTGCGCTGGCAACTCAGCAGACAACACTTTTGCCGCTGAGTGGGAACTCAATCATGGCAATGCCATGGCATGGGGAGAGGAGTTGAGATGCTGTCTTTTGGTGAGTTGCCATTAAAGATCCCCTCTCCCTTTTGGTATTTGTAGGAATGTCAACCCTGGTATCTTGGCCAAATTCCTATGTGGTACTGACATTCTGCCCAGTTCCAATCCCCTTGTAATTTCAGTTGGACATGGCATTCTTCACTCTGTCTCCTAAACTGCTGGGTGTTGTTACTGTGTGTTTTCAAACACTTACTACTTTACCTTCTAGTGTGGTGTAGTAATCTCTAGAGTGAAAAGTGATTCCTCGAGTCCTTCTCTACAATCAGGACCAAATCTTCCCCACCTTCTTCAGATGAAAGTGATGTGAGGCTGACTAGCAAACTGCTTAAGCAGCAGTATATGATTAGTACATCTCATTTGGTAAAAAGGTTTTAAGCAGCTTTGAGATCTGTTTGCATGAAAGTCGCAGTCGGCTGGTGGGCAGAACCACGAGTGAGGGAAGCTGAATAACATGCTAATAATAGCAGCAGTTTCAATTCCTGTCCATGGGCTCTCTCTTATTGATTCATAAACAAAGGATTCCAAACAAAAACAAGCTGCTCACAACCATGGGTCCCAACTGCCAGAGACAGTTCCAGCTTCTTAGCCAACTGGAAAAGGAAAGACAACTTTCCCCTTAATTAGCCTGCACCACTGCCGTAGCTACCTTTCTATCCCTTCTCCTGATCACCATTATGACAGGCAGGGAAAGGCATGCTTTGGAGCTAGTGCGACACCTTTCTACCTTGACGCAGACACTATTTAAAGGCAAGTTCTTTACCATTATCTCTTCTGGTTTATATGTGAATCGCCATGAAAATAGCATTGGCTTTCTTTACAAATGCCTCAAATTGCACTGCTTTAATGGAGACTGTTACCAACTCTTACTCCAGATAATCTCAGACTCACTGCTTTTCAGATAGCCCTCTCCCCGGCTTCTATCTTACTCTCTCCCCCTATGTTTGGGGACTCCCTTTGTTATGACAGGTTTACACTACAGACCTAGTCTGGTATAACTACGTTGCTCAGGGGAGTGAAAAATCCACCCCCTTGAGTGACATCATTATCCCGACTTAACCTCATGTGGAGACAGCGCTATGTCTGCGGGAGAGCTTCTCCCATCGACAGAGCTACCGCCTCTCAAGGAGGTAGATTAACTACACCGACGGGAAAAGCTCTCCTGTCAGCGTACGAGCGTCTTCACTAAAGTGGTACAATGGCGCAGCTGCACCGATAAAGCGCTGTACGTGAAGACAAGCCTTTAAATCAAATCTTACTACAGAGAACTAAACTAATTTTTCCTGCTCCCTCTGAGGTTTGGTTCTGCTCTCCTGCTCTTTCTTTGAGTTAAGTGTCATCAGCAAATTTTGACCTTGATTGATTTATCCCTCTCTCTAGATTGTTAATGAATGTATTAAATAATAGTCATCCAAATGCTGCCCTCTGCAGCACCCTAACTGATACTGTTCTGCACTTGGAAATCTTTTCATAAATAACTGATCCCTATTTCCTGTTAGGCAACCAATTTCTAATACATTATGGCATTTTTATCTAATTGGCAGCAATTCAATTGATATAGTGCCACCCAATACACTTATAAAGGAAATCACTTCCTGAAATCCAAATGCACTATATCCATTGCATATCTTTTATGTACTAAATCAGTAATTACAGCAAAGAAGGGTAATAAGTTGGATTGGCATGACCCTATAACTTGCAGTAATTGTGACTGTATTAATAATTAACATGAATGAAGAGTCGGTATTTTGGGCCCTTTTTCTGTTCCTTATGGTTAAGTGGAATGACTCACGTAAGTCTCCTGGTCATTTCCTCTTTCTGTAATGACTAGGAATTTCACAAACATCAACATCACTTTTCAGCTCAGTCAGAGGACCCGGTGCTTCATTATGGTTCGTCTTATTTCACTTTCCATCTTTATCCCCAAATTAAAATCTATGATCTCATCATTATTGCATCAATAACTATTCTATTCATGGTAAAATCTAAATTACACCTGACTCTTAACAGCCTTCTAACAGTGTGCTTGCCTTCTCTGTTACAGTCACCTCATCTCATGCAATCATTTCACAAGATCGTGATACAGTCCCTGGGTCTGATTTTCCACCGTCCTACACTGTGTGTAATCATTAACACCAGCCCAAAGTGGGTATGCAATACTACTAAATCAGACTGGTGGTGTTTTACACTTACTTTACACTCCTTTTGCGCAGCTGTACGTTACTACATAGGCAGCAGTGCAATGGAGAATCAGGTCCTGATAGTATCTAACAGCAGCTGTTTTTTACTTTCACCTATCAACATGATGATATCTTGCCTTTACAGAGCGTCATGAAATAAAAAGCTTCCTGGAAATCACCTGCTGCTATGCAGAGGAGAGCATAGGCCTGCTTTATAGTCAAAGTATTTGGATTGCCTTTGGAATGATATATCATCAGCTCATCCGACTGTATTTGATCATTCCGCTTTTCCATGCACTTTCTTATTCATCAAGGGAGACTAGAGGTACTCGTTCACTGACTGAAACTGTAAAACTGAATCCCATTAACTGAGCGTCTGCTCCTGTGAAGGATCAGTGTGTGCTTTCTCCATTCTTTTTCTCCAAAAGGTTCATGGCAGTATAAAGTTCATCTTTTCTCTAAGGTCACATTTTCAAGTCATATATATTCGAAAGTGTTTTTAGAATCAATAAATAGGCAAACCACAATATTTTTTTCTCCACATCTGAAAAAGCAATGTGAAATTTGTATACCCTCTACCTTGAGATGGTGGATGAGAGTTCTGATTCCCCAAATACACCTACAAACAGAACTCTGGAACATTACACTTACAAATAGCTGCAACTGGAGCCCATACTGCATAGAGCTGACTTCAAGGTCTGGCTTGCCAATCATATTTTGGCTCCCAAAACACATAACTTCTCTTTTTCCCCATAAATTCCAAAATTATTCATGTCTACTGCTAAGTGCCAAATAATGTAGGTAAGGTTTCTATTTCGTTTACTCTAGATTCACAGTATAAAAACCAGAACTTAACTTAATTAAATCAGCAGATGGAAAACTGGGGGCAAATGCTAGGAAATCTACTGAGTATGGAACTGCTGAAGAGTTAAAAATAAAACCAATAGCACATCATAGAAATATGCATTATTTAGCCTATGAAACTAACCTCAATTATATCCAAATTGTCACTGCAACGTGAGTCCAGATGATTTGGTAACAGCACTGCATACCAAGAGTTGTCATGATTTAGGCCTGGTCTACACTACATCCCAAATTCGAACTAAGGTACGCAACTTCAGCTACGTGAATAACGTAGCTGAAGTCGACATACCTTAGTTCGAACTTACCGCGATTCAGACGCGGTCCACACGCGGCAGGCAGGCTCCCCGTCGACTCCGCGGTACTCCTCTCGCCGAGCTGCAGTACTGCAGTCGACGGCGAGCGCTTCCGGGATCGATTTATCGCGTCCAGACCAGACGCGATAAATCGAACCCAGAACTTCGATTCCCAGCCGCCGAACTAGCGGCTGGGTGTAGACCTGGCCTTAGTCTCATTCCAGTCAAGTATATTTCATACAGTACAGCTTTCACTTGACTATTCCACAATGGTTTCATGTTTCAACATGACAGTGGTAAAACGAGCAACATTCAAAAGGAACAAAAGGATCCAATGCCTGACTAGCTTTGTTTCAGCTTTATAGCCGTGTGGCTCTATTCCAGCTTTTACCCCAGAACCCAGGGCACAGCAGGCTCCAGAGGCATTTTGCCTGCCCAAGTCACAATATCCATACCAGCCATGATCAGAGGCAATGTCGCCCCTTGAAAGGACGTTATATGTGCTACGCTTGCACTTGATCTCCTCTGCTGGCTGGTATCCATGGTCCCACCCCAACTTGCCACTTTTGTGGTGCTAGACTGTTGTTCCTAGGGCTGTTGGAGTTACACCACCTCTGTCCCTGCAAGCTTGCAGTGCCAGAACCAAGATTGAGCTCAGATGTTCAGATGCTACAATGATGAGTTCAATATAACTGCTGAGACAGACGGACTGACTGTCCCCTGTGCATCTGTGTAAGACAGAGGGAGTATTTCTTGTTCTCTTTGCTTCTGATCCTCCTGCACAGGCGCAGAGCTATCCACAATCTATCCCTGAACCGAGAACACAATAACAATAAACACACTTCCTGAATACCTTTCATTGTTCCACAGTCTTGTGGCTGCATTCACAGGGATTACTTTATTGCATTGCATAAAAGACAAGATGGCAGCCTGGGCTGGTAAAGCTCTGTGGTCCTTGTTTTCAGAATCATGATTCAAGGCCAGGCTGAGGTGTTCATTCTTTGTTCTTTACCAAGGCATTGTTAGCAGCTGTGGCAAGTGACAAAGGCTAATTTTGTGATGTGCACAAGGATATAAAAGTGACCTTCCTTCAGTCATGTTGTGATCCACATTAGTGTCCAGTTCCTTTCCTGACCTACAAAAAAAGCTGCTGCAAAACAGGAATTGCTTTTTCTCACTCCTTCAAGAGCCAACAGTATGTTAAAATTAATACAACATGAGCCACTGAGAGGCAACAGGAAATAACTACAGTTAAGAACAAAAAACAAGCTATTTTCCCGCAACAGAGCACACCTAAATTTTCTGTCTGCAGATTTCTAGGAAACAGGCTCTAGGGGTGTATCCTTCAACTGTGTGCACTGGACTCTGCTGTGCTTTCTCTTCACGTCCATTCCCTGCACTCCTAAACTGGCTAAGTCTGGATGGCAGGCCAGGGGGACATGACCCCAGCTGGCTGAACTTAGTACACCCACTCAATGTGTTCTGGATGTCAACACTTTCTGTTTTCTACAAAGCTGTGTTATCCTTCTCCGGGAAGGCTATAAGCATCTGGATGAAGGCCAAAATACTAGAGTAGCCATCTAATCTCAGCATTTTAAAGTCCACCCACTCAGAAAGAGTAAAGCTCACCAAAACTAATGTAAACAGAGCTTCATTGCTAAGGACTAAACTCCTCTGTAACATGAGGTAACACAAGGGGATTCATTTAGTTCTCCAGTTTAAAACAAAATAAAGTTTATCTGTAGATTGACTGAACTGATTCAGCTTTTTACATCCTTTTGTCCTCCAAGAGTTTTCATAGAAATTCAGTTACAAATGTAAATCACCCACAGTTCACGCTGGAAGACAGTCACAACCCCAAATCCCTTTTAGAGGAGGGGGGTATCTAAGCCCACCCCTGCCATTTTAGTTCAGGGTTGGATCCCTAAAGAGCCTATTTTCCATTTCCACTTACGGGACTGAAATCTCTCAAGAACAGCTCCCAAGATTTCAGCACAACTCCATCTGAATTCTAGCGCTGATTCAGCCTTGAACCTGAACTTTCTGCATCCCAAAGGCAGCATCCTCAGCCCATCTGCATTCAGTGCTAACATGAAGGTCCCTGCCAAGGTATTTTTCAACAGTCCAAACATCTGATTTTACAAACTGTTGTTTAGAAAAATTCTTTGGAAACCTGAAATTGAAATCTGTTTCCTCACCATTATTTCCTCTTCTTCTCAAATGCATGCTGAGTGTCATATCTTTCCATTAATGGGAAGTTCTACTGAAAAAAAATTAAGACACAATATGCCTCTGATTTAGTCTGGGAGGATAATTCTCGTTGCTAGATACCTGCCATTCTTTAGCAAAAGCATGTGTATATGAACAGCATGGAATTATACAGATAAAAAATGATGGGTCAGTTTTGGGCCTTGACAGTGTCTCTTTAAACTTGGTAAAAATAAATCCCTATTCAAGTTATGATGTATGCAAACTACATCATCACCTAGATCCTCATTGACTGGCTAATCAGACATTTAAATTTTCACTCTCATTTTCCATTAAAAACAATATAGCCAACCAACATCAATATTAAATAGTAATAAATTCACCAGTTAAAAGGGATCGAGTTGATATAAGTAGTTAAGGAGTTCCATTGTGTATCATATAACATCATAATATATTGTGCTATCAGTTTCTCAGATTGCAGTTTAAAAATATCTTTCTCTTTTTGAGGAAAAAAATTGGATTTTCAATTATTCTCTGCAGCTTGAAAACTGACTGCAAACTTTTCACCAAGAGACTTTGGATGTTAAGTTTCCAAGCCATAGGTGGGCTAAATTCTGCCATATCTTCAACCTATGCAATTTTAGATAGGGCAAGATTTAGCACTTCTGTATCTGGGAAAACAAGGAAGGGTCACATTGTACCAACTATTTTTAGGGAGAGTTTCTCATTGATTTCTATGGGGAATTCTGCTTTAAAAAGTTATGGAATAATATGGCCCAATGTTTTAGTGCACATTAGTCTCATTATTTAGCTGTCTCTTCGTCTAGGAAATCTGTTGGCAGCAGTACATCAGAGGAACACAGCATTAACACACGTGGGGTTTACATCATGAGCAAAATCCTCATCTCAGATCCACACAGATTTCAATTCTGATAATTTTGTTCTTCCTACATGTATGACATTCCCAAAGGGAGAGCAGACTGTTGTAGTGGGGCTCTTCCAGGGGAATCTAAGAGCAGATTTTTGCCTAGTATATCTCACTATTTAGATTATATTAAGTCTATTTGATTAGTAAAATAGATAGTCAAACATATGTATGACTATACTAAATATATAGTATACACTATATATATAGCTGACAGTCTAATCAGTTCCTGTGTCCATTAATAATGGCCTCATAATAAGAAGTCTTTTACTTTTTGACGGATTTGGTGGTTTGCTTGTGTGTCCCCTGGACAAAGAAAATTGTTGTTTTAAAAGTGTATTAGACTGCAGCCTCTTAAACATAAAAATGCACAAACATATTAGTGTGATATATAAGCACAGGTTCAGTATTATACAGAGAAAATGTGCAAAAAGGATAATTTTCTGAATCTCACTTCCTTCCTAAACAAATTGGTGTTGCTGTAGACCCGCCAGCTTTCACACCTAAGATGTCAGACTGTCTCCCTGCATGGAGGAGAATTTCACAGAAAGGTTCCTTCTTGCTATCAGCACGTAAGGAATCACTTTTATGTTTCAATGAAAGAAAAAGGGGTCAGGACTGGTAAAGCTCTAAACTCTCCTGAATGCTGGGTCTGTAAAAATGTCTATATTCAGATAATCACTGATTTACTGACATTGAGGTGAAGTATTAGAGTGGGTTAAAGCACCAAGGAGACATGGTAACAAATTAAAAGCAGTTGGATGGATTCATTCTAGTTTATATCATAGAACTTCCACACAGTTCAGTAGCATTTTTTAGTCTTGCTTAAGGGAGGCTCCAGGACTTGAGCAGCATATGTGAAGTTCAAAATTGAGCTGTATCAGCAGCAGAGCTGTACAAAGGAAGCTTGCAAAAACATGCCTGCACTAGGGTTATCTCAGCTATTAGTCCCTGTTTTTCATAAAAATGAAAAGTCTCAACAAAAATTTAAAACCAAATAAACACAGTAATGAAAAAATATTTAACTAAAACTATAAGTATCTCTTCTGAAGTGAAATAAACTGCTGCTCTCATTAGTCATTAAGTTTTATCATTTTGAAAGAAACCTTCTTTAATAAATCATATAATCCCATTTCTTTCCCAGGAATTATATTAATATCTAACCAGCAAACATGATAGAGAGTTATTAATCAATTACTTCTCCTGAAAGGTCCTAATGCATTGCTAAGCCATCTTTAATAGTTACCCCTAAAATATTAGAGATGGTATTGCAAGTCCCCAGGATTAATCCATCTCCCGTAGCAGGTACAAGGGTACAGGAGAAACTGCTATGCTCCAGATACACATGCGTCAGGAAAACAAAGATTATTCATTATGATTTATCATCACCCTGGGGCAAAATTTGGCTGAGATCCTTCCTAGCCCTCATCAAATTACCTAAATCCAGGACCTTGGTCCAGTAGTCCTTATTCAGGCAAACTCCAATTGCATTCAGTGATAGTTATGCTAAGGACTGGAAGATTGAACTCCAGAATGGCTGTCACTCTCAGCTCACAAGGAGATGCCAGAATGTCTGAGCTACAGTTGAAATAGAAAACATTTTTTTCAATGCCTGAGTATAATTAACTTCATGAAACCTCATGCAATCTGTCCAATTAACATAATATGGGAAAGCTTTCAGAAATGTCTAGTCAGCCATGCAAGGTCTTCTCTCTTAGCAGCAGGCCATTCATATGGTATGGAGGGACCTTGGCAAGTTTGATTCTGTCCATCAACCTTCTTGCTCTCTCCCTCCCTTCCCATACCACATCCAAGAACCCAATAAAGCCCTTGCTGGTTGTTCCATTTACCTAGATCTCCCATACATGCATGAGCTCTGAGCAAAAAATGGCAAATCAGATTACCGGGCATCAAAACCAATAGAGGTGCGGGAGAGAGAAGAAGTATTGATTCCATAATGAGAAGAGAAATGAACCAGTATCTGCCCTGACACCTTTATAAAATATACAGTTACCTGTATGGTTGTCAGAACAAATATAGGAAATCTGTCAAAAGGGTTAATGAGACATGCTACTGAAAAACAAGAGGTATTAAACCTCTGACCACTTCCTAATGATGATCCCCTTTCACTTCAACCACAGTGCTCTGCCTCCTACATATGTTTCAGAGCTACCACTTCTTTATATAAAGCAACATCATGTAAAGATCTGATATAGACAGAGAGAGAGTAAAATAGTGAGATTGTAAAATCCAGTTTATCCAAACACTTCTAATCCCAAACTAATTTTAATATGAATAGATTGATTTGGACCCCAACACGACTCCCCCAAATACATCCCAGATTATTGGAATCCCAAATTATCCCAAGGCAAACAAAAGAGGGGGGCGGGGGAGAATCCTATTTCAATGCCAATAGAATTGCATAAGTGTGTTTCTAAACACCTTCACTAGGATTTACTTGTGTGTATGTGAGGGCCAAATTTGCCCCAGTAAGTGCAATGCGGGTGAGTTAATGTTACTAAGAATATGTTAAATTTTTAATTTCATGATTTTTGAATATTTTAATTTGCAGCTTTATATTTTAATAATTTTCACCAAGTGTTCATGTGTCTTCATCTATTGAAATGACAACCACGTGATAAACTGCAGAGCCACACAATTATGTGACCACCTCCCCTGGGATTTACTCTACCATTCCAAATCTATGAGCAGTTTCAAGCAGCCACCATATTTTTAAAAAATGCCACAGATATGTTTGCTCCTTTCCTTTGCCACTGTCAAAGGCAAGTCCCCAGCTTCCTGTGAGATTCACAATGCTTGCTTCCAGCCTGCAACAGCCCAAGATATCAGACATTAACATCAGAATAGTTTTATATATTGAAAAGTTATTTTAAGTCACATTAGACTTTGGTTTAAAAATTATATTTTTATCTTCCTCACAGATCTGTGCAGTTGGACTCATGGAAGCCTGGCTTTATAAGAGGAGGCATACAAAAAACACAGATTCAACAAAAAGTTAAAGCCTCTCAAACATTTCTAAAATAACATTAGTTTTCTGTAAAATCTGTGAGATACATAGATACATGATAGAGTGGTGCGTGATACAGTTTTTATTGGCATGCACTTGAGGTGACCTGCCTAACACACTTGTGGCTTCACACTCACGATTATCGTGCCCCTTCTCAAACAAGTGCCAATAAAATCTTTTTGCCATTCCATCATGTATTGGCTCTGAAATGTTGATAGGTGATTTCATTGCATGATTTAATGATGAGCTTCTTAGACCCAAATAGTGGTGTTCCAAATGGCTCTCTGTATTTTTATTAATTCCTGTGTATTTATGTCTTATGATAGCACCATACGTTGCAAGCAGGGGCAGCTCTATGTATTTTGCCGCCCCAAACACGGCAGTGAGGCAGCCTTCGGCGGCATGCCTGCAGGAGGTCCGCTGGTAACGCGGCTTCGGCGGCATGCCTGCGGGAGGCCCGCCAGTCCCGCGCCTTCGGCGTACCCGCCGCCGAAGCCGCGGGACCGGCGGACCTCCCGCAGGCATGCCGCCAAAGGCAGCCTGAATACCGCCCTCATGGGAACCGGCAGGCCGCCCCCCGCAGCTTGCCGCCCAAGGCACACGCTTGGTGCGCTGGTGCCTGGAGCCGCCCCTGGCTGCAAGAGTGTTATGATGGCACAACATACAAATTCATACCCGGTCACTTTTGAAATACACACAGACATCGCACTTTTTCTTCCACAGAAATATGAACAATGTCCCAATTCAAATGAACTTGAACCTGGGTACATTCAAAATAGATTTCAGAGTAGTAGCCGTGTTAGTCTGTATCAGCAAAAACAACGAGAGTCCTTGTGGCACCTTAGAGACTAACAAATTTATGTGAGCATAAGCTTTCATAGGCTAAAACCCACTTCATCAAATGCATGGAGTGGAAAATACAGTAGGGAGGTATAAATACACAGCATATGAAAAGATGGGAGTTGACTTACCAAGTAGGGGATCAGTGCTAACGAACCAATTCCATTAAGGCAGAAGTGGGCTATTCTCAACAGTTGACAAGAAGGAAGGAAAAATCACTTTTGTAGTGCTAATGAGTTCAATGTAATCAAGGTGGCCCATTTCAAACAGTTGACAAGAAGGTGCGAGTATCAGCAGGGGGAAATTAGTTTTTGTAGTGACCCATCTACTCCCAGTTCAGGCCTAATTTGATGGTGTCCAGTTTGCAAATTAATTCCAGTTCTTCAGTTTCTTGTTGGAATCTGTTTTTGAAGTTTTTTTGTTGAAGAATTGCCACTTTTAATTCTGTATTTATTGAGTGTCCAGGGAGATTGAAGTGTTCTCCTACTGGTTTTTGAATGTTATAATTCTTGATGTCAGATTTGTGTCCATTTATTCTTTTGCGTAGAGACTGTCCTGTTCGGTCAAGGTACATGGCAGAGGAGCATTGCTTGCACATGATGACAGAATGGCTCTGGGAACACACCGTACTTAACCCACACTGGGATGGATATAATTCTCTAACACAGAATATACATTACTTGCAAACAGCAATTAGAACAGGGGTTCTCAAACTGGGAGTTGAGACCCCTCCGGGGGTCGCAGGTTATTACATGGGGGGGGGAGGTCGCGAGCTGTCAGCCTCCACCCCAAACCCCGCTTTGCCTCCAGAATTTATAATCATGTTTAATATATAAAAAAGTGTTTTTATTTTATCGGGGGAGGGGGAGGTCACAGTCAGAGGCTTGCTATGTGAAAGGGGTCACCAGCAGAAAAGTTTGAGAACCACTGAGCTAGAAGAATCTATTTCATAGCTTTTCTTCCTAACAAGGACAACAGTAGCATACAGTAGCATAACTTTAGACCAAGCAATACCTGAGGTAAATTCTTGTTCTGTACAACTATGTGATTAGGTAAAATCAGGCAGGAAATCTGCATCCTACAGTCCCAGGCTATACCATTTGCTTTGAGCCTATATTAGACATCTGTGAACATAATCCACTAGAACAACTATCTATAGTAATCATCATTTTCCACTAGACTAAAAACAATACCAACGTTTAGACAACTTTTCAGTACGGGCAGAGTTAATCAGAGAGGATTACAACACTGAGTGAAATACCTCTAGCATACAAAATCAGTGGCAGTTACTTTCAGGAAGCAGCAGGGGGGAAACGCAAATTAAAATTTGCATTAGGAAAGAGAAACTCTGGTGCCTAGATATTATGATGATAAGGGTAGATGTACTATAAATTAAAAGCACACACAGATAAACCCTAGGGTATCTGAGTCCTCTAAGCATTCTCCTCCACTATTGGGACAGCATAAATCCCTTAACTTTCAAAAACACCAGCGCATCCATGGGTAAGGGCATACACGTCTCTGATCTTCATTCCTTGGTATGGTGACAATTCTGCCATCAAGGAACCTTGGTAAGTGCCTCACTCCTAAAACCAATAACATTAAAAATTAAATTAAAATGAAGTCTCATCCCAAGAACCGGATATGTGCAATTAACCGCTGTAAACCTAATAGCACTGTTCTATCTTCCAGAGGAAAGATCCATGGCAGCTGCACCAGGGCCACAAATACTGGAGTGTCTTTCAGGGAGCGCGTTCAAGTGAAAGGATTTGCACACACACACACACACACACACACACACACACACTGTACCTACAACAGACAAAATCAAGGTTGTCAGGGCTGACAGACACTGTCAGAACTGCACATCATTAAGGAGTGCAGGAGCAGCAAGAAAATTTTCCCACCTAAAACTGTGATTGAGAGCAACCACTGCTAATTCCTCACCATGACAGGACAGAATAATCTATAGTCCAAGGGCCTAATTCTCATCCCACTTCACACCACTATGACTCCATTGACTTCAATGGAATTATTCCTCATCTACACCAGTGTTAGCGAAAGAAGAATCAGGCCCTTGGGATTTTCACTATCATTTTAACAGTCAATTTTGAAAAAGAAGTGCATTCTTGGACCCTGTAAACTTGATTCAGATTTTCAATGTCAAAGCTTTGTCCCTTATTCCGGAAATTGTATACCTGTAAGGACTCCCTATCACTACCTGGTATTTCTTAGTATGAGGTTATTTCTCCAGATCGTCAGTGTAACTTCTCAATGCCTTACAGTTGCACACTGAGTATGCAAATGGTATTGTCTGTTGAATTTTATCTCCATTCGGTTTTCATCCTCAGTGTTTCTGCAATGATGTACTAAACTAGACTCTTTTTATCTTCATCTGCATTGCAGTCATTGTAGCCTGAATCATTTTAAGCTTTTATTAATATCTGGTGAGTTCTTACAAAGTAAATCCAACATTACTTCATAAGTCAAATCCGTACTTCCCAACTATGTGAAACTGAACAAGGCAAGCCTCCTTCCTGGCTAGTGAAAACCTGAGAGCAACATACAGGCTCTTTAGTGGATCCAGGTTTATTTTTTGGCATTAAATCAGTCTTCTCAGAAACTAGAATCAGAAGAAACTAATCAAAGGCATCAAATTGCAAAAATAACAAACACAGTATGGAAAGCAGTATGTGTGAACAGTTGTGTGTGTACACTATGTATATACTGACTTCAACATTGTTCATTTTCAAGTATATGGCTTTTTACTTGTAAATGTTCCTTTAAACTTTCCTTTTATCAGTGAATTTAGTGTGTATGAAAAGAGGCAGATTTACAACACTAGAGACCGATATCCTCTATTCACAGAACAGGTGAGGCCTGGCCAGCTGCAGTTCATGCTTCCATTCACTGCTCCAATCCTAATCCAGAGGGACCTCCTTTAAGGTCTGAGCAACCAGTTCAGCCTCCCATCTATTCAGTCCTTGGCTTCTTTAATGAGATTGCCTTGATGATGCCAGTTGAGGTAGTGGCTTTGTGATGTAACACCAGTCCTCTAGGAACTAAAGTGAGACCTCCTAGCTCAATTGATGTAGGCTACTTGTAGCTTGTATCAACTTTCAGTCACTCCTGATCTGGTCTGCACTTGAACTGGTGACCTAGTGGGAAAGGCTCTCCTATCCCTTTACCAGCTCCCTGAACCAGTCAATCCCCTATTAAATGTTTTATCTGCAACTGTGACATCTGCCACTCCCACGCCAATTATATAACTGCTCTTTAAGGGGACTGCAGTGCAGGATTCCCAAGAGACTTTTCTTCCTCCTGTCATGCACCTGCATAGCTCCCACTGATGTTTAATATAAACTGTGAGGGAACAACTGACCCCCAATATTTTACAAGCTCAAGATTTAACATTTGTAGAGCACTCTTCATTCTAAATGACCACAAAGCACTGTGCAAAATAAATAAATAAATATATCAACCATTTCACCCATTGCCAAAATGCAGCCAACATGGCAGCTATTCAAGGTCCAATCCTGCTTTTACTGAAATTAATGGCAAACATCCATTTGACTTCAGTGGGTGTGAGACTGGGCCCTAAACTGCAGACCAACATTTCAGTCAGGTGTTTTCCAATGTGAGGCTATCTAATATGGAAGTTTGATAAACCTATTGTTTTTTGTTGTTGGTTGGTTGTGTGATTTTTAACTCCCATGAAACTAAGACTCCAAATATTTATAAAGAGCCTGTGCACAGGAAGGCATCCTGATCATATTCTTTCCAGCACACCAGTCACATGCCAGAAATGTGCAAACAATGGGGATCACTCCAAAACCAGTAAGCATACTTTGCATGTGTGACGTGGACTGACATAACTGAACGATGGAAAATGAAGCGTCAATAAGCTTGAATATTATGAACTGAGAAAGAAGCCAAAGTTCCCTTCTCCACAGTGTGAACTCTAAGATCTTTATTGCGATGCACATTCACAGCTGATATGAAGAGGCAGCTCAGGTCACTCTTGCAGTAATTAATGCATTGTCAATATTCCCTCTCTGATTTCCCCCCAATAGTAGCATGTCTCTCTCTCGGACAGCAAGATACTGCCTACATGTGATATAATTTTGTAACATGATCACTTTTTAATATTGTTTTTACCCTCCTCCCTGAGGCTGATAGCCCTAGAGACTGCAGTCCTCTGTCAACAAAAGAGGTAATGGCAGTGAAACTATGTCACAATCCCACCACATGTGCCTCAGCCTGCTCTGGGGGAACCACATGTGGAGAGGAGAGAGTAATCTTTTCTGAGATTTCTTTCAAACACGTCAGTCAGTGCCAAATATAGTTATTTTTTTTCAGGTGTGGAACTCTCTCTCTCTCTCTCTCTCAGTTGAGAATTACATTGAGAATCCCAAACTCACTTCATACAAGCCACCAGATGGCAATAGCATTTGGTCACCTCTGAACTGCACTGAGTTGAGCTGGTGACCTAGATGTGAAAGCCTCTTTATTCCATTCCCATTACTGTCCCCTACTGTGGTAATTTCTATGTAATACAGCTCTCATTTACCAGGGTAGGGGGACAAGGAAAAAGCCTGTACAACAATAGTTAGCATCAACATCTGCCTACTAAAGTAACCCCAGATACTCTTGCAAGGAATTAAATTTAATTTAACTTTCTGTACTACTTGACTTTTCAATCCCTGACCCAGTGTGTTTATTTAGAAAACCTAGAGGCAACTAGGAATTCTAAAAGTTTAACTTTATGTAGCATTCGTAATAGCCTGAAATTAATGTACATATTGTCCTAATCCTTTTTTTTTAAACTGGTCTTTGATCTAAAACTGATGCTATCAGTGTATGAGTTCTCTCCCCTCTTAACCATGCTCTGATTTTCTGTGAGGAAAGGATTATAAACAGCGTAATCAAACCCTCTTTTACATTCAATGACTTGTTGACAACTGCGTCTTTAGTTTTCAGAAGATACTTTATACACTAGGTCAAAGCCAGAGGCTGAAATATGAAATATACTAATACAAAGGTCGAAGGCCTTTTAGCTTGAGTTTAGCAGAACACCCACGATACAAAGGAAAGAGTGATGATATGAAGTAAAGAGTGACAAGTTGCTACTGTATGAAAAGCTGCTGCACTGTGGTCCACCACCAGCTCCTCATTCCAATTGCATGTGGACAAGCTCATTAGTATAGCTTGCGGTTTCCACATAAATTAAATGACTGCTTCATTGTCCAGCAAGCTAGAAGGCAGCTTTGTATTTCTCCTTTATTTAATTTTCTCATGATGCTTCAAAATAATTTACACAACTGTCTCTGAAAAGAAGTGACAATGAGGACGCAGAGATCTGGGTTCTCACAAACACAACAGGACCAAGTGATTGAGAGACAAATTAACAACTGTTTTCATTGCTGAGAAACAAATATTACCACAGATGTTCCTTGGAGACTCCAACAGGAATCAGTAGCATCACAGCTGTCATGTGTACCTCCTATCCCTCCGTGTTTATTTTTTCAAAGAGGTAAAAGGACAAGCACCTGCTATTCAGAAAACACCTTAGGTTTAAAACACCTGACCTATGAGGAAAGACCTATGAAAAAACGGGGTGTGCTTAATTTTGAGAAAAGAAGACTGAGGGGGGGACCTGATAAATATGTTAAGGGCTTTTATAAAGAGGACAGGGATCAATTGTTCTCCATGTCCACTGAAGGGTAAGAAGTAACAGGGCTTAATCTGCAGTAAGGGACATTTAGGTTAGATATTAGGAAAAACTTTCTAACTATAAGGATAGTTAAGCTCTAGAATATGCTCCAAGGGAGGTTGTGGAATCCCCACCACTGGAGGATTTTAAGAACAGGTTGAAAGAATACTTGCCAGGGATGGTCTAAGTTTATTTGGTTCTGCCTCAGTGCATGGGGTTGGACATGATAACTTCTCAAGTTCTCTTCCAGCCCTACATTTCTATGGTTCTAAGTGTAAACAGTGATGCCAGCAAGAACTGTGAATAAAATGTAACATTTTTTCTCAGCTTTCAAAACCACTTGAATTTTAAATCCCTGCATTGAAGGGGGCAGAGCTAAAGGTGTATTGAGTTGGGCTGGTGCCTGAAGTGCCTCAGCAGCAGGGCACTGGCATTGGGGGGTGGAACCCAAAATATATTTATAAAAATACTTAGCACTTAACTTCAAAGCTCTTTACAAACATTAATCCTCACAACACCCACAGGTAGGGTAAGTATTATTTTCAGCATTTTACAGGTGAAGACACTGAAGCAGAGATTAAGAAACATGGCCAAAACCACAGGAGTGAATGGGAGAGGTAGGATACAGAATCCAGGTGTTTCTAGTTCCCAGTCCTGTGTTCAGATCACTAGACCACCACCACTCACTCGTGAGAGGCATTTCCCAATGGAAGAATAATATTTTAAAGTGAGTTCTTTTGAAAATCTAGGTACTTATTGTGGTGTCTAAATTGGCAACTGAGCTATTTTGAAAATCTGACCCTCGGCTTCTAAATGTTCATGTCTAAAATCTCTTAGAATGCTGTTCGATGAACACAAAAAAACTGTTACCAATTCAACAGAAAAGGAAATGCATCACGGGAGATGTGAAAAAGAGAATTCATAATGGATTTCCACATTTTTGTATTTTGTCTGGGATTTTACCTTGCTTGCGTAGTGCTAGCTAAACAGAAGGCGCATTATTGGTTACAAAGTGTTTGTCTAAAACGGCCTTCTATTTAGTAAATGCAAACACTGTAACTATAAACCATATCTATAGTGGTGCTGAATACTGGAAACTCCTTTTAACTTCAATGGCTGCCTCACTTCACAGGATTTGTCTGTAGGGTTGCTATCTATATGCAATGATAACAGTGTAGCGAATATAACTTCAGTTTTTTCAGGTTGGATATAGTCGGAGAGAAATACCCACTGCAAATTTGCATTGCTATTTCAGAAGAGAAATATCTCTCTTCAACTTTGTTTTTTGAAGAGAAGTTACTGCTTATTGGCCCCGATCCTGCAAATGGATCTATACAGGTGGATGGATCTTTGCATAAGGTTCAATCAGCACAGATGATCATGTGACTGAAGCCAACTGGAGTTCTGTATAACTCTGGCCCTGGCAATGGCAGTTTATACTATTGACTAGTAACACTGTTCTTAGGTTCTCTCTCTTATTACACGAAGAGCAGTAAGCAAAAGTATATAAGTTTGCTGCTGCTGGGAAGTGAAGATCCCTCTGACATTTGTTTTCCAAAGTTTCATCTGTGGACTGTCTTGAACATTTTGGTGGTGGATGATTATCCCTACCACATAGCTGTTTATTCCATTCAAAAGTTAAGACTCAGCTGAATACATTTCAGATTTTAGAAATGCTGAAGCCTCACTAATTCACTGCTTAAAAAAAAGCTTCAAAGCCCAATTTCATTTTCAATTCAGTAGCTGAATCGCCCATTCTAAATAATCACTCCAAGCAAACCTCACAGCTTTATTAAGTTATTCAAATGAATTCTCTCCCAATAAGGCAAACCACATAATCCAAAATTAAAGGCGTTTTAGTGAACATCTGAGAAAGAGAAGCAAAGTATCCCAAGAAATCAAAGATGTAGACCAAAGTGTTTGTGGCTCAATCAGCACAGAGAGTTTTGATTAGTCCTCATGATCTCAACAGCTTTTAGCCAATAGTTCACACCCACTGTTCTTTCACCAAATTGCATTAGCACTGAAAGCAACAGCAGTCCCTGCTCTCTGCCAATGCAAGATGTTTCCTTGGCCTGTGGAGCAGACCAGCTCTTAAGCACCATGATCCCAAAACAATTGTAATGCAAAACATCCCTCTAGCTAGTCTCCAGCTTACACTTTAGCAGCAAGAGAGATCATAAATTCAGTGTACTTCCTCCTAAAAAAGGACAGTCTCTTCACCAGATGTTCATTGATGATGGTTTTCCTCATTAGAAATCAGGGTCAGGGATGAAAACCCAACAGTGTCAGCTTTGTAATTCATTCAAGAAGGTAGAAGAATTAAAACTGGAACAGCTGATGGCCTCATCCCAAACCCCCAAACTGAATTGCAGCCATTGACCCCTCTTCCCTGTCCATGATCATAAAAATAGGAAGATTTCTTAAGGCAGGCAGAGTCAAAACATTAAGGATGCAAATAGAGATTGCTTGTGAAATGGTTTAGAACACAAACTGTGGGCAGTTTGCAAAGAAGACAGTATTGTTCTGAGTATGTTGTATGAGAGTGAGAAATGGCAACAGAGTAGCATTCGAGATTTTTTTTTAATTTTTGACACAGACACGCATTGTTTGACACACTGTTTATTGTAGAATTTCCCTGCTCATTCCAGACATTTATACCTCTTTTAGGATAATCTGCTGACACACATTGGTACAAAACAGATGCATCAGAAATCTGATTGTTATTTCAAATGCTTAAGGGTTTGGTAGATACATTAACCATTGCTGGAAAGAAATTTCACTAATGACTACAAGATCAGACAATTCCCCACCACACTCCATTTCTGTACCATTGCTCACTACTACTTGATGAAAACAGGAGTCAATTCACTGTCTGTGTAATAATATTGTGTGAATAGATTTTTTTGTTTATCAGTCTTAAAAAAAGTAAGCATGGCAGAGGCTGCAGAGAAACATCTACAGTCTGTGCATGCAACAGAATTGTTAAAATCTTGGTTCATGAGAAACTAAGAACTATCAATTCACAGGCCAAGAAGGTGCAAGTTTAATCTATATAATAAACTGGAGCAGTAACTACAAATCAATTGATTCAGTGGAAGCAGGAGCAGGCCCAATATATGTCTGCAATCAATTTGTACTCTAGCTTAAAAGCCAAATCCTGTAGTAAAATACGCAGAGCTATTCCCTAAGGACGCGCTATTTCATAAGCACTTACTGCAGGCAAGTCAAATGTCTTGCTTCATGTGCTCGCTACATTGCCCCCCTTCTCAATCATTGCCAGGAGCAATTAAGCCCTCCCCCCCCCCCCCCCCCCCACCTGCTGCAGCTCTGGTAGCTAGACAAGGATTCTGGGAGAGTCTGATGGCTGATCTACACTACACCCACCTGAGCCACGTAAGTTACATCGACCTAAATGCTGTCCACACAGGCACGACATCACTTCCACCTGGGAGAGCACTCTCCCGTCAGCATAGCATGTCTTCACCAGCACTGATGCAGCTACACTGCTGTAGTGCTTGAGTGTAGACTTGACCTGTGAGTAGCTGTGTTAAGGCCCAGACAGGGATACTCTTAATGTTGATCTTAGCCATCACAGTAGTGAATAGAGAGTGAGGTAGTCTCTAAGATAGCCAGAGCTCAAAGTAAGTAGGAGAAACATCATGAATTGCATCCAGAAGCAGAAGGAAAAGAAATACAATTCATGGACCACAGGTATAAGGTGTCCACAATGACCCACCTCTATTAAATGTGGGATCTGCTGTCTTCTGCATTAGCTAAAGCTTCCTCAAAGGCAGCCCTAAGTAAAACACATTGCAGTGACCCAATCTGGAGTGATCAAGAAATAATTGCAACCTCTCACATAACCAAAAATTAAAAACGAACAAACAAACAAAAAACAGTTCAAACAATCTGGAAATCTAAGAGAAGTCAGGATCACCAGTTATCCCAAGGGTGCATCTTAGTAGAAAAGAAGGTGTTTTCTTATCATGTTAAATAACATGTGGTAACTAACAAATCCTAGTGAGGACAAGGCAGTTTGCAACTTTCACACAGGTTAGCAGGTCAAGATAAAGAGTATGGGGCGCCTCGGGTATACCTTGACCTACTAACACATGTTAAAATGTGTCTTGTTTTCATTAGGATTTTCTCTGGTGTTAGTTACCATGTGTTAACTACCATATAGTAAGAACACACGTTTTTTCATAATGAAGACATGGCCCAAGACAGTGGACCTCATTGGGCAGAGCCAGGCACACTTCACCAATCATATTCCACATCAGTAATATGGACTGCTTAATCAGGGCTTGGAGAAAATCCACTCACCTGCTTAACTCATAAAACATATTGAGCACGAAAGGACCTTGGGGCAGATGACCAACTACCCATCACCATCCTCTGAAACTTCTCAGAAAGAAATACAGAGCCACAGAAAGTCAACCTCACATGCTCTGGTCAGATCCCACAAATTAACATTGTATGGTTATTTTGTCGTTCTCAGTTGCTTGCAACGAGCTCAGTGTTATATAAAAGAGAGACAACAAAATCAACAAGGATACTCAAATTTTGTCCGTTGCAGAAGGAGGTCATTGTAATGCTGGTTTGATACTATGCACAGGACTGAAACTATATTGATAGGGATCCAAGAAGTGATTCAGGATAAGGATTAACACACAATGTACTGACAAGAATGCAGATGACATTTCTCCCCTGCCGTGACCTTCCCAGCCACGACTCCACTTGTCCAGCCATGACCTTCCCAATAAACATAATTTGTTAAAGACAGCAATATACCCATACTCCCTGGTAATAAATCTGTGATATCCCAGGACACAATGTCATGTGCTACCTACTGCAAAGCAAAGGTTTATTATCGTATATTTGCAAGGACTGTGAAGCCAAAAAGCCATCGTATAGGAATGTGACTTTTTAAACGTATTTGGAGGCTGATTTTGAGGCAGTTTCCTTCTTTTGACATGGAATTCATTTTATCATTGCTAAATACATACCCTTTTAAAATAACTGTGACCTTGTTGCCACATCAGACTCATATAACCATAAGCACAGAGCAGAGACGTCCACTCAGTTCCAAAGCACACGGTGAGATCATATAACCTCACAATTACAGAGAGATTTAATTGCTAAACCAAACCATTTCTTATTGATGAATTTTCTCTGTAATAAGCACATGGTTCAAGGGTTAGCAATATGCAGTCTGGATAGAGACAGAGTAATTACCTTATCAAGAAACAATGGAAAACAGAGAGAAATAAGCAGTAATCTTCATGCTCTATTAAACTAAGAGTGAAGAGCTCACATATTTCATATTCTTTAAGTATAGCAAATTCACTAAGTCCAAGGCTGGAAAAAGCAATGTCACTGGGAGGTTTTTAGCAGATAGATAAAAAGAAGGAGGGTCAAATTCTGGCCTTGAATATGTATGTGGGGCATCTACAGACATGAATGGGAAGACTAGGTCTGTGTCCAAGGCCAAAATGCAGGCCAGAAAATATTATTTTACTAATTTTTTGCAAAAGATTCTACTTAAAGAAACAATCTCTTCTTCATTTGGACCCAATTTATAATTTTCATAAAGGAAGCTAAATTCCTGGTAGCATCTCTGGATGACATTTTACTTGTGGAGTTTTTTTTTTAAATACTCTACCTTTCAGGGAGCCACATATTCAACTGGGTCTCAGCCTGGTCTCTATTTGTGCATACACATATAAAAACAGCTGAAATCTGAAATCATTAACACCGGTACTTGCTCATGCAGGTGACAGAATTTACACATGCAAAAATCCAGTTCTCCAAAAGGATTCTGGGGATGTAAATTCTTTTACCTGTTTATGGAGGTGTTAATGCTCAATCTGGTTGTGCCTATGGTAGGGATTTTGGTAAAAAGATTGCAACATTGCTACCATCAGTGAAGCTCCTCCAACGTAAAAACTAGTGGAAGAATAAGTGTGACAAGGCTCTTTCAGCCAGCAGTGTTATGTTATGTAACTGTCTGTTATGTGGACACATGCATGCACACTCTATTGAAGTGTTGCTAGTTGGAAGAGAAAAATGTATACACCTTTCATAAAAGATTCTATAACAATGATTCTATAACTACAAAAATAAATGTTTGATTCTTGACAATTCACTGTTAGTCTATGTGAAATGGAAAAAAAAGCACTCTCTCTCGTGTGTATGAATTATATATTATATAAAATAATTATTCTTAATTATCTGTATATAAATTATATAGGTATATTAAACATAATTAAATAATATACAGTAGTAAGGACTACTTTGTGTGGTAACAATATAAAATTAACCTGGATTAATTTTAATGGTTTTATACACACACACACTTTATTTATTTATTTACTTTATTTATTTATTATTTTGGTACCATCAAAGAGTGAGCCTTTTGCATTAAATTAAATCTATGTTCTTAATCCACCAAACCTATGCTCTCTCTCGCTCTCTCACACTCACAGACACACAAACCTGTGTGTTGTGATAATTATATAACTGCCAAGAAAGACTTATTAGGCTTGAAAGCCAATCACATGAAGTCTTAGTGCTCAAATCACGTAAGCATAATAAATAGGCTGCTGTCTAGAAGATTCCATTACATATCTACTTTCTAAGTTTATTGCTAAGTACGTATTTGAAATGGACACTGGTTAAAAAAGACATTTCCTGTGGCTCTTTCATTTTGGTATATTAAAGGGTATGGAGAAAACAGCTTATATTGGCTGCTTTCTGATTATTGCGGGTATTAAAACACAACAAAAATCTTCACTTAAGTAATGTAACGGTCTGAATAAACCAAGAAAAGTAAATGAACTCAGAGATTTTAGTTGTTATGCTTCCCATTGATTTCAGTGAGAGTTCTAATCACAGAACAACGTCAAGGTTCAGTTTTCTGGGCAAAATTCTGCCCTTCAGTTTACATCCATGCAAATGTATGGAAGCCAGTGGGTCAGCATAGGTGCAACGTAGAATTTGGCCCCATTTTTAACCCTTCCCTTAATGGACTTCACTCCCCTCTTAACTACATAGTAATCTCATAGTGAGTGAGAATCTCCATTGCATGTCTCACACTGGACAGCAGAGAGAGTTGGGAGGATTATAAAAGCAAAGAAGTGCTCTCTTGGGAAGCTGAACAGAGTGTTTTGCAACAAGGCTGAAAATGTCACTAACTTCTTCTGGTGACTCCTTAACTTCCCTGGGCAGAACTCTTGTTTTCCAGACTACCCTTCCCTGAGTATCCAACATCTTACCCAATAAATGGGGACGTTCCACCACCCATGCTGAAGGGTCCAGTCATCTTCCCACATCCGCACTAGCTCCTTTGTCCCACTCCATTTTTCTTCCCAGGTACATTTTTTCTGCCCTCATCCACTCTCTCACTTACCAAAGTGGCCCAGCTGCTCTCCCAGGTGGGAGCCACATGAACAGCTCTCCAGTCATCCAGATCTTTTAACTATACCTCCCCTTTGAACAAGACACTCAGTTTAACATGGCTTTAACATGCTTCTAGGGTATGAATGTCACTGTGCAGCACATAAACAAACACCAAAACCAAAAATAACAGCATCATTCTTCCAAGGCTCTTCACATGTTCTCCCCAATGGGAGTTTCGCAAGTGGAAGAAATGCAGAATAAGTGACGTAGACTATGCATCTGCAGATCCATGCTACAGATAGTAATAGAGATTTGTAGGGCAGATCTGAGAGGAAAATTTTGCCTACACAACCAAATTCAATGGACGCATGCAACTCCCACTAAATGTTATATGTATGTAAATCTACACATTATAAATAGGGGGCTGCACACATATAATTGAGAGCATAATTTGGCTCCTCTACAATACCCAAGCACAACAAGGGGTTTATAGACAGTGTAGCAGCCCATCTCTGAATTTTCACTTCCAGGCTGATAAAATTAGACCAGCCAGCTTTGTATTACGTTCAAAGGGGCAGGAATCCTGCGACATGTATCTTTCTGTTCTGGTGAGGTGGTAGGCAGAATGAAACATACAAGAATCCTACTCTCTAAAGTTTCATAACAGTAAGTTTCAATTCCTGTTGGGTCACAAGAAGAGAGCCAGCAGGAAGAAAGGAGGGCCAGCACGTTGTGCATGAATGTAATTATACCAACATGCATGTCCCAGCAGCCATGAAATGGGCTACATACACACACAACATTTTGAGACTATTCATGTACTTAACTCCTGATGAGAATTTTCAGTTGCAGAATTTTGGCAGGTCAAAATATAATCAAATCTTGCAAAATCCGGTTAAATCTTTTTCAAAGAATTAAAAAAGGGCAGCAGGCGACTCCAACTCTGACAATATGATGAGAGGAAGAGTAAATAAGTCATTTCACTTACTTTACTGAATAGATCTTAATAACCTTCCTAAACTTGTACTGAATTGGGAACAATGTTCAAATCTGAGATCTAATTAAGCTACCAGACCAAATCTAACCACAGCTAACTTAACTAATTCTAAGGTAACATTTACTTTTAAGTGTTCCTGTACTTTTTTAAAAGAATAAATATATTTTCTATATTTTAACCATAGCTATCTCCAACACAGTGAATATTAACAATGGCAGCACATTTTAACTGGAACTCTCAGACAATTGTATTATTAAGTAATTCCCTAGGGATTCTCATAATTACTAATTTTTGTATGGGAAGAAGAACACTACAAACAAATTAATTCTATTTTGATTCCACATTACATAAATCCTTCTTTAGGGACAACCTCCTGTGTCTAAAATCAAACTTTGTGTATGTGGACTAGGTACAACTTTATTAAATTAAATGGAGTTGTAAATAGATGGGATAGGATACATGTCTGACTTTGGGTCTATGAAATAAAATTATGTAATTCTGCAAGATTTTAAATAAGTACACCTCTACCTCGATATAACGCTGTCCTCAGGAGCCAAAAAATCTTACCGTGTTATAGGTGAAACCGCATTATATTGAACTTGCTTTGATCCACTAGAGTGCGCAGCCCTGCACCCCCGGAGCACTGCTTTACTGCGTTATATCCGAATTTGTGTTATATTGGGTCGCGTTATATCGAGGTAGCGGTGTACTGCAAAATGCACATTGTGGTCGTGATTCTCATTTACACGAAATTCAGCGATGAATCCTGGTCACGTGCCACTTGAGGCACGTTGCACATATGCTAAGAAGAAAACTAAAGCCCTGGTCTTGCAGTGTAAAGAGGCCCTAGTGTAAATGAGAATAAGTCCTTATGCGCTGAAGTGCCCATACTTTTCTACATGTGTGGCTAAAAGGAAACAACATTTTGCAAACTAATAATTTATGCAGTGAAAAGTCAGCATACCAATAAAATTGGATTGGCCTTGCCAGAGACCCTGCCTTAAAAAGGGTTTATTAAATAGGCTCTTGACATAGTTTGAATCTTCTTTGGCACTACTCCCATATTGATAAACTAGCTAAGGAAACTTGGTATTTGCTGTGAATGAGTTACATATTATATATATAAATAAAACATTGTATTATGTATCAATAACTTCCTATGACTAGGAAAGATATTTAGAAGTTCTAATTGTAACCACTTTTAAAGATGTGAAAAGTGAGAAATCAATCCAATTCTGCTCTCAGATACAGCACTGTAAACCCAGAGTAACTCTGCTGAATTCAGTGGTATTTGTCCAGATATTCAGCGCAATTAATGAGAGCAGAATTTTCTTTTTTTATCTTCAAACCACTCTGTAGGAATCCTCAAACTGACCGTCTGAGATTAGTAAATTAGTAGTAGTATCCTTCATTATAACCCCCAATTTTACAATGGGGAGTCAGCGGCAGAATCAAGATTAGAACTCAAGAAAATTTGGATCTTAGTCCTGTGCTCAATCCACTCCTCTTTCCTTCTCTCTAGACCAAATAGGCCCAAAATCATTATTTAGAAAAATTAATCTATTTTGAGTGACAAAGGTCCAAAAGCATTCAGAACTGCTATACTCTTTTTTTGTTTGCACTCATGTAAATTGAAAAATAACAAAAGCAACTTATCTGAAATTTTATGTGTAAAAAAATTCAAACAAGAAAAGCTCTTGAATGCCAAGCTTCAAGCATAAGTGAATATTTATGGGCAGTTATAAAGTGAAGGTTTATAATGGAAACATTGACAGGTCCTTAACTATAGCAGGGTTAGCAGGCATCACAGTAATCCAACTGAAGAGGTGTGGGTGGGGAAGCCAAAATAAACCACAAATGTGTGACTTTCAGGCCGTAACAAGAAACTCTCCATAAAGCAAGCTTGCTGTCTGTGTTTTCTTTTTGTATAGCTGACCCTGAAGACTCTTCCTGCCTTACACTGTGTCTGGCTACAAAAGAGTCAGCAAAAAGGTATGACACATACATATATTAATTTTGCCTGCACCTGCAGCATATTCATAAACACACTAATGATCACGTGTGTTTATAAACTGCCCAGTGACCATGGAACAGATGCATGCAGTTTACTCTTTCACTTCATTGATAGCGATTTGTGTGCATCCCTTTCTTTTTTAAAATCAAATTCATCTTCCTCTTGTGCCTCGGGTATTTGGCCACTCCTAGAAGTAGTATTTCAGATTTGATAGGCTAATCATCAGACACAGTTTGGCAAATCCTATATTTTTAAGAACAGATAGAGTAATAAATCCTAAGGATTGGTCTTTTGAGAGGACACTGAAGTATCCAATGATGACCAGACAGTACATAGTAAAAGGTACAATATATTAGACATGTTACAAACATAGGGCTTAATCTTGCACTCAGAGAAGTCAATGGGAGTGTTGTTATTGATCTCAGTGGATACATGATCAGCTCCATTATGTTCTGTACATAGCAAAATGGAGCCTTATTTCATATTATTTCACCAGATTTTGTGGTTCAGAAAAAAACAATATTTTCTATTAAAAATTAAATAATACTTAGAATTAGCAAGTAAAATAAATATTGAGAGGAAATAAAAATTTGAACTCTATTTGTATAACTGGCTCTGTATAATGCTACGCTTCTCATTATACCCATTAAAGCCTAATTGGAGGGGGAGGGGGGGAAGAGATCAATCTAAGTTACACAAGTTCAGCTAGATCGACTTACCGTGGTGTCTTCACCGAGGTGAGTCAACTGCTGCCACTCCCCCGTCGACTCCGCCTGCGCCTCTCGTGGCGGTGGAGTACAGGAGTCGATGGGAGAGCGCTCAGGGATCGATTTATCGCATCTAGACTAGACACGATAAATCGACCCCCCGCTGGATCGATCACTGCCCGCCAGTCCGGCGGGTAGTGTAGACATACCCTATGTCACTCCAAGACTCCTTAACAAGGCTCTACTCTACTTGATGTTATTGAGGTCACTGGTACAAACCCACGGGGATACACTGTTTGGGGTGGAAAGTTCACAGTAATTTAACTTCAAGTTTGTATGAAGTTGAATGACCAAAATGATTTAAGAGAGGACTCTGAGCATGCTCCCCATTGACTGATGGAGTCCTGAATTCAAGAAGATGGCAGTTCTAAGCTAGCATTGAGGTTTTGTTTATGGATCTGATCCTTTTTAAAAAATGCCTATGAAGCATGTTACAAACTGTATAGGAGATTACTGAAAATAGGAAGTGTAAACCAGGCATCAAAATTAGAACTAGCTGTAGGAAAAATGGTGTGTGTGTGTGTGTGTGTTTGTTACCCTTCACTACAACTGGCTCACATATACAACATACACACATTCCCAGTTGTTGCATATATGTACATGTGCACATACTGTATATATGTGTTTGCATCGAATATGTATATAAAATATCTCTAGGTGTGTATATATATATATACATACATACACAGAGATGTATGGGCCAAACCCTGTCCTGATTTACTTAGTTATACCCCATACAATCCTATTGATTTCCATGGAGTTGCATATAATGCAAATTAAGACAACATTTAGCCCTATGTTTGCAGTGTAATGTGTTTTGAAAAAAATATTCTTTTCATATAAAGACTCAAGTCTCCTTCCCACTGTAGTTGAAGAATGAGTCATTGGGAACAGAGTTAAAATCTCAACACAAGCCCTCTATTCACAGTCTCTATGGTGGTCTCACTAGAAAATGCACAGTGCGTGCTAGCCAGGCGATAAGTTTTTAACTGCACACATCTGGTTTCTGTGGAGGGAATGCACATGAAAATGCCTACTGTATAGAAACGCTATGTGATTGCTTGGTCCATTTAGCCTTTGGCTGATCTATGTTATTCCCAAAGCTCTTCTTAAAGCAGAAACGTCTACGTGATCTGCCTTTTTGGTGCTACTGTTCTGCTTATTTCAGCAGATGAGGAATAAAGTAATGTGCCGGCAATTACTGTTTTGAGTTACTGTAGTCAAGCAGCACTTGATGTGCCAACAAATTATGAATGCCTTGATCTGTGTATAGAATTTGGATACCCCAAGACTTCAGCAATTCAATTGTGTTCAGGATTCCATGCAGTCACCCTGCCCTTTCTCTAACGCTACAACTTGATTTCCTTTTCCACCCCTTTTTTGACTAATGATCTTTTCTAAAACAGATTCTTCCCGCTGTGTCTCATTCTCTCAAATGCTTATGTCTATGATCTCTGCTTTACTATCAAGCCTGTGGTAACTGGCCTTCCATTAGAACAGCTCTGGAAGACACAGATATGATGTGGCTCATTTGAGCTCACATCATTTCCCTTTACTTGAAACATACACTAGATTGTGATTTTAAAGAATTGTTTGCTCCCAAATAAATATGGTCCATTCCCTTCTGATAAAGTCTGTCCCTGCTGAAACTCCCTTGTCCTTGCTATGTCCTTCTCTTTAACATGCTATGTCTAGCCTGTTTAATCCTCACTTGCAAGCTTCTTTTTAACCTTCTGCTCAGCCTCCCTATTCATTCACCAGCAAGAGAAGGAAATTTTACAGCACTACAGATGTCAAGCTGAACAATACATTAGCCTTTACCTAGCACACATTATATTGCCAGACAACTCAGCATTAAATATAAATGAAGAGTTACTTCAAGCAGAGAAATGGCCTCAAGTGCAGCTAACAGATTTGCTAAAATGCTGACTTGTTACATATAGTTCCCTTCAATGCATGCACACAACGTGCTGCCTTAAACATAATCTAAATGGTAAAACACAAATTGCAAAAAGACCTCTATTCATTGGCACAATCAGTATCTGTTATTACTACCTAATCATAATTCCCATTATTGTAAATCAATCCATACTGCACATGCATTTTAAATATGTACATAAAGTAAGTCTCGATCACTGCTATCAACATGGAAATATTATTGCTAGAGGGAAAGCTATTAGCTCTCATATTATAATACATCATACAGGGTTCAGACTGAGCCAGAATGTGCTAAAATACTAGTAACTCTGTGATTAAATAAATTACTAACTAACACATTAATAAATAACTCAGAAATGTGTGAACTCCCCCATTCATCCCACTGGGATATTAACTATAAAGCCTAATGATCCCATTTTAAATGTCAACAATACTATTAACTATTCCACTGCTGCCCATTATTGTAGAAGCAGCCAACTCTTCAGGTCTGGGGGATATCACGGTGGTCTTTTTTCACCCTGACCCCTCGAAGTAAAGATATTTAAAGCACTACCATACCAGTCAACTTATCATACAGTACTGAGAACTGGCATACTCATATGGAAACTTTCCCCAGCATTGAGATAAGCCACGTTATTTTGTTCTCAGGAGCTCCACTTGGTAAAATACAAGTGAACTTCACCACCATATATGAAACATCTCTAAGCCCCTTTTACTGTTGATATGTCAAAACCAAGAATGATAATCCTAAAGGCAGACATTGGACTAGTAAATATTTGAACTTTCCCATAAAAATCTAGGCTAAATTTTCTAAATATGGCATAGCCCTTTTCTGGATCTGTGCTTATGGTCAACATGCAAAATGTCTGCTTTGTACCTGAAAAACTACTGCTTAATAGATTTAATCTTCCCAACAATTTAGAAATATGCAGTGTTTTTAAAGAAGTTCTGGTGAACTTTCACAATAATTCAGTTAGTCATTTATGACATTATGTTGCATTCAGATGTGAATTGAATCAAATCTGAATTTTTGCTCCTGCAGAATCTTACACATGAAAAATTACATGCTGAAAATGTGCATGGAAAACTGTCAAATGTGGGGGCAATTTTAGAGAATACTTTTGAATCATTTACTCTTAAGTATATATTTATACTATGTGTCGGTGAGTGTGAGAATATACAGCTATTGGAAACTTTCCAGATACAACATACCGTAGAACCTCAAAGTTACAAATACCTCGGGAATGGTGGTTGTTCGTATCTCTGAACAAAACATTATGGTTGTTCTTTCAAAAGTTTACAACTGAACATTGACTTAATACAGCTTTGAAACTTTACTATGCAGAAGAAAAATGCTGCTTTCCCTTTTTTTTTTTTTAGTAGTTTACATTTAACACAGTACTGTACTGTATTTGCTTTTTTCTTCTTTGTCTCTGCTGCTGCCTGATTGTGTACTTCCGGTTCCAAATGAGGTGTGTGGTTGACTGGTCAGTTCCTATCTCTAGTATTTGTAACTCTGAGGTTCTATTGTATATATAATATCTATGTGTGTAAGTGTATATATACATACATACGACACATAGGTTACACGCACATATATATAGGGTTTTATGAGGACTATAAGGTAGTTCAAACTATTGGAACTTTTTCATAGGCACCATCTTATATAATGTATTACATACATTAGGTGTTTTGGGGTGGATTCACTACCTTATATATATCTACATATATATACACGCACATGGAAATTGTACATAATGCAAATATATATTGTTTAGGATGGTGCATATAAAATTTTGAATAGTTGCACATTTTCGTACCCACATCATGTAAACAAATATACACTGCATTGAACATTTTTCAAAAACAGTCTCCAAAATTGCATACAAGTTTCGCAGTGTTGTATATAGATTTTGTGCATATAAATTTTCATATGTAAATTTCTGAATGAGCAACAATTCGAATTAATGTATGAAAACTGCATTTTCACATGCACATTCTGTAGCTACAGCTCTTATTACCAAATCTACATATCTGAATTAATCTTGGATGCACAATTTTATTTGTTCCTCAAAACCTAACATGATGCATACAAAGAATTAAGTCCACATTAAAGTCCCTTCAAAATTTTGGCTCAATGCAACAGACACATTTCTTACTTTTTTGATCCTTAAACAGGTAGAATGTGATTTTCTTTATGTAAGAGCAGTGTTATTGTCTGGCTTCTCGTTAATGGACTATGGCATGTGCTGTTCACACAGAGAAAAGTGATTCTTCAAAGTGCTTAATTTAATGTGCCAACTTGTAGGTATCTCATCAGCTCAGACCATGCTGTTCTACAATAGTACTGAATGATCTCCTCGCTGATGTACTTTATAAAAGAAACACTCTTGGACTTATTAGGTAGTGACTCCTGCTTTTTTGTTATATAATGGTAATAAATTTATTACAGCGGACTTCAGTGTACACAAAATGATATTTTATATGTTCAGTTTTAGACATATTTTACTAGTTAACCCAAGACAGTGTCTGACTTTTAGAATGATGTAAATTAAGAGAATAAACACAGCAAATGTGTTACTTTATCAGACATCCCTTTGATGAATGTTTTTATGGTTCAATTAGAACAAGAGCCTCAAATAACACCAGAGTATAGTGCTGCGTGTTTATCTCCTCTGACTGGACCACATCATGTACATTAATTATTACAAAACAAAGACAGAGACACAGAAGGTTCTGTGTGTCTTAATGAAGTTCATACCATATTCAGAGGATGTTAACAATATGTTACTGAATGTGTCTTAATTACACATTGAAAGTTGCCTGCCACTTGACCAAAAATCTTTTCCTCTTTAATTAATTAAAACACTTTGCATTCACACTGCAGAACAAGTCTTAAGTCTGCAGTTTGACCAAAGGCAATTACAGCAAACAGATTTAATGATCTTTTCTTCTGTTGGAGTGGAGTAGCACTGAGCCTAGATCACTTGATAAGAACATCATGCTCAATGCTAGGTTTGTAGCTCATTCAAAGGAAAATACTTAGCTTCCTTGGCTTTGTTTAATTAAACGTTGGTCGTAGATTAAGTTTTAGGAATTAATAATAAGTCAGCATGCCTCATCTGATGCCAATGCACCAGGTTTCTCTCACACATAGGGTTTACCCACATATGAGTACTGTCAGTGCTCAGCACAGACTCCATTCAGTATAAAGTAATGACACTAACTACAAATATCAGGTGCAGAAGCTGTGCTTTCCGGCAAGAGCTCACAGAAGGAATCGCAACTCCACACTGTACTGGGAATCGCACTCTACTCTATACAAAGAAAACAAGGACGGGCCTGTCAGTTTGTACCAGGGGCCCACTTCTTCTTACAGATAAACAAGTGCAACAACGACTTCAATAGAAGTTCAGTGCATGTATCTCAGATCATTGTTAAGTCCACTGGGCTGGATCTTCAGCTAATGTAAACTGCCATAACTCCACTGACTACAAGGGAGCTTCGCCAGTTTACATCAGTTGAAGATCTGGCCCATTGTGTTCACCAGCTTACCATGCTCCCTCATTATAGTGGAAAATTAAATCTCCTAGTAGTGAATCTTTAAACTGCTTCATCACCCTGCAAACGGGGCACAGGAAGGGAAGGAGGAGCATATTTCTTGGGAAATATTATCACCAATGAATGGCAAATGCCTATTTCCCATGAAAGAAAAGCACCAGGAAGACACCCATCCCTCCCATGCATCTCCTGTAATTCTGTTTTAATGACCCTGACGCTAAATACCAACAAAAGATGGAGACAAAGAAAGGACAAGCTACCTAGTTCCTGGCATTAGGATTTCCAGAAGGCTCACTGCTGTTTAAAAGCCCCAAATTAACGAGTAATGCTCTTCCGATTAACCTCCATTAACAAGAGAATCCCATTTGCAGAGGTTTTTAAGAGTTGCTAAATCTGACCACAACAAAACAAGAATTAGCTGTAGCCTTAAGATATGTGTGGCTGCCAGGAGGCTAGTCACCCTTCCCTAGCTCCCCCCACCTCCTTGTGCCAAGTGTCACTACTGGTTGTCTTCCTTAGTGTATTTGTCATCCCATTAGATTCACTGAGGAAATTGTTGGAAAACTGAAAAGAACTCCCATTTCCTTTGTAAACGGTTCCAATTTATTTGTACGAGAGACTAAACATTCCCTCATGCTTTCATCTTAGGGTACTGACCACATCATGGCTTGATCCATGCTACAACAATGTTCAAAAACCATTTTCAACCATGGTTATGCTAGAACAATGTCAGCCTTCTTATACTTCAGTTGTCCAGTCCAGTGCAGAGCAGGGGTTATTTTTCATCACTTATTCCAGTCTAACCATACTGTGGCTTCTCCATTATCATAGAATCATAGATTCGGGTTGGAAGGGACCTCAGGAGGTCATCTAGTCCAACCCCCTGCCCAAAGCGGGACCAACCCCAACTAAATCATCCCAGCCAGGGCTTTGTCAAGGTAGGCCTTAAAAACCTCTAAGGATGGCGATTCCACCACCTTCCTAGGTAACCCATTCCGGTGCTTCACCACCCTCCTACTGAAATAGTTTTTTCCTAATATCCAACCTAAACCTCCCCCACTGCAACTTGAGACCATTGCTCCTCGTTCGGTCTTTTGCCACCATTGAGAACAGCTGAGCTCCATCCTCTTTGGAACCCCCCTTCAGATAGTTGAAGGCTGCTATCAAATCCCCCCTCATTCTTCTCTTCTGCAGACTAAATAAGCCCAGTTCCCTCTGCCTCTCCTCATAAGTCATGTGCCCCAGCCCCCTAATCATTTTCGTTGCCCTCCGCTAAACTCCCTCCAATTTGTCCACATCCTTTCTGTAGCAGGGGGACCAGAACTGGACACAATACTCCAGGTGTGGCCTCACCAGTGCCGAACAGAGGGGAATAATCACTTCCCTCAATCTGCTGGAAATGCTCCTACTAATGCAGCCCAATATGCCGTTAGCCTTCTTGGCAACAAGGGCACACTGCTGACTCATATCCAGCTTCTCGTCCACTGTAATCCCCAGGTACTTTTCTGCAGAACTGCCACTTAGCCAGTCGGTCCCCAGCCTGTAGCAGTGGATGGGATTCTTCCATCCTAAGTGCAGGACTCTGCACTTGTCCTTGTTGAACCTCATCAGATTTTTTTTGGCCCAATCCTCCAATTTGTCTAGGTCACTCTGGACCCTATCCTTACCCTCCAGAGTATCTACCTCTCCCTCCAGTTTAATATCATCCGCGAACTTGCTGAGAGAACTTGCTTATGCCCTCTCTATGGTACAGAAATGTCCATAATAGGAGATAATTTAGAGAAAAGTTTTTGTTCACAGCTCTATATTCAGTGCGGGGAGAGTTATGATGTGCTTAAATTATATTGCCAGGGTACTTTTTTTTTATTCTTGTAGAAGATCAGACACACAAGTCAACTGTGAGTTCTCTCTCACTCACTTCTCTAAGGTCTTGTCTACACTGGCAATTTACAGCGCTGCAACTTTCTCACTCAGGGGGGTGAAAAAACACCCCCCTGAGTGCAGCAAGTTTCAGCGCTGTAAAGCGCCAGTGTAGACAGTGCCATGTTCCCAGCGCTGGTAGCTACGCCCCTCGTGGAGGTGGTTTTTTTAGAGCGCTGGGAAAGCTCTCTCCCAACGCTGCGCTGCGACCATACAAGCCACGTTAAAGCGCTGCCATGGCAGCGCTTTAGCATTGACAGTGTAGACTAGCCCTAATACAGGACCTATGATATAATGTCAGTGAAGTCACTCTTTCCTATCTCATCATTCTAGGAAAACCAGCAGGAGGAATGAAGAATTCTGGTTTCCTATCCTGCTCCCGTCCCCCAACAGCAGCACTGCTAACATTATACTGCAACAGCACACTTCATCCAATTGCCAAGACTTAATGAAGGTTCGATGCTTCCTCTGTCTTCACCTCTACAACATTCATAGCATCTACTGGTCTTAAATCACTCCTGAAATCAGGTCTCACAAACAGCGGTATAATGATGAGATACCAACTGAGCCATCAGGCCAGCCTGGTTGTCAGCATTTATCAGAGCCCCAACTTTTCCATATCAGTTTAATAACCCGCTGTTTGTGGGCATGTGATCAAAAGCTTATTCCCTCACACTGCATATTTTTATACTCACCAATCCTTCAGTTTTGGATGATAGTGTCCAATTTTCATATTGGTCTCAACAATTTTGTCTCATTCATCTCAAAACAATTTGAAAATAGCTCAATTTTTTGTGTTTCCTGCACATTTTATAATATATTACTGTCACATCATCATATATGACCATGTGCCATTATAAGGAGCAACACAATCAGGAGACCATGAGAAATTTCCCAGTATTATGGATTATAAAAACTGGCCAAATATGCTTTCTGCATCGTTTCCCACTTTTATTAAAGAAGACTTGTGGTCACAAGTGGCACATAAAAATGGCACCTTCTTAATCAACAGATCTGCTCTTTGTGTGTCTTAGAGTCAGATCTGCTTCTTTATTGACAAAAGCACATTTATTGCTGTTAGAACTACAGAGTCAATACAGCCATGGACAAGGAGGCTGGACTCTGTTATGCTTCAAAAATCATCTGCTAAATTGTCCCCTACGTTCTGATCCCAGAACCTTTATCCCTGGTAATGCTATAAGGCCCCAGGAAATACCCAGTTTGACTTTCAGATCCCAGGCTGAATGGCAGGTCTGGCAGTTACAAAAGTCAATCTAGGTCTCGTAAACTGAGCAAATTTGATCTGGAGGATATTGAGAGAAATAAATAGGAAACTACAGAAAGCCATTTTTAAGGAGTCACTTCTCTGACCATAAGTTTACTTTAACCCCTGTCTGTAACACAATCCATAATGCAGTTCACCTGGAAGTAAATTTATCTGTTATGCATCCAGTCAGCCAAGTGGCCAATACATGCAAAACTCTCAACAAGTATGAGAGAAATTTTGGTTTTTTAGTATATAAAGTACCTTAGGGAAGCATTGAAATCAGAACTCTTCAGAATTGTTGAAATGAAGATATCTCTGTTTAAACAAGCTATGGCTTTTCATGGCTTCCATAGTTGGGAGTTAAGTAAATCCCTGAGATGGTAATTAGGTTAAACAGTTCATCAGGCTCACTCAGAAACAAAGTATGGCACAGAATGAAAATGAGCGTGCATGCTAGCAAAAGCTCTCAGCCAGCCTATTACCCAGATGACAAGCAGAATTAATCCTCCACCAGTACCACTAATGCCAGCACTCCACCCCCACTCTTCCTGCATTGGGCGCAAATAAAACATTGGTAGACAGCTCAATAAACAGATCGTGCTGCCTGAAAGGTTGGCTAAGGATTATAAAGATACAGCATTAACACCCATGCATGAGCAATTAGAAAAGTTAGCAAAGCTCACAATAAAATCCTATTATGGAGACTATTTATAGGAGAAAAAAAAGTGCCAAACAGGATAGACTAAATTCTTGGTGTAAGCACATATGGTATTTATTATCCAGATTCAAGGTGTCTGGTTACATCTATTTTAAGGTTTTTCTTTCTTAAAGGAGGGACAATCCATCAGGAAATATTAACATGACATTCATTGTGTGTACATTGGTATGCAAATCTTTAAAACTATGTTGATGTTTGCTATAGAAACAAAAGGGGGGAAACCAATGTTTGATCTCTTATGGGGCGCAGAGACAAAAAAGCCACAGTGGGCAGCAACCAGAGCCTTCCCAGTGACTTGACTATCAAGGGGTTAAGAATGTCATAAGCTCCCACTATTAAATAAAACCAGGCAAGCACAAGGCTACCTGTGTTTGCTTCCATACAGTTCGCTGCAGGCTCCTGGTCTCTCCCCCCCACTATGCCTGTAGCTAATGCATGTCTTATTAGGTTACTCCTGAAAAGGCAAAAGAAGAATGAATAATAATTCACACTGTAAAGGCTTGGGGAGAACAGTTTATGTTGTAATGCTGTTTTGATAGGCTATCAGCCTCAGTGGCACCAACTGAGATATATTAAAAGATCTATTACATTATTAAGGCACCCACATTTCCAGCAGCCATAACTTCACATATCTACTTTTTTTTTAAAGGAAAGAGACAGGCCACCATCTAAATGAGAGCACTCCTGGATATGCAAGGATCAGGACGAGAGACACCAGGAGAGAGAATTGTGCTCAGAACTTGCCATCATAGGTTGCATAGGTTTCACCAGCTCTGCTATCACTACACAGATATAACTGCATGAACTGAGCTCTCTAAAACAATGCAAGAAAGACAGTATGTTGTACAAAACATACTTGGCAACAAATAAAAGGCTTTAACAATATCTCCACCCGTGTTTCTGAGCAAGACTCTTCCTGTGATGAGTTCCAGGTTTGCTGTTAATACTATACAGAGGAAGGGGCCTGTTCTTTATAGCAGTTGGGATGACGGTTTATTGAGCAACACTGACATCTATCTACTCTAACCATAGGATAACTATTTGGACTGGGGTCTCTGCTGAGGGGTGGGGGAAGGGGGTTAGAGAGGAAGGCTGGACTGGTGCCACTGTATACCAATAACAGCAGATATTACTGAGGGCACTGGTGCAGAAGAGATTATATAAGGCTCATTCTGGGCTGCCAAACCAAGCACCATTTTAGGCTGCCTTCACAGATTCTCCCTCCCACTCTCCTTTATCACATAGCAACCTTCTGCAGGAAAATTTATATCCAGCAGGAGACCAAAACAGACAGCCTTGACTGAGGCTGCTGGCAACAGTGGTTAAGTACAATGGCCCAGATTCTGCAATCCTCACCAATGTTGAGCAGCACTTTATCATGTGAGCAGTCCCGATGCCTAAGTGTGAGTATCCAAGACTTCATTTAAAGAAAGTAATAGGTTTTCAATAGTGAACTTCACTACTAATGGACTAGCTCACCCAACCAGCTTCTATTTCTTCTGAATTAATTTATTTCCCGTTCATTAAATAACAGTATCGTGTTTGTAGGAAAACACAGTGAAATGTATGAAACATGTTTTCCTTGACAGAAAGATCCCAGACAAATTTCTGTGTGCCAAGTCACAATCTAATCCCTTTTCTTCAGCTGGGAGATCAGTACAGAACCGTGCTTCTCAGCAAACCTTAGATCTTTATGATATTCAAGATTCATTATACTGGTCTGCAAAATCCAAGAAAGATATAACCCACTACCTATACATTTTAGTAGTCAAAAGCTCTGAACTTAGGGGAACTGTTTGGCAACAAAGTCAAATGGTGTGTGTGTGTGTGTGTGTGTGTGTGTGTGTGTGTGTGTGTGTGTGTGTGTGTGTGTGTATACATGCGTGCATGCACATGTGTGGGCATGCTTTTTAAATTCAGCAAAAAAAATGTTTTATGCAATTTTCTTTTAAAACCTCAGAACAAGACTTTCACTATTAAGAGAAACAAACACTTCACAATTGCCTGAGGCTGATCATGCCAGCTGCCATAGGTACAGTAATCCATAAAGACGCTTTTGTTTCCCTTTTAGAATGCAATTGTTTGGACTTGACGTATTTATTATTTCATGTAGTGGGATGTTGCTTCAGATATCTGAGCAAGCAATTAGCCCAAGATTTTCAAAAGCAACTAATGGTTTTTGGGTGATCAGTTTGAAACATCTTAAAGGGGGCTGATTTTTCAGAAAATACAGATTAGCCACACTCTGACAATCAGACCTATTTAAGATTCCAAGTTGGGCAGCCAAAGACTGAGGCATAGACAATCATAAGCAACTTCTGAAAATCTGAACACCTCTGGGACTTTTAAGGTGATGTGGTAGTTCAACATCACTAACCTCATTTTTGCAAACAAGAGCAAAAGAAAACAAGTCAGTGTAAGAGACAAATTTTGAACACTAGGCTGCCTGACTCCTAGTCCAGTTTGCAGCCCACTAGTCCATGTGACATTATTATTTCAATCACGCTGACATACTGTACAACTTGAGTTTTTAAATTATCATCAATAGTTATAGTAAGAAATTGTCACCATAGATTTGAATTTCCTTTCGTTTCATAGCATTCTGGCACGACAGCATATTACAGTACATAATAAAATTAGGGCTGCCGATTAATCGCAGTTAAATCACGCGATTAACTCAAAAAAATTAACTACGATTAAAAAAATTAATTGCGATTAATCGCACTGTTAAACAATAGAATACCAATTGAAATGTATTAAATATTTTGGATGTTTTTCTACATTTTCAAATATGTTGATTTCTATTACAACACAGAATACAAAGTGTACAGTACTCACTTTATATTAGTTTTTATTACAAATATCTGCACTGTAAAAATGATAAACAAAAGAAATAGTATTTTTCAATTCACCTCATACAACTACTGTAGTACAATCTCTGTTGTGAAAGTGTAACTTACAAATGTAGATTTTTTTTTGTTACATAACTGCACTCAAAAATAAAACAATGTAAAACTTTACAGCCTACAAGTCCACTCAGTCCTACTTCTTGTTCAGCCAATTGCTAAGACAAACTGCCTGCTTCTTATTTACAATGTAACCTGAAAGTGAGAACAGGCATTCGCATGGCACTTTTGTCGCCGGCATTGCAAGATATTTATGTGCCAGATACGCTAAACATTCATATGCCCCTTCTCGTATGCCATGTTCTCAGATGATGACCCAGCATATGTTGTTTGATTTACGAACACTGTCACTGCAGATTTGACAAAATGCAAAGAAGGTACCAATGTGAGATTTCTAAAAATAGCTACAGCACTCGGCCCAAGGTTTAAGAATCTGAAGTGTCTTCCAAAATCTGAGAGGGACGAGGTATGGAGCATGTTTTCAGAAGTCTTAAAAGAGTAACATTTTGATGCGGAAACAACAGAACCCGAACCACCAAAAAAGAAAATCAACCTTCTGCTGGTGGCATCTGACTCAGATGATGAAAATGAACATGCATCGGTCCGCTCTGCTTTGGATCGTTATCGAGCAGAACCCATCATCAACGTGGATGCATGTCCTCTAGACTGGTGGTTGAAGCATGAAGGGACATATGAATCTTTAGTGCATCTGATACGTAAATATCTTGCGACGCTGGTTACAACAGTGCCATGCGAACGCCTGTTCTCACTTTCAGGTGACGTTGTAAACAAGAAGCAGGCAGCATTATCTCCTGCAAATGTTACCAAACTTGTTTGTCTGAGCGATTGGTTGAAGTAGGACCGAGTGGACTTGTAGGCTCTAAAGTTTTACATTGATTGCACTACAGTACTTGTATTAGGTGAATTGAAAAATACTATTTCTTTTGTTTTTTACAGTGCAAATATTTGTAATAAAAAATAAACAAAAATAAACACCTCGTCCCTCTCAGATTTTGGATGGCACTTCAGATTCTTAAACCTTGGGTCAAGTGCTGTAGCTATTTTTAGAAATCTCACATTGGTACCTTCTTTGCATTTTGTCAAATCTGCTGTGAAATTGTTCTTAAAACAAACAGCGTGTGTTGGGTCATCATCCGAGACTGCTATAACATGAAATATATGGCAGAATGTGGGTAAAACAGAACAGGAGACATACAATTCTCCCCCAAGGAGTTCAGTCACAAATTTAATTAACACACTATTTTTTTAATGAACATCACCAGCATGGAAGCATGTCCTCCGGAATGGTGGCTGAAGCATGAAGGGGCATACAAATGTTTAGCGTATCTGATACATAAATACCTTGCAATGCCGGCTACAAAAGTGCCGTGCAAATGCTTGTTCTCACTTTGAAGTTACATTGTAAATAAGAAGCAGGCAGCATTATCTCCCATAAATGTAAACCAACTTGTTTGTTTGAGCAATTGGCTGAACTAGGACTGAGTCAGAAGTAGGACTGAGTGGACTTGTAGGCTCTAAAGTTTCATACTGTTTTATTTTTGAATGCAGTTATTTTTTTGTACATAATTCTATATTTGTACGTTCAACTTTCATGATAAAGAGACTGCACTACAGTACTTATATTAGGTGAATTGAAATATACTATTTCTTTTGTTTTTTATAGTGCAAATATTTGAAATAAAAAATAAATATAAAGTGAGCACTGTACAATTTGTATTCTGTGTTGTAATTGAAATCAATATATTTGAAAATGTAGAAAACATCCACAAATATTTAAATAACTGATATTCTATTATTTAACAGTGTGATAATCACAATTAATTTTTTTTAATCGCACGATTAATCGTGATTTATTTTTTTAATCGCTTGACAGCCCTAACTAAAATGCAAAAACTATTACAGACACATGGAACAAAACTATGGAAAATCTCCTAAAACATCACTAGCATTCATGCCTGCTAGCATGCTTTGTGAATACTAGTGTTATTGATGTTATAACCCATTGCTCAGAATAATTCCCCTCCAGAGCATATATTCAACTTTCTGACAGGAAATAGAAAGGACATTGTGAAAGAAGTTAAAACAGAATAATATAGACAATAATAATATATCATAAATAATATTTCACACTTATAAGGTGCTTTCTATCCAAGAAGCTCAAAGCACGTTACGAATAGTTTCACAACAACCCTGGGAGGTGAGTATTTTAATCCTTGTTCTAAGGATGGGAAAAGTCAGGCACGGTGAGACTGAGGCCAAAGTTTTCAAACTTGGCTATTAGAAATCAGGCACCTAGATAAGTGGCCTGATTTGCAAAGGTGTGCTAACATCACAAATATATCAGAGCTAATCCTAAAGCAAATACGGAACCCCATGGGACATGCAGGCTCTCAGAAGCTCTAAAAATTAGTTCATTTATGTGCCTAAATACAGACTCAGGAGGCTGACTTGAGACACTTGAGCTTGAAAATACTGGCCTCTGCCACATGCGCAAAGGCACACGTCAAAGGTGCAGCAGAGCCAGGAACAGAATCCAGATCTAGAATAAATTGCCTAGGGAGGTTGTGGAATCTCCATCATTGGGGATTTTTAAGAGCAGGTTGGTCAAACACCTGTCAGGGATGGTCTAGATAATACTTAGTCTTGCCTTGAGTGCAGGGGACTGGACTAGATGACCTCTCGAGGTCTCTTCCAGTTCTATGATTCTATGATCACCTAGGGCCTGCTCCAGCTCCACTGGAGTCATTAAGAGTCTTGACATTGATTTCAATGGAGGTTAGACTTCACTTTTTCACAGGCCCTACCCATAAACCCATAATCCTTCCCCTATAAACCACTTTATTCCATGAGCAATTTTTTAAAAACATTTTTATTTTCATAAGATCAAAAACAGTTCAGGCCAGATTCCCAGCTGGTGTAAATCAGCGAAGCTCTATTGATGTCAATGTACACCAGCAGAGGATCCGGCCCTTCTATTTTATAGATTTTCATTGTCTAACCCCTCAGGCATTAATAAATAAAAGGGATGGAAAGTGAAGGTAAGGAGGACAGGGGGAGGGGAACAACAACCACAAAAACAAACCCTAAATTCACTGCCCACATTGCCTTCTGCCGATCCATCGTATATATTTTATGTACACCAATTACTGTGATGTAAATTTTTAATATTAAGTTTGGGCTGCACTATGAATGGCTAATTTAGATTGTAATCTCCTTGGGGCAGGGATTACATTCTCTTCATCATTTTGCATAGTGGACACTTTTTGGCACTATAAAAAGTAAAGGATAATAACAATCAACTTGACTTGCAGAATGAATTTGGGTATCCATGGAACCAAGGTCTAATGGATTATTAGATATTTTTAATATTTTGGTCACCATTGTAGGCCAACTCTAAAACTATGTTTAACAGGCATAATGAAAGTGAAAACGCTTCTCATACCCTTAAAGGTCTGTGCATACTTCTGAAAAAGTATAGCTGGTTGGGTTCTCTTTGAGAGACTCAGAAATGCAAAGGAAACTTTGGTGCTTTCCAACACATGTTCATCACTGCTATAACTGATGACCTATTTATAGCAACACTGCCAACTTTTTCTGATGGGCCCAATTATTTACTAACAGAGAAAGCACCTGTGATATGAGATCGGGAGTAAATAGCTAAAAAGCCCCCACCTGACCTTACCATAACAACTTAAGTACACAATGAAAGCTGTGCAATCACAGGAACAATCAATAAAGGCTATTTTTATTCCTTGAGTCTTTACCTTAAAACACTCCCATTTTCACAACATTAAGTGAAAGTGAGACTAAAATATAAAACAAAACATCTTATTGTCCTGAAGAAGCACAACACATGAATGGTAAAAGAACCGGTGACAGGATGTGCTTTTTCGGTTATTTTCTCTCATTCTGGTGTCTGTATTTGATTATTCCTTATGAGATCAGAAACCTGCTTCTGAAACTGTGGGAAAGGGGCTAACGTTTGTCTGTTCCTTGAAAGGGCTGGACTGAGTAAAGAGTTGGGATAAGCCTCTTGACCCTTAGAACCCAAAGGATGTGTATACTTGTCCTCAGAACACTAAAGTGAGAGATGGGAGCCAAGTAAACTCCTCTCTTTTCATTTTCTGAAAACCAAATGTACTGAAAAGCAATTAAATTTGCTGCACACAAACTAAGGGAGGGACACAACAGGAATAAAAAGGCCTTTAAGCTAATTAAGTGACATCATTCTTTCTGCTCTGGAACCAAAGGGGTGGATTGGATGCCAAAGTGAGGTACTTTTCACATAACCAATCTGGTCAACCAGCTTAAGTGGAGCTCCTCCCAGCCAAAAGGGAGTAAGGGGATCTGGCCGTATCAGCAGGGGACCCAATAAGCTCTTCTGCTCTCTTTCACTCCCACATACAGTGAGCTTCATTCTACCTCAGACAGAAAGGGTTGTACATTTTATAAACCATAGCTTCATATTTCCTGTATTCAGTAAGATTTCCACTAGCATTACTAGGCTACCGGGTAGTTCAGCTGTAATGTGCTTTCTCCATAATCCATTTTATTTCCATGTTTCCTCAATCATGTTATGGCCTTCTAAATAGTATAAAATACATCTAGGTTTTTAATCTCTTCTGAGCGTACTGTGTTTCATGGGAGTTCATTCTTGCCCTGTCTGTTACCAGCATACATCCAATGTAGGTGGATGTATTAGTCTTCATTAGTCAGGACAAACAGGAAACTGTTTGAACTGCACTCCATGAATCAATGGGGTCCTTTTGTTTTAAGTTTAGACAACAAAAGAGGTGAGATCAGTGGAAGCCCGCAGTGGAGAGAAGAGAGATGGGGCAATGGAAAGAAATGGTAAACTCCTTGGTTTCTTAGGCCATTATTGAATTTCCTCCTAAAAATATGCAAGGCCAACACTGGTTTTGCCTGAGTAAAGATTGCAGGATCAGGTTTTAACTGGCTAGTGGCCTTTTCCTGTACATGCTATACACAAACTATTTCAGATTTGAGCCAAGATGCAGGATTAAAAAACAGGTGATTCTTTTACTGTTAGATGAGGGGTTGGCTTGATGCATGAGGATTTAGGCCTTGTACTCCCCACACTTTGAGATGACAATAAATCCCTAAAATTGGTTATCAGTGTAAAACAGCAAAAAAACAGAGTAACATGAAATAATCCCATAAAAATACACTGACAATCAGGGTTTGGCTATGGAAAATATTTTCCTTTTAAGCAGGAGTTCAGTTTTGCCAGCTCTAACGCCATTTAGGAATAAGACTTGTAGACTCCAAATCATTCCTCTGCAGTCTACAATGCCCTGGATATTACACTGCATACCAGATGAAATATTTCACCCACCAAAATTCTCATTTTCTCATGCTAATGAGCTTTGCAATATGTCTTGTCTTTGAAGATATAGGAGAAAAACTGCAATTAAGACATGGCGCTATTGCTGTCCCAATGCCTGAAAGTGTTTTTAAAAAGCAAACAAACCAACAAAACCCCAATATTTTATGGCTCTTGGATAGTCTCCATTATCATCTATCCAACGTGAGACACATAAGAATAGTTCCAGGCTTCCTGCCAAGGATATAGGTACATCAGCAAATGGAGAAAGTATCAGGTAGCAAAAAAACATTTAAGGACCAGGGGGTCCCCAGTGCTTACTACTGTGGCAGTACTCTCTGGCAAGAGACTGTTATAATTATTAGTAAAAAATAACTTTAAAATGTAGAGAATGGCCCAAACCAAAAACCACAAATCCAAATGTTCTCAAACTCTGGGAATTCAAATCTGAATCCAAACTGAGTGGTTATTTTCTACCTCTTCAATGATCCAGGCTAAACCCTTGAATCCAAACACAACCATACTTAGGGAATGTTTGGATTTGGGTACAAAATTTGTGCCGTGAGACCATCTCTCCAAAATGTTGCACAGACAAAAATCTCTGGTTTACTCTATGGACTATCTCCTGCTATCCGCTGGCTATGCAAGTATTTTAATATATGCCAAAGAAATACATCCTATTGAACCCAGAAAAGCCAGGGGACTTCATGGTAGCTACATCAAATTATTTAAAAGCTACATAATAACTTGTCATGTGCATTTGTATATTGGCCAAAAATGTAATGTAAAACGTAAGACACACTTGTCCAGAGTGGATTCACTTTCTACTGGAGCAAGAGATACATCACAACCACTGCTCCAGATCAGGGAGCAGTTCCCCAAACTCTGATTTAGCTCAGGTTTAACGAAAAGGTGGCAGAGCATTGGAGCCCTCAGGTGGGAGAACAACAAGCAAAGCAGCTAGGTCTGGGGAGCAGCTCCTTGTTCTGCTAGTAAGTCAAGAGGGGAAGATCAGAGTTCAAACTCTCTTTCAGAGACACTGATTAAACCCCACCAATGAGTGGAGAATTTGGCTCCTGTGTTGCTAAAAAGCAGCAAGGCCCCACCGGGTGCATCCTATCTCACAAAGCACAAGCACATGTTAAGTAACATCTTAGGAACACAGGAATCGTTGGATCCAACTAGTGGTGCACCTAGTCCAGCATCCTGTCTCAACAATGGCCAGTACCAAATGCTTCAGAGGAAGGTGCCAGGACCCTGAAGAAGGTACTTATAAGATAACCTGCCTGCTGGAAAAGTTTCTGCCTAACCCTCTTAGTTAGAGGTTGGGTTATGACCTGAAACATGAAGGTTTATATCCTCTGGGTGAAATCCTGGCACACACAAATGAAAGCATTGACTTCAGTGAGGCCAGGATTTTACCCTCTATCTTTTAAGATTCTTAGCTACTTATAACATCCCCCCTACTACCATTTTCCTCCCACAAAAGAGATATTAATAATGCAAAGAATAGAAATCGCTACTGGCACAGCAGAGTAGCCCCAAAAAATTATTTTCATTTAAAACTTTAAATTCTTCTTTTTAAATGCTACATGGAAGGAGATGTTAGTAATTTATGGGGTGCTTGGCAGATCCTGTTCTCCACACCCTTCTGTATTATGCCCCAGCATTCTTTGAAGTTATGCGGCACATTGTCATCTAACTCTCATGCTGGTATTGAAACAGCATGTTGGAGAATCTGGATTGTTGTAAATCTAGGCAGAAGGTTACCCATGTGTTACGTTTCAGATGTGTACCATCCACTGTGATCAGAAAACAGATAACTACAAGCAAAGGCTTTTTCTTTCTGCTGGAGAAATGTTATGATACAGCAAGGGTCGAACTGTTAACTAGTGGGATAACAATGCACTTATACAATAGCTTGGCAGGGTTACAAAGCTGGTTGTTCATTTTTGCTCCTCACAATGGCTTTTATGTATGCTCATCAAGGGTGAAAACTGAAGAGATAATAAAACTAAACACCTAATGGGTATATGGTAAAAGAAGGCATGCTTTCTTATCCCTAACAAAAGTCCTTGTTTGCAAGCGCCTGCTTCTTTTTGCCTTCAAATTCTTACATCCCACTTTTTATCTGTTGTGACTTAAGGCTTCCTACTCTTTCCTCCCACTACATAGTGGCCACGAGCTCACCAGGCTAATGTTGACAGCATTACCCACCCTCCGTGGGTGACTCTCAGCACTGAACACGAGGAAAACACAAGCAACCTTTTGTTGCACTGAAATGATGGAAACAGAAACACACACACAAAAAGGCAAACAACCTTTTGAGGGAGCCTTTGTGACCCAAATACACCTCAGTGCTGATGCTCTGCAGAGCTTCATCACATTACTGCTTTTCTTCTTAATGTTCTGTGACACCTCTCAACTATGTGTCTCTGGAAAGGAAAACTAACCAAAAAGTTCCCCAGTGGTAGAAATCAAGGGAAAGCTGTTCCACTTTTGGCTAGCATGCTTGGAGTATGTTCATTTTGGGGGAAATGTCACACACAGATAAGGCCCTGAATGTAATTTTTTTTTAAGATTTTGCAAAACCTACTGCTAACAGGAATATTTACATTATTTAAAAAAATTCAATCAAACCATTTTTTGTTTGGATTTAAACATGTTACTGCAGGTTTTGAAACCCAAACAACCGAAGCATTGTGTTATCATACATGAGGGCTAGAAAATGAAACTGACTAGAAACAGATTAAAAACTATACTGAAACTGATGAGTTCATGGTCCAAAGTGAATAAAGTCCAAACTGTAAACATTATAAAGGCGAAAAATAAATTAGATTTTAAATGAATGTGTGATTCAGCTGTAACAAGCTCTGGTGTTAGCAGGAACTGGTGATGTCTTAACACTGGTGATATGGTGGCTGAATAGTGCTCCCATTGAAGTCAGTAGGGGTTTTGCCCATTATTTTAACCTGACAACAGGCCCTTAAACGTCTGACAGGATTTTAAAATACCACCATGTATTACAGTCTGATCATACCTTCCTGCAAGATGGGAGAAACTCTGCAACATTAACTCCACCTTCTCATTATGCCTTCAGGGGGCTAGGGTTTCTGACCTGTACTGAGGAGGGGGGGGCCTAAGCAGCATTAACTTCCTATGGGAAAGCCACTAGAGAGGGAAACATGTTAAGAAATGACAATGAGGAGCACAGCATTGATTGACAGATATTCCTCATCCACTCCCCTCCCCAAGAATTCCCACTGGGCAGTGTTTACAGAGGGGCTATGCAGACTAAGGAGAAGCTTGTGTGTAATGACTGTAGAATTATTTGGATGTTATTTTTGCACCTTATGGCTAGTGTTATGTCTTTGGGTTCTTTTTAATGGTCACAGGCTCAAACCACCTTATTAAACTATGTGCTGCAAGGAAAATATAACCTGCCATCTTAGTTTTGTCTCTTACACTTCTCTTAGGATAATTAAATATTAATGAGATGATGATGACTATATTAAAGAGGTAGTATCCGAAGTGTTCTCGGCTTACTTGCAAAGCTGTGATTTTATTGAATCAATTTCCCCGTCCAAGTACAGATAAATGAGAAGACACGGGGTACCTTGAGAAGAGGAGGGAAAAAGGAAACAACATTGCTCCATTATGTTAAGACATGGGTGATTGACTGCAGAGTTGTTATACAGCTGTAGATAACACTCTCTCTTGCCCAGGCAGGAACACCCTTACCCACACACGGATGTTCAGCTCAGGCTGAAGACTAGCAAGTGGGAGACTAAATCAATTTGACAAGCAGAGTTCCCTTCTCTCTCCCAGCAGCAGGTTCAGCAAAGGCAGCATCAAGTACGCAGGCAAGACTACCTCTAGATCAGCTAGACATTGTTAAAACCCAGGAGACACCATAGCCTAAGGTCTGATACGGTTAACACCCATTAGAGCCACAACTGACTGTGGAGAATAAGAAAAGCAAAAGCAAAGGGACAGACCTGAACAAACAGGTCAACACCTGAGCTTCACTCCACCCCTGCCACTCTTACCCTCTTCTCCCCTGTCCTGTCCCCCTCGCTCCCTTTCCCTTTACCATCCCCTCTCCCTTTGCTTTTTCCAAATATCTTATCCCCTCTTAACTAAACCCACCACCACCACCCAAAAAAATCATGGAACTCCCATAACGTTTGCCACCATCACATTGTTCATTTTGCTTCCGCATTACACCCCTTCCCCCACACTGTGTCGGTCTGGTCTATTTAGTTTGTAAACTGTTTGGGATGGGGAGATCTGCTGCTCTGTGTTTGTACAGTGTCTACCACAATGGGGCCACATTCAAGGTTGCTCCTTAGGCACTACCATAATAAAGATGCTGACTATTGTTATCGTTAACAATAAACATAATCCATTGCCTTCTTTGGAGTCCTTTGAGTTTTACATCCCTTCCTTGTTCATGCTTTGGCACCAGTTGTCATGGTAACCATGGAATGTTCCAAGAGTCCATTCACCCAAGACCTTGACTGTCTCAAAAATATTTTGATTCTCAGTGTCCTGTTACACTTTATCTGCAAACAGTCTGTGCACCTATCAGCAGGAGTGTCAGTTCCCAAAACAATCCAAATAGAGCTTTCAAATGCACCAGGTTCTTCTTACTATAACTGACGAAGGGTGTGAGGCCTTTCCATAATTCCAGGCAACTTGTCCACAGTTCATAGGCCATAAGCCATTACTGTCTCCCTCCTTGGTAAAATGTATGTTCTATCGTCACAGCAAGTGACATGCAACAAATCCATTGCTCCTTTTCCTTTGCACACCTAGCCCTGTTTCTATCAGCTATTACTCCTCTCTACCAGCAATTAGATTTGTAGCATGACAATAGGACAAACTTCCTTTCCCATAAAAACTAAAAACAAATGTTCAGATTTTGACAGAACATGCATGTTTAAGGAACAATAAGACTCCAACAAATGACAAAACTGAGAAGGCATTCAAATTCCATTCTATCCTGACCGCGTCTAGTTGGGCATATCACACTATGTGACATTTAATGTTACCCTGGGGGTGCTGTGGCTCAACAGAACCATGGATGCAGTGTCAGCTTTATTTTCCAGTATCTGTTGGGTTTACTTGAAGCACGATTAAACTGTGGGTTTATTTCTTTTTTAATCACATTCAAAATATTTACATTGCATAAATCCTTAGCAGGCACCTGAGAGAAGTCACAATAACAATTAGCTGTAATGGCTCCTCAGAGACATTAGTGCAGGGCCAGTTCTAGGGGCAGACAGGCAAGTAGGGCAATTGCCCAGGGCGCCAACTTCTAGTGGGCACCACACTGCTTGTTTGTTTGTTTTTCCCCACTCTGATTGGCCAGCCGATTTTGCTCTGCTGATTGACTGGCTGTGGGTTTGGTTTGATTTGGTTTGGTGTTATTTTTTGCTCCGCTCCACTCGGGGACAGGAGACATCAAAAAGATTTTCCACCCTGGCTGACAAAAGAGCTAAGCCAGCTTCTCCATTAAAGGCCGCTATGTAAACTGTTCAGGCCATTTTCAAATTCAGGTTATCTATCCTAAGGGGCATATTCACCACCGCTGAGCCAAGCCCAAGTAGCTGGGAGAGATGGACTCCTCCTCCAAGGCCATGCAGCAGAAACAGGAGAGCTGCTCTGTGACCTAGTAGCCCCTAGCATTGCTTGCACACGTGCTCTGTAGGGGTTGAAGGCTGCTGGATCCATCCATTGGCCCTACTGCCTTTCCCACCTTGACCTCAAACCCTACTGCACTTAAATGCAGAGGGGAATTCCCATGGAGCTGACACTTGCATGGACTCCCCAAATACAACTCTCCTGCCCCAGTAAAGGAAACACATAGGTTCTGCTGCATTTGGGGCCCTCTGTAGCTGTGGATGTGAAGGCAGGATTTTTGCCCTTTGGATTCTTGTCAAAGGTGAATTATTCAGCCAGCAAGTCACTGCAGGAGTGAAAGATGAAGTCATTTTATGACTTTATGGTGATTAAATTCACTCTCCATGCTAAAAACCTTTCTAAATTAAATGACTCAGCTTTGCAATGAAGAAAAGGACTACATTTTGCACACCAAATGTGGCTACTCCTCACTCTGAACTAAGGCCTCAATCCTCGGGGCTGCACATGGGCACTGGGGTTAGCAAGTGTAGATCCGATTGTAGGGTCAGGACTGAAACGCCTTCAAAATTGCAGCTAAAGAAAAGCAAAAGCTTCTGTGAAAAGCAGCCACAGGAAAATGTGCTGGAAACACATAAGGTTTTAATTTTGTAAAACAAAAACTCCCTTCCCAGTTCATACCTTGTCTGTCAGCTTTCAGCCAGGAGCATACAGTATTCTCAGGGCTGAGTTTCAAACCTTTGAGAACAGGAGTTTGCCATGGAAACACAGACACAACCTCTGAGTACAGAGGTGTGAACTTCACTGTAAGAGCTGTAAAACAGAAGACTGTTTCAGGGGGAAATAGTCACTGAACAGAATGTTGTGAAATCCTAGATTGTTAATTTCTTCTGCAGAAAAAAGGTCAGATTGTTCTGAAACTGGATATATGGGTTGGGTCCTTTCTCTAAGTCACTCAGCAGAGAAAAGTGTGAGCAGGGAACGACATAATTGCGGATTAGATCTATTCTATACTCTCATGTCACGTCTCTAAATGTAACGTTAGTTCAAGTAAGAGCTACACCCAAAGGCCACAGACAGACAGAGACCAGGGTCAATCCTAACTCCCACTTGTTCAACTGCATTGATTTGGTTTGTAAAGGTGTAACAGACGGCAGAATTTGACCCTCTGATGTGGAGTGGAAACTCTCCAATTCACAAATCCTTCCTAGCAGCAAAGAGGCAGAGGCCCCACTTGCTTCAGTAGTTTTTCCAGTATGATAAATGTTTTGCCTCATTGCCCTTGCTCCATGGAACATGACAACACTATGAAAAATAAAATAAAATAAAGCAGCCCTTACAAACAGATCTTCTCGAAATTAAATTTATTTGATTAAAGGCGAACTACAACCCTATTTTTAAAAATGAAATAAATTGACAAAATTGCTAACAAATCAGCAATAGAAGATCAGTAAAGGCATAATAATTTACAGAAAGGACCAGGCACTGCTCTCAAGGCAGGGAAACCATCAGTAATCTCGCTGTGTGCATTGAAATAATAATTGACATTTGCAGTGTAGCCTTTCTTCCACAAGAATCCCAAAGTGTGGCATTTAGCCAATGGTCTACACTGGGCCAAGGTGTGAAGCCATACTGCCCATGCGGAATGCAGCCTGGCTCATTCTGTGTGCTGATGTGGCTGGAAGACCTGGTCCCACCTTCTTCCTTCTGGGATATACTGAAAGGGATATACTTCAATTGTGACTAGCCCTGAAGTAGGGTACACAAAGCAAGAGAAAATAGCTGGTCGGGGTGTTCCCCCTTCTGAACCTGATCTACACAGAATTTGGTCTGTTACAGATCTCAATTTGAGAGCCGAGCCTTTTTAGTTCTTATGTGACTGGCCACTATCTAAGCTAACACCTCATTCGTTGAAACAGTGACCTCCAAAGCAGATTTCTACAGCTTGAGCTTAAGAACCAGCTCTCCTAACTAGCTCACCATATGCAACTCACTAGTCAGTGTGTGTTACGTGTCTCTCTCTGTATCCATTAACAGAGGATGTTAGTCTGCTTGCCTAACACAGAGCCTGGCTCTTTACCACAAGCTACAGACAGAGATTAATTTGTGCTGGGGCATGCCCCTTTTCATGCTGGTGTGCAGCCCCAGCAACTCTTCTGTCAGTGGCAGAATGCATGACCTCACACATACGGTCACGCTGTGTGTAGGACGTCATTTTGAGCCCCGGCACCTCCCCATTTACAAATTAAGCACTAGCTATAGAGATCTGTGCTCTTAGCTCTGGCGGTCCCTAGTTTAGTCATTGGTGTATCCGCCAAGATGGTGGCTGTCAGACTTGTGTTCTCCTTCCTATCCGTGCAAGGTTTCAACTTTAAACCTAGTCAGTTTAAATAAGAATTAAAGCTGCTTCTGGTTCTATGCCTGCTCCTGAATCCTGCCTACCACATTGTGGGTTTAACAAGCACACTGTCTTCTCTCTCTCTCTTAAATGCTTTTCTCTCCCCTGTCACTGTGTGAAAAATCCACACAGACAACAGAAACTGACAATCTACTGAGGGCCAGATTCATAGTGGGAGAAGAGCCGGAAGCAGATAAAGGTGGTGAGCTGAGGCTACTGTCCTTAGTTCGTTGGTAGAAGACCTACAGCCTACGATTTCTTGGTCTTATTTTATTTTTCCATGGAACTAGTGGTCTGGGGTGTAGTCTCACCTCACCACATGATGCAGGATTTGCCATGCATGAATCATGTCTTTGCTACAAGGACTTGCCCACATTGTATCCTAGGACGTGAAATAAGAATATAACCCCTTGGCAGTAAACAAGTGGTACCTTTACTATCTACTAGCTAGACTAAACTGGCATTGATTTCAAACCATTTGCTACTTTGCTTGCGCCACATCCCACTGAGCGTCCTTGAGCATGACAACAGAGAACCCACAGTTATTGCCTCTGCCCATAACAGTCACTGGATACAACATAAGGAAGAGGGAAAGTAACCTTTGGAGATCAAGCTTTATTATTTTACAGCCAGTGTTTTTCATTAAACTGCAATTCTGACCATTTAAATGGGTCATTTTACTGCTCAGTTACACAATTAATACCAACTAAAATTATGGGCTGTTGGTTTAAAATGAGGCAGAAAGAGACTATTATAGTACCAGTGGGAAACCCTCAGAGCACTGCAGCTCTGTTAATCTCACTCTGCAGGAGTTAATGTAGAAGCTGGCTGAGTAATGCCTGCCCTAATATTTTGCCAAGGAAAAAGAAAGCAATCCTATATTTTATAGGGCTCTGGGATTAGAAGAGATGATCAGTCCCCAAAATCACAGAATTTAAAATATCCTAATTAAAGCTTATTCCAGTCAGACAGTTTCAACATTTTGCAGCAAAGGACTTCCATTCATGAGCAGTCTCAGATATGATGATCTCTAGAGCAATGAAACCCAGGTTTATTGGTGGCATTCTGGGATCATTAAGGGAATTGTTATGTTGATTTGCACATGTACAAGTTCCTCCTTTCAGTGCTGTTGTAGTATCAAACTTGGGAGAGTACTAATTTCTCAGTCTCCACTTCACTAAAGTCAGATGACTCAGAAGTTCAGCTACTGACTATGTAGATTCAGGGGTTTTCAAACTTCAATGCACCATGACCCCCTTCTAACAACAAAAATTACTACACAACCCCAGGAGGGGGGAACAAAGCCTGAGCCTTCCCAAACCCTGCCGCCCCGGGTGGGGGTGAGGCCAAAGCCCAAGCCCCACCGCCCTGGGGGTGAGGGGGGGTGAAGAGCCAAAGGGGGGGAAGAGAGGGGGCCAAAGCCAAAGGGCTTCAGCCCCAGGCAGTGTGCCTGTAACCTGAGCCCCGGCACCCAAGGCCCAGGGCAGTGTGACTCAGGCTTCAGCCCCGTGCCCCAGCAAGTCTAAGCCAGCCCTGACGACCCCATTAAAACGAGGTTGTGGCCACTTTGGGGTCCCAACCCACAGTTTGAGAAATGCTTCTGATGCTCTGAAGGCTAACAAGTTATTTTTTATATATATATATTATATATATATAATAACTTGTTATTATATTATATATATATATTTATTAGTTATTGACTGATGCACCAAACAATATGAATCTCTTTACGTGTCTGAATGTATATATATTCCATATGCTCCATATATCCAGTACTGAGGGATATACAGTGAATTTCTGCAAAGTGTGAATTATAATCTATGCTGAAAACTTCAGGAACTTCCCAATATATTCCTCTTAATATCAGCTCATTCTGCTTAAAAATATAAATCCAAAGAAATCAAAGACCTCTTAGATTTAGAATCAAATATCAAAGGGGTAGCCGTGTTAGTCTGGATCTGTAAAAGCAGCAAAGAGTCCTGTGGCACCTTATAGACTAACAGACGTAGAGGAGCATGAACTTTCGTGGGTGAATACCCACTTGCATGCATCCGAAGAAGTGGGTATTCACCCACGAAAGCTCAGGCTTCTATACGTCTGTTAGTCTAAAAGGTGCCACAGGACTCTTTGCTGCTTTTTTAGATTTAGAAGTAACCCATTTTAATATGCTATGGAGAGGGAGTTCACCTAGAGTTTTCAGATGAAAGATGCAAAGTATTATTATTATTGCAAAGCAAACACCATCTTTATATATGACATGAAAATCAGTCATTACTGTAACACGTTCATATAAAATTGCTAGCCACAGTCCTAGAAATTAAAATTTAGAGCACAAGTACTACTTGACCAAGTAATTTCTATGCACAAAACATCATACAGGGCTCAGATTTAGCTCTTAATGTCACTTCTGCACAGGCTGATTAATCAGCTTATGCAATCAAGTTCTTCAGTCATTCTTGGAAACAGATGTGTCCTATTCCAAACAATATTTGTCAAAAGAAAAACAGAACAACCCAAAATTGAACATCACTGAGCCACTAAAAAAAGAAAGTAAATAATCTCTTCTAAACCCCAGGGATGGGAGAGCTCATCGAGGCATAAAGCAGCAGATACATCCAATTGCATCGGAGAGACAGCATTTCAAACTAGAGCACTGATGAGTAAATTACAATTCATGCCTCAATGATTTTCCACATCTGTATGCACCACACTAGAGGGTCCTCTCTTAAAACAGTTACTTTCTTGGAGTCCAGAGGAAGGAACTAGAACAATTTTCATGGCTAAGCCCCTAAACCTCAAATGATGGTGTGACGGGTTGTATCACAGAAACCCCCCTGGGAGCTGCCTCCTAATGTGCAAAGACTACCCCTGCTCCTGTTTTCCCTGCCAGCTCAGGACTCCAGCACCCTGTCTTGTTGAGCCAGACACAGTCTGCTCCAACACAGACCCAGGGTCTGAATTACTTGCCCCAAAGCTGCAGGTTTACCTGAAAACAGCTCACAGAAGTGTGCTTGTCTTTAGCGCTCAGATGCCCAACTCCCAATGAGGTCAAAACCCAAATAAATCCGTTTTACCCTGTATAAAGCTTATACAGGGTAAACTCAAATTGTTTGCCCTCTATAACACTGATAGAGAGATATGCACAGTTGTTTGCTCCCCCCAATAAAAGTGATTTTATTAAATACAGAAAATAGGAGTTAAGTGGTTCCAAGTAGTAACAGACAGAACAAAGTAAGTCACCAAGCAAAATAAAATAAAATGCGCAAATCTATGTCTAATTAAACTGAATACAGATAATCTCACCCTCAGAGATGCTTCAGTAATTTTTTTCTCAGACTGGACACCTTCCAGGCCTGGGCACAATTCTTTCCCTTGGTACAGCTCTTGTTCCAGCTCAGGTGATAGCTAGGGGATTCTTCATGATGGCACCTCTCTCTCCTTGTTCTCTTCCATCCCTTTATATATCTTTTGCATAAGGCGGGAACCCTTTGTCCCTCTGGGTTTACACACACACACACACACACACACACACACACACACACACACACACACACACACACACACACACACACACAAATGCACCAGGTTAAAGATGGATTCCAGTTCAGGTGACATGATCACATGTCACTGCAAGTCTTCATTACCCACTTGCCAGCACACACATATACAGGAAGACTCACAGGTAAAACACAGCTATCTGCAGACAATGGTCCTGGTCAATGGGAGTCATCAAAATTCCAAACCACCATTAATGGCCCACACTTTGCATAATTACAATAGGCCCTCAGAGTTATATTTTATATTTCTAGTTTTAGATACAAGAGGGGTACATTTATACTAATAGGATGATCACACTCAGTAGATTATAAGCTTTGTAATGATACCTTACAAGAGACCTTTTGCATGAAGCATATTCCAGTTACATTATATTCACTTATTATCATGTTTTTATAAAACCATATAGACTGCACAACGTCACAGATGGCCATCAGAAATCTGTAGAAGCACTGTCACCTCTTCTGAATTGTGCAATTCTTCTTAATTCTGTACATAGAAAAATAGAACCAAACTCTAGTCTTAGCTATACTAGTATAGCTATACAGAGTAAGTCCATTACACACTAGTGTAAATCCAGAGTAACTCCATTATACACAGATGGTAGTCCACAATAAATCAATGGTTACTCTATATTTACACCACAATGGATGAGAGCTGGATTTAGACACCTGAGGAATAATATTAATATTGTCTCACTTTATCCATCCCATCAAAACACATATTGTCATTGTTGTATTACAGTACTAGTAATGCATGAAAAGTGGTGAAGCATCTCAAAGGCATAATGCTCAATACCCGTGGGGCCATCCTTTGCTGCCCCCTGCTCACCGCATATCACACATCTTTCATGTAATTGAAATAGGCGAGGTGCATAATGAACAATTGTGTGTGATATATAACATGACCCCTGAAGACCTTTCTCGTTATATGTAGGGAACATGTGAAACATACAAAAATACAGAAGAGCAGGATACTGCCCTGAAGACACAACGTTTTAAAAAAAACAAACTGAAAACTGAAAACATTATGGCATCTAAAAACAGCAGTAGATTTTTTGACTTGAGTTATTGAGCCCCTTCAAAATAGGGGTGACACTGAAAACACCAATACTTTTAAACTAAAGCAGCCTACTGCCAGTCACTCCAATAAAAGCTCTGAAATAATGTACAAAGCTCCTGGGTAGAACCCTTATGCTCAGTCTACACTAGTAAAATGACCTGTTGCTGACAATGATTGTCGGCACTACGCCCCTTGCTGGCTCCCCTCAGCAGGTGTTGAAAACCATTTTATTGCTAGTGTATTCAGGACAAAAGCGTTCTCAGCACCACTGCAGAAAGTATGACTGAGTCCCATTTCCACCAGGTTGCAACCATGCTTTCTGTAACATGGAATATGCTTTTGTCTCATTTGCATTACAGTAAACCATTTTCTGCACCAGCTGATCAGATGCCAAGGGAGACCAACTGTTGACAACCACTGTCAACAACATTTTTCTACTACAGACAGACCCTAAGTGGGAAGATTATTAATTATATAATGATATTTTTCCTTGTCAGACTAAGCAGCATCCATTGTTACATACTGTTAGGAACACGGTGGGGTGAGAGGGGTTTAAAAGGGAACCCTGAATGATGCAATTATCACGCTGAGAGATTCTACCTTTCATACACATTTCATACACACTCCACACATTTTAACAAAACACTCATTTTTATATCTCTCTTCCTTCAGCAACGCTGGCAGTTTCTCTGATTGAGACAGCCGCTGCACCAGTGGCACATTTATGAGCTTCAAGAAAGCCCAAACATAGGATCAAGGTGGCTGTTTGAGACTTGACAGACCACCTGAAGAGATGGCACCTCTTGATCTGTGACTGGGAAATCTTCTAAGGTGCATCTTCAGCCATTCATATGAAGACAATTTTCACAAGTATGTTGTTTTTCTGATAGTTTAAGGCCTACCAAAAGAGGGGAAAAAATCAGAAGGAATAGGGCCACCCTCCAAATGGACTGAAATCTTGGGAAATGTTTTACTGTTCTGCAAAGAAGATAAGAGAGGGAAACATGGTAATGACTAACGTTGTATATATTATCATGAGTTGGAGATGATTAAAAAGTTCATGAATGGCAAAGCCTTGACTGGTTTATGTGCAGTGTTTTATTTAGTCTGGCACCAAGTGTCTTCTGAAAACTACGGGAAAAACTGATTGTTAGAGTTAACTCATTTTAGCCCCCGGCTTTCTTTCCACAGACAAACTGTGGAAAAAACACATTTCTACTAGAAAACTAAGACAGCACATTTAGAGTTGATAAAAGGAATACTCTTTTAAACAACACATAATTAACCTGTGGAGCTCACTGTCACAAGAAATATCAGAGGCCATGATCTTAGCAGGATTCAGAAAAAGATTGGACATTTAAAGGAAAAATGAGAAAGAACACTCACCGTTACATTAGATAAGATTTAAAAAAAAATAGAAGGAATATAAACAGTTGAGAAGTATCAGAGTCTCTAACAAGAGTGGTGTTGTTTCTCTTCATAAACCTAAGAGACAACCAAATCAAAGGCAGGATTGTATACTCACCTAAAATGTGATCCTTAAAGGGCAGGTGGTTGAATGTGGGTATCTATTCAGAAAGTACAGGTACACTGATAATTTTATGGGCTTTTAATGAAGAGATGAACATTGTCACAGTCAGTGCAGTAATATCACCTGCAAAGATGGCACCTTTTCTCAGCCAAACAGAAGCCTATTTCCACAATGTCTATTTTATTATATGTTTAATGGATACAGCAAAATTCTACTGGTAGCTCACAGTATAGCTACATGCTACATTTTTAAAGAGTGAGAAAAACCCAATGGAGCTTTTACAGCCTATTATCCAGTAAGACTGTGGTATGGAAATGAACTAAAGTAAACTGTGTAACAATTGACTGGAATTTCACCACCCAACCTGACCTTGAAGTCCAGCTGCATGTTTAAAATCATTGGGCCAAATTCTTCTCTTGGTTTCCACCCACACAAAACCCACTTACGTGAAATCTGAGTGTAGGTGAGAACAGATTTTCATGTTCCTGTTTTTTCTGTGTTTCTCCAAGACACACAATCTTCTGAAGAAAACCAGGCATGAGGACAGAGGAATGTTTTAATAAAAGATGTTTTTCCAATTAAAATTGGGTGATATCCATCAAAAATATTTGACACGACAACAGGAAGTATCTGATACAATATCTGACATAACAGGAAAGCCATTAATAAAACTTCACACACATTTTAGGATTTTGCAGACAACATCACAAGTTGTTGGTACTTTGTTCTTATGGTCACAACATTGTCATCAGAACCCTTAATGTCTGTGTGAACAGGTTTCATTAATTATAGCTCCCTGTTACCTGTGTCATGCTACTTCTCTATTTAGGTTTACCTATAATTTTATTATCTATTTCATTCTCACATTTTCCTCCACTTAAGCTTTAAAAATTTTAACATTGCTATGACCACTCTCTTTTCCAAAGGTATATCAAAAATTCTGTCTATTCAAATGAAACTACAGAAAGATTTATTATTGGTTTCTAGGGAAAAGACATAAACACTTCATAAACCCTATTAGGCCAGGAATACTGGGAAATTATGAATAATGCAGAGCTATTACCACTGATCAAGGGCTGTCATGATTTAATTTAGCAGAAGACAGGAGCCATTGTGTCCTATACTAAAATGAAACTAATGATTCTATGCTATTCAATCAAATATAAATAATCCACAAAGTTTAACCCTTTCCTTTCTGGCAGCCATTGCCTCTTCTGAGCTGTGGAGGAAACCAGTGGAATTCTGTTAACAGCCAGCATTCCACTGGGACACTGCTGCTTCAGACAGGATGTTTGGAAGTTTGTGTTCCAGCACTGGACACATTTTACTCTCAAACCCCATATGTATATTAGGCACCACTCCTGAGTCTTTGATGGAGTCTCAGTAAAAGCTACGCAGCATGTTAATGGGGAGTTGCTCAGTGAGTAAACAAAGTCAGGATAGGACCCTACATGTTCTTTACAAATCTAAAGGAAACACGGTGGGAAAGGATATTGTCAAGTAGATTTGAATACTAGTTCCTATTGTTTTAACTTTCAATTGATTGCAAAACAGTATTGAAGAAAAACATTTCTCCTACCTATTTTTGGCTTAATCCTATTCCCATCGAAGTCAGTGCAAGTTTTGTTTCCATATTGCAGAATGAGGCCCCTTGTCATGTATCTACTGTGGCAAAAAAGAGGAAGCTCAAAGGCACAGCTGAGTTTTAATATAACATATTCTAATCTGTTTATATGTTGTTCTTAATGGGTGACATTTTGGACCCATTGAAGTCAGTGGTAAAACTCCATTTGTGGGACTAGGATTCCACCCTATATTTTTACTTATTTGCATGCACCCCTCCTTTTGTAGGGATGCAATAACATTTGAAAATGAGATGCCCAGAATTCCAAACCTTTGTGGGTAAAGGGCGGGGAAAGGGGGGATGTTTGAGAGTGAAAGAGGGAGATCAAGGCCTCCTTTTAACATTTAGAGTTACATGTGGAAATGTTGCTCAGATCCAGAGGTGCAGAATTGCTCAGTAATCTCTTCTCTGAAGAGATTAAGTCCATGCACACCCAATTCCTCTTAAGCAAAACAAACAGTAAGAATTAAGCTTGCCTAACAGTTAGCCCACTTTATTTGCTACAATTAAATTGCTTCTCCCATCTGAATTCCAAAATGATTTAAAAATTGGGTAGTGTTATAATGTACCCCATTCCCAAATATAAAAAGTCCAGTTTCTTAATCCAAGCTGTAAAACAGTTAACATATTAAAAGCATCCATTTCTCTGTGTGAGTGACTGATTGATGCTCAACTGAATACAACCTTAAAAAAACCCACCCTTTCATGAGAGGCCCAATCCTCAGCAGCTGGGAACAGCTGCTGAGTTACCTGCAGCTGAAACTCACTTCAGTGGCAGTTGCAGAGAATCAGCACCACTCAGAACAAGACTCTGGGTAAAAAAATGAGACAGAGAAATACGAAAAGAACTTTAGACATGCATAGACCTTGAGATGTCCCTTAGCAGAGAAATGAATTCACCCTACGATAACCACACAATAAAACTCTACACACAGAGAGGGAACTAGGATTCACTCAACTTGTTCAGTCCTTCCAGCATCTTAAAAAAGGCATCACTTCACTGGATTCAACGAAGGATTTTCTTTTTCCAGTTGTCTAAATGCTATGTTTGTTTATCGCAACACACATTGGGCAATCTCAGTGATCAAAAAGTAGAACTATCATTCATAATGTGATTCCATAATGGGGAATTCTGAGCCTAAACTCTGGAGGAACCTTGAGCAGCCCAGAAAAGTCTTTCTTTTGTTGCCTCTTGTCCCAGAAAAGCAGCACTATGAAAATTAAGCATTTACAGTGTTGCTGGTTTCTATTTGCTGTACTGAATCTACATTCAAACATCTTTATCACCTTCTGTTTGCATTTCAAAGCTTTTATGTTTTGTCTCCCCAAAGTTCTCTAGTGTATCTTTTCTCACACAAGTGATTGGTACAGAAAACATTTCACTCTGGTGCACAATGAATTGCTATTTCCCAGGGCTTGTGCCAAATGTAACATAGGGCAATGGTACAAAAGTTGTACATTTGTCAGGGACCTTTCCTTTGAAGCCCTGTACCTGTGGAACTAGATAATCTCTTTCACATATAAAAGCTTGGGGATAAAAGGCCTATAGTCCTCTAACGCACTGAAGTCAATGGGTCTATTCTTGCGCATGAAATTAGGTAGGGGCTTACCTACCTTGCTGACTAGGGGTCTAATGCAGAGAATGCAAGGAACACTACAGCATCCTCTCACACTGCTGACAGAAGCTCAAGCAAGAATCAGGGAAGGCAATTTAAACCCTCTTCCATAAATTATAATTCCAATGGCTCTCTGCATTACTATAAAAGCATCTTATGGTCAAATGATTTCAGTATTACCCATTACTAAGGCTGCGATTTAGTCATGGAGGACACAGAAGTCATGGAATCCCTGACTTCCAAAGACCTCTGTGACTTCAGCCAGTGCCAGCTGGGAGCTGCAGGGTCCCCTGCCACCTGCAGAGGCAGGGAGCTGTGGGATACCCAGGGGCCGCGGGCAGCAGGCGGACCTCCACAGCTCCCGGCCACCGCAGGCATGGGACCCCTGCAGCTCCCCACCGCTGCGGGTGGCACAGGGGATCCGCACTACTCCTAGCCATCCTGGTTGACAGGGGGCACCCCTGGAGCTCCTGGCCGCCACAGGTGGCAGGGGGGAACCCCTGAAGCTCCCAGCCGCCATGGGCAACAGGAGGAGAAACAACAGAGCTACCGGCCCCTGCGGGCGGCAGGGAGAACCCACACCGCTTCCAGTCGCCCCGGGTGGCAGGGGGGACCCTGGAGCTCCGAGCACCCATGGGTGGTGGGGGGCCCTGGAGCTCCCAGCCCACCAGCAGATGCTCAGGCTCCCCATTTTGTTATGGATATTTTTAGGAATTTTTCATTATTGCCCGTGACCTGTCCCTGACTTTTCCTAAAAATATCTGTGACAAAATCTTAGCCATACTCATTACCTCTGCAGATAATCAAGGGTTTAATATTCAGAAGCAAATATGCTAGTGTTACTGACAAATTAAACCACATGCAGTCATTGTTAAGTCATCAGTTTGTGCTTCATGTAAGTGATATATAAAATGGCAGTGAGACGTTGTGCAGTCTACATGGTTTTATAAAAACATGATAATAAGTGAATATAATGTAACTGGGATAGTTTTATAAAAAATTTGATAATAAGTGACTATAATGCAAATGGGATATGCTTTGTGCAAAAGGTCTCTTGTAAGGTATCATTACAAAGCTCATAAGCTACTGAGTGTGATCATCCTATTTGTAGAAATGTACCACTCTTGTATCTAAAACTAGAAATATAAAATGTAACTCTGAGGGCCTATTGTAATTATGTAAAGTGTGGGCCATTAATGATGATTTGGAATCTTGATGACTCCCATTGTCTGCAGATGGCTGTTTACCTGTGAGTCTCCCTGTATATGTGTGTGCTGGCAAGTGAGTAATGAAGTCTTGCAGTGACATGTGATCATGTCACCTGAACTGGAATCCATCTTTAACCTGGTGCTTTTCCAGTGAGGGGGGGGTGGAAACCCAGAGGGACAAAGGGTTCCCGCCTTATGCAAAAGATATATAAAGGGGTGGAAGAGAACAGAGAGGGAGAGGAGCCATCATGAAGAATCCCCTAGCTATCACCTGAGCTGGAACAAGAGCTGTACCAGGGGAAAGAATTGTGTCCAGGCCTGGAAGGTGTCCAGTCTGAGAAAAACTTACTGAAGCATCTCTGAGGGTGAGATTATCTGTATTCAGTTTGATTAGGCATAGATTTGCGCATTTTATTTTATTTTGCTTGGTGACTTACTTTGTTCTGTCTGTTACTACTTGGAACCACTTAAATCCTACTGTCTGTATTTAATAAAATCACTTTTTATTTAGTAATTTACTTAGAGTATGTATTAATACCTGGGGGAGCAAACAACTGTGCATATTTCTCTATCAGTGTTATAGAGGGCGAACAATTTATGAGTTTGCCCTGCATAAGCTTTATGCAGGGTAAAACGGATTTATCTGGGTTTAGACCCCATTGGGAGTTGGGCATCTGAGTGCTAAAGACAAGCACATTTCTGGGAGCTGTTTTCAGGTAAACTTGCAGCTTTGGGACAAGTGATTCAGACCCTGGGTCGGTGTTGCAGCAGATTGGAGTGTCTGGCTCAGCAAGACAGGGTGCTGGAGTCCTGAGCTGGCAGGAAAAACAGAAGCAGGGGTAGTCTTTGCACATCGGGTGGCAGCTCCCAAGGGGGTTTCTGTGATCCAACCCGTCACAGGCAGTGCAGCTCCAGTTTGGCAGACCTGATTCTGAGCTCATATTAGTATAAATCTGGAGTAACTTCAATCAGGTCAATGAGTTATACCAGTGTAGAAACAGTATGTGATCCAAATTGCGGACTGGTATGTCTATCAGACTATGCTAAACAAAAACAAATTGCTGCCTAATGAAAATAAAGATAACCCCACTTCTTCCCCCAAATAAATCTGCTTCCAGTATGAGACTTACTATAAGGACACTTCCATTAAAATGTGCACCCCTGTATTACACATGTTCTGTCACTACCAGCAGTATACACTGGAGGAGAGTGTCGTTATCTAGTGTCACATTAAATGTTCATATAAGTATCTATGATAATCGTGGAATAAGAATGGGATAAGCAACTGCTCACCTACTCTTTAGGTTATTTTTTGGTACGCTTTCAAGCATGATTTGTTTAAATAAATAATAACTGATATATTATTTGTATCATTAATGATATACAGGGCAGCAAACATGAATCCATAAAGACAGCAGGTTCCTCTGCCGTTATACTAGGGTAGCTCAAAGCAGAATTTAGCCCGGTATCCAAGCGATTAAGAACTCCACATTCAAAACTAATGATATAGGCTTCGGGGGCGGAGGGGAGGGGTACGTGCTGGTTGAATGAATCTAAGATCATTCAGTTTTCCAAGACCTCATCCAATCACAAGATCATCTAACACTCTCAGTGCACCCGTCCACATGGTATGCTACACCACTGTGCAATTAATTAGTTAATGTTTTTAAAGTGCTTTGAAGATAAAAAGCACCATACACATGATAAATAGTATTATTATTATTCAAAACTTATGCAGAGCTGCTTTTATTTGGAAATGCATCATACTGAGTTCCTAGCATACAACGTTTGCTGAAACGGATGTTGCTATGAGATTTCTGTCTAAGCTGCTTCAGGTCAAAGTACAAGGCTTGACATTTCTGCTGATGTTTACTCTGCTAATATCCAAGTGCCACTATCTGGAAGATTTTTTACTTAATCAATGGAATAATTTTACTATGTGGCCTATTGCTCAGGGGCCCAATCCTGCAAGCACTCTGTTGCAATAATTTCCATTTAACTCAGTGAGAATTCTGCACCAGCCTCCAGAGTTTTCCACACCAAATCACACTGTATGAACATCCAGTTATTTAGATCCAAAACATACCTTTTCACAACACAACACAATTCAATCCAATCCAATCCATCTTTATTCTATACAGCCCAATGGGGAGGGAGGTAAAGTCTAAAGTGGCTTTAAACTACTTCTGAACTAAGGTCTTAATCACTTGCAAATTTTTCATCTCTCGAGAAAGCACCAAAGTTTAAACACCAAGAACTGTGGTGATGCAAGTTGCTAACTAAAACATTAGAAATAATTCCATTCTAAAGATTCATCTGTAATTAGATTTGCTTACACTGAATAGCAAAAGAACCTCTAGAGATATTCTGGCAAGCCTCCTGCCAGAAGTGATTTACCTTCCTCAATTGCGAAGGTCATTCAAGATACAGATTCAGCACTTCCACAAACATCTGCTGATGTATCCGGAAAACAAAGGAGGAGACAGGAAAGGCTGGAGTCAGCCCTCAAAATATTTTATTGTGCAAACAATTTTTTTTTCGCGTCCCAAGAACAATACAGTAAACTTGCCTGGGTGTGTTTTAATGCTTATAAAAATTGGCAGCTTTCTCTCTTGATGCACCATTCTGGTTTATATTATTGCAAAATCAGAATGTGATTGAATCAGGATGTCAAGCTTTAACATGCTTAGAGAGCCGAGGCAATCAGACAGTGTGGGTGTAGAAGAGGGCTGCAATAAGCAGACAGTCATTTTAGACTTGAATACAGAATTCAACAGTGAGCTAGCAAAAAATGGTCTGTGTGAACAGTCCCAATAAATTAAACATACTAAACTGAAGAAAAAGTACAGGCAAATAAGGAATAATACTTATTATTAATAATATTTTGCATTTGTGTAATCTCTTATATTCAAGGATGGTGAAGTACTTTATAAATATGAATTAATTAAGATTCACAAAAACTACATTAACCTGGACCCATGTTATTTGTATTTCTCCACTAGTTTTACATGAATGTTGCAGTTCCATTCCATTTGATTTAATACAGACTGACATCCTTTCTATAATTTTAGCCAGCCTATGAAATGCTATTGGATGTTTCAAAAAAGCCTATAGAAAAGCTATTACTTTCTATAAAATTCTATTGAACTTTTCAATAAGGTTGAGCCCATTTTGTGTACTAGTCTGTGTGCACTCTAAGCCCCATGCCTCATACTCTAAAACCATCAAAGAAAGGCATTTCTCCTTCCTTACTGTCCAGTATCTTTTCTTTGCCATAATTAGACCCCTTCACATATGCTGTTTGGGGAGCGAATCATCACAAAAGATTTGTAGCCTTCAAATTCTAGCAATCCTTAGGGTGCTGGAAGACACTTTAAAAATTAATAAAGTTGGCCTCACTACACCCCAAAGTAGTGCTGAATCTTCTATATCGCTTCTGGTTCGTTAATATAAAGCCCATATAAATACCTGTGTTACAACCACATGTGCTATTTACTCCTGCCTGAACCACAACACAATACTTAGTGGGTCAAAATCTCCTTTCAGTTACACTAGTGTAGTCACAACAGTGTAACTGGGAGCAGAATTTGGGATACTTTCTCTATTTACTAGAAGTCTATATAATGGTACTCACTGTACACAGAGTCAAATTTTCTGCCAGCTTAACCAGGCCTACATTTTTGTACCTGCAAATTGTAGGGACTAATAATTACATGTATAGTCCAATTAATTTGGACATCTAAGTACCAACAAGTCAATTACTTAGATGGTCACGGTCATTAACGCCACACATGAATAGTTATGGGCCTTGTTTTGTACCTGAAATTTTAGGGAGAAAAAAGTATTAAAAAGTTTAAAATTTTTAACCATAAAGTCATGCACTCCACAAAACTCAGTATATATGGGGTCTTAATAAAAACATATAAGAATATATTCTACTTATGCATGTGCAGTCTGCCTCTGAGAAACATAGGCCTGATCCACTGAAGTCAATGGGACTAGTTTTTCTTAGTTAGTTGAGACATTTGATTGTACATATGTACATGATTTACCTAGTACTGAATCACTGTTTATCCAAGTAGTCTTGAAATATAGTCAGCTTCTAACTTTAAAGCTCCGTACGAGCATAAAATATACAAAGGAAAGAAACATTGCCAACAAGCGTAAAAATGGTATTTCAAATCCAGTACAATTCATATAATGTATTTGCTCATTCACTGTAAGGACTATAGCAGAGCAATATGTTTCCATCCTATTAACAGGATGGAAAAGAAACAGATCACGCATTATACCCAGCTGTTGTTTCCCTTATGCTGTATCTTGTGACCATACTTATAGGGTTACCACCCATCTGGGTTTTACCCGGACAATCCGTTTTTTGGTTTCTGAGCCCGGGTGCCATTTAAAACTTTCTGCTTTTCTTGACAGCCTGATGAGTGAGCCCTGTCTTTGCTCTCTAAGCACTAGTTCTTCCATCATAATTAGTCAAAAATGTTTTAAACATCTGCCTCAGAAAGAAGAGAGATACGCACATTTCTGCCTGATCATGCAGGAGCTAAAGGGCCCTTATCTTGTCCAATCTTCTCAGCTGAATACTGGAAAAATGCTGACAAGCCTATTTTAAAGTATGAATCCAAAATATTAAGTTAACAGCTTGCCATATACTAGTCTAAAATTGCAATATATATACATCTTGGGCTCAGATTCTCCTCCCAGAGATACCAGTGTGAATCCAGAGTAATTCCATAACAGGAAACAATGGAATTATATTGGATTTACACTGATGTCAGCAAAAGCAGAATCTGGCCCAAACTGGTTTTTGTTGAATACAGGAGCCAAGTGTACACATTTCCATTCTAATGATAGATTATTTAATTACTTCTTCAGACAGAGAGACTAATAATTTTCAATCAGTTTCTTTATAAGATGATCTCCACATAAGATTTCTCAGGGTATATTTTGGTGCAAAAGATGAATGTGTAATAAAGAATCTCTATGGAAATCTGTAGATAGCAGGAACAAGTAATGCTTTCGCCTTCAGCTAAATAATTTTTAATTGCATTTTCCTAATAATAAAAACTCAACATATCAATACTAAATACTAGTTACTGCAAATATGTAAATACAACAAAATGTCATACCAGAAGTGATATAGAAGAGTCAACACTACTCTGGGGTGTAGTGAGGCCAACTTCATTGTGTTATTTATAAAATGTATCTAAATATTTCTCATATTAACTAAAGGCAGACAGCAAGGGTGCATTTCAGTTACATCCACCATGAATATAACCCTAAAATCCTATTGTCCTATTACTGTTATTTTAGGAAACAGATTAACCTTTCAGCGATTATCATGTCATTACCTTCTGCCATGTTGAAACTGAGAACAATGGATTGCAATGCCAGATTGCTGATTCCTGTATCTCGCAGCATGAAGCAGGGTAAAACTTCTACAGTCAGAGACATGCTAAACAAAATGTTTATTTTTATTTTATATAAACCTTTACTCCAGCAGATCATGCTTAAGTTTTGTTGCTGGATAGGCAGTTATAATAATACTTAGTGCTTAAAAAGCACTTTTCATCTGAGGAGTTCAAAACACTTTAGACATTCAATAATGAAATGCCACAGCATCTCAATATTCAGTATTATGAATAAAGGGAAGCCAAGGAACATCTATGTTCATGTCATGCTGCCATGTGATTATACATCAGCAGAAGGTAACAAGTAAACAATTAGGTGTGATAGCTTAATTCACAAGCAGTTTATTGACTGCATAAATCAGAACAAAGCTTGTAAGGGATAGGCCCTGCTCACAGGTGTCGCTTGCATGCTAAGAGAATTAGAATGCAACCATCCAGAAATGATTCAAGTTAATTTAAAAACTGCTACTGATGGATGATTTTATTCTTTCGCGAAAACAAAGACAGGGAGAGAAATTCATTCCTGATGTAACTCCATTGAGCTCAGCACAGTTACACCAACAATTAATTTGATACAGTGTCATCTGTACCAGTGCCTCAGTATTCAGAGAAATAATAGCTTATTCAAAAAAGTAAGGGTGTTTGTTCCATTTCATGGACCGTCTTAATTCTTGTCTGGATCCTGGAGAAACGGACTACACTTGTTTTTCTGACCCTTGATAAATGGGTGAGGGACCTTGTCAAAGGCTTTCTGAAAGTCCAAGTGCACTGTATCAACTGGATCACCCTTGTCCACATGCTTTTTGACATCCTCAAAGAATTCTAAAAGATTGGTGAGGCATGATTTCTCTTTACAGAAGCTGTGTGGACTCTTCCCCCAACAATTCATGTTCATCTATGTCTCTGATAATTCTGTTCTTTATTATAATTTCAACCAATCAGTTTGGTATTGAAGTTAGGCTTACCAGCTTGTAACTGCCCGGATTGCTTCTGGAACCTTTTTAAAAAATCAATGTTACATTAGTTACCCTCCAGTCAACTCGTACAGAGGCTGATTTAAGCGACAGATTACTGTGATGGGGTGTTTACCCTGCACTAGCCTAGAAGAGGCTGAGAACAGGACAATTAACCAGATAGGCCATGGCTTAGGGGAATTATTCCCTGAATGATAATGGAGCCCAGCTGAGAAGGAACAAGCGGGGCTAGTATAAAGCCAGGAAGCTGGCAGCAGAAAGGGGCTGCTGTGAGGGAACATGCAGCCACTCTCAGGAACTTACAGAGGGAAGGGGGAAAACCTATGGGACAGGATGCAGGAAAAGGCTCAAGGAAACGCAGTGAGGTTTAAGATGGTGCAGAGCTTGGCTGCTGATTAGAGAGTCCCTGAGCTGGAACCCACAGTACAAGGTGGGCCTGGTTTCCCCTACCAGCCAGTGGGGAAGTGGCACCATCTGGACAGTGAATGAGAAGACTTCCAGAGACAGTTTCTACAGAAAGACTTTGATACCTCAGAAGGTAGGAAACACATAGTGACCTGGCCGGAGGGCCAAGCTATTAAGGGAGAGCACCGGGAGTCACACAAAGTGAGAGAGAGAAGCGGCAGGGTGTGCAACATGTGGCAGAGCTGAACCTGGACAGAGCTAATCCTCAGAGCAGCAGGAGGAGGCACCCTAGTGGTGAGTGGACCTCATGGCCATTATATACCACAGTTAGTAGTTCTGCAATCTTTGAGTTCCTTCAAAACACATGTTGAATACCATCTGGTCCTGGTGACTTATTACTGTTTAATTTATCAATTTGTTCCAAAACTACCTCTAGTGACCTCAATCTGGGATAGTTCCTCAGCTCTGTCACCCAAAAAGAATGGCTTGGGCGTGAGGATCTCCCCCTCATCCTCTGCAGTGAAGGCAGATGCAAATAATCCATTTTGTTTCTCTGCAATGGCCTTGTCTTCCTTGAGTGCTCCTTTTTAGCACTTTGATCATCCAGTGGACCCACTGACTGTTTGGCAGGCTTCCTGCTTCTGATGTACTTTAAAAAAATTGCTTTTAGTTTCAGTGTCTTTAGCTAGATGCTCTTCAAAATGTTTCTTGGCCTGCCTGCCTTACACTTGTACACTTGACTTGCTAGAGTTTATGCCCCTTTCTATTTTCTTCAATAGGATTTGACTTTCAATTTTTAAAGGATGCTTTTTTGTCTCTAACCGCCTCTTTTACTCTTACTGTTTTTTTATTTGGGGTATACGTTTAGTTTGAGTCTCTCTTATGGTGATTTTAAATAGTCTCCAAGCAGTTTGCAGGCATTTCACCCTTATGGCTGTTCCTTTAGATTTCCATTTAAGTAGTGTCCTCATTTTTGTATAGTTCCCCCTTTTCAAATTAAATGCTACTGTGGTGGATTTCTTTGGTATTTTCCCTCCTATACGGATATTAAATTTAATTACATTATGGTCACTATTACTGATCAATTCAGCTATATGCACCTCTTGGACCAGATCCTGTGCACCACTTAGGATTAAATCAAGAATTCTCTCTCCCCTTGTGGGTTCCAGGATAAGCTACTCCAATAAGCAGACCATTATGGTGTCCAGAAATTTTATCTCTGCATTCCTTCCTGAGGAGACATATACCTGCTTAATATAGAAATAGCTGAAATCCCAATTTACTATTGTGTTTTCTACCTTTGTATGTGAGCATTTCACAGTCACTGTCACCATCCTGGTGACAGTGGTCGGTAGGATATTCCTAGTGCTATATTCTTATTGTTCAAGCATGGAATTTCTACCCATAGAGATTCTCTGGCACAGTTCAAGTCATTTAAGATTTTTACTTTATTTGACTCCATGCTTTTTTTCACACATAGTGCCACTCCCCCACCAGCATGACTCACTCTGTTGTTGCTATATATTTTGTACCCTGGTTAGGGTGACCAGACGTCCCGATCAAATCGGGACTGTCCCGATATTCAGCTGTTTGTCCCGCATCCTGATGGCACCCTGCCCCCACAGGTGTCCCGATATTTTGTTTTTGTCATCTGGTCACCCTAACCCTGGTATTACCATGTCCCATTGACTATCCTCATTCCACCAAGTTTCTCTGATGCCTATTATATCAATAGCCTCACCTAATGCCAGGCACTCTTATTCACCCATCTTAGTATTTAGAATTCTAGCACTGGTATACAAGCACGTCTACATTTTGTCAGTATTAAGTTGCTTGCTATTATTGTAGCACCTACAGTGCGCTAGGTGCTTTCCAAACACAGAGGAAAACACAGGCCCTGCCCCAAGAAGACAAGAACAGACAAAGGTGAGGGGAGAAGGATGTAACATATAAGCAAAGCAATCAAGGTGATGATAGGCTTATTAGTTTTACAGGTTCATTTGCTACACACGCCTCTTCCAAATAGATGAGCCATTTACTCATGAGATAAATAAATAAAATATGCAAATAGATGACTTAGCCAGCAAGTTTCTTGGAGGTGTTGCAACGGGTTTTCCGAAAAGGTTTATATAAGGAGAGGTTAGTCTGTTGGGTTTGATCCTGCATTCTCTCTACAAAACATATCCCTCTGTCACAGGGAATGTTGTCTGCATTGGGACTGCAGGATCAAGTGTTGTTAGATTAGATATCTTTCTGAAAGAGATGCTTTAGCCCAACTGGAAGTTATGGGCTTGATGCAGGAATCACTTCATTAAATTCTATGGCTTATATTATGCAGAAAGTCAAATTAGATTATCATAATGGTCCCCTTCAATCTTAAAATCAGTAACTGAAGTCCTGGCCCCACTGAAGTCAATGGCAAAACTCCAATTGGCCTTAATCCAGCCAAATTTCACCCTATGAATTGAATATTCTCTGTTCTGAATTGCCAAATATAAATGTCTACAATGAGAAGTTAAGATCTGTTCTCTGACTGAAGATTTGTAACAGCAGCAATACTTGTAATAGTTTTTGATGCCTGTAAGAAACATTTTAGCACTGAATAGAATACATTATAGGTATCAATTAACTCTTGCAAAAGTTAATTTTGGCTTCAAAAGAGAAAAATAAATCCTTAAAACATGCTCCTCCTAGTTAAAATCTCAGCCAAGGTTTTCAGCCAGTAATTGTGTATAAAGAAAAGAAAAATAATTCACTGAGGGCAGGATGCTGGAAGCTATCATTGTGGCATGCTCCAATTCACACAACTGTGTCCTACACCCACAATAGCCAAGGGTCATGAGTTCAGGCCCAAGAATACTCCTTGCTTTTACTAATGCTGTTGTACCAGGCAAGAAATGCTTGCAATATCTAGCCCTGGAGAATAAGAAAATCCTCAATGTCTCATGCTAAGTGCACCAAAAAGAAACAAGCACTTGGGGCCACATACCATTCACCCATCTGTGAAGAGACAATGCAATGGAATACAAGAACGGCCATACTGGGTCAGACCAATGGACCATCTAGCCCAGTATCCTGTCTTTGATAGTGGCCAATGCCAGATGCTTCAGAAGGAATGAACAGAACAGGGCAATTTCAAGTGATCCATCCTCTGTCATTCAGTCCCAGCTTCTGGCAGTTCAAGGTTTAGGGACAACACCTGAAGCATGGGGTTGCATCCCTGACCATCTTGGCTAATCACTATTGATGGACTGATTCTCTAGTACAGAGATGGGAGGCATGATCAGGCATGCAAAGGCTAGTGAACAGGTGGGGGCTTTGGGTTCTTCAAGGGAGGGGCCAGGATGTGGCTAGTAGATCAGTGATTAACAAGGGTTCAATGGTCATATACCCCTGTATGGGGTATTGCAGAGACTATGGCTACTATTCCAGCCCAGGGTCCAGAGTACTGGCTATGGAAGCTCTGGTTGAACACCAACCTAAGTACAAAGGAATCAGAGCAGAAGAGAGATTCTTGTCCTAGGATTTATATCTAGTCACGCTGTTCTTAGCCAGAAGCATTAGAACAGGTTCTGCAAAAGGTACAACAGCAGCGAACACTTATTGTACTTACAGCATGGACTGAAATACCTATGCACAGTAGGGTGAGTTAAAGGTAGAATGAACTTTCACCAGCATGAAAAAACCTCACCCCTCAGCAACATAAGTTTTGCCAGCATAAGTGGTAGTGTGCACAGCACTGTGTCGGCGGGAGAGCTTCTCCTGCTGCCATAGCTACCGCCACTCACTGGGGGTGGTTTAATTATGTTGACGGGAGTGCTCTCTTCCATCAGCATAGAGCGGCTACACAAGAGATCTTACAGCAGTACAGCTGCATCGGTACAGCTGTGCTGCTGTGAGGTCTCCAGCGTAGACATAGCCTTTGATGCAGACCAGTTATCATTTCAGCCTGCAGAAAAAGACAACCATAGGACGTCCTAAAATAAAGGATTCGTATTAGCCTTTCCACAAAGTACTACGTGCATCTTTAAAATCTAACATTTTAGTTTTCATGATTTTTAAAGTAGAAATAAATAGGCCCAATTTTACAAATATGATGCTTCAAAATTATCAGATCCCACATCTTTGGGTGCCAGTACTCCTAAGGGTTGTCAGTAATTGTGAGCCCAATCCTGCTTTATTTGAAGTCCATGGCAAAACTCCTGTTGACTTTATCTGGTGTAGAATTCAGCCCTCTATCCCATGCACCCTGCTTATTTATTTATTTTATATATTAATTTTTAAAATGCTTATTGCCATGGAATCTAAATTCTATAATATACAAAGTGAAAAACATATTAATTATGCAATGCCCTCCTTAATGATAGGCATATTATTACTGTCTATGGCTGTGAGCCAAAAAATATTTCATGGTAAAACTGTCCAGAACAAGGGTGTGGGAGGGGGAGACCTGACCACAACTTTTTTATCCTAGCAACCTTTTCACCTCTCCTGGCTTTCTAAGCATCTCTGAACCATGTAGAAATGTTATCCATGGATTCATTCTAATCATGGAGATTTTATTCACCCAATCCCTTATTCTATATAACTATGTGTCGCAGGTTTGAACAAGATCCTTTACATCAGTATAACTCCACGGACTTTAGTTGAGTTACTCTTGATTCACACTGATATAAGCAAGAGAAGAATCAGGTCCTAAGTGAGAGAAGAATCAAGACTTCCATCTCTGGAGGATACTGGGCTAGATGGACCTTTGATCTGACCCAGTATGGCCATTCTTATGTTCTTAAGATCTCTGGGTGTGTCTACACTGCAAAAAAGACCCCACAGCAGCAAGCCTCAGAACCCAGGTCAACTGACTCAGGCTTGCACTATGGGGCTACAAATAGTAATAGTGTAGACAATCCCTCTCGGGCTGGAGCCCAGCCTCTGAAACCAAGCGAAGGGGACTCATGTAGCCTAAATCTTCTCCCTGAACCAGATCTTCAGCTGATATAAATTATATCACTCTATTGATTTTAATGGAGGTACAATAATTTATACCACCTGAGAACCTGCCTCCAAATGGGACATGTAGATTACAAAGTTATATATGGATAAAAATATTTTCATGCTGGTGTTTTAAAGCATTTCTGGCTAACAGTGGCTCCTAATACCATGGACTCCTTCTGTTATGAGCTCCAGTAGACTATACACCTTTTAAAAATAACATGTCAGCTTCCACAAGTCAGAGGAAGGAAAACTATGGAAAAAGATGTATTTCCTGCTCTTTTCTGAATTTGTAAAACCTTCTACTAATTTCTGTATTGTTTGAGGGTTTCCTTCTTTCCCCCCCTCTTTTTTTTTTTAATTAGGTCCTCTTTCACCTCCTAAACTCAAATTCTAAAAGCTTAACACTACGTAAAAACAAATCAGTTTAATTATGTACTTATCTCAGGGAAACAGTCAATTCACTAGGAGATTTAAGAACACAAATCTAAAATCACATGCTCCTTGACACAATGGTATGCTATGTTGTATTATGTTACATTGCATTATCTGGGTAAGTATATCCGGTTTAGACAGTGAAACAGAAATACAAGTAAAATACATCTTCAATTTTCAATGAGCGCTAGAGCTGGTTTGTGTACTCAAGCCAAGGAAAAATACTCCCCTCACCACCATGGCTTCATCTGAACTATTATGCAGGTACCCGTAGATATGTTGCAGTCTTTTTATGTTAATAGCTGCAACAACTTAAACAGTATCAACCTCTAACAAATATGGCCTTGTAGGCACAGTATTTACCGGTCAGCAAGTATGGTGAGTATTCTTGCTGATACAGCAGGTAATTGTTTTCAAATGCTGTTACACTGTTGACATAGGGCATGTGCATAAGTCAAATGTGTGGTGTTGATTCTGTCCCACATCATATTTCATCCTGTAATATACCTATGTGCTTAACTGATGAGTGGGAAAGAAGCAAACAGTAGAAGGCCACATCTGTTCACAGCACACTAACGTCCTTGTGAATTCTCATATAACTGCCTTGTTACAGTGCACCCTATTCTTTTTGCTTGGTAACAGACTGACCTGTGTATTCTCTTACCCATTTCGGGCACAGGAGCAGTGTCTGGAAGAAACATGTAATGGGCTTTCACTCTTTTTCCTTGCAGATGTTGCTGCTGGCTAAGGCTTTAGCAGCAAACCCTCCCTTTATTCCCCTGGCCTCAGAGTGCAGTCCAGCTCCTGCAATGAACCATAACTGAACCTCCATTAAAGCTGAGAGGGGAAAAACTACCCAACCACTATAATGCCTAAATATTTCAGCATGAATTCAATTAAGCAGATGAAAAATGTTTTAGAGTAGCAGACACAATGCACCCAGACCCTAAAAATGCCATAGCGCATTACTGAGAGCTGACAGACTTGCACTTGTCCTCTATGTCTATGAGGTCAGAAAAGCCTCCCCCCACATTTTCCCTGACTTCAGTCTACCAGGAGATGAACCACACTTTAAGCCTGAGTAATTCAGTCGAGGTTAATACAGTTTGTTTCTTGCAGCCCTCACACCAGCAGTGAAATCAGACAGGCTAAATCTTGGAGGCGGCCAAGAAATATTGATTGGAAACACATGGCAAACAATGCAATTGGTTACCTCGTCTTATTTGGCCTTAAGTTGGTTGATTTTTCCCTCCAGTGCTATGGACAGTCTAAAACTAAAGCTCTCATTCAGAAGTTGATTATGGAAACATTTTCCACAATAAGAGCCAAACTCTGCTCTCAGATACGAATGTTCAGCTCCCAGTGAAGTCAATGGGAGTTGCACGCATGTATCAGAGAGCAGAATTGGGCCCTAAATGTCTAGCATTACGTAGCCCATTGGATTCTAATTAGTGCAGGATGTGAGAACACAGCTGGATTTTAACCTTTTTTGTTGTTGTTAAATCTATAAAAGGTTACATTGTTAACACAGTTATAATTAAGGCTCTGAAAATGCAATTATACCTTGTGCTTCTGGGTTGGGCTGGAAATCACAATTTATAAACTCCATGATTTAAAAAAAAGCAGAGTTACCTGTAAAGATTGGAATAAAGTAAAATAATAATAATAAAAAATAAAGAATAATAAAGGCATATTTTTTCTCACAGCTCCTCATCTCACTTCCTATGGGGGTCAGGTTCATACTACTGCCAGTCAAGTTCACACTAGGCGGTGACTCAAGAAAGTCTCTATTGAAAATGCAAATACCTGAAAGTGGATGCTGTCCAGTGATTTACCTTCTGTTCATTTTACTCATCAGAAATTAAAATCTGTTTTTTGTTGGTGATGGGGTTGTTTGTCTCTTTCAAATTAAGAGCCAGATCCTTATTCAGTTAGCATAAACAGGCGTAGCTCCATCATCATATTATATATATTACAATCAACTATGAGAGCGATGCGGATTTATGCCAGCTGAGGATCTGACCTTACATACTGAAAACCTGTTTATTAAAACCTTCAGAAGCGGTTAGGGCACAACTCAATGCAAGACACCCCCACCAAAGACTGTTCCAGTCAGCTAGAAATAAAGATAGCCCCATCATTTTCCACATTAAGGAGTAGTTTTCCATTGAAAGGAAAGGGATGAATTTGGGATAGTGATGAATATTATGCCCTTCAGCAACAGGTATGTGCACTTCTCCACTACAAAAAATAAAGTGAAAATATAGCAGATGTCCTTTATAATGGAAATTACAGCTCTTCCTATAGGAATAGTAAGATAGATTCCCTCCTTAGTGCATTCACTCCTCAGTTAATTTCCTGCTACTAGCAACAGGTACATACAGGCCCATGAAACAGCTTGAATCACTTCCTGAGTGCTTTTCTACTGAGACAAATAAAAGGATCTAACAATTCCTGTACCTGAATATTAACCCTTACCACATATTCCATACATTAGAGAGGGGACCTGATTCTCCTTTCAGATAGACATAAATCAGGTGAGTCAATGGAGTTACACTAGTGTAATTCTGGTGTAAGTCAAAACAGAATTGGACCCTTTTTCCTTTCAGATGTGGTAGCAAAATCCATTTAATTAGTATGTGTTTCTTTTTCTCCCGGAACCATTCTGGCTTTCAATAAAGTGAGACACTCCCATGGCACAGAATACAGGCTTGCTTGGTTGGATCAAATTGTAAAGATGCTATGGGGGAAAGAGCATATTTGAATACAGGCCAACTTGGAAACATTGAGTACAGGTATACAATAGAAGTTGTTCAGTAAAATGACTTTTGGATATATTGTAAAGATGCTATGGGGGAAAGAGCATATTTGAATACAGGCCAACTTGGAAACATTGAGTACAGGTATACAATAGAAGTTGTTCAGTAAAATGACTTGGAAGCCAGGATTTTACCTTAAGTTTTTAAGGAGTGGGGTTTCAATGGGCAGTGCTAAAGTGCTTTTCAATAATAAAAGCTAAATTATACATTATTTTGGGATTACTTAAACTGATAGACAAACTATATGCAGAGAATACTTCTGAAATGTGGCCACATCTAGGGTGAAATATTGCACTTATTTAATAGCTCACAGCAAAACTCCATAACAGGTAAAGAAGAGTATTTTATCCAATATCAGGAAGAATTTAGTAAGACAGAATGGAGTTACCCAAATTGGAACTTGGCTTGGACAGCAGGACTAACAACCCTACTCTTACAAAAAAGTGTTACATGATCTTTAATGATCACAAGCACTCAGGAGCTCGGATTTACACTGATTTCAGTGATGAAATGAATGAAAGCAGAGGGACACAAACTATCAAAGTCCACACCTCCAAACAAAATTGCAGGGTGGTGATGAAAGTGTGGATGGAGGAGGACTGTGGCAAAATCCTTCTAATTTATAATCCTTCTAAAGCACTGAGTTTCCTGGAACAGACCTTCACACATACATATAAATACATGCAACGATCCACTGAGTGACTGTAAGTGTCTCAACAGGAAACGTCTTTTCCTTAATTTACTAACAGATTTATTTGGGCATAAGCTTTCCTGGGTAAAAAAAATCACTTCTTCAGAGGTTTTTTACCCATGAAAGCTTATGCCCAAATAAATGTTAGTCTTTAAGGTGCCACTGGACTCCTTGTTGTTTTTGTGGATACAGACTAACACGGCTACCCCCTGCTACTTAATTTACTAATTACTCTCTCCAGAATGTAAAGGGACAACATATCACATTCGTCCTTCCTTCCGTCCTTCCAAGGTTTAACTGCTGCATTCAACTTCCCTCCTATGCTTAAGACAACTGAATTTATACAGACTTGCATAAATCCCCCACTTAATATTAAACTCTGCAGTACCAATTACTACAGATATTGAGCTTCCAGAAAGTCACAGATCATTTTATATTCTGCAGACTCAGTGTCACTAACAGAAATAACCCAGCATTGGTTTTATGCACTGTTTCATACTCTGTTAGTTCCATGAGAAATCAATGGCTTTTAATAAAAACCTGAGAAAATATTTTCAGTATGAATTCTACTTATTCTCAGTAAAGGCTCTAGGTGAGATAGTTATGAAAAACACTGCAATCTCCTAGTGGCTTCAGTAGATTTCATTTGCTGATCATAAAATGGTTGACGCTTTCACTACAGTTGCCAGGTTTAGCTTTATATTTTCAAAGTTGCACTGTAGGGGTGGGTTTCTTATTCATCACTGGAGTAACAAGGAAGAGATTTTCCTGAGATTCTCAAACACAACCAAAACCTTCCCGAGATGTCAACAAAAAAGATTTTCACATCACTAGAGAGAGACAATGAACATTGCTACTAGCCTGTCCCATTGGCCAGAAGTACAGTTAAATGAATATCTGTGGCCTTTTATAATAGCAGTGAACTGTGCTCAGTTTCCTTACTACTGTTCACATAGGAGGTAGGATAGAATTTTGGTTATGGAACAGGATTTGGAGACTACCATATCATAAACATATAAGAAATATTGTGTGATCTTGATCTTGCACAAGTTACTGAGGGTCAGATTTTTCAGGTCCCAGTGGCTCTCATTATGACACTTCTGGCCAACATGCTGAGCTCTTTTGAAAATCTGGCCATTTATTTTGGTGCCTAAATCGGAGCTGAGCCTTTCTGAAAATCTAGCCCCGTCTGTGGGTGCTGAGCTCCTTTGAAAATCTGTCCCCCATTTTAAATGGGGATAATATATTTATCTGCCTCATTGAATTTCTGCGAGGTTAACTTCATGCTGAGATCCTTGACTGGAAAGTGTTATATAAGTACAAAGTATTACTCAATGGTGTCACTCTCAAAATTTCTGATTCCAAAGAAGGAAACCATACACTTGAAAGCATGTAATTATATCTACAGGATCCCACTATCTCATGACTATTGCACAACAATTCCACTGGCAAAAATGATAATAGACTCTCCCCATCCCCACCCCCTTTGCTTTATTTCACTTGTTTTCATTGTGTCTTGGGGCATAAACCATAAAGCTGCTCAGAGGTAACAGCACTAGTTCTCCAGCAATCTCTTACAACAGAGCTAAGAAAGAAGTAAAATTGGCATTAAGTCATAAGTAAAATGAGTCTTCATTTAGCCCTGTGGGGGACATCCATCCCAGTCACAAAATCCCTATTGATTCTGGCATAATTCTCTCAACACAACAGGAACCTATGCCTGGAAAAGCAGGGATGGGGGGAAATTGCAGGTTAAACCTTGAATTGCAGGTTAAACCTTGGGGACACTTGTGCCATGCAGGTTTGCCTCAAACTAATGCCATCATTGTTTCACTTTCTCCAGCACCTACATTTGCTACATTTTTTAATAAAAAGAAGAAATTGTAAACAAACAAACAAAACACAACCAGTCCACCAGCATGTGAAAAAGCTCCTGGGACTTAAGGTTCCGCGCTTGTCTAGGAAAAGACTGCTGCCATTGTTGCCACTGGTGACCACATCCACTTGGCAGAAGCAGCAGTATTGAAATCACTCTCTTTTGAGATGGGCTACACATCGAGCTCTCAGTGGAGTTTGCTGTTGCAAGACTCCTACATCTGGATGTTCTTGTAAAATGTAGATATTTCCTGTCACCCTTTTCTTATATGAAGTACTGTGCTCTTTTCTGTGCATTAACCAATTACATGAAATGCTGCATGTCGCAGGAAGCAAACTAGCCTCTGTTCACATGTCCTCTTAATTATTTTAGATAATAGTCCTGGCACAGAAAAATCGGAACTCTGAAGAAATAACATTAATGGACCAAATTCAGCAATCCAGGGTGATGTAAGCACCTCATGAAACAAGTGTACGTGGTACAGCGATGTAATCCCATCAATGCAGGATTCAGTAGGTGGGCAGAATAGGCTAGATCCCCAGCTAGTGTAAATGGGTGGCACTCCACTGAAATCAACGGAGATACATATTTACACCAGATGAGGATCTAGCCCAAGGTGTGTAACTTAGACCCTTCTGCTCCCTTGGCAAATATAACAAAGTGAAGAACTTCTTTATTTTACACCCTCCTGATAGTAGCTTTTACCACACCACCCCTTTCCACTCCATCTCCTAAAGCTACACTCAACTTATAGCACTAGTGAATTTGGATTACCATAAGAGCTGCACCTGCTTATAACAGGTCTGAATTTGGCTCAGTGTCCCAAAGAGCTTTACAAACTACAATATATAAAGGAATCATTTCGCCCACCCCGGGGCCTATTGGGGCAGCTGTTTAACTGCACAGAAGTTGACAGCAGCGCTGCGCAACAGCACACAGCAATACCACACAGCAGTTGAGAATTAACAATATACAAGGAGAATGTGATTACACAAACTGGTATTTGGCCAGAGTTAATGCCCAATCTAGAGGGCTACAGGCTCACTAGCAACATGGTCAGGACCTTGTTTAAGTCTGACTGAAAGACTGAGCCTCCAGTCAGAGTGTCTCTTAGCACCATGCGAGGTCAATGATTCAGTACTGACTAAAGAGCAAGAATGTCACCTACTGAATCACTCCCACCACTTCCTGCAAGCAACGCTCTCCGCTTGACTTGGATAGCTCTTGTCTAAGTATTAACCAGCCCCAACTCTGATGAACAGAAACAATCTGTTGGGATCACAGCCTGAGCCCCAGAATGTCTGGAAAATAAGGATTGGGTGTTGGGGACCGGCATGGAGGAGTACCAGAAACAGGAGACAATCATGTTAAATATATTCTTACATGAAGCCCATTAAAGGCTATTTTACAAAATAGTAAAGCATTAAACAAAACATTAATTTACATTACAAAAATATGAAGAAAAAAAAATCTTGGCTGGTCTGCTGCCTCGCATGAGTTTGCCAAGTATGTCACATGCCTGGGACAGCCTGAGTCCATATCCTTCACAACTGATTTGTTCCCTCTCCACGTGAGTTAGAAAAGCAAATAACTTTATTTGAGATTGCTATTGAAAAGCCTGAATACTTGCTGATTCCTCTCTGAGATAGTGCTTGTTCCTCATTGCTATGACTAATTAATTTAGTGCATCCTTACAAATGCACATTACCCCAGCCTCGTCTCCTTAATCATATCTTTTTTAAATCACAGCAAAGCCAGATCACTGCTGGGAAAGGCGTCTACCTCCAGGATTCATTCTGGAAACTGACCAATCTGCCCCAAGTGCCAGGCTCCATCAGCAGAGAAATAAAACCACTGTTTAGTTAGCTGCAGTGGGCTCTAAAAGTATCAATGGAGTGTTTCATGGAGAATAACTATTGTCCGGCATAGGCCACTTGCATGGCATCAATCAACTACAGCGGATTGTAACAGCTTTCAGAAAGAATGCCAGGAATGCACTGAAAAACCATGAGCAGGGTCCCTCAAAGACCGCTCTGCACAGATCACAAGGCCAATCAAAACGCAAAAACATATATTTATTTTAGCACAGACTGCTCCTGCTACCTCCCTACCCTGAAATCTGCCTGTAATTATTTTCACACACATTAAACCCAACCCAAAAAATCGGAATTGTTGATTTGCTGAGCAGAGTTTTCATTAAAGGGATCTTTATATTGGCTATCACTTGGGGAAGGGGGACAAAAGGGTGGGCACACGTTTCTGGGTTTGTATTTTCAACTGCTGAGAAGCAGGGGGATGGGGCTCAGAACAATGTGAGACCACCAAATGTGCAAGTAGTGATGTTTAAAATAAAAATAACACCCAGAAATAAAATCACCACCGAAAACCAGCTTATGGATTACTCTGTAAACACAGAAGGGTTTAATAACTGCCAGCAGCTAACCATTTGGTTTGCACTTCCCATCCTTCACCTACTGATGTCAATGACAAAGCTCTCTCCCTATTCACTCCACCCAGGCCACACACCTAACCAACTCCAATTGGTCTGCTGTTCACTCTCACCTCTGTGCCTTCTTTTCATTAGGCTGCTTGCTTCTAACACCTAACCGAGCCCTCTAGATCACCACCCTCTCCTTCCTCAAGTCCCTCTGCAAAACACACCTTTTCCAGGGGACCTATAAACCCAAATATCTCCCTTCAGTGAAATAGTGGGCAGGCTTCACACTCACTGCAGCTGTGGAAAGCAGAAGATGAAAGGGGCTGTATGCAGCTGTGGAAAGCAGAAGATGAAGGGGGCTGTAAGCCACCTTCCTGATCCCCTGAGCCAGCAGGGGGCCAAAATGGCCCCCTGCATACCACAGAGCAGCCAAAAGGCTGCTTTAAGTAGCACAGGCTACAGTAGTTCAGAAGGACCAGTGGTCCAGAAGAATCAGGCAAGGCACTGCACTCTACCCCACCCCCTCTGACCCTGACATGCCTCCTCCCACTGCGGTATGCCCCAAATATTTCCCCTATGCGTGGGCGAGGATGGGTCAGGCAGCAGGTAGCTATGCTGGATCTATGAATTCCCCTCAGCTCCCCTTTTAGGATGGCTTTCCCGGTGCTTTGTGCTGCTGAGACCAGGCCAAGAATCTGATCCTCAATCTTTACAATAACAATACTCTTGGAACCTTTCAGATGCTTTGAGCTACCCACAACTAAAGCAACCACCAAATCTGACTGTAACCCAAGCCCCAGGTCTCCTCCTCGACATTAGTCATGTCTTAACTTAGAACCCGATCTAGGAATTCAGCACTTCCTGAAAGACAATGAGTACCCTCAACTTCCAGCATATCTCAGGAGATACTCAGCATATCATGGGCTTAGGCTTTCAACTTGCAGGCTCTCTGGGGCTGGGCCATTGTCTTTTATGTCTCTGCAATGAATCATGCATATTTATGGTACTGCGTATTTTTAATGGCATCTGCTTTGCAAGCCTGCTCTTTGTCATGTGCATCTTGCTAAATGATCTGACTCCACCAATTCCTTCTATAAACTCCCTGCATTTCTGATCACATTTGGAAAGAACTGAGTATTTCCATTGCTTCAAGGGAAAAACTGTTCCTACTTAAGAGGAAGAAAAATCTGAGTTTTTCTCTATTACTGTAGGTGGTTGCCGTTTTAGCATCATTACTTAGTCAAGTCATAGCCTGTCTTGTTTTAGGTACAGTGACAGAAAATAACATGAATCTACAGCTACGAGTAGTAGAATCTTAAGAAAGGAAAGAAAGAGAGAGAGAATTTATTCAAATCGTTCTCTAAAACAAAAGGGATATTTTTGTTGGTTTTTCAATAACTTTTTCAACCAAAATCCTAATGTTGCAAATACAAATGCCTCCTTGGCAATGTTAAACGTTCGTATTCTCACTGTGAACAGCCCAAAGACAGCTCTCTTAATGCAATCTCTCCCGTGGAGTGGAGTGCAAGTCACAGAGTTATGGCCTGACGGGGATATCTATACACGAGTATGTGCATAAAAAATGATCCTTTGGCCACCTCAGATTACATGTCTCTTGAATAATCCACAGATAGTTTATCATTCTAAGACACTGGCTGTACAAGCAAGAGGCCACCCAGCACCCACTATTCAGTTGTGTGTGCTCTAGTCTGCAGTGGACCTTAGGCTGCTACAGATCTCAGTCTCATTATCACAAGGTCTGGTTTGGGGCAGTCCAATCACCACTGAGGTTAGAGAGTGCACAATCAAATTATTAAATGGGATTGAGCAGCTCACTGGGGTCCAGCAAAGTAGGCCTGAGAATCTGTCAAATAAAACAGAAGTAACACTACTGCCCAGTGTACTTGGGGTTAAGAACAACTGATTGCATACAAATATCTGTAACCCAATGGGTTTAATTCTTATTTAGTCTATTTCTAGTCCCTAGTAGACATTTATCTCCACAACAGAGACCTAACAAGCAGCCTCTGCTTAGAAGTAGTTCAGGATGGGAAGTAAAGGGATACGGTATTCTGGATTGAGGTGCAGCATGTAACTGTCAATTAATTGGCATTTGATTCCTCCAATTGAAATATGTGGTGGTTCCACAATATCAATACTTTCTTTGTAATCTATACAATTGACTTTTCAGACCGGACATGTATCTAAATGGGAGGAATGCAGCGTGAATGAAATGATGACTACATGACACATCTGTGACATGAAATATCTGACGGATGCTCAAGAGAAATATATTCATCAAAATGATTTTGATTTTACTACTGCTAAGAGTATATCTTTTATTTTATAAAAATTGCCAGCCTGTTTTATTCATTGAAAAATAACAACGGTGTGAGTCTCCTCTCACTTATAGCCATTTTACACCAGAATATCTGTTGACTTCAATGAAATTATTCCTGATTTACACTGGTGCTAGTGTAGAATTGGGCCTGATTCTGATCTCATATATATATAAGTGTAAGTCATGAGTAACACCACTGAGGTTGATACCTATAGTTATATGAGAGGAGAATCAGACCCAGTGTTTTTAACCTGTCCCAATCTCTCTCTCTCTCTCTCTCTCTCTCTCTCTTTTTTCCTTCACTCACTCGAGTCCCATATTCTATTCTACAGGGCTCCTGAAAAAGAATTACACAACACAGGATAACATTACCTCTGGCCAATAGGGCAAAAGTAGCTGTTTTTCATAGCCACAGTGGGTGGATTTGATAAAGTGCACAGGGATCTTCAGAATCATACGTATGCAGCATGTGTCAGCTGCGTGAGCCAAACCTGCAGCTGTGTGCTCTGCCGCCTGCTACACATCTACAGTGAGCGTTCCTCAGTGTTTGGAAGGACAGCATTCACACCCTGCATGCTAAACACTTGTTGCATGGCCAAAGCAACATTATGCTCTATGCAGGAAAAATCCACGCAAGGGTAGGAGATTGTTCAGTCATACACCATATGGGTGACATACTACCGCACAGATTCCCCCTGGTTCAGGAGTTGTGCTCCCTGCTGGTGGCCATCCTCACAGTTATTCCAAATGGGGTGTTTCACCGTGCAGTAAGACAGTGGTGACAAGGTCAAGATTTGGGAAGGATGATGCCAAAGAGAGCATCCTCCTTGGCCTTTCCCCTCTTCATCAAGCTGTGTTCACTAGAGTTTCAACTAGGAGGAGGAGGAGGAAGAGGAGAAGGAGGAGTCCTGTCCCATGGAGGAGTTTCTCTGAGCTCCCAGGAAAGGGAAAGCATGCCGACAAGTCTCTTTTGCTCCATTTCTTTACACCCCATTGTTTTAATTTTTCCTCCCCTCTGCGTCTCTCAGCAGAACATAAGGACCACGGGAAAGAGATCAAAGGAGGGGGAAAAGTTATTGTTACTGGAATCTTCCTATCATGTGTAGGTCACAGGACAAGATCCAAGTTGACAGATGGATGCTAATCCTAAAATAGGAGCCTTAAACTGCCGACTGTATCTCAGAATCCTTACACGACCACTTATGTAATTTGAAAGGCAGAAACACCAAAGTAAAACTAAACTATTTCATCAACAGGGGAGGTCTTCAGGTCATATTTTTAGAAAGCAAGTAAAAAAACCTTACTGTGCAAACACTGTACACGTCTACCTTAAGTCTGTTCACCAGATGTGAACTTCAAAAAGCCTGTAAGTATAATTTAGCTGTAGAAAATAGCTCTTACAATCCTGTGCAGTGTGCATCTGACTTGTATCTCAGATTCACTCTTTATTTCTTTCTTTTTTCACTTGACCCGTGATTGTTTCCAATTTTATCCCAAAGGCTTAAACGCTATAAGAAAGTGCATAGTCAGTAATTTACAAGCAAAGAAGAGAGGCTTATATAAAAATTAGAGGTTTTCATTTGAGCTGCTATACCCTAGGGGGCTTAACATTTCATAGGCAGACATCTATAAACATTTTATAAACAAATCTGAAAAAGTTGCTTAGGCATAGCAGGTAAAGAACAGAACAAAGATATGGTTAACTTCATGAATGTGACTGATTTAAAATGTTTCTGCGGGTCTTTTAATTTTAATTTTTTTTTTAAGTTAATGAAACTTAGTATTTGACTCTCCTTTAGCATTCTAGAGAAAGGCTTGCTGAGGAGCTGGCCCTCGCTCTGTGGCTTGGCACACACAGAGTCTTATATCTGTGTCTTATTATTCCATCATTCAAATCTGAGCTACCACTAATACACACACTGCTAAAGCACCTCCAAAGACTTCCTCCCTTCCCCCCTAACCCCCACATATCACAGCCACATGTGCGTCACATGTCATAGACACTGCTGTAAAGAATTAGGACTTATCTACACTGGCAATTTACAGTGCTGCAACTTTCTCACTCAAGGGTGTGGGGGAAAAAAAGAACCCTTGAGCGCAGCAAGTTTCAGCGCTGTAAAGCGCCAGCATAGACAGTACACCAGTGCTGGGAGCCACACTCCTCATGGAGGTGGTATTTTTAGAGTGCTCGGAGAGCTCTCTCCTAGCGCTCTGCTGCGACCACACAAGCCACGTTAAAGTGCTGCCGCGGCAGCGCTTTAATGTTGCCAGTGTACACTAGCCCTTATAGACAGCACAATAAACCATGAATGAAGTTGGAAGGGTCCCTGCCCAAGTGCACCAACAATTTGGATTTCCCTGAACGTGCTCATGGAAATTACTCACGTCCACTTGCGAAGAATGGCTTTCCAAGGCTGAAAGACAACAAGCCTGGCAACAGCTTGGCACAGTTCCTTAAAGCAGCATAAGAAAAAATGTAATCTTAAAACACTGCAATACAATTAGCAGTACCAGCCCATGAGACATACGTGCTACCAAACCCCAACATACTGATATATTTACTGGAGACAACCACGTGTGCAGTCACAGAGCTACGGACAAACAAGAACCAACCAATGATACTGGATGATTTAAAAGAATTGGCAGCATGCTCTTAAAGGAAAAACTGAAAGAAAACTTGAGAGAAGGAGTCAGAATTAGCTACTTTCCTAAAATTCAGGGGAAAAATTGTTCAAATGTAACCAGGAGATGAGGAAAGAATTAATTGTTTCTATTTATTACAAGCAAATTACGTTTTCAATATATACTGAAGCTAAAGGATGCCTTTAAGCATGTTGGGTTTGATGCTTTGTTTGTGATTACACTCTGCACAGCCAATTGAAAGTGATGATTTTGAGGTCCTTGAAAGTATAAAATAACATTTTAAAATAAATTTTGAAAAGCAGTGATCACCAAAGGTACCCCAAGAGCTGTGCAGCTTTGGCCCAGGATTGGGCCAAAGAAAGAAAGTGTTCCTGCAGATTGACCTCCCCATTTCCATCCTCTTTCCAGCCTCAGCAAAAAGGGAAGGCAGTGGAGAAAGATTCATTAAGGGCCAGACTCTGCCACCATTACTCATGTTAAGTAACACTGTTTTCTGTGAACAATCCCATTAATTTCAGTGAAACTACTTGCACTCTATCAATGGAGCTTGGGCACAGAGTCCACTTGCACGGTGTCATTTGCAGGATTGTCACTTGGGGGGAGGGATAGCTCAGTGGTTTGAACATTGGTCTGCTAAACCCAGGGTTGTGAGTTCAATCCTTGAGGGGGCCACTTAGGGGTCTGGGGCAAAATCAGTACTTGGTCCTGCTAGTGAAGGCAGGGGGCTGGACTCAATGACCTTTCAAGGTCCCTTCCAGTTCCAGGAGCTAGGATATCTTAATAAATTAATTGTAGCCTAAGGCACTATTCAGTGTGAATAAGGATGGCAGAACTTGGTCCTCATTGTGTAGTTCCCATACTGAGCATTTTCAGGGGAATCCCACATTCTCCACTGAACTTGGCTGCTGAGCATTTCCATTTGTACTGAATGAGAAAAGGAGGAAGAGCTGAATACCAAAGTCATTATATTTAAGATACGTGACATTTTCCTCTAATGCTGAGAGAATTCCCTAAAGGTAGGAGACATATGTTCTGAAATAAAAATAAACCCAAAGAAATGAAGTGACAAAATTGTATCCAGAAGAAATATCAACCTTAACTCTCCCCTCCAATTTCCATCCTCATCCCTCAACACACACATGCCCCCATCACCTCCTCCACGACTATCAATTTACTCCTTTTCTTTTTCTTTACATTTTAAGGGAAATACAAAGAACAGCTCTTATAACAAGATTTCTTAAAGTAAGCATCAATGCAGCCCCTAGTTCTGTACAGCAAACCCTCTAAAATAATTGGAATTTCTCTTAATGTCTTTGAGGCAAAGAGAGGCACCTAGAGAAATAAATCCCAGTAGGGAATAGATTAGCGTGGTGTAAGGAAGAAATAAAGCTAATAGAATGAGTGAATCTCTGGCTGAGAGGGGAAAAAAATCAGTAGCAAGGATGTTCAGCCCATGACTGTTCAGGACTACAATGTAGCAGACTCACCAGTCAAGTGAAAAGGATGTTATCACCGCTAGGAGGACTGGAGGTTTTCTCCAGTTCTCTGTCTGTAGCTCTAGCACTGCTACAGTACGAGGACTTGCACAGACCCACTGACAGCATTTTTACCATTGCATCTTCTAAACTTGTTCTGAGCAAGTTTTAGAAAACACAGCTTTAAAAATACCCTGTTCTTGATGGGGACTCCTATCCAGCCTGCTCTATTGAAACCAAGTCACATTTTTCTTATTTGCCAAAATGCTAGTGCCTGGAGAGAGACTGGAGTATATGCCAAGATAATCACCTATGAAGAAATTGCTTGGGTAATGGTTGGAAGTGTGGTAAAACAGATTAGGCCTGGGAGCAGTCTAATGAAAGACAGAGAAATTGTTCAGTGATCTGAGCACAGAAATGAGAATCAGGGACACCCGCGGTGTAATCCTGGCTCCAACAATGATTTGCTGTGTGGCTTTACGCACTCAACCTCTTTCTCACTTCCCCAGCCACAAAATGAGGGATAACCCTTAATCTACAGCATCTCACAGGGCTGCTGAGCTTGTGTTTGCAAAGTGAACTGGAGAAGTGACATATAGAGTTGGTTTGTGCAGGGCTCACCCGGGGAGGAGGAGACAGGAAGAGGAGGATCTAGGCAAGAGAGCTGACAGTCTCCAAGTATAATTGGCTAACAACAGAAAGGATTATCTTTGGGTCTGCAGTGGAGTCAACCAAGTCACATTAAACTACTACAAACTTAGAACCAATCTGGGGCTGAATTACAGCCTGAGCAACACCACTGAAGTAAATGGGATTGCATGGGTCTAAATCAGGATAGAATTTGACCCTCACTGTTTACACGATGTCTGTGTGGGGAGCACATTACATAAAAACCACTTGTTAAAAATGAAACTCACCAAAGCAGCTTCATGTGAACAAATAAAACACACTTCAACCATTTTATTTTAAAGCAGCCCTCAGTTTGTTGACCACTTGGGACTCTGCACAAACACAAATGGAGGCCTCCGAACACCCTGGTCAGTGTTTGCACTGTCATTCTGCAACTCAACTTTTACAAATAATATGAAAATGTCAGGGTCAGACTTTGTGTTATTTTTGGAAACTAATTTGTAAAATGTTGCATTTGACTGTATTTTATACCCTGCACCTGCTCCAGTAAGGAGATGACATCACTCCACTGCCCCCCTTTCTCACACCACTGGAATCAGTTAAGTAAACAGGTTCATGTGGAAAATATGCCGCTTTTTGCGGAAACAATAGAGAGAGTTTCCCATTAGGCTCAGGAAGGCTGTTTGTGAACCAGTCCAGCAATGCCTGTTAGAAGTGCTAAGTAGCACTTTTGAATCTCTTATTGTAATTGGGGGCACAGGGGTCATTATATTTTTCATCTAATTTAAAGTTAAAAAGGGTAAAGAAATTACATTAGCAATAATCCATGCAAAAACCTGAACAGCAACTCTTAAAGGCATGACAAGTGAAAATCTTTATGCCATCATGTATTCTTTACAGTCCTGCATATGTTTTAACTAAAGCCTTTGTCCTACAGCCTATCTCCTTCTCCCTTCAAGATCAAAATGTTAGAATTCATAACCTGTTGCCATAGAAACCACTGTAATGTCACTAGTACAAAATGTTGACTATTGCATGGAGACAGATTAGAGCATATGGACTCAGGGGTCCCTTCAGCTTTTAGTGGAAACACACACATGGTGCATCATCATGGAGAAGAACCACAACAAAATGTTTCTGATTATAGAGGGGTTTTAAAAAATCTGAAAGGAGCCCTTTAGTTTAATCTTAGAAGGGATGATATAGGATTAAATATGTATGTGGATAAGTGTGAGAAAACAAACACTTCATTTAAGCAACACTCTACAACATAGTCTCTGAAATAACCAAGAACTCCAGGGTTGCTGTTGCCATTCCATACTTAATTCAGCCCACTGATTCTGTGTTTCACAGCACAACAGTGTGTATGCATCCTACTGTTTTCAAGTCTCTTACATTAGATTACCTAGGCACAAAGAGGTAATCTATCATAGGTTCAAAATCTACCCTCTGTTACATCTGTGAAACCCCTCTGAAGTTAGTGGAGTTGCAGAGGTGTAACGGGGAATCAAATTTGACCTTAAAGACTCACTGAAGCCTTATGGAAAAATTTGAAAACTATTTAGAGACAATTCAGTTCACTATTTCTCTTCCTTTTGTTTCATATTATGGACACATTTGCAGAGAAGTATTATCATTGGGGCAGATTCTGAGTTCAGTTACAGTGATGTAAATCTGGAGTATCTATTGAATACAAATACAGCATTGTAACAGAGCTTTCTGGTTCTTGAGCGTTTCTAAAGGTTATCCCTCATGTGAAGTCACAGTGCCAACTTCTGTCCTTAGTAATACCCGTGCAATCCTAATTACTTCCTCCAACTTCAGTGAGGTTGCACGGTTGTAACTGAGAGAAAAATATGGCCCATAATGTTCTGTTTGTGACATAACAATCAGTTGCTGTGGAAATACACAAACACACACACACACACAGAGGAAATGTTGTATATTCAATGAGACCTTCCACTTTGCTTTCTCTTTCTGCACAGCCTCTGGGTGAGGTGGAATTAGGATAATGAGCTACATCATTCAGGTAAAGCAGCTATAAATTAAAAGTGGAAACAACTGTAAAGGCATCAAATTGCAGCCACATTAACATGACCGTGTAAATTGTAAGTTCAAGGATAATGATGTTTCCCAAGCCATATAGTTAACTAAAGAATAATAAATAAATTGGTTCTTTGAATGTGTGGTTATTGTATGATGTGCCAGATACATTCTATATGCATTAGATTATCTTCATTTGGGAGCCTCAGCATTGAGAGTTGTAAAAAGATACGGACAATGATGGCAGAGTTTAATGAATCCTGCAATCAAGGTACTACAGTCACTGAATAATTGTTATTCAAAGCAGCAAGTAGGATTTTTCACACTGGGGCAAGCTTCAAACAGAACATTTACACAAAAAGCAAATTGCTTTGCCAGTAATGTTTGGCTTCCCGCTGGCATGGCTGGCGGGTGTGCCTGTGAGGGCACTGTTCTTACTAACAGTCCAACTCCTTTTTCCTTTTTAAGCTGTCGGTGTTCATACAGTAACACTATGACATCACATCATGTTACCATAAAAATGACTCACAAATTGAGATGGTTGGAAGACTGTTGCAACATTTAATTGAAAAATGATGATGGAAATCAATTAACATTTTCATGGTTTCCCATTAGTTCCCTCTATTTTTGACCAGCTCTGCTCATGTCGCACATTGAGCCTTACAGACTACTAAACCCATCAGGTACACTGGAAAGAAGAAGGAGCAGGGATATTCTTCTTTCCCCCTTCACATGTAAGCAGAACACACTGACAATGGACCCTGAGCTAGGGAGTGATCCACAAACCCAACAGAATATAGCGAGACTGAGAGGGGGTGTGGCCAGGCAGAAGGCTGTGTTAAGGGAGAACATGCTACTACTTACTGAATGATTAGTCCACGCTGCTATTGAGCAAACTATTTGCCTGTTATTGTCCTATATGCCTCCAGTCCTCCCATAGGAAAATCCAGAATTTAGTCACAAGATTTCACATAGGGTCAAGGTGGGAGAGAGGCTGAGTGAACAACAAAAGCCTTTCCTTAAAAACAAATACAAGGAAAACTCTGGAAAAAGTGTGACAGGCAAATGGCTCTCTTGTTTCCGAGTCTGATACATGGGAACATCAACTCCACTATGAAGGTCCTTCTTTAAAATGTGGATGAGATATATAAGAACAGGAGCCCCCTGTGTGGCTTTGTCAGCAGTTCCAATGCCACAATGGTCTTTTCTTCTTTGATGATTAGAATAGTGTTAGGGTTTGTCTGTAGAGAAAAAAGACTTTCAGTTTTCTTTCACTTTGTTTGTAGTAACCAAGACTGTCACTGCAAATCTTGCCACTTGTTTTGGATCAAGTGATTATGAATCAATTGTCTCAGGCTGGCAGCCAGAGTGCTTTCTTCCTGGTTTCTCCTGCCAAGTCAGTCCAATGCCCGGTATTCTGTATGCTTCTCCTGACACAAAGAAAACCTAATGCAAAACCAGTAATGTATCTGAAAATGCTTTTCCAGATTTCCAGTGTGGAATCACAAAAAGCCTGTTTGATGGTTTCATCTAATCACAATCTGCTGAGGAAAGACATATTCATTTTCTACAGAATCAAACATCACAATTAAATAGAAGGGTGAATGTTTACATAACCACATTAAAGCACTTCAGAACTTCATACCCAAATTGTTAGAACGTCCCAGCAACACAAATCCACAAAGAATCTGAAAATCAAGCAGCAGTTCAGAATTTTTAATACAAACAAAAGGAGCCCACAGGAGAGTTTTCCTTTCAAGTCACTTAGCTTTCTTCTGCTGCTCTCCCAACTTTGCTTGTCGTATGAAGAGTACACTTCCCAGTGGTGTCTTCTGTTGCAACATATGTTAAAAGGGAGTCTGCACTTGAGCCAACTACCCAAAGAAAAACACATCGTCTTTTTTTCCCCCCAAGAGTGAGGAAGAAAAAAATAACAGCTTGGAAGAAATTCAAAACACATTGACTTTGGTTTTATTTAAGCAACGGGGATCAGTATGGGCCTGATTCAGCAAAGAACTAAAGCATGTGCTTAAATCCATCCCTATTCAACAAAAACTTATGTTCATGCTTAAGTGTCACTATAGTCAAGTTAAAGTTAGGACTTGCATAAGTGCTTGGCTGAATTTGGGTCTATATTATTTTTACTCTTCTGTTTTTACATGTTGGGAGGGGAGACCAGTAACAGGAACCATGCATTGTTATAACTAATATCAATGGTAATTTAGTTAAATGGAAACAAACATTTCATAACTCAATTCCAAAGATTACGTCAAATATATTTTTTATTTTCTCTAAGGACTAGAGATATCTTTGGCAATCATAATAGTTTGCACTTTCCATCCTCAGATCTCAAAATGCTTTAAGGTGCTAATATCCCCCAACCAACTCCTAACCCCCCCCCCAAAAACAGCTATGGAATTACTGAGGCCTGGCACAGCACTTAAAGCCCAGATTTTCAGAGGCCTCATCTCCCACTCAGACACCTAAATAAGTGGCCAAATTTTCGAAACAGCTTAGCATGTTGAGAACTCAGAGTCTTTGAAAATCCAGACATAAGTGTCACAACGGGAATTGCTGGGTACAGAGCACTTTTGAAAATCTGGCTCCTCTTGATGGGCCTAAGTGAGAGCTGAGCTCTTTTGAAAACATGGTTCCAGCTGTGGGAGCTGAGCTCCTGAAAACCTGGCCTTGAGCTCTTTTGAAAATGACTTACCTAAACCACACAGCAAGTCCGGGAGAGAGCCCAGGTAATCCTGACTTCCGGCCCCACAGACTACAAGTGACCCTGGTTGCCAAACTAAAAAGTTGATAGCTGGTTTTGAAGGTGTGAAAGCAAGCATTGGTCTGCATCTCATACTGCCTGTTACTATAAGTGTACTGAGGAATATCTAGCAGTGGATCAATTCACCACTGAACTAGACATAGGAATATTCGCTTTTAAATTGAGACATACATCACAGCCTTCCGCACTGTAGCTTTTGGTAAAACTGGCCCTGGTAATCAGTACCCTGAGTGCTAGCTGCCCCTTTGATTCTCTTCTTTGGTTTTCGCCAAGTCATGTCATAGTGCCATGGCAACCTCGCTCGAACATACAGACATGCTGCGTCTGAACGAGCACGTTAACTACAAACCCAGGCTGACCATTTCCAGGATTTTACATCAGGACTTTCCATCTGTTAGCAGAAGAATTAGACAGTAATTTCAACTGGTTAAAAAAAAAAAACAGTAGCTTTGGGGGCAAGAATATGTTTAGGCAAGTGCAGCGCTGAAGTTACAATTCCATGAAAGATGGAAACCTCTGCAAAAAAGCCTATTGGTGAAAGGAGGAGGGGAGATATGTAGTTATCTGAAATTTAAAATGGCGACAATTATAGATTTGGACATGTGACTTGGGAACACAGACATGTTGAAAATGAGATTTTGAAATAAAGGAAAAAATGCTATTTTCCTAGTAAACTGAATATCATCTTTTTTCAACACAATCTCTTTTTCCCGATCTTTACACTGTAATCTGTAAGCATAGCTAATAAATGGCTCTGAATCTCAGACAATTCAAAATGAAGCATTTTAATCCTTTTCTTATTCCATTTCAAGGCTTGTTAGGTTTTTTATTTCATTTCAGAACACTGCAAACTCATTTTGTTAAACTCAGCAAAGCATCAACAGGGTTGCTTTTGTACCAGTGTCTATAAATTATTCACACTATCAAAGAGAGGAAGGGAAGGAGACAGCCAAATTCTGCCTTTCTTTGCTTCTGCAGCCATATTCTTGGGGATCCCCTTGCAATCACCCATACAGATTAAATCATGATTTGGGGACTTCATCAGCTGAGTCAAGGGAGAGAATTATCCCAGGAGTGGGTGGGTCAGCTTTTGTGGCCTGCATCATGTGGGAGGTCAGACTAGATGATCATAATGGTCCCTTCTGACCTTAAAGTCTATGAGTCTATGAGATTACCCATGCCAGAAGCAAGAGTAGCCAGAACAGAGCAAGTGAGGGTATAAAGTGGCCACAGGCTACTAAGGGTGTGTGCCGAATGAAATACATATGTTTCCTAAGTCCCACCTGAAAGGCTTCTCCACAGCTCAACATACAGAACTCAGAGAAGAACCTGCAGCATTTCAATACTGCGGATTTACAGGGGACCTCAGAATGATTCTGCCCACAGTTCCTCCCTGGGCTGAAACTATTCAGACAAAGGAATACCTCAAGGCTAGAAATGTCCTTTCTCAGCAGAAAACACAACAAGCCATTTTTGGGATGAACAGTCTCAAGCAGGTAGCTGGAGCTCAGAGCTCTAGCCCAAGCACATTCTCACAGTAGCATCATGGGCCTACCCCTCCCTACCAAGACCCACAATAAGGCATGGAGTCATTACAGGCTCACGCTGCCCCGGACCCGGCTCCTGCAGATGGGTGGGAGAAACACCACCAAATCCCCAAACCTGCTCCCCAGTGTACTGCAATCACATGCCAGACATTGGGAAGGATATGATACTGCCTGAAGGGGCTTCCCAATCCTAGCCTGTAGCTGTCCCTGCCCACCTGCAGGCAACAACTGAAAAGATGTTATCCTTGCATAAGATAGTGACTGAATAAGATAGACAAGTCAATGGCATGTACTGTATACCAGCAGCACCCGGGCATTGTCCTGCTGAGGACTGCATTAGCAACTGGCCTGAGGCCTGCATATAATCTGCTTCAGTAGAGCAGATTGCAAGTATTTATTTTAAAATTTACCGCAACAGATGGTACTAACTGGCACCTTTGTTGGCAGTTTCAGCAGAGAAGCCAAGGATAGAAAGAACTATCTGATCCTTTAGAGGTGGTCCCCGTAGGTCAGAGTTGAGGCGCACACTACTAGAGAATGTGGGGAAGCTTGGACTGGCACAGCCCATGCTGCCCCTGCTCTGTGCACAAAGACAGGACTTCAATCACAAACGCTGTCAATCCAGCACTGTTCAGGAATCACTAAAACTTCATACACAAAATATTATTTAAAAACAAAACAAAAAAATCCTTTTGGATGCCAGACACGGTACAGCTAAATCTGGATTCCAAAAGTGTGATCCTCATTCCATATTCAGGAGCTGCTCCTTTTGTGCATCCCATTCACAGTTCAGAGGAAGACCAAAGGCCCATTTTTACTTTGTGCAGACACACAGAGTGTCAGCAAGTTAAGAGGGTACACGTTTGCAAGCATAATTCAACCAGGAGCAGAAGGATTCCATTCCACCTGACCGTGCAAGGTTTGCATGGAATTCTTCAAGGGCACAATTTAACCCCGAGCAGTAACATCCCTTGTAGACAAGCCCACAGTATAACTTGACCCACAAGCTCAATGCTAGTTTACTTTAAATGCACAATGTTATGTATGTGTAATCCATGGTCCCAGGCACCCAAGGCACAGGGAACCCAAGGCACAGTGATCAAACATGAGAACCTATTCCTCAACTTAGTCTCAAGGATGAGGACTCAAAGTGAAGAATGTGAAAAGAGCAGAGCAAGAAACTTTAAATAATGTGAGATTCACATTTGGTTGGCTGGCTGATTGGTTTTGAACACATACCATTGTTGGTAACTTCAATTTAATGACATAGCACTTCAGATTTATTTGTGTAATGTACAGTACTAATAGTGCAAGAACTCCAACCAGATCTGTGTGTGATGGGGAAAAAATTGGGGTCTGAAAAGAGCGGCATCTGTCCTTAGGTAATGACAGCAGAGAAATATGCATGAGCCAAAATAAAAGCAATAAATGTGCCTCCCTTACATCCATGCAAACCCACTAATATCAATAAGTGTGCCTGGGTTTAACTAAGGGGAGAGTTTGACCACTGACATATAGAGCATTGAATGTAAACGGAAGCCTATGGGATACACACTGCCAAAGGAGACATTAAAATACAATAAAAATGCAAGATAAGATGGATTACTGAAAAGGAGCTACCACAGGGAACAGGATTTACATCCTTCTTGAAAATAAATCATACAGCACGCACACACAGAATATATATCATTATTTCATGCAACAGATATAGAAAACCCTTCAATATACAGCCCTAAGAACTGCACTACATGACCCAATGGAATAATATGGATAAAAAGTTGCATACTAAGCCACCAGCTAGAGCTTCCTAATGACTTGGGCTAGCAAATGACAAGAGCCTAAAAATAATGGAACCCTTGCTACCATTCATAAAACATTAATTTGCAAGAGCCACATAAAGGCACTATTATATTATCTGTAGACTCTATCACTGCAGTTGCAAAGAAAACATGGTCAAGTTGACCAAAATTTTACTCACCTATGGCAATCCTATGTCAACTGAGACAACTTTATTTCACTGTTTGTGGAAATGTCCCATTATATGATTTCCGAAGACCGGTTAAAATTTATTTTACAGAAATAAGTGTCTCTCTAACTTTTCACTGCAGCTTGTTGAGCATCAGCAAAGACAATAACATCAGCTGGTGTGAAAACAATGTTAGCAACACATCTGCATGAATAGCAAAAATGTTTGTCCTAAATTTGTGGATGTATAATACTAACCCCATGTTTGGCACTGGAAAACTGAACTAATTTATTTTCTTACGCTTGTTAAGAAATATTACCTACTAACTGTGAGGACAACACAACAAATAAGATGCAACAGCATTGACTTCCAAACTTCCTCAACCTTGAAATCCAGGCTAGGTCAGACATAGCTCATTCCCCAGAATCAGGAATGCCCAGCAGCTGACTATAGAGATGGGTGACAGTTACAAAATTGACTCCTGATGGGCCAAAGATTCAGAGGGGTGCAAAGCAACTAGAAAACCAGCTTGATCAGCTCCCTCGAGGCTCTCCTTGCCTAAAAGGAATCCTAAGTATCACAGAGTTGGCACAGTAACTCTATGCTGTCCTGCCTCGTGGTATAGGGAGGAAGAAGGCACAGCCAGAGTGACCCTGCACTCTGGCGAGTCCCAGCTGCTCTAACAGTCTCTCGAGGCTGTGGGCATCAGGGTGTAACTCAGAACAGCCCATTGTGAGGTAGAAGAACGCCATAAAGAGAGAGAAGGGGCAGTCACATGGCAGTGTTCAGAGATGGTGCAGTGACCTAACAGGTTGGTATGTGCCTCCTGAAGTCTTTAGCAATACTTCTATGAAAAATGAATGAACAGTCAGGATATGTCTGAAACTGTACAATGGACTGTATTGGGTGTGAACAGAGCAAGAAGATAACTTGTTCAGAGCTTTCTGGTCATGGAACTGTCCCTTTTCATTGTGTCTACTGTATCTCTCAACTTCACAAATATTATATAGAATATGTATTCCTATTATGTAGAAATGTGTTTCCTGATCAAGAATAGCTCAAAATGGAGCATTTTTAGAGACTAATATGTCAGATCTATTTTTTCCTTTCTTTGTGCTGTCTTTTGAGAGAAGGGAACACTGGCTGTCACCATTTCTATATCTGGTGTTTTAAAATCATTTTGGTACACATTTAGTCATTTGTTCTTCTTTTTCAATTTTAATTTATAGCAAGGCATCTTTTGCTACCAACATGAAATAAACAAAAAAGTTAATAAAAAAACAACTGCCCAGCTGTTTTGCTTTGCTGTGATTTTTAAGGGAGTTGGGGGTTACAGAAGGCTAGCTACTGCGTGATCTAATGATTTGACCTCAGAACCAGCAGTTAGGAATTCCTGAGTTCTAACCATAATACTGACACTGACTCCCTCTGCGACCTTGGGGTGAATCGTTTAGGGTGAAATTCGCCAACCAGGAGGAGTGCTGGATTTTAATGAAGTATGAACGTGGCGCTGACTCTCTGTCCAGAGGTGAATTCCACCCTTAGGAAATTCCTGCATCAAAGTTTCCAACCTGTATAGTAAAGTTAATACTCACCGGCTTCACTGGGCTAGTGTGAGGGTTAATTTGTTAATATTTGTAAAGCACTCTGAAGATGAATGATGCTGTACAAGTATAAAATATTATTACTAAATATAGTGTGGGATCACCGACTATACTAGTACTCAGTACTATACTAATACTCAGATCAAATGTACTAGCTTGCCTAGGTGATTCCTGCATCCCGGTAACATAAGAAAACAGAAGCTATATATTTTCTATACATCCATATAGTATCCTAAACAGGGATTAAGGGTGAAACCTTCCTGACTTTCTAGTTTCACTTTATTAAGCAATAGTGCAAAGGATTTCCCACAGCACTTAGGAAAAGCTGATAAACTAAACTAATCTCTAGTATATGTACCAGCATACTAAAAAATAGTGCATCTGAAATGACTTCCTAAAAACACTAGAGTCTGGTGTGAGTTAAATGAAGGTTTCTGAGAAAACGGGAGTTTAAAAGGAGGGGGGGGAAAACCCAATCTGGCATTTGACAAAAAGAAAAGGGAGCCTGAGAGACATTCAGTCTGAGGCTGAGAAAAGGTCACTGTCTTAAATAGCTGTTTGTTAACTCTCTGTCAGCTGTGTCTTTTGGGTCTTTTCTTGTTCAGATAGACTAATTTATTAAATCCATCTGAAGCACTTCTGCAGTACAGTCCACTTGCAGGTTGGCAGTACTGAGACTTGTTACCAACTTGTTCCCCCTCAGGGATTCACTTTACAAAAGAAGAATCTGTCAGATGGCACCTTAGGTTACTATATTTTAAGGGGGAGTAAGGGAGGAGGATTTAGACAATGCTGAAGGAACAGATGGTCAATTAAGGAAAAAAGCACAATAAAGGTGTGGTTCTCATCCCCAATGTGTTTGTGTGCCAGGCACAGGAAAGTAAGCACCAAGCTACCATTAACCCTCTGGAACAGGGTGATCTCATGATAACAATCACCTCTGGACTGGCCTTAGTGCCACTGAGAAATGTCTTTTCATGTCATATCCCAGTTGAATGAAATTATTTTGATCACTGCCTTTTGATTCTAGAAATGTGAAGTGAAATTAGGTTAATACCCTCCATGACAATACTGAATATTCAATATTAAGAGAACAAGAGTCTTTCAGTGAAATCTCTTTTTTTGCAATGCTCCTGCCCATTAGCCCTGCTCCAGTGGTTTCATTTGGTGGGTCACATTAAATAAGTTCATACTGACGAAAGCTTGAATGTTACTTTTTCTTTTGATTGTCTCGTTATTTTCCTACATCCCTTAATCTCTGACGAGTGGCCCCTGACCATCTGTGCCTCGTTTTTAATAATAGCTCCTTCCAGAAATAGGAGTGAGGTGTTACTCTTTTCCACACAACTGCGTCCAGCCAATGGCAGCCACAATGTACAGAATAAGTGAGAATTATAATAGTGAAGAGATGATACACAGCTCTTACTAAGGGAAACTTTACACTGATGAGGTTAGAGTTGGGTTTGCCATGGAAAACATTATGCTGAGAATGTCTTTATTTAAAATTGTCATGAAAAAATTGAATAAATAATTTGATTAATATATTATTCACAAATGAGTCAAAACAGTTCTATAAAGAAAATCAAATAAATTATTTGATACATAGTATTGGACCAACTTTAGTTGAGATGGGTGTGGTGTGAGTTTGTTAATACAATGTGTTTTTCAAATTTGGAAAGGCCACTGTACTTCTTGGTTAAACTGCTATATAGATAATTGTAAGAATCGGAAAGGTGAATATGATTTTTAAAAGATATTTTAGTAATACTTGGTATTTTGAGTTTAATAAGAACAGCCATTCAACTGTATTAACCATTCAGAGTCTTCATTCAAATCAGCCTGTCCTAATACACTAACTATAGGTGACAGTAATTTTGGTAAGCGGCCTTGCATATATGATGTAAGATTCAGATCCTGTAAGTGTACCTTCATAATTGATTTTCATACCCACATAGAACCTAGTGAAATGAATGGGATTCTGCACAGACAGAAAGGGTCTGCCCACACAAACGATCAGGGTTTAAAAAAAGAACCCCTATTAATATCCTTTACTAATGGTGTAGTAAAAATACAGACATTGATCAGTTTTTAATTATGCATGTATGAATTTTTGCACCCATTTCTGCTTTTTTCAGGAATTGAAAAATACACTGGCTTAAGGTCCAGGAATTATTATACTAAGTCCAGGGCAAGCACCAAAAAAGCACTGCCAGGCCAAAACACCAATGACTATTTAGAGTACAAAAGCTTACTGGAAACATTATAGCGAACCAGTACAAATGCTTTTAGAATCACTAAACTTTTCCAAGCAATGGTCCTGGACTAATGACCAGAAGGATCAAGAAAAGACCATTACTGTTGCTTTTACAGATTTAATATTCTGTCAGTTATACTACTATTTTCTTGGATGTTTATGGAGATTTCATCACAATAAAATCTAACAAGTGAAGAGTACTAGCACGTCTGTTCTGCTGCTAAGCTTTTACATTTATTGTTCACTTGCTAATGGTAATGACTGTTTTGGGGGGAAGTATTATGTCTAGTACCCCATGGTTTTTGCTTAGAACAAACATGAGGAAAACACTGAACTCTGTATCGATTTGTGATTTAATCACTTCATTTCCCTGTATGGGTAAACTGCATATTGGCTCACAATTGTATCACTCTCCAAAGGCAGCTGTTTGATGCTATAGTATTCAGCACCAAGCATCCATGGCATTAACCCAACAATGTAGTCTCCAAAGCAATAAAAATGGCCATTTCCATTTTCCATAGTCCGGGGCTTAACCCCAGCCAAGAAATAAAGACAAGCAACACAATTAAATTTAAACATCTGTGGGCCTCAGTTGTGGTTCTTTATGTTATGCTATGTTTAAGTCAGTTTCAAATCAGGTCTCTTGGTAAAGACAGAATGATGGCCAACCATAGTGCTTCATCCTGTGGAATGCCACAGCTGAAAATAGTTTGTCTTCCTTTATTGTTCTTTAATAAACATGATGAACACATTGTGAAACTCACTGCAGCCCATGAATTTAGCATGCTTTAGGAAACTTCCCCTAGATAAAGAAATTTCTATAACAGAGAAAATATGTTACACTTTCCACCCAATTTTTTTTTTTTTTTAAACAGAAGTCTCAAGAGTCTGTTCTTCTATAGTAACTTCCTGCTGAGTGGGTTAGGTCACTTCCTTCTGAATCAACACAGTGTTACAACTAACTGAATTTGGATGTTCCAGTATAGTAAGAGAGATCATGATGATTGATTGTGCTGGAAAGGAGACTGATACTCAAATACTGGAGAAACTAAACTCTGTTGGGCAACTCATATTTAAATAAGGATAAATCCTCAATCACTTTCTAAGTGACCTGGGAGAAGAATGTGCAAATAAGATTATAAAATGTTCCAAAGATACAAAACTAGGAGCCACTAGAATAAAGCGGGGCAAAAAAAAAAAATCAGAATGATTTAGATAAATGACTACGCAAAGATGAGTAGTTCTTCCTCCTCAGTGCAGAGCAAAGCAATGAGACACATTAAAAAAAACAAGCAGAGGGAATACTATAGTGCAGGTGTAGGCAACCTATGGCACGTGTGCCGAAGGCGGCACACGAGCTGATTTTCAGTGGCACTCACACTGCCCGGGTCCTGGCCACCGGTCTGGGGGGGCTCTGCATTTTTATTTAATTTTAAATGAAGCATTTTAAACATTTTGAAACCTTATTTACTTTACATACAACAATAGTTTAGTTATATATTACAGACTTATAGAAAGAGACCTTCTAAAAACGTTAAAATGTATTACCGGCACGCAAAACCTTAAATTAGAGTGAATAAATGAAGACTCGGCACACCACTTCTGAAAGGTTGCCGACCCCTGATATAGTGATTCTTATTGACTAGAACATCCTGAGTACGAGGTAGACCTCGGGGTATTGGAGAACATGATTTGGACAAAAGAGAAGCATGGAAAGATAAGTGGCTTTGTGATGGGGCATACTCCTCACACTGGCCCTGAGAGGGCTGAATTAGGCCAAGTGAGCCCAATCAGCCAATTAGGCTGCAAATGGGGATGGGAAGGGGGCAACTTAAGCTGGAGGAAACTAATTAAAAGAAGAAGGCTCACCTGTGAGGGAACAAGCAGAGCTTCTACAAAGCTAGGAGGCTGGCAACAGCATGGGAAGAAGCCTGTAGTCCCCCTTCCTGAGGTAAGGGAGAAGAAGCTAGGTAGGAAGGCATCCAGGGGTGAGACCAGTAAGGTGGTAAAGATGCACCTTACCTGTTCATTACAGGGCCCTATAGTAGAACCCCCACTGTTACCAGCTAACTCAGTATAGACCAGAGGTGAGCAAACTACAGCCCGTGGGACTCTCCTGCCTGGCCCCTGAGCTCCTGTCCTGGGAGGCTGTTCCCCCTCCCCCCCAGCCTCAGCTCACCGTGCTGCTGGCGCAATGCTCTGGGCAGCGGGGTTCTTGCAGAGCTGTGGCCTGTCCTGGTGCTCTGGGTGGTGTGGCTGTAGTGCCGCCAGCCACCGGTGCTCCAGGCAGCGTGGTAAGGGGGCAGGGAGAAGGGAGGGTTGGATAGAGGGCAGAGGAGTTTGGGGTGGTGTTCAGGAGGTGTGGGGGTGGTCAGAGGGTGGAGAACAGGGGGGTTGAATGGGGGCAGGGGTCCCGGGGGAGCAGCCAGGAAGGGGGGGGGTAGATGGGGAGGCAGGGGGCAGTCAGGGGCAGGAGTTCCGGGGGCGGTCAGGGGACAGGGAGGGGTGGATGGGGCAGGGGTCCCAGGGAGGCTGTCAGGGAACGGGGGGGTTGGATGGGGCAGGAGTCCCGGGGGGGCTGTCAGGGGGTGAGAAGTGGGGGGGGGCGTACCACGCCTGGCTGTTTGGGGAGGCATAGCCTCCCCTATCCGGCCCTCCATACAATTTCAGAAACCTGATGTGGCCCTCAGGCCAAAAAGTTTGCCCACCCCTGGTATAGACAGTGATAATCAGATAAGGGCCAAAAACAAAGGGACTATTCTCAGACTATAGTGCACCCCAATGATTGCAACACTGAGCATGGGATGGATCTGTGGCTATTGATAGATTAAGCCCTCAAATCTTCAGACTAGCGCATCAGAGAAGGAAAAAAGCCTATAAAATGTTGGGCTGCACCATATAAGGGACTAAGGAAGCCATACACAGAAAATCATTAAAAAGGATTTTACAAAACTAGAGATAACAGATGGCAACCACAATCACTAGAGGTTCAAAGATCCTGGTTATTTTAAAAGGTTTACAAAGTCTGGGCCTGCATTCTCATGAAAGAGAAGAGATTAAGTGGGGACCTGCAGAGATGTACACTGCTGTAAAAGGGAAAAGGAAGCACTGAAGCTACACTGGGTTACTTTTTCACATATAATGCCATTACTAGCCACTAGACAGAAAATGAGTGGGATTTCTTAACACAAATAGTGATAGGAGATATTTTCCTTTTTAAAAGAAAAAGAAGAGAGCCTAAGAAATATCAATTTAATATCCGTGATTAAGTCAAGACATTAAACTGAAGGAATGTCCAACCACAAATCATTTCCTAGTTTACTCACACTTTAAAATTATCCTCTTTTCCTATAAATATCAACAAAAAGAAGAGGTTGCTGCAACGGAGAGACCAATATCAAAAAAATAAGGTGTGCATTATGCTATTTATAAGAGTTCTATAACTTGCATGGCATTTACTGCATGCAAATTCAGAGGTAGGGATATTTTAAATGATGATAACATTTTAAAGATACAATGCAAGCTACACAGCTTCCCTTCATGTGGAACACTCACTGAAATCCATCCAAGACTTATCTGAAGTGGATGAAGAATTAGGAGGCCCTAAATTTGCAAAACTGGCTAGTTATTTTGAATGGCCAACTTGGAACACCTTCGGTCTCCTTAAGGTGCCCCAACTTGTGCACCTAAAGCACCTATAGATTAGAGCTGCCTGGAAACTGGAATTTCCATTCCTCTGGAAAATCTGAAATTTAGGGGGCGGAAATAATTCTGGAATGGAATAAAAAATGAAATTTTGCCATTACCCATGGAATTGGTAATCCAAAATTTTGTTCTTAAAAAAGACTAAAAATGTCTAACCAACATTTTTCCCCTGACCTTTTCAAAATGTCTCCAAAACTTCCCGAGCATCCTGGAGTGCCAACACCTTGACAGGTGGGACCAGGGGAGCCTGGAAGCCCTGACTCCGTGGAAGTCAACCCGGCAGCCTGCACCTGACCTGGGGAGCCTGCAAGCCCAGGCTGTCAAGGAGACAGCCAGGTGAGCTGGCTGGAAACCAAGCAGGTTCCCATCAGAATTTTGTCAAAAACTGATAATCCGTGGAACATGTCAATTTCCATGAAGTGGCTTTTTCAAGCCATCTCTACTACAGATGTCTCTAATACCTTTCCTTTCTAAATCTAATTATTTTACTGAATAGTTAAAATGACAAAGAAAAACAGTAATCAAAGCAAAATGTATATTATTTATCTTAAATTGGTATAAGTATAAGCCCCATTACCACAGTATCTGACTGACTCACAATCTTTAATGCCACCATACTCTGTGAGACAGGGAAGTACTATTATCCCTGTTTTACAAATGGCGAACTGAGGCACAGTGAGACATGTGGAGTTACCCAACTGCTCACACTGGAAATCTGTGGTAGAGCAGGGAATTGAACTTGAGTCTTCCAAAAGCTAAGCTAGCACCCTGACCTCTGGATCATCTTTCTTCTCTCCCATATGTACACAATATATAAAATAAACACTATTATCCTCCCTACTAAATCAAAAGAAAAACACACATTGATTTCTCCAATATTATAGAAACAAAGCAAAATGCAGTCAGTGTCAAATGGAAAAGGATGAACTCAAGAGGGGAAAGAGAAAAGTTTTCTTCAAGCTTTTAAGATATAATTACAAATAATAAAGAGTAGAAAGAAATCCTCTGAAGAAACACTTGACAGTGCTTCTTAATTTTACACTGATGTTGCTGAAGCACTTTAGACCAGGATCTCCAATATTAAGAAGTTAATTTAAGGTAAAGTCTTGACATAAGAATAGCCGTTTTAAAAAAATTGTGCATCAGTATTGACAGACCTTGTAAAAGTCTTGTAAGAAGATAAAGATAAATGAAACCACAAAATATATGAATAAAAGAAACAGCTAACAAGTGGTAAAACACAACAATTATTGACTTCCTAAAAGAATGAAGCTCTTAATTGAATAAATTTGTCAGGTACCAATTTCTAGCCATGAAATGTATAATATAAGCTCCAATCAAATATTACACTGGTCTACAATTTTTGAGAAGTCGTCTGCTTCAGAGATAAAATGTGCTATTTATTATGTATTTTGATGTGATGAATTCAAATATGACAATTAAAACAACTGATTGGCTACTGTTTCTAAGATATTTAAGTTTTTACATTTTATGTCTATGTATATTGTGTAGATAGCAGAGTTTTAATCATAAATTGTAAACCTAGGTCTTTTCATGTGTTTATGGTTGCTTTACATGATAATATTTCACCTGTCCTGTTTATGTAACACTTTAAAAATCAGCAAAAGGGTTATATAAATAAAATTTATTATGAAAGAAAAGGCAAAAAACTATTATGTACATAGTTTAGTCCTATTCAGTGTCTACTCGGCGCTTCTTGGCTTGTCTCTTGTATTCATTAAATGGAGCATCTCTTGTCACTGTCCAGCAATAGTCTGCAAGCATTGATGGGCTCCATTTGCCCTGATAGCATTTCTCCATTGTTGCAATGTCCTGTTGAAATTGCTCACCGTGCTCATCGCTCACTGCTCCGCAGTTCGGTGGGAAAAAATCTAGATGAGAGTGCAAAAAATGTATCTTTAGTGACATGTTGCAACCAAAGCTTTTGTATGCCTTGAGGAGGTTTTCCACCAACAACCTGTAGTTGTCTGCCTTGTTGTTTCCGAGAAAATTTATTGCCACTAACTGGAAGGCTTTCCGTGCCGTCTTTTCCTTGCCACGCAGTGCATGGTCAAATGCATCATCTCGAAGAAGTTCACGAATCTGAGGACCAACAAAGACACCTTCCTTTATCTTAGCTTCACTTAACCTTGGAAATTTTCCACGGAGGTACTTGAAAGCTGCTTGTGTTTTGTCAATGGCCTTGACAAAGTTCTTCATCAGACCCAGCTTGATGTGTAAGGGTGATAACAAAATCTTCCTTGATTCAACAAGTGGTGGATGCTGAATACTTTTCCTCCCAGGCTCCAATGACTGTCAGAGTGGCCAATCTTTCTTGATGTAGTGGGAATCTCTTGCACGACTATCCCATTCGCAGAGAAAACAGCAGTACTTTGTGTATCCAGTCTGCAGACCAAGCAAGAGAGCAACAACCTTCAAATCGCCACAAAGCTGCCACTGATGTTGGTCATAGTTTATGCACCTCAAAAGTTGTTTCATGTTGTCATAGGTTTCCTTCATATGGACTGCATGACCAACTGGAATTGATGGCAAAACATTGCCATTATGCAGTAAAACAGCTTTAAGACTCGTCTTCGATGAATCAATGAACAGTCTCCACTCATCTGGATCGTGAACGATGTTGAGGGCTGCCATCACACCATCGATGTTGTTGCAGGCTACAAGATCACCTTCCATGAAGAAGAATGGGACAAGATCCTTTTGACGGTCACGGAACATGGAAACCCTAACATCACCTGCCAGGAGATTCCACTGCTGTAGTCTGGAGCCCAACAGCTCTGCCTTACTCTTGGGTAGTTCCAAATCCCTGACAAGGTCATTCAGTTCACCTTGTGTTAGGAGGTGTGGTTCAGAGGAGGAGGATGGGAGAAAATGTGGGTCCGGTGACATTGATGGTTCAGGACCAGATGTTTCATCCTCTTCCTCGTCTGACTCAAGTGAGAATGATTCTGGTGCATCAGGAACCGGCAGTCCTTCTCCGTGGGGTACTGGGCGTATAGCTGATGGAATGTTTGGATAATGCACAGTCCACTTTTTCTTCTTTGATACACCTTTCCCAACTGGAGGCACCATGCAGAAGTAACAATTGCTGGTATGATCTGTTGGCTCTCTCCAAATCATTGGCACTGCAAAAGGCATAGATTTCCTTTTCCTGTTCAACCACTGGCGAAGATTTGTTGCACAAGTGTTGCAGCATATGTGTGGGGCCCACCTCTTGTCCTGATCTCCAATTTTGCAGCCAAAATAAAGGTGATAGGCTTTCTTAACCATAGTGGTTATACTGCGCTTTTGTGATGCAAAAGTCACTTCACCACAAACATAGCAGAAGTTATCTGCACTGTTCACACAAGTACGAGGCATCTCTGCTCACTTTGGCTAAACAGAAATGTGTCCCTTTGCAAAATCAAACACTGACAAATAAGAGAGCACGACACTGTATGATTTCTAGAGCTGATATAGGGCAATTTGTTCAGCAGAGTGATGTAAGCTTTGTTATGATTGCATCATCCATGACTTCTAGGAATAACATGATGCAATTCATATCATGGATGACGCAATACCAGCTTCAGATTGCATCATTCATTGTTTTGCCTAAAAAGCAAGTACTGTCCAAACCCAGTCATAGATTTATTCATAGATCCAGTCAAAGATGTATTTTAGTCATTTCTGGTTTAAATTGAGATCCCTTCCCTTTATAACTCACTTATCCTCCGCCATTCCCAAGTCAAGGGTCGTATATACTGACCCAATAGCATATCTTGAAAACTAGAGCCAATCAACAATTTTAAGCATCATTTTTGTTCTCAGTGACCCAGAATTAGTAAAGTTTGACTACATTTATTTCAGAAGCATTTTGGCTGTAGAGCAGTGTTATGGGTAAATAACTCAAAAAGGAGATTTTTTCTTAAGTACAAAATGGGGGTTGCCCTTTTTACAGTTTGCATATCTTTTTAGTTATATCAGAATATACATATGTAGTGTACATGTGACCAATTAAAAAAAGGGTCATCTAGCACATACAAATAAAATACACTAAACTATTTAAGACTATTAATATTGAAGTTCCATCTTATGCTATTACATTAGACTGTAGGTCTGGGCCCTAACTCATCCCCATATTAAACTAGGCTTGGCCAGCTATATATATATATATATATATACACACACACACACACATATATCATCAACAGAGTAATATTCTAATTGACAGTATATATTTCAAATAGGAAAGAATTCACTGCCTGTCAAACAGTTTAATAAATTCATAGGGTATATCTGCACTGCAATATAACACCTGCAGCTGGCCAGTGTCAGCTGACTCCAACTCATGGGACTCCAGCTGCAGGGCTATAAAATTGCAGCGTAGATGTTCGGCCTTGTGCTGGAGCTGGGGCTCTGGAACCAGGGCCGGCTCCAGGCACCAGCACCACAAGCAGATGCTTGGGGCGGCCAATGGAGAGGGGCGGCACATCCGGCTCTTCGGCGGCAGGTCCCTTAGTCCTTCTCAGAGGGCAGTACCTGCCGCCAATTGCGGCTTTCTTTTTTTTTTTTTTGGCCGCTTGGGGCAGCAAAAACGCTAGAGCCGGCCCTGTCTGGAACCCCCAGGTTCCAGTCGAAGCCTGAACATCAGCACTGCAATTTTAGAGCCTCATGGTCCGAGTCAGCTGACAAGGGCCAACTGCAGGTGTTTTATTGCAGTATAGATAAATCCATAGATTCTAAAGCTAGAAGTGATCATTGTGATCACCTGGCCGCCCTTCCTGCAGCCCCCATTGGCCTGGAGCGGCGAACCGCAGCCAGTGGGAGCCGTGATCGGCTGAATCTGCAGACGTGGCAGGTAAACAAACCGGCCCGGCCCACCAGGGGCTTTCCCTGAAGAAGCAGCGGCCCTAGTTTGAGAACCACTGCTCTATAGCACAGGCTACAGAACTTCCCCAAAATAATTCCTGGAGCAGATCTTTTAGAAAAACATACAATCTTGATTTAAAAATCATCAGTGATGGAGAAACCACTGCAACCCTTGGTACATTGTTCCAATGGTTACTTGTTCTCTCTGTTAATATTATGTCTTCTTTCCAGTCTGAATTTGTCTAACTTCAATTTCCAGGCAGTGCATCGCGTTACACCTTTCTCTGTTAGACTGAAGAACCCATTACTGAATATTTGTTCCCCATATAGGAATTTACAGACTAGAATCAAGATGCCCCATAACCTTCACTTTGTTAAGCTAAATAGATTGAGCTCCTTGAGTCTGTCACTATAAGTTATGTTTCCTAATCCTTTAATCATTCTTGTAGTTCTTCTCTGAACTGTCTTCAATTTATCAACATTCTTCTTGAATTGTGGGCACCAAACCTGGACACAATATTCCAACAGTGGTCACACCAGTGCCATATATAGAGGTAAAATAAACTCTCTACTCCTACTTGAGATTCCCCTGTTTCTACATCCAAGGATTGCATTAGCTCTTTTGGTCACAGCATCACACTGGGAGCTCATGTTCAGCTGACTATCAACCAAGACCCCCAAATCTTTTGTCAGTCACTGCCTTCCAGGATAGAGTCCCCATCTCATAAGTATGGCCTACATTCTTTATTCCAAGATGTATACATTTACATTTAGCGGTCTTAAAAGGCATATTGGTCACTCTCACCCAGTTTACCAAACAATCTAGATCACTCTGAATCAGTGACCTGTCCTCTTCATTATTTACCACTTCGCCAAATTTTGTGTCAACTGCAAATTTTGACAGTGATGATTTTATGTTTTCTTCCACAATCATTGATCAAAATGTTAAATAGTGTAGGGTCAAAAGACTCAATCCCTGCAGGAAATAACGATGATGATTCCCCATTTACAGTGACATTTTGAGACCTGTCAGTTCGCCAGGTTTTAATCCATTTAATGTGTGCCAAGTTCATTTTATATATCTGTAGGGTTTTTTTAAACAAAATGTCATGCAGTAGTAAGTCATACTTAATATACTGTATGGCATTTATTACATCAATACTATTACTTTTATCAACCAAACTCAATCTCATTTTTAAAAAAAGATATTAAATTAGTTTGACAGGATCTATTTTCCATAAAACCATGTTCTATACACAGTCATATAGAGATTCTCTGTGCTATTAAAGAGCTGACACATCCCATCCCACTGGTGGCTGCATTTGAGGTAGGTGAAATGATTCTTGTATATTTAGGTCCCAGTCCTACAAATTGTTAAGCATGTGCTTAACTATGCTCGCATGAGTAGTCTCATGGAAGTCAAGGGGACTACTCACATGCTTAAAGTTAAGCATGTGCATAAGTGTCTGCAGGATGAGGGTTAAGGAGAGCCAATCATGTTGTCCTAAGGCAAAACTCAAGCTGATTTCAGATCTAGTTTTGCCTGAATAAGAATTCCTGTAAACCACTGGATCTGTGGTTTTAAAAGGCTATAAAATATCTTGGGAAGCATTTTACAAGAAACAAATTGAAGCCATTTGTTTTCCTCCTCCTACCACCATTTCCTCCTCAAGGCCCACTTCTGGCATGATTCCTACAGAAAATCGTTAATGGGCAAAGGGCCAATGAGAATTGCTGATGCTTATTTATATTAAAAAATATAAAAAACTACATTATTCAGAACCATTAAATTATGCACAGATCTGGCCTATGCAAATGCATGTTTCTATAACTGTTACCCCAGACATTCCTTTCCTTCCCTCCTATTGTTTATTACTCTCTCTTGTTTCACCTTGTCTTCAATTTAGTAGTAAATCTTTCCATGCAGGGATTATCTATTTATACAGCACTTCAGATAATTCTGATCAGGGCCTTTGGGAGATATTGCAGTACTATCATTACTGGGTAACATCAAGCTAAAAGTTGCCATATAACTATAAAATGTTATAATTTATTATTCAGCAGGTATTCTTTCAGGGGCAAATCCAGCCTCTGCCATTCCTACTTCAGCATCTGTGAAGGTCCCCTCAAGCTCTGGAATCAATGCATTTCCAATGTGCAAGGACTTGAGGTGAGCCCCATAGAAAGCAGTCTGGGGCAAGGCATCATGGGCCACTGAGTAGGTCCTCCCATTCCTCCCTCCACCCATTCAGTTCAGTTACTCCAGGCTAAGCACAGGACTTCTGTTATTTCTAATTTTACACTGATGCGTCATAAAAAGTATCTTACTTTAATGGGTAAGGTCAAAGATCTGAACCAGCCTAGGAGCCCCTTGGAGAATCCTGAAATTTTCAACATTTCTTTTGTCTGACAGGCCGCTGACTTTTTTTTTTTTTTCTTCTTATCAGCTGAATATGACACATATCCTGAAGCTAAAGCTTGCTAAATGTAAGACCTACTGGCTCAGCCTAATGTCTATACTCATGCTGGCAGATTCTAACACACTGACACGTTATAATACGCTTTGTCAGTGTAAATATGGCTCAGCTGATGGCACTTTTGCCTCAGGGCCAGGAGGTCATAGGTTGAAGGCCCACACTGGGATTTTGGCTGACATACTCACAGTTAACACTGTAGTCCAATAGTTGGGTGAAGGTTATACTGTTAGCTGACTTCATTGTGCCTCTGAGTGGCTGATTAACTCTGATGTGAAAATTATTAACAACATAACTTTTAAAAAATATTAGGAGATATTTGGGCCAACATTCCTTCACTCTGTAAAATGTATTCTTACAGCAAGGTTTAGTATGAGCTATTTTGTTCAGAACATATGTCCACACTGTACCTTATGCATCTCATTTATACAGATTCATAGAGTCGAAGACCAAAAGGGACCACTGGTGATCATCTAGGGTGACCTCCTGTATAGCGCAGGCCATAGAACCCAAAGTAATTCCTAGAGCATATCTTTTAGAAAAAAAAAAATCCAATCTTGAGTTAAAAATTGTCAGTGATGGAGAATCCACCATGGCCCCTAGTAAATTGTTCCAATGGTCAACTACTCTCACCATTAAAACTGAATTTGTCTAACATCAATTTCCTGGCGTTGGATTGTGTTATACATTTCTCTGCTAGATTGAAGATCCCATTATTAAATATTTGCTCCCCACATAGATACTTGGGCTGTTTTGCATGAATTACTTGTCTTTCATGAGTATGTGGGTTTCCTTATTAAATTTTTTGTTCCACAGTTTCATTAGGCTTGTGTTGATTCACAAAAATTAGTTGATGTTGATGGAAACAGTTTTTGAAGGTACCTTATCATAGAATATCAGGGTTGGACGGGACCTCAGGAGGTCATCTAGTCCAACCTCCTGCTCAAAGCAGGACCAATCCCCAACTAAATCCCCAAATGGCCCCCTCAAGGATTGAACTCATAACCCTGGGTTTAGTAGGCCAATGCTCAAACCACTGGAAAGAGGTAGTTAAGGTTAAGAAGGGGAACACGAATGGAGTGTAGATGGGGGTTGAGTGATTTAAATGCATATTTCTTTGCTTTTTATGGTTTGCGTTGGTGGGACATACAGTCTAGCAATCTTACCTCAAAGTTAACAGAGATTTTTTTGTCTGGGAACTGAACTGAAAGTCTTGATAGCATTGAAATGGATAAGTGAGAAATTTCCCATATTGTATTCACTGAATCCTTACAGCCTGCTAGAAGCTTACACTGACACTATTCAGGCTAATTTATTGCTGTCTTTCATGACAACAAAAGTGAGCAAGGATGAAAACTGACAGGATTTTATCAATGCCATCCCCCCTTTATCATTTCATATTTGATTAGTTAAGTCAGCTGCTAAGATAGCTACTACAGCTGAGTGCCACAAGAAATGTCAAACCAAAACAGCATAGTTGTAGCTTAATGTGAAATTACTGTTCCCTTTTCATATGTGCTATAAACTTGGAGCTTTTTCATTTCAATGGCACTGATATCATTTCTGCTTCTATCAAATTCCCAAGAAATGTATTAAGATGTCTGGTTAGAGAAAATAAATAGAAAGTTTCCCTGTGCCATGCATTTATTCTGCGGAGTGTTGTTATCCTGTGATTTCTTTAACAGGAACTGCTGTCACAATGTTCTGCAGAGCAGATTGAAAGGTCACAGGCTAAAGAAGCATTTCTCAACATCTAAGAACTTTGTGGAAAAGTTTTTAAAAATAAATAAGTTGACATTTCTGAGCCTAATGATGATCACAGTCACTCTGCTGAAAAAAGACATTATTTGTGAGGCTGATAATACAGGAGCTCCATACAGAGACTGGAAATCAATTTCTATATTATTTTAATCTGGTCTAATATTAAAAGAAATGTATTGTGTAAAATTGCATTCACATATTAAGCTCTTTTGATAGTTTAACCAGTAAGGGAGCAGTAAGGAACCTCTGTATATCCTAATTCAATTTGACTAAGATCAGCACTAAAATAGTCCATATGTCTCATCTATACACTAAAAACACCATACAGTATGGTTCCATCAGCAGTCAGTGCTCAGGAGAGACCTTGCACTGGAATGGCAGTGGTGTTACAAGCCAAAATTAAAATGGGTTGCTAGTCCCATATGAGTTGAAGGATCAGGTACTAATTTAAAGACAGAACTAAAGAATCAAGTAGATAATAAACTGCCATACAAAGAATGCTCTTTTAAAAAATTGCTGTGATAACATCTCCTGTTCTACACAACCCCGTGTAGAATATACAATCCCATATGTTATATATATAGAGAGAGAGAGAGAGAGAGAGAGAGAGAGAGAACATAACAGGGAATTATTTTTGTTTCTTAAATCACAGGGAGATTAGAATCCACAAATGTGTACTGTTCATTATGGGTGTGGCTGGTAGCACCACCTATTATTAAGGTTGCCTGATTCTTCCCATTGTAAGACCTTTTTGAACTATGCCAAGTTTTAACCATTTGAGCTGAAATTTTCCATTCTGCTCCCCACAGGCAGCCTTAATTCTGGCATTTCTTAAATTTTGAGTGCTTGACTTTGCAACCTTAATAAAGTTATTTTAACATAATTTTTGTGTATGTAAGATAGATTTCAATGTATGACAAAATGCAGAATGGTATCTATTTATGGATCCAAACTGCCCTCTAATTTAAGAAACGAAATTTTTTCTGCTATCTATAATGTTGCAGATTAAAGCTAAGAATGTTGGGGCCAAATTCTGCCCTCAGTTATACCAGTACACTGAAGTCAATGGGTTTTTTCTTTGACAGGTCATGAGTGACTATAAATGGTTTCTCTACCCTTGAAGCTCTGAGAAGTCCCGTAATTGTAGTGAAGACTATGCTTTTGACCAAGGATGGTTTTCTGAGATTCCCTCTGGAGTCCATCAGCACCTCATAAACTTGTCAGGTTAGGCTGTTGAAGAACAAAGCAATGTGCCACTGCTCCCTCCCAGAGCCTCTGTAGTGCTGCCAGTCCCTGTCAATCCAGACACAAAGATCCAAGCTCAGGACTCCTTGAGACATCTACACAGTAGCTCATTCTGCTGCTGCTGGACTCCCAGACTGACCTGTTTAATTTTAAATAAACCCCATGCTGGCAACGAAATGGTCTTCAGTGTAAATGAAATAGGCCCCATGTAGTTATTGAAATGTACCTTTCAAACATGTGCTGGAGGCCTCAGGGTCCCAGAAAGGAGCAGTAGGGAAGTCCTCCAAGTCACCTAGAGTGACTGCAGGGAAACAGCCGTCAGGGCCCAGGAGGCCATATAAAAGGAGCTCCAGAGCTAGAGACAGTGAGTTGTTGCCTGGAGCCAGAGAAGTGAGGACTATGTTCCTGGCTGACTGAAGAAGCAGCAGGACCACGGACAGATCAGTTGCCAGCAGGGACTGGAGGAGCAAGAGGGAGCTCCTGGCTGACTGCTGGAACTGCAATAGAAGAACAGCTGGGGCCAGAAAAGCCCAGAGAGGAAGCCCCGGGGGCACAGCCCCATAGCAGGATTGAGGGACTACTTGAAGGCTAACCAAGAAGGGGCAGCAGGACTGAACTGGAACTGAGCCCAGGGAGGAAGCCCTGCGGGTACAGCTCCATACCAGGGCCGGGACTATTTAAAGGCTGAGCCCGGAGAGGGCTACAGAGATACCAACAGAGGGGTACTAGGATAGGCCGCAGCTGGACTGTATGCCCTAGAAAGGGTTTGGTTGTGTGACTCAGCCAGAGGCTTGAGTCATTGACAACCCACCTGAGAAATCCCCAACAGAGGTCACCACACATTAAGAGTGCAGGGACATGCACTTGACCAGGGTGTGCTCGCAATAGGTGGGTGTCACCCCGTTACACCTGTCAGTAAAAATAAAATCATAACTAATAACCAGCAGAAGTTACAAACAAACTGGATGGCAAATATCCAGCAAATTAACAGAATTTATTAATAATCCCTGGAATGCTTATAGATGCATATGGTCTCCTATCTATCTACCTATTAAGGTACTTCTAATGTACTCATGACTGTAGTATCTGGGCACTTGTATAACACAGATTCTTCAGCAAAGTGGCACTCATGATCTCTGGATATATGCAGCAACTTCTGTCACATCACAGAAGATGGAGGTGCACTACCAAGGAGTGGGGGGTAAAAGGAATACCAAGAGCCAGAAAGGAAGGGGGGAGCAGGACCTCCTTAAAAATGTTGCCAATTACCACCAACTTTTTCACAGAGCAAGCACAGTAAAATAAGGGTGTCCTTTAAACCCTCTTGTGTTCAGCCAAGGCCATGCCTTTTACACTTGCAATAATCTCCCCAGCATTCCGCTCACTAGTCAGGCATGGCACACTTTATGATAATTAACTGGTGAGTCCTGTGTGCCGCTGTCTGTGTTAAAATCTATTCCCCATGGGAGGAAATGGTGTGCAGGAGACAGAAATCCTGTTTCTAAGACAGATTCACACAGATATTAGCATGTGTCTATTTGTCTGGTTCCTTAGCGAGACTTGGAGGAGTATTTTAACATACTGATAAGCCTCTGGGATACAGATCTGTATAGGACAAAATCTCCTACAGTAGGGATGGCCTTGTATTCCCTCGGGAGAGGGACTGGAAGGATAAGTGATTAATAGGTATTCAAAAAATGTCTTTGATTCCTTACCCAAGTAAATGTTTTGGTGAATTTTTCCACAATAAATAAGGTCTGATATGAAAAAAGGAAAGAAGATACAACATATATATGAGACTTGTAAAAATGAATATTAAAATACACACCCACAAACAGTAGGTAAAAGAACTCTAACCATTCCCTATGATGAAGGCAGACACACTAAAGACTCTAAGGAGTGTGCCTAAGATTTTTGTAAACTGAGGGATAGTATGATTAAAAATTTAGGGAGCTCTGAGTGCAAAAATAATCCTAACAGATTGAAAATATGGGATAATGAGTCCCAGGCACCTTGATCATGTGATAGTGTATATGGGTTCAAATGGCAGAGAAGAGTAATAATGAGAGTGAAGGTACTTGTGGGTTGATTTCTCTTGACGTATGGGTCACTGGGCATGCCCTGAAGGAGGATATTGTGTTTGCCTGAAATGCCAGATTTGTATGTGTTTTTAATTTAATTGTGTACACTTTAATGAGGACAGCTGTTCAAGGAAGCTATGGGGGCCAAGTTCAACTCCATTGGCACAGGGTGGTGCATAATGCACCTCCCTAGCCTTTTGAGCCCCAAATGGAAGACAGTGATTCTGCTGCCATGGAGGTTAACTTTGAATTCCAAGGTGGCTTCAAAGAGCTCCACCCGCAAAGATGGCTATTCTGAATCAGCACAGCACCTCCCGTTCCCTCTCCCTGCAACTTGCCTGTCCAGTGACCCACTCAGACTTTCTGAAAACAAGACCCTATGTCAGGATCTGAGTAAATTTAGCTCATACTGTATGTCTAAACTTAGGTACAAAAATGAAGTACTTGTGTCTAATCACAAAGTTGTTATAGCTGCCTCTCATATCATGCTACTGTACCCTAAATGCCAAACTCCATTTCCCCATAACTTATTACAATCATTATAGATTTTTTACAGAGTGCAATTAATGTGCATGCTACTGTACAAATAAATAGTACACAGGTTCCCTACCCCAATTCACTCACCATACACACACACACACACACACAAGAGGGAGAAACAACAAAGTTCAGATACATGAGGCAGTCGAGTCTAGTCTCAGAGTTGTGTTTAATTTTTTAATGTATATATTTATCTGGTCCCCACTACAATCTATCACCCATGATCTGCTAATATTTCTTTAATCAGGCCTCATCCCACAAATGCTGAATCAAATCAATTTCAATGGGAGCTAAGGACACTCTGCTCCCTTCAGGAAGCTCTCAGCATTCTGGAGGATCAGGCCAAACATTAGCTCTTCAGCAGGATGTTAAGTAGCAATGAAAATGGAGAATGCCACTCAATATAAGGGGCCAAATTTAGCTGTTGTGGAGTCATTGTGTATGGCATCTAAAGCGAAATGGCAGATCTGTCCACTGACATGATAGCATAAAGTACAAGGTCAGCTGAGCTGAATAGCATGCAGGATAATAGTAATCAAGTTCAAGGCCTTAATCAGCACTTTGGCTATGAGGACTTTACAGTTCAGTAGTAAACCCCCTATTTTTCATCCATTCCTTTGTGAGAAAAGATCTGCAGCAATAAACTGCAAGTCCTGCCAATTCATCAAAGCTTTAAAACAGAATCTCCTGAGAGATCTCAACCTTCACCCAGAATAGCTTCACCCTACACAACAGATAACAATGCATCCAGACATTGCTCTAAGAATCACCATGGGAGGGAGGAGTATGTTCTCAAACCATTTTCAGAAATGAATTGGGCACAAGGTTTTTCTTCAGCATTGCAGAAGGGAGTCTTCTTCTTATGCATCTTTTTTGCTAAATAAAGCTATGTATAGTAGTAGTGGAGGGGTGAACCCAATCACACATGCTTAAAGATGACCTGAAAATGATTTTTTTAAAATTGGGTTTTGTGCTGTTTTTTGCTTCTTTATGATGTATTTTAAATACAAGCCTAAACATTGGGAGTTTTATTAAAGAAGGGTTTATTTTTGCCTTAGAAATATCAGGAATGCTGAGTCTAGTTTTAGTGAAAGATTTGTTAGGCATCCCAGAGATATTTATTATTAGCTTTCACTCTTGAACTAAAAAGATGGAGGTCATGAATCTTTAACAAAGACATCCTATCTCCCAAGAGGTCATCAGCTGTAGGAGTAACAAAAGAGTTAGCAAAAAACTAATAAGACTCAAAGAGTTTTGAACTGACTAAAAATTCCTTCCCCTTTCAGTTGCTCAGCTTTCTCTCTTTTGTGTCTTTCTCTAATGGTCTCATCATTTTATCAGTTCTCCAGTCACCAGAAAGTCTCCAAGGGTAGACAAGACCTGAATATATATATATAAAACAAGCAGATAAAAATCAACTTTGATAAAAAAATATTCAGACCTTCATAAAGAAGAAAAAAAGGGCAAACGCCCATTTTTTACTTGTAATTTCCCTTTTTACTCCCTCTTACAATACATGGTTTGTATGTCCTCACTCCCCCCCACAATTCCCATCATTGTCAGTGGGAATTACGTGTCGGTATGGACAATACATAGACCACAATATCCCACCTGTGTTATTATTGTAGGTTTGCTATTGGGACTCCACTGCTAGAGAGAAACTTTGTTTAATCAACTTCTGCCTCAGTAATGTGGGTGGAAATCAGTGTTCCTCATCTTATCCCGTGAAGATCCAGAGTGTGCCCTTTGACACATTGACTAGAGTGTGTATGACAGCAATATCTGAGGATATGGGTGCAGTGTCAGCACAAGGAGACTGTGTACCAGTTTTCGTGTCCTTTTCTATGAAACCAACCAAGTCTGTGCATCAGACTTGCTGGTGAAGTCTCCCTGTGTTGCTGAGCTCAGCAGAACCCCGCCCAAGTAACTCTTGCATGGTTTCACTTACATTTTAACAAAAATGCTTAATACTCTGCTCATGGCTGGAATCCATGCTCAAGTACACACAAGGCCCACCCAGATTTTGGTCTGTGTATACATATAGTTTTGAAACTTCTTTTTTTCTAGGTAATGTGCAATCAACACAGCCACCTGTCGTCTAGTGTAGAGAGCAGTGGTCCCCAAACTGTGGGGCACACCCACCTAGGAGAGCACAGAGGAATATTCGGGGGGGGAGGGCGCAGTGGGGGCAGGGAGGGAGCACTCTCAGCTCCAGCTCCCCTCCACCCTCACCAGCTCCAGTCCCAGCTCCCCTCCGCCTCCTGCTCTGCTCTCAGTCCAGCTCTGCCCTCATTCCCCCTCCATCCCCAGGCCAGCTCTGCTGCTACCCCAGCTCCTCCCCCATCCCCTGTTCTGCCCACAGCTCTGCCTTCAGCCCAAGCTCCTCTGCTGAGCCAACTGTGCAGTAATGGAGGGGGGGGCAGATAGCTTCCGTTATTGGTAAATGGGGGCACAACAGGAGAAGTTTGGGCACTACTGGTAGCGAGCAAGAGGCCACAAGTCAGCTTGGACCTGAGCCACAGGAGGATTTGGGCTCTGGCCCACCCACCTAGTAGGGTCCGAGGACTTGGGTCCTGTGTGCTCGCTAACCCAAGTCAGACTGATTTGTGTGTGCTGGAAGAAGGGCTTGGGCTCAAACCTGAATCAGAGCCTGGGTGCAGTGTGCAGCGTAGACATACCCTTAGTGTGCTGACTCAGATGAGAGCTAGCATGAGTGTGTGTATGTGAGCTGGAAATCACACCTCCAGCTCCAAGTGTAGATGTAGCCTTAGAGGTAAAGTTTGTCAGTCTCGCATCTAATTATATAAACTAGTACATGTGCCAATTAATACAGTCATTTTTATTAATTAACACAAAGCTAGGGTCATCATAAGGACATGGTTCCCTTGACTTCCCTTCTTCCATTTGATTGCCAAACTTAAAGAAGTTTGGTTCAGATTTAAAAAACAGATAGTAAATTTGAAATGACAAAGTCAACCCAAACCACACACACACACACACACACACACACACACACACACACACACACACACACACACACACACACACAGAACTCAAAACCCAGAATAGAAAAATGCAGAAAAAACAAACACGAGAAAAATGAAAATGCCTTTTTTTTAAAAATGCAAAAAGGAAAGAAATCCCAGAATGATCAAAAATAAATAAAACAGCCAAAGCACAAAGCTCTGCTAATGATCCTTTTGTTTCCCACCTCTGTACTCTGAGCTACACAAATAAGAGGGTTTTTTCCCCACAGGAAAACCTGTATAGTGCTGCAAAGGTGACTTCGAAGAAGTGCGTGCTGGGTGCTAGCCTCCAGTTCACTCTGCTCTAGTTAGGGAAAGACTAGCTCATCTTTTCCGAGTGTCAGACAAATATTTATTATCGAGGGAAGTGAAGAGATTTTCATTTCATTTTTCCTGTGATTAGAGCCAGTGATTGGAAGCTGAGAGCCCTTGTTTCTATTCCAGCTTTGCCACTCACTTGTTCTATGACTTTTGATAACTAATACACCCTTTTGTACTTTGGTCTTCCCATCTATAAAACAGACATAATACTATTTATCTGTCTCTCAGGGCTTTTTTGTGAGGATTAATGTTTGTAAATGCTTTGAGATTCCCAGGTGAAAAGCACTATACTAGTGCAAAGGTATTACTTTTATTTACCAAAATGAGTATTTTCACGTTTCCCTCTGCATCTTAATATCAACATTCATATAAATGAATGAATAAACGTCCATGTGTAAAGCTGAAAAATACAAAAGAATTGTACTTTGCTGAGCAGATATAAACTTCAGTGTGAACTCTTAAAAGATCACTATGGAAATATGACAATTATTGGACTGTTCATGTAGCAAGGGGCTGAGTTTTCTGAAGAACAAACTACATAATGATTCATCATCCCCAGTCATCTATAATGACTGGGAGAAGATTAAAATGATTACATTATGTTTCCTGGCTCAAAGCAGCATACACTGTGCTAATGATCACTATGTCAAGTTTCCTTATTTGATTAGCCTAGAGAATGTCAGAACTATGGGCTGTCAAGCACACCTTGCACAAATACAAGGATGCCCATGGTCTTTAAAAAGTGTAACGTATGAACATGTATGGATATGTCTACACTACAACTCAGAGCAAGCCTCACAGCCTGGGTACACCGAATCAAGCTAAACTAAGGCCACGTCTACACTACCCACCGGATCGGCGGGTAGTAATCGATCTATCGGGGATCAATTTATCGCGTCTCGTCTAGATGCGATAAATCAATCCCCGAATCGACGCCCATACTCCACCTCAGCAGGAGGAGTAAGCGGAGTCGACGGGGGAGGCGCGGCGGTCGACTTGCCGCCGTGAGGACGGCCAGGTAAGTCGAACTAAGATACTTCGACTTCAGCTACGCAAATAGCGTAGCTGAAGTTGCGTATCTTAGATTGACCAGCCCATAGTGTGGACGTTGTGGCACAGGCGGCAGCTCACTCAAGCACAGCGAGCTGGGTGGGCTTGACAGCCAGAGCTCCAATGTGCACGCTGCTATTTTTAGCATGCTAGCGCCAGCCCCACTAGCATGAGTCTGTCTATCTGGGCTGGAAGACTCACTCCTAGCTGCAGTATAGACATACCCTATGAGTACCCTTTGTTGGATACATGCCATGCATCCCCACAATGCTCAAAGGTTTAACATGCTTGTCAAGGTTTTTTGTAGGTCCAGTCTGGCTCAGAAAGATCATTTTGGTCATATTGTTTCATATATCATTGTTATCATTAGCTCGCCAATAAGATTCCAGATTCTGTAACTTCATTTTGTCTCTTTGTTAGGCTGCTTGCATAAGAAGAGAGATGGGAAACTGATTCTCTTTAACTGGGTTGGATTTGCAGCACTGGGCTTATTTTGTGTGAGAAGAGAAGCAAACATGATGCTGAGGGAATGTGTGTGTGTCTGTGTGTCTAGAGGTATATATGTATGCAACATCAAAGTTTCACTTCAGCCACTCTTTACGTTAAATATTTGTAATAGTTAATTTATTTGATCTTCTGTATTTGCAAAGTTCCCAGAGCTGGCTGGAAAACTCTTTGAAGCATTCCCAAACACACTAAATTATTGGAAATGTTTGTCAGAGAACTGCTCAAGAACTTAAGCCAAACTTCATCTCCATTGTTTTACAGAGCCATTCAATAACTGTGCCACCTACTTCTTCCCTCATGTTTTGGTTCCAAACCAACAGAGGTATAAGTGTTATTCATTTACTCACCATACTGGATTGAAAGGAGGAAAAAATGAAGTCAGAACATGGACATGCCAGAATATTAGATAGATGAACAACTAAAATTTCTGGACTAAACAATTTGTTTCTTCATTTTAATTACTGGCTTCTGACAAACTTTAGAAAGTTTGCCAATTTGTACAACTCTCTCTATTCTTTGCTTTTGGCTTGAAATAAACAATCATTTCATAGACAGACAAATAACAGATGTAAGATCTCTATTCTCTCCCAAGTCCCTTTATAGTAAAGTGACTTATGGCCAGAGAATAACATTTTTTAAAAATAAGTCCTATTTCTTATATTTTAAATTATCCCTGATTCTAGCTGCCAGACACGCAACTGGAAAACTAAGAGGTTGAGCCTGCTCCCATTTAAGGCCCAGGGAGCCCCAAGAGTGGAGCAAGGAACCTCCCTGCTCTCCCAACACGTCCATGCTGGGGAGCAGCTGGAACAGCCAGCAAGTACTGGGAAAGGGCAAGAGAAGCCATACGGGACCTTGCTCCTAACCAAGGGAGACTTTAGAGTGACGGTAGAAGCCTCCCTTGCCACAGGGGTTAAAGCAGCAATGTCCCAACTTTTCAGTCTGAGGGGAAAACGTATTTCAGAAAGGCCAAGGGACCACAGTCAGTACTGCTCTACTCCCTTTGCACTACTCAGGCTGTATAAAAGGAGCAGTAACCCCTCCCATGTGCAGAGTCCGGATTGCTCTGCTGTGGTTACTTGTAACAACATAAGGTAGACATTGTTCTAATAGAAATGTAAGTATGAGGCGGGCAGTGTTCCTCTAAATACACATATGTCCAGCATGGTGTCTGAGGGGATTAAGTATGATGGTCTGAAGCGTATTGACAGTGGCTAGGGTACACTGTAGGGGACCCTTGCCGACTGGCACAAGTGAGAGCAGTACCCATATTGTCCATTTTTTCTCCCTCCTGAGATGCTGCCCTGGATTGCTGCGTGGAAGAGGCGAACAATCTTTGCTAGGTGCTCATCAAGCTCAGGCAGAGCTAGTGTATGGAGATGGGTGGGTGGGGCAGGGTGGATGGCAGAGCTAGTTGAGTTCTTATCCTGCTCTCCCGGAGCTCCCACAGCCTGAAAAGAAGTAGACTAGAGAGCAACCAGAGCTCCTCTGTCCTCCCTCCAATGAAATGCAGCAGGTAGTAAGCAGGGAAACTGCTGAGCAGCTCCAGGACAGCAGATGCTCTAAATGATCCCAGCAGAGCAGTTCCTGGGGGTGCAAGGCAAGTAATGGAGGGCAGTTGGTGAGGAGATGCCCCCTATTGCATCCCCATAGTGACTCAAACACTTAAATTAAAAATCAGTGGCATGTTTCCATTTCATAATCAAACACACGTTTTCATCTTAACACAGTTGCTCTCAAGGGCCACAGTTTTGAAGCATGAAGGCCACATGGTGGGCACTGCTGCTCTAAAGACCATTCATGTCTAAAACAACATGAAAATTTCCCTGAAACATACATTGAAGTACACACATTTACAGAAGACAAACACTTATTTTATTAGAGAGCTGAAGGAAAATTCTAAAACAATATCATCAGCTTTAGATGAAATAGTCTGTAGTCAGATTTGTTATGAGAAGTCCTTTATGCTGCAAAACATTTTAGAAAGGCAGAGGCACTGTTTTAGGAGTAGCTGAGTTGGATAACGTTTGGGGACAATTAAATGCATACATATTCAAATATACATATTTATGTACATAATATTCTGCATCCTGACTTGTTATAAAAAAAGCACTTTACAATCAACTGATTAAATGATCAAGGGCAAAATAACTAGCGCAATTAAAATGATATTCTGTCAGAACAGATTAGCACATCATGTAATTTCTACCATCTACAGATCTGAGGGCTAAGAATTCCTGGAAGAAATTTATTTTCTCTTTTTAAGAATGCAGCATTTTTAGTTACATTGCTGTGTGTATTAAGAGCTCAGTCCTATAGTCCCTGCTGAGACATAACCCGCACTGGGTCAACAAGCCAAATCTTGCCCATTTTACTGTGTTGTCCCATTGAAATCATTGGTATTACTTGTCTGATTAAGGTAAACAGGATTTGGCCCAGCGGGATTTATTATTTTTTATCATTTGTTTTGCAGTAGTGTCCAAAAGCATCAATCAGGATTAGACCATCCTTGGGCTAGGCACTGAAGTTTTACCTAAGTATCAGGATCAAGCCCTCAGCTATCAAATTTTGTGTAGTTCTCAATATATTACATTCATCAATTAATTTTATTTCCTACTATATTCTGTAGCTCATTAGATGCTTAGAACTTGAGACAGATAGATAGATAGATAGATATAATTTAAAATCAAAATAAATAAATTTGTCATTTATTTCCCATACTAAATTCCGAAATGGTCACCACCATGCAAACGAACAAAGGAGAAAGCTAGCAATAATTCAAAGTTACTCTCTAAAATAAGGCCATACAGTTTTTATGGCAGAAGTCCTGTTGTGACAGCTCTAAAATCAGATGGCAGGATGCATCTTTTAAAAGTTTCCCTGTTATAAAAGATAATGTGTAGTTTTGCTACTCAGCTGATTTTAAGCTTTATTTTTCCATACATCAATAAAAAAATGAAAATATATTTTTCCCATGTGAAAACGTTTCAGACTATTGTCTTAAACCCATCATATATCATGTTGCGTATGTACATTTACCTTCTATTGTTGCATATAACCCTTCTGGGGTACTATATCTGAAGAGTATGGGGGGGGGGAAGTTTCTCTCTTTTTTTGCAATGTGTTTGCTTTGCATTTGACAGCACTTTGGTCCTGATTCAGCAAAGCCTCTAAGGGTATGTCTACACTGCCGCGCTAGTTCGGCGGCTGGGGATCGAAGTTCCGGGTTCGATTTATCGCGTCTGGTGTGGACGCGATAAATCGAACCAGGAAGTGCTCGCCGTCGACTGCGGTACTCCAGCTAGACGAGAGGAGTACCGCGGAGTCGACGGGGGAGCCTGCCTGCCGCGTGTGGACAGCGTCTGAACCGCGGTAAGTTCGAAGTAAGGTATGTCGAATTCAGCTACGTTATTCACGTAGCTGAATTTGCGTACCTTACTTCGACTTGGGGGGTAAGTGTAGACCAAGCCTAAGAATGTTCTTAACTTGACTTCAATGTAACTATTCAGACGCTTAGGGTACGTCTATACTTACTTCCTGGTCCGGATGTAAGCGATCGATCTTCTGGGATCGATTTATCGCGTCTTGTCTAGACGCGATAAATCGATCCCATATCGATCCCGGAAGTGCTCGCCGTCGACGCCGGTACTCCAGCTCAGCGAGAGGAGTACGCGGCATCGACGGGGGAGCCTGCCTGCAGCGTCTGGACCTGCGGTAAGTTCGGACTAAGGTACTTCGAATTCAGCTACGTTATTAACGTAGCTGAATTTGCGTACCTTAGTCCGAAGTGGGGGGTTAGTGTGGACCAGGCCTTAGAGTTAAGTATACACTTAAGTGCTTTGCTGGATCAGGATGTTGTCATTTGTCAATTTCTCTATTTTGTTGAGAGTTAGTTTCAGTTTCTGGCTCATGCAAGAAAGACCATGATGATATCAGGACTTATGGGCATGCCAAATTCTTCAAGGGGGTGTTCAGCAGTAACCACTGTGCAAAGCGGATTTGAAACTGAAGAGGTAACAGGCAGATGTGCACAGAGTGGAAGGGGAAGGAAAAAAAGGGTTAAGACTGAGCATGGTTGATGTTACTTTCAGGCTCACCCACAGTCCTCTGCTGGAAAAGGAGCCTTATAAATATAGGCAGAGGAGCTGAAAGAGTTTTTTATTTTTTTTAAAGGAATTACTTAAAAATTCCAGCCCGTGTTATTTAAAAGATGTTCTATTGGAAACTTGATTTTTTAAAAACTGACTGTTTTAAACTCAAATTTACAATGTCCCTTTAATCTCTGAAGCTCCCTGTTTAGCTGCATAGGGGCCAGTTCATTTACCCTCATCTACTACACACTTCCCTGGACAATTAACACTCAGGGCCACCAGGCATTATGACAACTAGCATCCTGTAAAGGACTGTAAATACTTCTGAGTGGTCTTACTAACTGCTAACAGCACCTTGTGCTGTCTCTGCAGCCTAGATGGAGAGATTTATTTCCCTGCCACATGTCCCAAGTCTGTATTAAAAGCCAGTTTGGGGATCCAACCGTCTCATCCGGCATAAAGAATTAACAGTAGTCATTGTAACAAAAAGCTACCATAATACTGGCCTGCTTCTAAATTCTCAGTGCCACCCCTCCTTGTCCTTCATGCTCAGGAAGCTAATGCTGTGAAGCAATCATTAAACAATGCAGGCAGATTAGGAATGGGATTGGATGAGCAAACATATTTTATTGTTAAAGTCAATACTAGGAATTCCTAGTTACAATAATATTAAAAGGATATCAGATTCACTCTCATGTTTCTGTTGTTGAATTATAATTAATTGCAGCCACTGACGTTGGAAATGTGCCAAAATTCTGAAAAGCGAAATCTCAACCTAGAGGGTTTTTTTTTTAAATCAGCTAGGATTGGCACTGAAGACAGTTTGTCAAATTTGTCTTTCAGTTATGTCCCTAACACCCCAATTGAAGACAACATGGGTGTTGTTCAGAGCACAGCTTTCCCTGAGATATTTTTAAGAGCATAAAGAATAAGAAAGAAGCTGACAATTCCTGTTGGAACACACATTCCCTTCGAGTAAAACTGAAACATTGAAATTATGGGCCTGAAACAGCTCCCTTTGAACTCAAGGGCAAAACTAATACTGGTTTCAATAGGTGCAGGATCGGCCCCCAGGATTAGATTAGAGAGGAGGGAGGAAGACGTGTGGAACAGTTTTCCTTACTAAGAATGGCTAGGACTTGGTTCAAACCAGCTCCGCTGTTGGTTTGAAACAATGCAAATGATGCCGCCAGTGTGACTGTGAGGAACATATGGAGTCCAAACACTGACCAAAAAAAAAAAAAAAAAACCACTGCACAACAGCCAAATAGCATTTTTAACAACTTTTCACATAAGTCAAAACACAGGGTAACAATTAGTGTGTGTAACCGTAGCCAGATACTTTATTTAAAAATGATTTGAGCTCACTGCACAGCTTCTCAGATAATCTACATCCATCACAGAACAGAGCAAAATTGTACCAGAACCTAAGTAGAAGCAAAAAGAAAGCAGAGTTCAAATTGAGGGAGGGAAGTTGTTTGAACGCTTACTTTTTTCTATTCTCTGAACAAAATGCGTCTTCCAGTCCATGCATTTAAGTACATTTTTCCAGGGCATAAAAAGTAATAGGAGTGCATTTTCTAATAAACAAAATTAATTGGCCACTGCTTTAATTAATACACACTTGCAAACTATTTTTAACTTCATTAGGTAACAGCCTTCCAAATTCTTTCCCAAGTGCTACAGATTGTATAACGTTTTGGAACAGACCATCTTAACACTTTGGGACCCAGTCCTGCAAAACCTTACTTATGTGAGTATCCTTCACATGGGGAAATGTAAAGGGTAAAGACATAGAGAAATTCACACATGTAGGGCCCAATTCTGCAAGGTGCTGAGCCTGAAGGCAGTGGAGCTGTGGGTTCTCAGCACCTTGCAGGAGGAATGCAGCACCTCATAGGATTAAAGCCAATAATTCACATAAGCAATAATGGGAGCAAACATCCAATGAAATAATAGATCCCCATCACTATTACTTGCAGTAATTAAAAATGCCCATTACCACCTACAAGGATAGTGTAGCCCAATTCCACACTGAGGAAGCTCAATTAGGACATCTTTCAAGAGGTGCTAGCTCAGTAATATTCAGAATTTTTATATGCTGTCCAATCTTGTTCACTTTGAAGTTAATGGCAAAACTTCCCTTGTCTTCAGTGGGAATTAGTTCAAGTCCCTGGTGCATGGCACTAAGGAGTCAGTCTCTCTCTCTCTCACACACACACACACACACACACACACACACTCTCTCTCACCCTCTCTAATGGAACGAATGTCATAAAAAGAGGCCCTGCACAGTTCTCCATTTGGCTGTTAAACATTAACAAATCAAATACACCAGTAACAACACCAGCTGCGTGTATAATGATTGCTCAAGTTAAAGACCACCTCATTATTTTTATCTACTTTATTATTCAGAGATAATATTTTGAGAGAGGCATGCTCCTGATGATTTTTCCAACCTTCTCTATGCTTCTAAATTAAGCCCCCAAGTGGGACCACAGGACTACTACGGGTGCCCTTTCTACTCCCCTTCGTCAAAAGTATAATTCCTTATCTCTTAATGTAGTTTCTCCTTCCCTAGCCCAGACATGGAGATATAAGTCATCCTAGCAGCTGGTGGAGGAAGAATAAAATCAGAGGTGGGGTGTGGTCACCCCCCTTATATTTGGGAAATTTTGGAAGTCACTATTTTAAGTTTACTGAGTAGTAAACTTTTCAAAAAGAAAACCCTCTTGGACCTCAGGAACAGTTCAGATACAGATTTCCTGACTAGTGGAGATATAGGTTTTTTCTTCTAAGAACTGAGTTATAAAAACATACCACAATCCTTACTAGAGTGGAAAACTATAGCATGGTTTGGCTAATATGTTCCACAGGGAGAAAATATTCTCCGTCCCGTACTATAATCAGGTTAGCAACAGTCACGTTTAAACAGTGCTGTTTCTTGCATATTTCGGACAAGATCTAAAAGAAGAAAAGAAAAAGGTTAGTGTACACTACGCACAGACAAATTGAAAAGATGAGGTGTTTTGGTTATGTATTTGGGGGTCAGTTATGTGTTTGTTATTTACTGAACAATAGAGCAACGTTTTTGTAATCATGAATGATTCAGCAGCATCCCTAATGCTGTAGCTGCATCATAGTTAAGGCTGAGCAGCAGTTTCTGTATTTTGAAAAGTCTATTTATTGTTAAATGAAAAATAAAAATAACAATTGTATTATATATGGCATCAGACTTCATGTACAGTTGGCCTTTTAGGCCCATATTTTGTCACCTATGTGAACACTGATGGAGTAAGGGAGATACAGTCTGATTTTTAATGATGAAGATAAACCAATCGGACATCTTGTAGGAATAAGGACCACCCATGACTCTGGTACACAAGGCATGCTGTTTGTTGTATCCACCTGTTGTCTGAGACTTTTTATTATGTATTTGTACAGTGCCCAGCACAACTTGGATTACTGTAAACAGAAATAAATCATCATAATTAGCAGCAGCATCATGTGACTATGGGTTTGCAGGATCAGGCTCTTAGTTTTCTGCACCCATTAGAAATCCCCATGTGTAACCACTAACCACTAACACCCAAGCGTGTTGTTTTATTCTAGAATACTGTCAAAATGGATATTTGCAGAAGAATGACTTGTGATGTATGGATTCAGCCCTGCTAATGTGGGCACCATACAATAATCCTTTCCATCTAGGTCTTTTAGAACAAGCCTATTACTTTCTTTCAGGCTATTCTGAGCTTACTAAAGGCAAGAGCAAGTGACACATGCAGTTTGACAGAATGGGTTCATACCTTCATCAGTAAAGCCCAATAAATTAAGGCGATTATTTGATATGGAAATACACTACCAAGAGAAAAATACATGCATACACATCAGCCTGCATATTTTAAAAATATTTCAGGTTTTCAGACACTGCAATTCATTTAAGGGCTGTGAATCTCAAACATGCTAGTTAGCCAAATATTCTTTGGAGTATTCCTTTATTTCAGATACTCAAAAAATGCATTAATGTCTTTTTAAGTGACATATATGCAGGAAAACTTACACACACTGTCGAATGCTATACAAGCCACTTTGACAGATGTGTTACCATGCAGTTTTATTTCAACATATTAATTTACATTGATTATCAGAAAGAAATTTTCTAATGGTGAGATCTATTAGACAATTTCCTCAAAGAAAGAGATGGAAGTGTCATTGCTTGAATCATTTAAAAATGGTCTGGAAGAAACTGTCTCACATTAGCATTGGCAGGGGTCTGACCAACAAAAGCTAATGGGTTTTCCATGTGTAATTTTTATAATTCTATTATACTATGGGGCTGAACTGATACTGGTTTCAACCTAACATATCTCTAATAACTTCAGCAGAGTTACACTGGCTATATATGAGTGCAATCAAACTCAGTCCCTGTATCACAATCATACTAGTAAGGGCTGGAGTCACAAAAAGACAGACATCTAACTGCCACTTTAGATGACTAAATTCCAGAATCAGGCCTCACTGGGATTCACAACCCCACCCTACCCCCAATCCTGTAGGTGCCTAAAATCACAGCTCCTGAATTTTTGCAGTAAAAGCTGCTTAGACACCTATGTTTCTCCCTGTAAGCATGTGCACTGCATCCCCATGCCAGGCATGTGGACACCTAAGCCCCAGAGCGATGCACTAATGGGAGAAGATAGGCATTCCTCCACCTAACTCACTCCTATAGATGAGCTTACACAAAACAGCCAGGAGGAGTCCCTGGCTCATAACATTTAGACAAATTGTTAGGATACTCACCTGGGATGTGGGAGAGCCCTGGTTGAAGTCCCCCCTCTGCCCAAGGCGGAGAAGAGATTTGAATGGGGATCTATCACCTCTCAGATAGTACCCTAGCTCTAAGTTATAAAGTCTCCTGGGGGGGAGGGGATGGGTGTCCCTCAGTCACTCCTGCTGAAGCTGTTCCACTTTGGATAAATAATTTTTTTTTAAAATCACTGGAGCAGGGGGACTGGATCCTGGCTTTCCCACATTAGTGCTCTAACCACAAGCCTACAGAGTCATTCTCACACTTGCTTGCAGTCTATGGCCCAATGATTCTTTCATTATTTAAACCACAGTGCAACAGCTTCAATAAGGAGAGACTGAGGGAGACCCACATCAGAAAATCCTATAGCCCGGTGGCTAGGGCACTCACCTGAGACCTGGCAGAGTCCTGTCCAAATTGCTCAGCATCATAAGAACGTAAGAACGGCCATACTGGGTCAGACCAATGGTCCATCTAGCCCAGTATCCTGTCTTTCCACAGTGGCCAGTGTCAGATGAGTTTGGGGGGGAATTAACAGAACGGGGGAATTATCAAGTGATAATCCCCTGTTGTCCAGTCCCAGCATCTGGAGGTTTAGGGACACCCAGAGCATGGGGTTGCATCCCTGACCATCTTGGCTAATCGCAATTGATGGACCTATCCTCCATGAATTTATCTAATTCTTTTTTGAACCCAGTTATACTTTTGGCCTTCACAACATCCCCTGGCAATGAGTTCCACAGGTTGACTGTGAGTTGTCTGAAATACTTCCTTATGTTTGTTTTAAACCTGCCGCCTATTAATTCCATTGGGTGATCACTGGTTCTTCTGAAATGTGAAGGGGCAAATAACACTTCCTTATTCACTTTTTTCACAACATTCATGATTTTATAGATCTCTATCATATCCTCCCTTAGTCATCTCTTTTCCACGCTGGACAGTCCCAGTCTTTTTAATCTCACTTCATATGGAAACTGTCATACCCCTAATCATTTTTGTTATCCTTCTCTGCACCTTTTCCAGTGCAAACGTTTCTTTTTTGAGCTGGGGATGACCAGAATTCCACACAATATTCAAGGCCTAAATTTCTTTGTGAATGAAGCCCTAAAACGGGCGGGCAAACTTTTTGGCCTGAGGGCCGCATCGGGTTTCGTAAATTGTATGGAGGGCCGGTTAGGGGAGGGGGTAGTGGCACAGCCCCCACCTCCTATCTGCCCCCCTCCGGGACTCCTGCCCCATCCAACCCCCCTATTCCCTGATGCCCCCCCCGTGACCCCTGCCCCAACCAACCACCCCTTCTCCCTGTCCCCTGACTGTCCCTGGAACCCCTGCCCCTGACTGCCCCCCTGGGATCCCTACCCCCATTCAACCCCCTGGTTCCCCCCCTACCACCCTGACCCCTATTCACACCACCGCCCCCTGACCACCACCCCTGCCCTCTATCCAAACTCCCCCCCCGCCCCCCCCCCGCTCCCTGCCCCCTTACTGCGCTGCCTGGAACACCGGTGGCTGGCGGCGCTACAGCTGCACTGCCCGGCTGGAGCCGGGCCACGCTGCCGCCGCTGCCACCACCACCACGCGGCACAGAGCACCGGGTCAGGCCGGCTCTGCAGCTGCGCTGCCCCAGGAGCTCACAGCCCCACCGCACAGAGCATTGCGCCGGCAGCGGAGCGAGCAAGCTAGCTGAGGCTGCGAGGGAGGGGAGACAGCAGGAGAGGGGCCAGGGCTAGCCTCCTGGGCCAGGAGCTTGGGGGCCGGGCAGGACGGTCCCGCAGGCTGTAGTTTGCCCACCCCTACCCTAAAAGGCCAACTTTTTTTTTTTTTAAACTAATGGAGATATCCTATCTCCTAGAACTGGAAGGGAGCTTGAAAGGTCATCGAGTCCAGCTCCCTGCCTTCACTAGCAGGACCAAGTACTGATTTTGCCCTAGATCCCTAAGTGAACTCACAACCCTGGGTTTAGCAGGCCAATGCTCAAACCACTGAGCTATCCCTTCCCCCATCCTACGCCTTCAAAATTCATCCTACGCCAGGAATTTGTTTGGCCCCAACTCTTGGTGAAATGACGAGAATTAAACACCTTGCAGAAGTTACTTGTGTCACTACCAAGTTTAGTGACCTGCAGACCCCTACATCTGTATATTTTGTAAAGAGAAGGGTAGAAGAGCTGATAAAAGCTTAGAGACTGAGACCGAAAGTGATCCTAAGCACTATTAAATACATAAATAAAGACATTGGACTTTCATAGCACTTGTATCCAAGGCTCCCAAAACACTTTACAAACATCCTGTAAGGAAGGTGTTTCATTACACAGTTTACAGATAGAGAAACTGAGGCACGGACTACAGATTACATGCAAAAGTTCAGTGTGAAGAAGGAAATACTGATGGAGAGAGCCTGCTTTCATAGAAGTTAATGGCAAACCTCTCACTGCCTTCAATGGGAACAGTTTTGAGCCCCAATCACCCACCTGCGCATGCTCAGAATTAGAACATTGTAGAGCTGCTATGCAGACTGATGTCGTCACTGGATGCAGTTTCTAGAAAAGCTTTAATGACAGTGGCTTTGGGTCCACCTTCCCTCTCCTCCCTCCCAGTTCCTTCTCATAGTTCTTCAAAACAGGGTTTTCCCTGGATCTATGGAAACAGGCACACAACACTCATTTGTAATATGAAGAGGGCCAGGGGATGTTTCATGTTAACATCCCAACAGATACTTGAGCCAACAGTCAAATGATGTCAATCACAGCTCATTAGACAACAATACACTCTGCCAACTCTGCCTTGGCCACCTCCTCCCCACCATGTGTCATCTATAAACACACACCACTGTTAAAGGTTTAGAGAAGGACCACCCTGTTGTAAGCTCCATCTGGAAGTATAGCCTTTATCACCTCCAAACCCTGAATTCACTGTATCAGATAATAGTACAGGAAGGATGGTGGCTATAAACACATACAGCACAGTTTCTCTACATAGGGTGACCAGATAGCAAGTGTGAAAAATCAGGACGGGGGTGGGGGATAATAGGAGCCCATATAAAAAAAGCCCCAAATATTGGGACTGTCCCTATAAAATCAGGACATCTGGTCACTCTATCGCTACATACTGCTTAAACATGTGGGTCAAAGGCTTCCTATTCAAAATAAATGAGTGGTGGCTCCTTAGATTTGTGATTTGTGGACACTTGGCTCATGATATCAAAGGGAAAAAAACTTGTTGAAGAATCTGCTCAAGCAGGAGGTTCCCACATGCTTGAAAGGCTGTGCCTGACCTGGCAAGCACATGATCAACTGGAATCTGGTTGTCACTTTAACTGGCATCTTCCACTGGCCACTTAGGAAGTCAGTGATGATAACGTAGGCAATAGCATTGTGCTGCCACTTTCCTGGCATATGTACTTCTTGCTTAAAAGTGAGTTTGAAACCAAAGGAGCCATTACTGAAACCAAAATTCTCCGTATCCACTGAAGGTAGGACAAGCAGTAATGGGCTTAATCTGCAGCAAGGTTAGCTATTAGGAAAAACTTTCTAAAAATAAGGGTAGTTAAGCTCTGGAATAGACTTCCAAGGGAGGCTGTGGAATCTCCATCATTGGAGGTTTTAAGAACAGGTTAGACAAACACCTGTCAGTGATAGTCTAGGTTTACTTGGTCCTGCCTCAGCTGGACTTGAAGACTTCTCAAGTCCCTTCCAGCCCTACATTTCTATGATTATTTCAGGCATCTCACTGAAAGGGCAAAATACATATAAATGTCAACTACATCACTTGATACAGGGTAGAATAAACACCACTCTGCTTGCAGATACAGACATGAAAATAAATGCTTGCTCTCTCTCAAGAAGGAGGCTAAATCCTTATATTCCACTTTCTTTTCCTCAGTTTGCATGTTACATATATCCCATCACATGAAATGTCTTTCTGGAACATCAGGGCAGCTAACTATTGGCCCCAGCTAGTGAAAGCAATCTACACTAGGAGGCACACTGCACAATAGTAAAACCAGTGGAAGCCCATTCACATCGGCAACCTCAAAAACTGCAGCACGTAAAGTTTAGACAATGCTTTGCAAAACTGCTAGAAGTTCCAGGTGTTTGCAATGTGGTGTCTATCTCACACAAGGCTTGAAAGGGTTAAGGTGGCCAGGTGGGCCAATTAACTCCCCAGCCTGCACCGGGAGGGAGGAGCCAGGGAGCAGGGATTGATTAAATGAGTCTTAGTTGGACAGGAACAGGAGGGGCCTGTATAAAGCCCAGGAGCTGAAAGGGGTTGCAGGGGAAATAGTCTGCAGTTATTCCCTAGGAGAAGGAAGTGTGCTTGGAGCGAGAGGGGCAGCAGATTGAGACAGGATGACTGAAGAGACTGAAAGGCGGGTGCAGCACCTGGAAAGAGCTAATCCCCACAGCAACCCAGAGGAGGCATCTCTAGCAGAGAGTGAAGCTCGTGACAGTGCTGAAGAGTTTATGAATAGTTGGGACCATTTTTCACTACCAAAATCTGAGCTCAGATACAATGGTCATAGGTGACACAGAAAAACTTAAAATAGATTTGATTATATTGAGTGTGTGTGCACACGCAAATAAACAGGGTGTCAAAAGCTCACTCTAGGTACATCTACACTGCCTCCCCCCCTCAAAAAAGCTTCCCCGGTGAGTCTCAGAGGTCCAGGCCTACAGACTAGGGCTCATCAGATGCATGTACGGAGCTAAAAATAGCAGTGTAGACATTCCCACTTGGGCTGGAGCCTGGGCTCTGAAACCCAGATGGTGGGGTGTCTCAGGGTATTTCTACACTGCAATTAAAAACCCATGGCTGGCCTGTGCTTGGGCTTGCGAGGCTCAGGTTAAGGGGCCGTTTAATTCTAGTGTAGATATTCAGGCTAGAGCCCATGCTCTAGGAGCCTGTGAGGCGAGAGGGTCCCAGGGCTCGAGCTGTAGCCTGAGCCCAAATGTCTACACTGCAGTTAAATAGCCCCCGAGCCCTGCAAGCCAAAGTAAGCTGGCACGGGCCAGCCATGAGTTTCTAATTGCAATGTAGACACACCCTCAGAGCCCAAGCTGGACTGCAATATTTAGCACTGTAGCACAAGCCCCATTAGCCCGAGTCTGTAGAGCTGGGCTCTGAGACAAACTGCTGCAGGGTTTGGGGGTTTTTTTTTGCAGTGTAGTCACTTGGGGCCTTGTATCACTAGAACGGGGTCGGCAACGTTCGACACGCGGCTCGCCAGGGTAAGCACCCTAGCGGGCTGGGCCAGTTTATTTACCTGCTGACGCGGCAGGTTCGTCCGATCGCGGCCCCCACTCGCCGCGGTTCGTCGTCCCGGACCAATGGGGGTGGCGGGAAGCCGCGGCCAGCACATCCCTCAGCCCGCGCCGCTTCCCACCGACCCCATTGGCCCGGGACGGCGAACCGCAGCGAGTGGGGGCCGCGATCGGCCGAACCTGCCGCGTCAGCAGGTAAATAAACTGGCCCAGCCCGCTAGGGTGCTTACCCTGGCGAGCCGCGTGCCAAACGTTGCCGACCCCTGCACTAGAATAATACAGAGAGAAGTCTGTACTAGAGAGCCAGGAAAACTCTCCAGGTTTCACTGTAGTAGGAACAGAAAAGTGTGATGCAGTCGATCCTGGAGAAAATATTAATTTCTATCTGAACTGGGCCCCATCCAGCCTGTACTCACAATACATCTTCAGTAGTGCTGGCGGCACTGTTACACACCAAAGAAACCTACTTAGTGCAGGCAGTGTTTGACTTTACTTTAATTAAAAAAAAAAGAGAGAGAGAGAGAGAAAGAGCCTGGAACATTTCCCAGGTAATTCATCACCTCTTTTAAATTATACTCCTCAAACCACAGAGAATGAGGCTAACCAAAGAGGCAGTACAACAAACTATTCTGTGGGTGACCCCTCCTCAAATGTATAGTTGTTAGCAGGTTAGCAAATGCCAGCTGGTACACCTGTTTGCCACATATGCACAACTCTATGCATGCCACTGTTCATCCATATGCTGAACAGACCACATTACTGTTTGGTAGGTTATTTGGGAGAAAACATTTCAAAGGGAGAGAATGAAGAGAACAGTTAATGTCAAGGCACTTATATGAAAAATGTGGTCTTGTGCTTTCGATCATGAACACACATGTTCTCAATGTTTTTCCATCTCTGTGGCTCTCTGCTCAGATTTTGCTTGAGGACAGAAAAGTAAAACTTAAGATCCCCTTTTTGGATCTGAATGGAAGAATTCTTGTACATATGACATCACTGCTTGCATACAAGAACAGAGAAGAATTGTTCAGGATGTTGTTGCATACACACAAATAGCGGTGATTGCAATGAACGCTGTTCTGTGCAATGTCAAAAGCAGCTTTGCTAATTTCATTTACATTAAAAATGATATTGACACGATCAGCAAGCCCTTTTAGGAGTACAGTGGGAGTTTAGGGGTGCAAGAAATGCTAGACTGATCCCTTCATATAACTTGTAAAGAAGGTCAGATTTAGGCCTTACAGTGTCCATTTTGTCTTATTTCTCAGAATAAATCTCTTATCCTTATATTCTCCCCCCCCCCCTTTTTTTTTTTTTAAGGATACTATTCCTTTCACACTCATTCTATCACCATGACTCTCAGGTTATGGTGTTTGGATGGGTGGATCACAGAGTGAAACACACTGAAAACAAGCCATGAAGGACTGAGGGACAGGGAGAAGAGATGAATTACATGAAGGCTTTCCTTTTATGAAGTTGTCAAACTGTTTCTTAACAGTTGTGATGAATACCGATCATCATGACACCATATGTAAATACCAAGTCATTGGGGAAACTTTTTTGTTCCTGTTCCAACAGTGGCCTGTGAGCCTCTTAAAATTTGGGCCCAACTTTGCAGCTCTTTCTCAGAGGAGCAGGCTTGTCATCACCAGACCACCCCCATGAGTCAGAGCACATACTATCTGCCACCCCCAGGAGTAAGGGCTGCAGGATTGAGCCTTTGACACTTGCAGTGTATCTACAGTCCAGCTAATAACATATATCCCCTGCTCCTACTCAAGTGAATGGTAAGACTGACTTTTACTTTCATAGGAGTGCTGGATCAAGCCTATATGGTTGCATTAAAAGTGTGTAACACATGGCATTCTCACACACTGTCTACTCCTTTCACAAACTAATTCTGCCATTGATTATAATTCAAAAGCAGTTTTTCTTCTACAGATCATTGACATAAACTGATTCAGATTTAGTCTTCTGGATACGTTTAGGCATAATAGGCTTGATTCTGATCTCTCACACATGGTACATCAGTGTTACTTCCATGAGTTCAATAAAGTTACTCCTGATTTGCACTGGTAAAAGTGAGAGCTGAATCAGGCTCCCTTAACATGTCTAATAATCATAACACCTTGCCATTTGGTATATCAGTGGGAGTTCTTACTTGAATAGGCTTATTCTTTTCTTAGACATGATAATCTGACTGGGTCTAACCAGAAATAGTCTAAACACCTATCAGTTTGAGTCTGAGAACTGTTCCTCCAACACCAGGAAGTATTTCGCAACACAGAAGAGAAGGTTAGTCTAGAGTGTGACTATAAATTAATATTTAACATGAATTCAGGTTACAGTATACATATTTTCTTGTATAAATTCCCCTCCTTCCTCTTTGTGTGCCAGGGTTTTCATTGTATACAAGGAAATCATTTTCACAAGTAAGAATTGCATAAAAAGACTGCAATATTTTTGTTGATCTATATAATCTACTCAAAATATATAAATATGAAACAAAATATGAATTTTTCCTAGAGCATACTACATAATATCAACAGAAGTTAGTCCATTCCTTGAAGGCTGTCCTGGGAATTTGATTTCAAATACTGAATCATGTATACTATGCAGATAAAGACATACTGATATTACAAGAGATATGCTTATCTGTTCTGTTTAACAGCCAAAAGTAATGTAAAACCAGCACCAGAAATAATAGCAAGAAATGTATATACTTATGTATGTGTTCCATGGAAGGGCTGAGTGTTTGATTTTTGCATTTTACTTCAATATATTTGGGAATTTTTGCTTCATCCAGACCACTCTCTTGGTCCCTCCCCAGACAGCATGCTGGGATTTCTAGAAACTGCAAACTCTAAGGAAAGTGAATGCACCACAGAACTCCTTCTTAACCTGTAGACAGACATACAAATGCACGGGCTGACCAGGTATTTTACATTCAGTTTGTTAATGTTTTTTTAACTCATTCAGAAAAAAGAAAATGTATGTGTATTTAATTTGTGATTGGGAAATTCAGAATTAACAAAACATTCCACACCTTTAATAACCTGTCAATCATGTCTTAAAGATTAACCCAAGGCACATGTTATTAATGGACTACAATAGTGAAATCTCTAAATATTATGAAAAACTGATCATCTCAGATGAGCAGAATTCATTTCTTAACTATGACTTCTACAACAATAGATTGTGTCAATGCCCCCTCTGCCACAAGCTCACTCTCTCTTTAGCTCTCACACTCTGCATGCCAGAGTGCTTTTTTAGACTTTAAAGACATTACCAGATGAAGTCCAGATAGAAACCACATAATAGGAATGTATTTCTAATGAGAAAGAACTTCACATTGTGAAGGTAAGTCACATATGTGGCATACATATACTCTCATACTGTGTGCCCTTATAGAAGTAATGACAATTAGTACATATTGTATTTCCTAGGGCACCATCTAGCAGGACAGAGAATTAACATTCACAAAATTAGAGAGAGGCAAGTAAAGACAAATGCAAAGTAGTCGGTCCCCTCAATACCACATTAGTGCTTTTAGCTGGACTTGAACCTAGGTAGAAGAAAACTATTGCTACCAATGCCATATTTCCATAACAAATTATACAGTTCAGAGACAGGAAAACAGAACTGATGGTTGTATAGCAAACAACACAACACACACAACCTTTGCAAATAAATGGCAATGCACTCTCAGTTACCCTTTTATTTCCCAGAAAAGATTTCACAAAATATTTAAACTGTGAACACCTTTGTTCTTTGCAGTGAAAGCTATACTAATTGGTAACATGCGGTAGATCATTTAATCCGATTCTTTGTATCTGTTTACACTGTGTTTGTACTGAAACGTTAGTGACATCACTATCTGAGAACAGACAAGACCATCACCGTGGAAGTCTACATAGCCTGAATCTGGTCAGTCTTTTGCACACTCTTGAAACACTTTTCAGATCACACACACAGGGCAAGATTCCTAATTCACGTGCTTTATAATAGCCAGGGGCAGCAGTAGTCATGGTTTATACTGGTGTGAATGGGATCAGAATCTGGCCTGCCTAGTCCTGGGGCTAAAGCTAATCCAAACCCCTTCACGGAGGCAGCCAGAGACACCACGCCCCCTGCATCTCAGCAACTGACTGAATGGCCAAGGTTTAGAAATGTCTATGAAAACTGCGCGGAACAGAAGTAAAAGGTGGCTGCTTTACAAAGGAAAGAGACGCGGATCAGGAGCGGGTCTGAAGTGGGAAAGAGAAGCTGCCTTATGTATTGAGTGAAAGCACCAACAAGCAGCTACATCTGTTCTGCTCTCCGAGGCAGGCTCCAGACCACACAAAGCTGGTTCCGAACTCTTTCACGCCTTGATTCCGCCTCAGTGACTCCTAACACTCAGCGCTCGACAACCCACCCCCCACTATTGTTTCTCACTTGCAAACGAGATGCAGATCGCTCCGTCTCGGCCTTTACACCGGGGGTCTGGTAACCGAACGGCCGCGTTTACCGCAATAACTTGGCCAGAGCCTGCCTCGCCCCCCACCGCCGCCACTTCCGAGCCACATGGGCCGCCTCTCTCCGGTACAAAGCCGGGGGGGGTGGTGCAAGCGGAGCCCACGGCAGCAGCTCGGAGCAAACAGCCCAGCCGATGCCCCGCTCCCCGCAGACAATGGGCGAGCGGCTCCTACGGCAGTTTGGCTCCTTCCCACGCATCCGAGACATGGACAGACCCTACACACACACCGCTCCCCAGTGAGTCCCGGCCGGGGGACGGGGTTGGAGACTGAGACAGACCCCCCCACCCCACCCCGCCGTGGGGCTCCGTCTGGCTCCGGAGCGGATCGCACTGGGGAAGACATGCACTCACCAGGACGACGGCAAATCTCTCCTCCAGTTCACCTGGCTCGGGCATTGGCAGCTTGAGAGGCATGTTGTGAGCCCTGAAGTCCGTCTGCTGAGAATCCATGCTCCCGGCATTGCCCATGGCGATGGCCCTTCCTCGGAGAGGGGCGATTTTCCCTGCTCTTTCCCTCGCTCAGTCTGTGTGCAATGCACCGCACAGCCTCTCTCTCCGTTATTCCTTCGCCGCCCCCCCTTCCCACACACACCTTCCCCTCCTCCCTGGCTGAGCCCGATCCGGTGTCCCCCCCGCCCCAAACAAAACAGCCAAGGGGAAGCGAGTTGCACAGATCTAAGTCTCCCTCTAGCACTGGCCGTGGAAATGATCTCCTTCAACCTTCATGCTGGCTTTCTCCTCTCCCTCCTGCCCAGGGCAAGCTCGCTCTCTTTCTTCTGGAGAAACCGGGATCTTATCTGCATGTTGCACAATTTCCACACCACTCCCTGCTCGCAATCCTGATGGTGAGATACATGATTCCGGTTTAGCGGTCCCTCTTTCGCCCCGGCTCCCCCTGATGTGGCTGCTGCTGCTGCCTGTGACACATACACGCTGGCCCCCCACACAACACAAGCCACCACAAAACTCAGGCGAGCCGCAGCAGATTCCGATTCCAGACAAACGCACACCCCTGCAGCAGCAGCACAAAGCCCCCTTTCGCTAGCAGCCTCCCACTGAGCCGCTCTCCGCCCCCCGCCCCGGGGATAGCTGGGACTCGTAGTCCCTGCCCGCGGTTCGCAGGAATCAACATGCACACTCAAAAGAAGCCATATACAAACCCACACCAGCAGCTAGCCCTAAACCAGATCACACGTGGAAACAAACTTGTCAGATCGTAAGGAGGATTTCTATGTTTTTCCTACCCACGGTTCCCTAAACACAAGATTGTTTGCAGGCCACAAAAATTCAGTCCGAATTTAGTATAGCCAACCTCCAGATTTTAAATATTTTAAAAGGGGGTGGGGAATCATAATGGCCAGGAGATGATTTAGTTATGAAATGATTTGTTTCAACCTTTATCACAGTGTATTGTGAAAGTTACCCAAGCTAGACAATTGCAAAATTTTCCTACATCAGTGAAATCCCCATCCTCTGCCAACCCCAGGGTCATATTTTAGGGAGTTATAACACAGAGAACAAATCACAGTCCTGTGCCTGAGATTTGAAGCATTCTGTGATATCTATAGTGAAGGTTGGTAAATGGTTTCTGTTATAAATCCCCTTTTCAGGGTTTTTTCTTTGTGGAACATCCAGCTTTTGGGACACTATTTTCCATGGTTGGTCTCTGCATAGGTGGGTTTACCATTAGTTTGGTGGAAATGATGACCAATAAGAGTTCAGCCATATCTGAATGAGGTGAGAGAGCAAAAATATACTTCTCCCATTATAAAAAAAAAATCTTGTGACCTTTCTCTGAAAAAGTACTAGGTGATCTGAAAACTAACTAATGTATCACAATATCATAATACATGAAGGGGGGCAGAGTTAAGGGTCCACATTGAGTCTTAACTTTGTCATTTCCTGATTTTTAATGGGTAATTATGCAGCCTTAATATTCTCTCAATATAGTTATTGTATGTAATTTTAAATTTTAATTTGCAACATTTCATTGAATATCACCAGATAGCAAAGATAAGTAATTATGCCTTTACCTGAGCCACATAATGAAACAGTGTATACAAACTTGATGAAGAAAGTCAAACCCGGAGTTTTAGTGTTGCCAGATAGCTCAGCTTCTCATGTATTGTCCAGTTACACTGCATTTTTTGAAGAAAACTAGCATGCTGAGTGTTGATGGTCTCCATAAAGATGGAGATGCATTCAAAATGTTTGTTTGCATACAAATCATCAGAGTAAAAAACAATATCCCAATAAATAGTGAAATAAACTATGAAGCTAGGGGAAATGTGTGCAATATTTTTTTCAGTAGAAAGAGGACTATAACAGGAGCAGGATCACACCTTACATCCATATTTCTGGGATGCAAGTCAAGTGATGTACTCTTTATCCTCACATGTTAACTTAAAAATACCTTTTCACTCCAACAATACATAAGTGTTTGCTTCAGCATCTAGCTCAGCAATCCCATCTGTGGTGTGGCACTATGAGAGTGTGAAAGGGAAATGTTAAAGTAATAACGTGTGCAACACAAACCTGTAATCCGTCAATACCCTGCCATACATAAAATTACTCTGCAGAGATTAACTCAGATATAAAGAGCATAGTTTTACTTGCTTTGACCACTTGCTTTGCACTGAATGAATCAAGGGTCCTGTGTTAAAAATATTATAGGAATATATAATTAAAATCCTTATCATAATGCATACACACAAGAGGGGGTGAATTCAGGTTGGATAGGCAATGTTCATTCTGGCATTTCTTAATTTGAGACTGGTTGACTTTGCAACCTTTTAATCCTTTTTAATCCTTAACTTTGTATTTCCTCATTCTTTTATGGTTTAGTTTATTGATGAGAGCCACCATAACTAATGGTAAATGAATGGGGTTTTTTGTTTATGAATTTCCTTAATTTTTTTAATAGAAAGAAAATATTTTATATATGTGCTATTTAAATAATAAAGCATTTACACATTTGTTGTCTTCACTGTGTAATTTATTGCCATTGATTAAAAAGTGCCATATTTCACCATACAGAGCCATGTTGGACTAATATATCGAAAGTAATTACATTAAATTGTATTAAAAGAAAACATTTTAAATGCAACTTCAGTTCTGCTGCAACTTCTGCATGACATTTATTTTTTAAATTGTGTAACAGAAAACTGAGTAGAGATTCACAATGATAATTTCTGGTGGGGGGGGCTGTTAAAAGTAAATATTCAGAAAGCCGTAGCCCCCAATTTGTAAGAAATAGATATGAGGTAGTGAATAGGTGGCCCATGGGCAAATCCAGACTGCCACATGCTTTTGAATGCACCCTGAAATCTTTGTATTTTATTATTAATTAATTATTAATTATTATTATTTATTTTCTCTGGAGTCTGGACCTTGACTATACCTTGACCAAGAACTTTGGACCCTGACAAAAAAAATTGATACTCCCGAAATAGATACACAATATACATGAAAAGGAGCTAGAATTTTGTGTCTTATTTTCGTGTAACCCTTTTTGAGGAAAGTAACAAACAAGTCAATCTTTGAAAAGAAACAGTGTAACTTACCCCAGTACAAACCTAAAGGAGCACAGCCAAAGCTGATCCAAACCCAGTCTGCTTTCAGTGCAGCTCCTCCTGGGCCCCTCCTTTGTAATAATATCCTGATTGTCTGAGGTAAATCATTTTGCTAAGGCAGCCATTGCCATGACAGCCAGGGAACTAGTGACTCTTCTAGGGTGACTAGGCGTCAAATGTGAAAAATCGGGATGGGGGGTGGGGGATAATTGGAGCCTATATAAGAAAAAGATCCAAAAATTGGGACTGTCCCTATAAAATCGGGACATCTCTCCCTACCTATGCAAATAAACAGGAGGGAGGGAGTGCTGAGTGGCTATCTATGATGTCACAATGCTACTGCTCAGGCAGCAGCAGGGGGCAGCAAATATGCATTGTATGGAATATAACAGGCTTTTCCAGTGTTCTGGTTTTCCCAAATTTCCTAACAAGCCAATAATATACAAACACAAAATACACACTGGAGATCATTCCGCACACATATTAATTAGTGGGTGAAATTTGGTTCAAATTCCCCATGGCATGCTTACCAAAAACAGTTCTGAAAAAAAGTGAGACATTGAGGCACACACCCTGTGAAACAGAAAAGTCTGACACAACCTTAACTATGGTCTTGCAACTGTGGGAAAGTTAAGAAAAATGTTGGAGATACATAGATAGATAGAAAATATTTTTCTACTCACAGACACACAGCGGTCAAGAAGAATACTGGAAATAATGACTGCAGGACTGGGACAAAGATATATTAGAGAAATAGATCAGTATTTTGAAATAGGATGTTGTCAGTTTGCAGCTCAATCCTGTCATCCATACTTAAGCAAAACTCCCATTAACTTCAGCCTGACTAAAGAACTTCAAAATTGGGCTTTTATGGACAAAGCCTCAGCTTGTATAAATTGTCAGAGCCTTATTGAAGTCACTGGAGCTTTGACAGTTGACATCAGCTGAAGAATTGCCCCTTAGTATGTTACTCTTCAGAGAAAAGAACTTTTTGTTTTTGTTTTGTTTGTGTGTTTTTAACCATAAAATGCCTTGGGCATCTATAGTGCTGCATAAATAGCAAATGGTATTCAGAATAGAAGCTCACTGTGACAGGGACTTTGCCTTCCTTTAGCTCCTATGAAACGTTTAACTCTCTCTCTTTCTACCTTTACACTTTGTTTATCACTGTGGTATCTAAGTGCCTCTCTGTTGGTGCTTAATAAATAAATAAAATAACAACAACATTGGTCAACATTGTCCCAACATTTAGGTTTTGTAAAAATAAGCTTTTCCAAAACCTAAAACCAATAGAAATATTCTTGTGATGTTAAAACCATTGCCAATATAATTATCTTTATTTTAAACCTCCTGCAGTGCTTCATTCTAAACATTACAATTTTGTATTAATGCATGAGAACCTGAAAGTTGAGTAGAAACAAATGAGAAACTGACTAGTCTGTTTTCATTGTCCAAGATGAGAGAAATGTGCACAGCAGACAAGCAAAATAAATAGTGAAAAGTAAACTATTTTAGTTCTAAAATTCTCTTTGCTTACTAGATTAAATGGAGGGTTTGCTTTTTCTGCTTTCTATTTTTATGGATTGTGCTAATCCCTAGGATACAGTGAGTGCAAATCCCTATATAAGATCAATTTTAGTGTGTTACAGTATATTCTACACTTCTGGCCCTTTACACGTAAGAAAGTTTCCTAATTGTATATAGGGGAAACTTTCCCATATTTGCATCCATTTTAACTTCTACTTTTTGTTCACTAAAAAAAGGAACATATATGCACATAAGAAGCACAATACATGCCAAGAAACAGTGGCAATTATGCATAATTATTCAAGATATATAAGCACAATACATGCCAGGAAACAGTGACAATTATGCACAGTTATTCAAGGTATACAATATTGTAATGTGTTTGCTTCTGTGACAGTCTACATAAATTGACTATTACAGTTCTGTTGGGCACTTTCTATTAGGTTCTTTAAACAATGACAAATGCTCTCTCTGTGTGCAGTTACTTTCCTTCTACATTTATGTACATCCTGGATGACCTCCTATTTTAACCCCAAAAGGAAGTATATACAGTAAGCTAATGGAAGTTATGTGTATGTGTCTATGGGGAAATAGGCCCCTGAATGTTTATCTTTACAGTTTGGACTGTATAGCAATGCGGCAATAGGGCAAAGCCTTTGAAATGTAGTTTATAACTTTTGAAGTGATTTAAATCATTTTGTTTAAATCATGTTATCTTTTGCATCTTTAAAACAATCAAATTAATGCTTTTAGCCATCCTAAATGCTTTCTAAAGGTAAAATTGGTGTTACCTAAACAAATCAATCAATAAGTTAAAGCAATGTAATGTCTATGGGACCATTACAAATTATCTTGTCTCCAGATTCAACATACCACATTCTTTTAATCTTTCCTCAGAAGTTTTATTTCCCAACCCTTAATTATTTCGGTTGCTCTTCTTTGTACATCATTAAGGGTTACATTCACAGAGCAATTTAGGTGGCGTGACACTGAGCATTGCCATGCCTAACTTTTAGGTGTTTAGAAAATCACTGGGATTCACAAAGCCTGAGCCTGGTGCTTAGGCTTTCCATGCAATGGATGAGGAGAGAGAAGTACCTTAGAATGGGATTCACCAAAGGCAGGATGCTAGGCCGCTCCTTATGTAAGCTAGACTGTGGGAGTTGGCAAGAGGAGGGGTGTGTGCTAAGCCCCCCCTTCTCTTGGAGATAGGTAACTTCCTCTGCTTGGGATTCTCAACTGCAAACCTGGGTTTGCAGTTAGGTGACTAAATTGTTTTAGCAAGAGGCTGGGGAGAAGAAGCCTCAGAACTTTTAGCCCAGTGGTTAGAGTACTCATCTGGGATGTAGGCAACCCCTAGTTCACATCCTCACTCCACGGGAGGGGAAGATGGGATTTGAACTGGGCTCTACTACTACTCATGTTAGTGCCCTAGCCTCTAGGCTATGCTGATGTGAGGCTCCCACTGTCTTTCCTGTTGAAGCTGTTCTAGTGTGGCTAAATAATTTAAAGAAAAAAACAAAACCCACTGGAGCTGGGGGACTGGATCCTGGGTCTCCCAGGTAAGTGCGCTAGCCACCAGGCTATAGAGTCATTCGCTCTCTCTTGTGGGAGTTTCTGGGAATGAGGTCGTGTTATGTGCTGTGTGTGCTGGCTGGGTGTCTGTTAGTTTGTGCTTCTTGTTGTTTTGTTACTTGCTCTTTCTTTGTTTTAGCGGTGTTGTTGGTTCTCTCTTGCTTTTTTTTCCTTGGGTGGGGGTTTTTCTCCATGGGGTCTGCTTCCGATGGGTTTAGCAGCTTGACCTGCAAGCATGGTATTTGGTGTAGCCTGTTCTCTCCTGCACTGTGGAGGTTGTGTTGCTGAGGGTAGGCAAGGTTATTAGCTGTGCTCATATAAAATCTGCCTCTCAAAAGAATATATCTACAATGAGTTTCCTGGCCCAGGAGCAGTTTGTGAATTGTTTGGTACAGGAGAGACTCTGGGTCAAGGAGTCTTTTGTTCAAGTTTTTTCCGTTGTTTACTTTTGCTACTAAAGTAGTTTTTTCCACTATCCCTCCCTCCCCCTTCTTCACAATGAGACACAGTGGCTGCTTTCTCTCATTATGGGAAGGTAGTTTCTGTTCTTAAGATGATTCTGTAAGTCTGCAAGAAGCCAGAGGTGAGGAATGTTATGTTGTTCTGGTACCAGCTGTATGTGGTTCTAAATAACCCTGAATATGCCTTGAACCTGGTTCTAAAGAGCCACGTTGATGGGGTGGATTATGTAGTGTTTGCTACCTCTGAAAACATGAAATGTGTCCTGTGCAGTACTCTGGCTCCCCATTAGCCTGGAAGTCCCTGGTCTTCTCTCTCCTCTGTCGTGCTGGGGGGATGGGCTTTGACTCTCCTCTATTTTTGTTGGCACCTGGTCGATCATGGAGTCTAGATTTGCCTCCATTCTATACTAGTCGTTTTTTAACACCTGGTGACTTCTGCAAAGGGAGTGGCCGGGACAGGTGTCTTCCAGTTTATGGCCCTTGGAAGAGCAGCTGCTTTTTAACCCACCTTTTCTTCTATTTTCTGCCTTTAGTCAGGCTGGGTTGACCAAGATGTCCCATCAGACTATTTCTAGTTAGTAAAGATGGAAGTCAGTGATGGATTCTGGTCTGAACAGCAAGATCCGATCTGTGCATTTTTTTAATAAGGTCCTCTCTGAATTCCAGGTGCGCTCTCTTAGCAGGCTGCTTAATATTTGCAGAAAGTTTTCACAGGGATTGGTTTTCTAGGGGGAATCCTGTGTTCCCCTCACTAGTTGTCTCCCCTTCTATGGATGAGATCCTGGTGCAACCAGGTAGATTGTTGTCCTTGAAGGGTTTGGTGACTGTTCCTTTTGTAACTATGACCAAGAGGTAGCTCTATGGCATGTGTGTCAAGGTGTGGCAGCATTATGCCACCCTCTCTGATGCCCCTGATACAGCTTGGGGGATGTCTCTGTCCCTGGGTGACTCTATGTCCCTGGTTTGGAGGATGTTGTACAAACCTCCTCTTCCTAAGTGCTCCGGTGACTTGCAGTGGAGAGTCATGCATAGAATTGTAGCAGTTGTTTTGTGCACCATATTACCCCTGAGGTGTCTGCGCAGTGCCCCATTTGCTTCAGACACGGTATTTCATTTTCTCCTACACTGCCCCTGTTCGATTTCTCTTTCTGTTTTTTTGCAGTAGCTTTTCAGCAGTTAGGGACTGGTTTTCTCCAAGCCCCTGTTTGTTCTCGGAGTGAGATACAGGGCTCTCATCAGCCGGTTTCCTGCCTGGCTAACTTGCTGGGTCAAGCAAAACTAGTCTTTGAAATCTCACCAGAACATAATGGCTGGGATAGAGCGGTGTGATGTGCTAGGGCTGTTCCATGCACTGCCTATGGCCCAGCTGTGAATTGATTACACAATTTATAAATTGACTTGTAACCTGGACACTTTTGGCTTGATGTGTTAACAGTATTATGAATGAATTTTGATGATGATGATGCTTTAGTGAATTAGCCTCTTACAGTTGGTATGTCTACTTTCCACTTTTTCGTGTTCTCTGTATGTGTATATATATATTCTTACTATATGTTCCATTCTATGCATCTGATGAAGTGGGCTGTAGCCCACGAAAGCTTATGCTCAAATAAATTTGTTAGTCTCTAAGGTGCCACAAGTACTCCTAATGTTTGCTCTGTGTATAATGTTTGCTTACGATGTTTTGTTTTGTTTTATTTTATTTTATCTCTGTGTATATATTGTAATTTTATAACATTCCTGAATAGTTTTTAAATGTAATTTTATGTGAACCAAAGGTGTAGTTTCCCCCCCCCCCCTCTCTCTCTCTGGCCCACTGATTCTTTCATTATTTATCCACACGCCAATGTGGAAGCTGTTGCACTGTGGATAAATAATGAAAGAATCATTGGGCCAGAGAGAGAGAAAAAGAGAACAAGCATGAGAATAACTTTGTAGTCTGGTGGTTAGAGCACTCACCTGGGAGACCCAGAATCCTGTCCCTCTGCTCCAATTTTTAAAATTATTCATCCACAGTGGAACAGCTCCAACAAGAGAGACTGGGGGAGCCCCACATCAGCATATCCCATAGCCCGGTGGCTAGTGCATACACGTGAGAGATGGCAGAGCCCATTTCAAGTCCCTTCTTCCTCTCAGGTGGAGTGGGGCTTGGAGGGGGGCGGGTCACCTGCATCCCATGTGAGAACCCTGTCCCCTGGGCTAAAAGTTCTGAGGGAGCTCCTCTCCCACCCTAGGCCATTGGGTTCCTGTAGACAAGTTCACACAAAATCTGGGTAAGCATGCTCAGACCTCACCTACCAGATCAGGCCTTGCAGGAGAGTTACGCATTCCTCTACCTAGCTTCTCCTGGTTCATTCATTGCTCTGGGGTTTAAACATCTGCATGCTTGGCGTGGGGCTGCAGTGCACAGGCAGAAACATGGGTGCCAAGGGAACTTACTGCAAAAATTTAGACACTGAGTACTTTTAGACACCTACAGGATTTAGAGGCAGCTGACTGGGGGTTTCTGAAACCCACTGGGGCCTGATTCTGGGATTTAGGCACCTAAATCCTTTTCTGAATCCAGCCCCTAGTTCCTTTTCTTTGACTCAACTGTCAACCAGTATTCCCCTGTTCTATATTTCTACATTTGATTATTCTTTCCTCCATGAACCACCTTCCATTTGTCTTTAATGTGACTTAGCTTTAGCTTCGTGTTGAGTACAGCACAGCAGCACAATTATATTTATTGCATTTTCTGTTGCTATTAATGTATGTTGCTTCAGAACACTTGACACTGTATCTGTGATCCTCTTTGGATATATATGCAGGCACAGTTGGTGTTGTAACATCTCAGAATTATAAATAAAATTACACATAAGTAATTAAAAGATCTCAGTGATTAATTAAGAAGATCCATAGTTTCCTGGCAGCTAGGGCAGAAGATTCAGTAAATACCATGAATCATGTTATACAATTTTTTTTACTCTCATTAATGCCCTGACCTGGCAGTCTGTAATAAACAACTATAATGTCATACTCATTTCTTCAGCATAAATACCTGCTAGGATGAGGAGCGTTCTTGGCTTTGCCTGATAGGAGAGTGTAACTATTCACATGGAGATTAACTTGTAAAATGCAATAAGGTACAGTATGTGTTATTGTTTAAGTAATTAATGCTTTATTTATCTAGGATAATTATTTTTGCTAGTGGCAGAACTTGAGAGGCTGTCATAAAACAATATAATTAAAGTTGCATGTGACTGTTACATTAAAAGTAAGGTAAGATTACAGTGTATATGCTCTAATGCCATTATTTATTAGATGTGTATGTCACTATTAGAGGAGAGGAAAGAGTATCTTCACTAATAGGACAGAAAGGGCCGCATTCGATCCTGGTTTACACTTTATGCAGTTCCATTGACTCTAAGGGGGTTGCACACAGTGTAAATTAGTGCAGAATTTGGCCCAAAGTAATGAATTGATGTTGTATATTTCCATAGTGGAGCACTAAAGGGTGCAGCACAGATAGAGGTATTGTTCTTTAGGGGCCTGATCCAAAGACTATTGAAATCGAGGGACAGATTACAATTCCAGGGGTCTTTTTGTAAAGAGTATGTAATACTTTTTGTGTCCTTGATAAAACAGGTTCTAAAGGCCAAAGGCTGTGTGTAGGAGCTAATAACCATGATGTTAATAATTAAGCAAAATGTAATAATGCTTTGCATTTATATGGTGTATTTTATCCAACACTCTCAAAGTTTTTACAAACAGTTAATTACGCTTCCCAACATCCCTGTGGGAAAGCATTAATATCCCCAGTTCACAGATGGGGAGAGAGAGATTGAGGTGCTCTAGGTTTGGGTTCCTCAATATTTTTGGTGCCTTGCTTTAGATTTATGGTGCCTGATTTTCAGAGGCACTGAGCTTCCACTGACCTCAACTGTAATTGTAGATGCTCTGCACCTATGATAATCCCATCCTATGTGTCTGAAATTGGGCACCCAAAACTAGAAGCCACCCAAGATCACACAGCAACTGTGCTTCCGAGCAGGGGTGTGCACAGGAATAAAAATGTGGCTGCTTTTGGAGGGGCAGTTTCTGCCCCTTCCCCGTGGCTGGAGGAGCTTGCTTTCCCTGTCTTGGCCCTGAAGGAGTTCTATGCCCCCATTGGTTGCAGGGGGGCGGGAGCATACCACTGCTTGCCACTCCTTGCGCATGCCCCTGCTTCAGAGCCAGAAATAGATCCCAGAAGTCATGCCTCTCAAAACTTTGTTTTAGCCGGTCAATATTAGGCTGATCAGAGAGAGGGTTATGATTCTGACATGGAACTGAATCACGGAATTATCCCCAACTCTCTTTCCATTCTTTCTGTGAGTCAAATATCAAGTGTTACTCTCAGAGCTGCTCATGTCTTCCCATGGAGATCAGACCATGCTGCCACCCAGAGGAGAATTTTCTCTAGGTTTTTTTTTTTTTTTTTTGGTAAGTCTCTGTCTGTGTCTCTCTCAAGAATGTATATCCTCCCCCTCCAACATAGTATCTGAGCATCTCATAATCCTTAATGTATTTATCCTCAGAACATCTCTGTGAGGTAGGGAGATACTATTATCCCCATTTTACAGATGGAGAACTGAGGCACTCAGAGGCTAAGTGACTTGTGCTTGGTTTGTGGTGTTTTTTTAATTAAAAGGAGATAAGCTATTATACAGGACTGGGACAAACTAACTTCTATATCAGGGATGCCCAAAATTTACCCAGCTGAAAGACTCAGTGGAACCGTAAAGGCTGCAACTAATTTTCAAAAGCTAAGCAAATTGCCACAGCCTTTTTCAGTTCCCCTTGGATCAAGATGGAGCATGACATGCAGAGACTTGTGGTCTCTGCCAGCCATACCTCCATATGAAAGATTAGGGTAATTGAGGCCATATTACTGAACTCAAAGGCTTGCATTTAGCCTACAAGTCAGAGGCTGTACCTTCGCCACTTCTACTTCTAGAGTCATAGACTTTAAGGTCAGAAGGGACCATTATGATCATCTAGTCTGACCTCCTGCACAACGCAGGCCACAGAATCTCACCCACCCACTCCTGTAATAAAGCCCTAACCTATGTCTGAGCTATTGAAGTCCTCAAATCATGGTTTAAAGACTTCAAGGTGCAGATAATCCTCCAGCAAGTGACCCATCCCCCACTCTGCAGAGGAAGGCGAAAAACCCACAGGGCCTCTCCCAATCTGCCCTGGAGGAATATTCCTTTCCGACCCCAAATATGGCGATCAGGTAGTATTCTGTTTATATTTATTTCTCAAAGGGACTCAGGAAAACTACATGATCTGGCCTCAGCAGACCGGAGGAAGAAGACAGAAGTTATTGTTAGCCCTGGTGTTTCTGTAGATTACTCTAGAAATGGCACTGTTTGGCTTGAGGATTAATTAAATATCACATAAAAACCACCAGGCACCTGAAAGGTTTAAAAGCATAGTGAAGGACACATTATATATTGTTGTTTTGATGTCTTCTCTATAAGCCAGTACAGCATATCAGCAAATGGGGAGGGATTGCTCAGTGGTTTGAGCATTGGCCTACTAAACCTAGGATTATGAGCTCAATCCTAGAGTGGGCCATTTAGGGATCTGGGGCAAAAATCTGTCAGGGATTGTACTTGATCCAGGCAAGGGACTGGACTCAATGACCTTTCAAGGTCCCTTTCAGCTCTATGAGATAGCTATATCTCCATGTTAAAAAAATATAGCATACTTAGGCTTTGATCTTATCTCTGATACATGATATGCAGCTATGCTCACCTATGTAATAGCAGCTTCTGTACCCACGTGATCATTTCACAATAGCTGATTCTGCATTAAATGCTGTGATACAGGCCTATGTATTGACAAACAGGTACAAATGTCTAGTGCTAACAGATATTGTATTCATGTCATACTAGCCTACTCTTTGCAAATTACAAATAAAGTCATTGGACTTGAATCAGATTTCATTTGTTGCCGTTGTACAATGGTATCTGATATCAATGGAGTTAATTTTGATTTAACTCCAAATTTTGAAGCAAGATCAAAATTGCTATCATGGGTTTTTTCTCTCCTTACATTTAAATCAGAAGGAACTCCTCTGAAGTAAAGTGAGTTCCACCATCGTAAATGTAGTATGAGTGAGAGAATTGACCTCATACGCTCAAATGAAAATGAAATTACAAGATCAATGCTTTATAAACACTAAGGGCCAAATTCAGAGTTGTTGTAAGTGGGTGCAATGGAGTTACACGCATTTACAACAGCAGTGAATTAGTCCCTAAAGCCTGTGTGCATAACAGCCTATCATACAGAATTATGCACTGTGTAATGAGCATATGGGCAAAAGCACAGTAGACCAGAGGTTCTCAACCAGGAGTCCAGGGCTTCCTATGGGGCTGCGATCAGGTTTCAGGGGGTCCGCCAAGCGGGGCCAGTGTTAGACTTGCTGGGGCCCAGGGCAGAAAGCTGAAGCCTCGCGGTGTGGGGCTGTAGCCCAGGGCTCCCAGCCCTGCCACCTGGGGCTGAAGCCGAAGCCTGAGCAACTTAGCTTTGTGGGGACCCCTGTGGCATGGGGCCCTCAGCAATTGCCCTGCTTGCTACCCCCTAATGCTGGCCCTGGCTTTTATATGCAGAAAAACAGTTGTTGTGACACTGGTGGGCCGTGGAGTTTTTATAGCAAGTTTGGGGGGGGGGGGGGGGCTCAGAAAGAAAAAGGTTGAGAACCCCTGCAGTAGACCATATTATATGATACTCTACAATGTACACTCATATATCAGGGGGTCTGAGCCAAGCCCAAACATACTGTACTTGATGATGCTTTATACTGGCTTGTCGAGAAGCTGTCAACACAGCAATGTGTAACACATTTGTCACTGTGATTTTTAACACTTTCTGGTGCCAAGTGACTTTTAATTTTGTTTTTTAACTTCTTAGTCTTAATTACCAAACTGAGACTGATACCAGGGCAATCTAACAATAGGGCAGCCAAGTCTGACCCAGTAGTTCTCACCTTCTCTCTAAACAACAGAGGGTGTAATCTTCCAGATAATTTTGAGCAAATGCATTCATTAAAAGGCTGTGATAACACCAAACAATTCTATTTCTGCCGCCATTGGTTTATTGACCTGAATTTCAGCCAATGAGTGATAAGCTTGCTTGCCATTTTTCTGTGACTCTCATGCCTGATTTACCTTTCACCTATGCACTAACTAGACCAAATTCAGACCTGGTGTAAATTGATTCAGATCCTGCTTACATCAGCTCTGAATTTGGCCTGCTGGGTTATCTGGACACAGAAAGTGTGGTTCTGATATTATTGTTAAATATACTGGCCTGGTCCCTGCTGTTGCCATCTGTTAGAGTCAGCAGGAAGGAAAGATGGCAGGTTGGAAGAAGGGTGGCTTTTCTTTCCTTTCCTTTCTTTTGGGAAAGAAGGAGGGGCTGTCTTTGTACTACAGGGCTCTCCATCATCCCACTAAGCCTGGGGAGGGAAGCCTCTTGGGGAGAATAACCATAGGATTTCTTTGGAAGGTCTAAGTAGGGGTCTTAAGAGTTTTGCTGCAGCTCTTCATTGTGTGATGCTGTTTTTAATCCTATCCTGAGTCCCTGTCACATAGCAGCTTCAATCTGTACAAGTGCCCTGTGGCTGGGGAAGTAGTGAGAGCTCACATCTAAAAACAGACGTTCACTGTGCTGCATTGCAGGGAACAAATCCTCTTGTCTGTAGAAGCCTAGCATAGTTTTTTGGATATAAAAAAAAGTCCATTTTCAAATTTTTCAACATATTGCTGCAAAATAGGACACCCCCCCCCCCCAAACAGGAATCATTAGGGAATCTGCAGCTACTCAATGATAATTGATAATGGTGACAGCTAGGATAAAATGATATTCAAGGGAACATCTATTTCAAAGGTGGCCTGCTGGCCAAATGTGGCTTGCTGATGAGGCCTGGAGGTGCTTGCCCTCCTCTTTTATACCAGGTGTGGTCTACTTAGACTACCAGTCTTATGCATGGCTCCATCCTGGTTCAAGTGAAAGGCCATCCAGATCAAGGTAAAGCAATGCAGGTTGGGACACACCTTTGTACTGCAGATGAGGGTGATTGAAATCGGCACCATTTTACAAAGATTTAACCCTGACCCTTAGGGTTCGGGCACACAGATAAAGTTTGGCCGTCTTGCTTTATTTTTAAAACATTCGGAAACTCTGCCTTAGCAAATTGAGGCTCAGATTCGCAGCTGGTGTAAACCAGCCTAGTGCCATTGACTTCCCCAGAGCTGCACTGATTTACACGAGCTGAGGATCTGGCTGTACATTTTTAGTAAAGCTCAGCTTCAACTGCTTTTTCAGGAAGTCGAGGCGGCGTGGTTTGTCTCCGATTTTGGCATAGCCCAAAAGAACAATTTCTGTTTAGACACAAGAGGATTTGCTCTATGAGATGAAGCACAGAGAGGGTCTGTTTTTAAAATATGTACTGTAGGGATGTACTTATAAACAGAGAGTGCTCATTTATCTGCCACTCTTCTAATAGATTTAGAAATTCATGAAATGGCTGAGATTTCACATGCACTAAAGCCAGGAAATTCAGATTTGTCAATCCTACAGCAACACTAATTCAGCCCTGATCTGTATGTGTAGGACTAGATCTTGGCCCATGCTCCGGCTCCTTCGTGTAGCATGCTGGTATATCCAGCCTACCTGAGAAATTGCCTCTCTCCCCTAGATACAATGCCACAGTTGAGATCAGCATAGGCACTGATGCTACACCCCCCTTGCAACAATGTAGAGAGGGCTGCTTGCAGGGGTGTTCTCCATAAGGGAATGTTCTCCCAACCAAGGTGTGGAATTGCCTGGATTTGGTAATTTTCAGGTTATGTTGCAGGACCCAGTTGTACCTGGGGATTAAAGTTCAGAGCCCTGTGGGGAGGAGTTAGCACATACATTATGAGTTACTCCTTGGTAGGAGTGGTGAGATGAGTGAATTGGATTTTTGGCTTAGTAACTGGTCGGTGGCTCAGAGCCTGCATGTGGGCACTTCCAGGGCCGGTGCAAGGAAGTTTCGCGCCCTAGGCGAAACTTCCACCTTGTGCCCCCCACCCCAGCTAACCCCGTCCCCCCGCGGCAGCTAACCCAGCCCCCCGCCCGGGGAGCCCGCCACCCCCCCTGCCCGGGGAGGCCCCCCCCGCAGCGCTACACCCCCTCCGCGGCAGCTAACCCCGCCCGGGGAGATTTCCCCCCCCCGGAAGCTAACCCCGCCCGGGGAGCCCCCCCCGTCTGCGGCAGCTAACCCTGCCTGGGGAGACCCCCGCTGCGAAAGCTAACCCCGCCTGGGGAGCCCGCCCCAGCTCACCTCGGCTCCACCTCCTCCGCTGAGCACGCCGACGCCGCTCTGGCGGGCCGGGCCAGTTTATTTACCTGCTGACGCGGCAGGTTCGGCCGATCGCGGCCCCCACTGGCTGTGGTTCGCCGTCCCGGGCCAATGGGGGCGGTGAGAAGCGGCGCGGGCGAGCGATGTGCTGGCCGCGGCTTCCCGCTGCCCCCATTGGCCCAGGACGGCGAACCGCGGCCAGTGGGGGCCGTGATCGCCCGAACCTGCCGCGTCAGCAGGTAAATAAACTGGCCCGGCCTGCCAGGGTGCTTACCCTGGTGAGCTGCGTGCCAAACGTTGCCGACCCCTGATTTAGAGTTAGACAGAATAGATAAGAATTGGCATACTGTACTGAGTCAAAGCAATGGTCCATCTAGCCCAGTATCCTGTGTCTGATGGGCCAGTATCAGAGCTTCAGTAGGAGTGTACATAATAGGACAGTTGGAGTGATCCACTCTGTCTTTGCCTTCTGGCTATTGGCAGTCAGAGGTTAAGGTTGCCCCGAGCATGGGGTTACATCCCTGACCATCTTGGCTAATAGCCATTGATGGACCTATCCTCAATGAAGTTCTTTTCTGAACCCAGTTACACTTTTGGCCATCACAACATCCCATGGCAATGAGTTCCACAAGCTAACTATATGTTGTGTGAACAAGTATTCCCTCTTGTTTGTATTAAACCTGCTGCGTATTAATTTTATTGGATGACCCCCAGTTTTTGTATTGTGGGAAAGGGTAAATAACACTTCTCAATACACTTTTTCTACAGCATTCATGATTTTATAGACCACAATCATATCCCTGCCTTAGTCATCTCTTTTCTAAGATGAACAGCCCTAATCCTTTTTAGTCTCTCCTCATATGGGAACCATTCCATAGACTTAATCATCTTTGTTGTCCTTCTCGAAAACTTTTCCAGTTCCACTATATTCTTTTTGAAATTGAGTGACCAGAACTGGATACAGTATTCAAGGTGTGGGCACACCATGGATTTATATAGAATCTAGTTATTGAATTTCAATTGATTTTTGAAATATTTATATGAATAAGTGTGGAAATCATATTTAAAAATGGAAAAAAATGTATTTTTTCACTTCTGTAGAATTTAAAATGTCAAAAATGATTCTGTGCTCACTTTGAAAAATTAAAAGGGACTATATAAGTCTGTGAAATAATTTAATCTGTTAATCATCCTTTAACTAGATTCTCACTCCTAAGTGACCACTATTATGAAATGTGGTGTAATGCAGCCTATTGTATCTGAAATACAGTAAATACTAGACACGTTTCCAGCATACAGTCTGAATGCTGATGGTGCAGAATTATCAGTGTTTTCCCACAGTGAGCACATACTTAATAGCATGAAGAACTCCTGAGAATTGCTAGAAAAGGAAACAAGGTGAAGTGATTCACTCTTTCAACGACACTCTAGATCTGATGGAAGCTGTTCATCCTGCATTAAATGAGTTTACGCATGAGAAATAGGATGGGATTGAGGTAATAGGACTGGGTAATGAAGCCTACCTTAAAGGAAGGCAGAAAAAGGTTTGCTGTTTTGGGGGCTATTCAGTTTGTCGTTGCTGAAAACACCTTGTCCAGCTATCTCATGTTAAATTCATATGTCAAATTGTTTTCAACACCATCCTTTATAACAGTGGTTTTCAAACTGTGGGTCGCGACCTAGTACTGGGTCGCGGCATGGAAAGCACTGGGTTGCAGTGGCTCTGGTCAGCACTGCCGACCGGGCCGTTAAAAGTCTTGTCGGCGTGCTGCCTGGCTAAGGCAGGCTAGTCCCTTCCTGTTCCGACACCGCGCTGCACCCCGGAAGTGGCCAGCAGCAGGTCCGGCTCCTAGGTGGGGGGCCACAGGGCTTCGCGTGCTGCCCCCGCCCTGAGCACTGGCTCCACACTCCCATTAGCCAGGAACCGGCCAATAGGAACTTGGGGGGCGGGTGCCTGCGGGCGAGAGCGGCACGTGGAGCCTCCTGCCCACCCCTCCCCCGCCTAGGACCCGGACCTACTGGCTGTTTCCGCAGTGCGGTGCTAGGACAGGCAGACAGCCTATCTTAGCCCCTCTGCTGACCGGGAGCCGCCCGAGGTAAGCCCCTGCCCCAACCCACTGCCCCCAGCCCTGATTCCCCCCAAACCTGGAGCACCCTCCTGCACCCCAAATCCCTCATCCCTGGCTCCACCCCAAAGACTGCACCCCCAGCCCAGAGCCCTGACCCCCTCCCACCACCCCAACTCCCTGCCCCAGCCCAGAGTCCTCTTCCACACCCTGAACTTCTCATTCCCAGCCTCACCCCACAGCCCTCACCACCACATCCCAACCCTCTGCCCCAGCCTTGAGCCTCTCCCACACCCCAAACCCTTAATCCCCAGCTCCGTTGGGTCACGGGCATCAATAATTTTCTTCAACAGAAAAAAAGTTTGAAAACCACTGCTTTATAAACACATTGTCAATTGATGTCTTTGGTTAGCTGAGCAGTGACCGAGTTTCTCTCACAGAGGGCTGTGCTGAGGATGGTGCATAGCCACACTGCCCCAGAGTTACACCTTCCTTTGCATCCCAGTGCACAGGGGAGTGGGCAGGCTGTGCTATTCTTTAGGATGGTGCGGCCTGTTCTCTCTGGAGCATGTGGTCATCTCAGAGAGCTATTGCAGAGGTGGGGGCAGGGCCATGCTCCAACCTCTCTCTGCCCCTCCTCACTCCCTCTAGTTTTAATGAGGAAGCACACCCAACATGTCCCAAAGTGCAGAGGCAGTGTTGGTCAATGACCTTCCATGGGGTATGCATACTCTCCACAGGTATGCCCACACAAGAGCCCATTGTCTTCCTCAACAACTCTCCATATAGACGAGAAGTAATACACTTGCAGTTTTCTATGGGCCCAGTCCCAAAGTCAATGGGAGCTTTGCTTGTAAAGGGACTGCAGGATCACCCTTTTGGCATATTTTTCCCCTTTAGTGTTTGTCTGTGTGACTTTGTCCTGTTTGTGTCTTGTCCACTCTGTTACTTTTGTATGGATGTATGTGTGGGCAAGATGTGGGGTTTTCTTGCTTGTTTGCTCTCCATTTTGGGATGCTTCAGCTCAATCAGATGCTGCAAGGTCACAAAATGAGTCATGCAGTCCCTGTGGAACAGGACAGACGCCTGAGTGGTAGCAGAGTGGGGAAAAAACCTGCATCCTCGACAGTTTGTGAAATGTCATGTGTGAGCTCTGTGTTCGTAATATTTTAAATCGCATAATGAACAATGAATTATTTAAAGATGATAAACTAGTTCTGCCTGTATAACCCTAGCAAAGGTCAGGGGCAATGCCATGAGTAGTTTTGGTCTGTTTTAGCTCCTTTTGCCAGTGTAGCTATGTCCACTCAAGGAGCACTTTGCCAATACAGTTTGCACCAGTTTAGCTATACAGGCAAGTTGCTACTAATATAGACATGGCCTTTTAATAATCTGATTTTTCTCTAACTGGTGTAACTCCAATGACCTCAAAGGGGCTACTTGCAGTATATGCTGGAGTGTCTCTATTCCTCTGTCTTGGCTGGTATGGTTTCATAGGAACATAGCAATTGCCACAGTGGATGAGACCCAAGATCCATCTAGTTCAGTATCCTGTCACCAACAGTGCCCAGTACCAGATGCTTCTGAGGAAGGTGCAAGAAATCCATCAGTGGGCAGATGTGGGGTTTTATGCCCTGCATGAAGGTCTCATCCTAATCTCTAATAGTTAGCGAGTGGCTGAAGTATACAGTGTTACAAACTTCTTGGTAATTGCCTGCTGGCTGGCTTCCTGATTGGGCAGTTGCCTGGACGACAGAGCAAGCTTCTCAGGTCCTTGGGTCCCCAGTCAGTTTGCCAAGCAGCAAGGGAGCCAACGGTGAGCATCTGGAGGACTAGAATGTGGGTCTGCAGGAAGCTGGGTTACTACTGCTTCCGCACCGCTACCCAGCAGCTATGGCAGAGTTGCAATCCGTGCACTGTAAACCCTGGGAGACTAAGCACCACTGGAATTGCCACCCACAGGAGACCCTCTTGGTAGCACACCCTGTGACCTCGGATTGATTGATTCAGGTGCACTATTTAAGCATGGAGGGAGGTCCAGGGACCTGTCTGTGCAACTTGGCAGTATCTGACCTGTTGTTACAACAGATCCCCACTCTCATTCCTGCTTTGCACCCAGGCTCTGCTCTTTGGCTCTGACCCTTGGCTTGACTCCTGATCTTTGACTAGACTCCTGATTCCTGACTCTGCTCTGACCTGCTGACCTGCTGACCTGTGGCTTGACTCTTGGTTTCTGATTCTGGCTCTGACCCGCCATCTGTCCTGGTCTGGAGGCTGGGGTACCCAAGAACAGCCCCTGGCCCGTGTCCCCACTAACAGGGCAGGTTGAGGGTTCCCAAACCGTTCGGGGCTCCCCACAGTGGCCCGGGCTCCCTGGGCGGCTCTTACCATGGTCCAGCTCCAGCTTCCAGCCTGGCCAGGGGGCAGGGCCTCGGGGGGAAGAGGAGGAGAATGGGCGGGGCCTTGTGGTGAGGTGGGGCTAAGGCCCACCTCAGCACCCCCCCACTGGGATGAGGCTGGTGCCGTCCCTGAGCCTCAGGCAGGCGCGGAGTGGTGCTGCAGGGAATACAGAAAAAATGCTGTCCTGGAGTTATTCAGCCCTGGACTGGGACTTGAACTCTGCATTTCAGGACTGTCCTGTCCAATTGAGATGGTTGGTCACCCTACTGAAGGATGAGTACAAATGGATTATTCCACTTTGCTGGAAATTCCACAGTGTTGACAGTTCATTCCAATGTGGAATGGAATGAAATGAAACATCAAGAACCTGGAATTTACTGCAAAATGGAAATTCCCTTTTCCAACCAGCTCTAAATGTCCCCTGGTTTTTGTGTCAAGAGACAGGGAGAACAGAATATCCGATTGGCTTACCTAGTCCCTGAACTGGGTACTGAATATAGTCTAGCTTGCTTAGCTTCAACTCAGCCAAGACTGAAATAATGCTTATAAGTTGAGGGAAACATCAAGAATAATTGGTGTGTTTTTACTGACTTTTCTGAGAGACAAAAGATGAGAGATGCTGAATTTGGGGGTACTGGTGCTAAAATCACATCATGTCTTCCCATTGGTGGGGCCTTTGAATTATATTTTCTACAGTGGCATTGGGCAGTGAAGTTTATATATATATGAATAATTGTTTTTGATTGTAAATGTTAAAGTTTTGTATAAGAAGAACAGTAGGATTTAGAAAGGCAATTCTAAGATCCTAAGTAAATATATAAATAAGCCCTCTAATTTCATTTAGATTTTGGCCTTGATTTTTAGCAGGGTCACAGCCCATCCACAATATTGCTGCCACAATTATTTGTGCACGCAGCGGCACCTAGTTAGAAGCCTAAAATGCTAATTTGCTGGTGCAGTCAGGCAATTAGGCTTCTAAAGCGATACCATTGTGTAAATTTAGTTGCAGGAGAAAAACTCCACCTACTATGTCACAGTCCATTTTTGGTCCTTATTAACCTGATCCTTAGTTACGCAGTTGTAACTATTTGCACCTTTTTCCTTTACTATATGGACCATTTATCTGATGAGACACAGAAAGGACCTCATCTTTAACTGGATGAAGGCATAGGAATGAGAGCACAGCTTTTCTAGCTGTTTGTAACCTGATTAAAGCACATTTCCTATACATCAGTGTAGTGAATTTTGTAGTCTTTTTCTTTGCCTACTGCACAGCTGAATTAAACTAAGGTGTGTTCATATAGATATAGATATATACATGTTACAACAACTATCTTGTTAATGCTTCAAGGAATACGAAGCTGTTGTTGGAAAAAAACATTTACGGCCAGATAGCTCTTGCTACGTCCTTTTGGCAGGTTTTTGAATGATAGCATTGCAAATTATATCATTCAGCCACAAAACGGGGCCATGCCAGTAATTATTTCTTGTGAGATGAAATGGGAATTGAGTGTGACCAGTGGCCATGCAAAGCAATAAGATGTGCGTGAGAGAAAACTGCTTATTCAGAAAGATTTTAAATAATGTCCTTGAACCGGACTGCAGCGATGTTATCTAAAAGCCATTTAATAGAGCACTTTTCCATACGTGATTGCCATCCAATTCCTGCCAACTCAGCTTCTCTTTGTTTTGCTTCTCCTTAGTAGCTAGAACAGAGATGCTGTCATGTATGATTGGGTGGGTGACCTCAGTCTCAGTGCCAAATGGATGACTAAAATTAATACAGAAAATTCAATCCATTGTCTTGTGGCTGAAATGCCATCTTTGTTCAACATGCAACTGCTAGCTTATCTCTGTAACCTCTTCGATACTGCACCTAGATTTAATCCCTATAGTCTTTATTAATAATTATTATTATTCCAGCACTTTTTAAAAAAAGCTATGCCATCTTCTGTATGTCCAGAGGGTCATATAAATACACACTTTGCTGTCTTGGAAGCTATAGATAGATGTGATCCTAGGGAAGTGTGAGCGGGTCAAGGAAACCTCATATAGATGTGCAAAATATCCACAATGCAATGCAAACCTACTCAGAATTCAAGTGGTTTTGTATTTGGTAATGGAGTCAAAAACTGGCCTGTTTTTGACGAAAATTGTATAAAGTTTGTGGGAAATGGAGCATGAAATCCAGTGAAAGCTGGTCTATTACTTGAGCAAATGTGTTTTTTCACATCTACATGTGTGCACTTGCATTTCTGCATTGTTTGCTGCAAAAAGAACCAAAAATTAAGAATAGAACAAAACTGGGACTGGGGAAGGGCAAAATCATGAAAACAAAATGGTGAAGATTTTCACATTAAATTCCATTAAACTGAAATTATTGAGTTTTGCACCGTCTTGAGATCCACACGGGTTTTATCAGGGAGAGAGTTAAAACCTTCAGTTAAACAGCCTCTTGCCCTCTGCTAACAGGAATATATGGATCTGGAGGTGTTTCCTGTAGAAATCCTGAGGAGGCAATTTTACAAGGGGCAAACCTGTAGGGGATTTGGGATGCATGCTAGGGAAAGACTAAGACATTTTAGGGTATTCTAGCTGCCTGGTTGAAGCAAGTCTTTTTTTCCTCTTCTTTGGGGGATTATAGGTCAAGCAAGCCCTTTGTACTGTGCCCATTACTCAGGTATCTGAGGACACTGTCACAGGCAGATAAGATGGATGGACAGTGTTAGTATATGTGTTTGAAACCTGGATCTGAATTTTGAGGCTTGGACCTTTCTGTAGTATTGAGGTTGATTGCAATGTCATAAACAACTCATCATGCCCTGGTGCTGGAGTGAAGCAGCTTTGTGATGCATTACTGTATACTGTAGATTTCTTTCAGACATGTCAGCTTCCTCACTGATGGATGTCCTTATTCTAGGAAGTCATTTTTATTGGATGCTCTTAATCTTGTTAAATAGAAATGGAGCTGTTGGACCACTCAGTTGTTGTTGTTTTTCAGAAATTAAACAATTTCTGTCCTTCTCTAATAGCAAAGATGAGTCCAAATGACACTGCAGTAACTCCTCACTTAAAGTCGTCCCAGTTAACATTGTTTCGTTGTTACGTTGCTGATCAATTAGGGAACATGCTCATTTAAAGTTGTGCAATGCTCCACTCTTATGTTGTTTGGCCGCCTGCTTTATCCACAGCTGGCAGCAGGGCCGGCTCTGGCTTTTTTGCTGCCCCAGGCAAAAAAGCCTCCCGCCGCCCCCCCGCCCCCCGGCGGGGAGCGCGGCAGGGGAGGGCGCCGAGCCCGACCGTGGCCCCGCTCTCCCCGGCCAGCTGGAGCGCCGCGGGGAGGGCGGCGAGCCCGGCCGGGGCCCCGCTCTCTCTGACCGGCCGGAGCGCCGGGAGGAGGGCGGAGAGCCCGGCCGTGGGCCCGCTCTCCCCAACCGGCCGGAGCGCCGGGAGGAGGGCGGCGAGCCCGGCCGCGGGCCCGCTCTCCCCGGCCGGCCGGAGCGCCGGGGGGAGGGCGGCGAGCCCGCCGTGGCTCTGCTCTCCCCGACCGGCCGGAGCGCTGGGAGGAGGGCGGAGAGCCCGGCCGCGGCCCCGCTCTCCCCGGCCGGCCGGAGCGCCGGGGGGAGGGCGGCGAGCCCAGTTGCGGCCCCGCTCTCGGGCCGGAGCGCTGCTGGGCACCCCAACAGCCCCAGTATGTTTTTAAAAAAAACAAAAAAAACCCAACCCTGAGCGCCGCCCCCTCCAGGTGCCGCCCCAAGCACATGCTTGGTAGGCTGGTGCCTGGAGCCGGCCCTGGCTGGCAGCCTCCCTACATCTCCCCCCCGCCCCACAGCGCCTCCTGCCCGCCAGCAGACCCCGCAGATCAGCGCCTTTCCCCTCCTCCCCCCGCCTCCTCTCCGTGGCAATCAGCTTTTAGGAGGCAGGAGGGAGAGGGGAGGAGCGAGGACTCGGCGCGCAGGCTCCCCCTTCCTCCCCTTCCTCCTGAACACCGCAAACCAGCTGATTGCCCCAGGCAGGAGATGGGGGGGGTGGAAGGGGGAGCCTGCGCGCCAAGTCCTCGCTCCTCCCCCCTCCTAAATGTTGCAAGCCAGCTGATTGTCCCGGGTAGGAGGGAGGGGGGAGGAGCGAGGACGCAGCGTGCAAAGTAAAGGGGGAGGCGGTGGGGGGGTGGGTGAAGAGGCAGGTCAAGGATGGGAGCTTGGGGGAAGGGGTGGAGTGGATGGGCAGAGGGTTGAGCCCCCTGCCCCCGCAAAGTCAGTGCCTGTGCTTGCAAGAACAGCAAGAGGAGCAGCCGGACAATCCATCCTCTTCCACTCTCTGACTCCACCACCTCAACCAAGCTTCATACTCAGCAGTGATGATGGCAGTATTAAATTGTTTCTTTAAAATTGTTTAAAACTTATACCTGTATTAAATTGCTTGTTTGAAATTGTTTAAAATGTATATAATGCCTTTTGTCTGGCAAAAAATTTTCTCCCTGGAACCTAACTCCCCCTATTTACATTAATTCTTATGGGGAAATTGGATTTGCTTAACATCGTTTCACTTAAAGTCGCATTTTTCAGGAACGTAACTACAACGTTAAGCGAGGAGTTACTGTACTGATTTTTGAAGCAGCCTTTCCTTTGAGAGATGATTCTCCTATTAGGCTTTCACAGTGAATATTAATTTCCAAGACCACCATTTGCCAACCTGACAGAGACACAGTCAAAATCAGTTCACATCAAGCAATGTTGTGCCAAGCACACTGTATTCTCATGAGTTTTCAGACGAAGCACTGTTAGAAGCCTGCTTTCGGGGGCTGAGAAATGGGAGAACTGACTTTGGAGACAATCACTAAGATCCTAATCCTCAAAAGTGGAGACTGTGGAACATGCTGTGAAATGCAGACTGTGTTCAGATTTGTCATTTGACTCGCTCCTTTTCTTGCCCCTTTATAGAAATAAGAAAAAGTCTCAAACCATGGTTTTTCTGATTTATCAGTAAACAGGCTCCAAGTTATTGATAAATGTATAGACAGCTGGCTGAAACTGAAATTTTTGAAAAAAAGAAAGTACACCCCTCACCTATGTTTATTAACCAGATACAGAGCTGGTAAAACTTCTCAAAAATATGTTTGGAGAGAAAATAAAGAAAAGTACACCCCCGAATCTTTATGGTTGTACATGATTCTTTACAGACAGTACATACATAACAGGGCTGAAATCCTGGCCCTATAGTACCCAGTAGAAATTCTGCCACTGACTTCAGTGGGGCCAGGTTTCCACCCCAGCTCCTGCCCAAAGTGCTTAAACATGAATTACTTTAGAAAGTTTTATAGTATATAGCATAGGTAGATGACTGGCTAGTGTTGCAATGTGTAATTTATACCATCAGTTTCTTCTTAATAGAACCCAATGCCTATTTGTCAAACTCTGTAGGTTGCAGACATATTTATATGTCCTTCTAAGCATTCGTTTGGTTTTCAGTTAGAAAATGCCTTTCTATATGTAGTTATTAAGGCTCTGGTTTTACTGTCAACATAACAGGACACATTTATATAATACTTGGAGTCTTGTGATTTCCTTGCTTGTTGAAAGCTTTCTCAATTCCTTCATTTTGACAAGCAAAGACCATCGACTGCAATCAGATGCAGTTTATAAAAGTGGTAATATGCTCATCACTTAATGTTATAGGCAAACACTTCCTTATTTACACATAGTCTTTGGAATGTTAATGTCAGTTTGTCAAATGTTTCCAAATGCTCTGACACGTATCTAGTGAGATTGCCAAAGGTTCCCATAACACGAATTTTTATAAAAGCCCTTTGCAACTAGTAAAATGCTATCAAGGGTAGGAGGATCCCATCAACATACCAACAGTGTAATGGAAGAACCTTTTTGATGGCCAAGTTTCATGTAGTACATAGTTAAAAATTCCTTGATTTAAAGTTTCTTAATTTGAATTTAATTTAATGCTGGTGACAAGAAGTATGGGATTAAAAACTACAGAGATGTAAACCTTCTAATCAACCACACAACAGGAACAGCACCAGTGTGAGCTTTTTACACACTTCCCATCTGACATTCCTCACCCTTAAGGAGTGCCCAACTCTGAGATAGAAACAGAGCTATCATTCTATGCTCTCTTAGTCTTGCCCTCTGCTGAGGCTGCCAAAAGATGAGCTAACTGTAGCCATAGTTTTTGTGATACAGGTCCCTAACTACTCAGAACTGGCCTTAGGCTAACATTCATTTCATACAGACTCCTGAACAGATGGTAACAACTCTGTCATTAGTTAATTACCAACCTGGGCCTGATTTAAAATCAGGTACATAAAGGTGAAAGGGTCCCTGTGCCATTATCAAGCTGCTTAAACCATCCTCAATTGGAAAAGAAAATATACCCTGTTAATCTCCTGCCATGTAGTTCCCGCTTTGTATGTAGTGAGAAATGGGTTCAGAAAGGTAATGCCTTGTTTTTTCATTATGTGGGTTTGTATGAACTTAATCACAGGCTGCTTTGATCAATGCCTTTGCTTTTAAAGGATGGTTTTAAAAAAAGAGCAAATGCTACCTGTGATGGGGTAGACTATGCCCTGGAGCCCCCCCCTGCTGGAGGCCTTGTGGCCTGGCCACATCCTGCCCTAGAAAAGGGCAGTAGACAGGTCCTCCAAGCTGCCTAGAGGAGCTGTGTGGGAAGCAGCCAATCAGGGCCCAGCAGGCTAGTATAAGAAGAGCTGCAGGACCAGGCTACAGTGAGTTCCTTGCTAGACCTGGAGGAGAGTGGAGGGTGCACCTGTCTGGGTAAGGGAGCTACAGAACTTTGGACAGAGCAGTGCTGGCAGAGGCTGAGGGGAATGCAAAGGAGCTATGGGCTGGCTGCTGGGACTCCACCAGGACAAGGCCCTGAGGTAAGGGTGAAGAATGTGCTGGAGCAATGGGGAAGTGACCCCAGGAATGGTAGCAGAAATGCAGTTTATTTAAAGGTACATGGTGGATGGCTGCTATCTAAATTCTGCCCTTGGATGAGGTTGATGAAAGTTGAGTGTGTCTCTCTAAGGACAATTTTTATTGTACTTTTCACACAGAACTGGGTGGGCAAAGTCAGTTCAAATAAAAAGTGCAGTGATGTTTGATATTCTATGGTTATTAATTATTTAGATGGCAAATGTAGGCCCTCTAAACAGAGAGAGACACAGTGCCCTGACCTGAGAAGTGGACAGTTTAAAAAGACAAAGACTGATGAAGGGGCAGCAGTGATCTGATGTAAAAGCAAAGCAATGACTGCAATGTATATAGGCACATAGTCTGTTAGTTCCATGTTTTGTTTAAATATAAATTCCCAGCAGCCCCTCTATTGACCTACTACTAATTCCTAAACCAACCCTCATTTAGGAACTTTAAAAAAATAATTATTTTTTTCCAAACCCACTAAAATTCTAGATAATTCCTCCATTTCCCATGAACCCACTAGCTTTCCTCAACACAACAAACTCAGACTCTTGCTTGCATCCTCTCTATGCCTCCTACTAAGAGCCTTCCCTTCTGTGGAGAAATTAGAAATTCAGGAAAGTCACTGATGATACCAGAGGGGCTTCTGGGGTCAACACTAAGGGAAGAGGACAAATTGCTAATGTAATGAAACTTAAATTAGGGAACAATTAGACTGAATACAAGGAAATACTTTTTAATGATATTACTGTAGAATAATCCACCAAGGAGAGTGGTGGAATCCCCACTGCTTGAGTGATTTAAAACTAGACTGTATTAAGCTCTAGAGAATATTCTATAGGAAACAATCTTTCTCTAATAATGAACTGGAACTAATCGGACTTCTCCATCTCTTTCCAAAAAAAAAAAAAATTCCAGGAACTCTTCCTCCAAAATTTAACAGATGGAGAATCCAATCTGTTTGATTTCCCCAATTTCTTAAACTGAATTCTCCTTTATTATAAAGTAGAAGAGTCTTTCTGCTCTGACTTAATTTTTAGACCAGTATACACCATTCACTTCAATGGAGTTATTACCGATTTACAACATCATAAAGCAGAGGGGAATCAGGCCCCGGGAATCTTAATGGATATAAAATGGTATAAAATGACTCCAGCCCACTAATATCAGTATTCATTATATTATTCAAAGCCTCATTTAATTATGGACTCCTTTCCCCAACTCTATGTGCTGCATTAATATCAGTAATTTAAAATTAAAAAGCCCCAAATTCAAATTATAACTCCACTGTTCACATTAGAATCCAGTTTCTTTAAAAAATGTAGATTGTAAAATAGCACAAGCTTTAGCAATCTACGAAAGGTAGTGTCTAGATTTATCAAACTGAATAAATAAGGGTTTGTTTTACATTATTAGTACCCAATCCCTTTTTATTTAAGTCCATTATGGATTAAATTACTATTCAACATACAGATGAACCTGTTAAAGGAATTTCTTTAAATGCCAAGAAAACATTTGACTCTTAGCTGCAATTATATGTTCATAATACGTTGGATTTATCCCTCAGTTCTGTAAACATTTGCCTGTGATTATATAGCTGCTGTGATCACAAACAGGTTCTTAGCATCCAAACTTTCTCTGTCAGTTGAGAGCCTGAACAGGGAATTCTGTTATCTCCCCTTCCTTTTGACATAGTAACTGAGGTGCCATTTTTCAAATAAGGTACCTACAGAATGTGCTCACTTGCATAAATTAGTATTTGTGCATCTAAATAGATATCTGCACACTGCATATAAATGCATGCAAATAAATATTTGTATGTACCATTACCTGACTGTCTGCAGGCAGTTTTGCAGGTACAGACTTGATAAAATATTCCAAGAGGTTTTTAATCAATATTTGCCTTTTTTAAAGAATATTTGGGAAATGGTCCAATTGTATGAAATGTTTAAAAGTTTTGACTGTCACAATAAATATTGTAAAACAATACTAACAGAACTCTAATTTTCTGAACTTTGAGTTGGGTGCTTTCGTTCTTGGTTGGTTATTAAAATGGGAATATTTACCACATGCTCTTCAGTCCTACTGAGAGCAACAAAATGTATAAAATCCAGTAAATCAGAATATTGGTTCTGGCTCTTATTGGCTGAGCCCACCTCATGTGCACCGGGGGTTAGGAAAAGTTCTTTTGACTGACTTTCTCAGAGGCAGTGCTTGCAATTTGTGTGGTCTCTGAGGTAATCAGAAAAAAATGGTGGCAAGTGGCAACAGCAGAAGTTGACAGCTCTGTGCTGCTCTCCATTTCAATATTGATGGGGGAAGTATAGCTATTACCCTTTTATAATCATCCCTGAAACTCACCCAAGACTTGGACTTGATCCAGCAAAGCACTCAAGCTGGTGCCTAACTTTGCTGTCAGTAGCACCATTGGAGTCAATAGAGCTACTCATCAACTTCAAGTTAGGCACCTGCTTAAGTGCTTTATTTGATGGAGTCTGGAATGCTCAGCACCTTGCCAGTTCAAGTTCTTGGTTCCCTAGCTTTCCTTACCCATAAGACCATCCTGCTGCCCCCCTGCTGGACACTCCACACTTTTGGATCTTTATCTAAACCTTTTTAGGTCCTGATTTAAGATACTTGTTTAAAATTCACCTCAGTGGGTCTTCTGGTGGACATGGCCTCGCAGCCCTCTGACTCCCATCTTATTTCCAGAATTGTCCCTGGAAATCTTTGTAAAATATTGTCAACTATGATATTAAAAATGAGTGAGTCTCCTATAACAACTCTATTACAATGATCCTCTTCATAAAGTATCTTCTGTTGCTCTGGTTCCAAAGGAACCTGAAAAACTGCAGCCAATTCAAATTTATACAGCATTTTCACATACATCAGTACAGCTGGAATGCTTTGGGCAATCCATCATTCTGAGTAAAACAGGCATAAATTCTGCTGTGAGTGTAAATCTGCAGTCACTCCACTGAAACCCATGAAGTGACTCTGGATTGACACAGGTGTGAATGAGAGTAGAATATGTGCCAAATATTTCATTGTCATAGAGTTGATGAACTGTGGGATTATTTTATACATCGTCTTGTCCAAGAGTTTACATGTACATCATTTGAATACCTACAAAATTACATTATAGGTTTATTACAATCCAGCAATTACATCTGTCTACTCTTCTCTCCTGTCAAACTCTGGCTACACCCTACATAAAATGTGGAACAAAGATCTTGCACATCTATTTATGGAGCAACTATGAAATCTATTTAAACATATTTATGCTTGATTTTAGTATTTCAGCAGACTGTACTAATTTGCCCTATATGTTGGATACTACCACAAATGAAAGTTCAAAGTTCCAACATAAGTAAGAAGTGGAGATATGAGAGAGAGAGAGAGAGGAACCTGAACGCTATTGCATTTGCTGTGGACATGCACAAAAAAAGTGGTCGGACAGGAAGTATTTAGCAGAATACTAGTATATCTAGTACATGTATTCACACCTCCACATGATGCTTTTATGTAATTATAGTGTTAGGATTTTTTTAATCCGATTTGACTGTAATAATGGGTGATTTTACTCACTATGTAATACAATTTAATTTGCTTTGCTTTTATGTAAGCCATGGTCTGAATGAAATCTCCCCTGCCATCTATTGATGAACTGGAGGAAAAGACCTCAGGAGCATATTTGTATAGACAAACCTACTCTGTGTAGGTGATCCGCAGATGGATTTGCTTTGCTAAAGTGATCAGTTTTAGCTACTTTAGGTTAAAATTCACTTAGTCTTGAATGCAGGGGTAACTAAATGTTGTTGTATGACTAAAGGGCAGCAGCACTGTATGTAACAAATCCTACTTGAGGGGGTCCCCCTAAATTTAACCTCAGTCACTAAACATAGGTGGTAGTGATGCCAAATCCAAGTGAAAGTTGGAAGGAGTGGGGATAAGTGTTCCTATCAGAGGGGGTGTGGCCTATGTTGAAAGAGTCCTAGGTACCATTTGACCCTCCCACTCCTGTGTTTAAAATGAGTCTGTTCAGCTCAGTTTTTAGAATCCTTGATTCTGCTCTGTGATCACTACAGCTAAAATCCTGAAGAGCAGATCTAGGCATCTGAATCTTAGACCTGGTGTGGGGACAAGGGTTGGAGTGAAACACAATGCAGAGGCGGCAGCAGCAGTAAGGTTCCCCATTACCTGGAGAAATCACTAAGAACCTCAGAGCACAGCATTGCAGCTAGAGGCAGGGGCAGTAGCAGAGACCACAGCAAAGATGATGGCAGCAGCAGTGAGCAGTGGTACCCTTTGATATTTGCTACCCTCCCCTTCAGGGGTGGGAGGTGAACTCATCCCTGAATTCTGACTTCAGACAACCAACTGTGATTGGTGTGCAGCAGAGGGAGGAGAGATGTATGCTGAAGGGACATTTGTCCATCTGACTTTCACACCACAAGGTGGGAACCTGAGGCAAAGGACAACTACCCAAGATACTGTGGGGTGTTTGCTGATGATTTGTATCCTTTTGAATCATTGCAGTGTTTTCCCAAATTAATGCCTTTCTCCCTTTTAACAAGTTTTATTTTGTTATACACAGACTCAGCACTTGAGTCAATGCAGTGGTGAAAAATGCCTGAACTCTATCTACATTAGTTCTTTGAAATTAGTTGAACTGAGCTGTGCTAGCAGACCAATGATAGATTTGCTGACGTATCTAATGAGAATATTGGATGTACAAGGTATTCAGAATTTGGCCCTATCCAAAATATCAGAAGCATTTTATGCTGTAGGGTCTCCTTCATTGAACACATTTGTATATAATTTGTGATTTAATTCTGTGCAACCTTCTGAAAAGTAACACACCTGCTGTACTTACAAAGGAATAGTTTGTTTCATATTTTAAAGGCTACCAAGTCACATGAATGCAATAATGGACTAAACTGTGTTTCTGTCTGTCTTAATGGAAACATACCTGTGTCTGTAATTTTGGATTAGGGCCAACCTCCTTTTATCTGAGCCATGGAAATCATGAGCAAGAATCTCCTTTCAGAATGCCAGAGATGTAAACCTGGTTGATACGCAGAGGCATTTTCACTTCATACACATACAGACACCTTCTGCCATTGGTATTCTTCTGGTGCAGTAAGTTTTTTGTGTAGCTGTGGTAATTTACTCTGGCATACTTCTAACACACACAGGCAATTCTTTAGTAGCTCCTCCCTTGCACAAAATACATTGTATATATGGAAAGTAAACATTGTATAACTGTTTACTTGTATAGTTAACAAACAAACCTTATGTCCACAGATTCACACTTTGATTAAACTAGTGATGGGCAAGCCACGAGCAATGTAGCCACTTACCAAATGAGAGCCTACCCCTGTTCCTTTATTTCTAAGGAAAATGCTACAGACATCAGTTGACATCACTCTGAAATTTTTCACACCAAAAAAAAATGAAAGAACATTCTAAAATAAAGAAAAGAGAATCTGTGTATTTACAAAATATTTAAGACTAAATTATTTCTTTAATATGATGCACCCATGAGTAGTTTCATAAACACTACTGAATTTGATTTTAACTTTTATTTAAGTGACTACCACAGTTCAGTGGTCTTACCATTATAGTGCCAACTATCTAATGAAAATAAGAAACTGAAATTACCCTAAGAGGACATGCTGGAAAAGGAACATTAATAACCTTTAGAGGAGGGAATGTGTGTGGGGGGGTGTCGTGGTGGTGGGTTTTTTTTTTTTTTTTTTTTATAAGGCTAGAATTTTCTGTTAAGATCCTGTGTCAATTGCTACTTCAGTGTAAATGAGCTGGCTAGGTAACATGGCTACTGGACATGAATTCATTTTCCACATGTATTTTAGTTAGTTTTTACTTAGGATTAAAGATGAAACACAATAGGGATTGTTGTGGTAGTTGACTATTTAGAAAATATAGTTGGAAGAAATTGTAGGTAGTTTTGCAAATATAGAACATTGTGTCCTTCTAGAAAAAAGAATCCCATTTCACAGAATCACCATAATAAAGCACATTTTAAAGGTTAACTTTTGACCTTTTACTTAAGCAAGGATACCAAAAGATGGATTCAGATGGGATGTCATGCCCTCAGAAAATGTGGATAATAAGCAGGTTGGTTTACCCTTTTATAATAGTTAATTTTCTGCATCAAGGATTTCAGGATTGATCCCTCTGAGTCCAAAAAGCCATAGCATATGTCTTGTTTCAAAAATAAAACTAAAGGACATAGTGGCCCACATTCTCTCCTACACTGACTTCTGCTCCGCACAGGAGAGCCGGATCACCATCAAGGGCCCAGCTGTGGCTCCATGAGTAGCTGGACCAGTCTGTGCTGGCATAGGCCTAAGAGTTGCTCTGATCCACCCTAGATGGAAACGTAGGCCAGGGACCATACACCAGCTGGGGATGGCTAGAGGTTAGTGTGCTCAGGCCATGTTTCCTCCGTATGTCTTCCCACTCCTAATACGTTACCTGCATTAGAGGCAGTGATGCAGGAGCAAGTGATGCTGGGTCTGAGCCAACTGACAGTCCCACCATATCAGCTAGGAATTCCCCTGGCTAGATCTGGCTTCTTTCCAGCTCCTTTGCACTACTAGAATGACACAAAAGGACAGAAGCCCAGGGGAGAATCTAGCCTGGTATATTTGTTTCTTTTATTTCAAGTGTGTTTATTTTTATGACATGCTAGAATGTATCAGATATTAAAGTAGTAAGACAGAAATCATAAAGAAAGGACAGATTTAGATGAGATTGTCAGGAAAATAGGGCGATGGTATTCTGAGGGCAGAGGAGGCCTGTGTGGACTAGTGGTGTTCATAACACATTCTTCTTGTGTTTCTGTTATTCCTTAAGTATATCCAGACTCTACCCTTTATAGCTTTATTCCCTTTGTTCAGAGGGATGTTAATGATAGCTATTTGTGGAACTGTCTGTTAGTATTTAAGTGCAGAGTGTTTTTATCTTTCCATCTAAAAATCTCAGCACTATACAAAAGCCTCAGAATACACTTGTAGAGCCTTTTGGACAAATCGGCAAAGAAAGATCAGAGATTTTCTCAAACCTATATCACAAGTCAATGACAGAAACAGAACCCAGATGTCCTGATTCCCAGTCCTTTATTTTAACTGGGCAATGGGATTTTGTAACATCTACAAAATCCATTGCTTCCATAACTAACTAGATTAGTAATTTTGCACTGTTTAGCATTTATGGGACAAATTAACCATTAGATCAGACTCCTTACATGATTTCTTGTGACTGTATATGGCATAGCAACTAGAACTTGTCCAACCAAAAGGGGGCGAGGGCAAATATTTTATGGATTTTAATGAAATTTCATCTCCCTTTCTGACCATCTTAAAAAAAAAAAATTTTTTTAAATCAACCAATTCTAATAGCAATAGTTCTGGCTCAGAAAGAGGACCATGATAGGTCAAAATACTCGCTATTCCACAAAGTTGAGCAAAAATAGTAGAAAAGAGGATCAGCCTTGTTGTGCAACTCTAGCACAGCAGTGCTGTGCCTAAATGTGAATCGCTACAAGGCTACATATTTTTATGACAGAAAAAGGAGGGGGCAACAGGAGCCCTTAGGGCCACATCTTTTAAGGAATTTGCTAAACTCTATCTCTTCTGCAAACACCAGCAGCTTTTTCAGCAGAAAAATGAAAATCAGTTGTGGCTAAACCACCAACCTTGGACTTTTGGTCTTTGTCTCAGTGGAGTTAGTCTTGGCTGCTGCTTCAAAAATGACAGATGGCAGTCTGTGCTGTTTCTTCTGCATTACTGTTCGTTTGGCCCCATTTACTAGAAGGCCCTAATATGCAGCATTCCTTTGCAGTGGGGATTACCTTTAACATTTGGACTAATTGCTCTATTACTTTAGTACAAAGCAAGGAACATTCAGCCTACTGAAGTTATTGAATGAAAAATAGTCATTGATTCTTATGATTCACTTACTGGATTGTGTTGTAATTATGTAATTTTCTATTAAAATATCAAATTGTACATAGCCTGCCATCATATGGAGAATAGACTATTGTGTTTGGATGAAGAAGGCTAATTGGTAGAGCTATAGACTTTCTCAGCTATTGCATTTAGGCCCTGATTCATTCAGCCAAGCACTTAAACACATGCTTAATTTTAAGCTGCAGCCTCATTCACTCAATGGGACTTCAGCATATGCTTAAACTAAAGCACCCAGAAAAGAGTGGTATCACCGTGACTAGATGAACATACATGCTTGAAGGTATGTTCCTCTATCCTAGCATGGGGTGTGCTCAGAAACTGAGAAGTGGATGGTTAGGCCAGGGATCAGGGCCGGGGGCCAGAGCAGGAATCAATAATGGGGCAGGAACAGGCTGGGGCTGGAACAGGAGAGTAGGAGCAATTGGTCAGAACTCCCCAAGCAGTGAGGTGGTGACATTGAGCAGACTGGACTGGCTGCTCTCATTGGGAGTTATATCCCTGGTCTTGGGGACATCTGATTAGAATTTTGCCTGTGGATGGGCTGAACCCTGGTTTGATTGACATGGAGCTGTCAAGTAATCAGGCTGAAGGATGACTCATTACAGGTGTAGACGCAGCCAACCAGGACAACATAGATGAGCTCCTCTCTCCTTATGTGCTGCAGACATAGTTGAGGTCAGTTGAAATGCTCCAGCTAACAGGCCCTAGACTGGAACGTCAAGGGATTGGGGGAAGGGCTTTCTTACTTCAGGCCCTTGCTGCTTTGCTTCGGTCACACACACCAGCTAAATTGGATGACAATTATGGCACAGTGCAAAAGGTTGCTCTCTTTCCTCCCCCCCCCCCCCATTCCCCTGATATGTGTGACCAAAAGAGGGCTGGGGATGTGGACAAAGGATTATTTGCCTTTTGGGGAGTTGCCCTTTTTTGCTTTCAGAATGTGTCTAAACTTACTGTAGTGCCCCATGAGTATTACAACATATTGTACAAGTTCCCTGAGCAATGATTAACTTTGTTTTCATAAATCTGAAAACAAATGAAATGACAGACATTTGCCAGGTGATTATTTAAGCTTTGGTACAATAAATGTCAACTAAAGAAGAACACTGTGCAGAGTATAAAACAAAGCAGCATCCTTTTGAACCATGCTGCCTGTGTCACTTCCTTTCTCAGGATCTGCCAAGCATAAAATACAGCTTTTCTCCCTCACTAATAGGAAGAAAGTGGAAAAGAAAGAGGATCAAATTCTCCATTGCTCACTGTCCCCCTTCATTGCTCCAGCACCATGCAGAGAGTGGGAAGCTAGTGGAAACAGTTCCCTGGAAGTTCTTGCCCATGAAGGAGTCCTCTTGGCTGACATGGAGCCAGTTAGGGCAGGTCGGACAGGAAAGGAGGAAATGTTCTGGGTATAAGAAGAATGTTTTTGCTATTCTCTGCTTCTTACAGCTCATAGGGGGCCAGGAGAAGCAGAGTATAAATGAGAGCAATTTCAATGCTACTCTAACTTACATGGGACCAGGGAGGCCTCTAACTGCCGCAGAAGAGGACTGGAAAGATGTCTTAAAACCATCTTTGACCATTGCTGTACTGAGTTCAAAAATAGAGCAGCACAGAATCATGCCAAATGGCTTAAGATACTGGAGTAATGAACTCTCCACTATGGATGTACTTTTTCTTGTGCTTGGAGCTAGCATTCTTATCTCTCTGCTGTTTAATGCTGTAAAAGCTCTCTACAAAAATCAATGCCAAACCCAGGCATTCCAAATAAAGGACCCACTTCAGCAGTCTCCACTCATGCTAAACTCCAATTTACTTTAACAGGAGGTTTGCCTAAGAACCACAGAGTAGTAAAGGGGTTTCTTTAGGTTGTCTGTAGTTTTTGATTAGTTTGATATAACACATTTCCTAGGTTCACTCTTGAAGGAGTTACCAGGCAGACATGTCATCAAGCTAATAAGTCCTCTTATTTAATCTCCACTTCTGTTGGAAGTCTCCAGCTGAGTCATCCGTTGTGAATCAAACTATTAGATTAATTCTTGGTCTGTGGCTCATATGTTAGCAAGTGTTCAATATTTGTCATTGCTGTGGTGTTGCTTGGACATACAGGTTACAGGGCATGTTTCTGTTTCATGATTGGAAGAACATAATTTGGAGTCAGATGTGAATACATAGGATTACAAATTTTAAATTCACTGAGTCAATATTGTGCAATAGTTTGAATTCTCTGTTTCAGTGACTAGTCCTGAAAGTAAACTTGTTTGCTAGAATATTCGTAGGAATATAGAATGTGAATAGGAAAAGTCAAATTCAAACAGTAAATTACTTCAAAATTTCAAAAGAATATTTTCAGAAAATATTGTTGTAGTACTCGCACAGCTCTACAATAAGGCAAGAAATACTGTTGTGGCTAACTACAACAGAGTCTGAAGCAGAAAAGGTTTTCTACCTTAGAAGAAGTAAAAGAAACTTTATATTCATGCTTTATCTATATCTTGCAACTCTATATCTTGCACCTGGAACTCCCATCATCTGTAATGGGGAAGTTCAGGCAAACTTCTTCAATGCAGTGTTAATATTTTACATGTACATGCTTTGATGCCAAAGTACTTCACAAACTATATACATATAGCACCATTGAATTGCAGCCACCAACTACTATGAACATAACTCCTGGCATCAGTTTGGGCAGAGGAGAATATGACCAATGATACCAAGGTAAGGTTCATTCTTATGAAAGTACATCAGCAACTTTTAAATATGTATATGTAGAACCAACGGAATATCTAGCTTAAATCTGAACCAGAAGACCTGCCTCCACCCCTTCTCTCCACTCTCAACCACACACAGAGCAAACTTCTTGATAATCACTGTATCTACCCCCCCCCCAAAAAAAAACCCTCGAGAAACAAAGGACTGAGTCTAAAATACTAAGATATTAATCCATGGTTCTAAGTAATCTAGGTATTCTCAATCAGTGTTTAGTCCTTTTTCCTCGTGAACTCAAAGGACACAACAACCCTGCATTCTATGTCTCCTGACTAGCATTTATAAAACATAGGTCATCATCACTATTTGAACTTTGCTGTGCCTTTGGGGAAAAAAAACCCTGAATTTTAAATATACTTTTAATATAGTTTCTTTCTTTAATGGAGTTGCTTTGAGGGAAAATATCAATTTGGCAAATTGAATCTAACAATTAAGTGTCTGAAGTGGCTACATCAAACTATGCCATTGTCTAAAACTTTGTAGAAAATCAATTGCCTTATTTTGGAGTTGCATTACTTTTGTCTAGTAGCCGCTGTTGGTGCTTCTTCCACAATCACAGGCCCATTCATTGCTAGTGTAACTCCACTGAAATCACTGGTGTTACATTGAATCTAGCCCGTTTTGGTTGCAGTATTGCTTCTTGAATTAACAAGAAGTTGTTCTGCTTTACCCATGGAACAAATAAAAATGTTCTCAGAAATAAATCCAAAATGGGAAATACACCTCTACCCCGCTATCACGCTGTCCTTGGGAGCCAAAAAATCATACTGCGTTATAGGTGAAACCGCGTTATATCAAACTTGCTTTGATCTGCCGGAGTGCGCAGCACCCCCCACCCCCAGAGTGCTGCTTTACCGTGTTATATCGGGGTAGAGGTGTACAATCTAACTGGTCCCACCTCGCTGAACCTAACCTGTGCACAGGCAGATCTGGGAGGAATTTTCCAACATGTGCAATGACAGTAAAGGGTAGAGTGATGTTGATAACATCTGCCCAAAATAGCAGCAAATGCAGCTCAGAGCAGTAGCCACACTGTGATACAGTGGGTCTGTGGTAACCAGGGCACGGAGTGCTTCCTATCATTGGGGGAAACACCCTATAATCCAGTTATGAGTTTGAAATGCATGGCTGCCTCCTCTAGCCAACGAAGGGTGAAGAGCAAAATACTCCAGGAACTCCACTAGGGACCTCACTATGTAGAACTAATTCCTCTGGGAAGTGCCTAGAGACTAATGGTGAGAAAGACCTTAGAAAACCTTTACACAGATATTAGCAGTGACAAGATGTGCAATACCCTAGATATGATCTCAGGAGCAGAAACAGTGTCACAGACACAGTAGAGCAAGCATCAGAGGGGTAGCCGTGTTAGTCTGGATCTGTAAAAAGCGACAAAGAGTCCTGTGGCACCATAAGCTTTCGTGGGTGAATACCCACTTTGTCAGACGCATGCAAGTTTTCAGTGTTAGGGAATGGGCTGCATGAATTTAACACAGAAAATCCTTTCCATCCTACACACCTCTTCTCACAGTTTACTCCCCGTCACATAGACCTCACAATGGCTAGAGGTATTATGGCTCCACCCAACAAACTATGGGTGGACAGAGAATTCAGCAAAGGACACAAGGAGAACAGATTGGAAATATGAGATGTTACTGCAAGATTGGGTGGGTTTATGAAGTCCTCTTGCAAATCTCCACCGTTTGAGACACCCTGGGGAACAAATGACATGGCATCACATAGAACTGCACAGATTATAGAACACTTCAGGGATCTTGGGAGCAAACTGAAGAGGAAGTCAAAGTGATCTTTTCAGAGATCGTTCTGGTCCCACGCATGGGGGAAAAAAGGAGAAGGCAGAAAATATTGGAGGTGACCTATTGATGTGACTGGAGTGGAGCTTAAGTTTTTGGTCTTGTGGAACATCAGGCCACGTTCCAGTTGGAGAGGGGCCCAAACAGGATGGCCTTCATTTTACAAGTGTGTGTGGATAATTACTCTGTTGGAGACCAGCAGGAGCATCCCGGAGGACATTTAAGGTAGCTATGAAAGGGGAGGGTGCTAATAAGGCAAATGAAGTTCAAACTCAAACTTAGCATGTTGCAAAGGAATTGAACTGATGTAGCAAAGAATGAAAAGAAAAGAATTTTCAACTGCTTCTATACCATTGCTAGAGTCTGAATAACAAGCAAGAGGAATTGGCAGTTCTCGTTGATGAGAAGAATTGATTTGACTGACATTAATGAAACCTGGTGGGATGATTGGAATGTTAAAATCACTGGTCATAGCCTGCTTAGAAAAGATAGAGGAAAAGAGGCGAGGTGGATGTAGTGGTACGCTACACAAAGATGTCATTACTTGTTTGAGAGTTATTGATAACTTGGAACCACAGAATAATTAGATACATTATCTTTAGTGTTAGAAAATTATCCAACAGGAGGTAACCTTAATTTTGACCTTAGGATAGATAAAGATGAATTAATCCCTAGACTGGAAGCTAGTTGTTTAGGGACCAGTGATCACAACCCAATTACATTTAATGTGGGCAAACAGAAGGTAGTTCCTGCCAGTAATATATATATATATATATATATATATATACTTAGTGCTTCCAATGTGCTAATTTCCCAAAGCTGAGGAAAATTCTAAAAGCCCCTCCTGGTTCAGTGGAAAAGTGAAGGCAGAAATTAGAAATAAAAAAACAATATGTAATAAGTGGAGGGGGAGAGGAAATAGGTGGCAGTCACTATAAATTAGAAGTTATGAAGTATAGAAAGGTGATAAGGGAAGCTAAAGACATGGAAAAAATTCAAGTCTGCTAGGGCTAAGGACAACTAGAAGGCATTTTAAAGTATATTAGGAACAAAAGAAATCCTAGCAAGTGTATAGGCCCATTGCTAGATGGAGATGGCAAAATTGTTAAAGATGTAGAAAAGACAGAAGTGTTCAATAAATATTTCTGTTTTTGTATAGGGGGGAAAAAAGTAGGATGATGTGTTTAACAGGGTGGTCTGCTCCTTTGGGACCAGCCAGCCCTATTCGGAGGCTTCAGTAATTTCCAGAACAAATTTTACTCAGTGTACAAGTAAAAAATGATTGAGCTAAATTCCTTACCTATGCAAGCTCATGCTTGGCGTAGGTAGGTGGGCAAGGAAGAGGGAAGGCAAACGTTGGTCTAAGCCACCTTTATTCCACCACTGACCCTGCGGGCAGCGAGGCCCAAACTAAGCCTAGGCCGCAAGTAAAGAGGCCAACCTAACACCTCCAGAACAGTCCTTAGGAAGGGATATGGTGGAGGGAGGGGAGAGGAAACCTAGTGCAAAACTGCCATCCAAAGACCCCTTGCACTGGGGGAATCCTCAGCTCCCTTATTACAGAAGTTTTAAGTCCCCTGTGCACCACTGCAACAGTACAAAAGGTACTCAAGGAAGGATCCAGTCTAATGTTTCTAAGTGCTAGCCCTGCAAATTCAACCCATGCACTGAAAGTCAAGCTTGGTTCTTACTTTCTCATACATTTCTGCCACTAGTACAGATTCTACAGACCAAATTCAGCACTCACAATTAAGGTTAAAATTGTCAGTTATTTTTAGTAAAAGTCATGGACAGGTCACAGGCAATAAACAAGAATTCATGGAAGCCCAATCCCCCCAGCACGGAGCAGGAGCCACAGCCCCTCAGTGTAGGGTTGAAGCCCAAGCCACACTGCCAGGGGCTGACAGTCCAAACTCCACCACCTGCCCTGGGGTGGGGGAAGACTTGACAGCTGGAGTGCCGCAGCCCAGGAGGACTGAAAGCCTAAGCCCTGCCACCTGGGGGCGTGGACGGGACAGGGACTGATACCCCAAGCCTAAGCCTGTGGCTCACCAAACAGCAGAGGGTTGACAGCCTGAGCCCCATCACCTGGGGTTGACAGCCAAAACCCTGAAGTCGCAGAGGTTACAAAAAATCACTGAATCTGTGACCTCTGTAGCGGACTTGTAGCCTTACTCATGAATGCCTGTAAATCCCTAACATCTTTGAATGGAATGTTATGTCAGTCCGGTTTGGTGAAGACAGACACACATTAAGTATGTCTGTGTTACATTCAATTCAGTGGCCTAGGTGCCCCATACATCAGAATGTGGAAAGAATATGCAATGTGAAGGATGGAGGGAATGGGGGAGGAGAAATGTCATTATGAAATGCCTGCATTTCAGCCTTGTTTGAACAGAAGCATCTGGAAAAGGCATGTGTTGAGGTAGAAATGTCCTTTTAGTTAAAACACTTTCCCCCCCCCTTCCAGACACCTCAAGGCATAAGGGATGGGCAGCTACCACAAATCTCTGTCATGCATGCAATTATCCAAAGAAAATGTCTGCACTGAAACTGAGAAACTACCCCTTCTGCTATAATACTCAATCTGCCATTTGGCACTCATCAGAAGAGAGATTTTTAGATCATGCAAAATGTACATGAATGTTCTATTTTGCCACAGTTTTTAAAACTTTAATATTTTATGAAACATTTGATTCAAAAAGCTAATTAGCCATATTTTCCTTTATGAACATAATCAGAGAAGGGTTAAGGCAATCAGTTTTGCATAAAATTTGGATTACATTAGAACAGGGGTTGGCAACCTTTCAGAAGTGGTGTGCCGAGTCTTCATTTATTCACTCTAATTTAAGGTTTCGCGTGCCAGTAATACATTTTAATGTTTTTAGAAGATCTTTCTATAAGTCTATAATATATAACTAAACTATTGTTGTATGTAAAGTAAATAAGGTTTTTAAAATGTTTAAGAAGCTTCATTTAAAATTAAATTAAAATGCAGAGCCCCCCGGACCGGTGGCCAGGACCCAGCCAGTGTGAGTGCCACTGAAAATCAGCTTGTGTGCCGTCTTTGGCATGAGTGCCATAGGTTGCTTACCCCTGCATTAGAAGTACCAAACACTCCCCCTTTAGAGCCACAAAAAGGCTTGTTATATTTTCACAAAAGAATATTTAGTATTTTAAATACATCAGAATCAAATAAAAGCTTGTAAAGAAAATTTGTTTGGGAAACTGATGGTGCAGAGAAAAGAGATATTGTATCTGCATCCATCAATCTCAAACAAATTTTCTTTACAAGCTTTTATTTGATTCTAAGACTTATATAAAATATAAATGTTGATTTGGATTTTTATAGGTAATGAACAAGGAACTAAAGAAAACAGGTTATTTCTTTGTTAAAGATCTATTGTGAAGAGGGGAAGGGATAAACTAAATTATATACAGTATTGTTTGCTTTTATAGTTAACCCAGTAACTAAAGGGCTAATTATCTCAATAGATTCTACTAGTAATTTACTTTGCCTTCTGCCTAAAAATCTCAAAGCATTACAAACATTAATGATGCACATGAGATAAACTGCTGTCTGTGTGAGATATTGTATTACTATTTGTTGAAAGAGCTTGGGAACAGAAAAAGTATTCACACAGTTATAAGCATAGTTATAGGTCACACTTATGTTTAGTCTGCGGAGCCACTGTACAAAACAAAACAACCCAAACTCAGCTGACTCCTTAAATGGTTAGATTGCTGTATTGATTTCTATCACTTTTTGTGCTACCTTCTGGTTTGTTAAAGAAATACATGTGTGCTTTGTAATTCTCCAGTACACAACAGGTCTTTCCTCAACAAAGAGGATTGCTAACTGGCCTCATAACAATCATCCAAAATGATCCTTCAAAAAGCTCACCTAGCTAGGAAGAAGCAGGGAAAATTGACCTAACTAGCTGACAGTATGGTTTCAATTAATCTTGTATAGGGAACTCACAGGATACTATAATGGTATGTACAGAAAAAATCCATAGCTCGATAAATAGATCTGTATCCCATTCAACACTGAAGCTTCTCAAGTAAATTACGACAGCTATAAATGCAAAAGTGTCAAAGTTGCTTTTATGGGGCCACTTCCTAAGTGTTTCAACTGAAGAACAAGAGTTAATAAAAACGCAATAGTAATCAAGGTTTTTTAAGGAGTAAAGACTTCTCTGTACACCTTCTATAAATCAATGTCATACTACAGATAAATACACTACGTAAAGACCACAAAATAGTCTAATTTATGTACTTTCTTCATGTGATGGCTTTCTTCATTCAATAGCATGAACTATTGGTACAGGTTTGTTAAAATGTTCACCAGAGTACAGTAAAAGCATTAAAGAGGTATCTTAAATATCACATAGAAATTTTTTCTGTTACAAATGAAGCAGTAATAAAACTGAGCGATTAGAGAATTGTTTATGTTCTACATTTCAAAGCACTTTGTGTGGAATAATTTTCACTGTTTCTCCTATTTAATCAGTTTCCCCTTTTGTATGCATCTTACACAACAGTGGAGCGAAAAAGAAACCATGATTGCACAGCAACAAAATGGCAAAAAATGGACGGACAGGTGCAGTAGTACCTGAAATCAAGCCAAATTTAAAACTGAGTTAGAAATCATTTTGAGTTGCTAGTGTCCCTTTAGGTATTATGAAAACTCCTTAGAGCAGTTACTGAATTGGTCTAAAACCAAACTGCAAAATCAGTTTTCCCTCACAATGTTTGCTATAGGAAGATAAATGACTTGAAATAAAATATTATGATAATATAAACTGCTACAAAGATAATGGAGAGGAAGGATGGTCCAAGTAGTTAAGATGCTGACTGGGCCACAGGAGACCCATGTCTCGATTCCCTGCTCCATCACAGACACCCTTTGACTTTGACAAGTCACTCAGGGCCAGATTTTTAACTCCTATTGGGAATTAGGTGTCTAGGCACTTTGAAAATCCAACTAAGCACCCCTCTGTATCTTTAGATGTCTAAATGTCTGTAAAAATCTGCCCCAACTCTCTCTGGCCCAGATCCTCAATGGTATTTAGGTATCTAACTCCCATTGATTTCCATGGGAATGAGGTGTCTAAACACCACCTGAGGCTCTGGGCTCAGTTCCCCATCTGTAAAATGAGGATAACCATATTTCCCTTCTTCACAGGAGTATTATGAGGATAAATTATATTATGAGTTGGTAAAGAAATGGGGGGGGGGGGCGGCACATAAGTACCTAAACCAGCAGTTTAACATTATTATAGAAGTTAGAGTTAAAACCTCTCCTTCCACAAAAACAGAATTTAGCTTCACCCTGGGTCTCCAGATTCTTCCCAACTAAAGGTTGCAACAGACCGGGAACCCAAGAACTAAATTTATTTTGCACAAAATCAAGCAGATTATAGCCCCCCTTATCTTTAATGATGCATATTCAATTGCTATGATGAATCTCAAATGTACTGCCCCAGCTTGATCAGCTCAAACTGGAATACTGTTCACTAGGATCTGTGATGCTTCTTAACGAGGATGGTGGCCATGAGACACATTATAAAACTCCAAGAGCAGGACAACAAACTATCTATTTGTATATGCAACTGCTGTAATTTAATGCAAAGAGGGGATATTGGGGTGGTGGGACTGAAGTAAATAACAGAAGGACATTGTGTAGCTCAGGTCATTAAATTACATTCTTTTATCTAAGCTACATAATTACTAACTTGAAGAAATGCAAAAAAAAAAAAAAGTGACATCAGTTTCTCATAATTTTTATCTTTAAAACAGTGAAGCCTATTAGTGCCATTTTTATGCAAGCTGATTCATTTTGATAGCGATATATTTTCAACCTCTTTAGTAAATCCAGGGCTAACAGAAAGAAGCTCCATTTTGCCTTAAAAGTTACTCTGAGTTACATTTCCAGACGTCAGCATAATGCTCTTAACTAAGATCTTAATAGTGAAGCAATATTGCCATCTGCAGGTCACTTCTAACCATTAAAACATTTTTAACAAAATGGTCTACTTTCTGAACAACTTACTGAATAAATACAACTACTGAAGTTGGCTGGCTACAAGTCACTGTTCTCTTTTTACTGAAACTTTATAATAATAATGATGTATATGCTGTACACTTTGACACAAACCACATCATTTTATACCCTTCAAATTGATGTTTTCTGTCATGAAATATTCACTTCCTTCTCTTTTGAGGCAACATTAAATGTACATTGAATATTTTGGTTTTACCTGTGAAATTCCTTACAAAAATGTTAATAATTTACTCTTCATAAAAGATCCTGTAATTCTACCATACCTACAGAAATGCTTAGGGAAAAAAAAGCTCATGAAAATTTCATATTAGTGGGATGAACAACAATTCAGTCACCCTGAAAACGTTTTTAAGAATCTTGTTCTGAAAATATTCAAAGTATTTCTAGGTCTGGTTTATGAATATTGCCACCCTAAAATCACACTATTGTCTCATCTTACTTTTTCCTTCTAGGAGAGGAATGTGCTATTATTAATGAGGAAATGTCAGAATGATTAATATGATAACATTCTAGCCTGCTACTCTGAAATGTGATTGTAAAATAGACCTTCTTGCTTAATGGATCTGGTCCCTGTATATATCAGTCATATCTACTGATTTTAGTGACAAGAATTAGTTCTTGCTATTTTGTAGTCATCTTACCACTACAGAATCAACAGAATTATAGGAGAATGAGCTAGATTTTAAACGGGCTCTGGCATCAACAGAATTGCTAACAAAGTACCATTTTCTGTTGGTGATATATATATATGGCAAAAATAATCCTGAATGACTCCAGATACCGGGCTGAGTTTGGAGATCTGGCAGTCAGAAAGTTTTGACTTGTAAATTGAACAGATTTGATTGGGAAGTCACTAGGACATAATAAATAAAAACCATTTTTACAAATTCACCTTTCTAAGCAGAAGCACTTTAACAGACTATAAAGTCACACTTTAAATAATGAATATGACTTTAATACATGGTGAATCACTGGATATAGATTGCTTGAGTCCAACAGGTCAATGCCTTGCTTATATACATCTTATACCTACTGCTCACGTGGGTAACAACTAATAATCGTTTACTAACTATTTATAATAAATGTACCCTTCATACGGTGTGCCCTAAACAAACAGATGGAGGTTCTGACTTATTATGCAAAGAAAACAGTCAAACGATTATAAGGAAGTGCTTGCAAATGCATCCAGTAAACAAGCTGAAAATTCTGTGTTGTAAGTTCTCGCAGGTCATTATCTCAAATGTTACAAGTAACCAGTGTAGCGATCGGAGACAGAAGGGTGATGGCAGGGCGGTCTCGAGTGCACGGCAGGGTAACAGTGAAACTGGTAGCGGGTAGTTTCAGGTAACTTGAAAAGTGCATTTAACGCTAGGCTTTGGTTTCACTGTGGCCCGAGATCCGGACGCCAGGGACACTCACCGGTGCAACCCGACAGGGGTCATGCTACTTCCCTTTGCCCTGTCGGCCTCCCCGCGTCACCAGTCACTGCCCCTAGCCCTTGGGAGCCCCCAGCAGGTACCTTCACCCCTTATTCCTCTGGGGCCTGACACCCCCCATCTAGCCGCTCCCCTTCAGCCCCTCACGCCGTCCCCTCCGGCTCGACGCGTGCCCCTCTCTCGCCCCGCCCCTTCATGCCTGTCCTGTCTCCCTCTGTCCCTGTCTATACCTAGCTCGTGCCCTGCGCTGCAGCCTCTTTCCCGTACCATGGCCCGCGTCCCACCCCGCTCGGAGCGCGTCCCCCGCCCCCCGGCTCAGTGTTAGGCGGGGACGCTCTCACTCCGCAGCCCTTGGCAGGCCCCTCCCCCTGTGAGGCCCCAGTCAGCGTGAGGTGCCTTTCTCAGTGCCTGACCCCGCAGTCCCATTCCCAGAGGCGCCCGGGCCCCAGACCGGGCAGAAGCAGCTACGCGGTGGCGGTAGCGCCAGCGTCCTCTCCGGCCGAGGCTTTTGTCCCTCTCCGAGGCTCGCTGTTCAGGCGTGGCGCGGGCGCAAGGGCGAGCGGCGGGTCCTGCGTGGCGGTGGGCGGAGCAGGAAGCGGTCGCGGGGAGGGGGCACGTCGGGAGCTGCTGCGACTCAGCGGAGAGGGGAGCAGGGCCTGGCTCGTCGGGGGGAGGCCGCTGAGATGCCGCTGTTCGCCACCAACCCCTTCGAGCAGGATGTGGGTGAGTGAGCGAGCGGGAGTCCGTGCGCTGCGGGGAGCGGGGCAGTGTCCGGAGTGCGGGGGCCTGGGGGGGGCACTCTGTCCCTGAGCGGCGGGCTGGGGTGTGTCCGGGGGTCCGGCCCTGGGGAAGCGGTGCCTGAGCGGGGCGAGGTGGGGCGGGCGTTTTCCTGCTGGGTGTTGGGAATGGGGTGGGTGTGTCGGGGGGTGACTCTGACCGCGGGCGCTGCTGCACAGCTGAGCCCTGTGGCGTAGTCCGGTGCAGAGGCCGACGGTGTTTGACACACAGCAGAGACCACGAGGCATAGTCCCCAAGAACTGCCCTGAGCAACGCCCCGCGCCACCCCCGTATACCGGGCACCTATAGGTACCAGAGGAGATAGCAAACGTGTATTGCTTCAGTCGATTCGTGTGTGTACGACCCCTGGCCTGCCTTCCTGCGGGTCCAGAGATATTGGATCTTAGAAGTTTAACATCGTTAAACCAAGTTGCAGAATTTAAGAAAAAATATTATGTATTTTTCTGACTAAGCTCAGTGAATAACTGGAGAGTGTGTTAGCCTATAAGGCTTGTGATAATCATTGCTTGAAAATTCTTAGCCAATATGCTACCTACTTTTTGACAACAAGACTCAAAATGGCATGTTATGTTCATGTACATCCGATTTATATATCCAAGCTGTAGCAAGATGTTTAATGTACAGCCAACAGTTTAGGAAAAGGTTCCATGGCAAGACTGTAATTGAGATATGTTTTTCTTCAGAAAACTTAATACCATTGGAGACTTTTACAAATAAGATGTGCAAACTATATTGCAACTGCATGCAATGTTTTAGCATGCATCTAGGAACTCTTACTGGTTTTATGTTTTTTTTCTGTAGCGCTTTTACTCTAAGAATAAATGTATTTGACTTTGTGATGGCTGGTTGGTAACTGGTATGACTATTGTAGCCCCTGAAGAGAGGTTAACCGCAGGTGCTTGGGCCCCAGTCAGACTTGCTGGGGAAATCACGGTGAGGTGCAGAGGGGCTACAAACCTAGACCCCTAGTCTGGAGGAAGAATGATGCTGCTCCACCAGTTATGGCTGGAAGCCTGAAACCTTAAGTGGGAGCTCTTGAGGACGATGAGGAGGGGGCTCAAAGGTGCAGTTAACCCTGAAAGTGTGACACAGATCACTAGTGATCTGATATGAAAGCCACAGGAGCTGCTACATATGCAAGTTTGAATGGAGTTAAGTGGTGCATTTGTTTGGCAGTTCCCTTTCCAAAGAGCTGGGATGAAATCTTGACTGGACTGAAGTACATTGGGCCAGATTTTCACCCTGGTTTTAATATCTGCTAGTAAAGTGTCTGGTGGAAATGAATTTGGTGGCATCAAATTAATCCTTAGCAGACATCTGTCCATGTTACAAAATCATCATGCAGTCCTGTTTATATGGAACCACTGAGGGTATGTCTACACAGGGATAAAAAGCCTGCAGCTGGCCTGAGTCAGCTGATTCTGGCTCACAGGGCTCATGTTTCGCAGCTGAAAAATTGCTGTGCAGATGTTTGGGCTTGGGCTGGAGGCAGAGCTCTGGGACTCTGCAAGGGGAGGGGGGTGTCCCAGAGCTCAGGCTTCAGCCTGATCCCAAATGTCTACACAGCAATGTTTAGTCCTGTGATCCCAGGCCAGGCAGTATGATCCATCCCTCACTTTATTGAGCATTAAACTTTTACTGTAAACTAATCAGAGAGATATGTAATAGAAAAAACAATGAAAAAGTTTACCAATTCAGTATAAAATCCCATTAAAATTTAAATTTGTTTTATGTTGCATTTTAAATAGAGTTCAACATTCTTGTTTTTTGGTCAATTGTGGAATATTCTACACGATATGATATTTTAATGAAAACTGTGCTGCTTATGCTCTTATTCTACTATTTAAGCTAGTAGAGTGGAAGAAATGCTAACCAATTTTAAAGACTTGTTTTGTTAACTTCAGAGTGTGCATGCTAAAAGCGTTCCCTTAATTCTCCTTTCCTACAAAACCTATTATGAGTTGCTGATGTTGACATATCATTGAGGTCAAGGTATAAACCTGCCAAACCAGCTATGCATGAATTCAGTTCATTCTATTTGAAAGGCCTCATGAAGTCTATTTGCCTGCACCAATGAGGACACTTTTAAACGTCTCTGTGGTGTATTTGCATGAGTCAAGGTTTGCAGGACTGGGGACCTCAACTTAACTTTTGTCTAGAATACCGGGGAAAAGTTAAGAGCTTGGAATTGCCAAATACATTAATATTTAAATGTGCCGTTCTTTAAACACAATCCAGCTACTATGTACATGTTTTGTATGGTTATGTAGTTAAACCAGGACACAAAAGTGGTGGCTTTACAAATAATAGGGCTGAATCCTGCAGTTCCTTTTCATGCAAAACACTGGTTGATGGATGTGTGAATCTTGCCAGAATAAGGATTTGGCCCTTCAGGGCCCTTTTTAATAATAGATTAGGATGTCAAAAATACTAAAATACCTGCATGTGTATTTTACAATAGCATATTGCTGCTTTTGTGGTGTTTTTATGGCTGTAACCTATATCTGTGACTAACTGCCTTTTTATCTGTTTTTTTTCTGGGTGTCCTTTATACTTGTGAAATTTGGATTTGTTGCTGTTTCTTGAAATACTTATTAAACAGAATTTTACTTTGTCACGGGTATTCTATTTTTCTTTCCGTAGTTCTTAACTCTAGATATGTTTTTGTGAAAGCAGGATCTCTTTCTTAAAGCAACAGGAGCAGATAAATAAACGCTTATATATGGAAAGCGTAATCATTTAATATATCAAAATTGGTGTGGAAATGATTGGTGTCAGAGGATTAAGGCAATGAATAACAAACTTCAGGAACATGTAAATTTTTTAAAGATCCTGTTTTCATGTATATGTTGAAAGTAAAAGACGTGCAGTTTGAAGAATTGTTCTTAAATATACTATGTGAAGTGTCAATTGCTCTTTTTAAGAATAAAGTGTTCAAAGCTTTGGAGACATTAGCTGAAAGTACTGTATGGTGAAATAGCTAGTGTAGTAGAAGGAAGCTCTGTTTTGATTAAATGGGTTTTTAAATCCATGATTAAATATTCAGCAGGGGTGGGGCGCGTGTGTATAACATAAAGTAACAACGATCAGTAAATCCCACTTCAACATTGGATAAATTTGTCATCATTCATTTTCTTGAAAAAATATAACTAACCCTAATTAATTAAATCTGACAAAGAATAGATTACCAGTGAGCACCAGAAAAAAAACAGCTCACTTGACCAAATGTATTTGAGAGCCTTTTTAAATGTATATCAGAATAAAATTACATCTCATGAAGTGAGAAAAATTGTAAATTTTCTTGCAAGAATTCATTTTGATGTAACAAAAATTTGCTTGTTCTCAGCTGTACTTCAAGTTTTTAATTAAAAAAATGCAATGTGATATGTAGAAGACATTTCCTCCTCCAATTGTATTTCAATCTCTTTTGAGAAATAGCAGCAAAATAAAGTTGTAAAATTAGGCATAAGCAAAACTTTAAACTTTCTGATTGTTCTTACTGAAAATATATTAATCGTACAATGGTAATATTTATTTACCATTTGTGAAAAAGATTCAGCAGTTAGGTCAAAGCTAATACAGTGAAGAGCATCCTGTTTAAATGTTATCAGTGCTGCACTAACTTTAAGTAAACAAAATAGTTGTAGGATATATGTTTCTAGTTACTCTTCCTAAGTGTTCGTATTTCATGATCCAAAATAGTCAGGCACCAGTCTGGAATATAGACTATTTTATTAGTCCTAACTTTAAAATAAAAACGTTTGAAATCTTTCACTTATTTAGATAATGCCATCATTTAAAATTTCATTGTGTTGGGGAGCAAATTCTCTCTCTGGCATTCACTGTCTTGTACAAACATTTTCTCATTGTATACAAAAACTCTGCCTAGTTTTATGTACTAGATAAATGCACAAGTGTTTAATCTCTAGAGACCTAGAATATAACCCTTCGATCACAAGTAAAGATGAATTTGTTGGTATTAGGCTCTAATCTGCATTACAAAACCACCACATGATTTGTCATGACTGGTAGTCTCAGCTCAAGGGAAGCCACGACTGGAATAACAAATGTCTTGAAAGTCTGAAATGAGGTTCTTTGGCAGTGCCATAGGCACAGTTATTGCCTAGCCCCATTGCATTAAATTTGGCTCTCTGTGAATGTTGTTTAGTTCTTTACTTTCATGAGTATTCAGTGCTCTCAAATCATACTGCCAAAATAGCCGAGGAATGAATGTAAAAATTCACAGGCTCAATTATGTAAATTTTTGAATACTCATTGATTTCCTTCGGAATTCAAGCAATTGCAATGTCCAGCTTTATGTAAAGACCTCTCCAGGTGTTCTCTTACAAGTTGGATATTTCTGAGGCCTTGGCTACACTCGGCGGCAGCGCTGTGAAGCACGAGTGTAGTCGCGCCGCCAGCGCTGCGAGAGAGCTCTCGCAGCGCTGTATGTACTCCACCTCTCCGAGGGGAGTAGCTTGCAGCGCTGTGAGTGAGCGTGCAGTGCTGCAGGCTCTGATCACACTGGCGCTTTACAGCGCTGCACTCGCTGCACTCGGGGGGGGGGGGCGGCGTTTTCACACCCCTGAGCGCAGCAAGTTGCAGCGCTGTACAGCGCCAGTGTAGCCAAGGCCTCAGGCCTTGGCTACACTTGCAAGATACAGCGCTGTAAAGCCTCCCCCAGCGCTGTAACTCACTCCCCGTCCACACTGGCAGGGCACTTACAGCGCTGTATCTCCCTGGGTACACCGCTGCAGGTACTCCACATCTCCGAGAGGAATAACAGCTGCAGTGGAGTGGCTACGACTCACGGGTGTGAGTGTAAACGCTGTACTAATCACCTTGTCAAGTGGCCAATCCTCTCCATTGTTGTGACCGGCTGCAGGAATGGGGAAGTGCTGGTTTCAAACAGAGAGAAGCAAACAGTTTGCAGCTTGCTTTGAGTGAGTGAATGAATGAATGAGCAGGGGGCTGGAAGTTCGGAACTTGCAAAATAGAGAGCTGACATGCTCCAAAAAGCACTCTCTCTCCCCCCACACTCCCTGTCACAATCCACCCCACCCCCCCATTTTGAAAAGCATGTTGCAGCCACATGAATGCTGGGATAGCTGCCCATAATGCACCACTCCCAACACAGCTGCAAATGTTACAAGTGTGGCCACGCCACTGCGCTGTCAGCTATCAGTGTGGACAGACTGCAGCGCTTTTCCCTACTCAGCTGTACGAAGACAGGTTTACCTCACAGCGCTGTACAGCTGCAAGTGTAGCCAAGGCCTTAGGCTCCAGCCCTGCTTTCCCAGAATAGCAAGTCTAGGTTGTAGTGGTGGTACTGTGGCCAACACCTTAGATTCATATGCCTCCTCCTAGGTTCACCTGTGTGTCAATATAAGATTTCCAGGGTCACTGTTAGTCGCTGCTGCTCTGGCTGCTTTCTGGAGTCCACTCCCTAATTTTTAATCAATCTAACCCAGAAAGTGGTTGCAACTGTCTCTCAAACTATTAAGCAGTGAATAAATAACAGAATTACAGGCATGAAATAATGCCGTAATGGTATTGCAGTCAGGAACCCATGCAGTTTCAGAATAGTTGCCATTACAGAGCACCAGTACAGTACAGTATTAGAGACTTAAGGGGATTTGGTGGTTGATCTTATTGCAGCTAGGTAACACAAAGGTTATGATACTGCCAGGCCTGCTTGTGAAGCATACTTGATGGAACCCAAAGCATAAATCTGATTGTTTTAGCTTTTCCATATTGAGTGGAGTTAGAATGTTTGTTTTAAACTGTAACAGTCTAAAAATAAATCTTAAGACAATACACACACTCTTTAACTTGTTACTTGAAAATTATTTATTAAATTATTATATATTGTTTGTGTGATTAAAATGACTTGGTCCCACTGTGAGATCTTACAGTTCAACTTGTGAGTAGGCTACTAAATGACATTAGGCCTCAAAGGGAGGTGGAGTGGGTGAAACACAATAAAAGGTAGATAAGTAGAAACACTTTGGGTGGATCATGGGTTTTGTACAAAGAGCAGTTTGTGTTTATCACTTTGTCTTTTCCTCTTACCAATTCCTGACATTGGTGAACTGTCACTGAAAGTCTCATGGAAGAATGTGTTTTAAGAAGGCATTTGAATAAGGGAGAGGCTAGTTTATGAAAACAGTTAAGAATCACCTTTTCATTTTTTTTAACAACCTTTATGAAATGTGTAACAATGTACAAACTTAACAACCTTGGGAAAAATCTAATTATGAAGGACTATGACTTCAACATGCAATAACTAAACAAATTATGTAGCATTGTATATAGTTCAATGTTTAATGCTGTAAATTATTAGGTACTGTTCTTCACCTTTTGATTCTAATTAATGCTAATCATACTTATTCATCTTGCTTCATAATATAAAGTGTCTTGGGTATATCATAAAATACTACCTATAAATGCAAACAGGGATTTAAAGCTGTTTTAGAAATTAGTAAATGTTAGCATTGATTTAGAAAAGACAATGCTCTTCTTTTAATTATTTATATATAAAATGGTGGTTCTGTCATATTCTGAAAGGAGCTAGTTCACAAAATTATAAATCTAAAGTCTATCTTTTTCTTTGTAGAAAAAGCCACAAATGAATACAATACCAGTGAGGACTGGGGTCTTATTATGGATATATGTGACAAAGTTGGAAGTACTCCTAATGGGTAAGATGCGTTTCAGCTTCACAATGTCTTACTCCACATTCACTTAAAAAAACCCCAACACAACGTGCACCACTGTTAGAGGAGTGGAGCTTCCTAAAATGTGTATCTGAGTCACCTATGCAGAAAGTAATATGATCAATAAACACTTTCGTAAACAGTACTAACAATGACCATGGTTGGCTTTAAAGTGCTCCGAGAAGAAGTTTTGAACCTGATTGAAGTTTCTTCCAACAGGATTTCCAGCAGAGTAATTGGTGTACGCTGGACTCATTCCAATTTTTATGCAGTATTGCACAGTAAATCGAGTTATCTCATGATAAATGAGAGAGCATGAAATTCCTGAAGCATCCAGGCCAGGAGGAGATGCATTGCAGAAACTTGTCTAAATTGGAAAGTTACCTATGATGAAAAATTAGGCGTAGTCTACACTGGCAACGCTAAAGCGCTGCCGCGGCAGTGCTTTTAACATGCCTTGTGTGGTCACGGCGCAGCTTTCTCCCAGCGCTCTAAAAAAGCCACCTCAACGAGGGAGTCAGCTACCAGTGCTGGGGGCGCTGTTTACACTGGCGCTTTACAGTGCTGCAACTTGCTGCGTTCAGGGGGGTGTTTTTTTACACCCCTGAGCAAGAAAGTTGCAGCACTGTTAATTGCCAGTGTAGACAAGCCCTTAGTGTGTATGTGTTACAGGGACGTGTAAGATGGATGGAGGTCAACATGGAAAAGAGTGGGGTCAAGATCAAAATGGAGTTTAATACATTTAAACACAAGTAGTAATTCAACCGTCCTATAATAGTCAAATGTAACTGCTGATCTTTGCCTCTAGATTGGCTGACTTTTATCAGTCAAGGGTAACTCATTTTTATAATGTAGTTATCTTTGCATTTGTCTAACTATCAACATAGAAATCTTATCTGTCTGAAATCTTTTTTTACCTACAGTTAAAAATAATGCTTAAGTTTAAGATTACTGAACTAAAAATGATTTAAAAAAAAATATTTTTCTCTGTATATGTGACACCACACGCTGGTCAGAGTCTCTTGTTTGTGTGGACTGTTAAAAATAATGAAATTTTAGTTATAAACAAAAATTGGGAGGGTTGGACTAGATGTAACCACTGACAGCACTTAAACTGTCTTTTTTGGGGGGCGGAGGGGTGATTTTGCCATTACCTCTCCTAGGGTACAGGAGTGCAACCTCTAACTTGATAAAGCTCTTCTGTCCTCATGATCTCCCACAACTAGACAAATGTTTTGGACTCCTTAGCCTTTGAGAAAAACAAGTCTAAACTTTTTTCCGTAACACTTTTAATATCCATCCTTGTACATTCCAAATGATTTTTGTACAGCTGTTGGGTTAGAATGATTTAAATTTCTTTTGTTGAAAAAACCCCACTGTTTTAATCATGTTGAAGCTGTTTAAAAACTGACTTTAGAATTAGTGCTATTGTAATTGTAGATTAAAATCTATAGCAAGCTAAAGTATGTATGATGTGGGTTTTTTAATGCCACTACTGATGACATATATCTTATTTTAGGGCTACCATATGTCCGGATTTCCCCAGACATGTCCGGCTTTTCAATCTATAAATAGCTGTCGGGGGGGGGGAGGATTTCTAAAAATCTAAAAATGTCCGGGATTTCCCCCCGGTCGGCTATTTATAGATCGAAAAGTGGCGCCGCTCGGCAGCCAAAGCCCCTGCTCGGCTCCCCCCATCCCCTGCAGCCTTAGCACGCCCCCGGCCCCGCAGCTGTCTTCCTCCCCTCCTCTCCCCTGAACGCTCCGCCCTCCCTGCTCCTCCCCCTCCCCTGCTTCCCGCGAATCAGATGTTCACGGGAAGTCTGAAAAGAAGCAGGGGCAGGCGGGCAGCAGCAGGTAAGCTGGGGCGGGGGGGACACGAGGAGGAGGGCTCTGGCGAGGCGCGGAGCGGCCCAGTCTGGCCCCGGTCAAGCAGCTCCGTCCTCGGCCGGCCCCAGCGGCTCCGGCCTGGCTCGGGCCCTGAGGCATCGGGCCCCGGGGCACCGGCCCCAGATGCGGCCGAGCGCGCCGGCCCGGCCCCGGCCCCAGCGGCTCCGGTTCTGGCCGAGCGCGCCGGCCCGGCCCCAGCGGCCCCGGTTCTGGCCGAGAGCGTGGCCCCCGGCCCTCGCGGCTCCGGCCCAGCTCGGGCCCCAGGGTGGCCGGCCCGGCCCCGGCCGAGCACCTCCGGCTCGGCCCCAAGCCCCGCAACTCCGGCCGGAGCGCAGCCCAATTCCTGGGCTCTTGTTAAAGCCGGCCCTGGTCAGGGGACAGGGAGGGGGGGGTTGGATGGGTTGGGAGTTCGGGGGGGGGGGCTGTCAGGGGGGCAGGGGTGTGGAGAGGGGTGGGACAGTCAGGGACAGGGAGCAGGGGGGGTTAGATGGGTCGGGGGTTCTGGGGGGACTGTCGGGGGCAGGGGTGTGGAGAGGGGTCGAGGCAGGCAGGGAGCAGAGGGGGTTGGATGGGTCGGGAGTTCTGGGGGTCCTGTCAGTGGGCTGGGAGCAGTTGGATAGGGCATGGGAGTCCCGGGGGTCGGTCTGGGGGCAGGGGTGTGAATATGGGGTTGGGGTGTGGATAAGGGTCGGGGCAGTCAGGGGACAGGTAGGGTCCTAGGGGGGCAGTTAGGGTGGGGGGTTCTCAGGAGGGGGCAGTCAGGGGACAAGGAGCGGGGGGGGGGGTTGGGGGTTCTGAGGAGGGCAGTCAGGGGGTGGGAAGTGGGAGGGAGTGGATGGGGGCGGGGCAGGGCTGGAGCGGGGCTCCTCCCCCCGTGTCCTCTTTTTTGATTGTGCAAATATGGTAACCCTATCTTATTTGAAGTTTACAAAACTGCTATAGGCACAAAACAAAATATTGAACATCAAGGCCCTGATACAGTAAACACTAAAACAGGTATGCGCTTTATTGAATTACTCTTAAAAGTAACTTTAACAGATGAAATAACAGGAGTACTTGTGGCACCTTAGAGACTAACAAATTTATTAGAGCATAAGCTTTCGTGGGCTACAACCCACTTCTTCGGATGCATATAGAGTGAACCATATATTGAGGAGATATATATACACACACATACAGAGAGCATGAACAGGTGGGAGTTGTCTTACCAACTCTGAGAGGCCAATTAAGTAAGAGAACAAAAACTTTTGAAGTGATAATCAAGATGGTTCAGTACAGACAGTTTGATAAGAAGCAAGTGTGAAAATACTTATCTACCAATGTGATATATGCCATCATGTGCCAGCAATGCCCCTCTGCCATGTACATTGGCCAAACCGGACAGTCTCTACGCAAAAGAATTAATGGACACAAATCTGACATCAGGAATCATAATACTCAAAAACCAGTGGGAGAACACTTTAACCTGTCTGGCCATTCTTTGACAGACCTGCGGGTGGCTATCTTAAAACAGAAAAACTTCAAAAACAGACTCCAACGAGAGACTGCTGAGCTGGAATTGATATGCAAACTAGACACAATCAACTCAGGGCTAAATAGGGATTGGGAATGGCTGAGCCATTACAAACATTGAATCTATCTCCCCTTGTAAGTATTTTCACACTTGCTTCTTATCAAACTGTCTGTACTGAACCATCTTGATTATCACTTCAAAAGTTTTTGTTCTCTTACTTAATTGGCCTCTCAGAGTTGGTAAGACAACTCCCACCTGTTCATGCTCTCTGTATGTGTGTGTATATATATCTCCTCAATATATGGTTCACTCTATATGCATCCGAAGAAGTGGGTTGTAGCCCACGAAAGCTTATGCTCTAATAAATTTGTTAGTCTCTAAGGTGCCACAAGTACTCCTGTTATTTTTGCGGATACAGACTAACACGGCTGCTACTCTTTAACAGATGACATATGCTTAAAGTCAAGCATGTGCCTAAGTGTACGCAACCTTGGGGCTATAGTTGTATTTTAACTCTTCTCATTCAGTGGTATAAAATATTTGTCATTTTAAAACAAAACTGCTTCAGTGTTGATAATGAAAAGTTGTTTAGACTTTCCATACACTAACAAAGTTATTGTGGTCTCTATCTACCACAGGCCCAGTTTTTCAAAAATAGATTAAAGTGAGGCTTCTCACCCCACGGATTTCAATCTGCAATCCTGATTGAGGAATATAGCCTGATAGGTTCAGAAAGTTGAAATGTTTCTGTTGAAATTCAGTATATCAAAGGAGTTGTTCGTTTGCAAATATATCATGGGCTGCTTGCTTATAAATTTTGTATTTGTGGTGTTTTCACTGTAAGAATGTTAATGAAGTTTGGACTTACTTTTTCAGGATAGATGATCATTTTAACTGTGAAACTTCTTAGTTGAAAAAAAAAATTATAAAATCTGAACTTTCCAACATTTAAGAAATTTAAAAAAAAAAAAAGGTACAAAACAGTTGCTTCAGCAAGTTGACTCTAAAATAGGTATAAAGAGCTAACAACATGTAAATAAGATTTAAATTTTAAAAAACCATTGTTTTTATCCACCTTGATATCTAGACAAAATGTACTTTTTAAAACATGGCAATTGCTTCTTAGTGTAGAGGATCTTCTTCCTTGTTGTCTACTTCAGGTCCATCTCCTTCAAGTGGTTGTCTCTCCAGCCAGAGTTTTGGGTTGGCTAAATTGCTAGCTTTTAAAACTTGTATCGTACGTTTCATTGGCTGACTTAACTTCCCTGGATGCTAACTATATGGTGAATTGCAATTTAATTTGCAATTCACAGTGACTAAACTATACTATAATATCACTGATATTTTCTTAATTCTCTTCTAGAGCAAAAGATTGCCTTAAAGCCACAATGAAAAGAGTAAATCATAAGGTTCCACATGTTGCTTTGCAAGCACTAACGGTAAGTAGACTATACATTATTTTGCGGAACTTAACGTCTATATCTTTATGTACTCAAGCAACCATTATGGCCAAACTCTGTCCATGAATACACGTATTTAATTCTAGATCAAGTTGTTGGGAGTTGGCATGCTTATTTAAAGGTGGAATTTAGCCCTTATTACTCACTTTTTTTTTTTTTTTTTAAACAACAAACACTCGTGTTTTGGACAAATCACTGCCATTGCTGTCTTCAACTTTTTTGCAATTTTATTTCTGTTGTCAGCTGCTAGGAGCCTGTGTGTCAAACTGTGGAAAGATTTTTCACTTAGAAATATGTTCCCGTGATTTTGCAAGTGAAGTACGTGGTACAATAAATAAGGTAATGTGTTATAACTTACTAAATATACTTAATATAATAAGAATGGATGAAATTCTTGATATGGTTTTGCTTTGCGCTCTCAGTACGTTTGTGATAAAGCCTAGTTTATATGCTATAAATAACATTTTCCAATTCTGATGCATTTGAAAATTCAACCGACTGACCTCTTACTTATCACTGAAATCTGTGAATGCTTTCATTTGTGGGGGGGAAATGCTAAGGAAGGGACTCTTGCCGATATCAGAGGTTATGACTTAAATCATTTGCAGCTAGTTACTATGGGAATCTTAACAAAAATTTATGGAATCTTGCTAAACTTGGTAATGTTGAGGTCTCCCCTACTTGAAGAAACTATCTTTTGCTTGAGTGGGAATAAATTCATAAGGAAAAACACTAACCTAAAAATGTTTAGGTCAACAATAGTAAATGTTTAAGCTTACTTTGAGAAGTAGAAAGCCTTCATTAGATTTTCTCCATCTCAAAAGGCACACACAATGCTAACAAAAAAGAAACAGGAAAGGAAGATGTAAGCCAATATGGCAAGGTTCAAGAGACTATTCAAGTCCAACAGTTTTCCATATTTTGAAGAATATAACTCCCGTAATGCCATTCAGCACAAGCTCAAATTCTAGATGGCAGTAGGTAAGAGAGAAGCTGTAAGGGCTAAAAATGGATTTCAAAGAGCAAATAGGTAAATATTTAAAAACAAGAAATCAGGGTGGATTTGATTTAAATCAAATTGTTTTCAGTCATGATTTAAATCACTAGTCAGGAAGATTTGATTTAATCATGGATTTCTACATAAAAGTGCATTCTTGTTGGTTGTTATAACCTTAATACATATTCTTCACAACTCAAAGATAGATGTAGGTTTCATTTTTAGAAGGTACATACTATACATTTTTAAAGTGATTTATTTTGAAAACTTTTCAGATTAGTTTTAGAGCTATATCAGAAAATGAATGATTGTTTAGTTATTTCATTTACCAAAGGTAATTGAAGCAGATAATTCACCTCCCAATGACTTCATCAATATCTCCGATTCAACAGGTTAATCATTAATATTGGAGGATTTTCTTGCCATGCTGTATTAGGAGGAGAACATCAGCAGACAGACATTTAAATTGTTTTATTTAACTAAAACAACGACGTTATGTATTCTGGATTTTTTTCTTCAACAGCAAACATACAATATTTTAATAAAACAAGCATATGAATTTTTGAATTTAGTTAAACATTCAAGTTTTTTAAAATCAGGTTTGTTTTTGTTAATTGTTAACTAAAATAGTTAATGACATTTAAAAAAAATATTAAATTGAGTATGTCAGCCAATCTTAAAATATTGGCTTCTGCAGCTAACTCAGTTGTCTTTACCTTCATTTTCCTGTTCATAATCTGGAAAAGGAAAACAAGCTTTCCTGCTTTTTCAGGTCCCAATCGATTTCTCAATTTGGAATGAATTCTTCCAAAGGAAGAAAATATTCTTTCTACACCATCAGAAGACGCTACTGCTGTTAAAAGTGAGATTATCACTTCAACAGTCTCTGAATCCAAGTGCTTAAGTGACTTCCACCAGTTCACTGGTGTGACTTTCTTTAAAACATCAGCAAACATATATTTCTTGAATGGTTCACCCTTAGCTCTGAAGTTTATTATAGTTGGCATTATGGAGGGATGATTGCTGGATGTCCATGTCATAGCCAACTCCTCTTCGTCAGCCATTAAGGTTTGACCCTGGTACTGAGTATTGAGAATATATGCAAGAAAATGAGCTGGAGATGGTGTTTGTCCCATTCGTTTTTTTAATGCTTGTAATTTAACTTTTCATTGCATATTTCTCTTTTTAAGATCTCACTCAGTTCCTTCCAAATTGCAACAGTGTCAGCAATAAAGCTATTTCCCTGCATTTTGTTCAAGGCTACAGAAATAGGCTTCAGGGTACTCAGCATGTGTTCAACATTTCTCTTAAGCCCAATGCTGAGAACTTTGGCTGTGACCGTGCCATCTATATTTTCACGATTTTGTTCACAAACTGTCATCACATTAGGCCAGTTCTTGATATAGTGCTCAAAACAGTCTACTACTGAGTTCCATCGCACGTCTTGTGGGAGAGTTAGCTTGGTTCCTCCCACTTTTTTCAGAGCAGCTGCTGCAAAGTGGTTGTTACAGAAGTATTTTGCAATTTCAACATCATTAGCCTTTATTTCTGGAACACTGAAGTCTTTTGCTAGGAGGTGCATCAAATGAGCACTGCAACCATATGTTATTAGGTTGGTACTCTCTTCTAAATAATTTCTTCTCGTCTTGGATACATTTGCAGCATTGTCTGTGACCAAGCTGCATACTAGACATTTGAATTTTTTCACAGTTTGTTATAACTTTTACTGCTACTTCTTGTAAGTATTCTGCTGAGTGTGTATTTCATGATGTATCAGTTGTTTCTGTAAGGAAGACATTCCCTTCCGTTTTCACACAAGCACATAAACTGGATCATTGTGGACATTGCTCCACCCATCAAGACTCAGGTTAACAATTCATACGCTTTATCCAGCAATTTGCCTGCGACATCTGCTCTGTTGGGTGGACTGTCTTAATGACTGAACCATGTTAATGAAGTGTGGGTTTTCAAACGGAAAGGAAAGTTTGTTGCATAAACAAACTAGGCAATTTTTTCATCAATTACCTCTTTTCGTAATCTGCTGGTTCTGATCACAAACTTATCTGTGGTTGTTTCTGGATGATGGAGATTTTTTCTTTTTCTTTTTGCTACAGGTGATATACTGTGGCTATGTGACATACATGATGTGACTGAAACACTATCATTGGCAGATAACTCTGAAACTATAAAAAATGATAGTAATCTTGAAGGTGGATAGTCTTCAGAATCCTGTATGTTGAGGATGGATTCTCCTAAACAAAATAAGTCAATGCAGTTATTTAATTATTATTACCAAACTGCTCATTTAGTATTACTCATTGCATTCACTGACACTCAGTACTACTTTAAAGGTGAAATTGTAAAAGCAAGATCTGCCTATTTCAGCTATTTATTTTTTATCACAACTGCATCTAAAATGATAGTACCATAGAGTAACAACTATATTTTTTGCTCAAACATGAGAATTCAAGAATAGTCCAGAAGGAAGACAGGCAGTCCTTAAGAAAGAAGTATGAAATAAAAAAGTTCACCAACCTGAATCCTACGTGTTCCTTTCATCATCTTCAAGGCAGCTTCCTCCTGAGAAGGAACACTTCTCATGATGTTGTTTCATTCGGGCAACCAGGCCTTGCATTTCTTTGTTGCACTGTTTGCATTTTGCACACATGTCTGTCTTACCCAACGGTAGAGGAACTTCATTAAAATATTCCCAAACTGGGTCTTTTTACGGCCTGCTGCTATTATAGGTTTTTCCCTTCTAGTGAGAGAGCTCAGATCAATGAAGACTACACTCAGAAAGACCTCAAGACTTCTGGAATATGCTAGTCAAACAGTTTCACTTTTGTTTCTACTGCCTGTCCCTCCCTTCTCACATTTATCTCCAGACTTCTTCTCCTTGTCCAGATCTATTCTGCCCCCAACAATCTTCTATTCATTGAACTTTTTGAAACTTTGCACTTTTAGAGAGAGATAAGGGATTGACTCTGTGTACAAAAATTTGCAGAGGGACAATAGGGTTGAGGTCTGTTATTTCTCACCGTTATATATTTATTTATTTAAAAACATTTTTGCTGTTAACAAGCATGTTATCTCTGGAGACACAAATCCACAGTTTGAGATCTGCAAAACTAAGCATCTCTGATGGTATCTTCTAGCTTGAGCACTGAGTCCAATTGGGTAGATAGAAAGTTTAATTTAAATAATCTATACTGAAGCCCCTTGTACCCCATAAGATTGGGTCCCTAATCCATGAACTATTGGAACTCCATTTACAAAACTTTTCATTACATTACATGAATAATTGTCTCGTACTATAGAATTAGAATTTATAATCCCTATTTCATGATGAGATATCTTTGAGCTATAATGTTTCTTAATTAGAACTATCTTTAGATAGGTTTTTTCCTCAAAAAGCATTTTATAAAAAATCTGATTTAAATAAAACCGTTTTTTAATTTAAAAAATCCGATTTTTATTCACCCTGCAAGAAATTCTAGTATGTCAGAATCACGAAGCCTGGTGAAATAATTGGTGGGTCAAGTGGATCACCAGGTGTTAAAAGGAGTAATTAAGAAAGGATTTCTTGATTTTGCTGAGAAGCTAAATGACTCAGTCTTCACCACATAGACTGTTGGAAAGTTTCCAAACCCCAGATCTGTTTAGTATTTTTTAAAATCTGAGGGATTATCAGAAATTGAGGCATTAGAAGAGATAATGGAACAAATTGATAATTTAAAAAGCAATAAGTAACAGGGCCCAGATGGTACCTCCATGAGTTCTGAAGAAGCCCAAGAATGAAGTGACTGAGCTGCTAACAAAAGTATGCAATCTTATTTTTAAAAAAAGCAACTGAAACAGAGGATTGGAGGATAGCAAATGTTTTACCTCTATTTAAAAAAGGCTCTGTGGGTGATCTGAGATATTAAATACCAGAGTGCCGTATATCTGTACCTGGTAAAGTGGTTGACATGACCATTAAAAATAGAATAAAACAACACCTGGAAGATCATGATATCATACAACCTAATCAGCATGGTTCCTGCAACGGGAAATAGTGTCTCATTAATTTGGTAGAAGTCTTTGATAGTTCATAATTTGGAGGAGAGGGCTGAGAGAACATCATTGAAAATGACTAGAAACATGGGGAAACTCTACTATGAAAAGAGATTGGGATTGTTCTTTTTAGAAAGGAGACAAATAAGGACATAGGTATATAAAATGATGAATGGCGTAGAGAAGGGAGGTTGGGAATTCTGTTCATGCTGTCTCACAACATGAGAACAAAGGGACAGTCATTGAAATTACTTTGACACAAAGTATGATTAGACTGAAACTATGCCACAGGTTATTGCAGTGAGGCCAAAAATTTAGCAAAACCGAAAAAGAGTTTGAAAATTTATATGGGTAACAAGAATATCCAGAGTATTTAGTGCTAACAATTTGTTGAAAGGGATGTTAAACTTTATGCTTCAGAATTTAAGCCGATCTCAGTTGGGGATTAGAGGAGCAGGAGGGCAGATTATCTCACATCTGCTCACCCCCTTTCCTTCCTCCGCGCCTCCCTCCTCCCCCCCCCCCCCCCCCCAGTTAATCTGAAACATGTTGTACTGGGCACTGCTGGAGACAGAATACTGGATTAGATGGATCCAGTTTGGCAATTCCTATGTTTGCTGCCCTTATTCAGGAAGAGGTATTGGTTATGAGGCATAAAAGAGAAAAGTTTTATGGTGAATTATGGAATGGGAGGTCTTCAGCCCATGACCACCAACTCTTTGATCTTTTTCATTTATTTTTGGATTTCATTTTCATTTCTTGCTCCTCAGGATGCTTTGGAGAGATGGTGGTTTGAAGTTACTCTATCAGATTCCATCATTATCCATCATCTGGATGTTTAGTGCAAACTGGTCTTCCATATCATATTAGAATGACCTCTGCTGTTTCTTCCTTCTGACAAAATTTCCTATGGTTTACACTTTAGGAAGGAACAAAAGGAGTAATAAGTATTGAAGTCTGCATTGTCCTCTTCCCCAACCCATCCCCTTGTTGCCGAGATGATCTGTCCTTCATAGTCTGTTAAGACAGCACTTGTAGTTGAGAAATGATCCCTCTAATTCTGTTGAAGAACTGGGTCTACCTGGGGATGTTGATCACCAGGTGATTGAGAAAGTCCCCATTCTCCCCCACTGTCTCTTCATCCCTTCATAAGAAAAGGTCGTAAGAATGAAAAAGAGTATCAGAAGACTTGCACCTTTTCCTGGCAAATGGTAGTCGTCTTCCTTTCTTCCTTAAGAAAACTATCCCAGGGCTGCTTTTCACTGGAAATATCCTCGTGCTGATTATTGAACATCTTAAAGAGGTTTCTCTGGAGTAACAAGTGACTTCATTATAGCAGCTAAATGTTTGAGGATTAAGACTAAGTTTCTGTTAATCTTGTGATAACATTGTTATTAAGCTATATTTATAGTGTATTCTGGAGCATTCTCTTTAGTAGTGTTATAGGAGAGAAATACTATCTGGTGATGACTTGCTTTTTGCATGTGGCTTGCAAACTCAGGTCCAGGTTCTTGGCTGGTGTAAATTGGCATAGCTTCATTAAGGTTAATGGAACTATGCTGACTTACAGCATCTGAGGATCTTGGATGTCTTGTGAGAGGGGCTGAAGGGCTTTAGAACTGGTCCCCTTATCATATGAAGATCCTTTAAGAACAGAGCCATTGGAACACTGTTAAATAAAGTGAATAATTTTTTCAAGATTAAAGCAAATTCCACTAACTAATCTGAGGTCTTTGAGGGTATGTCTACATGGCAATTACACCCGCGGCTGGTCTATGCCAGCTGACTGGGGCTAAGGGTCTGTTTAAGTGAATTTAAGTGTAGATAGTTGGGCTCGGGCTGCCTGAGCTCTGGGACCCTCTCACTTCACAGGGTCTTAGAGCCCGAATTTCTGCACCGCAATTAAAGAGCCCATTAGGGTATGTCTACACAACAATATAAGCCTAGGGTAGTGGAACTTGAGTCAGCGAACCTGTGTTGGGAACCTTGGGCTTGAGCCTCACACTGCATTTTTAACCGTAGGTCAAGGATTTTCTGACCCGTGCTTGAACCTAGGGTTCTGGTGTCCACACTGCAGTGCACAAACCTGAGTCAAAGTAACCCTATCCCAGAGTGTCTAGCGCCCGTCCCTCTCCCCCGGTGCCGACACTCTAGCCCTACAAATGTGTTGCACTGTGGGAAAACTACTGCACACCCTGTTTCCTAACTGTAATGGTGCTATTGGTGGGACTCAGGTGCCCATAAGGAGCACATGAATACATTAGCTCTCTTGGTGGGTGTCTCAGAATGACTGCAGTTTGAGAAGGCTTTATAGTGAACTACCATCTAATCTGAGAATTGGGCTCTCCACCTCTAGGCTGAGTCACACTGGCAGGAAAATGCCCATGTGCACCTGTTCTGAGGATAATTAGGACATCAGTCTCCAGGGCTGTCACACTATTAAAATGAAAATTGCATCTGAAGAAGTGAGGTTCTTACCCACGAAAGCTTATGCTCCCAATACTTCTGTTAGTCTTAAAGGTGCCACAGGACCCTCTGTTGCTTTTTACAGATTCAGACTAACACGGCTACCCCTCTGATACCAATCATAATAAACACTCACATAAAGTTGTTGAATCTCCTTTTACGTTACAGGGTTTTGAATTATTGGCATACAGTGATTTCTGCTCTTTTTATGTCTATAAACATCCCTCTCTACAGTTATTATTTAACTTTGTCTTATAGGCTCATCCTAAAGTATGTGAAAAGCTAAAAGCTTTAATGATGGAGTGGTCAGAAGAATTTCAAAAGGACCCTCAATTTAGCTTAATATCTGCAACTATTAAATCTCTTAAAGAAGAGGGAGTAACTTTTCCTACAGCTGGATCTCAGGTAATGACAGATATAATTCTGGCACACATCTGTTCATTTTGCTCTTTTACTTCTTTCCTGCCTTCAGAATGTATGAGCGGATGACTAAGTTGTGCTGCATGCTGCCACTGTGGAGACTGATGCCTGACCATCCCAGACTAAGTCAAAACTTTTCTGAGGTGTCCAGTAGCTTGAATTTAAATGCCTTGCCTGTTGTGAGTCCTCCCTACAGTGCACTTTCTAGGTGTTTCTGTAGCACCAAAGGTGACTATTTGAACACCTCACACGTTAACTTATTTATCCTCACGATGCCCCATGAGATGAGTATTGTTATCCCTGTTGTCCAGATGGGGAGCTGAGGCACGGAGAGGTCAAGTGATCTACCAGATGCGTTTAATCTGTTGCAGAGCTGGAAACAGATCTCCTAAGTCCCTGTCCTGTTTCTTAACCACACAACCATCCATTCATTTCAGGAATTGCCCTTCCTCTGCGTGATGGGGCTACCCCTCTATCCTGGTATCTCTTATAGCTAGTATGGCTAGTTCTCTGGATAGTAGGTGTATGGTACATTCCAGAATTTGGCTAGAATAATCCTAAACAAAAAGACAAAGTATTGTGTGCTGCATAAAATAATTTCATGAACTTTGAATCTTGCCCTACTTAACATTGAGAGAGATGCTTTTTGTCTGCTAGCCAGCTGGGACTTGTCAAAACAAAACTAAGAGTCTGGAATTGGAGGTAAAAGCATATGCTGTAAATGACAGATACGGCAAAGATTTGAATTCATGGATGGAGAGTTCTTCGACCAGGCTTGCACTGCTGAACTACTGATAACGAGTTACACTTCATTGTCTCTCTTGAGGATAAAATTTTATGTTTGGGTCTTGACAGGCTGAATGTTTTCAGTTACATTACCTCATGCATTGCCCTACAAACAAGTGAGATTGAAGGATTCATTGTTCAGTAACATTTGTTCTTGCAAAAAATGTTTGTTAGGACTCATGAGAAACAGTATCATTGCTAGGGCCTTACACTGAGTGTACTGTTGCTGGGCCTCAAGGCCCCTTCTCTGCTAGGGTTTATGAAAGCTTCAAGGAAAATCCCACGCTGTTGTATATGCTCCTTGCTTTTTTCCTGTTAATCTCTTTAATGTAACAGATGACCAGTTTTACTTCCTTTCTCCCTCACACCCCACGCTCGTAGGGGTGGAGGGTGGCTCTTCGTCCTCACAACAAAAAGGTCTTTCTCCTTTCTGTAAGTCCTAACCTAGATGCTGTTTAGTTGACTTCCTCTGCTGTTGCTGTGCTTAGAGGGAATTGCATTGCAACAGTGGGGAGTATGAGAGGCCGAGGGCATACTGTCCTGCAGAGAGGGGTGGAAATAATAGTAATAAATGGTTTCCTTGTGTCTACAACAAACAAAAACTGAAGCTGTGGGGAGTAAATTAAAAAAGGGGGGGATGGGGAATCTCCACTCGATGGCGTGAAATGATGGCGAGGTAAGTATGTAATACTGTTACATATACATTTCTTTTTTTTTTTTAAAGGAACTGTAGAACTTTCTTTTTTGCTTGAAACATAGCTGTATTCTTGTTGCCAATTCATTTGCAGACTCTCACAAGTGCTGCCAAGAATGGTGCATCATCAAGCAAAAACAAAGAAGATGAAGATATAGCTAAAGGTAAATTATTAGTCACAGCCTTTGGTTAGAAATGTAACACTTATAAGTGTTCTATACTTGTGCTCTGAAACACATTTTGTTAACATGCATACATTTTCCACTAAAAAAGAAAACTGTACCCAGAGAAAACTGTTCCGCAGAATGGAAAGTGATAACGGTGTGGGAGACCAGGAGACAATAATATGCTGTTTTTAAAAAAGCTTTGGAGGAGGAGGTGGATAAGAGGTATTACCCATATGCAGTCCACTGGCATGGGCCTTGGAGGGACTGCTTGTACTGCAGCTGTTCCTCCTCTTTATAGAGCTCTTGATCTCCTCTTCCCTTCTGCCCCATCCCTTCTCTTCCTCCCCTCCCCATCTGTCCACTCTGAAAGATGGAGGCTTTAAAATGTTTTTATTCTTTATGCTCTCATGTTGTGCAGATATCCTTACTCACATGACACAGCAAAGAATTTGTATACGGATTTCTGGTACTATCAATAACATCACTGTCTTAGATGAAAGCTGTCTTATAGTGAACTTGAAATTCCTATTGTAATTAACATGTTTGCTTTTATAATATATTTCAGAACTTGTTTGTGGCTAGTTTCTTTTGAACTTTCAAATTGCAGGGCTAAGTAAACTTCAATTGGAGATTAGACAGGTTAAAAGTTTAAGAATAAGGAATTTGAATTCAAAATACCTTTAATCTGAAAAACAGATCTATATCGTGTACTTCATTTTTAAAATATATTATATGAAATTGGTCTTCCACTTTTCTCGTTTCAGAAACTAAAATTATTCATACATAAATAATAAAATATACAGACTTACTTTTTTTATTTTCCAAACTGTAGCTATTGAATTATCTCTGCAAGAGCAGAAACAGCAGCAAACGGAAACTAAATCCTTATACCCATCTGCAGAAATTCAACAGAACAATCAGAAGGTCTTAAGGAAGGTGCGAGCCCTGTATGACTTTGAAGCTGTTGAGGACAATGAGCTCACCTTTAAAAGTGGAGAAATTATCATCGTTTTGGATGACAGGTACAGTGTGTTTAGATGAAGGTGTATTTTACTATTGAAACATGATGTTGGCTGTGAACCTTTAAATTGGTTCTTTATGAGCTCTGTGTCCTGACTGTTTTCTTTTTCTTTCTACGACTCCTGATATTGCCTTCTTTTACACCATCCGTTACACTTGGGACAGCTTTCCAATTAATAATATCTAAGCATCTCTCATTTTTCTTTCAATTACTTTTAGCTTGCCTGTGCATGGATCTTCTGTTGAAGTCAACAGAGCCCTTTATTAACATCCACATTTCATTTGTCTTCAGTTTAGATCTGTACTCTTTGTGTCTTTAGTCTATAAGTACTTAGAGGCAAGGATTTTTGCTTTTGACCCTGACATAAAGCACTCTGTACATCCAGTAATGGCATATAATAAATTCAAGCTCTATCTAGAAATGATGAAAGCCCTGGCTACTGACTGTGTCCATATTTATTCAGGTACAAAATGATTGACAATATTTAACAGTTATGTTGTCCTTTTAAATCATCCAAGTGCTTTACAGACTAATTATGGATATAGTCTTAATGGGACAGTCATAGACTTCTTTAATTTTTAATTTTACTCTTTATTGTTGCTGCTGCCACCACCACTGCCCTGACTTCAGCTGGAAAATAAAAGTTAATTCTCTGCCAGCGTTGTCCTTATTTAGCAAACAGTGACTTACTGTTCCTCCTTTTTCTGCTAGTAGGCATTAGAGCAGAAACTGTAGCTCTGCCTTTGTTTTTCCCAATTTGTGTAGTATTTGTACAATTTTTAGGTTAAGTTAGTGGGACACAGTCAACTCAAAATTTGTGACAAGTTAAAAGAAGCTTCAAGCACTACATCTCCCCCTGAATGATCCTGCTGATCTTTGGTGTGTTACTACTACAGTTTTCCTGTCTGTAAAAATGCTTTTCCTCTCCTCCGTTGCTGGGTGAAAGTCCCATATAAATCAGAGAAACAGACTGTATTGAGACAAAGTGCTGTCAAATGCACAAAATTGAAGAAAATAAACGTTAATTTTTGAGTTGCAGTGTGTGGGTGAATTTCAGGCAGAGTGTAATTCCTAAGTTGACAGTATCTTTTGACTTGAATTTCCTCCACTATTGTACTCTACAGTAGAATAACACAGAACATTGTAGGTCCTATAGGCCTGATCCTGCAAGTTGTTCTGAGCCCTCAACTCCTGTGCACTTTGCAGAAGGTACTCAGCAATTTGCTCCAGTGGGCGCACAGCCTTTATTTGGGCAGTGTTATCACTGATATTGATGAAGTTTTGCCTGAGTTAGAGGGTTGAGGATTAACGTTATGTTAATAGCACTTATGGTTTCTAATACCTCCTTAATAACTGAAAGATAGAATGATGGAATAAGAACCTCCAGCTATTTAGAATCTATTTGTAAATTTAGCTTTTAATGGTATGAATGTTTAAAGTTTTCTAATTAAACATTTTAATTCCTCAGTGATGCCAATTGGTGGAAAGGTGAAAATCAGAGAGGAGTAGGTCTATTCCCATCTAACTTTGTATCCTCTAACTTAAATGAAGAACCTGAGACAGGTAAGTTACATATTAAAATCTACCACGTGATGCTTTAAAAAGGTGGGCAAGTGAAATATTCAACTTGGCTTCTCTTTAATCCCTCAGTACAGTGACTTGCCCAGGGTCACGCAATATACCAGGAAGAGAATCCAGGCATGGAATCCTGACCCAATTTAAGTCAGTGGGAATTTTGCCTCTGGCTTCAGTGGAACCAGGATTTTCACCTGTTTTTGTCTCCTTTTTGTTAAACCACTGTACTTTCCTGTTACAGAAAGCTGGTTTTGTTATTTCATGTACTCTAGTCTTTCATGAAGAACAAATTATATTTGAATCCAGTAACCTACCACCTAAGCTGTTGCTGGAATATAGCTTGGACTCTGTGTGCCATTAGACATGAGTTTAACACTGAGTTATATTCATGCTCATGTCTAAGGCCTGGTCTTTACTGCAGGGGGGGAGGGAGGGAGGATCGATCTAAGTTATGCAACTTCAGCTATGTGAATAACGTAACTGAAGTTGACGTACTTAGACCTACTCACCGGTGTCTTCACTGCGGTGAGTCGACTGCTGCCACTCCTCTGTGGACTCTGCCTGTGCCTCTCGTACAGGCAGTCGATGGGAGAGTGCTCGGGGGTCGATTTATCGCGTCTAGACTAGACGCGCTAAATCGACTCCTGTTGGATCGATTGCTGCCCACCGATCTGGCAGGTAGTATAGACATACCCTAACTCAGTTTAAGGTAAAAATTGATAGTTTGATTCACACCAGTACTTTCAGAAGTAACTCTATGTATACAGTGTTGTTGTAGCCATATTGGTCCCAAGATATTAGAGAGACAAGTCTCTCTCACCAACAGAGGTTGGTCCAATAAAGGATATTACCTCACCCACCTTGTCTCTGTAAGTAATTCTAAACATTTACACAGGCATCTTAAAATTCCATGATATAAAATGTGAGAGAATGATAGGGTTGTTTTAGAAACTGGTGGAGGTCAAATAGACACGTACCCTTGCTGGAGTCTGATTCACAGTTTTGGATCTTTGTCCAAGGAACAATGGACTGAATTCCAAGTAGAACCTATCACATTCAGAAACTGATCAACTTGGAATTTGTTTTGCTGTAATGCAATGTTTTCTCCCTGCTTTGAAGACCTAAGAGCATCACTTTCTGGGAGTCATTTGCTTTTTTTAAGTTCTTTGACTTTAAAGATTTGACATCAAAGAGTGTATTTGTACTCGGGTCTAAGGAAACAGATTAAATTATGCAGTGTTGAATTTTTGTTTTTTGAGAATAGGAGGGTATATTTTAAGGATAGTATAGTAACAAAGATGAAGAAGAGGAACTGACATTCATGTTCTCTTAGCTACTGTGGATAAAGCCCCTGTTACTGAAGATACTACAGAAGAAGTTAAGAAAGCAGAACCTGAACCTGTTTATATAGATGAGGTATGCAATCATTTTGGAAACTTTTTTGATTGTTTTTATATTGCATATAATGAAACAAAATATATAGAAATACATACACAAAGTGAAAATAGCATATAAATAATAAAGTTCAGTGTTCACAACAAAACCATGGGGGGTGCGGGAGGATGAACACCTGTACCTATAAAGGTCATGTAGGGCATTAATAATTGAAGTGACTAAATAGATAAATAAGTGAGAACGTAATCAACAAGTATCGGAAACTAATATATACTAAACTACAAAGGTATGCAATAGTTTCATGTGTGACTAGACTTCCTTGTATTTTTTCCACACGCTTCTGTTAGTCACTTTTTCCATTAATGCAGTAGTAGAGCGCTCACTCAGCCAGTCTGTGTATGAGGGAGGAATTGCAGATTTCCTTTTTCTTAAAATAACTCTTTCGGGAGAGCACTGAATATAGCATTCCAGAACACATGCATTTTTTGACAGGTATAGAGGATGTGTGAAAGGTTGACATGTGGCTGCTTGGCTCTCCAATACTCTTTGAGCGTTGCCAGTCTAGCCTTAAACACTCTTGAGTCCACTAGTACCTTCTAATATCTTGTTCTGGAAGCAGACACTTTCAATGGATACAAAATGTGGTGTTAAGTGTTTTATACAAGTTTTATGAAAATATTAGTCCTTACATCTGTGATGGGGTAGTCTGCCACTTAAGGGCAGTAGAGGCCCTTTAAGGTTTGAAAGCAATAGATATAAGGACCTAAGGGGGATATGGGTAGAGAGAAAGCAGTCCCAGGATTTAGTGGTGCTGGGGAGGAAATCCTGTCATTGTACCTTTAAGAGTCCAAGGCCAGGAGCCTTGCAAAGAGGGCAGGGCAAGGCTCCCCTTCCCCACCAACCAATTGGGAATGAGCTGAGAGAAGGGGGAAGCTCATTAAGGAAGGACTGAAAAGGAGTAATCTATAGAAGGAACTGGGAGGGGTTCCAAAAAGAGACTGTTTCCAGGCACAGGAAAGAAGTATCTCCTGAAGGAAAAAGTAGTTGGACTGAGCCCAAGATGATGAATGTCCCCAGGTGCATCTGAGTAAGGTCTGCCTTACGCTTCGGACTGTCATTAATAAATGAGACTCTTGGAAGGGGATGTTCTTTGGTAAAAAGGTCTGTCTGGACTTGCTTATAACCCAGGTGAAGGGAAGCTCAAGTAGAGCCAAGCTGCAGCACCACACCTGACTGAAAGAGGTGTGCTAGGGTGACTTCTCTGCTATCACAACATCTTTCTGTGCTGACTGGTGAAAATAGACAGTGGAGAAAAATCTTGTTTAGATCTCTTTATAAAAAAGGCATTTTTCCATTTTGAAACGAAAACTAGAGAACTCTGTGCTATGTTTTAGAAATAACTACATTTAAAAAATCTTTTATCTGTCATTCAGGATAAAATGGATAGAGCGCTGCAGGTACTTCAGAGTATAGATCCTACGGATGCAAAGCCTGATTCACCAGATCTTCTAGACTTAGAAGGTATTCTTATGAGTATTACTAATCATGCTAACTTTAGTATCTCATTCTACAGCCAGTAACAAAAACATAGTTTGTTTTTGTTTGTTTCTCTCATTTTCCTTGATAGGTCTCTGGGTTTTAAATGTAAAAGTGCTCTTGGTCTGTACTGATAGAAGGCTCCAATAGATATGTTGGGCTTGGGTCTTGGGGGGTGTTAGGCTAGTATATGGTTGGGACCAAAATCTGCAATTGTTACTTAAACAGAATTATTGTTATATATTGCGTAAGTGACTTGCTCAGCCTCTGAAAGTTAGGGCACTGACAACATCACTTTGAAAGACCCATGCTGTCAGAGTGCTGTCAGAACTCTGCTTGAGGTGGAGCTATTTGTCCCGGAGGAACAAGTGACTCTGGGTAAATAAACTGGTAATAGTGTTTGCTATTTTCAAATCCTGTTATGCTATATGAAAATGTGTTCACTGCCTGTCAAGAGCTTCCCCTGGAGTATCTCATATGAACTTGTTCATGCACACATTAAAAAAAGAAATTCCCTAAACTAATCAAAATATCTTTTTTGTGTGTGCTAGGAAAGAAAAAATTGATGCCATTTCTGTTCTTAGAGAAATTATGCTAAGAGGGTGGGGGAGCATATAACCCAACTAAATCTTTCTTCAGACTGGGTGAACTATAGTCGGATAGATGTTTTAAAATACTATATCACTGTGAAAAAAACATGAGAATGGCCATACTGGGTTACACCAATGGTCGGTCTAGCCCAGTATCTTGTCTTCTGACAATGGCCAGTACCAGATGCTTCAGAGGGAATTAACATAATGGGAATTTATCAAGTGATTTATCCCCTGTCGTCCAATCCCAGCGTCTGGCAGTCAGAGGTTTAGGGACACCCAGAGCCTGGGGTTGTATCCCTGCCCATCTCGGCTAATAGCCCCTAGTGGACCTATCCTCTGTGAACTTACCTAATTCTTTTTGAACACAGTTATACTTTTGGCCTTTACAGCATCCCCCTGGCAACGAGTTCCACAAGTTGACTGTGCATTGTGTGAAGAAGTACTTCCTTATTTTTGTTTTAAATCTGCTGCCTATTCATTTCATTGGGTGACCCCTGGTTCATGTGTTTTGTGAAGGGGTAAATAACACTTCCTTATTCACTTTCTCCACACTATTCATGATTTTATAGATTTCTATCATATCCCCCTTTTGTTGTCTTTTTTCTACTCTGAATTGCCCCCGTCTTTTTAATTTCTCCTCATATGAAAGCTGTTCCATTTTTATTGGCCGTATCTGTACCTTTTCCAATTCTAATATATCTTTTTTTGAGATGGAGCAACCAAAACTGAATGCAGTATTTAAGGTGTGGGCATACCATAGGTTTATATAGTGGCATACTTTCTCTCTTATTAAATATCCCTTCCTTAATGGACAGTGTACACTTAGAAATTAGATGAAAGGTGTATTTTACATTGTAATCCTTTTCTTGACAATATATTTAGTGACTTTTAAATCTCTGGTGTCATGGCATGAATTCCTATAGGTCATGCAATATGCAGTTTCGTTGGTGGTATTATGGTGTGCTGTAGCTCTAAAGTAATTGATTTTCATTAGATGTAGATGAAGCAGTTTTGAGAGGATTATTTGAGAAATTTGGAGAACTTTCAATGCTGTTTGTAAGCAGTAGTTTTAGTTTATATAGCAAACTAATTCTTGATTCCCCTCCTCTTTTGGAATAACTGGAAAATTATTGGTTGTCTTTAATTACAATATTTAAAATTAAGAGCAAATTAAAAAAAAAGACTAGGTAGTAAACAAATATTATACTCTTTCTATTAATATGGCTGTATTCAGCTAAAATATATTCTTACCCAGGGCTAGGCTTAAAGTTTTAATTGTACAATATATTAACACTTTTGTATTCACAGACATCTGTCAACAGATGGGTCCTATGATAGATGAAAAACTAGAGGAGATTGATAGGTGAGCCATAATCTCTTTCTTGTGTTTTCAAACAAGGAGTACAACACTGTTACATAAGCTTCATCTTTATTTGTGAGGGTTTTAGATTGGGCATGGGATTACCACATTTTACTATACCTGTGCTCTTTTTCACCTACCTAAAATAGAAAATCTTATAGAATAGAAAATTGACAAGCTCACTCTTTATTTGTTTTAACTTTTTAATATTTAGTTTGATTTTCATTTTAGTAGGGCCTTAAAGGCCCCAAACAAGATCCGGACCCTGTTGTGTTTTGGGTACTGTACAAGTAAATAATAAGATACAGTTCCTGCCCTAAAGAGCTTCCAATCTAAATAGGGAGGAATGTACAGTTGCAGTTTTTCATTGACACCAGTAGCAGTATATCTAAAATTATCTGAGCCTAATTTTCAATTTGCTGATTACTGTTATCGATAAGGGAACATACTCAAATGCAGTGATTTCTCCTAGACCTTTGAGGAGACTTGATGATAAATGGGTAAAAGGCAAAGATAGCAAAGAGAGACTGACCGAGTTGCTTTTTCAATTTGACTATAAGAAGGATCCCCAACCTCTTCTCTTGCCTACCTTCCCAAGTTCCATCAGTATGATAACTGGGAATGGAGCTGGACGTCTTAAAAATACAAATAAATGTCTTTTTTTAAAAATATATATATTTTTTCTTATTTAGTTAAGACTGTGCTTAAAGAGCTTCTTAGTTTAACTGTTGCAAAATACCCAGAGGCATAAGTAACTCTGAAGGAGCTTTGAGTAAATTGTTTGTTTTTTAATTAGGAAACATTCAGAATTATCTGAATTGAATGTGAAAGTTCTAGAAGCCTTGGAACTCTGTAATAAACTGATGAATGAAGCGCCTATGTATTCAGCCTATTCAAAGGTCCATCCTCCAGCACATTATCCACCCACATCAGCTGGTGTTCCAGTGCAGGTCAGTACCCTTTTCAGAAAACAGAGGCTTTCCTAATATGCATCTTCTTTTTAAAGGGTGATAACAAGGCATAAAGGAGAACAGGCTTTATTGCTAGCTTCTAAACAATTTGATGTTTCCTCATAATCATTAAATCCTGTAGAATAAAATGTACTAGAACAAAATAGGTATCTTCTAGCACTAAAATGCAATTGTTAATCTTTGCTGTACAGTTAGTAGAAGGATGTTGTATTCTGACTGTTGAAGTTTAACAACCTAGTTAACCAGTTTTCTCAGTGACAGTCACTCAACAAAAAAATTTTTTTTACACTCGTGTGTTTCACAGATGGATAGATTTACTGAGTCATATGTCCTTCCTTAATCCCAAAAGAAAATGTTACTCTTCTATCTATTTTCAGGGACATGATTGAACTTTCTAATATGGTATGCATCATTAGGACAGTGCACTTTTTCCAGATATAGTAATTCTGCTTTGGATGTATCATTTTGGGTTTATCACGATCTGTTTCCCCCCCCCCCCCCCCCTTTTAAGTAACAAGCACTTTGTGCATTAGTGGGTTAAATAACTCCAATATTGGATTCGGAACGAACTCTTATCTGCCTAACGTATGCTCATTTATGAAAGCAAAAAATGGAGAAAAGGCAAGGAGTATTTAAAGGAGACACTTAGAAAAAGTAGAATGTGCCTGCATATTTTAGGTGGGTTTTAAATGAATGTTAATTGTTCAGTGTGAAAAGAATAGTTACCATAGCAACTGCCACATCAAAGAAGATGCACTTAACTATTATGCCATGCCTTGAACTCTTGAAAATGATGAAAAATTCATTATATTTCGGGAGAGAAAAGAAATTCTGGATATGAGACAGTTGGAGTTTTTAATATTGCTGATCTCTTCTGAGATACTGCTTCCTGCTGTGGAAAAAACAGCAAAATGGTGCTAAGCACAGTTGTATTGCACAAAGTTATGTATTTCCATGTATGTATGTATGTATGTATGTATGTATGTATACTTCATTCCAAATCCAAAACCAATGTGTACAATATTCATATTCATATTTGATTTGTGTGTATACTGCATTGGCTTACCCTGCCAGTATGAATAACCTGATAAACAGTCTCTCAACTTCTGTTTCTTCTTTGTCAAATGTGAATTGTGCCTCTTTAGTGTTAATTTCTGCATTTCTTGACTTAACCTTGCTATAAGAACCTTATATTAACTTTTTTCCTGTTGTATACTAACTTACAAAGTCTCTTAGAGTGTATATACAAGGGAGGTACAGGTTAAAAGTCACCACCACATCCTCCTGCTGAAAACATTTGCCTACAGTGTGATTTGAAATAGCAACAGTGCAAATTAAGGATGGAATAGTTAGAAAAATGAGGCAGTGTGAATGTAGGCAGTGCGTTTATCATTTGAGGGAGCTGCATACCTTATTGCAGCTAGAAATGTCTTCAGATGAACATCACCTGATCTTCCTCTAACAAAGTTTCTGGTACACAGTATCTGTGTATCTTCTGTTAAATTCCCATCCACCCACATGCTAGGGAGATGGGGGAAGGGAGGAGAGTTCCATTCTTTGAGATAGTTGATGCATGGTGTGTGTTCTGTTTCATTTACAGCCATATTCTGTACAACCACATGGTGGGAACTACATGGTTCAGGGTATGCACCAAGTCACTCTTCCCCAAGGCTACAGTCTAGGACCTGATCAGATGGGCCAACTGAGGTCCCTGCCTCAAACTATAAATTCTTCAGGAGCAACTCAGCCTGCTCAAGCTTCATATTTAAGGTAACACTTCAGCAAGACTTTAATATAAAATTTGATTTCCCCCAGATAGATTAAAAGTCTAGAGGTGGGTAAATTCTTAATGAATATTAAATGTCACTAAAAATTTTTGTTCTATTTTTGTTACTTCAGAAATGTGAAAAATCAAATCACTTTTGAAATGGCTTATAGTATGATACGCAAACGAACTTGGTAATCATAACCATCACTGTTTTAAAATGATTTTTTTCTGTTGCAGCCCTGGACCAGATTCTGTGGCAAACTCCGGATACATGAACCAGAACTCTGGCCTTCAGTCAGCTACTTACACCCAGCATATGGGAATGTCTGTGGATATGTCAGCTTATCAGAACTCTTCATCTAATTTGCCGCAAGGAGCAGGCTATCCTGTGGCACTTCCACCTCATTCAGTTCCGCAGCAACAAACAAATTACCATCCACAGCCTCTCCTTTGAAAATAAACCAAGCTCATATTCCTAAAAGCATTCGTAAATGTTGGTGATCCTCATGATTTAAATAGCCTGTCGTTGGTATACAAGTACACTTTCCCTTGATTAAAATAAACAATCCAATTTGCTGCATTATAAAGCTAAGCGATTATTTCAGAGTTAAATGTATTTCAAGTTCGACAGTTCAGAATCGTTCTAAAGACAGTTTGAGCTAATGATATAAAAAAAATCATAAATGATTTCAATCCCCACTTAAGTAGCCTCCATCAGCTAAAACTTTCAATCTCATGGATTATCATTCTCAAATCTAAACTCAAATAAGAGAATCCTTTCCTTTTTTTTCTGGAAACTTGAGAGGGTGCTTTAAAATCTAGTTAGGTTGCTTTATCTGTTCTTTTTGTAGTCTTTTCCATTCCATTGTTTTAGAGAATCTTTTCACTTCAGTAGTATTTCTTCCAACAAACCCCAATGATTTAGACAAATTATAGTTCTGTTAGTTGCACCATAAGCAGTTCTGCTTTATGGGATGCATTGCATAATAGAACAATTGCATGATAAAGCAAGTGTGAATGGAGAGGGAGACTATTCCTTGATATTATGGCAATGAGGACCATGTAAATACAACAATATGAAAATTCTAGGTTTTTTTGCAATGTTGCCAGACTTGATTTGGTGTTCCAAGGGGGTCTTCTGTTTCCCTTACAAGGAATTGGGGGTGGGGGGGAGAGAGGGAGTTGCTACTAGGGAGCCTCTCTTGCTCCTTCTCCAGAAGGGGTTGCACTGCCAGCATCTTGTGGGTAGGGGATGCTGCAGAGTAACAGGTGCTCTGAGGTTGCAGGTTACTTAGCTGGCAATTTGTGAAATCTGTCTTTGTTGTTTAAATGTGGGAGAGCTGTCTCATTCCCTTTGGTTAGAGAGAGGCTCAGGAGTGCTGTTTATCAGGGGCCTGTGGGAGTCTGCCTTGTTTGCTCTGAAAATGGTGGAGGTGAGCTTCAGGAGCACAAGTTACCTTTATGGACCAGAAAGCTCTCGTCTTTAGGCTTTCTTCTCACTGTCACTGTTCACTTGTCTAAATGAATACATTTGAGAATGTATACTTATACCACTGTGGATCCAAAGCAAAGGTCCTTTGTTAGTGGGACTGTTTTACTCTTTGGATATAAGGAATGGATACACACTGAAAATAACAAGCAGGCCTTTAAAAAAAGGAATCGCTTCATACATGAGGACCTGTAGCATTCAGTGGAAAAGAAACAAGATCTGGAGACTTTTCCTGACACTTAATTTTTATGGGTGGTTTTTGTAAAAGAGTAAATGAACTTCCAAGAATATGGGATTTCTTTCCTTTTATTTTAACTTCTGGAAATTTGCACATCACTCTCCTCCAGGTTACCTACTTGGCTTCTTAATATGATTATATTTATTCATATTTTTAATTTTGTTATGAATGGCTGACATTTAGACTGGGAATAATAATGGATTTATATAAGTTTTTGATAAACAAAATACCTTGGTTAAATGCATGGAAATCTGAAAGCATGTCCACAAATTAGTGTTTTGATGTACATTGTTTTCTACCAGATGAGACCTTGTTACATGGTAGATCTTCCTTGTGTTCTCCCAAAATAAAACTCACTATCTGTTCAGTGCCACCTCCATTTGTCTTACTGTTACTAAATACATTATTTAGTATGATCTTGTTCAGATGTAGCTTCATGTTGGAACAATAAGGTATTCAGTATCTGGTCATTTGAAACTCAAGTTTGTGTAACTGGAGCTGTAGTTTTTCCTCTCCAGTGTTTTAATTTGGCATTATCCTTCCAGGTGAAGCTGTTCAGTATAAATGTAAAGTGCTTTAATATGACACCTTTTTAAAGCATTTTGATAATGTATTCCTTGTGTTCTTTTGGTGGGGGGAAGAACCAAGAAAATTCATTTCAAAAGCTGCTGTGTAAAATTCTTGCTATTTGAAAATTTGTATTCTAGGACTTATTTTGTTCCAAATAATTTAATCAAATTAAACCCCATTAACATTTATGAAGGTTTTTCATGTTTGTCATTGAAATATAAGGAAAGTTTTTTATTGGATTCAAAGTCTTTGAGACAGTATAAATATTGCCCAATATCTTAATTTGGGATTAATAGAGTTGGCTCTGAGTTAGATTAAAGTGTTTGATTAAATTTTGTTCTTTATAATATATGAAGTATAAATAGTGTATATACCCATTTGTGTCTGAGATTTTATACACATGCATATATATATACACACACACACACACACTTAAAACAAAACAGAAACCCCTGACACTTGATGTTGCAGGATTTGGCATCCTATAATCTCTTGTAATCCAAATCATAGGCATTTCTGAAAGTTATAGATAGTGTAAAATATTTGATTGTTATTAAAATTGTGTATTTAGAGGATTTTGGTGTTAATGGGATCCGTTTTCTCTCTTCATTCTTCTATACCTAATCATATTTATTTTTAAGGTCTGATTGTAGCTAAATATGCTGCCAAAGGAACTGTTTAACTTCAGATTTCTACATTAGGTTTATACCTGCTGTCTTATATCAGGAGTAAATAGTAGATAACTTCTGCTTTTTCATATAAAATAGTTTCTGCAACTTTAAAATGAGAATTTTATTATTGTATTTAACTTTGTTTCATGGGTGTCAAAAAGAGACTACATAAACTTTATTCTACTTTGAGTTGTTTGCTACCTGCTAAAAAAAACTTGTGTAAAAATGTCACTTTTTCACTTGAACAATATGTGAGGACATCATTTATCTGTAGTATCACCATGCAGAGAATGTTTTAAAGAATTTTAAAATTTCAGATATCTTTGAATTGACAAGCACCTTGTCTATTTAATAAATCTGTTTTTAGAAATTCCAGTATTCCAAAATAAAATTGGTAATTAATGTAATTGTTAAAGCTTAAAACATGTTCTGTGTTCATTTTGTTTTGATGAGTGGACTTTCATATCCGTAGCTGCTGTCTTTTGGAGTAGTACAACTCAATGAACAGTAGTCATTTTGAGAAGAAAGCTGGTGGTGGCTATAAATGCAGCTCTATTCTCTTATTGTAACTGTTTTTCCTATAAGAGCCTTTTTCCGTACTTATGTCTATGCATTTTTCTAAGAAGAACTACACCACAATATTAAATATGAGCAGGATTGGTACCTATAAATTTAGTGAATCTCCTTTTAGGATATTTTCTACACTTGCAGTAGATAAATTATACATGAAACGGATTGCTAAAAAGATTAAAATAATTTCAGAGATTGAATAGATGAAGGGAAGAAGAAGAAATAAAAAGGGGCAGATCCTCGGCTAGTGTAAATTTTCATAGCACTGTTGAAGTCAGTGGAGCTTCTGACAACTTTCACCCTGCCTGGTGAGCTGCTTCCATAGTGCAGTGTGATTGAATGCAATCTGTGAACTCATTTTGCAGGTTAGGCTCCAGCTGCTTCTGTTTGTCTAAATTTAAACTGAGGAGTTTAAATGCTTATCTAAAGTAAAAGATTATTGGGTGGAAGGAGAAGGGGATTGCAGTTTATAGAAAATACTGTCTTCAGGGAATTTGGAGTGTTAATAGATTTGTTCCATTGGAGTAACCAACTGGCCTTTTGCCTACAGTATGTTTGCATTGCCTTTTGTGAATAAAACAAATTTGTTTAACAAACAACAATGGAAAGTTTTCTGTCTGTTTCAAAGTTAGAGAAATATGTAGCTCTGCCAAGTCACACAATTGGTTTTTTGCATACATATATAACCTAGCTATAGTACGTTTGACACATAATACCGCTACATAATGGGGGTTGATCCATGTTTGGGTGAGGAATAACTATAGTCTTAACTATATATTATATTCAGTTTTATTGCATATTGCTAGGCCAGAGGTTCTCAAACTGGGGGTCATGACCTCTCCGGGGGTCATGAGCTGGCAGCCTCCACCTCAAACTCTGCTTCGCCTCCAGCATTTATAATAGGTTTAAATATAAAAAATGTGTGTTTAATTTATAAGGGGGGGGGGGTGTTGCACTCAGAGACTTGCTATGTGAAAGGGGTCACCAGTACAAAACTTTGAGAATCACTGTACTAGGTTTTATACATAAGAAAAATACCACTTTTCTAAAATTCAGTTATTAATCTTAAAAGTAAAAGCTAAGAGTAGTACTCTATAAGTAATAGAAACTCTCTTTAGACCACCATTGATACCCATCTAACCAAAATGAGGTTGCCAGCCCACACAATAAGGAAATAACCTCATGGTCCAAAGATTCTCTGTGGCACATCTAAGGCAGGGAACAAAAGGACTACGTAATTCACCAGCCTGATATGCCTGAAAACAAAATGTTCCTATGAGTCATTCTTTAGCTGTAAGTCTCTGGAACATATATTGTCAATCACTTACTTGTATTATCATCTTGAGTCACTTGTAACTTTCATGGGATAGTGTCGGGTCACTTTAGGCCCCAAATATAAGCCTTGGAACAAAAAGCACTTAAAAACCTAACCGCACAAGAAGTGTTTAAAGGATCTTTGTAAAATGTCTGTCAATGGTTTTTCAATCCACACTGCTAAGGTGAGAGAGAATGTGAAACTGATAAACTACAGTGAATCTGGACAATTCCCTAGTGTCTTGATTTCCTGGACAGTATATTAATGTGGGAAGTCAGCCAAGCCATGAGATAGGTTAAGATTCGTAATTAAAGAAACATTTCCTTAATATTATCAATTTAGATTCAACTGAATTTTAAAAATCTAATTTAGATTTCACCATTCATGCTATTCACTTCTTGCACCACATTCATCTTGGACAAAGAAGCCAGGCTAACTAATTTAATGTAAGGAATTCTAAAATCTGCAATTTGTGTGCATAGAGGACATTAATCAATCTGATTATACTAGGTTTCTGCTTGCTTTCTACCAGATGTCTGTAGGGTCTTACGTTGCCTGGCATACGTTGGGGAAAAATGAAAAAGGGCATATTTCCTCTGTCAGTGAATGTGCTGCTAGATATTCAAAATATAAACAGTGAATTAACAAAACTAATCTAGATAATCCATTGCATAACCATATTAAATGTAGGGCTAATCTCTACTGAATAAAAGCCTACTCTCTAGGTTCAAAAGATGGCATATCTTAAAACTGTTATCTGTTGCAAAATGTTCCTTGGCTTCTATCCTTTGCCATTTTCCCACAAGTATCAGATGTTAAAAATAGTGTTTTCCTAAGGAAAACTGACATTTTAAATTGCCCATAGGAGGTGAAAGGTGACAGGAATATATTTGTAAATGTGAGTAAAACTGTTACCATTGTCCTCTGAGAAATGTACCTGTCATGATACTGCCATATCTTCTGTGAACTTTGCTTCCTTTCCCTTCTCCCCCACAGTCCTGGTCAGAATACACATTCAATACTGGTTTTGCTGGAAAAACCCAATCCTATTCCCAAAGAGGGTGGGAGGAGGTGTCAGTTATGGGTTGTCTTTTTTTGTCTAGTGGCAAATATCTTGTAGGTACACACCTCCCTTCCTCACTTCAGTCAGAGGTGTGATGTGCTTCAGGTAAAGCCACAGGAATGGGGAACAGGAAACCTGGGTCCCGTTTTCAACTCCTCAGATTTTCTGTGCAGCTTTGAACAAATCACTTCATCTCTTTGCCTTATTTTCATGCTCTATAAATTGGAATTAATAGTGTTCTAATTTATCTCATGCCTGTGAAGTAATATTCTGTGGTGGGGGATGCTATAGAAGCACTAAATAGCATTGCAGTTGAAGGCCAAACAACCATAGATTTTAAGTGGCCAGATTTTCTTTCCAGATAAACAATTTTAGAGTCAGTGGGCTAAATTATGCTCCCAGACAAGTTCCTACCTCAGGCATCTGCATTCATACTTCAACCTACCAAGCCCTGAATGTGACACAGTGCAGCGAAGATCCAGTATGCAAGAAGGTATCATTCATGTAAGAAATGTAATGCTGTATGATTCGCTACTGTAAATAACATCGGTTTATTTCTGTTGTAAATAATTTTCAACAAGTGACATCAACTTTGTATGAGAGCAGAGTATTATGTTAAAAAACATCCCTCAAAATTAGGTACATTTGAGATGTATATCTGCATTTGGTTTAATACAGTAGTTTTAATCTGGATATAAATGCACCCAGCTGATGTCTCTTCTGTTAAAAGAAGTGCAGTGCAAAAGCTGGACAAGATATATAGCGGATAAAACATTAACTTATTTTTTTTTCTGAAGGCTGATTCAATGTCTCATACATTTTTAATTGTATTACTTGATGGTTTCAATACAATTTTTCTGTTCTTTATGTTGGAGCTACCTCCATGTTTAAAAATCTTTTCATAATCTGCTATCACATGCTATCTCCATACCAACCTTTGGCTACATCAGCCTGAGTGTTAATGCCTGAACTTTGCTGGAGCACTACGGTGTCTCAGACATTCTGTGCTCTTTCTAGAGTCTGGAAAAACAGAAGGTTCATATCAGCTGCACCTCTTCCTCCTGCTGAACTTCATAGGAATTGCATCTGAGCAGTCTGCTCTGCAATATAATGAGGAAAGCTAACAAAAAAACCCTAAATGCCTAAATTAAATAAATCTTAACTGAAGCTAGAGGTCAGCAGAAAGTGAGAGAGTTTGCATGCAGCCACTTCACTGACTAGGGCATGCAAATCATATCAGTGGATTGGTTCTCCCTGAAAAGCTCTTCAGTATCTCTGTGTAAGCTTAAAGGCTTGTCTCTCACCAACAGAAGTTGGTCCAATAAAAGATATTACCTCACTCACTTTGTCTCTCTAATATCCTGGGCCTAACACAGCTATAACAACACTGCATACAACAATAGAAATTGAAACTATGCACACTCAATATGAAAAAGCACATATGAAATACATTTGTTCCATCAAGGCATTCTGGGATTAATGTGAACAGGGGCATTAAAGATGGAATGATTTAGTAACTGCAGAAATGTGATATGCAATGTCAGCCCTACTATGTCAGCACATTATGCTCTCTATCGAGTATACATAACTGATGGAGTTTGTGTGGATATATAACATAGCACACGCACTGTCTCTGTGGTCATATCGGCTGTCACTCCCTCCTATTAACATCATCAAGTGCTTGTCCCTTGTCCTGCAAAAATGCTTTGTCCTACTAAGTTTGAGTTTACTACTCACTCTGCCTAAAAGTCTTATATGTAGTTGTATTGCTGGTGAGCCTGTTCCCAAGATAGATTTTTTTTTTTTAAAGTTCAAATTTGTAACTGGATATTTCACCATATGCAATAAAAGTACAAGATATGGAGCGTATGACTGTACATTGCCTTTGCCTTGAAAAGCCAGCCTTGCAAGGTCACTTGTGGTTCTATGCAGGGGCTGCCAATCAGGCCTGGGCCAACAACATTTTTGGGGATGTGTTAATTTGTGTGTGAGGTACTGTAAAATGAAAGGCAGAATTTAAGAATAAGCATTACTAGTACAAGAGAAATCTTTACAGGAGGGTGCTGTGTGTAATTTCAGAATTCACGGTTATCACACACCTGGTATTCCCACTGTGTATATATATTGTTGCGCTTTTGCTGAGCAGTAGCAGGTTTTCAGGGCCTTGCTGGTCACTTTGTTGTTTGGCATAAAAATTGATGTGGGGTCAGGTAATTTCTTAATGTACACGTCCTGTTTCCCTGAGCAGAGGTAGCAACAACCTCTTGCAGGAACCTTAGGTCAGGCACCTCTGCCCTGTTCCCAGAACCAGCTGCTTGGGGCTTCTCTCTCACGATCACTTGCACACAACTCCAGCAGATCCACCTGCTTAAACATGCCTTCTGCCCTTTTTCCTCCCTCAGCCTGTGCGCTTTTCACACGGGAAACTTCTAGTTCAGGGCTTCTCTCCGACCACATGGTCTGGAAAAGGTGGACTAGCCATTAACTCTCCTGTGTTGTGCAACATAAAGGAAGCTCAGAGAGGTCCAACAGCCCCCACTGTGCATACCCAGACCCTTAATGAGTCTCTGATGGAAGTTACTGCATGGCATCTTCAACTCTTTCTATTCAGAATTTCATCCTGCGTGTCTATCATCGGTGACTAGAACTGGTTGGAAATTTTCTGACAATGTTTTTCCATTGGGAAAATACCAATTTGTTGAAAGCAAAACATTTAGTGGAAATGTGTCAGTTTTGACAAATCTTCCAGTGGAACATAGGTTTCAAAACTTGTGTGCCAGCCAGGTTTCTTGCCAGCTTGCCCACCCAGCTCTTTGGCATGCTGCCTGAAGAACTGCTTTGGAGTTGGGATCCCGATTCCCAGGACTTCCAGGGTCTGTGGTTCCAGGATAGCCAGCATCCCCAGAAAGACTGTCTGAGGACCAGGGCTTCCAGCCTCCAGCGCCGGCTCCCTGGGTTGACCAACTCTCTGGGCAGCTGGCTCCCCAGGCTTTGAGCATCAGACAGGCTAGGGAAAAGGCAGGTCCAGGAGCCTGGAAGCCCTCTGAATCACCATCTCTGAGGAAGCCTGCATGTGGGAGCTGCTGTTGAGCCAGGAACCCCAGAAGACCTGGAAGCTCCTGACTGAAATTTATATTCTTCTCAGTTTCAGGAATACCCACCACTTAATAGCAGTGGTGAGCCCATAGCATATTTTGTTTCAGAACATATTTCAGTGCTTCCAAAACAAATTATTGCAGGATTTCAGTTGTGAAAATTTTTGAATTTTTTGTCTTTTCATCCCAATTCAGGATGAAAAAAAATATTCTGAAAATTCTAAATGTATTGTACAATGCAAATTTGGTTTCCTGAGCAGGTCTATCAATGACCCCCAACTCTGCAAGCCAATAGCATCTTTTGCTGTAGCATTATGTGTGTGTGTATGCACTGTAAAAATATATATTTATTCCCCTCTTTTGTGGTGCATTAAAATGACCACAATTCAGAACAACTATTTAGCCCCTGCTGTACAACCCACCTGTCTAATAACAAATCATATCAAATCTTTGACTTCTTTTAAAGCAGTAGTGCTCAATCTTGATTTTTCTTTGAAACTGTGGTGTGTGTGCATGCCTTTTCCCATCTGCCCAGTGTGCCAAAAACCCTTAGAGGCAGTGATAGCTTCATGCAGTAATTATCCCCATCCCTGGACTGAGAACCATTTGAGTGGACCCTTTGCCCACCAATTGACTTCAGTGGCGCTTCACAGGGGTGCATATGTGAGTGCAGGAGCACTGGCTTACTTATGAGATTTCTAGACATGGGGCTGGTTAAAAGCCACATTAAGAGCTTGAGTCTGTGGCTCTAGGGCAGGGGTTCTCAAACTGGGGGTTGGGACCCCTCAGGGGGTCATGAAGTTATTACATGGTGGGGGGGGGGGGTTGCAAGCTGTCAGCCTCCATCCCAAACCCTGCTTTTGTCTCCAGCATTTATAATGGTGTTAAATATATTAAAAAGTGTGTGACGGGTTGGATCACAGAAACCCCCTTGGGAGCTGCCACCAGATGTGCAAGACTACTCCTGCTTCTGTTTTCCCTGCCAGCTCAGGACTCCAGCACCCCGTCTCGCTGAGCCAGACACTCCTGTCTGCTCTAACAAAGACTCAGGGTCTGAATCACTTGTCCCAAAGCTGCAAGTTTACCTGAAAACCAGCTCACAGGAGTGTGCTTGTCTTTAGCACTCAAATGCCCAACTCCCAATGGGGTCTAAACCCAGATAAATCCGTTTTACCCTGCATAAAGCTTATGCAGGGCAAACTCATAAATTGTTCGCCCTCTATAACACTGATAGAGAGATATGCACAGTTGTTTGCTCCCTCAGGTATTAATACACACTGAGTAAATTACTAAATAAAAAGTGATTTTATTAAATACAGACAGTAGGATTTAAGTGGTTCAAAGTAGTAACAGACAGAACAAAGTAAGTCACAAGCAAAATAAAATAAAATGCGCAAATCTATGCCTAATCAAACTAAATACAGATAATCTCACCCTCAGAAATGCTTCAGTAAGTTTTTCTCAGACTGGACACCTTCCAGGCCTGGGCACAATTCTTTCCCCTGGTACAGCTTTTGTTCCAGCTTAGGTGTTATCTAGGGGATTCTCCATGATGGCTCCTCTCTCCCTCTGTTCTCTTCCACCCCTTTATATATCTTTTGCATAAGGCGGGAACCCTTTGTCCCTCTGGGTTTCCACCCCCTCCCCTCACTGGAAAAGCACCAGGTTAAAGATGGATTCCAGTTCAGGTGACATGATCACATGTCACTGCAAGACTTCATTACTCACTTGCCAGCACACACATATACAGGGAGACTCACAGGTAAACAGCCATCTGCAGACAATGGGAGTCATCAAGATTCCAAACCATCATTAATGGCCCACACTTTACATAATTACAATAGGCCCTCAGAGTTACATTTTATATTTCTAGTTTTAGATACAAGAGTGGTACATTTCTACAAATAGGATGATCACACTCAGTAGCTTATGAGCTTTGTAATGATACCTTACAAGAGACCTTTTGCACAAAGCATATCCCATTTGCATTATAGTCACTTATTATCAAATTTTTTATAAAACTATCCCAGTTACATTATATTCACTTATTATCATGTTTTTATAAAACCATGTAGACTGCACAACGTCACAAAGTGTTTTTAATTTATGGGGGGGGGGGGTCGCACTCAGAGCCTTGCTATGTGAAAGGGATCACCTGCACAAAAGTTTGAGAACCACTGCTCTAGCAGAATACTGCTACATGGCAATTATTATAACAAATTATAATATTAACCTGGTATCTTTTGTTACTTTTGGCTGGTGATTTTACCTATTGTCTATCATCTTATTCATACATTGACAGCTCTTTAGGGCAAGGACTGTCTTTATTATTATACGTTTGTAGGATGTTTAGCATAATGGGGCCCTGGCCTTTATTACAACATAAGTAATAAATACATAATAATAAACCATGGAAAATGCATAGGGGGCATACATTCCATTGGGTTGGAGGGTTATTGAGCATTGAGAGAGAGAGGTTACCAAGAGATGCATAAATATTTGGGAGTTGCAGAGCAAGGTCACTAGTGCATGCTAATCTGGTTAGAAAGGTTAGTACTAGTATTAGTAAAGATCATCTAGAGGAGGCGCTAGAAGAAAATAAATTTCCCAGGGCAGGGAGGTGGATGAACCTAGTTTACAGTGTGTGTGCTTTTGGGGAGCATGGGGGTGTGCCACACATAGAGGTCATGGTAAGCTAGGGGGGAGGGATAGGGTTGTGAGTTCAATCCTTGGGGGGGCCATCTAGGGATCTGGGGGCAAACATTTGTCAGGGACAGTACTTGCTATGAAGGTAGGGGACTGGACTTGATGACCTTTCAAGGTCCCTTCCAGCTCTATGAGATTGGTATATCGCCATTAAAAAAATGATGGTGCTACTACAGGAAAATGGGGGAAGGGGATTGGGAAGTTACTGGATATTTACAGCTGGAAGGGTAGGGAAAACTTCCCTGTCCTCGCTCTCCCCCCCCCCCCCCCAGCAAAAAAAGAATTCATTGGCTTCTTCTATTCCCCCCACGAGGGTGGCGCCAGTGACCGGGAAAGAGACACTGTCGCTTTAAGGCGCGGCGATGGAAGCGCTCGCAGCACAGGGCAGGCTGTCGGGCGCGGGCGCAGCCAGGCAGCCCTGACTGAAGTGGGCAGGGGGAGGCGAAGGCAGCGCTCGCCCCGCTGGCTGGCAGCCCGCTCAGCGCGCCTGGAGCCGGGGCAGAGGCTATGCTGCGCTAGCCATGTCCAAACACCCGCCCTCCTCCTACGGCAAGAACGGGCTGGCGGACGGGCTGCACACCCCCATCTTCCAGGTGCCTCCCCTCCCTCCGCCCCTGCTCCGCTCTCCGCCTTCCCAGCTCGGGGCTCCGGCGGCTGGAGAGCATCGCCTCGGCGCCGGGCTGCAATGGCTGCGGTGGGTGCTGGGCTGGAGCCTCGCTCGCTCCCGCAATCCCCGGAGGGGCTGGGGCGGGCGGGCGAGGGCAGGGCCAGCGGGCTTGGGTTAGGGGGTGACCCGTTACCAGAGCTCCGGGCTGAGCCACCGGCCCTTCGTGTATCTGGGTAGCGTGGCCGGCTCCCCTCCCGGCGCTGGCCAGGCTGGACCAGTCGCTGCCCCGGCGAAGCGGGGTCCCCGCAGGCTCCCCGCCGCCCGCCCGCCCTTGTGACCCGACCTGTCTTTCTTCCGTCGGCGAGCGCAGGTGGCCCGCGGGACGGCGACCCGGCGGAGCCGGTTGAAACGATCCGACGGCAGCACAACGTCCACCAGCTTCATCCTCCGGCAGGTACAGTGCGGGCCCGGGGAAATCGGCGCGGGGCGCAGCGTGGGGAGGAGGCGGTGGCCGCACAGCCCGGCTAGCCGCTGCGCTGTCAACGTGCGGGCTGGCTCATAGTTAGTCTGTTGGGCGAGAATCGAGTTTCTTTGGGGAAATGCCTGTCGCAGGGATTTCTGCTGCACCCAGCGCTCCGGCCGTACCGGGAAAGGGGTGGGATATTTCACCCCGTAGTGTCTAGCTCTTAAAAGCCTTTTCGGGTTTTTCCTCTCTGCAAACCAGGTCTTCGCTCCGGCTTTAACTTGCTTTGGTTTTAGTCATTTAGTCTGTATTCGTTTTGCTATAAGACAGGCCCCCAGGGAAATAGATTTACACAGCAGAATCCCGGGCGATCTAAAAGATCTCAGGTGTAGTTCGAAACCTTTGGGTAAACAAGAGTTTTGGTAAAGAGGAATGAAGTAAGTTTTCGGGCCAGAAACATAACTGAGATTTGGGTGAGAGGGGCTTTTCGATAAGGGCCGTTGCAGCTCCCTGTTTCCCCAAAGATTTGGGACAAGGTAAAGGGAGTGAGAGTGGAAATGAAAAGGGAATGGCTCCCATTGACTTGGATTCGCCTTGGTTAAACTAGTAAGTGCACAAGAATTGGTAACATTTCTGATTTAACTCTTCCCAATTGTTGAGTATTTATTTCTCGAAAATGCTGGCTGACAAACCGCTCGGCTTTGAGATGCTGTCAGTTAGAGTCCGTCTCAGCCAAAAAGCAGGAAGATGGGCTACTAGATGCCCTGAGCTAACCTGGGTCACATCCAGCCCGTTCTATCAAATGCTGGCTGCAGAGTCCTTTTATTTAGACTTGCCTGAAGGCAAATTTCCTCCCCTCTCTCTCCTATGTGTATTGAAGAATTCTGCTGTTTTCTAAGACCCTACTTGCTAGCTTAAGTGTATTTAGGGAACTTTAGCACTTCCAAGCTGAAGCACCTGACATATTAGGGTCTCCATACAATATACACAGAGGTTTGTTTTGTTTGTTTTTTAGCTATGACACGTTTGTTATTTTTTCCTACTTATTTTGTGAATGAAAATAAATGATAGTGTTTATTATTTTATATATATAGTGACACTGGCATGTTCAGCACATATTAGACATAATTTAATGTAATTTTCTCTTAAATGATCCAAAAATAATTTGTGAGAAAATAATTGTGTGTTTTACTGATTTTTGTTCCAAAAACACTGAACATTACAGCAGCAGGATTTGAAATTAACATCAAAAGGTTATTTGCCCTCTTGTTCTCATAAGAAACAGACTTTTTCTTTAGGCTATGAGCCACTTCAGTATAAACTAAGCTCAATAAATCATTGGAGACATTTTTAAAGCAGCCCCAGATACTTTTGTCTGGATTTCCTTGCAACTTTATTTTGAAGCAAATTGCAATTGAAAATTAACTTGGAAAAAATTGTGGATTTTGATGCATTGGAGCTTGCTTGTATTTTGTAGACACCAACGCTTATTTTTTTGCATTGCTAGGCCCTAATGCTGTACTCATATCTATGTAGTGGGTACATTTATGTCTGTGCAAAGCCCCACGTAGGGCCCACGCAGATTGGATTGCAGGGTCAGGGCTGTAGCATTTTATTGGATAGAAAGTGTAATTACTGGCTATCTATCTGAGTCAAACCTGCATCTGAACACCCCAAAACTTTGGGTGAAGTTTGGATTTGGATCTGAACTCATGCAGTATTGTCAACACCAGGTGTTCAAAAATTACAAGTCAGGCCTAAAAAAAAATCGTGAGTTTGGCTCAAAGATGATTTTAATATTATACGTTGGGTTCTTTGTATGTGTCTTTTAGTTTCTGAGCTATTGGGATACAATTGGGTCATGTTTTCAAGTTATTCTGTGCAACCATAAGGGCTAGAAATGTACTTTACTTGAAAATTTCAGCTTTTTTTTTTTTTTAGTTACTTCACTCCAGGAGGTGGGGCTTTAAGGAAAACACCAAAGATTGTGCAACTTGTGACTAAATTGTGAGAGTTGGCAACGATGTTTTAGTTTTAGACCTGTGGGTACTAATTATCCTCCAGCAATAATCCTCCTCCTTCTGGCACGACAAGGATGTCACAGGAGCAATTTAGGTGACATCCTCCTGTCTATATTCACCCTTTGCCTTCTATTTCCACTCTTCCATTGTTGGCTGCTAGCTTGTGCCAATATAACTTGCCCCAATAAAAACTAACATCCATGATCTAATTGAAGCTCTGGCGTTCTCTCCCATGTGATGTCTGCTCAGTAAACACAATTTTAAAGAAGTAAATTATAAAATGCCAATCTCTTAAATGGTTTGTTCATTCTTTGTTTATATCTAAAGAGTTTTCTTGTTTTGGGGTCTAATCCCGCATTCATTACATGTGCTAAACTCCCAGTGGGAGGGCAGGGAAAGCAGGATTGGGCCCTGAACAGTTTTGGGATATTTGCCATGGAAAGAACGTCTTTCATTTAACTATACTGTATTGTAGTGCAGGACACTGAAGTGGTGAATCATGATAGCCTCACAGAAAAGAGAAATATATAACCAATAGAAGTAATCATTTCCAATTGCTTTGTGATATTTTCTGTTCAACTGCACAAATCAGAATGACAGCAATTCCATGTTAGCAATCCTTGTTTTCATTGGAAATGAGCATGAGACATCACTGTAGCACAAAAGAGAGATAAGGACATGAAACTTAACATGACTTGAAGCCAAATTATTAGAATATTTGCAAAAAAAAATACATGAATCCAATTTTAGTCCATGTTCATGGATTGAGCCAGTTCAGCAGGTTTTACAGAAAGGGTGTGGGTGCTTACTGTACTTGTCAGGGAGAATCTTTTAGATTCTTTCTGTTACATCCTTTAAAGTAATGGATTTCCAGAGTAGTGTTAAAACATCGACTGTGGAAGTAAGGCTGCATTTTATTTGTTGTCATTTTAGGTTGGCAGAGTCAGGTAACTGAGTGTTCCTGCATGTTGCAGTGTGCGCTGAATTCCCACTGGAGTGAAGGGCACTCAGTTTCTCCGAGTGGTGCTCAACACTGTGCAGATAGGGCCCTTCGCAGCTGACCTTGCAAAACCTTACTCACAGGAGTAAGGTTGTGAGAGTTGGCAATGGTTTAGATTGTTTAGATGACTGCCCAGTTGAAGCCAGTGGGGCTACTTGTGTAACTGTGAGTCAGGCCCTCACAACCTAGCTGTCATAATTGAGTTCTATTGCATCTGACATCTTATTTGTGTTCAAATGTGGAAATGTTCCCTGTGCTTTGTTCAGTTTCTCATGTTCCAGTGCTTTGTGTAGTTCTTAACCACAGTATGTCTGAATAGCTGCTAGTCTGTATCTCGTCGGGAGTCAAGTCAGAGAGTCTCAGGCTCTACTCATGGAAACCCTGTATAATGCCCTACTAAAGAAATACACATCTGTTATTGAAGGGGCACTTGCAAATATTTGAGGCCTGGCATTTTGATCTTATTTATAATTGATAATAGTTTGATGCTAGATCTTGTATGTCTTGCACACCCAAAATGTATTGATTTTACTAGGAACCGTGAGTGTGCAGTGGATACAGAACTGGGCCCGTGATGGAGAAAGTCTTCTAGATGCTAAAGGCCTGATTTTTCAAAACTGCGCATGTGAATATATAGGTGCACAAAAAATGCACTAACTTGCATGCTTAGTTGTCATAATTGCATGCACAACTCATAACTGTGCATCTATCTGGCCTCACTGTAGGGAATTTGCACATGCAAACAGCTAGCACATGCAAAAATCTAGCTTGCCTCTTGCGTGACTAAATACCCAATTTGTTTGTACAAATACTGCAGTTCTGCATACACAACTTTGAAAATCAGGATCAGTCTACTGGCTTTTTTTAAAATCCACCACTCTATCACCAATAGACAGGGCCGGCTCCAGGCACCAGCTGAGTAAGCTGGTGCTTGGGACGGCAGATTGTTCGAGGCGGCATTCTGCCCAATCCTAGGGCGGCACGGCCGCTTTTTTTTTTGTTTTTTTTTTTGTTCCGCACCAGCCGCCCTGTAAGGGGCGGCGGCGCGGAGAACCAGAGCGCCCTGCAGGGCAGTCCTCTTCCTTCCCTCCCCGCCGACCGGAGCGGAGCCCTCGTGGCAGGCGGCAGCGCAGCGGGAGGGGCCGCGTGGCAGCGCCCCCGCTGTAGCCCTGGCCGCCCCCTTCTCTCTCCCGCCCGCTCCCACCCCCTCCCCCCCCCAGCCGGTCCTCCTGCACCCGCGCTCCGGCCGCGCCGCAGGTTTTTTTTTTTGTTTTTTTGTTTTTTTTTTTGCTTGGGGCGGCCAAAAAGCCAGAGCTGGCCCTGCCAATAGATTTTCCAGAAAACAGCCACTATCTCTGGGTCTCAAGACAATGAATTGTGCTTTCTCTGCCAACTCTGCAGTAGTAGCAGCAGCAAGTATAGTTACTAAAGCTATTCCCAGAACTGTGCTGGCATGGTTGCTGTTTCTGCACCAGTATCCGATACGTTTTGGCACAATGAGGTGCTATATAGGTTGAAGCTGTTAAATAAATATTACTTCAAATCCATTCAAATCATAGCAAAATAAATAAATCCACTAAAAGGATCTGCATTACCCAAATGGAAAGGGAGCAGATAGAGAAAACAATGTCATCTTCTGAGAGGTTATTACAGACAGTGGAGATTTAAAATAATAATAAAAATTGTACACATTTACTTGAAACCTTAAACAGTGGGAGATTCAATAATTCATTTCATAAAGACCGTAAGAGGCTTTCATTTGAACTGCATGAGTTCAACAACAAAAATAACTCTTAGATTGCCTCCCACCCAACCATCACAGAAAGAGCGTGGAAGAATTCACTTTAAGCAGGCATTTAGGAAACGGTTACATTAACTCTCTCCATGAATTTACTATAATAAATTCCTTCCCATATGTCAATTTAACTGCACAAGACAACATTTCCTTTGCGCAAAGATGCTCCCCGTGTTTCCTTTGTGCTAGAACGAGACTGGTTGTGACTATTCTCAGACTTCATGGTTAGTATTTGAATTCCTTTTCATTAGGAAAGAGAATAGAAACTTTTAACTCATAGCATATACAGCACTAATTAGTTGTATCCTGTTGGTCATCTCAGTCACTGGGAGCCTTCCCCTTTTTTCTATTATAAAGATCAGGCTCTCTGGGACACAGGCAGAAAAATATCAACTGGCAGAGATTAAAATGGAGATGTTTTGTAATGTTTTAGTTTTATATGCAACATTTAAAAGATAAATTCTAACCTGCATCACCAAGCTGTGTAGTAATAGCACGGTAAGTAGAGTTTATACTAATCTGATCTAAACCTCAACTGTTCTATAAACTGCAGTCAGTTACTGGAGTAAATCCACAATGTCAATGGAACTATGGAATTTTGTTGTATTTGTGCGTGTGTGTGAAATGCATAAGAACAGTGTGATGGTCCCTTTTCAAGATGATCCATTCTGTTGTTGCTAATTTTTTTTGGTTCTAGTTTACATTTCTTCTTACAGAAATTTTTAGAAAAAAAGTAACATTTTTGGTAAACTTTAAATTGTGAAATGATCTTTTTTTAATTTGCATTTTTTCCAGATTGTCTAATAGTGGTAAAAATCAGCAAAATGTTTTCAGTCTTATATATGTGTCAGTAATGGCAGAAATATTGCTTACAATATCACAAACTTGGAATTATGACAATTAATGCCCTTAATTGGTTCTTAACATATGATAAATGTTATAATGATGGAAGTAGATGGAATGAGTTACAGACGGAGACAAATATCCATATGCTGAAAATCATTAGGCTAGTATGAAAATTATTTATAGAATTAAGTGAACTGGTCGTTCTCTTCCTAAAATGGCTTAATGTGTGATTCAGAACTTTTACTGAGGACAAATAAGCTGCACAAAGTGAAAGGCAATAGAATGCTGTGACCCTCCTTCCTGTTCAGCAAAGCATTTAAGCATGTGCTAAACTTTAAACACACAGTAATTGGACTACTTCTGTGCTTAAGTGCTTTGCTGTATCAGGGCCCTGCAAAGGTCCCGATCCTACAAACACTTACTTCCATAATCTATTTTACACATGTAAGTAGTTCTGTATTGAACTTGAGGCCTCTTTTCATAAAAATAGTGTATTAGGGCTTGTCTGCATGAACACTAAGTTCACGGCAAGCTGGGGTATAAACCTACCCCACACTAGCCTGCAGCACACTAACAGTCTATATGGACTCTGCTGTCGTTCAGAGAATCGTAAAAATGTAGGGCAGGAAGGGACCTTGATAAGTCATCAAGTCCAGCTCCCTGAGTTGAGGCAGGACCTCAACTCAGGGAGCTGGGAGTTTGAAAGGGGAGTAGATTAAAGCACACTAGAGAACTTTGAGTGCATGGCAGCAGGGTCCACATGGACACTTACTGCACAGCAGACTAGTGCCTGGTAGATTTACACCTCAGCTTGCTGCAAACTAAGTATTTGTAAAGACAAGCTCATAGCACTGGTCTGATGGCCATATTTCTCCTATGGGGATATGGATTCTATCTTCAGTTAGAAACAGATGATATTCCTGCTCACTTCCTGTCCTATACTGTTGTGTAGTTTTTCAGTGCATTGTTGAACAGTTTCTCTTCTGTTTCAGAGGCAATGGCATTTCATTGATGGGTGTAGTGATCCCAGTACGAATGTTATATACTATTGTAAGATCATAAACTGACTTATCCAAAGCCTACTGAAGTAAATGGGATATTTCCATGGATTTCAGTGAATTTCAGATTGGGCCCAAAATACTTTAGGATCCATTAGCTTGAAAGGTTTCTTTTGGAAATAACTAACTATTAATTAAACAATTCATTAATAGAAATATTTGGAACTATTTTTACTGAAAATTATCCCCTCACTTTGCTGGAACACATGGATATTGCAACACTGCATGACTTGGTAGTGCATGATCAAATATCTGGCACAAACAAGGATGGGTGAGTAAGTTTGGCACTGAAGCTGTTAAGTACAATATTTGTACAAGAAATCAGTGTATAAAACTGTTCTTCTTATGTAGCAGGTGCTGCTCAATTATATTTAAGAACCCCCTTAGGGGACAAAAGTCAATTATCAACATGCTAGCATGGGGGAGTAAGTAGGTCAGCTGAAAACATGTGCTTGTAATGTTGCAAATACTGTAGTAATAATTCATTGTTTTGGAAGCTTTTATATCTCCAAATGTTGTTCCAGCACTGTGCGATTTGTAGGGAAACATTTTTTTTTTTATTTGACTCATGGTCAGGACCATTTTCATGGTCTGATTTTTTTTTTTTAAATAGAATTTATTTCTGTGAGAAAAGTATGGCTTCTTGCAAAACAATACAGTTATCCTGAAAAGCTATCGCTACAGAACCATTTTTAATCAAAACTGCATGACACGCAACGCCTGCTTCTTTATTGCAAATGATGCCTGTTAAATTAACTGCAGAGATGTTACAGTGATTTCTTCATAGACATGTGAACCAGAAGCCGTTAAAGTCTCTGTTACGCATGCAGTAACAGCATTTAGGGGGAAAAGCCCTGATGGGACGCTAATCAAAAGCTTTTTGTAAACACAGTAAAGCAGCAGCTCCATCAGCAGAACCTGGACATGAAATCCCCAGGGAAAAGTGAATGCCTTGAACAGCTGTTCTAAGAAGGACTTTCATATCTGGTGAAACTGTGAAACATGTATTAGAATGACTTCTTCAATCCTGTAGCCACACAGTAGCCTCTCTCTTCTCCTTCAGATCACTTCTCAAAACCTACCTCTTCAGTGTTCCATCTGAGGCTTGGTCTGCACACAGACTTTGTACCAGTGTAACTTCCAGTTAGGGTTTTTTAAATTTTTTTTTTGAAAACCAAAATAGTTCTACTCCTATGACCCCCAGTGTGGACACAGTTTTATTGGAAGAAAGGTGCCTTTCCCTTATGAGGAAAAAGCTATACCAGTATAAACATTTCTATACTTGTATATCTGTATCCACGCTAGAGGGGTTGTACCACTTAACTATACTATGGTTTGTCCAAAATACACTATACTTAATTTGACAATACTAGTATAAAGTGCCACAACATTAGTGTGTAGACAAGGCCCTGTCTGTGCATTTATACCATTTTTATTACCATTGTATCTGAGCGCTTGTACATCTGTTAAGTTGATGCATTTATTTTTATAAAAGGCAGTAGCATTTATTTTTGTGCTGCATGAAGGTAATGTCATGATCCTATTCTGTGTAAGTTTTCCTCTTTTTCTCACCTTTCTTTGTGTCATGCTGCATCTTTTTCCCAACATAGGTCTAGTTCCTGTAAACCCTTCCTCATACAAGTAAGAGTTTTTAGAATCTGGCTCATTGGCAGGGAGGGTGCAAGGATGTTTCGCGCCCTAGGCGAAACTTCCACCTTGCGCCCCCCTCCCCCCGCCGAGCCCTGTGGCAGCTCTCCGCCCTAAGGCTCCCCCCCCTCCGCGGCAGCTCCCCCCCCCCCCGCGATAGCTCCCCCCCCCCCCGCGATAGCTCCCCCCCTCTGCCCTGAGGCACCCCCCCCACGGCAGCTCCCCCCGGCCCGGGGAGCCGTGTGGCAGCTCCCCGCCCCAGCTCATCTCTGCTCCGCCTCCTCCCCGAGCACGCCCTCGCTGCTCCACTTCTCCCGCCTCCCAGGCTTGCGGCGCCAATCAGCTGTTTGGCGTTGCAAGCCTGGGAGGGAGAGAAGCAGAGCGGGGCGGCGTGCTCAGGGGAGGAGGCGGAGCAGAGGTGAGCTGGGGCGGGGAGTGGTTCCCCTGCGTGCTGCCCCCCCCCCTTACTTGCTGCAGGCGTCCCTCCCCGCGCCCCCCTGCCCCAGCTCCCTCCGCCTAAATGCCGACGATGACCGGGGGGCCGAAGATCTGGCCGCTGCCGAAGGACCCGAATTGCCGCCCCCCAAATGCTAGCCCCCTAGGCGATGGCCTAGGTCGCCTAATGGGTTGCACCGGCCCTGCTCATTGGGGCATGGATTATAGGCTAGACATTGGTCTCCGTTCCGGAGGTGTAAAAGTAGAGTAGCTCAGTCTCAGTGTAACTAAGATCAGGATCTGGCCCTGTCTCTTCTACTTGGTCCTTACTTTGCAAAGTCCTTTAGCGTCTGCTTAACTTTAAATACATGCTTAAGGGCTTTGCTGAATTAGCATTGTGATCATTCACCTGCTTGAAGTTAAACATTTGCCTGAGTGTTCTTCTGAATCAGGGGCCTTAGTTAGTACAAGCCTGTTCCTAAAACTATTGAAGTCAATCAGAATCTTTTCAGTGATGTCAGTGGATTTTGAATCAAGCTCTTAAGTGCCATTTACACATGTGGCTCTTGTGTAAAATTACACTCAGAACTCTTCCGTTCTTTTCATATATATTCTTGCCACATTTGCTACTTATTTTAAGATATTTATATTAAAAATACAGACTTGCCCCATCTGAGCCCATCTCCTTCTTTTTAAACTTGATCCTGTAGCAAAGACATAATGCTGAATCGCTGTCAGTATGCTGGCTTCCTTGTTTTTTAATATTAAATAGAGAAAAGAAAAGAAAAAGATACAAAAATGTTTTTTTATTATTGAACTGACATTTCATCTCCCAGCTCTCTAGTTGGCTGAAATTTTTCAAAAATTAATGAACTTCTGGCACAAAATGGTAAACATCTTTTTCAAAAGTGTTCCATTTCCTCTCTAGTTTTACTCATAATGTGGATTATGATTATGATGTGTTAGACACCAGCAGGACCGGCTCTGGCTTTTTTGCCGCCCCAAGCAAAAAAACAAAACAAAAACAAACAAAACAAAACAAAAAAAAACAACCAGGATGCAGGGATGCCGGAGCGGCAAACCAAAAAACAAAAACAGGGTGCCACTTACTTGGCGACTCGCAGCTGCCTCCCCCGGCTGTGCAGGCGAGCCTCTGGGCGGGTGGCGGCTGCACTCTGGCTACCGGGACTCCCTGCGCTGCAGACATGCCCCGGGCAGCAGAGTGTGCACCCGGGCTAGCGGGGGGGGGGGGGGGGAGAGAAGGGGGGCAGCCAGGGTTTCCTTCAGCCAGGGCGCTCGCCCCCTCCGCGCCGCCACCCCCTACAGTGGCACACTGAAAGTAATCGGCGAAACAAACAAACAACACCAGGGCGCAGGGCGGCCGGAGCGGTGAACCAAAAAAAAAAAAAAAAAAGGCGGCCGTGCCACTCTAGGATTGGATGGAAGACGGAATGCTGCCCCTTAGAATCTGCCGCCCCAAGCACGAGCTTGCTCGGCTGGTGCCTGGCGCCAGCCCTGGACACCAGGTCACTGAAATTTCACTAAAGGGCCAAGCAGTACGAAGGGATGCGCTGTAAATAAGATTGTGTCCAAACTCAAATATCTTTGTATTTGGCCAAAAATTTTAAAAAGGTCTAGTGATTTTGGATTCCCAACTTGAGATGCCTTAAAGTGGTCTGATTTTCAGAAAATGATGAGCATGCAGTCTCTGAAAATCAGACCTGTTTGTGGTGTCTTAAATTGGCCTTTCAACAACTGAGGAACCCAAAATCACCAGACACCTTTGAAAATCTTGGGCTAGTTACATAGGCCAAGATTTTTCATTCTCAATTTATGAACTGAATTATAAGCCTTGAAGTCTTCCTAGTAGTTATTAGGGTTGCACTGTAATGTAGTGGCTGGATGTATGTGAGTTGGTTATTGCCTTCTAATGGTGAGCCCAGAGAGTATAAAGGACCTGCTGTTAGTACCTGCTAAGAGGGTCAGGGTCTAATCTTGGCTCCCTAGGCAGAGGCTGCTCAAGGCAATCTGCTGCCCTAGGCAAAAGTTCAATACGTTGTCCTTCCCCTGCCCCCATAGGAGTAGGATGGCAGATGTGGCTTGGCCATCCCTCTGTCATGAGTAGATGGTATTGCAGCTCAGCACATAGGTTTGCAATGATGCTCAAATTTGGCCTAGCCGCCTCTCTGTCATGAGAGAGGGGCAGCTAGGCCAAATCTGCTATGCTAGGCAGCTGTCCAGAAATCTGCCACCATAGACAGTGGCCTAGTTTGCCTATAGCTAATAAAACTTTCTCTTAAAGATCAATTTCCGTAGCAACTTGGTGTCCTATGAGGCCTGATTGTGAGCGGTACTGGGCACCTGCAACTCGGACTCCCATTGAAATCAGCACCTCTCAGGATCAAACCCTAATTAGGTAAATAAAATATACATCTGCAAAAGAGTATATTAGAATTTCAGGCTGAACTCAATTCTATTATGACTCCTTAATTTCTAAAATGTAAATCACTGTTATAGAATATGCCCATCCTTTGGACATGGGTGGACCATTATTATTCTTTATACGGCATTTAAAATGTACTAAGCATTTGACTAGCGAATAAAAGATCCAGCTACTTGTCCAAAGAATTTAGGGCTAAATCCCACAAAGGGATCAGCATTTCAGCACCTAACTTTCAGGCATCTTGTTGCCTAGAGGAATCCAGCCCTGAGTTAGGCACCCAAGCTCCTTATATAATTCATGGGGAGAGATAGGCATCTAAAAATGGGATCCACAAAAGCCAACAAGCTGAGCAGGAAGCCACCTAAACTAGTCCATAGGCCACACTCCTCTCCTTGGCATTTCCTCAAAGAGCCTTAGGTGCCTAAATCTGGGTTGGAAGCAGGTGCCTCCCTCTGTTTGGGATTCATAGCCATGGACCATCTCTTGGGCTTAGCTGCCTAAGCCCTTTCTTGCAAAAAAAGAATAAAAAATGAGATGTCGGTGGTTCCAGTCCCTTTATAACTTTGAGCCTAATGACTCAGGTTGAATCCCTCCCTTTGCCTGATGTGAAGGGGCTTGAATGTGGGTCTCCCTCCTTCCAGATGAGCTCACTAGCCACTGGGTTATGGGACATTCTGGGGCAGGGCTCTCTCAGTCTCTCCTGTTGATGCTGTTCCACTGTGTATTTATAATTAAATATGCATTGGGCCAGACAGAGAGTGAGTGACTCTATAGCCCAGTGGCTATAGAAAGGTGGAGACAAAAGTTCAAATCCCTGTTCCGTATTCGGTCCAACTTTCCCACATCCCTAACCTCTGGCAGGGGTGCTGGGACAAGTTGTATAGTGGGGATGCTGAGAGCCATTGTACCAATCTGTGTATGATGGAAACTACTTCAAGCCAAGGGGTGCAGCAGCATGCCTAGTTCCAGCACCTCTGGACTAAAAGTCATGGTGGGGTGTGTGCGCTCCCCTGATGTTTTTGAGTGGGGCCCAGTCTGGTAGGTAGCTTCTGACAGTGCCTACTAGATCAGGCTGCCCATGTGAGAGATGGTTAGAAGAATGCCTAGTGTGAGGATGCAGCTGGGGCTTAGGCGTGAGCTAGGCTCCAGGGCTGAGGCCACAGGTGCTGGAACAATTTTTATAGTGGGGTTGCTGAGAGCCATTGAACCAAACTGTAAACCCTGTATATAATGGAAACCACTTCAAGCCAGGCAGTGCGGTAGCACCTCCAGCACCCCTAGTTCCAGCACCTATGGCTAAGACAGTTGTGTACCTGCTTGCTGGCAGATATTTAGGCACCTGCAAGACATTACCAGCAGAAATGTAGACACCTAGGGACATTACGGAAGCTACAGAGTTGGGTGGCAGCTGAGCAGGGGTTTCAGGACCTAAATTTTGGATTTAGGTGCCTAACGTGGCAGTTAGACACCTAAATCTCTCTGTAGATTTAGCCGTTAGACCAGTGATACTCAGACTGAGGCTTGTGAGCTGCAAGTGGGTCTTTGCAAGACATGATATTAAAACGCTATGTGATTTTAATTATTAACCAGTCAGGCTGCTTTTACTAGGTTATTAACCAATTGTAGTTGATAAAATAATAATACTTGGCCAATCATTTTCCTGTGAGAATAATATATAATAATAATAATTAATAATATATATAAAACCTAAACATTTCCCGTCATACTGTTTAAATATGAACGTATAGTACTATCATAAATGAAACAATGAATTCACACGACTGTGACTCTTTTGGGTAATTTCTCTAATTTGGCTCCTGAATCACTGAGAACTGGGTATCACTGGTTTAGACCTTGTCTAGATGGGAAAGATGCACTGGTTTAACTTACGTTGCTTTTTAAATCAATATAGTAGATAAACCAGTACAAAGCCTTGTTTGGATACTTTCATTATGGTTTGTTCCAGTTTAAGTATATCAGTTTTTAAATTCACACCTTGGGTTATAGCAGTGCAATATTTCCATGTGTTCAAGACCTTAGAGTGAGGTTGTCAAAGACAGCTGCGCAAACTGGGTGTGACCCCATTGACTTCAGTTGCAAAAGTCCTATTGACTTCAGTGGGGTTAGGATTTCACCCTGGGCATCCAGATCCCTTAAGAGGGTTTGAAAATCCCACCCTTGCAGTCTAAGACATCAGTCCTGCAAACAGATGTGCTAATGTGAACCCCTGCACCTGCTCAGAGTCCCCTTGGGTCCAGTGGGGCTCCCTTCATCCAAGGGCAGAGATCCACACTGTTGCAGCTCCTTCCGGGGTTGGGACAAATCCCAAAGAAGAGAGCTAGCAGAAGTGTGTGCGTGTGTGTGTAGGGAGGGATGATGGAAGAGACATTGAGGGTTATACAAAGTGGTTGCTTTGTGCGTTTTGTGCACTTTTCAGAAGTTAGGGGTGATTATAATTAAAGAACGCTAAGCACTGCATTTATTAGTGATTATGACTGTCAAAACTGTGCTGAGCCCAGATCCCCCTAAACCGTTCCTCATCTCTCCACCCCCAGTGGATACTGCTATGCATGCCCAGGCCAAGTCAGAGTCACATGAAACTTAGTTGATATTTTTTTCTTGAGTCAAACTGTGTCATGGCCTGAAGGATTGAGGGTGCATCTACACTTCCCTGGGTTCTGCACTGGTAACAGGTGGTAGCCAGCAGCTATCACCTATGCATATGCACATCTGCTGTTCACTTGCCAACTGCTGTGTCCCTTTTGACTGTAAAAAGATCTAAGAATCCTGCCTTGATTTTCCCCTGCACAGATGAGGAGCTCCACAAATCTGAAATGACAGTAAAGGGAATACAGAAAGCATGACCTTGTGGCTAAAGCACAAGAACAGGCTATCTGGGTTCTAGTTTCAGTTCTTCCACCAACTTCGTGTGACTGGGGCCACACAACTGTGTGTGCCTCAGTTTCTTCACCTGGAAGGAGGGGGACAGTGAAACTTCTCTTCCTCAAAGGGGAATTGTGAGGCTTTTGAAGGAATTCAATGGCTTTTCATGTAAATATTCTCTCAAGTTATATTCCCTGTAAAATGTTTCCCTTCAAGAGGAATTATATTTGTTTCTTTGTTTAGAGGTAAATATGGACCATGATTACATGTTTAAAAAAACTAGGGCTTGTGTCTCAAAGCCGTCCATCAGCCTTCTATGAAGCTTCGCTAGATATTTATAATCAACACTTGTCCTGACAGCTCCATGATCATGGCTACTGCAGCACATTGAAGTGGAACGTGATTCGTATCCTCAGTATGCTTATGTACAGATATTGATACATTCTGTGCTAGTAGTAATCGGTGCAAATGATAGTTAATGTGCTTCTGTCAGAAATCTTGCAGATGACAGTTAACCGAATTAATAGTCTCCCTTATGTGTATTTGATGGAGTCTTTGGCAAAGATTCACAAATGTCTAAGCTTTTAAGATTCACACTTACAAAATTTATATCCTCTTTTTCAGCAGATGTGCTGACCGGCTTACTGTCTCCATGGCAACAAGGTTTCCGTTTTAAAATAGCCTAAAGTCACAGAAGGGAAATCAGTTATTAATAGCATAAGCAATGTAGGTATGAACAACATGCAGCATTTGTTTGTGTTCATGATACAACAATTCTTGTGTTTTTGCGTTCTCGCTCTACATGTACACACTGTTTCTTTGAATTTAATTGTCTAGTATGACATGTACAATTAATTCTTTATTCCTTCAATATTATTACAAGATATTTACATGATTACAATAATACTTATTGAGTTAATAATACTTTGCAGTTATTATTATTAAAGCACTGTACAAATATGAACTACAATAATTAATTAACCCTCAATACACCTATAATGTACATGTGTATTATTATCATCCCCCTTTTACTGATGGGGAAATGGAGGCAGAAGAGTTACATGACTTGAGAGAGACTCTGTTAGAGATGGGATTAGAACTCAGGATCTCTTCGCTTCCAGCTTTGTGACCTCATCTCCCATGGTTTTGTGATTAATTGATAAGCTGCTGCTCAGAATAGTAATACTTTATTGAAGCCTTTTTTCTAGAATCTTAGCTGTATGTTAACATTAGATTATACAAAGGATCCAGTCACATGGTTATAGTGTAACAACAGGGACTAGAGCCATTTTAACAGATTTTGGAAACGAAAACCATGAGAAAGCTTTGCCTACATTTGCTGTCAATGCAGTTTCTATGGACACCGATATTTTGTGTCAAATGCAATCTTGATGTGATTGTCTGTGCTGAATATAGAGGAAGCAGAGCTGATTACATGGGACTCCATCCCTGTATTAGCTAGAATGTGTTCTGTTGCCTTGAAAAGAATAGGCTCAAGATATAAAGAATTTTAGGACAAAGGCCATTAGGCCCCCAAAACCTGTCCCAGGTGAATTTACAGGTGAAAAATGGGGTCATGCTCCTTTTTGCTTGTTTTGTCAAGGTCTGAAAGTTTATTTATAAAAGAAAATTCAGAATTTTTTTTAAAATTTTTATATTTTTTACATTGGAAATATTAAGTCGTGTTTTACTGGAGTTCTTCTTGGAGACCCTAGGCAACCAGAGTGGGAGCTTCTTCAGCCATTCACTGAAGGGAAGGAGGTGTTGAAAAGATCTCTGTCTTAAAGATTCGGTTTGCTATTTTTGTTAATTTGGTGTTAACCAAAAATGATCAAAAGCTGGAGTTTTTGACGAGTCTGAATAAAAATCACTCGTCTCTCTCAATTAATTGAATTTACTTTCTTGGTGCATGTAATGTTCTAATCCTACTAATTTCCCAGTTGTCCATAGAGTCTTCTAGGGAAAACAGGGTAGATAAGAATTTCTAACTTAAAAAACTAGCAAGAGCTGCCTGTCTTCACCACTCCCTTATTTTTTTTAGTCACACAATCGAAACAAGGATTCTTTGTACATCATAAAGAAGGAATCAAAAATCCCTTTTCTCCCCCCTACCCATTGCAGGTCATCATCAAAATTCTGTGTCCCCAGAGAGAATAATTGTTTCCTGAATTCAGCTGTATTATTTACTCCATAATGCTGGTTAGCAACTTGCTCAGTTTGTAACCAAATCTCTAAATGACAGAATTTTACCGGGGAGTGTGATCTAGTAGTTATAGCAGGGGACTGGCAATCGAGGCACCTGAGTCCTATTCCTGGTTTTGTCACTGACTTGTACAAATCACAGAACTTCTCTGTACCTCAGTTTACATATCTGTAAAGTGGTATTTTTCATACTTGTCCACAAGGGAGTAATGAAGTTTTAGGTATAGCTCCTGATCCTGTACATATTCACATGAGTAACCTGACAAATGAACGGTCCTACTGTGCTCAGTGTAACTACAGTAGAACATCAGAGTTACAAACTGACCAGTCAACCACACACCTCATTTGGAACCGGAAGTGCACAATCAGGCAGCAGCAGTACAGTATTGTGTTTAAATGTAAACTATTAAAAAATAAATGGCAAGTTTAAAATTTTTTTTTTTTTGACAAGGTAAGGAAACTGTTTCTGTGCTTATTTCATTTAAATTAAGATTGTTAAAAGCAGCATTTTTTTCCGCATAGTGAAGTTTCAAAGCTATATTTTAAGTGAATGCTCAGCTGTAAACTTTTGAAAGAACAACCATAATGTTTTATTCAGAGATACAAACACTTCAGAGTTATGAACAACCTCCATTCCCGAGGTGTTTGTAACTCTGAGGTTTTACTGTACTCCCACGTGTAAAGTTATGCGCTTAAGTGCTTGCGAGACCTGGATGGTAGCTTGTAAAGTGCTTTGAAATCCTTGGATTAAAGTTGTTATAATGGTAATGCTACTATCATATTTGTTAATAATAATACTATATTCACTTCTTATTCTGTTTCCTTGCCTTTACTGATTATGATCATGACTTTTGCTTTGGGAAAGCCTTTATGTTCAGAACAATATATTTAAATTTGCTTGAGCAAAAATCACTTGGTATTCTGAATACTTTAAATAAGTCATTTAGGGCCAGGTTCTGCTAACCTTACTCACACAGGATAAGCAGTATTCTAGACAAGACCTATATCTCATTTGATTTGGATTCTGTCTGTTAAAATATTCCATTACTTCATTTGTATTTTTATGGCTGTCATTCACTGAATTGATAGTTCCAAGGCTTTTCTTTTTGCAATAACCATCAACTTTCTCCTGGATAATACATTGCATGATTGTTCCTTTTAATACATATTCATGTCTCTCTCTCTCTCTCTCTCTCAGTATTTCTGTAACTTGACAGATTTGGAACTCTCTGGAAAGTTTGACATCCTGCGTCCATTACTCTGGACCAAATCACTTTAAATATATATTCTAAACCAGAATTCTGACACTGATCTCTTTAAAAATATTCTTGTTTCTTTGAAAAACAAGCCCTCCCCTTTATAAAATCATCCAGGCTGCTCCTACCCAATGGTTTTCAAGTGGCTTTCACATTTCACCTGTAAAATGATTTCCAGTACATTCACCATAACGAGTGACAGAAGGCAATTTAGAGTCTTCCTTGTGTAACTTGCTAGCTAATGTAGAGCTGAATCACTGGCACTTCTGGATGAAACAAGTCATGCTCAAGTGCTTCTCAGGTTGTGATTATCTTGTCTGGGCAGTTTTCTGTAACTTCTGGACAACACTGCCTCAATTTGTGACTTGTAGTGAGGTTAGGGAGCTACCCTGGAACTTCAGGAACCTGGGTTAAGTTCCTTGCCTAAGATCACACCGGAAGTTTGTGACAGAGCAAGTCACTTAACCTAGCTGTGCTTCAGATCCCCACTTGTAAAATGGGGATAATAACACTTGTATACCTCATGGGGAGTTGGGAGGATACATGTATCAAAGACTGTGAGGTGAAGTCTTTGTAAAGATTGTTCCTCGGAAACCGCCCAAAACTCAGTTTCTTTGAGTCTCCAACCACATTATGTTTCTAGAGGCTGGGGTTTGCTAGTGAGGCTCATGTCTCTTCATTTCTGCACAGTAAAGCTGTGGGCCAGGTAGACAGAAGCTGGCACATGGAAGTGCAAATAACACCCCTCTACAGCAGCCTGAACCCTTGTATCTGTCAGAAGACTGACAACCCTATCTAGGCTTGTCGGGATGTGCTAAGCCTAAGACTGTAGGGGGAGTTTGTTGGGAGGGTCCCAATGAGGCTTTTGACGGAGGCTTGCAGTGGCGGTGTGATATGCCCCAATAAGAATGCGAAGGCTCATGGTGGGGTATGTGGGCTTGGGCCATAAACTCTTAAGGCTTGTGGAGGGTTTTAATGGCCTCATTCGATTGCTTCCCCACCCTCATTATCTCTTATCCATGGCTCCCTACTCTGTTGCTCCCCTTTCTTCCCCAGCCCCCTCTGCTGGTATCCTCCATTCCCCATTTCTCCACTTTCCCCCCAAGCTCAAAGCTCTCCCAAGCCCACCCACCATGTTCTGCAGATTTGCTAAGAGCTGCTGTAAAATAAAACTAAAGAAAAATTGGAAAAAGATCTTCAACGGCACTTCCCAGCTCAAGGTAGACATACACTGAGTCAGTTCTCAGCCAATGACCCAGCACTGGTGGCATTATGTTGCCAGATGTGCTCTCATTTGGAGATGACTTAAAACTGAAGTCCTGACTTGTGACTTCAATGACTTGTGGTCATTAAAAGATCCTAAAACACCCCAAAGGGAGGGTTGTGGTAACCCTGAATGTTCCAACCAAACTCTCTTTTGGCTGTTTATTCTGCCTGCCTAAATTCTCCATGCAAGTGCAAAAATATATTCTTTGCTTCCTGCCTTAAGAACTGGGTAGTATTAGGCCCTATTCAACAACTGCTGAATTTCACCTTGTAGGTGACTGTTTTGTAGGGTGGATTATTGAACCCTATTTATAGTTTGTATATCAGTTTTGTAAAGTGTAAAGTCCTTTGGGATCCATTTAGGATGGAAGGTGGTATGTAAATGTAAGATATTATCATAAGTCTCATCTGACAGGAGACGCTTATGATAGTTATTACTCTAGTGTGCTTTAGCCTTGCTTCACATTCTACTAAAATGTTTGCATTCACTTGCCAATTTTGTGGTCATGCTTATAAATTAAGGACACATCTCTAAATAATATAGAAATAAAATGACTATAATGGAAATGGATTTTCCACCCTGTAAATTATTGTATACTATGTTGTGACATGTCAAATACTTCTTGGGTCTTAGAACCAGCTCTCACAAAGCAATTATCTATGTAGGATGTTATACAGGTGTGATTTGGTTACAGGTTGAGTTGTCTGCATAGTGGTAGCTGCTTTCCTTCCAAGAAATAAGCACAGCACTGTGTGTGTGTGTGTGTGTGTGTGTGTGTGTGTGTGTGTGTAATATAGGATCAATGCTGTGCTTCTTGGAAGGGAGAGCATATATATATAGCTAGGGCCCTAGCAAATTCACGGCCATGAAAAACACTTCATGGACTGAGAAATCTGGTCTTCCCCCATGAAATCTGGTCTTTTGTGTACTTTTATCCTACACTATACAGATTTCAAAGGGGAGACCAGTGTTTCTCAAATTGGGGGTCCTGACCTAAAAGGGAGTTGCAGTGGGGTCACAAGGTTATTTTAGGGGGGTTGTGGTATTGCCACCCTTCTGCATTGCCTTCAGTGCTGAACAGCCAGAGAGCGGCAGCTGTTAGCCGGCCGCCCAGCTCTGAAGGCAGTGCCTTGCCAGCAGCAGCGCAGAAGTAAGGGTGACAATACCATACCATGCCATCCTTACTTCCGCGCTGCTGCTGGCAGCGGCGCTGCCTTCAGAGCTGGGCTCCTGGCCAGCCGCCGCTACTCTCCCGCTGCCCAGCTCTGAAGGCAGCGCCGCTGCCAGCGTCAGCACAGACCTAAGGGTAGCAGTATTGCAAACCCCCCCAACCTCCTTTTTGGGTCGGGACCTCTACAATTATAACACCGTGATATTTCAGATTTAAATAGCTGAAATCATGAAATTTACAATTTTAAAAACTCTGACTATGAAATTGACCAAAATGGACTGTGAATTTGATAGGGCCCTATCGCGTGCACGAATGTGTGTGTGTGTGTGTGTGTGTGTGTGTGTGTGTGTGTGTGTGTGTGTGTGTGTGACAATTGGGCAGTCTGTTCTCGGGTTAGAAAGAAAAGAAAAATGAAAGATGTAGAGGAGTGAGACAAAACCAATTTCAAAATACAATTCTTTATAAACTGAATAGACTGTGAAATGACTTGAGCAATCTGACTGGCAAAAGAACAGTGCATTAGTTCTCTAAGCATGACCTGTGCATACCAGTTGAAACTGGATCACCCATTACAAAAATATCCATATGTCTCTGGTTTCTTTTCTTTTCAGCTTATAATGGCAAGAATGACCTTGGCACAGGGCATTTCCTGGGGATTAATGACTGGCTAGGAATAATGGTCCAAGGTGCATTAACCTTGCAGCTGGTCGTTAATCCTCAGAAAATGACCTGTTTCTCGATTGGTATGGCTTAAATATTCTGTCCATGTTTTATTTCTGATCTTACTTTTGCACCATGAGCAGTAGCTTCACTTTATGATTTCGCCCTTCCCAGACCTCAGAGAGAGAACAGGTCCCACTCCTGCTATAAAGCAGTAATAACATGATCCGTTCTGGCATACGGACTGTGTATATAAGGAAGCTAGTTACTCGGGGGCGGCAGCAGCAGCATTTGACACCAGAATAATGAACTCAGCAAATCTTTACTAACTTTCTGTGGGCTGGAATATCATGAGAGAGGATGTAGGACTTGTGAGGCTAATCTGCTTTCTCTAGAGAAGAAGGTCCAAGCAGAGAGAGTGGGAGGGATGATAGGGAGAAAGCTGGAAAGTTACAGAGCTGAGGGGAGAAAGGACAGCAAGGAAAGGAGTTTGATGGAGGAAGAAGTTAGGACATGGAAGTGACTGAGTGATGGCAGGAATGTCTACGGAGTAAAGGGAAAGGAACAAAAAGAGAAGGAAAGAGCAGAGGGAGTGGACAAGGGATTGTGGAGGGACAGAAGTGGCAATGAGTTAAGAACAAATAGCCATCACCTCCGGCTGCAGCACCCTCTCATGTCCCTGTGGCTTCGTTCCTTCTCACGCAGCTCTCACACTTCCCTCTTCCTAATGTCATAGCAGTTCCCTCTCCCTCTCCTCACATCCCCTCCCAGTTCTCCTGCAGCTCCCCTTCCCTGTCCTGACAACCTCCTTCCTCCTGCAGCCCTCATTGCTGTGCTCACTCCTTACTCCCAGAACCTCTCCTCATGTCCCTTGCCTGCTGTCCTCCTGCAACTATCCTCTTCCTGCCGTTCTCGTCTCATGAATTTCCTCTCTTCCCTGCCCTTTCTCCCCCTCAGCTTCCTCACTTCCATAGCCTGTCTCCTTTAACTTTCCCATCTCTCTGTCTCTCACTCATCCTCACACTTCCTGTATTGTCTTCAACAGTCTCCTTGTTACCCCTGTTTTCTCTTGCCCTTTCCCCCAAAGCTGCATGTCTCTCAGGAAAGCCAGGAACGTTCTCCATTAGCTGCCTTGATGCAAACACAGCCATTGTAGTATTGTACCCAACTAGGCTCTTAATAAACACTCTACATGTCACAGCGATAATGCCCTCCGACTCCTGGGAATATATTAATCTCAAGAGATCTCTGAAATCTGAGAAAGAGGGAGAAGAGGTGAAATCACAATCTGTGTCATAATTAAAATAGTAATTACATTAAATCTGACTAGAAACACTGTGGATGTTTCAAGCACATTTGTTTGAACTCTATTTTTTCTTTTCCCTTTCTGTACATCAGATCTTGTATTCCCCTCTTTAAACTGACAGTGGACTCAGCATGTTGTGACATATCCTAGCTAACAAGCACTCCTTGGTATATAGAATGCCAGCCATCAAATTACAAGCGTGATGTGCAGAGAGAGAGAAAAGGAAAACCAGGAGCAGAGAGGAAAGAGGGAGGAGATGGAAAGAAAAGAGGAAGAGGCTGAGGAGAATGAGGAAAACAGACACCTTTACTGGTTAAAAACTGTATCACAAATCATTTGTAGAACAAAGATTATATGGGCCTCCAGTGATAGTGGTGGGTTGCCACTGTCTTGGTATCCCATGCTCTTGGATTAGTTTGCTCACCCTTGACTTTTGGGATCCTGGAATGAGGATGGCTTTCTTTCTTTTAAGGGTTGTTTGCAGTCTGGTCTGTGTGCTTCAGCCTACAATGCTAGCAGCTAGCCTCTCCCAAGAGAGGAATGATCCAGGCTGTTCCATCCACTCTCCTTCCTCCTTCTTCCCCTGCCTACTGCTGACCTAAGGAAATGACTGGTAGTAGAATTGTGTTACCAGAGAGGAGTCAAAGGAACACCAAGGTGAACTGAACTGGTTATAGGGTGCCAGGGAGTAGGTGGCAACTAGAACTGAGATGTAGGCAGAGTCAGAGCTGAACAGTGTCTGGGAGGTGAGGAGTTATTGTACAACAAACCGGTGGTAACGTCTTCCAGGACCGTCTGTGCTCCTCCTTGTGCTGAGTTTGTCATTTACTGTGTTTAATGTATTGGAAAAAGCATGAGAGTGTAAGCTGATTTGATGGTCTATGGGTTTGACCCCCTACCTCATGCTGCAGCATCAAAGCACCAATCTTTGGACCCTGTTGTATGCAAAAGAGAGTGCTTAGAAAAAGGTGGGTTTATTCTTAGACATGTTACACTATTCAGTAGGTAGGCAGCAGTCACTGTCAAACAAAAGACTTGCAGAGCCCGAGAACATTTCAAAAGGAAAAGATTGATGATGTAAGCATAGCTGGGAAGAGCACACCCAGCCATTTATCTGCACATAAAAGCCCCCTTACATAGGCTTTTTAAAGTTAATTTAATGCTTATGAAAAATGCTGAAATGACAGTCATGTAGGCTGAAGTTCTCTATCAAAAAAACCATATGGGCATCAACAAGGCAAGTGTCGGGTGTCTCATATCATCAATATATTCCTCAACTCTGGCCTAGAAGGCCACCACTAGAGAGTATGTTTCCGTCTCCATGCCCATTCAATCTCCGGTCTCTCTGGGGGACAGCCTGTGGACTCACTGCCACAAGATATTGCTGAGGTCAAGAGTTTAGCAGGATTTTAAAAAAAGATTAGATATTTTAAATGGACGATGGGAACATTCACAGGTATGTTAACTAGGACTACAAGAAGTAAACAATAGTTTGGAAGGGATATAAGCCCTCATTCTTTAGGGAATAAACCAACCTGTATTGGGGATGGGGGAAGGGCTAGTAAATGAAAGTTTCTATTGTTAGGCTATTCCATAAGTACCTATTTCAGAGTTTCTTACCTCTTCCTGGTAAGAACCTGTTACTAGTCACTGCCAGACAGGACACTGGACTAGACTGGCCAGTACGGCAATTCTTTTTACCCTGTGAACCAGTGCGTATTATGTGGGACTACAATGAGAGTGGCCTCTCTGTGTACTTGAACAAGTTGTCCCAAGAAGCAACTGTTTAAAGCATTGAGAAATTGCTTCTCTAAACCGTGTCCCAATATGACCTAGGGCCAGTATATATGTGGGTAGTTGAAGATATTCATTATTACTGCTTTATTAGATTTAGTTGCCTCTTTTCTCTCTCAGTATTGCCTACTCAATATCCCATCCCTGACCTGGACATTGGTAGTATATCTCTACTAGAATATTTGTATCCTTACAATTTGAGATTACTACCATATACATTCTTTTCATTGTTCTTCAAAAAAAATATCTCATTAGATTCCATGCAATTTTTTAGATATACTGCTGCTCACTCACTTCTACTTTCCTGCATGGGCAGCCAGTGACCCGGCCGTTGTGGGAGGCTAGCCATCCGTCCCTCCCCTTCTGCCCAAGGCCCTGCCCCTTCCCCTCCCCTTGTGTCCCTCATCTCCCACAGGAGCCCAGAGCATTACCACTGTGGCCCCTAGCACCGGGAGGCATGGCAGCAGCGCCCCCAGCCCCGGAGTACCTCATGGCGTGGCAGCAGCACCCCCAACCCTCATGTGCTGGGCGGCACGGTTTGAGCACCAGGTGGGCAGCACGGCCCCAGCACCAGCCGCCCTGAGTTCCCGCGGCAGGCTGGCCAGCCCCAGCCAGCCTGGGCCAAGGCAGACCACTGGGAACTGCAGGAGGCAGCCTCCTAGGGATGGAGCGTGGGCCGGGCCACACCAAGCTGTTTGGGGAGGCACAGCCTCTCCCAGCCTATGATATCCACCACCCATGCCTTCCTGTATAATTTATAGCCAAGTGTTTCAGTATTGCATTCAGACTTTTGTTTGTTATTCCACCATGTTTCAGAAATGACTTTTTTGTGCCAAGCTCCTCTGTCATTGCCAGTTGTCTGGTTCTCCAGGATTCTTCCTTTCTTTTCCTTTTATGTGACACCTTGTTATCTATCTGGAATGTGCCTCTGCTCACAGCCTATCCCCCCTCTATTTCAGTTTTAATTTCTGGCCTGTCCTTTTCTACGAGGACTTTTTATAGTTTACATACGTATTATTGAAATCCCTAGCAAATATCTTAGTTCAACCAGAATTCTCCTCCTCATCTGTTATCTTTTGCCCAACTCCTAATCTAACCCTCACCCTTCAAAACAAAAACAACCCCCCCACGTTGTCCATTTTCTCTATTGGCAGTCTGGTTCCACTTAGGTTCCGGTGGAGACCCATCTAGGGTTGTCATCTCTCTGGGTTTTACCTGGACAGTCTGGCTTTTGGCTTCTATGTCTGGGTGCCATTTAGGGTTGCCAGGCCCCTAAATGGTACCTCTGCCAAAAGTCTGGTTAACACGGGGCAGGAGGAAGCACCGGATCATTAACCTGCTGGGGCTGCCTCCTACATGCAAACTGGCTCCTTGAGATGATCCAGCAAGCGACTGGGGGGGGGGAGAAAGGAGTGAGCGACAGGGGTGGGGCATTGGGGGAAGAAGCAGAGCAGGGGGTTGGGCTTTGGGGATCCAGTTACCAGGAATTAGAAAGGTGGCAACCTTAGACCCATCACGTCAAAAGAAGCCCTCCTCTTCCCTAAAAGTTCTTCTGTGTCTAGTGAATGTAAGATCATGCTCTGTAGACCATCTTCTCATCTGTGCATTGAGATTCTGACATAGCCTCTGTCTAGCTGACCCTGCACATGGAACCATAATAATTTTGGAGCCAGTTTCCATAGAGGCCCTAGACTTTTTTTTTTTTTTTTAATTTATCTTGTAGGACCTATCTCCTACACCTCCCTACTACCAATATTTATTGGCTTGGCAGGATCTTTTATGATTTCAAGAGATAATATCAATGTTTAGTTTTAAGCATTTTTAACATTTGTATTTATTTAAATTTTCAGGGTTTCACAAAATTATGGGTTTTAAGAATTTTTTAAAAGGTGTTCATTGATTTAAATTTACACACAATTCTGCACTGCTTTCATGGAAATACTTTAAAGCTTGTGTCTGACTTTAATCTCTGTGTGTGAACTTTCTGCAGCCAAGACAATTTCTAAATAATTCTGATTTGAACAGGTGCTTAGAAATATCTACTTACCAACCTAGTTGTTGATCATTACTTGGACTATTTATACCAATCTGAAAACATCAACCAATGAAAGCAGATTCTTCAGTAAGTCAATTTTCACTTATAAGGATTCTGTGAAGTTTAGCTGTTTGTTTTCCATTATGTAAGTGTGGCAGAATTTGATTTTTTTTTTCTTATAATTTGGATGGATAATATCAGTGTTTATTTTTAACCCTTTTTCCTATTTTTATCCATGTAAGTTGGCACAGTAGCACAAAATTATGGGGTTTAAGCTTTTTAATTTTTTTTTATCAATCTAAACGTTCACAGTTGTGGGAAATCATAGGGAAGTCAGACAATAATTATTTAATAACAGTAGATGTTGAAATTTAAAAAGCTAAAGCTTTATAACCATTAAAACACAAAGTGTCAACATGACATGTTCAAAATATGCAAAGTAAAGATCCTTAAGTTAAACTCTAATATGCTCTCAAGCAGCATTTTTCTTAATTTGCCTATCTGTAAGTTTCGATTATCATCGATGGAAAAATGTTTTTGTTGGTTTGTGTGTTCAGTAAAATGATGTTAATCAGCATTTACTGATTAAAATCTAACCCTTCCAAGACTAAATATTTACCATAATAGGCTCCTCCCTATCACTCATTAGAAGTTTGTCTGGATGGTTTTTTTCATTTTATCTGCCATCTTCACACCCAGTAAGCAAGTCACTAAATAGTTAACTTGTTGCCACATATCCAGCTCTCAATATTTCTATTGATTAAATCCACTGTTACCTCAGACCATCTATACCTTGCAATGGCATCCCCATTTCCTGAAGTGACTTCCTCCATATGTGAGAACTGATCAACTTCCTCTGTTTCTGTCAAAAAGTGGTTCCCATCTTAACGAATTTGTCCTTCCATTCCACCTTTGTTCCTACCCATCATGAATCTAGGTTCCTCAAGCAGAAGATTGGGGCACCAGATCTGAGACAGGCCTATTTCACAATCTCCCTGTAGCCTGTTCTCTATTAATAATAGCATCTCTCTCTGCTCTTCCAGTTCAGCAACTCTCTGACTTCAAGATATTGTACTTGGGCTCTGAGGACCATAAGCTGCTTCTTCAGGGTACATACATATGCCACTTAGTTACAAGGCAAATAGTTGTACATTTTGTACTCTGTACAGTGAACTGGATAATAGCTCAGAAAAGAGTTTTTAATGTGTATTAGACTGATGTGGATTTTATCATTAAGGTGGAGGTAAAGGTGTTTTATTTATTTATTTAATGTACTTAAGGATTTTCTTTACTTTAGGTCATTAACAAGTTACTGAACAGTCTACTGCCCTCAATGCCAAATCCCCAGGCAGTCCAAACTTCTCTGTAAACTCATTCTCTGAGGCCTCTCTCTCTCTCTCTCTGTGAGATTAGTGCTGGTGATCTTGAAAGGCCCCATACCCCATTACTAACCTGTGGTTTAAAAAAAGGTAAAATGTTATCCAATACGAACATGAAAAAATTTACTTGTGCTACAGGACTGTAGTGTTAATCCCCCTACCCCTGCAACTTTTCCACCTGCAAATGCTCCAACTGCCTTTCTGTAGCTGATTCCATTCTCTGTAATCCATAAATGAGAGGTTACCACTTACATGCAGCAAAAACAGAAGTGTGATGAATTATAAGCCAGTGTAATTTATGCAGAAGCAGTGTGGGGAAATGGCAACCCACTCTTGTTCTACATAAATTATTCATGAATCCCCTGGAAAATAGCTTGAAGAGGGTTTCTTTTTTTCTTTTTTTGGTGAATGAATCATGCCCTAAATTTCTACAGCACGTACATTGACTCAAATGTCTCACTTTTGCCCCACCTTTATTTTTAGATCATCCATACTGACGTTTGCTAAACTTACTGTTCTGAATTTTTCTGATCTAAAATTAAATTCTCTTTAAGCAGGCCCACTCTGTCGAGGCTCCTGATGTGGCTGAGAGGCTCCTGGATTCACCTGCTTTCTGAGTCACTCTTGCCCAGGATCTCACAACTTCTGATCTGGAGAGCTGAGAAGACACTCAAGGCTGCTCTAACAAGAATTTCCAAAGTTAGAGTCTTGCAGGCAACCTTGCCAGGAGGAATCTAACTAAAGAGATGTAGCCTGTTCTAGTGCACAGTCCGTCAACCCAGCCATGACCATAGACTTGGAGCTGTTCAGAGCAATAACTGTAGCCATCACTCTCTGGCCAGGAGGTTGTGAGCAAGTAACTTGGGTGCAGCTGGCAGAGCCAGGGCCAAAGCCCCTCTCTCTAGTCAGGGAGCAGCAGGCAAAGCCAGACCCCCTCTATCAGGGAGCAGTAGGAAAAGCAAGGGCTAGAGACAGCCCCTCCTCTCAGCCACAAAGCAGCAGGCAGGGTCAGAGATCCCCCAAGTCAGTGAGTACAGAGGAGCCAAAATTATGCACCCAGCTACAGGCCAGGAGTCCAGCACCAGAGCATCCCCCTGCCTGATGGCAAGGACAGCCATATCCCTAGCCCAGCCGGGGGCAAGCAGCAGGTAGCACCAGGGGCTAGCAATCTAACTGCATCTAGTCCAGCCTCAAGTAGCCACCACTTACAGGAGATGCCATAGCCAGCCAGAAGCATAGCAATTTCTGTATCTCTAAAGTTTGCTGCATGTTGCAGCTTTGTCAGGCTTAATGTCTGGTAATCAGGACATTTGCATAAAATATGCATATTCAAATATACAAATTAAGCAATTAAGTTATTTGTATAAAATCTCCAGATTTATTAACCTTCAGCCTTAACAGGTATGTTGTTAATTTTGTCCCCCTCCCCACCCAGCACCAACACTGTGCTTTGTACTTTGCAAACAAATAAGAAGATAAGCAACTTGCCCCTTGGAGTTTACAATCCAGTGTTCATCCAAACTAGATAGATCAGACACAAATAGCACATGAGTTGGAGGAGGTTAGGAAACTAACTGGTTATTTCTGTATGGCTTTGTAAGGGAGAAGTCTATTTTGAGGAGATATTTGAAAGTATAGAAGGAGTTTTGGAGCATGAGAAGACGAAGGCAGCTCCAAGCCTAAGGGGCAACATGGTAGAAGGCTTTAGGATACAGAGAAGGGAGTACAAGGAATGATTGGGCTTGATGCAGAATTATGGATGGATTGAAGGGGAATGAGGTGATAGGCAGAGAGGCCAGGCAAACAAAGGCTGTAGTCATGGAGGGATAGCTCAGTGGTTTGAGCATTGGCCTGCTAAACCTAGGGTTGTGAGTTCAATCCTTGAGGGAGCCACTTAAGGATCTGAGGCAAAATCAGTATTTGGTCCTGCTAGTGAAGGCAGGGGGCTGGACTTGGGGACCTTGAAGGTCGTCATCCAGTTCTAGGGGATAGGATTGGTGTGGGCAATTATGTTAGTGGTGGGTTGGGAGTGAAAAGGAGGGGTTTAGAGATGCTGAGAAGTAACATTTATTTATTTATATATGTAAGAGTGAAGGATCTTGCTGGGGAATGTGCTTGAATTTCCATGGTGCTGCCTTGAGTTTCTTCTGTGTTTTGATGTTATTTTGGAAGCAATACTTTGTCGCTCTTCTGCTCCTATGCATAGAGTTATGCATTTGGGCCAAATCTCTCTTTCCTTAGTCACGCTACTTTTACCATTGAAATCAATGAGATTCTCCTGCTTGTAAAGCAAGCAGGATTTGGCTGTAAAGACACAAACAAGGAACATTTTAATTTTTTTTCTTTTGTTTTAACGTGTGCCACTGCCACTGTAGGAGAATTTTACTGAAAGCAAGACTACATTTTGACAAAAGGAAAATACCGTCCATAAGTTTTTTGTACAACCTTCCCATGGCTTTAAGTACCACTGGCAGTCTGCTATACAGGTCAGAATAGATGATCTAATAGTCTCTCCTGGCTTTAAGCTCTCTGAAATTTGTGATTAGGGACTTTGTCTCTATCACTACTGTAGAATGATTTTTGAAGGAACCCCACCTTGCTATAAGACAGAATAAACAGAAAAAATAATTTGGTATAAAACTCTGAAATGGGATCTGATTGCTCCGGGGGAAACTTGCTATGATGCTACTCACTTTAAGAGCTATTAAAAAAAAAAGAATCTCTTTATATTTCATTAATGCAGAAATTTTGAGGCCAGAAGGGACTATAATCATCATTTAGTCTGATCTCCTGCACAACACAGGCCACAGAACCTCACTCAGTAATTTCTGCATCAAGCCTATAACTTCTATTTGAGTTAGAGCATATCTTTTAGAAAGATATCCAGTTTTGATTTAAAGAATTTAAGTGATGGCAAATCTAGCATTTCCCTAGGTAAGTTGTTCCAATGGTTGATCACCCTCACTGATTTAAAAAAAAAAGTTGCACCTTATTTCTAGCCTGAATTTGTCTAACTTCAGCTTCCAACCATGTTTTCCAGACCTAGTATAATTTTTGTAGCCCTTTTTTCTGAACTAATATTTTGACATCCTTATGAAGTGTGGGCACCAGAACTGGACACAGTATTCCAATAATGATCTCACTAATGCTGTATACAGAAGTAATGCTACCTCTTTCTTTGATATTCCTTTGCATGTGCATCCCAGGATCACATTCTCCCTCTTAGCAACAGCATTGCACTGCTCATGTTCACTTGTTTCCCCCAAGTCCTTTTCAGTGTCATTGCATTCTGGCATAGTGTCTTCCATAAGTGCAACCAATGTTCTTTGTTCTTAGATGACCTTGTATTTGGCTGCGCAAAACATGTTATTTAAAATAACTCATTTGATTCAGCAGTCCAGATAGCTTTGTATGACTGACCTGTCCCCTTCATTATTTGCAACTCCACCAATTTTTGTCATCTGCAAATTTCACCAGCGATGATTTTATATTGTCTTCCAGATGGTTGATAAAGATATTGAATAGCATTGAGCCAAAACAGATCTCTACAGAACCACATTAGAAATACCCCCAAAGAATGATGATTTTCCCCTTTACAATTACTTTTTGAAACCTTATCAGTTAGCCAGTTTCTAATCCAATTAATATGTAATCCATTAGGTAGTGCCAATTTTTTATCAGAACGTCATGCAGGACTAAGTCAAATATCTTAGAAAAGTTTAAATATTTTATTATTTCAACACAGTTACCTTTATCAACCATACCCATAATCCAATCAAAACAGTATCAGGTCTCTTACAATAAACTTATTTTCCATAAACCCATGTTGACTGGCATTAATTTAGCTACCATCCTTTAATTCTCCACATGATTTTTGTCAGAGACTGTTAGTTACATAGATCATCCCATTTACCCTTTTTAAATATTGGCACATGAGATTTTTTTTCTAGTTCTCTGGAACTTCCTGAGTGTTCCAAGATTTGTTAAAATCAACATTAATGGTTCAGAGTTTTCTTTGGACAATTCTTTTAATACTTTTGGATTCAAATGATCCAGTATTGCAGGTTTAAAATTGTCTAATAGTTGCTGTTGAACATCCTATGTAGTTACTGATGGAATATAAAATATTTTATTATTACTATAAGATACAAATAAATCATCCTGCTTCTTTCCAAAAACAGAACAGACGTATGTATTGAATACTTCCTTTTCTGCATTAAGACTGACAGTTTTACCATCCTTATCTAATATTAGACCTATACATCTTTAGGTTTTTGTGTGTCCTGATACATTTAAACAATTCCTTCTCAGTGTCCTTAACCCTACTGGCCATAGATTTTTTTTCCCCCACAGATAACACTGCTCTACAGCCAAAATGCTTCTGAAATAAATGTAGTCAAACTTTACTAATTCTGGGTCACTGAGAACGAAAATGATGCTTAAAATTGTTGATTGGCTCTAGTTTTCAAGATATGCTATTGGGTCAGTATATACGACCCTTGACTTGGGAATGGCGGAGGATAAGTGAGTTATAAAGGGAAGGGATCTCAATTTAAACCAGAAATGACTAAAATACATCTTTGACTGGATCTATGAATAAATCTATGACTGGGTTTGGACAGTACTTGCTTTTTAGGCAAAACAATGAATGATGCAATCTGAAGCTGGTATTGCATCATACATGATATGAATTGCATCATGTTATTCCTAGAAGTCATGGATGATGCAATCATAACGAAGCTTACATCACTCTGCTGAACAAATTGCCCTATATCAGCTCTAGAAATCATACAGTGTCGTGCTCTCTTATTTGTCAGTGTTTGATTTTGCAAAGGGACACATTTCTGTTTAGCCAAAGTGAGCAGAGATGCCTCGTACTTGTGTGAACAGTGCAGATAACTTCTGCTATGTTTGTGGTGAAGTGACTTTTGCATCACAAAAGCGCAGTATAACCACTATGGTTAAGAAAGCCTATCACCTTTATTTTGGCTGCAAAATTGGAGATCAGGACAAGAGGTGGGCCCCACACATATGCTGCAACACTTGTGCAACAAATCTTCGCCAGTGGTTGAACAGGAAAAGGAAATCTATGCCTTTTGCAGTGCCAATGATTTGGAGAGAGCCAACAGATCATACCAGCAATTGTTACTTCTGCATGGTGCCTCCAGTTGGGAAAGGTGTGTCAAAGAAGAAAAAGCGGACTGTGCATTATCCAAACATTCCATCAGCTATACGCCCAGTACCCCACGGAGAAGGACTGCCGGTTCCTGATGCACCAGAATCATTCTCACTTGAGTCAGACGAGGAAGAGGATGAAACTTCTGGTCCTGAACCATCAATGTCACAGGACCCACATTTTCTCCCATCCTCCTCCTCTGAACCACACCTCCTAACACAAGGTGAACTGAATGACCTTGTCAGGGATTTGGAACTACCCAAGAGTAAGGCAGAGCTGTTGGGCTCCAGACTACAGCAGTGGAATCTCCTGGCAGGTGATGTTAGGGTTTCCATGTTCCGTGACCGTCAAAAGGATCTTGTCCCATTCTTCTTCATGGAAGGTGATCTTGTAGCCTGCAACAACATCGATGGTGTGATGGCAGCCCTCAACATCGTTCACGATCCAGATGAGTGGAGACTGTTCATTGATTCATCGAAGACGAGTCTTAAAGCTGTTTTACTGCATAATGGCAATGTTTTGCCATCAATTCCAGTTGGTCATGCAGTCCATATGAAGGAAACCTATGACAACATGAAACAACTTTTGAGGTGCATAAACTATGACCAACATCAATGGCAGCTTTGTGGCAATTTGAAGGTTGTTGCTCTCTTGCTTGGTCTGCAGACTGGATACACAAAGTACTGCTGTTTTCTCTGCGAATGGGATAGTCGTGCAAGAGATTCCCACTACATCAAGAAAGATTGGCCACTCCGACAGTCATTGGAGCCTGGGAGGAAAAGTGTTCAGCATCCACCACTTGTTGAATCAAGGAAGATTTTGTTACCACCCTTATACATCAAGCTGGGTCTGATGAAGAACTTTGTCAAGGCCATTGACAAAACACAAGCAACTTTCAAGTACCTCCGTGGAAAATTTCCAAGGTTAAGTGAAGCTAAGATAAAGGAAGGTGTCTTTGTTGGTCCTCAGATTCGTGAACTTCTTCGAGATGATGCATTTGACCATGCACTGCGTGGCAAGGAAAAGACGGCACGGAAAGCCTTCCAGTTAGTGGCAATAAATTTTCTCGGAAACAACAAGGCAGACAACTACAGGTTGTTGGTGGAAAACCTCCTCAAGGCATACAAAAGCCTTGGTTGCAACATGTCACTAAAGATACATTTTTTGCACTCTCATCTAGATTTTTTTTCCACCGAACTGCGGAGCAGTGAGCGACGAGCACGGTGAGCAATTTCACCAGGACATTGCAACAATGGAGAAACGCTATCAGGGCAAATGGAGCCCATCAATGCTTGCAGACTATTGCTGGACAGTGACAAGAGATGCTCCATTTAATGAATACAAGAGACAAGCCAAGAAGGGCCGAGTAGACACTGAATAGGACTAAACTATGTACATAATAGTTTTTTGCCTTTTGTTTCATAATAAATTTTATTTATATAACCCTTTTGCTGATTTTTAAAGTGTTACATAAACAGGACAGGTGAAATATTATCATGTAAAGCAACCATAAACACATGAAAAGACCTAGGTTTACAATTTATGATTAAAACTCTACTATCTACACAATATACATAGACATAAAATGTAAAAACTTAAATATCTTAGAAACAGTAGCCAATCAGTTGTTTTAATTGTCATATTTGAATTCAGCACATCAAAATACATAATAAATAGCACATTTTATCTCTGAAGCAGACGACGTCTCAAAAATTGTAGACCAGTGTAACTTTTAGCTTTCCTTATCCATTCTCTACATTTCCTGTACTCATTAGTATCAACTACCCAATTTTCCCATTTGATTATTTTTTTATATATATATAAATTTTTAAATGCTACTTTCACTCCCCTTCATAATCAGGATTTTTTTTTTAACAGAAGAAGCATTTTTAAGTGATTTCAGATTTGGGGTTGACATAATAATGCATTCTTAAGTTCCAATTATTCACATTTTTATGTTTAAATTTTCAGCCCACTCAGTTTTGGTCATTATTGTTTTCAGCTTGGAAACTTGGTACCTTTTTAAAGGAAGGTGTGTGTGTGTGTGTGTGTGTGTGTGTGTCTGGTCAGGGCTATATTCTGTTTTCATGTAACAAATAAAATTAGGTCATGATTACTTGCAACTTAGGCAATCACCGACTTTTAATTTAGTGATCAATTCATCTTTATTCATCAGATAAATATAATTAGGTAATTAAGTTTAGACCCTGAAAGGTATGTTAATGTAGCTATTAATAAACAGTGAAAACTGAATAAAGTCTAATAATTTGCATAATCAATTCTGTTTTCTGAAGTCTAACCCAATATGGCTGATGGGATGGATAAGATTGCTTTACTGAGCAGTTTCATGCCTTATTTTTGTTTTCTCATGAGCTTTTCTTTATAGAAGGTTCCTTACCTGATAAATTATATTTTAATAAATTCATAAAGAAAAATGTACCTGCACAGATGGTAATAAATCTCTGGTATTCAGCCTTTGCAGATGGCGTTATGCTCATCCATAGACTCTGTTGTATTCACCAGAGTATTTGTGTTTGGGGTGGAAAAAAACTGTAGAACCTGCTGTAACAGGCAAACTAATCTGGCAGGGTTATTCTTCAAACCTGAGTTACTCCTACACAGTAGAAGACTGCACAGAGCAGGAAACATTGTGTTTAAATAGTTGTAGCCAATCTGTGACAATCTGGACCGCCACACTTGTTACCAAACTGGCCAATTGGAACTTCACAGTGACAGTGGGTACAGCTCTGTGCCAAAAGCCCAATTAAAGAGCTCCTGATACGGCCATGTTGGCCTTTTACTAGTCTTCATATCTTTCCTTCGCATTGGGATAGTTTTCTGTTGTGCCTCAAATGTTATCTCCTTGAGAAACTGCTAGCTCTTCTGAACTCCTTTTTCCCCTTAGCTTTTCTTACCATGGGACCTTACCTGCCAGTTCTCTGAGTCACTTAAAGTCTGCTTTTTTGAAGTCCTTATTCTGCTGCTCTCATTCATTCCTTTTCTTAGAATCGTGAAATCTATGATTTCATTGTCACTTTCAGTCCAGTTGCCTTCCACCTTCAGATTCACTAACAATTCCTCACTTTTGGTCAGAATCCAGTCTAAATCTAATCAAGTGTGTCCCCCTTGTTAATTCTTCCACTTTCTGAAATAAAAAGTCCCCAGTAAATTCCAAGAACTTACTGGAAATTTTGTGTTTTGCTACGTTACTTTTTCAACAGATGACTGGGTAGTTAAAGTCCCCCTTACTAGTAGATGTTGTGTTCTGAATATTTCTGTTGTTTGTTCTAGAAATGCCTCCTCCACCTCCTCTTCCTAATTTGGTGGTCTGTAGTAGACCCCGACCATGACATTATCCCTATTTTTAATCTCTTTGATCTTTACCTAGAGACTTTCAACTGGTATACTTGTCAGCTCCTTCTGGACCTCAGAACTAATGTATATATTCTTGATATATAATGCAACATCTCCTCCCTTTTTATCTTGTCTGCTGTTCCTGAACAAGCTATATCCCTCTATATTAATATTCCAGTCACGAAACTTATCCCACTAAGTTTCTGTGAAAGACTTAGTCATAATTTAGTTATGTATTAAAGTACATTAGTTGTGAAAAGGTTGAGCAATTCTGATTCTGTCCATTTGAAAACACTAGCCAGCACATTATAATATTAAATGTGAAGTGTGCGGTTTTGAAATCTCTATTAAGCTGGGACGGAAACTTGTTTACATTTCTTGAGCCTTCATACTGCAGGTGTCATAAATGATCTCATTTTTCAGTCAGATGACCAGCAACAATAACAACCCCCAAAATATCAATTTTCAACAAAATAGATGGTTCTTTCTTCATATCAAATGAGCTCAGGACCCTTTGGGGTGTCAAATTAAAAGGTCGCATGCAAGATCCTTGTGAATGTTGGTACCCCAGACTTCAGAAACCAGACCGTTTCTCGCGATCTTGATCTCATTCTTGGTCATGTGTTAGGGAGGCCTGTCTCTACTTAAACCAAGGACTGAAAGCAAACAGCTTATACTTCCCAGCCCCCTCCCTTAGACTGCAGGGTTTACTTTGTAAGGCTTTTTGTTCTGTTTTTTTCATCTCTCATTATGTCACACACACAGTCAAAATACTTGTTGAAGTTGGGTGGTGGAAATATTCAATGAAGAATTTATGCCGTTGTACAATAGATGGCTATGACCTCTAATGATGATATGTTATGTTTTTATAGCACCTTTCATTCTAAAGCATGTCAAAAAGAAAAAAAACAGATGCTAAATTCTAGTCTGTTACACCTGACCAACTCCATTGAAGTTAACAGGGTTGCATGGGTCTAAGCGAGTACAGAATTTGGTTCTATATATAGTATATAAAATTAATGCATTTCAGAGTTACCGGTGTTATCACTGAAATGCAGCTGCCTGTGAGAGATAAAGCTGCAGCCCACAGGTACACAACATTCTGCCTACAAATGTGGGAGAGCGAAAATTCTGGGCAAGGTAATAGGGATTGTCCAGTGTATCTAAGTTGATACCATGGGCATCACCAAGTATCTGGGCACTTGTATTTGGGGCAAATTCCTATATTTATGGACACTACCAAGATCTTTAATGCATACACAGAGTCTCAGTTTTTAAAGAACAAGACACAAAAAACTGCTTAGTGCTCAGTTTATCTGCTTTGGAAAGATGGACTAAGTTGAGCCTCCTGGGAATGAAATCTATGGTTCCACAAGGCTAGGAACAGTGTTTCACTTTGAATGTTTAGCTCTCTAAGCCAGTGGTTCTCAAACCTTTTTTTTCGCTGACCACTTGAAAATTGCAGAGGGTCTCAGCGGACCACTTAATGATCTTTCCAAATGTTGTTTATACTGTTAGCTAACTATTGTAAACGCTTTGGATAAAAATGCTATATAAAAATAAGTTTAATAATTAACTTTTTTTGTTCTACAAATAAAAGCGCACAACTCATATTTTAATATCAGTAGTCTTACCTTTCTAATGTGATGGATGTGCCCTCTTTCCCCTGCCACAGCAGCCACAGAGCTGAGGCTGGGAAGGAGGGCTATCTCTCCCCAGCTGCCACAGCCCTGGAGCTGGGGAAAGTCACCTCTTTCTCTGGCTGCCACAGCCCTGCATGTCTCAAATACCCCCCACTCTCTCTTCTCATCCTACTGCCCCCTTTACCTACCCCCTATTCTCCCCAAGGCCACCACCTCATCTGACACATGTGGGTCTTCTCCAGGGTCCAGGCACCTAATTAGTGGAGCCACGCCTGCGCGGCTCCACTAATTAGGTGGGTGGCCCTTCATTCTCTTATGTGCGGCTGCCTAGGCGCACACCTTAGAGGGAACTGTCTGTGGACCACCTGAATGGAGCTCGCAGACCACTGGTGGTTCACAGACCACAGTTTGAGAACCTCTGCTCTAAGCCATCCTTCCAGTTTCACAAAGAGTAACTAGTTGCATTATTTTCCTCTTTGGGGAGGGTCACCCCATTTTTAAAGCCAGTTTATGGCCTCTTTGATTCCAAAACACTAAAGAAGGTTTTGTACAAGATCAACCATATAAAATTCTAATCATTTAGGTTGACAAAATATTTTGATGGGAAAATAAAATATCCTTAGTATTTGCATTCTTATCTGTCACCATAGTAAAAGGCAGGTGAATAGATTTTTCTGCCTAAGCGGGTATATTTTCATGGCAGTTTTGTAAGGCTGGCCAAGGTAAACATATTTGCTGGTCCAATAAAAGGAGTCCCCATCATTTACCTTGTACACAGGTCTCTCAAGCATTAATATTTTCTTGTAAGATATTCTCAGGTGAATTAAACATGTTAACATTGTGAATAATATTTTTGTAATAGATTTAGTAATGCAAACAGGAAAATCGGTCTGATGCTTTTATACACCTATTTTGGCAGTGTGAGCTTTGAGTTTAACAATGCTGAGCAGTCTCTGCAATTCTGATAAAAACCACATGGTGGGGTTGTTACTTTAAGGCTTCGATTAATTAGTGAGTGCATAAAGGTCAGATTGTTGACGTTTTTCCATCCACCTGTGTAAATTTGACATGGCTTTTGCATTCTTCAGCAAAGAATTGGGCTCATCTGCCAGCATCACAAACACAATTAAATTCATATCCAAAAAGTTTTTATAGCAGCCTCAACAAGAGTTATTTGTAGACCTGGAACACCAGGGTCCCGGTGAGGCTTGTTTGAGTTAGCACAAGAAATAGTATGCCCAATTTTGAAACTCACTTTTTTGAAAAATCTTTATATATAAATAACTAAAGTTAATAGGAATGGTGTATATTAGGGATTTGCTTCCTGATTCTTGTGATCTAGATAGAAAGAACATGAGAGTTCTTATTCCTGCCTTAAGTATACAGAGTCTTAGATAAAATGAGTACACAAATGTTAGATGGTAAGGAGCTTAAAAAGTAGACAAGAAAGAAAGAATTCCAAGATGCTTTGTTGTCTTTTTAGGCGAAATTCATTGCCACCTTCTCATAAAGCCAGAGTAAGTGGACTTGGGGGAATGGAGATACACTCCCTGATCCATAGGCAGGTTGTGTGGTTCCTTGCAAGTGCTGTATGGAGCTGATCCAAAGCCCACTGAAATAATTGGAAACTGACTTCAGTAGTCTTTGGTCAGGCCTAATGGCTTCTGCTTTAGCCTCTTAGCTGGAATACAGGTCATGACCACTGCATACACCCTATGTGCAGGATTTTGGCCACTGAATCTGTATAATCATAGAAACAGCCATATCCCAAATACTCTCCCTGCTGATCACCATACAGGGTGCATGGAACTCCTTGTGTATCTGCTTTTGTGGCCTCGTTCTGACTAAGCAGAGACATGCCATGGTTCTGCTGGATTGGAGGACATCCATGCCTCCTCTTATGATCTTAGTAGAAACAAAGAGCTCCAATTGTTTCTTGAATTCATGGACAAATGCAAGCAAATTTTAAAAACAATATACAGCATTTATTCACTCACCAACCCATGTAAACTCTAAACTTCTCTCTGCTGTTTGTCATGGTTTTATTTTTTCCAGTGAAAACCATGTTTATCTTTTAAAAGATTAGCCCATCCTTACAAGATCCCAACCAACTCCAAAAAATGAGACTCCTAATTATTGCAGCCATTTGCAAAGTGTGTTCTCTTTGTGAGGCCATAAATCTTTTGGTTTTTGTTGGCATAGGTCAAACCCAGCTCTGGGACTAATTGTGAAATATTTCCCAGCTCACATAACCTTTCTCCTTGAATTGGTGTTCTGTGACCAGGTGCTTAGTTCTCTCCAAGGAATAATTAGTGCTGACACAGCAGTCTATTTGTCTCTGTTTTGACTGTTTAGTTTCTCCTAAAAAATTTTCTTGGGATTTTGATTAAAAGGAATTTGCTCTTTAATCGGGTTTCAATAATAGCATGCAAATGATTAATAAGTACAGTTAGTTGCACTGAGGAGGGTAGATTTAACGTTTTAGTTGCCTAATGTTGCATGAGCATTCGAAGGCTTAGTTGAGTATTTTCAATGGAAGATCTTGGTTTATTGACAGGTACTACTGGAGAAAGTATTGCTTAATCTAACCAGTCAGGGCGCTCTTACATTCATGATATGTATGGCCCTCCAGGCCTGAAAAAGGATTCTGAAAGGATGTAAATCTAGGAGCCCATTCTCCTAGCCCCCAATATGACACAAGCAAAAACTAGCCTGGTGCTGGAGGGGCCATCTCTCTCTGATTGGGGGATAGTTCAGCATCCATGCTGATTCAATCCTTGATCTCTCTGTTGGGACGGATCAGCACAGTGGCTTTTGTGATGTGGATCTGCGACTCGGAGCTGGATTATGACCCCCAAACTAATTTAATGTTGGTTGCTGAACACACTTCAGGTGGAAAAAACTTGCTGTTATGATTGACTTGACTTTGATTCAGACTGATGACCTAGAGGTAAAAGGAACTTTATACAATTACTGTTCCTCTGAGCCATCCTGCTTGATGTTTCCACTACTTTTATTGACAGCTTTATAAGGAAAAGAATTCCCCTGCCCCTCTTTTAAACATAGTTCCTTGAAAGAATGTATTTGGTTTCAAGTACCTTTGTGATTGTTTTAGATGATCAGGTGTGTTAAGTATGTTTTCTGCAGCAAGAAAACCTTAATTGCACTAGAGTGGACAAAAATGTTTGGGTATGGAGGTGTTATCAGGGTCTGTTACTAATGACTGTACCGCTCCTGTATAATAAAAAAAAAAATGGTTTGGATATGAGGCTATTGGCTGCATTAACCTTCCCTACCTACCTGCGCACGCACTCACTGCATTCCTAGGCCTGATTTGAATTCAGAGCAGGCAGGGAGGGCTCTAGAATTAGTGACAGAGAACCCTGTGGATCTCCAGCCAGCCACACAAAGGGACTCCCTTCCATGCTTCTTGCAGATTTACTTCTTCAGCAATGGCAGAACAAAAGGCTCTTGTCTGTGATGCTATTAACTGCCAGCCAGTGCCTACACCATGTAACCCCTTTAATGGGTTCTGGAGCCTGCAGGAGAAGTTAATGCAGCTTGCAGCATCTGTGGGAATCTAGTTCATGTAGAAGTGGGGACATGCTGGTCCCTAGCTCCTTGCCCGCTCTCTAATCATTACAAAGTCTGGAGCCAGAGATGCAGTGCAGACGGGGAACATCTTTGTTTAGCTGTCCCTCTTATCCGCTGTCTGGCTCTCAGCTGGCTTTCTCTCCCCCTCAGTTTTGTTCCCATGTGTGCAGTGGCATGCAGCATAGGGACAGATGTTAGTGTAGCTGGAGTTTCTTATTATTTTATATCACACTGAGTTCAAAATACTTGCACTCTCATTTGCCCTGATAGGTTGTTGGATTGATTTACTTCAAAGAGATCTGACTTGCAAACATCTGCTTCTTCATCAAACTCTCAAGTCTGGGGCAGCACAAAATTGTCTGAACTTGAGACTAAAGACATTTTTGCCAATGGAGTGTAGAAAAAACCTTCAAATCACAGAAATGTAGGGCTGGAAGGAACCTTGAGAAGTCAAGTCCAGCCCCCTGTGCTGAGGCAAGACCAAGTAAACAGACTATCCTTGCAGGTGTTTGTCTAACCTGTTCTTAAAAACCTCTATTGATGGGGGCTCCACAACCTTCCTTGGCAACCTATTCCAGCATTTAACTATCCTCATAATCAGAAAGTTTTCCCCCAAAAACTAATATAAATCTCCTTTACTGCAGATTAAGCTGATCACTTTTTGTCCTACCTTCAGCTGAACAATTCATCATCATTATCCTATTTATAAGAGCCCAGAACATATCTGAGGACTGTTATCAGGTCCCTGAGTTTTGTTTTCTCAGAACTAAACATGCCCAGTTTTTTTAACCTTTCCTCATAGGGTCAGGTTTTCTAAACCTTCTTTCATTTTTATTGATCTCTGGACTGTCTCCAATTTGTGAATTTGTGAATTCTAATCCACATCTTTGTTAAACTGTTGTGCCAAAAACTGGACACAGTACTCCAGCAGAGACATCACCTGTGCTGAGTATAGCGAAACAATTTATTTCCCATGTCTTACATATGATGCTCCTATTAACACACCCAGAATATTAGCATTTTTTGCAACTGTATCATGTTGTTAGCTTATATTCACTTTGTGATCCAGTACTATTGCCTAGCCAGTTATTCCTCATTTTGTATTTCTGCATTTGAATTTTGCTTCCTAAGCGTAGTACTTTGCACTTGCCTTCACTTAATTTCATCTGTTAATTTCAGACCAATTCTCCAATTTATCAACGTCCTTCTGAATTCTAATCCTGTCCTTCGAAGTGCTTGCAAACCCTCCCAGCTTGGTGTCATCTGCAAATTTTATAAGTACACTGTCCACTCTGTTATCCAAGTCATTAATGAAAATATTGATTAGTACCAGACACAGAACAGACCCCTGTGATACCCCATTAGATATATCCTACTAATTTGACAATGAACCATTGATAGCTACTCTTGAGTACAGTTTTTCAACCAGTTGTGCATCCACTTTATAGTAATATCATCTAGACCACATTTCCCTAGTTTGCTGATGAGAAGGTCATGGGACTGTCAGAAACCTTTAAAATCAAGATATGTCACACTTATTTCTTCCTCTGATCAACTAGGCCAATAACTTGTCAATGAAGGAAACTAGGTTGGTTTAGCATGATTTGTTCTTGACAAATCTATGTTGGCTTAAGCTATTACTTATAACCATGTTATCCTCTCGTGCTTACAAATTGCTTGTTTAATATTTTTTCAAGTATCTTTTCAAGTATTGAAGTTAGTTTATAATTCCCTAGGTCCCCTTTATTTCCCTTTTTAAGGATAGGTGCATTGTTTTCCCTTCTTCAGTCCTCTGGGACCTGACCAATCCTCCAGGAGTTCTGAAAGATAATCACTAATGCTTCCGAGATTGCTTCAGGTAGTTTCTTAAGTACCTTAGGGTGAATTTCATCCAGCCTGCTGACTTGAATGCATCTAACGTATCTAAATATTCATCAAGCTGTTCTTTCCTGTTCTGGCTTGCATTCCTTTTCCCTTATTGTCAATATCAACTTAGTAAAGCATCTGGTCACAATTAACTTTTTTAGTGACGATTGAAGCAAAATAGGCATTAAACACCTCAGCCTTTTTGATGTCATCTGTTATTAGCCCTTCTTCCCTGCAAAGTCGTTGGCCTCCTTTTTCCTTCATTTCTCTCTTGCCTGTAGTGTATTTATATAAACTCTTTTTGCCTTTATGTCCTTTGCTACGGGTAATTCATTCTGTACCTTAGTCTTTCTGATTTTTGTGCCTAAATGCTTGTGCTATTCTTTTGTGGTCATTCTTAGCAATTTGTCCATGTTTCCACTTTTGTAGGATTCCTTTTTGATTTCCAGGTGATTAAAGAGCTCCTGATGCAGTCATATTGGCCTCCTATTATTTTTCCTGCACATCGGGAGAGTTTTTTGTTATGCCTTTAATATTGTTCCTTTGAGAAACTGCCACCTATCCTGAACTACTTTTTCCCTAAGATTTTCTTCCGATGGCACCTTACTTGTTCTCTTGAGTTTGTTAAAGTCTGCTTTTTTTAAAAGGCCATTATCCTTATTCTGCTGCTCTCACTCCTTCCTTTCCTTAGAATCATAAAATTTATCTTTTCATGATGACTTTTACTCCATTTGCCTTCTACTTTCAAATGTGCAACTAATTCCTCCCCTCCCCCCCCCCCCCAGTTACTTTCTCCACTTTCTGAAACAAGTTGTTCACAACACATTCCAAAAATTTATTGGATATTTTGTATTTTGCTGCATTACTTTTCCAACTGATGACTGGGTAGTTAAATTACCCCATTATTACTAGGTCTTGTGTTGTGGATATTTATGTTTGGAAATGCCCACTTTGATAGAGGATCCTTTTAAAGGGAAAGTAAAAACAAAATTGTCAACCCTGGTGCTTGGTTGAATAAAAGTTTTAAGTTCTTTAAAGATTCCAGATGTAACCCAGACCTTCTCTTAACTCTCCTAAGCAAGCATTCAGCTATAAATGAAAAACATTGATTTGTTTTTATGATATAACGGAAGAGACATTTTTAAAAGATCTAAAAAAAGATCATAGTTATTTCTATCTAAATCCATTTCATTTGCCATATAATGCCTGTTGGTAGGAAGAAATGTGTGTGTGACTTGAACTCTGCTCTTTTATTTTGCTCTGAGATTGTCCCAGAATGTCAGCCAAATGCATGATCTGAAGGGGAGATGTGTAAATAAGCATATTTTTTTTTCAACTAATAATTTTTCATTTTACATCCAGAGAATCCCACAGTACTTCATCAATTACCTATTTAGAACACCACATACTCTCTTTGCATCCCTCCACTGGGTTCCCTTTCTTTGTCACATCAAACATAAGCTACTTGTGTTCACTTTCAAAGCTCTTCATGGCATATTCCCACCTTACCGATCATCTCTTTTTTGCTATTGATTTGTCGACGCCCACCATCACCCACTCGGTAAATTTTCAAACAAGCACTTTTGTGCTTTATCCCATGCTGTCCCTCTTGCTTGGGAGGAGCTCCCCGTAAATATCCACAAAACTACCTCATTATCCTCCTTCAAATTCCTCCTTAAATTTCCTTTGCAGTGATGTCTACAGAACATTTGACAACTGTTGGGCTTCTGGTGTGCTGACACCACTGCCTACCATGCTAACCAATATTGTCTCAATTGTTTCCTTGTACTGCTCCCCGCACCAATCTGTCTGTCTGTCTCCATTTGGTGTCTCTTGTTTCATACTTACATTGTAAGCAGGGCCCATCTCTTTGTTCTGTGTTGGTACAATGGAGGGTACTACAAATATAAATAATAGTAATAAATAAAGTACTCCCCTCTGGGGTGTTGAGCAGCAACCAGTAAATGCACAACATGTAGGATAATGATGAGGACACTGGGGCAGACCCCTATTTGTTTGTGGAATAACAAATTATTTTTATGTCCACGCAGAGTGGGTAAGGACTGGTGTTTTAAGGTTTCATCTGAAAGACTCCCATGTAGTAAAAAGAACAGGAGTACTTGTGGCACCTTAGAGACTAACAAATTTATTTGAGCATAAGCTTTCGTGGGCCGCTAACTAACACGGCTGCTACTCTGAAACGTCCCACGTAGTAAAATGCATGCAACTCAATCTGTTTACCTCAGGGGAGTGGAGGTGGGCCTCCTGGATTTGAACCGGTAGCTCCAAACACAGAGCCAAAGACTTACTGAGGAATAGATTCTGTCTAGCCCTTCTGTGCTCATGCGTGGCTTGGCAAAATTTCTGTCCCCAACTGTTCTGCCAAGGTTCACCAAAAAGGGGACGGTGTAGCTGAACTCATGGCTCCCCTTCCCCTTCACACGGGCTAGCCACATGGGGAAGAAGTTAGCTGAACTCATGAAGGTGATTATCAGTGTGTACACTCCTCTGCATACCAAGGACCTTTGGACCCTGCAGGAGAGAGTCAGAATGCCTTGCGTACAGCCCCTGAAGAACTGCCCTCAATTCAGGGTTGTGAATAAATGACATAAACTAGCCAGGCAAAGCATGGAGCTCAGTGTCCATGAGAGCTATTCTTGACTTGCTTAGGATTAGTCAGAACCATAGGATTTGCCGACTACCTGGGTAATAGTAATATGACATTTGATGCACCTAACAAACCTGATGCCTTATGAAACTATCCTCTTCAACGTGTACATAAATGTCTCCAGTCTCCAAAAGATTAACCCTATGCAATCTACTGAGGGCAAGAAAATAGTACTGTTTAATTTATAAAGAGTGAGCCAGTTGAGTTCTTTTCCCTCCTTTGTTAGAATTTTTGCCTAGAGAATGGGTTCATGCTGTGCTGACTGTCGGTCTCATAACAATATTTGTCATGAGAATAAGAAATTGGAATTGTAACACATACTTCTTAAAATGGAAAATAATATGCTATTAGACCACAAATACACAACTTCCTGGTAGGGGTTTGATTTTTCAACTCATGAAAACAAGGAACTTAAATTCAAGGCTGTGAAACTGGACTGACTGCTTGCCTATGACTCTTTTGATGTGCCTACTTATTTAAAGATCTGTATTGCAATGTGGTATGATATACAATATATAGTGAGCATCAAAGTGCTGAGTTACTTTCCTTTTATAAATTAAGGTCAGATTTTTAACTAGACATTTCTTGGACTTCTTCCAGAGATAAATTTAAGAAAGTCAGATACTTGGTAGAACTAGGCCAAATTCTCCAGTGCAATCTAGCCCCTTTATGCCACTCTGGGAGTATAAAGTATAAACCTGGTGGAAACAGCCTGGGAAATATCCACCACATCAGGGATTCTCTGGGCTGTGAAGAGCTGCCAGCAGGGCCAGATTTAGGGGCAGGCAGCCCAGGTGACCGCCGGGGATTATGATGCCCCCCCCCATATGTAATTCAAAATAAAAACAATACTATACCATAAAATAAAATTTTATTTTTCGAAATGACACAAAACTTACATGTATGCTGAAATTAAAATAGCTTCTTTCTAGATTTTCTGATAGCAAAATTCTGGATAAGTTCATCGAAGCTGACTCGAGGAAGCATGTCCGCTTCCATACACAATAGGGAAAGTGAATCAAGTCTGTCCTGACACATTGTTGTTCTCTGAGGGTTTTTTATTCTTTTCAGCTGAGAAAAAGAGCATTCTGTGGAGCAGTTAGTAATCATCAATGTTAGAAAAATACGTAGTGCGATCTCTACATTTGGAAATACACATTGTATTCCATCTTTCAATATTGTGCCATGAAGATCAATGTGACTGAATTTCATTTTTCCTGTTTCATTAAACTTTGCGCGCATATAACAGAGGAACTGCCGTACTTCTCCACAGAGATTCATGTTCAAGTCAACAGGGTATGAGTCAACTAGCTTTTGGGAACCTTGTGAATATTGTTCATCAGGTAAGTCCATATCGTTTAGAAAAGAAAATCTATTTGATACTTCTTTGTACACTTCACCTCTCCTTTTCATATGAGCTTCAAATGTATCAATTATAGCGTATCAATTATTAAGTGTATCAATTATTTCTTAACCAAGAAATTTCCATTCTGCAGTGATCCAAATGTGTCATTTGATCCCCGGAAAGGCAGACCATGTTCAGCTAATGTTTGAATAACAGCTATAACACGCTGCAAGACATGTTGCCAGTATTCACGCTCCCCTTTAATTTGTTCTTCCAATTTTTGTGTCAATCCAAATCCCTGTCCTCGATTTAAATATGTCAACATTGACTCTCTGTGAGTAGTGCTATTTTCATGTTTTTCAATTAAAACAGTATTCCGCCAGTCACTAAATCCATCTGCAGCAAACCGGGATGTTGAAGGTTTATATGCAAAACGTTTGCAAACAAAACAGTACACAGACCCTGTTGATGGTGAATACAGTAGCCATTCTCGAGTGTATTTCTCACCATTCGCTTTCATGCTGAAAAATATTTTTTGTGGACAATATCTTGTTTGTTTGCCATTGGTAAAAGTCCGACGTGATTTCTCAAATGGCCGAGTGTGGTGTTGACAGTCATTTGGTCCACGATCTATCCAGTAAGCTACATCATTGGTACTGAAATCAACCCACATACCAGGATCTTTTCTCCTATTATTTACAGCATGGGCAGGTTCAGTCTCTGACACATCCACACCTTCTAGAACAATGTCTGTTTTACCACCAGGAGTAGGATGATCAGTTACAGTCTCTGACACATCCACATGTTCTGGAATGGTGTTTGTTTCACCAATAGAAGAAGGGTCAGTGTCTGAAACACCTACAGGTTTTGGAACGATGTCTGTGCTACTGAGAGACGATGTTGCTTCTGGTGGATTCGCTTTGAAAAATTATGTCAGCTTTGGAAGATTTGGGAAAATTTCACTAGTTTTTTGTTTCTTTTCTTCTGCCAGTTTCTGTGCTCCACTCAGTCGGTTATGTTTCATCCTGCCCCTTATCTCATTTATCTGAACTTAAAAAAAAAAAAAATTACACAACATACACTATTTTTATATATATATAAAAGAGAGAAAAAATGAATCAAGTATGTATAACTCAGAAGAATATATCAATAATAAAACATAAATTTATTGCAATACATGACAGGATCTGAGTTCCGCGCATTATTTCGATCTACATTGGTAGGACGCCCCCCTGGTTTAGGTAGGGATAAGTAATAAAAAGAGAACAGAAAAACAGGGGAAGAGTGTGTAGTGGAGTGTAAGGAAGTCTAACAAAGTTCTGATTTTTCCCATGATGACTACTTCAATGCTTTTTTTGAAATATCAAATATCAAGTTTTTTCCCAAAAAAATCTCATTTTTTTGGTGCCCCCTGCTTTGCTGGTGCCCTGAGTACGTGCTTAGTCTGCCTATTGGGTAATCCAGCCCTGGCTGTTAGCAACAAAAGGAAAAATAGAATGTTTGAAGTAAAATGCTTTAGGTATTTTGTATGTGGATTCATTTTTCACTATCGTCCTAGAATGTTCTGGACATTTGTAGAATCTCATGGAACCTCCCAGACTTTCTGAGAACTATGTTTTCCTTGCTTTTATTTGCCTATATATGTCACGAATAAATACAGCTTTACAGATCCTAGTGTGCAGATTTATCGTCTTATATGACAGGGATAAATCATGCAAAGTCGTTAAATGGGCTACAAATGCAATAAAAAATAAGGTATTCAAAAGTTTAACAATGTAGGGGGGGGGCACCGAAGACTCTCCTTGCCTGGGGTGCCATTTGGTGTAGGGCCAGCCCTGGCTGACAGAACAGCTTTATATGGCCCGTAAGGTAAGGGGTATGCTGGAAGCCTTTCAAGGTGCAGTGACCTCAACATGCTGCGCTCTAGCTATTCTCAGCTGCCAGAATGGCCCATAGTGGGGCCATTGCAGCTGTACACAAATTAAAGCAGTCTTGTAACTTACAATGGAGGTCAGGACCAGAATACAAGAGGTGCAAATTTGTCTTAAGATGCTCCTTCACCCTTACTCTTTACTTGTGCTGGGCAGAGCTGGGCCAAAATGGAGAAACTGACATTTAGTACCTGCTAGACAGTGAGCAGTATGTATAGAGAATAGCAGATAGCTGTTTTTGCTAAAGCTAACCACAGCACACACATTAATTTCCAGCCCAATGAAGATCCTTCCTGGAAACCTATAAACATTCAGCCGTAAAAGCAAATAGTCTCCCACTCTCATAGTTTCAGATGGAGTTGTCCCCTTCCTGGACTGATGTTAAAAATCCCCAAGGTATTTGTTTGCATAAGGCTGCCTTTAGTGTTGCTGCTGATGACTTAGAATTTTCTTTTTCTTGCTGCTTGGAGAGCCTTGCCCCTGATTTGCAGCCACTTTGTGGTGGGCTGAGGAGAGGAGACAGCAGTGAGAGATGCTGTAGATTTAAAAATGGGAGGAAAAGAGTGTTTAGTCATTGCAGTCCTAAGGCTTTCTGGGTGATGAGTTTGTGGTTTTATAGTGAAATATAAATCCATGCCCCAGCAATGCAATGTTTTATATAATGGGCTTGAAGGATCAGAAAGACAAACATATGATAGTTCAACCGCAGTAATTCTGTCCACAATCCCTAACCGATCCTTTCGTCAAATGATTGGGAACTTGGTGCAGACAATGTTGCTTGGTATTTTCTGGCTGCATTTCAGTTAGTTCCATTGTAGGGCAGCCTTATCATACAGAGAGAATATTTTCAGGGCATAGTGGGTAAGATTTACATTTCACTGTGATAGCACAGTCATTCTATCCTCTGTGAGATGATTTAGAAGATTATTTACCTGTGATATCATTACACCTTGTGCTATAGTGAAACCAACAGCCTGATTATTGCTCTTCATGCCTCCAGAATACACACTCTGGGTCCAGTCCAGTAGCCACTGAAGACTCGTGTTGACTTCAGTGGGCTATGGGTCAGGCCATCTGTTATAACAGGCACCACAGAAAAGAGATTGTAACTAGTGACTATCCCTGCTTTTCACATTCAAAATCTCATCCAATCGCTGGCACAAACTGAAATAGTAAGTCAGGAAGCCAATTGGAAATTGACTTTACATTGGACAGTATTGCAAACCCCTCTCCAGTCTTCGATTCTACTCTTCTCTCCTGCTTGTTGCTACATTTTCAGCCCTCTTTCTGGCTTTCTCCATCACCCTTATCTTTGTTGATCTCTAGATAGTATTTTGGCCATGGAGCATGGACAGACATTTTTCATGGATGGTCTAGGTATGCTTAATCCTGCTTCTACACACGGGGATGACCTCTTGAGATCCCTTCCAGCCCTACATTTCTATGGTGATGTGCTCAAATGGAACAAATAAGGATTGTCCAGACTAGCTTTTATAATGTGTTAGCTACTCAAGTTAATTGGCAGTTAGTTAACTCAAGGTAAAAAATCTCCATTGAAGACAACCCCCAGGAAGTTCCTGGTGTGCTGCTTTCTCTCTAGGTCCATATGTAACCATCATAATTGCAGTATCTGAGCACCTCATAAATATTAATGTATTTGTCCTCGCAACTCCCCATGGTGGTAGAGAAGCATTATTATCCCCATTTTATGGATAGTTCTACGGGACACAGAGATTGTGACTTCCCTGAAATTGCACAGGAGGTCTGTAGTAGTGCTGGGAATTAAACCTAGGCATCCTACATCCCAGTCCAGTGCCTTAACTATAACACTATCCTTCCTATCCTCTACTGGCCTGCAGAACAGCATCTGTCTTTTCAGTCCTTTGCTTTTCTGTTCTTTGAAGCCTTGAAATTTTAACTATATTGTGGGGATTACAAATTCATCTCCCTCCACCCCCGGAGACTGTACAGTACGTATTACATCCCGCATTCCCTGAAGTTGGAATTGCATTGAGTCATGAAAAACACTAAGGAACACTCCCACATACTTAAAAGCAAAAACTACTTTGTTTTAAGGAATCACATTGCCATAAGTCTTCCTTTTATGTGATGTCTTGCCCACACAATCGTGAGCTTTATCAAGTGACTCCAGTCTCAAGCTATGGCTACTCAGCATATCCAGTTGAAATAGTAAGATAGGGGTTAGCTGTTTGCACAAAATTCTGCAGCAATTATGATGAAACACAATTCATTCCAGGATTATGCTGATCACCATGGCAACCTGCATTCAAAATAGGAACATACAAGACAGTTTAGAGTAAGAAAAGCAAGTTCCATCCCTTATTAAACAATACATACTATAGATTTAACAAAACAATTCTTAAATGGAGGCATAAGCCTCCTCACTTTTAATTGCAGTCATATTATGATGCACATAGAATCTTGTATGAATTTAGGTAAGAAAATGTTATGCCTCATGAAGTGTGTATCTGTTACAGAATAGCTAACCTTTTACTTTGCACTGCATAACAGATGTACTATATATTTTTGACTTTTCTGACTAACAGCAATTAGTAAGGGAGGAGAAGTGACTATTGCAGGCAGAATTCCCAGGTTAGCAAGTCATCCTATTTTTAGGTGCATCTTGAAGGCAAAGCTATTAAGTTCTTGCTTACTGCAGCTTCACTTCTCTCTCTAGAATTATTGCAATTTGAGCAGGGTGATAGAAAGGACTAAAAGGGTTTTTTGCAGATATGGTCTGAATGCAGTACTGCCAATTCCAAGGTTGAAATATTATGAAAAGGGCCTACCAAATTCATGGCCATGAAAAACACGTCACGGACCGTGAAATCTGGTCTTTTGTGTGCTTTTACCATATACTATACAGATTTCATGGGGGGAGACCAGCATTGCTCAAATTGGGGGTCCTGACCCCAAAGGGAGTTACAGGGGGGGTCGCAAGGTTATTTTAGGGTTGTCGTGATATTGCCATCCTTACTTTTGCACTGCCTTCAGAGTTGGGTGGCCAGAGGCTGCTGACTGAGGGCCCAACTGCAGGCAGCAGCGCAGAAGTAAAGGTGGCAATACCATACCACGCCATCCTTACTTCTGCGCTGCTGCTAGTGGCAGCTCTGCGTTCAGAGCTGGGCTCCCGGCCAGCAGCTGCCGCTCTCCAGCTGCCCAGCTCTGAAAGCAGCACCTCCGCCAGCAGCAGCACAGCTATTAGGGTAGCATTACTGCAACTCCCCTCTACAATAACCTTGCGACTTCCCCACAACTCCTTTTTGGGTCAGGACCCCTACAATTACAACACCGTGAAATTTCAGATTTAAATACCTGAAATAATAAAATTTACGATTTTTAAAATCCTATGACCGTGAAATTGACCAAAATGGACCGTGAATTTGGTAGGGCCCTAATTCTGAACCAGACTCCAAAAAAATCATACAATTGGCTTAAAATCATGATTTAAAAAAAAAGTTGGGGTTTTTATTCATCCTTTTTTTTTTTTTTTTTTTTTAAATCTCTAGGATTCATGTTTTCAAGCTTTCCTCCACAACCTCAGTCTAAGATCCAATGGAAACGTTCTGTTTTAAATGGAAGCTGGGGTTCCAATATAAACACATCAATCCAGGAACACGGGCTTTAAGAAAAACACCAAGCATCATGAGACTCGATGAAATAGAGAGATTTGGCAATGGTCTAGTCATCAGCATAGAAATAGAAGCTTATTTCTATAAATCATTCCATAGGGTAACTGAAAGGGAACATATCTAGGTATTTTGATGGGTCTTAGACTAGCAACAAAGTTCTTAACTTCTGATTTTACATTCAAGTTTACATTCCTTGCTTTACCTCTCCTAAGTATGCAGAAGCATAGGGAGCATGCGTACAACTGAGGAAATATTATCTGTGACAAAACTGTTGGTAAGGGCAGCCCATGCATGTATTTATCCAAGCGGTTTCTCGAGTACCTCTCACTTTGGTGTCTAAGTGTTTAACTAAAGTACAAAGAGACAATAAGAAACATAAGGTTGGAGTGTTATCTCGGAAGGATAATTGTGTTCCCTTTATTTTAATTATTATTATTTATTATTTGTTTCTGATAGCACATGCATTGTGCTTGGCACTTTCCAGACACTCAGGAAAGAATGGCCCCTGTCCAAAGGAGCTCATGGCACAGGAGCAGACAGAGAGGTAGACGGAGGTTGGCAGAAGAGAAATAACAAATAGGGGATTTTATTTTATATACAAATTGGCTAGTTCATTGGCAGCACAGCAGAAATGGACCTTTAAGAAGAACTTAAAGGTGGACAGTGTTAGACGACTGGGAATTCATACCAGGCATAGAAGGGATGTGCGGAAGAGGTCATAGAGGCAGCTGTGTAAGAAGCTGAGTTGGTGGATGAGTGTGAGAACACTGGTGGGGCAGGAGGGGTGAGACAAAGCACGATGGTGGGGAATAAGCAGTGTGTGGCACAGTTATATAGGACTTTGAAAGTGGTGATGAGATGCTTAAATTTGATAAAATAACAAGAGGGGAGGGATATAATCTAACTGATGGTCTAGGAAGATGACTTTAGACCCTGCATGTTTGTTTCTTTTTCATGTTGTTGTCCTGTAGGAAAGTTAAGGGTAATGCAAATCCAATACTTCCCCCCCACTGAAATCATTTTACTTCCTGACTCATTGACCAACAAGCACAGACCAGATGTGTCTGGTTCAGAATGCAAATCTGTTTGAGGCATAGGATGCCCAGAAAATGCTCTAAAATAACTGATTAAACAGATTAAAATGGTATCATGAGGAAATGATTTTGGTCTGTCAGAAATTGCTTTCTCATACTCGTGTCTGTAAAATTTGATGTCTGCTTTTTTAGAAAGTGGATGTCTGGGCATGTTTTCATTGTATCCAAAACATTAAAGTGGAAACTGATACATATATACATTGCACATTGTAACTTAGGAACCAGCTGTTGTTTCTTTTATAAGTGGTACCTTTAAAGAGATTTTTGAGATAGAAAGATTTTCCCCCCTCTCAGATTTGCTTAATAAATAGAATAGCACAAGTGTAAGGTAGAAATTTTTCTAATCAGCTTTAACTTACTGTGCTATTTCTCCATTGTACAGAATTTTAAAAATTACTATCATCCCTTAGGCTCATACGTGGGTATGTCTCAAGTGGGTGAATGACTCAGGGTTGTGGTAAAGAATAACAGAATCTTTCAAATTATGCCAAACCAACTTAATTTCCCTTTTTTTTTGACAGCATTAGTGGCCTAGTGAATAGGGGAAGCAGTAGATGTGATGCATCTTGATTTTAGTAAGGCTTTTGACATAGTCCCACACAACATTCTCATTAGCAAACTAGGGAAATGTGGTCTAGGTGAAATTACTGTAAGGTAGGTGCAAAACTGGTTGGTTGAAAGACCAAAGTCAAAGAATAGTTATCAGTGGTTTGCTTTCAAACAGGGATGGTGTATCAAGTGGGATCCTGCAGGGGTTAGTCATGGGTCTGGTACTAGTCAGTGTTTTCACTAATGAGTTAGAAAATGGAGTGGAGAGTATTCTTATAAAATTTTCAGATTACACCAAACTGTGAGGGGTTGCAAGCCCTTTGAAGGACAGGATTAGAGTTCAAAAGGACCTTGACAAATTGCAGAATTGGTCTGAAATCAACAAAATGAAATTCAGTAAAGATAAATGCAAAGTACTACATTTAAGAAGGAAAACTAAAATGTACAATGACAAAATGGAGAATAACTGTCTAGGTGGTATTACTGCTGAAGAGGATCTGGGGGTTGTAAAGAATCACAAATTGAATATGAGTCAACAATGTGCTGGAGTTGCAAAGAAGGCTAATATAATTCTGGGGTATATTAACAGGTGTTGCAAGTAAGACATGGGAGGTAATTGTCCCGGTCTACTTGGCACTGGTGAGGCCTCCAGCTGGAGTACTGTGTCCATTTCTGGGCACCACACTTTAGGAAAGATGTGGAAAAATTGGAGAGAGTCCAGAGAAGAGCAACAAAAAGTGATAAAAGATTTAGGAAACCTGATCTATGAAGAAAGGTTTTTAAAAAAAACTGGGCATGTTTAGTTTTGAGAAAAGAAGACTTAAGGGGGACCAGATATATCTTCAAATATATTAAGGGTTATTATAAAGAGGAGCGGGATCAATTGTTCTGTGTCCACTGAAGGTAGGACAAGAAGTAATGGCCTTAATCTGCGGCAAGGGAGATTTAGGTTAGATATTAGGAAAAACTTTCTAATTGTAAGGGTAGTTAAGCACTGGAATAGGCTTCCAAGGGAGGTTGTGGAATTTCCATCATTGGAGGTTTTTAAGAATAGGCTGGACAGTCACCTGTGAGGGATGGTCTAGGTTTACTTGACCACTCCTGCCTCAGTGCAGGGGGCTGGACTTGATGATGTCTCAAGGTTCCTTCCAGCCCTATGTTTCTATGATTTCTTGGTCATCAGGCCTGTGCAGCCCAGGGTGGTTGGTCAGCGTCCTATCTGAAGTGACTTAGTGTTCTTAGTGTTCATTTTTAGAAAGCAGGTGACAATAATATAAAATCCAGCACAATTAGCAATAATTGTCACCCTTGCCTAGAAGTCTCAGCAGAGAGACCAATGACTGAAGGAGTATAGAAACTGAACTACCTTCTCAATCCTAGAGGTGAATTCTCCAGGTACCATTTAAAGCACATTGACAAGGTGGTATGAGTAGGCATGGAGCTTGCCCTGCTGCTGCCCATGATGTACCTGTTCTATGGGTATTATAATTAGAGGGTGTCATTTATCAGGGTTATTAATCTGACACTTCTGCGAGTATTAAAAGTATTTAAGTGGGCTATGGGAAGGCTGCCAGTGTTTTTGAATTACCTGTGAAGAATTGGGAGTCTGGGAGAACTGGTTGGCATTTTGCTGTGTGCTGCAAAACTTGCTTTTGGTCACCAAACCATGGCCATGACCTTTGCTGCACTGACTAACCTTTCTGGAAGTACCTGCTCCTAATATAATACTTCTTGAAATGATGTTTTAGTGCCTGTAATGGACATTTACGGAGGATGAAATAACACTTCTGGGAGTCTGCACTGTTGGTAAATGATGGCTCAGCTCAGTGGATTGTTGAGTAAAGGTGGAGGGAGAGGGCATAAGTTACCTGCAGGGAAGGAGGAAGTTTTTACCAGCCACTGTTCAGAAAAGATGGAAGAGATCTCATTACCTTCACCCAACTGTTGAGAAGCTTGGCTCCCTGGGATGGTGTTTTAATGAGCATATAAAACCCAACAAGTTTCAGGTATTGAACCAGATATTCACATATTCAGAGCTTGTCTCCAACTTACACCCACTCCTCCGCTGCCACCCCTCCCCTACCCCCACCCCCGAAACTGGAATTTCAGGTAGGCTCTTCGAAGGATGAATGAATATGTATCGGCTGCAAGGGAGACAATGCAGTTTTCAAAGTCGATGGTAAGAGCAAATGTGTGTGTTGGGAGGAATGAGCTGCAGTGACAATAAAATCCATTAAATCTTTGAATATCTCCTACCTGCTGCCATAAAAATATTAGAGACCTTTTTATAAAAGTGTTTTTTTTATGAATAGGGCTCTGAAGCTGATGTACTAAGCTCTAGTTAGCTTCCTCAGCTATGAAGTGCTGCACATAAATGCCTGTTGGAAGAATCATTTCCTGTTTTGGATTTGTTGCTGAACAGGTATTTGATCGTATTTAGTCTTGCTCCTGTTATAATAGCTGTGTGTGTAGTAGTAGCAGTAATATATCTGTAATTTTGGTATAGAAATTGCCTCCCTCATGTCTGCAAAAAGCTTACATCATAACCTGTAACAAGGCACAACCATGACTTCCCAGTGCAGTGAGATGATACATTCTTCGGCTTTTAAATAAGCCCAGTGGATGTCTTCCCAGGGCAGATGATGACATGTCCAGGCTAATGGCAAAAGAGAAAGTAATAACTTTTTGTACTGAAATGAAAGCTGAAACATAGCATACAAAGAATATGAATGTACAGTAGAACCTCAGAGTTACGGACATCTTGGGAATGGAGGTTGTTTGTAACTCTGAAGTGTTCGTGATTCTGAAAAAGCTGTTAGGATGCTCCTCAGGGCGGACTTCTCAAAGTGGGGGCTCACAGCTCTGCAGTGGCTGCCTGGCGAGTGGGGGTGGGGACAGGCAGCTTGTTCTTGCCCCCTGCCACAAGGGTGATGAGTGATGCATGCTGGGGCACTGCAGTGTCAGTGGGCGCGTGGTGCAGGCTGTGGCCCTTTAAAACTGAGCTGCTTCTCCAAAGCACAGCGTACAGGCAGGAGCTCGGCCTCTGGCTTCAGCAGCTTACACTCCAGGCCAGGTTTCAGTAGCAGCTCGGGAAGTTTCTTTCCCCTACCCCGCCCCCGGGCTCTGAGCTTGCAAGCTTGTCCCTATTCCAGCCTGGGGCAAGGAAAGGGGAAGACAGCGTTCACCACCTCCTACCTAGTGAAGGGATTGTGTGGTGATCTGGCAGTGTTGTGGTACTCGTTGGGGGTTGTTTTGCTGTGGGTGGTGGTGTTTTGATTTGGTTTGTTTCCCGGACTAACAGGACTTAGGTGGGAAGGCTATGATAGATACAGAGGCAGCAGTGGTAATGACCCAAGCAGTGGAAGGCACAATGAAGATGACTGGATGTGGAAGCTGCGGTATGTACATGATCCTGGAGGGGGCACCTGAAAAGAGTTTCGTCTGCATGAAGTGCCGTCTGATAGAGCTGATGGAAGAAAAGATCCGAGGATTGGAGATGCAGGTGGAAACTCTGGTTGAGTTTAGAAAGGGGTTTGAGCAGATGATGGGGCAAAGACATGAGGAGGCTGAAGGGAAAAGCTCAGACTTGCAGATGGAAGCAGGAGCAAAGAACTCTGAGGGGAGACTGCTGAGTGAGGAAAGTGGACAGTGGATGCATGTGACTAAGAGAATCAGGCAGAGAAAAAGACGGGCTAGTGAAGGAGAAATAGAGCTCAGGAACAGGTTTGTGGAGTTGGAAAATGAAGAAGGGGCACAGCAGGTGGTCACTGAAGGTGGGAGGGCAAGGAAGAAGAGAAGAGCAGCTAGTTCTATAGGAAGAGGGGAAGAGTCAATGGAGATAGCACCAAATATGAGCCCCAGGAGGATACTGGTGGGTTGCAGAGGATTGCAAGGGAGAATAGGAACCAAGAGGACCTGCAGCCAGAGGGAACAGGGGATAGACCGGAGAATTGCACCATCACCAGGAAAAGGCAGGTCTACATGATTGAGGACTCCTTATTGAGAAAAATAGACAGGCCTGTAACCAGAGCTGATCCAGAGAACAGAAGGGTGTGCTGTCTGCGGGTGCTAAGATATGGGATGTGACCAGATGCTGAAGAGGATCCTAATGGGAGCGGGAAAGAATCCATTGATTGTCCTTCATGTGGGAACAAATGATACGGCTAGATTCTTGCTGGAACGTATCAAGGGAGACTGTGCCAGGCTGGGGAAGACGCTTAAGGAAATCGAGGCTCAGATGATCTTCAGTGGGATTCTGCCTGTTCTTAGAGAAGGGCAACAAAGGTGTGACAAGATTATGACGATCAACAGATGGCTCAGGCAGTGGTGCTATAAGGAGGGCTTTGGGATGTATGGCCACTAGGAGGCATTCATGGACAGAGGACTGTTCTCTTGGGATGGACTTCACCTGAGTAGGGAGGGAAATAGACTTCTAGGATGGAGGCTGGCACAACTGATTAAGAGAGCTTTAAACTAGGAATTTGGGGGAGATGGTTGGGAGATGTCCAGGTAATCTCCACACCGGATTTTAACATTGAGAGGGAAGAAAACGAAGTAAGAAAGGATACAGCCGTGGGTAGGAGAATGGATATAAGGAGGAAGGGTAGTGTAGATACCAGTCTAATAGGTCATATTGGTGGTAGAATGTCTGTGCCTAATTGGGTAAAGAATGTGAGCGAAGCCAAATAGCAAAAATTAAGATGTTTGTACACCAATGCGAGGAGCCTAGGTAATAAAATGGAGGAACTAGAGTTACTGGTGCAGGAAGTGAAACCAGATATTATAGCAGGGGTCAGCAACCTTTCAGACGTGGTGTGCCGAGTCTTCATTTATTCACTCTAATTTAAGGTTTCGCGTGCCAGTAATACATTTTAACGTTTTTAGAAAGTCTCTTTCTATAAGTCTATAATGTATAACTAAACTATTGTTGTATGTAAAGTAAATAAGGTTTTTAAAATGTTTAAGACGCTTCATTTAAAATTAAATTAAAATGCAGGGCCCCCAGGACTGGTGACCAGGCCCCGGGCAGTGTGAGTGCCACTGAAAATCAGCTCTCGTGCCGCCTTCGGCACGCATGCCATAGGTTGCCTACCCCTGTATTATAGGGATAACAGAAAGATGGTGGAATAGTAGTCATGACTGGAGTACAGGTATTGAAGGGTATGTGCTGTTTAGGAAGGACAGAAATAAAGGTAAAGGTGGTGGAGTAGCATTGTATATCAATGATGAGGTAGACTATAAAGAAATAAGAAGTGATGGAATGGATAAGACAGAGTCTGTCTGGGCAAAAATCACATTTGGGGAAGAAAGCTACTAGAGCCTCCCCTGGGATAGTGCTTGGGGTGTGCTATAGACCACCAGGACCTGATTTGGATATGGATAGAGACCTCTTTAATGTTTTTAATGGAGTAAATACTAATGGGAATTGTGTGATCATGGGAGACTTTAACTTCCCGGATATAGACTGGAGGACAAGTGCTAGTAATAATAATAGGGCTCAGATTTTCCTGGATGCGATAGCTGATGGATTCCTTCACCAAGTAGTTGCTGTACCAGCAAGAGGGGATGCCATTTTAGATTTGGTTTTGGTGAGTAGTGAAGACCTCATAGAAGAAATGGTTGTAGGGGACAACCTTGGTTCGAGTGATCATGAGCTAATTCAGTTCAAACTAAATGGAAGGATAAACAAAAATAGATCTGTGACTAGGGTTTTTGATTTCAAAAGGGCGAACTTTAAAAAATTAAGGAAATTAGTTAGGGAAGTGGATTGGACTGAAGAACTTGTGGATCTAAAGGCAGAGGAGGCCTGGAATTACTTCAAGTCAAAGTTGCAGAAACTATCAGAAGCCTGCATCCCAAGAAAGGGGAAAAAATTCATAGGCAGTTGTAGACCAAGCTGGATGAGCTAGCATCTCAGAGAGGTGATTAAGAAAAAGCAGAAAGCCTACAAGGAGTGGAAGATGGGAGGGATCAGCAAGGAAAGCTACCTTATTGAGGTCAGAACACGTTGGGATAAAGTGAGAAAGGCCAAAAGCCATGTAGAGTTGGACCTTGCAAAGGGAATTAAAACCAATAGTAGAATCATAGATTATTAGGGTTGGAAGGGACCTCAGGAGATCATCTAGTCCAACCCCCTGCTCAAAGCAGGATCAATCCCCAACTAAATCCCCAAATGGCCCCCTCAAGGATTGAACTCACGACCCTGGGTTTAGCAGGCCAATGCTCAAACCACTGAGCTATCCCTCCCCCCATAAAAGGTTCTATAGCCATATAAATAAGAAGAAAACAAAGAAAGAAGAAGTGGGACCACTAAATATTGAGGATGGAGGGGAGGTTAAGGATAATCTAGGCATGGCCCAATATTTAAACAAATACTTTGCCTCAGTCTTTAATGAGGCTAGTGAGAAGCTTAGGGATAATGGCAGGATGACAGATGGGAATGAGGATATGGAGGTAGATATTACCACATCCGAGGTAGAAGCCAAACTCAAACAGCTTAATGGGACTAAATCGGGGGGCCCAGATAATCTTCATCCAAGAATATTAAAGGAACTGGCACATGAAATTACAAGCCCATTAGCAAGAATTTTTAATGAATCTGTAAACTCAGGGGTTGTACTGTATGACTGGAGAATTGCTAACATAGTTCCTATTTTTAAGAAAGGGAAAAAACGTTATCTGGGAAACTACAGGCCTGTTAGTTTGACATCTGTAGTATGCAAGGTCTTGGAAAAATTTTTGAAGGAAAAAGTAGTTAAGGACATTGAGGTCAATGGTAATTGGGACAAAATACAACATGGTTTTACAAAAGGTAGATCGTGCCAAACCAACCTGATCTCCTTCTTTGAGAAGGTAACAGATTTTTTAGACAAAGGAAACGCAGTGGATCTAATTTACCTCGATTTCAGTAAGGCATTTGATATGGTTCCACATGGGAAATTATTAGTTAAATTGGAAAAGATGGGGATCAATATGGAAATTGAAAGGTGGATAAGGAACTGGTTAAAGGGGAGACTACAATGGGTTATACTGAAAGGTGAATTGTCAGGCTGGAGGGAGGTTACTAGTGGAGTTCCTCAGGGATCTGTTTTTGGACCAATCTTATTTAATCTATGTATTACTGACCTTTGCACAAAAAGTGGGAGTGTGCTAATAAAGTTTGCAGATGACACAAAGCTGGGAGGTATTGCCAATACAGAGAAGGACCGGGGTATTATACAGGAATATCTGGATGACCTTGTAAACTGGAGTAATAGTAATAGGATGAAATTTAATAGTGAAAAGTGCAAGGTCATGCATTTAAGGATTAATAACAAGAATTTTTGTTATAAAATGGGGACTCATCAGTTGGAAGTAACAGAGGAGGAGAAGGACCTTTGTATATTGGTTGATCACAGGATGACTGTGAGCCGCCAATGTGATATGGCCATGAAAAAAGCTAATGCGGTCTTGGGATGCATCAGGTGAGGTATTTCCAGTAGAGATAAGGAGGTGTTAGTACTGTTATACAAGGCACTGGTGAGACCTCATCTGGAATACTTTGTGCATTTCTGGTCTCCCATGTTTAAGAAGGATGACTTCAAACTGGAACAGGTACAGAGAAGGACTACTAGGATGATCTGAGGAATGGAAAACTTGTCTTATGAAAGGAGGTTCAAATATATCAGAGGAATAAATACTAGGGAGGGAGAGGAATTCTTTAAGCTCAGTACCAACGTGGACACAAGAACAAATGGATATAAACTGGCCATCAGGAAGTTTAGACTTGAAATTAGACGAAGGTTTCTAACCATCAGAGGAGTCAAGTTCTGGAACAGCCTTCTAATGGGAGCAGTGGGTGCAAAAGACCTATCTGGCTTCAAGACTAAGCTTGATAAGTTTATGGAGGGGATGGTATGATGGGATAGCTTAATTTTGGCAATTAATTATCTTTGACTATTAGTGGTAAATATGCCCAATGGCCTGTGATGGGATGTTAGATGGGGTGGGATCTGAGTTATTACAGAGAATTCTTTCTTTGGTGTCTGGCTGGTGAGTCTTGTCCACATGCTCAGGGTTTAGCTGATTGCCATATTTGTGGTCGGGAAGGAATTTTTCTCCAGGACAGATTGGCAGAGGCCCTCGGGGCTTTTCGCCTTCCTCTGCAGCGTGGGGCACGGGTCACTTGCTGGAGGATTCTCTGCACCTTGAAGTCTTTAAACCATGAATTGAGGACTTCAACAGCTCAGACATAGGTTAGGGGTTTATTACAGGAGTGGGTGGGTGAGTTTCTGTGGCCTGCGTTGTGCAGGAGGTCAGACTAGATGATAATAATGGTTCCTTCTGACCTTAAAGTCTATGACTCTACCTGTAAGTAGGAGTCCTGCACCATGTGGCAAGTAGAGGGTGGGGATGGGGACAGGCAGCCCAGAGGTGCCTACCTTTAAGATGCAATACAGGCATAGTACAGTACAGTATTTGCTGGTTTTTTTTGTCTCCGCTGCTGCCTGATTGGTTATTTCCGGTTCCCCATGGTGTCCAGTTGACCGGTCAGTCCGTAACTCGAGTGCTTGAATCTTTGAGGTTTTACTGTATTGAAATACCTGTTCAGAAATGCAAGGAGCAAGAGAAACAATGACCAATTCAATAGTGGGCAAATGAGGACTCAGCCTCTCACCTGAAGAGAGACAATCTGTTTGTCACTCTCAGGTCAGGCTTTGATCCACATCACTCTTCTCCAGCACTTCCTTGGCTCAGTTGCCACTCCAGCTTTTCTGCCTGTTTCTCATACTGCCTTTAAGTCTGCCCCTGGTCTTCAGGCTCCCACTGCAGCTTTGTCTTCACTAACACAGAGGTGTTATTATTTTTTTTTTTGACTGTGAGGTTAATGAACACATAGTTATCTCTCTGTAAAATCTGAAATGGAGATGAGGTGCTTGTGAAGTCAGCACTCTACCCCCAACTGTGGTTGACCTCATTTAATTTATCTTACAGTAAAACTACAATGCCTTGTGACCACAGTTTTTACTGTGGAATAGCTAAAGCATGTTAGTTATCTTGCTGCAAAAACACCCTTTGTTTGTCAGTGAAGACATAATCTACATTCCTCCCTGCCACTGCTCCATCCCCCTAGCTTCCTTTTGCCACCCCACCTTCACTCTAGTCCCATCCTATCCAGTGTCCATGCTAGGCATCTTCAGTTCATTCGCCGTCTGGGCCCTTATTCTTAAATCTGTGTTTGATGGGTGGGATGGCATCGTCTGCCCATTAAGAGCCTCTGTTCAGCTACACAAAGTCTGAGGAGATATGGGGAGAGAGGAAAGGGGTCCTGGGAAGAAGTAGCATTTAGAAGGAATCCTGTTACTGTATCTCTAAGGGCCCGGGAGCTGGAGCCTTGCAGAGAGGGTGGAGCAGGGCTCCCCTCTCACTCAGCCAATGAGGAATGAGCTGGGAGAAGGGGCTGGCATAAATGCTGCCTCCTCCTTCATTGCTGGGCAGATGCCTGCAGATTCTGAAAGGAGTAGGAAGACTATTGCAGGGCCTTGAGTTAGCAGGGAGCAGACACCAGCATGAGCAGACTGTGAAACCCTCTGTTCTGGAGGACTACATGGGCCCAGTTGAGGGAGATAAATTGCAACCCAGCTCCAGGAGGACAGCTGGGACTCCTGCCATAAGGAGAAAACCCTGAGGGGACTGGAAACAAAGCTTAGAGGGCAGGCTTCTGAGGAATGCTGAAAGCCTGCAGCACTTTTCGTTTATTTGGTCCTTTTTGTATGGACCCATTCGTTTGAGATTTTGTAATAAACAAATTCCAAGGAGGCTATTATTAAGTCAAGTGTCAAGAATGCCTGATGTGGAATTTTTGGCTTCCTGAGAAAGGAAACTGAGGCAGTGAGTATGTGCAGTGCCACACTAACTCAGCCAGGGGCACTATAGGTGAGGCCTGACCTTTGGCAATGGGTAGGGTCCTACCAAATTCACAGTCCATTTTGATCAATTTCATGGTCATAGGATTTTAAAAATCGTAAATTTAACGATTTCAGCTATTTAAATCTGAAATTTCACAGTGTTGTAATTGTAGGGGTCCTGACCCAAAAAAGAATTGTGAGGGGAGGGGTCGCAAGGTTATTGTAGGGGGGCAGGTAACGGTACTGCTACCCTTACTTCTGTGCTGCTGCTGGCAGCGACACTGCCTTCAGAGCTGGGCAGCTGGAGAGCCGAAGCTGCTGGCTGGGACCCCATCTCTGAAGGCAGCGCCACCGCCAGCAGCAGCGCAGAAGGAAGGATGGCAGGGTATGGTATTGCCACCCTTACTTCTGCACTGCTGCCTGCAGAGCTGGGCCCTCAGTCAGCAGCCGCCACTCTCCAGCTGCCACTCTCCAGCTCTGAAGGCAGCAGCGCAGGAGTAAGGCTGGCATGGTATGGTCTTGTCACCCTTCTGCGTTGCTGCTGGCGAGGCGTTGCCTTCAGAGTTGGGCACCCGGCCAACAGCTGCCACTCTCCAGCTGCCCAGCTCTGAAGGCAGTAAAGTATGGGTGGCAATACTGTGACCCCCCTAAAATAGCCTTGCAACCCCCCTGCAACTCCCTTTTGGGTCAGGACCCCCAATTTGAGAAACGCTGGTCTCCCCATGAAATCTGTATAGTATAGGGTAAAAACACACAAGAGACCAGATTTCATGGGGGAGACCAGATTTCATGGTCCATGATGCATTTTTCATGGCCATGAATTTGGTAGGGCCCTAGCAGTGGGACATAAGAACTAATTCAGTTTAATTTGGCGACAAACCCTCTGCCTTGGGTTGAAAACTGGTTTAAGTACTGTAAACAACTAGCAGTGTATAGAGTTGAGGATGTGAGTATAATGGGATACTTGCTGTTACATTTAACTTTTCCATTAGTGATCTAGAAGAGGGAGTAAACAGCACGTTAATGGAATTTACAGAGGGTGCTAGATTGGAAGGAGTCAAAAACATCAGCCAGGACAGAGAAATAATACAAAGGGATCTAGAAGGATTAGAAATATGGGAAGAAAATAAAATGCTAATTAGCCTGCAAAAATACAGTCTGTAGGGGGTAATCTGAAGCGCGTACTAAATGGGAATAATGAATTTATGGATATAAAAACAAAACCAAAAGTAACCTGCACAAAAATGAGCATAAAGGATACAATAAATCACTCAGAAACAGAGGTCTTTAATTAAATCAACAGTTCTCAGCAGAAGTGCCGTTGTACAGCCCCAAAACCTTATTTTTCTAATAGAAATGGATTCCTCTGTTTTCACAATTAAACTGCATATGTTATATAACTGGGCAGATTCTCTTCAAGGAGCCTCTGCTTTTGGCATCTAACAATGAGTTGAGGTGATTGACACCAAGAATGCAAAGGGGATAAATGTAAGAATCTCAAAATAAGAGCCCCCTAAATTTAGCTTTGTTTTGTTTCAACAGTGTGGGTGATTAAGCATTGGAACAAACTGCCAGGGGAAGTGGTGGGTTTTTCATCTCTTGATGTCTACAAATCAAGCCTGGATGCCTTTCTGCAGGATGTGCTGTAGCCAAACACAAATTAGGCTCCAGTCAACAAGTTATTGGACTCAATACAGGAGTAACTGGGTGAAATTCTATGGATTGTGATATAGAGGAAGTCAGACTAGATGGTCTGTTGGTCCCTTCTGGCCTTAAACTCTATGAATCAATAAGCCAATCCTCTGACTCCTTGAGTGTTACAGTGGTATTGTAGAGTGTCAGTGGCCATGCTAATTCTTGGCGATCTGGCTTTCCTACCAGAGCCAAGGTTTGAAGGTGGGGAAGCTACATCCATCACTGCAGTTCAAAGGAGACTTGCTTATAAATTTGTAAAATCAAATTGTGCGACTTTCACAATTGCTCAGCATTAGCCTCTTTGCTCCAATTGAAGTTAGCGGGAGTGTTGCTATTTTATGTGTAGTTCTGCCTCCTAATAGCAATAATGTTCAAAAATGTTATTCTGTACTGTGAATAAAACCTCTGTTTTCTCTTTTAACTACTTGTTGGCTTTGAACACTTCATACGTGGCAGCTGGGGTGTAAATCTACCTCACTAGTCTGCCATGCAGTAAGTGTCTGCGTGGACTCTGCTGCCACTGACTGAAAGTTCTGTATTGTGCTTTGATCTGCCATCCTTTGAAGTGGGGGTAGATCAAAGCACACTAGGAGAATTTTTAGTGCACAGCAGCAGGGTCCACATGGAAGGTTGGTGTGCAGCAGACTCGTGAGAGGTAGATTTATGCCCCAGCTTGCTGCAAACTAACTGTTCATATAAACAAGCCCTAACACCACTGTTATTGGAGTAGGCCTGGAAGTTGGGGTATCATTGGCACCAAAGGGATCGGTATTGTAAGCAACATAGGAATTGCCATATTGCAACAGACCATCTCGTCAGTATCCTGTGTCTGACAGGAACCAGTACCAGATGCTTCAGAGGAAGGTGCAAGAAGCTCCAGAGTGACATTATTGTCAACCTTCTGTGAACCCCATGCTAATTCTGCAATATCATTTTTTTTCAGCAGGTGGTGACCTATACTGTACATAGTATTCTAGATGAGGCAATACCACTGATTTATATAATGGCATTGTAATGTTTTCTGTATCTCATTCCTTATGCATCCCAAGATCTTATTTGCTTTTTTTGACTGCAGCTGTTCATTGAGCTCAGGTCTTTATTGAGCTATCAACAATTATCTCCCGTTCCTGAATTGAAGCATGTTAATTTAGAACCCTGTAAGGTATATGAGTACTTTGATTTTTTTCCCTTTTATCAGGGCTGAACCTCACTTGCCATTGTGTTGCCTATTCATCGTGCTTGGTTAGGTCTCTGTCAAGCTCCTCAGAATCCTCTCTGGTCCTGACTAACCTAAATAACTTCGTCATCTGCAAATTTTGCTACCTCACAGCTCCCTCCCTTTCCAGACCATTAATAAATATACTAAAAAACACTGGACCTAGTACAGAACCTTGAGGCCCCTGCTTTTAACCTTTGTCCATGATGTAAATTGGCTATTTATTCCTACACTTTGTTTCCTATCTCTTAGCCAGTTTCTGACCCCTAATGATACTTTGGTTCTCACCCCAGGACTACTTAGCTTCTCTAGTAGCCTCTTGTAAGGGACCTTGTCAAATGACTTTTGGAAATCTAAATAAACAAGGTCAACCAGTAATGTGTGGAAGGTTTGAGAGAACAGTTTTCATAAAATTTGTATGAAAGACGCTAGAAAAACAGTGTCCTTTAGTATTGTATAAGCCACCAGGTCAGTGATCTGATCTCATCTAGGCTCTGCACGGCATCTGAGCTAACAGAGAATTGTGTTAGTCTCACTCTTTTTAAATTAGTGTTTCTCAGCATTTCCATTTGAAACTCCTACCATAAAAGACTATATCTGAGGATTAAATTCATTCTGATCTGTAGACTGGCTGGACAAGCTCTTTTTAATCTGATAGTTATTAGTTATTATTTCTATTATGGTAGCCCCTCAGGGATCAGGGCCTGTTGTTTAGTCACTTCAGACACATAACAAAGAGCTGATACCTGCCCCAAAGAGCTTCAAAACAATATAGCCCTAGCCGTGCCTTCCACTCCTGTCAACCCCCCATCTTACCCTATCCCATCCCAAACACCCGCTGCACCTGCAGCTGCTGCAGAGTTGGCTCAGCATTTGGCATAGGGGCTTCCTGAGCTAGGGCTATTGCCTGGAGAGAGGGGGGAGGAGTTTATGCCTCCCTCAGGGCCCGCTGTGCCAGCCTAACCAGCACAAAGCAGCCCTAGAACAATGATGTCTCTTGCCCTTGCTCCCTAACCTGGACTGGTACAATATGTTTCCTTCAAAAGGCAGGCCCTGCACCCTTAGCCTACCAGTGTGGGATATCAGGACTGTTTCCTTCCGTCTTTGACTGATGGGCTGTGAATCCCAGTTTGAAAGATGATTATGTAAATAAAAAAATTGAGATTTTTGGTTGCCTTTATTAGTGGCTCAACTGGTGCCTTTCTTTCATGAGGGTCCCATTTTGAGCCTCAGCAGCAATATTTTGCAGGATGTTTTACACTCACAACAGGTCCAGCCTCTGGATGGTGAGACGCTGTTAATTGGTTATCATCTCCTATGTCTAGTCACACCAGTTAGAAAAGAAAATAACTGCCAGAGTTTACAACTCTTATTAACATATGCATTCATCTGCTTTCTAATTTTTCTATCTTTCTAATTCTCAGCGTCTTTGCTCAAAGAGAGGAAGCATGGTGTAGTTGTCCTAAGAGCTGTCCAAACTTATAACAAAGAGATAATCCCTGCCTCAAAGAGCTGACAGTCAAACCATAGACTGTGGTGTTCAAAAATCATTGCGAGCCAAACAGCCTGGCAGAGCTCTGCTTCGTTCAGGGTCTGAAATCTAACTTCTCAGTATTGCATGACATGAGCCTCTGCATAACTGGTTCCAACTAGCTCTTGCCAGAGTCTCTTAGAGGTACACTTCTCTACATCTTTCTTCCCCAACCAAACCAAGCAGTAATAACAATCTGTGACGGGCTGACTCACAGAAACCCCCTTGGGAGCTGCCACCCAGTGTACCAAGACTACCCCTGCTCCTGTTTTCCCTGCCAGCTCAGGACTCCAGCACCCTGTCTTGCTGAGCCAGACACTCCCGTCTGCTCCAACACAGACCCAGGGTCTGAATCACTTGTCCCAAAGCTGCAAGTTTACCTGAAAACAGCTCACACAAGTGTGCTTGTCTTTGGCACTCAGATGCCCAACTCCCAATGGGGTCTAAACCCAGATAAATCCGTTTTACCCTGCATAAAGCTTATGCAGAGCAAACTCATAAATTGTTCGCCCTCTATAACACTGATAGAGAGAGATGCACAGTTGTTTGCTCCCCCAGGTATTAATACATACTCTGAGTAAATTACTAAATAAAAAGTGATTTTATTAAATACAGACAGTAGGATTTAAGTGGTTCCAAGTAGTAACAGACAGAACAAAGTAAGTCACCAAGCAAAATAAAATAAAATGCGCAAATCTATGCCTAATCAAACTGAATACAGATAATCTCACCCTCAGAGATGCTTCAGTAAGTTTTTTCTCAGACTGGACACCTTCCAGGCCTGGGCACAATTCTTTCCCCTGGTACAGCTCTTGTTCCAGCTCAGGTGATAGCTAGGGGATTCTTCCTGATGGCTCCTCTCTCTCCTTTGTTCTGTTCCACGCCTTTATATATCTTTTGCATAAGGCGGGAACCCTTTGTCCCTCTGGGTTTCCACCCCCCCTCACTGGAAAAGCACCAGGTTAAAGATGGATTCCAGTTCAGGTGACATGATCACATGTCACTGCAAGACTTCATTGCCCACTTGCCAGCACCCACATATACAGGAAGACTCACAGGTAAATACAGCCATCTGCGGATAATGGTCCTTGTTAATGGGAGTCATCAAGATTCCAAACCATCATTAATGGCCCACACTTTACATAATTACAATAGGCCCTCAGAGTTATATTTTATATTTCTAGTTTTAGATACAAGAGTGGTACATTTATACAAATCGGATGATCATACTCAGTAGATTATAAGCTTTGTAATGATACCTTACAAGAGACCTTTTGCATGAAGCATATCCCAGTTACGTTATATTCACTTATTACCATATTTTTCTAAAACTATCCCAGTTACATTATATTCACTTATTATCATGTTTTTATAAAACCATATAGACTGCACAATGTCACACAACCAACATTAACATCATACAGCATTTTGAATACTTATAACCAGTCTACTAACTACCAGTGTTCAATTAGACTGGGAGGTGATAGAAGCCACTTGAAGTGAACAAAAAAACTTTATTTATAAAGAGCCCCTTGTCAAGGTGTGCAGGATTCTGTGCAGCCATACATGGTAAACAGATTATAAAAGCATGGAGAAAATACTCTAAATCTACAGGATAACAACACCAGCCTTGCAAACCCTTAGAGAGAAGAAAATGGCATGTGTAGATTATTGTCTTTTTTTTTTAAATGGTGCCTGCTAGATTTCACTTTGATCAGCTAACACCCACTTTAAAATATAACTGACCTTGTCTACAGTAGGCTTTTAAAAGTTAGTTAACACCTTTTAAAAACACTTTTATCCTAGTCTAGACACACCCTAAAGTGGGACAGAAAATGTAAGCATTGTTATGTGTGGTTCTTCAATAATAGTAAGTAATGGTAGAAATTCTCCCATGTTGAAACCAATGAGAGTCAGCCACAGACACACTCCTTGTGTTTGGAGAGCACAGGCACAGCTTCGTTATAGTACCTCTGAGGGTGTTCTAGGTGGTGGGGCAGGGAAGAGATAGTGGCCATAGCAGCTGGGACAGTCGTGGATTTTCAAAACTCATCTGGTTGAGGCACTAGTTAACCAGATATCTCAGGGCACTGTTGTGGTACAAGAAGAAGAAATGTCTTTAACTTTGAGCTGCTCCTCTCCTGGTAGTCGTTGCTCACCCATTCTTACTCTCTCAGCTGTAGTCAGCTCCTGCCCATCCCACTTCAGTTGGTTCTCAGGTACTTCTATCAGGGCAGGGCAGGCGGTCTGCCTCAGAGAGAGAGAGAGAGAGAAAGGGGGGGGGGGAAAAGGGGCAGCCATCTGGGAATTACGTGGGTGGGCATCACTGAACTATGCCTGGAGGGGAGCCTACATCAGAAAGGGAAGTCTGTTCCTGGGGGGAAGAAGAGGGGAGACAGCGAGGAAGATAGAAGATGGTGGGCAGTCATGTCTAAGGAGGGGGTGGGGAACAGGGAAAGCAGCAGGGCAGAAGTGGGGAAGGGGGATAAGGCATGGTGGGGAAAAGGGTAAGCTCTGGGGAGTATAACGGGAACCACGGGGGGCACAAAGGAGCCATGCAAACAAAGGAGCAACACTTTTTCAAGCGACTTTTTTCCAAAATAACCTGAGGGTCTGGATGCCACATTCTATAAATTCTAGGTTATTTTTCTTCACTCTTTTCTCTTACCTTCTAAAAAAAATTACCCACAATTCACCAGGATGTAAACACAAGCCCATGTCAACCCTATTCTCGAGAATATCTGTCAAACAGATATTTAGGAACGGTCTATGGATTTCTTTGTCCTCTGATTGATCTTGCAATCTATCTGTCGTCTTGTGGCAGGATCGCTATGGTGTCAGCATGCCAGCTGGTGAGGTTGGATCTCTAGCTCATGAGGCCTTAGGCTGTGGTCAGTCTTTTCTTTACAAAGGCACCAAGTAGTAAATTTTCTAATTTTCCTAAGAGTATTAATGCTATAGAAACTTCCAGTGCCATCTTGTCAGTTAAGGAAGAAGTAATGAACTCATTTTAACTGGCAACAGCATCCATATCAGTCTCAGCTACTTAGTCAATCCATTCTTTGTCCATTTTATCTCCCAAGGCTTCACATTTGAGGATCATATTTAATCAAAAAAATGTTTCCATCAACAGTCCCAAGAATGGTTTCTAGTTAAATTACCAACGTTCATGTGGCTTTGGGAGGTTAAAACTGACCAGGAGGAAAAGGAGCTTTCAGGACTGCATGCAATCCCCTAGTTCACGAGATTTGAAGATCTCACCATTTACAGTCGTGTGGCTTCTATGATATGCTCCATCTCACAAACTTGAGTACTAATGGAGTATGCTTGGATAATCCATGTTGCATCCTCTTTCGCTACTAATTCACAGAGGATAACAGTCCACTAGTGCTACCTGCTAGTGGAATTATTCCTTTGGCTCAAAGAGTAGGGATGCTTCATGTCTTGGTTTTAAGCCCTGCTGACAACCCATGCTAGGTATTGTTCAATAAAGATTTGTGTTTGACTTTAAAACTGTATTGTAATGTAACCACAGGTCCTTGTCCAAAACCACACTACATTTACAGTACTAATTCACCCATTATTTGCTTTCACATACTAATGCTTATAATTCAGACCTTGGTTATGTGGAAACATTCCCATTGACTTCAATGAGACTTGGATCAAACCCTGATTGATTGTTGTTCTTTATTGTGTTTTCGGTATTGATGAGGCTTTCAGACTTTAATTACCAATATAAAACATTTCTTCACGTCTTCAGGCACTGCACCCGCTCCCATAAAATTTTAAACTGACTTTTTTATTTACAGTTTTTCATAATTACATCAACTCCTAAGATAAAGGCCTGATGGGTGTTCAACATCAACTCTTACAGCTCTTAGGAAACTGAATATCACTCATAAGAGAAGAACTTAAGGTTAAAAATGAGAAATGAATGAAGGTGCACTACTCTGTCTCTTAGATTCAGGTATGTGGCTTAAAAAAAATAAAAAGTACCCCTGCCCCCAAAAGAAACAAACAAAACTAATGTATAACAATTCAAGGGGGGAAAACAAAAATATCACCACATTTTTAACTGGAAGCTTAAATTGGACTCCTAAATCCATATTTAGGGACTTAAATCATAGTGGCCTGATTTTCAAAAGTACCGAGCCACATGCAGCTACCTTTGAAGTCAACGAGAGTTTTGCGTGCTCTGCACCTATCAAGAGCAGGCTACTTTGATTTAGGTGCCTAAATATGGATTTAGGTCCTTAAATTTAGGCACCCAAGTTTTAACAATGTGGATCCCTATTAATCTAATGCTGTGACTATGAATTCAAGCACAGTCAGGAAATTCAGGTTGGTGGTTCCCAGTGTCCCACAACAATTACAGCTTAGCCTCTTTGCATTTATATAGTGTTTATTGATTGATTGAACATTTTCTTTCATATCTTTTTGTGTGTGCCTTTTTAAGAAAAGGCAATCACACAAATAGTTAAATGCAGAGAATAATAAGAGTAGTTCAGTTACCCCTCCCACTATAAGTGCTTTAAACTATGAGACTGCTAATAACTTGCAACAATGAAACCTTCATACTTCGTAGCAGTCCTAATGAAGCAATGTCAGGTAAAAGCCTTACTGAATAGGTGGTGCCTTACATCACACCCTAAAAACTATTAAACTGGGCACTAGCAGATTCATTTGTGACTTCAGATTCAAATAACCTGTCTAGTGCTGTTCATACTTTTAACAAAACTCAAATGTAGGCCTCCGAATCGTCAATAGAAAGACATGTCTAAAATGTCATTTTAATTTTGTTCTTCTTAAATGTAAATAAAAAAGTGGTAACGAAACTTCTAGAGCTGCTCAATACTCCAACAGTTTTTTCCTTAATATGTACTCTCAGGCCCAATGTGGGGATACATTTTAGCGTAATCTATTTCCATGCTCATCATTGTAGTATCAGAGCAGGTGTGTGGAACATCTACCTTTCTGTGCTGGCTTGGAGTCTGTGAACAAAGTTGTCCTTGTGTTACCCTGAGGCTAATGATCCTGCCAATGCTAGCCCCGTACCCAAGCTGGGAGAGGAGGGGCACTATGGCTCCACAGCCCTCCTGCACTGGTCATAGTGATTTGGTACCAGTGATTTGATAATAGTGAAAATGAATTTGTAGAGTAAGAAAAAGAATGAATGTACTGACTTATCTCTCTGGCTTTGTACACTGCAGTGCTGCTGTTTTTACCTGACTCTGCAATCTCATTACTGCACTTCCACCCAAATAACATGTTGGAGCGTTTATACAAAGAGCAGTCTGCTACATCTATTGAAAGAACTGGACTAGTGCGGTTATTTGATTGTTCAATCATTAGCTTGGCCTTCAAATAAAATTGGATATGGTCTTGGGCTGCATTCTATAAAGTTCATGTTCTATGAAATACGGTGCCCCCCCCCCCAAACATTTGGATCACTCCAAACCAGGAACATATGGACCCATTTCTCTTAGAGACTTCACACCTTTTCCCTTTGGACCTCAGAAATGATTCAACTGAGCAAAAAGAAATTGAATCCAAGAAGAATCCCTCTTTGACTCCAAAATATGCATCCGAAGAAGTGGGTTGTAGCCCACGAAAGCTTATGCTCTAATAAATTTGTTAGTCTCTAAGGTGCCACAAGTACTCCTGTTATTTTTGCGGATACAGACTAACACGGCTGCTACTCTGAAACCTGTCTTTGACTCCAGAGACTGTGAAGATTTGTGCCTAGAATATATTTGTTCATAGGGATATGAAATGCTCTTGACATCAGGTGGTTACAATATTCTTATCTGTGATGAAAGGAGACTTTTCAATTCAGCTTCTACTTTTTCAGTTAAGTCAATATTCTGACTGCTCTTCTTACTTTCAGTATTTTACTCTAATGGTGTAATAAAGTATTGGCTTTAATGAAATCACCACAGCAGTTTTAAGAATTTCAGATTTTATACCAGTTACTGTAGTGTGCAATCCCTTTATCATGAAAGTTGAACTTACAAATGTAGAATTATTATTATTTGTTTATTACATAACTCCCTTCGGCTGAGTGAGCCCTTGTTTGCAAGGGGGGGTGGATTTTACCACGAGGATTCGGCTTGCAGCAGGGGAGGAGAGGCTGATGCAGGGAGGCTGAGCTCGCCAGGCCTCTGTTCTGTATGGCACTGTTTCTCAAACTTTTTATGCTGGCGACCCATTTGGACTTAAAAAAAAATTGTGACCCCCTCCTCTAGAAAAAATTGTGGCCCCTACGTTCAGCCATGAGGGACTCGGGGCATCAGCCTTGCTCAGGGCAGGGGGCTTCAGCCCTGCTGGGCCAGGAGTTCGGGGTTCTGGACTTCAGCCCTGCTCAGTGCTTCAGCCCCTCTCGAGGCTCGGGGTGTGGAGCTCCAGCCTGGCTTGGAGTTTCAGCCCCACTCAGGAGTTGGGGCTTCAGTCCCCCTGACACTTCTGGAGCTGCCAGCTGCGGCTTCAACCCTCCACCCAGAGGTCTATGTCCCTACCAGCCCGGAGGTATAGGATTAACGTGTTAAAAAATTAACATGTTAATTCTATTTTCAGTTAATCACAGGTGTTAACTGTGATTAATTGACAGCCCTGATTAAAATACAAAAGCTTGTATATCCGATCTACACTATTACCCAACATTTGACTTCATCTGCCCTGAACTGGAGAGTACTCATGCAAGGCCCTTGTTAACACAACTAGCCTTTGAGCCATGTGAAAGAGAATCTTTGTTTGTTCATTTAAAATAAAAAGAAAGGGCCATATTTGCTGCTGCAGCTGTTATACTCAGTGCAGCATCAGAAAGAGTTGCGGTTGGTGGATCCTGAAGCTGGCTGGGAAATTGTCCAGTCCTAGGTGTAAATCAGACCCTCTGGCTGCCCACCAAACACTGTTACAGGAGTGCTGTATAAGTGATAGCTATGTATATGTAAACAGTTAATAGATAATCCACCAGCAGATGGCACTACAGGGTACGTAGTATAGAGCCTGGGTTTTGTAGGCTCAGTAAAACTTGTTCTTTTGGGGCAGTGCAAATTGGCTTCTTATGTGTAGCTCTTTGTGTCAGCTCTTAACAGCAACAAGGGGGCATTCCAGCAGTCATAGATAGCCGGGCAGTTCTGTGTTCCAACTATGCCTCTTTTCCAAGCCATGCCCCCTATATCTGGGGCTGGAGGAGTAAATGTCATAAGAACAGGAATGCTATACAGAGATTTCCTTATGGAACAGGAATTCCCTGGTTAATTCTGGCTACTTTGCTGGAGGGCCAGAGTAAGGCCCTGAATCTTGGCCCTAATTGTACCTTATGAAGACAGCCTGGAAAACGTAGACCAGTGAAAAAATAATAGAAACTGGTAGCTGGGGTTGAAAGGAGCAAGCTGCTGGGTTCCACTTCTGCAGTAGGAGGCATGATATCCCCCACCTCCCCCCATGCCCCACCACAGCTCATGCATGCACTTTATGTAAAATATATCAGTTAAGTATGCAGCATAGCTAAACAATTCTTACTAACCCTTCCTACAGTCTTTAGCCAGGCCCTGGGCTTAGGGGTGGGATTATGGTGGATAGGAGTTGATTATGGTTATGTAACTTCATCTGGGGGTTTAACCTGGGTGAGAGCCATACTTGCCCACTGACCTTCTCACTCTAGCTCCCCTTCTGTCCTCCAAATAGCTCCTCCCTGGAGCACCCATTCAAGGTGAGGAGGAAGGAAAGCCAGAATTAACGCCTTACTTACTGGGAACCTGGTATTGTCACTGCACTGACAGTGCAGTGTAGTTATTATGCAGTGGTTTCCAAGACAACGATGACTTTCACTTAAATGATGCTTTCTAACTGTCTCCATTGCTCAATTGCATGGTTTTGATGTAACTGATCCCAGAGCCGAAGCTTACCCTCGCACATATCCAACCTCATCAACATTAATGGGTCTTCATGGATGTGAGTATAATTTGTACACATTCACCTTTATTTAGGAAACTCATTTTTATTTTCCAAGATCCCTTGTCACAGGCCGTAGAAATGTTTGTGCATAGAAGCTCCATTGATTTGATATTTTCTGGGTTCCTTGCACATAGTAATGCTCTATTCTGTAGAGCTCTTAGATGTCAGTAAAAGGAGAATATTTCTGGTGCTTCACGTTGCTAAGAAAGCCTTCATTCAGCAAAGCAATCGATGTTGCCAGATTGAAGTGATAGTGCACTAACAGATGCGTGAGAGCTTCCCACATTAATCTTTGATGGAACTTTGGCCCTTTAATTCCTGCTCAGAGGTTTGTCTGGCAGAACACACTGTGTGTCTGAACATTCCACACACAACCTAATAATGTTCTACCGATTTCACCCCAATGTTAATTGAACAACAAAGGCACAGTAGTTAATCTGTAAGACCAGCACCAAAAGGGTTAATTTCCAAACCTGAAAAACCAGACCTCCATTCTACACAAGGTAACAGAAGCAGATTACTATTAACCTGCAGTACAGTATAGTTTTTTTCTTTTTAATTGTCTTGAAGGACTTGACTGAGATTGTCCCTTTGACCAGTAAACTACCTCATAAATATTTAGCACAGATCTAGATATGGATTTAGGGTTCCCATTCGAGTTCTTAAGTATTTCAGCCATCTCCTTATTTGCATTTTAGTCACAAAACCACGTCTAAACTAGGGATCGATGGCGCAGTATAACATGTCAATTTCATTTTCCATAGAGTTCAGCAGTTTGAGGGGGGAAAACATGTAGTCAAACTCTTCTTATCTAAGTTATGTGAGTAGCCCCAGTGAAATGAGTGGGACTTCTCCAGTGAGTTAAGCATATGAAATTTGGCCTATGACAATTTTCTTTCAGCTTCTACTGATTAAGACTGTTTACAACTTTTAAATACAATCCTGTTTAATGAGTTAATATATTTTTATTACATCTCTTAAAAGCTATTCAGCTTAAGCAGTTAATAAACATATTTTAATACCCCTGTGTATTACAATGATGTTTAGATTAAAATGTAAGAGAAAAGACAAGTGGAATAAGAAATACAGTAATTCCACTGATTTGGGGATTAAATACTTCCATTACAAATGAGTGTCAAAGTTTACTGAAGATTTCTTCTCCTCCTCCTGCTCCTCCTCCTTTTTTGAATTAACAAATTATTCTGATATCGCATCTAAAAGTTCCTTCAAATAATCTGGCATTTAAAAGTTTTCCAAAACATTGTATTTGTTATTACAGACTTAATTTTTTTAATGGTAATGATATTCAATATAAATCATCAAGCAATGTTATTTCCCTGCTCCTTAAATTTTCTTCATTTTAGATTTTTTCCCCTCTATCAACTGGGTGGCCACTTATCAATTTTGAGGTTCCCACTACGATGGATAGGGCAGAAAGCTGGTCTGTGGCTAAGCAGAGGATTGAGAATCAAGAGACAACCCAAGCTTTATCTTCAGCTTTTTAGTGTCAATAATTTTGTTTGTGTTTAGCATTGCCAACTAACCTTATGAAATAGTTATTTTATTCTATAGCGTGGAAGAGGAATAACTCATTAGGACAGTTTTAGTTTTATTTATTCTGAGATTTAATAAGCAAAAACCCACCCAACATCTGTACAGTATAAGATTGCAGAAGCTGATATTTTGGACTTTCTCAGCCTGGCATAGGATTCTGTGATTCAGAAACAATATATATTGTAGCTGAATCAGGTCCTTGGCCATTTAGCTGTTGCTGAATGTTCTAGGTCCATCTAGGTGGACTAAAAATGCTGATTTTGCTACATGCGCCTAAATTTCCTTGGTGATTCCTAACCCCTCCCCCCCCCCCCGACTTCAATGAAATAACAACTGACAGCACAGCAAGTGCAGCAGCTCAAGGGTTAATTGCCCAGGCAGACTAAAGAAATCAATGAATTAAAGGTGTGCACTAAATTCTATAATTTAGGATACTCCAATTGCTGTTGCTGCTTCATGCTACAGGTAGGTGCAAAGTACGTAAAGTGATCACAATATTCTTTCATTGTCAGTGCTTTGATCTCTTAAGACCCAGTTTAGGTGATTCAGCAAAATACTTAAGCACATGGCTATCTTTACACATGTTATTTGTACAGTGGTAGGGTCTAGGAATCCCTGTCTTGGATCAGGACTCCATTATGTTAGGTGCTGTGCAAGCACAAAGATGGTCTCCAGTCCAATTGGCTTAAACGTGACTACTCACATACTAAAAGTTATGCATGTGCTTACTACTCAGTAGTAGCCAGGTGCCTGATTTTGATCAAACTTAAACAGGTGTCCAGGGAGTTACACTGGTGTAAGGAAAATAAGGTCCACTGTCTTATTCCTAAAAGTCCTATTTATGTGGCTTCCGCTACAGTGTGAAAACATAGACACATTTCATTGTGATTTTTAAACTAGGCACCAAAGTACTGGTAGAAATAAAGCATGCGAAAACCCAGACAAACCAGTTTGCATAGGGTCTCCACCACTCTAGCTCTGCCCCAGGGCTCTCTGAAGTGGGAGGAGGTTTCAGAGTCAAGATGCCTAGGGTAGTTCATGCCTCCTTGGAGCTATTGTTTCAGGCTGTCTGCAGACTCAGGCATCCCTCACACATAGCCACATTTTCGAGCTTTCCTTTGCATTCATGAGGCCTAGAAATACATTTCTTTAAAAAAGAAAGTCTAATCTGTGAATCCAGGAGCTGGGGTTTATGCCTGGACCTATAATGCCTATGCCTTAATCCAGCTCAGCCACCCTAAAGAAAGGTCTTGAAAGGACCTGGGGTATGAGCACTGAGTCCATGATTATGCAAATACCCCTGCAGGCAGGCCATAAGCAGCATTTTGCTGGGCCCAGGGCAAACACATAATATGGGCCTCCATCCCATTCCCTACAGACACACTAATGAAAGAAAAAATTATATTTGACTTCTGAAATGTCATCAGAAGGGCCTATCACTTCACAACTTTTGGCTTTTTTTCATTGCAAAATCACGAATGGCCTCACTAATGTCAATTTTTCTTGAGAGTTCACACTCCATAGATGAAACAGTAAGATGACTGAAGTGTCTCTGTGCCATAGTAGATCATCTGTCGTCTTTGATGATACACGGGTACAAACAAACTCACTAAATTTATATAAATTACATATAGTCAAACTCAAACGTCCACAATCTAGCCTGATTTCCCCCCCACTCCCCCTCATGGTGATGGGCATGTGGCCAGGCACCTTGGACTGGACTGGTAAAGTGTATATATTTTCTCCCCTTTATGTGGCCGTGCCTTCACGCTGGAGTGTGTAGGTATCATTTCCCCAATCCCCGTGCTATTTCCTACACAGAACATGTTAATTTGTGCATTATGTCATGAGTGTGTGAGAATATTACCCACAATGAAGTTACTATGTAGAAAAGAAAAGTTCACTGTAAAAGAGTTGCCCTGTGTGTGTTTCTCTTTAAGGAATTTGCCTTTGCTTACTTAAACAGAGCAACTAAATTTCTGACAATTGACTGTATGATTAAAGTTCAGGGAATTAATGAAAATAGCTTTCTAGAAGAGGAGACGTTCTTGCTGGAAAGTTGGTGCTATTTTGCTGCTAACTTAAAAATGTTTCACCTTTAGCTTACTACGTCTGCTAAGAGCGAAACATGCAACACATAGCTGGTGAGCTCCTTGTTCCTGTTGGGGAGCAATACAAATAACCCCATTTACTGGTAGCTAGTGACTCATCTCAAATAGGACTGTTCTTGTGAGTAAATGCTCACCAGTGTGTGTCAAGACGTCACAGTCTGGCCCCATGTACATTTTATTATGTACAAGTGCAAGATTTTGACCAACTTACACTTTTTAACAAAGGAATGTTGAAACTATTGATTTTTTGTTGTTGTTTGGAATAAAAAGGAACACTAGAATTAAACCAATTTGCATAGTTCATTGGAAGTGGCTTTTAAAGGAAAAATACCTGATAACTGAAACTTGTTGCTCATTAGAAAAATAAAATTTATACTACTGCCTAAGTATAAATAGAGCGAGTAGAGTCCCTTTGTTTCTATTCACTACTAAAATTGGTGTTTTAAGGAAGTGATGTTTCCCCTCCAAATACAGCACTCTAATTTAGGGAGGATATTAAAAACTTAGTGTGAACAAGAATGAAATCTCATCTGTTCTCTTCCCCCCTCCCTTTCCCCTGCTGTGCCTTTGTATGAAATGACCTATTTTCCCTTTTAAAATTTAAATTACAGTTTTTGTTAAATGCAGATCCTTCCCCTAGAAATATTGTATTATTTTCTTACACTTTGATTTAGAAATCAAAATCTTCCAAACATCATCTACTGTACATATTTATAATACATAGTTTAATAAATAGAAAGATGTATTCAGTGGTGAAAACTCTCCATATATAAATGCCCTTTTTTGATTGGGATCAGATTTTATTGTGTATGTGTAAGAGAGGAAATAACGAGGGACAAGCTCTTTGCAAAGGTGTAAGCCTAGGGCTCCTCATCCACTATCAAAGAAAATGCTCTTCCAGCTGACTGAAGCCGAGCAGGGCAGCTCAGCCAATCACAGGGTTCTTTTCTAGCTCTGTCATCAGCTCTTGGTTAGGGAACGGTTTGCTTTTATGCTCTGTATTTGGAAGGCAGATAAAATGCCAGGTCTGGGCTGCCTCTAGGGATAACCTTCCCCTCTATGATGTGAATGAATAGCATCTTGGCTGGGGAAATCCACAGAAAATTGACAAGGCAGGCTCCGCTCCCCTGCATAGGCCTTTTCTACATTTTAACCCTAGCTGTGGCTTTGTAGCAATTTCAGTTTTGCATTGAGAAGTGTGCTTTGGATTATCAGACCTCCATGTATGACAATTTGTACCTGCATGGATTTGAAGACTCGGAAGCGGTAAGTATTTTCATCGATAATATTTTTTTCTGAACAGCCTAAAACGATATGCAGAAGACAGAGAGGAAGAATCAGGCTTTGTTTCTGGGTTTAGCTGATTGCTTGGTGTTGCACTGTAGACAGTTTGGAGTCACCTGAAATAATCCTCCATTACATAATTTCTTGTCAAGCAATAAAATTTAGGGGTTTCCAAGAAAGGCTTGAAAGCATTTTGTATACTATAATTTACCAATTACAAGCTACACTTCTGCTCTCAGGGAGTGTATGAATGCTTCACAGAAGATGGCTTTACATATGCAGAAGCAGTTATAGCTAATGTGTATATTGTATTCATCAGCGTAACAGGAAAAGATGTTCATTATATAACACTTAATATTTGTTTGACAGAGCAGGAACGGAGTTTCTGAGCTGCCATCTGTGTTATATGCTCTCTGTCCAAGTGATCAATGCAGATGCATTTGATTTTCTTAACAAAGAGACAGTGTAAGTGTTTGCTGTAATATAACCCTGCAGTATCACAGTGGCAGAATGTAGCCTTAAAATACTGTCCAAAAGAGGCTGAGGTGTTTTCATTTTTGTTTAATTAGGAAATTATGCTCCCCACCCTCTAACTCACGATAACAATCCTGCTAGCAAAACCTATTAAAATCTTAACAAAATGATTCATCGTGAATCCTAAAACCCATGTCAGTTTGGGCATACCATGGAGTTTAGGCTAGGGAATATTAATCATTAGTGCTTGTAAATCTTATTTAGGTGGTGGTGGTTCTGGCTAGCACAGGCACCTTCTTTCTTCCGTGGCTAAACAAAAGCCTTGAGAGGCAAAATTACCAGGGGGAAAGAAAATTACTTAGCTTACCACGGCGATGCACATGTTGTTCCATATTAAATAGGAATGTGTTACATAAGGCTCATGGCCAAGTCACAAAATACACAGATTATAACATAGAATAGTGTGTACGTCAATGCAGACGTATGTGCCCAATGATGTGGTATCCACAGGAAATGATAAGATCCTATATCACTTCAGATAAGGCTTTTTTCTTGTCTGGCAATGTAGTCTTATCAGGCTCCAACTGCAAAGTGTAATCTGTCTACAGGTTGCCTCACATGCTAGCAACTTATCTTAGTCAATTTATTTCAGGAGGAGAGGAATCTGAAATATTCAGAATTTGAAATTAAAGAATGCACTTGTGTGGGTGGAGGGGTGGGGGGGAGAAGAGGAAGTCTAAAGTATTTGAATCCCTAGAAGTGTTGTTTCCTTGGGTCAATTTGGTAACCACTTGACTTCTACACGTGTGCTCTCCTCCTCCCCCCCGTATTTCCATTTTGATTTGTTAGCAGTTTACTTCAACTGCTGTCAAAACTGACATACCAAAACCATAAATGAGGATTTTAGTTCTTCAAGAGATGATGTCTCTGTGGACTACGAATTAACATGATAAACCTTGTTTTCTTGGGAACGGTTTCAATTCTTGATGCACTGGTTTGGAGGGAAAACATTTTAAATGTATTTCACCCCAGTCCTTTGGCAGAGTGTAGTTGCCCTGTAAGATGGAAATATTGGAAGTGTAATTGACTGTCTGTGGTTGAGATGGCTAAGTTGTTGGATAGTGGTTGGTACAGTAGAGCTGTATCACTTGCGACTAAGAACAAGATTTTTTAGGTATTTAGATGCTCAAAGATGAAAATAAGTGTCTAATGGGATTTTTTTCTAAAGCGCCTAACTCACGTTAATTTCAATCTGGCTGTAAATGGTTTGCCCACATCAAAGATCATTTGGGTAGAGCAGTTTTATGACTGGAAACACATAGGAGATGTGAATAATAAAAAAAAAATCCAAATAATATGAATTAAAACTATAGGAACCGTGTTAGCAAAAGAAGGTAGAAATTAGAACCATCACTGTTAAGTTTGGGCCAAGCTGAGAAAGCAATAGTATCTAAGTTTCCAAATGTTCCATTTAAGTGATTCTTGGTAGAAGGGTTGCCAGCTCTTGAAGTTTTATCTTGCAATATTTGGTGTCTTTAGCAGCTGCAGCTTCGGGAATCGTGAATACATGAGAATCTCAGCTTTCATTACTTTTGTTTTTCAAGTAAGTTTCTAGCCCTCATGTTTATGAAGAAAAGATGGAAATTTTGAACCCCAAAGGCTCCAACATCAGGAGACAGATAAAAAGAACCTAATTAATTATTTTTTGCAAATCTAATGACTTAAGCTAGACTCATGATTATTTTGGATCCTGACTCATGATTTCTGAGTTCTTGGGGCTGGCAGTACTGTGGTGGTAATATAGAAGAAAAGTGTGTCATGCAGCATGAAATGGTGTGAATGCAGCTTTAATTCCAATGAGCAAGAGTAGGCCTGTGTAACTGATATATTATACTAAAAAATCAACTAGCCCAGCAATATTAGGTTCTCTGTAGTTATTTTCAGTACAAATGCATTAACACATGTAACTCTGAGTGTGCATGGATTAAAGCAATACAGTTTCCTTTTTTTAGGAATCAAAAGGCTTACCCCTAATGTTCTGCAGCTAGTGAAGATATGGAAGTACAAGGATTTATACTGTACTTGCTGTCTTGTTTTCTGCAGCAGACAGAGCTGTGGCCAAGTACCCTCTGCTACTGACAAAGTTTCCAGCACACCGTAAATACATCTATATCAAAATGAGTCAGGCTAGAACAGTAACACCTTATTAAAGTTGACACTTGCCCTTATAAAACAGACCCTGTAGCATTCTACACTAATGACCAAGCACAACAAACTAATCTGTAAAATGGATCAGTTCTTTGGAATGCTACAGAACTTCTCTAGGTTTATAGTGCGGGACCTGAATTAACAAAATGGTGTTCTGAATAATCTCAGACTAGTCTTTATTTTGCATACTATGGGCCACACTCATCCTGAATATGCTCTGGCAGAAATCCTGGAGCAGTGCCTGAATAGTAGAAAGTCATGGCATCCTACGGGACTAACTCTTTTCTCCCAGGGGGAATAGTGCTGCTTAGAAAGTTGTGGCCCTTGTTCAAGACAGAGCATGGCTAGCATGGTCAATGAGTGTGCTGACTCAGCTCCTCTCACTAGCAGAACTCCTATAGAGATACTGCAGGAGTTAAAGCTCCCCTCCCCACTAGTGCACGCCAGGCTGAAACGCCACCTGACCTCTTTGGGGATGGGTTTCCCCTGGGGGACACGGGGTCGTGCTAGCACAGATAGAGATCTCCCAGTGAATCTGTCCCTTTAGGTTTTATGTTAAAGGTGTAGAGTACATTTCATATGAATGAATTGTTTTGTACGTTTTGCTGCCCTGTAATATGTATGCCCTCAAGGACCTCTTCAGTGCTCTCTAGGCAATACTTGTAATCTGCCACTGTAACACCCATATGTCACTGGCTCTTGTCAGGCATGGGCTAGCTCAGACATCAATAGAGCCTCTAAACTTTTCAAAAGCATTGCTTACTCTATCCCAAAAGGTCACCTAACTAACAGACCTGGAGGTGTTTTCAATGGCAGAACCACTTTATAAGCTCATGTCTGATTCAAAGGTGACTTGGGCAAATTTATTCTGTAGTCTTTATTTTTAAATTGAATGAATCGATAGTTCTGTGCTAAATTACAGTGAGTCCAACTCCTGTTGCTACATAGAGTGTAGATTTGGAAGCTCTAGCAACACATGAAGAATGAGTACAGTATCACAAACAAGTAAAAAAAGATCTTGTTTTTAGTATGTTATACTCGCATACCTATTTACGCAACCGGAGAGAGTCCATGCACTGGCCAATGCCATATTCACTCTCATACCAAACATTTCATAGCTGGGTGGATTTCTCAACAGGTGGTCATAGAGAGAGAGGGGTGGTTCCTGCTGGGGTTCTCCCAATGAGGTCTTCCCACTGTAGCCTAGTCATGGAACCTCTTATCCTTTTGTTCTGACCATGCCTACTCCTTATGCACACGCATGAAGGTTTCAACCCTTCTTTTCCTAGTTTGTATTTCCACACCCCATAAATTTTGGGGTGCCCTGCTTGTCATAGGTTGTTCTTAGTTACCCTTAATCTCATAAGCATCTTAGTAACATTTACGTTACCCTGGAAACAGTTAACCTGTGGTCAGCACAGAACTTTCTGTGATGTTACATTCAGGTGTCTTGCAGCTTAGTTGGGTACATTATAACATTTCTCGTAACATCACCTATTGGACCATTTTTTCCAGCAATCTTGTGACTTTAGTGGCATAGGGTTATTCTTAGGTCACCCCCTTATGTCAAGCTTCCTTAAACCTAGTGTGGTTAAGCTGAAATTTTACAGGCCTCACCCATTGATTATATATGACATAACATAGGAGTTCACCATGACATTAACACTGCAATGATAAAATGAACTAATTGGCTATAGTTCACTGATGCATAATAAATGAGGCAGTTTAAATGGAGTCAGCAAGTAACTATTTAACATTTTTGGAAGTACAGTTGGGAGTAAAATTTGTGATAGCGTGATGCTGTGTAGATTTTCACTGACCTGAAATAGATGTACATTGAACTCTGAACTTCTTCAGGTTAACCTAGAAGCATTAGAATTACTCAGAACTCTGGCCCAGCTGTGAATAGAATAGAGTGGCTTTAGATGTCTTTAATGTGGAAGCATCACCTATATCAGTGTGCTAAATGTTTTTTTTAACTGCATTGAGGGGAGATTAGGACTTCCTTATTCAGTAAGAGGATTATATTGTGATTCTGTGGAATTTAGAGAACAGAAGAAATGTACTCATTGAGACATCAGTGCCCTCAAAATTAATGTATTATCATGAGAGAGAGATCAGTTTTTTCTTTATGGGTTCATCCCCTTGCAAAGGCAGGACAGACTCTCCTGGGAGAGCACATATGAAATAACTGATTAGGCAGCACGTAGACAGGAAAAGAAAATACAAGAAGGAGGTAAAATATTTGTTGGAACTAGGCACAAAGTTGATAGTATGTGAATGTGCTTTTATATATCTATATATATCTATATCTATATGTGTATATATCTATATCTATATCTATATATATATATATATACACACACACACACACAACATATCTTACCAGCTATGATGATTAATGATAGGTGGCTGATGTGCTAGCATGAGGCTTTTTTTTTTTTTTTTTGGGGGGGGAGGAGGAGGAAGAAATTGTGGTTGAAAGTGAATAAAAATACCTATAATTTAGTAGATAAGAAGTACATGCTGTGTCTGAGAAAAACGATATAAAGAGACAGGGCCTTGCTACTTTCACAGACATAACCAAGTTCCTGTAATGTAAGGGGTGGGGTGCGGGTTGTGGCCTTTCGTAGTCTGGAAAGAAAGGTGCACATCCCAATACTCCCTCACCCCAAGCTTCAATGTACTCTGTAGGCACAGGGTGTGGGCATGGGGAAAGAGGTCTCACTTCTCTGAGATCCTGGGCTTCTTTGCCCTTTCTTCTAGCCCCCTTTTCTCCCTTCCTGTCTCCCATTACAGTCCTCAGCCTACAAGCTGAATCCCCTTGTTAACTGGTTAATCACCCAGTCCTAATCAATTCTCTCCCAATTTGTGCCATGCTTACAAAATGCAGGGAGTGGTGAGCTAGTGCTAGGGGACTCCCACTTTGCACCACAAAGGAGGGAGACTCAAAGATTTTGGAAGATAGAGAAGAACCCTCTTAAAAAGGTGAAAGGTTTCTTTATTTTGTACATAGACAGGTGTTGCCTGATCTTTTGATTGTTTATTAGTTATACTGATAAGTGAACTAACACTCTAAATTGGGCAGAGTTCTGCCCCATGACCAACCTTGTCTACACTGCCACTTCACAGCGCTGAAACTTTCTCGCTCAGGGTGTGAAAAAATACCCCCATAGCAATGCAAGTTTCAGTGCTGTAAAGTGGCAGTGTAGACAGTGCACCAACACTGGGAGCCATGCTCCCAGTGCTGGGAGATATTCCCGTCGCAGAGGTGGTTTTATTACAGCGCCCAGCACTGGTGCCGCGACTACACAGCCATGTTAAAGCGCTGACGCGGCAGCGCTTTAAATTTGCCAGTGTAGACGTACCTTTAGTTGTGGTGATAACCTGGGTGTGCATGAGAGAGGCATTTACACTTAGGAAAGATGTTTTGTCCTTGTAGTATTTTTATTAGCACAGCTAACAAAAGCACAAACACTCCAGTCCAGCAAAGTAGATAAATAATACGTCAAGAAAAACCCAGAGTGTTAGTCATACTCATCCTTCCCACCAGTGGTCATCATCCTGGCATCTCCCAAGGCCCACAGTCGGGATACAGCTTTTATTTTATGCTGACACCCACTACGCCTAATGCATCTTCATTAGGGGTTTCAGCCCCTTTTCCCTATCTGTATTTCCTCGCCTTACATGTTGGGGTGCCCTTCTCCCACAGGTTAGGCTTTTACCCTAAGCTTATTAGCATATACAGTATGCCAATTAGTTACCATGGCATTCTTGTGGTTGGACATCTGCTGATGTTCCTAACTTAAAATATCAAAAGCTGACATCAACTGCATCTTGTAGTTACCTGTCAGCAATTTAGTCATACTTGTTTATTACAGCATTCTATCTTGTGATAGCTTATGATTTATAGTTAGTCCTGGTTAGCTAATACTTTTGGGGCCTTAGGCCTTGACTAGTTTAGCTAAGCTATTGTCTTACAAGCCTTGAGGCTTGTAGGATCATTGCATTATTGCCTTAACTTATATCTATATCTTACCAAGTAAATATCTATAGGCTACTCAGGAGACAGAAGGTAGATCCAAAATGCAAGCTGCCCAGGTGCCCTCTCGCTTTGGAAATTAGGTGGTACTCCAGGTAATTCTAAAAAATTGCCCCTTTTTTGGCAATACAGTCTGTTTAAAAATGAAAACCCAAGAGTGCTTTGTATGACAACAACAGTCTGGCATTCCTGATCATTGGAAAGTTAGGGTATAAACTCATAAGCAAGAAGGTTTAAGACAATAAGGTGTATTGGTTAGGAAAATCACTGTGGTTTACTTTTACAATTGTATTTAACTAGATGCAATGTGCCTATTTTATAGTAAAGAAAATCTGAATGCCTCAGCTATGCCATCCCTGAATTGCCCACCGGTCCTTGTAGGATAAACATAACCTCTTTAGTTTAAAATATAGGTTCTTCACCCCTTCCCTGAGCCTCAAAGATTAACCATGCTCAGCTAGTTTACATGCCCTTGTTCATCATGTAGAGGTTCTACAGAAATCCATGGCACTTATTTATGAATTTGTATAATAGTCAGACCTAGAAGCCTCAGCCAAGGTTGGGGGTCCATTGTGGTAGGTACTGTAGAAGGAGCAGTAGACACTGCCTGCCCTGAAAAACTTAGTGTAAAAAGAGAAGATGGACAAAGAGTGGAAGAAAGAAATTATTTTTATTAACCGCACTTTGCAGAGGGGTCTGACTTTTCCACTCCCTTGCACCCTGTGTAGATATCTACATTTGTGCAACGTAGGTGTAGAATGTTACCAGATCAGAATGGTAGCATTTTACACCCCGTTGCACTCATTCAGCACAGCTGTAAATACCCATACAAGATGCAGGGCAATGGAGAATCGGATGCAGAGATGCTAAGGGCCTGACCCAAAGCCTACTGATCAACTCTTGTTGACTTCAGTATTTTGGATCAGGCCCTAAGAGAATTGTTAAGGTTCCCACAGGAGGTCTGTGGTAAACCTGGGAATGGAACCCAGAATTCTAGAGTCCCAGTCCAGCGAACGTGTCACCAAGCTGTGAGCATAGAGCTCTCGCATCTATAAATGTCAAACACTGACCACTGTTTCATCCTCCTCGCCCTTCCACATTGTCAGTTTCTTCCACATCTCTTTCCTGCTTCCCTCCCTCCCTGCTGCTGTTCTCTTCAGCCTGCAAGTATGGTGGCTTTTTTTTTCTATGCATAGTCAGTACAGCTAGGGCAAAGTAGTCTGAAACACACATGCTCTGTGGGAGTGAGAGACTGGGGAAGCAGTCAAAGCATTAAACAAGAGTGTGGAATGTGATCCAGCTGGTGGGGGAAGGGAGGGAAGCTAATGTGACTCTTGACTGCATGTGCAAAGCCAAACCTCATGGAGTACGAAGTAAAAGACCCTTTCAGTACAGCTATAATGCTATGTTGCCTAGACCTAGACTATTGCATTCAGTTCTGGGCACCACGTTACCAGAAAGCTATAGACAAATGGAGGTCTTCAGAGAAGAGCAACAAAAATAATCATGGGGTTTACCAGGGATAGAGACTTTATTATTTGTATTGTAGTAGCATCGAGAGGTCCCAGCTTCAGTGTGCTAGAAGCTGTACAAACGTAACAAAAAATGGTCCCACTCCCAATGAATTTACAATCTACATATAAGATGAGATAATAGGTGGATACTACAAACAGATGAGGAAAAAGGAGGGTGACTGTCTCCTTATATGCCCAGACAGTGTCGGGTACACAGGGGAACTACCATAACACAAATAATAAATAAAAATTACAAAATCATGAAGACATATTAAAAGGGCTAAACATGACTAGTTTAGGTAAGAGACAATGGACAGGTTGGGGATGGGTATAAGTATATATATTTACATGGGGTGGAAGACCCATTGCTAAGGACTCTTAAAATATAAGGAATGATCCTACATTGGCAAGGAGTTAGTCTTGAATGATCAAAAGGGTCTTTCCTATTTCTCTGTCATATAATAAGAGTAGTGGAGTGAGCGCGACGGCTCTCTTCCTCTCTAACAGTGGGAATAAGTGTGCCATGATGCTAGATTCCTTATTTTCAGCAAATTATCTTCTATCCATGTTGGTTGATTCTGCGGCAGAGAGGGGGTGAGTTTAAAGGATAGAAACCATTGTGATGGGATCACAGAGACTGACAGGTCCTGAGTGTAGCATTCAGTAAAATCAAGCCAAAATCAGGTTCACCTTCAACACTTTTGTGTAAAAATACTCTATGAAATCAGGACCTGGTCTGTGTTTATTCAGTTGTCAGAAGCCAGATAATACAGTACATAGCGTGCTATGCATGAGACATCCATTCTCTTTCACTTCCAGTTTAAATTTACCATATCATTATGCAGCTATTTGCAGACTATTAAGCAACCCACTAGAGGATCTCATGACTAAGTTCAATATTTTGCACTGCTTCTGAAGAATAACTTTCCCCATGATAAGCTCTTTCTAGTCCAAGATTTGCGTAAAACACGGTTATACCACCAGGTTTGTGTGGTAACTACTGTAAGGGATCCAAACTGCTCACCTGTGGAATGAAGCTCATAAATCTGACCACGTCATATATTACTGTAGACAACATGCTTTCAAAGTTCCCTCCTCTTATGACCTGTGTTTTTGGACTTTAGAATGGGATAAAAGCAGTTACCTAAATGGGGCTTGGCAGACGAAGAGCTGTAGTTGTGTATGCCACGTACAGAAAATCCTCCTACAGTCTGGAGGGTAACAAGTACTCCCTGAAGCCGAGCCGCTCCCAGCCATAAGGCAGTCCATGGGAGTGGTGCACCCTCTGCATGTGAGTGCCAGCACATTTCCCTACCAGTCAAGCTGTTGTACCAGTCCTTTTCTGAACCTCTAGAAGCACTAATTTTAAAGCAACACCTGAGCATGTGAGATGACTTTCCTCACTTCTCACGAGGTGTAAGATTAATACTTGTCAACAAGTTAGTGGCTTTATCTTGTGTACTTGAGTCAATTGTCAGGGCTGTTGGAAAATCTGAACTCTGCTTTTCAGTTAGTGGGTGAGTGGAGGGACTTTGAGAGCCCCAGCCCAACAGGGGCAGATTTAAGGACAGAGGTTAGGGAACAAAGAAGCAGAAAGGGAGAGTGCAAATGGTGTGGCTTGGTATAGGGTGAGTGGGGAAACTAGGTGTAGTCAGGCGTGGACTCACCCCTGCGGCACCTCCTGCTGGTCGTCCCGGGAATTAGCTCACCAGCCTCTGGAGCGCCCTCTGCAGGCCAGGTGTCCCACCTGTTGTTGGCCCCCGTGTCCCTCCCGGACCCCGGTGCCCTTGGCTTAGGTGCTGCCCCCCGTGGCAGTACCCCACTCTTTCTCTGGGTCTCCTCACCCAGGGGAACCCCCACCCCTTATCCCAATGTTGCCTCAGTCGTGGCTACTGCCAGTCACCATCTAGCCCCCGCGCCCTGGGGCAGACTGCAGTCTATCAGCCAATCATCACCGGCAACAAGGGGTTTGGACTGGCTGCCTTTACCCACCCTCAGGCTGCCCCTCTGCAACCCCAATACCTATATGGCCTAGGACCAGGCCCTGCAGCCTGGGGAGTTGCTGGCCTAGGGCTTCCCAGCCCCAAGGCCTTTCCCCAGCCCTGCCTCACTCTAGGTCCCCGGGTGAGTTCCCTGCAGCCAGGCCTGTCTCTCTCTCCTGTCAGAGGAAGACTCCTCTGCTCTGACTACCCTGGCCTTCTTATAAGGCTGAGTGGCTCAGTTTGGGGCGTGGCCCTGCAGCCACTTCCCCAATCAGCCGGGGTTTGCCCCTTTACACAGCCCCAGCCCTCTGCAGGGCTTTTCCAACCCCTTCAGGGCTGGAGCGGGCGTTCACCCCGCTACACTAGGCTTGGTTTCTTTCCTCTCTTCCATCTATGTTTGCTCCTTTCCTGCCTCCTTCGCTGGCCCACAACTCCCAAATAGTGCTGCTTCCTCTCCACCCCCACCAGCTTCCATCACTTTCTCTCTCCTGTCCTCTTCCTCCTATCCCAGAGCTCTTCTGCCCTAGGATGGACTTCATTTGGAGTTATGGGCATGTGGCACACTGCAGGATCAGGAGCTTAGTTTATTAGTTTGCAAGGCACTTTGATGTGCTTGGATTAAAGGTGCTGTATAAATGCAAGATTGCTGTTACAGTAACGTCAAATCAATATTTTGGAGTGATTTGGTAACCTCTTTTTAAAGTTTGTTGTAGAAAGAGCAGACCGAAGAACTCCATGTGCACAGATGTATACTCAGACACTTCAGTTTCTTCCAAGAGCCCTAGAACCTCAGTGATATAGCAGGGAACTAGAAAGCTATCCTGGGTTTTTGGTGCACACACACAGTGGTACATTAAGCATCCCACTCTGATTTTTTGGGTTCCCATGTGCACTATGCAACATGTCGCTTTTATGCAGACGAACATGTTTTTTTCCAGGCGGCACGTGCAAATACGGGCATGTGTTTCACCCGCATGGTTCAGTACACCTGCCAGTGGTTGCACACCTTTGGCTATGTAAGCAATTCTCCAATTTAGAAAGCTATAGTTGGAGTCACTTTAATGTGTTAAGGTTATTGTCAACTGTTGGCAGGAATTATCTTGAATTTGTGGGCATATTCTCTCAGCAGGATGGTAGCACATTTAGATTCTATTCTATATACGTTTTTATACCACACTCATCACCATAGTATCTGAGGGTCTTCCAGTAGTGCATTCAGCAATGTGATTACACATCTGTCATGTGTTGCTTGTTCTCTCATCCTCTCCCCAGAGGGAGAAGCGCATGGAGTAGAGTATTGTTTTGGTAGTTTTTTTGGTTAAATATACCTGTTGCTATCTTTTTGTATTAGAGAAGGCAAGGCGAAACCAACCTCACTTTGCATTCAGTGGTGAGGTTGGTGATAGTCCTTAGTTCCTGGGGGAGTCCATTCCACAGTCTCAGACCACCGCCGGAGAAAACTCGGTCTCTCAGACAGATGAGCCTTACTCTTATTGTTGAAAATTCCTTTGTGCCAGAGGAGCAAAGTTGTTAACTGTATTTTTTTGTCATGAAGCTTTAAATGGTTTTTTAGGTATCATGGACCCAGGCCATGCAGTGTTTTGAAGATAAGGACCAAGACAATAAACTTGATTCAAAATTCTATGGGATGATTGCCACTGTATCTGTATTTCAGTATTAGATATAGGAAGAACCACACTGGAGGTTGTTAGGATGTAGAATACTAATATTTAGCATCTGTACTGCGGTATGAACAATAAGGATACTGTCAATTTAAGAATTTTACTTCCTATTGTTTCACGTAACCCTTAAGATTACTGTTGCTGAAAGAGAAACAGAAAAAAGAGAGGAAAAATACATATGTGTTCACTTTGTGCACGGTCAGTTTCACTGTTTTCTTGATGGTCCATTCCATTTCCTATCTCCTGCGCTAGCGGGGTGACGTCACTATCATGCTAGCTAGTAATTTTCTCCTGTTGCTGATGTGGCTCTTTAACATAACAACAGAGAGAGGAATTAAAAGGGAAAAAAAAGAGAGAGTAAATGACTGTGGAATGACAAAAACAGTCAGGGGATTCAGAGGTGGGTGTAGTAACTCTACCTTTTAATTTGTGTTTGTGTGTTTTGTTTTGTTTTTAAATTGATTAGATTTCAATTTGGTGGCATTTGTTTAACTAATGAATCCCCACAGTGTTTCTCCCTTTCCACAATCATGTAGGTAAATTAGTATTAAACTCCAGTTACAGACTGAGGGATTTGAGGTCAGATTCTGTGACCTGCTAAAGCCCTTTTATGCTATTCTAAGAGCATGCTGGGGCTACAAAGGGGGTGGAGTGGCCCCGGGGAATTTCCCACAGTGCAGGGGAAGCAAAGGGCTGATATATGTGGTCGTGTGCCAGGCCGCTGGCAGCCCCTGGTGTAGGTTGGGCTGAGGGCAGGAGAGATCTCATGTTGGGTTCTGTGTTCTGGCACTCTTGGACTGCAGAGCAGCCCTTAGACTGCCAGGTAAGGCGGCTGTAAGTTAGAGCAGCCTTCGGGGCTGTTCTAACTTGCATGCCTCAGGTCCTGTGCAGCCCAGAATTTGGAAAAAATAAAAGTGGTTTAAAGCCTCCTTGCAGGCACAGCAGAAAATCTGGCCCAGGACTGGATGTCAGGATTTCCTGGTTCTCAGTCCTGTGCTTGGACCAGTGGACCACATTTTCTACCTCCTTCTCTCCTGACACTGTTAATTTGCCTCTTTTTATTTACTACTTAGCTAGTACTGGAGAGTCCTAGGTAACCTAGAGCTTACACTGGGAGAGAAAGCAGTGAGAAAAATAAGTACCACTGGAGATCTTATCTAGAAGCTGGTAGCCCTCCACATCCTTTGTGCTCACTGGAGTGAAAAAGAGAGAGAGAGGGTGAAAAGAGTGAAGAATAGCATTCTTCACAGTTCCTGTGTCTGGTGAAGTATAAAGTGCGATGCAGAGTGTTTGAGCTCACTTGCAATTCAATTCCCATAATACTGCTCCAGCTCACAGCTATTTCACAGCAGAACGGGGTCTGAGCTCAGGGAACAAACCAAAAGGATTCAGGAGTGTGTGTGTGGGGGGGACTAGCGGCTGGGGCAGTTTCCATGAATACAGTGAACTTTTCTTCTCTAAGCTTCTGGAAACAATAAGGAGAAAGGTTTCCTCTTTTTTTGCCTCCATACACTTCCTGGATTTAAATAATCTATGTAATAGCTTGTGCCCAACAAGTAGATAAAATGTGCATATAGAAACATTTTTCATTCTGTCTCTTGTGATTACTACAAAGCTAATTCAGTTACCATAATTCTAAAGATTTATGCTTTGCATTCATTTTATTATAAACTGGTTTACAATCTTGCTTCTAGTAAATATGGATCAATGCAGTAGTTACAACTTAAAAAAACAGTCAACAATTTTGACAGCAAAGATATTTAAGATGGCAGCTGGTAGGTTCTGTCTTTCTGAAGTGAAGGGTACCAGATTGACAGCCCTGGAAATGGGAGTTCTTTGTTTATCCATGGAATAAATACAGCCTGGTCAGCAGGAATATGAGCTTCCCCAAACTGCCCTCTGAAATTCAGCCTTCATGCCCATTCAGTTCATAGTCTCTCTACTGAAGCTGCCAAAAAAGGGCCAGTTAGTGCCCAAGTGAGTTTTGTGATGAGAACATCTCTCTACTGCACAGTATACTTAGACCAAGCAGCACAGAATTATAGAAGATTAGGGTTGGAAGAGACCTCAGGCGGTCATCTAGTCCAACCCCTGCTCAAAGCAGGACCAACACCAACTAAATCATCCTAGCCAGAGCTTTGTCAAGTCCGACCTTAAAAACCTCTAAGGCTGGAGATTCCATCACCTCCCTAGGTAACCCATTCCAGTGCTTCACCACCCTCCTAGTGAAATAGTTTTTCCTAATATCCAACCTAGACCTCCCACACTGCAACTTGAGACCACTGCTCCTTGTTTGGTCATCTGCCACCACTGAGAACAGCTTAGCTCCATCCTCTTCGGAACCCCCCTTCAGGTAGTTGAAGGCTGCTATCACTCTTCTCTTCTGCAGACTAAATAAGCCCAGTTCCCTCAGCCTCTCCTCATAAGTCATGTGCCCCAGCCCCCTAATCATTTTCGTTGCCCTCCACTGGACTCTCTCCAATTTGTCCACATGCTTTCTGTTGTCGGGGGCCCAAAACTGGACGCAGCACTCCAGATGTGGCCTTACCAGTGCCGAATAGAGAGGAATAATCACTTCTCTCGATCTGCTGGCAATGCTCCTACTAACGCAGCCCAATATGTCGTTAGCCTTCTTGGCAACAAGGGCACACTGTTAACTAATATCCAGCTTCTCATCTACTGTAATCCCCAGGTACTTTTATGCAGAACTGCTGCTTAGCCAGTCGGTTCCCAGCCTGTAGCAGTGCATGGGATTATTCCATCCTATGTGCAGGACTCTGCACTTGTCCTTGTTGAAGCTCATCAGATTTCTTTTGGCCCAATCCTCCAATTTGTGTAGATCACTCTGGACCCTATCCCTACCCTCCAGCATATCTACCTCTCCCTCCAGCTTAGTGTCATCTATAAACTTGCTGAAGGTGCAATCCATCCCATCATCCATATCATTAATGAAGATGTTGAACAAAACTGGCCCCAGGACCGACCCCTGGGACACTCCGCTTGATACCGGCTGCCAACTAGACATTGAGCCATTGATCACTACCCGTTGAGCCCGACGATCTAGCCAGCTTTCTATCCACCTTATAGTCCATTCATCCAATCCATACTTCTTTAACTTGCTGGCAAGAATACTGTATCAAAAGCTTTGCTAAAGTCAAGGTATATCACGCCCACCGCTTTTCCCTATATCCACAGAGCCAGTTATCTCATCATAGAAGGCAATCAGGTTGGTCAGGCATGACTTGCCCTTGGTGAATCCATGTTGACTGTTCCTGATCACCTTCCTCTCCTCCAAGTACTTCAAAATGGATTCCTTGAGGACCTGCTCCATGATTTTTCCAGGGACTGAGGTGAGGCTGTAGTTCTGTAGTTCCCCAGATTCTCCTTCTTCCCTTTTTTAAAAATGGGCACTATATTTGCCTTTTTCCAATCATCCGGGACCTCCCCCAATCGCCACGAGTTTTCGAAGATAATGGCTAATGGCTCTGCAGTCATATCAGCCAACTCCCTCAGCACCCTCTGATGCATTGCATCCGGCCCAATGGACTTGTGCATATTTCACACCAAAGAGCCACCTAATAAAGTCTGGGATTTTCAAAGGGACCAAAGGGAGTTGGGTGCCCCAACTCCCATTGACTTTAAGTGTTTTTGGATGCCTAACTTCCTTCAGCCCCTCCAAAAATTCCAGCCAAGGACTGAAACATGGTGAACCCATTTTCATGGTTACTTTGTGGTGTAAGAATTTTTGCAGCCCTATGCCATTGCTGTGAGGAAGATTTCCTTCTCTAGTATATTATCCAGCAGAACTGTTTCTGTGGTTGAAAGCCTGGCTAATGCAGGCTCTCTCCATCCAATTACAAATAACTCCTCCCTTCACTGTGAAGAGTTTCACGTCTACTTTGCAGATAAAATTGATGCATGCTGTAGTGTGAGGAGGGTTGTATTAGAATGGGATAAATGGACCATCTTCTCTGAATTTTAGCCATTCTCTTTTATGGGGATTTTGGAGTTATTGGGAGAGATGTGATCAACAAAAAGTGAGATGGTGCACAGCCCTTGCTGGTTAAAATGGGGTAGGGGGCAGATTTAAGGTGTATAATTGGAGAAAACTACCAAAGCCTCCCTGCAGGAGGGCAAGATGCCAGGGTGGCTGGGACAGCCTCTAGTTGTATTTGTGAAACATAGATTGTATTAAAAAAACTAAAACTTTTAGGGAAGTTCTGCCCCTGAATGCATGAAGAGCTCCCATTGATCCCAAAGCCACTTGAGGGGGGAATGTGACTCTGTATGTCAAAGGAAAACAACACAGTAATAATAAATAACATGCTCAAAGAACAAGGGGGAAATGCTTAACCCAAGATGCAGTTGATGTCTTGACTCTCTTCCCTATCTCCCTAAAACATGCTCTGGCTATAAGATGTTGAGCTGTTAGATGTTTCGCCACTGAATATGCATTTACATAGATAGTAGAGACTTGTTTGAAAATCAGCATCTTGTACAAATGCAGATTATTTTGCAACTAGGACAAACTGGATGACAGTTCATGGTCATTCAAACTCCAGCAGTTAACTTTGAAAACTCATATAGCTGCCTGGATGTCGAAGGTCTGAGTTCGGCAATCACAGGTAGAGTTGAACTTTTGTTTGCAAATTTCATTTTGGCCCTGAATAGATTCCATTGGCACTGTGCCTCATACTCCTATCGCTGGGGTTCACTCAGAGCCTCTCTTGCTTTTACAGTGTCCCATTTTCATTGTCTGTCCATTCCTTCCTTTCCCCTCCAGAGTGGACCCTTGGAGTTAGCTACCACAGCCCATGCTCATGTTTGTTAGATAGGGAGGGCACAGCCTGATACTAAGGCTGTTCACTGTCTCTGCTATGGTCACATATATATAAAACTGTTTTATGGCCCAGCCTAGAGGGAGCTTTTTCTCACTTTCACTTAATGAATAAATTAAGGGAAGTATCACAGAAGAATGAACTCCCTTTCCTTAGATTTAGCCACAGTGCTCTACAAACTTCTGCACATCAGGTGATGTGTGTTCTGATGAGCTCAGATTGTCAGAGAGCTGAGTTGTATCATCACTGCCCAAGAGACCCTAACACAGGACTACACTGGGCTGACTATGTCTGTTCAGTGAGCACCTCAGACTGGAGAAGGGAACAGCTCTCATTCAGTCTTGCACTCTTTAGCAAGCACTTCACACACACTTGCTGACGCTGGACTTTCCTTTCTTCTTCTCCACTGCCTCCAGTTGCAGCATGTGTGACAGTGACATCATTTCCCATGTCTAGGTCCTGTTCAGAAAGCAAAGGTAGTCACAGGTTTTGCAGGATGCAAGGCCCTTTGCTGCTGGGGATCAGGCAGGGTTTCCTCAGCTGGGAAGAGAAGCCATGAGGAACATTTGTCTGTGAAGGAGTGTTTGGACAGCGTGGGGGTTTGGTTTGGATGCCTGTCACAGGGATTTCCCATTTGATATGTCCTTCCTCCCACCAAATACAGCTAGACCAGTGTGACCTTTCTCCTAGCCACCATCTGACTGGCCTTCTAGCCTCCCCATTCTGGCCTTTGGCTCCTGCATCCCAGCTCTTCCTTCTCTGGATTCAAGTTCCTACCTCATTCTTCCCCTATCAAGATTTACTTTGGCCCCATCATCACCACTTGAAGTGATATTCTTGGGGCCCAGCTTCCTCTGTGCTGAGCTCTGGAGCAATGCCTCTTCCATATGGCTAGCCTCTTCCTGCAGCTCAGGCTTTGGGGAAGGCCTCTTGAAGCAAGAGTGTATTTTTTTTCTTTTGGGCTCAGTCTGCCTGGGTATCATTTCTGACCACTCTGGGCTACTCCTCCTCCTTCCCCACCTTCTAGTATTTCACTCATGCATTGCCTTTGGTTCTGACTGGGATGCTTACCCATGTGGTAAGAATCCTCCAGTCTTTCACCCGTCTAGTTCACAGACTTGGAGGAAGTGAAGAGTGGCTGAGTATTCCTACCCAAAGCACAGGGCTCTCTGCAGCTGCACACTCAGCATAGGCCTAAGGCCAGCTTTGTCAGAATACACTTCAAGTTCTTTTTCAGGAAATGAATAGCTCAGGGAATGGTAATGGGCTACAGATCCCCTTTTTGGCTTCAGGGCTGTCAGTCTATCAGCACTTGCAAGCATTAAAATTCATGTAAAAAGAAGGGGGTTGTGGAGACCCTTCTCTCTGGACAGCTCAAACTGTACAAAAGCTGTGTAAGTTACAGTTGTGTAAGTTCATGCTGCTTCACATATCTGAAGAATGTGACTAGGAAGTGATTTTCTCAGCGACACAGAAAAAATATTCCCTGTCATCTGGCTCTGCATTGAAATTGTGAAGTGCATATTTTAAAGCTCTAACACCTCATGAAAAACGTTGCAAACAATTCTATTTTGAGACAGTTCTGCCAATGCTGCATATATTTCTTCTATATCTTTTCCCTTGTTGTTTCATACAAGGATATTTGCATGAAAACAGCATCTTTGTTGCTTAGCTCACTTGTTCCTATTGCCTCTTCCCACTAGATGCCAATCCTCTGTGCATGACATCACAGTTATTTGCTGTGGAACTGATTGTGTCACAAAGATCAGATTCTTCAAGTATGTGTAGCTGTGTATCCCACTGTACTTGCCATATGTGCCTTGCACACCAGACCAGAAGTTTTTTGAACAGTGTCTGTCGGGCTACACATGCATCATGTGCCCCTTGTGATCCCATAGAAGGGCATAATGGGTGGGACAGATGTGATTCTTTCTTGATTCCCTCTTACTGCCTGTGGCAGCAAAACAGAACTTGAAGCGTGTCCGACTTGCTAATTCTTAGGTCAGGCTAAGCTTCTTCAGAATCTACTAAAGTCTTCAGAACTACTTCTGATTTGTTATCTTTGACAGTTGTGAACTAATCCTACCCTGGACCAAATTCTACTTGGTCAAACCCTACTGTATAGGGCTCCTTAACCTGGTGGACTCAAAACTTATGGGCTTCAAGCCCTGTCCATCTTGTAATGGACTAATACCCCTGAAGGATGACTGCACTAGGTACTTCTTCTGCCTGGGGGATTCACTCATTCTGAGCAGATGCTCAGTATACTTGTCTTTCTCTGATAGAATGCCCAAGATGTGAGGCTGAAAGGCTGCCTTGTGGAGCAGTCCATGAAGGGCTCCTCAGACCCTGAGGAAACAAGCCCCGAAATCCTACTAGTGGACAAGCCAGCATCATCCAGTGCCCTGTGGAGGAAACAGGTAATGCTTCAGAACTGCATGGAGAAAACTTTACCAAGGAAAAGATCTGGCACCAACACCCCTGGCACCGAAGCCATATATCAGTGTTGAAGCTGGCACCAGTACCTCCAGTGTCAAAGTTGGGCACTGACTGGGGCCACTCTGAACACCAAAGCTGAAGAAGGATCACAATGTCCTTGCATAGGGATAGACACAGCAAAGCCTTCAGAGAAAAGTCATGAGGGCCTACAATGCGTCAAGAGCTGGGGAAGAAGACACCACCTGTGATGCAGCAGACTCCATTGGCACCAGACCCATCTTCAAAGATGCCTTCAGCACCGACCCCCAACCTCAGGGATGACACTACGGTAGAATCAGATCCACTGTTGGTACTGAGGTGCTTACCGGCAACGGTACAGACTCAGGTACCCACAGTACCTTCACATCAGTGCTGCCCCTAGAAGAGGTTTACTCTTCCTTACCATCATTGGTATATGCGTTCTCCGCAACATCAAGTAGAGAATCCTCTCTCCTGAAGACAGACACTACCAAAGACCTACAAGCTTCTACAGACTTTTGTCTCCACTGACCTGTCAACGTTTGCACTGGACTGGCCATTACCCAGCAAACTGAGCATCCTCCTGTAGCATGGGGATGTTGCCCTTTTGGGGATACTGGGAGGCGGTTGCTGGGTTGGCTTTGAATATCTGGTTAATTTGTAAAGCACTTAATCACAAATGATACATACAAAGCTAATTCTATCATGCTAAACAAAGTAACAATGTTCAGGTACCGCTTTCAAAGTTGTACATGCTTTCAAATGCTTTTTATTGCACAAGAAAAAATGCATATGCTGGTTCTACACTTGCAAGTGGCAGCTGGCCAGTGAAGACTACATATTCAGGATTTTAGAAGCGGTTACAGGTGGAGGAATATAACGTTGCCTGATTATTGTATGACTTCATGCATAAATAAGGATTTTTTTTATAAAAGAAAAGCAAGCCATATTTTGCATCAAAATAGGAATACACCTCTACCTCGATATAATGCTGTCCTTGGGAGCCAAAAAATGTTACTGCATTATAGGTGAAACCGTGTTATATTGAACTTGCTTTGATCCACCAGAGTGCGCAGCCCCGCCCCCCTGGAGCACTGCTTTACCGCGTTATATCCAAATTCGTGTTATATCGGGTCGCGTTATATCGAGGTAGCGGTGTATTTTTAATTTATTCCCAAAGCAAATATATTAAGGCAACAAGTATATCACTGTTAAATAGTCCACTGTTTTGAGGGGGAGATGAGAATCTACCATAGGTATCTTCAGTTGTACACATTAGAGTTGTGCTTTATATTTTACAATAACAATTTGCACTTATAGCACTAATTACCTGAGAGTAACAAAGCACTGCTATTAATGAATGAATGAATGATCACATCACTGGGAGGTATGGTAGTGTATTAGCCCTATTCTGCAGAAAACTGAGACACAGAGATGTGTGCCCAAAGTCAGTTACAGCCTGATTTTTCAGCGATGCTGAGCACCTTGTGACTCTAATTGAAGTTAACCGAACAGTATGTGCTCCATAACTCTGACAATTAAGGTCAGAGCTGAAAGCAGTGGTGGAGCCAAAAATGGACCTCATATTTCAATGCAGCTACACTGATTTACACAAGGTGAAAATCTAGCCCCAAAAGTCCTGGATCCCAGTCATTTATTCCAACTATTAATTCTTCCTTCTGTTTGTAATGCATCCTGGCACAACTTATTGCTGTATTGGCTAGAAAGCGTTCTTTACCAAAAAAAAAAAAAAAAAGCTAGTGCCCAGCACCTGAGGGAGAAATAATTAGCTTTCCTGTGCCACATACCTTCATGAAATCTCTTTTAGGAAGGAAATCATCAGACATGTTCCCCTGGTTGGGTGGGTGGATGGATGGGAACACACTGCGGTCTGCAGGGATCTTTCAGGCCATTTTTCCTTCTCCATTTTGATCTTTTCCCCTTTTGAGCAAGTCCCTCTCTTTCCTGATGCTCTGCCTATGTTGCTCTGAATTATAAAGGTGCTGCTGCTATGGAGCCTTGTTCCAAGATAGACCCAGTTCTATTGCAAATGAGTTAAACCTGCCAGGAGGAACAAACTGAATACTGTTCTTTCCCTTTCTGTTTTTAGCAGCTGCTATTATCTTGTCTCCTGTTGGACAGGAAGAAGTTTACCAGTCTGCACTAGCAGTGCCCCATGGATCAGCTTTTTGGGTGGCACTGCTGCTTCTGGAGACTGAGGATTTTGTCACTTGTTTGCATAAAACTCAGATCTCTCAGGTAGCTTTTTAAGCAGTTTAGGTGACTGGGACAAGTGATGCTGCTCAGTATACAACTTTTAGAGATATTGTCCACCACTCCAAAAACCACATCCATTGGAACTTCAGAATAGGGAGATGGGGTTGCGTGTGCTGTATTACAACCAGAAAGTTGGGGATCAAACAATACAGGGGTGAGAATGACACAAAGGAGCTTCTTAAATGGGAGCTTGAACCCTTGTTGTAATTACATGGATAGTGGATTTATTCTGCAATTCCCTGTCCCAAACCTGAAAATATATACATTGAAAAAGAGGCATGTAACTATCTGGGACTCTCAGGGTAAGCAGAGTGGTATATGCAAACTCTTAATGGAACAAGAAGAGGTAAACTCCAGATGGACCATGTGTAACCCACACACATTTGGGATGTGGTGTTCTGTCCCATCTAGTTGCACTGAGACCACTGAGAGAGAGAGTTAAATGAGTCTGCTCTACAGCCGTAGTTAACAGCCAGTTGGCTTTTAGCTCATGCAGTAGAGCAGGGGGTCTCAGACTTTTGTCCTGGGGACCCCTTTCACATAATAAGCCTCTGAGTGCGACCCGCCCCCCCTTATACATTAAAAACACTTTTTAATATATTTAACACCATTATAAATGCTGGAGGTAAAGCAGGGTTTGGGGTGGAGGCCGACAGCTCGCGACCCCCAATGTAATAACCTTGTGACCCTCTGAGGGGTCCTGACCCCCCAGTTTGAGAACCCCTGCAGTAGAGGATTATGCACTAAGCTCCAGATGTCCCAGGTTCGATCCCGCCTGCCCATGACCAGGGTCTGTCGGTGTTACACATGCATGCTCTAGATAGAGTGTGGGTTTGCATGAATGCTCTAGATGTGTATGGGTGCATGGGGCACTCTGGATTCGCCACATACACTTCACTGTTTATTTTGAATTACTCAAAAATACATTCTGATTCATGTGTTAACTGAGATATAGAATCATAGAAGATTAGGGTTGGAAGAGACCTCAGGAGGTCATCTAATCCAACCCCCTGATTCGCTTATGTTTATGTAAGGAGAAGAGAAATAAGGGTTATGTTTATCCCTGATATGCTTATGTTTCTGTAAGGAGGAGAGAAATAAGGGTTAGAGGGAGGTAAGTTTCCTCTGCTTTTCACTTGTCCATCTCGCATCATCAAAGACTCAGAGCTGTGCTAACTTGTCCTTTAGGCTGAGGAGAGCTGGCCACCGCTCTCTGTGGGGCTCATCAGTTCTGCTGCTGTGTTTGGTTGGCGGAAGTTCTTTGAGAGTAGCATGAGCCTTCTTCCTCCTCTGTCCGCCCCTCCTGCAAGCTGCGTTTGCTGTCTCTGCAGTGCACCCACCTGCTGCCAACCTGGGGAGCAAGATGCCGAGCTCAGGAAGAAATGCTAGTTTAACAATAAAATACAGCAACGCCGCATCCGTCTCGTGGAGTTAATGGCACACAAGAGGGTTTGCAAAATGGACTGAGGGAAAACTCTTTAGTAATTTAATTCTGCTGCAGATTTTGTGCTGCGGAGAGTAGAATCTCCACCACTAGCTACTGCAGCTAAACAAGCATGGTCCCTCAGGAGAGTTCAGCACTGTAACTCTCAGCAAACACGGCCAGGGAATGAGTTCCTGAGCTGGCATACTGTGCATGTACCTTTTTTTTAAAAAAGGATCATAGCATGAAAACAACCTGCATTAAAGGGAACTGATTTGAATACCAACCTCTATGCTGTGCCAGCTGCTCTAGTGCACTGATTCTCAGTGAATTATTTTAGACCACAGAAATCTTGTGGCATTAAGTTATGTCCTATTATGCTCCCATTGAAATCCATAACAAAGCATGACTTCAGTGGGAGCAGGATTGGACCCAACAGGCCTTGTGCAGCATAGAATTAAACAGCACAAGAGAATGGAACAAACGAATCCCTGGAAGCAAGTACACCGAGTCCTAGGGAGAATTTTAGCTCAGTGTATCCTCTGAAAAGCAAGAACACAATCAGTGTCTCAAACCCCTGCATTAAATATTTTCAAAATTTAAACAAACGTACGTGTCTACTTTAAGAATTTGTCAGATCATGTGGCCCTGATCCGTCTGAACCAATCTCCATGGAATAGTCCTGGTGTGAATTAAGAGGCTACCTTGAGCAGTGTAGGGCTGGCAGAATAGTTCTCCTGCCCACCATATAGCCCTGGCACAGTGGTATGCCCAGGAGGAAAGGGCTGTTCTGAGCTAGTAGAGTGGCGCATAAGGCCTCTCTAACTTGCACTGGGAGCCTGACTCAGAATTAAGGAGTTGATAAAGTGGCTTCAAACAACCTTTGCGCACACCCCTTCCCGCAAGCTGTGCTTCCTGAGAGGTGCTGCTCATTCACTATGATCCACAGTCCACATTTGTATGGAGCCTCAGCTGACAAACTTCTACTTTGTTGCATCCTCAGTAAAACTAATTTAAATATTTGGGGCATATCAACTAATCCAGACATGATCAACAATATTTTTTAATTGGAGAGAGACCAGTGGAGGACAACGAAAATGATTAGGGGGCTGGGGCACATGACTTATGAGGAGAGGCTGAGGGAACTGGGCTTATTTAGTCTGCAGAAGAGAAGAGTGAGGAAGGATTTGATAGCAGCCTTCAACTACCTGAAGGGGGGTTCCAAAGAGGATGGAGCTCGGCTGTTCTCAGTGGTGGCAGATGACAGAACAAGGAGCAATGGTCTCAAGTTGCAGTGGGGGAGGTCTAGGTTTGGATATTAGGAAAAAATATTTCACTAGGATGGTGGTGAAGAACTGGAATGGGTTACCTAGGGAGGTGATGGAATCTCCATCCTTAGAGGTTTTTAAGGCCCGGCTTGACAAAGCCCTGGCTGGGATGATTTAGTTGGAGTTGGTCCTGCTTTGAGCAGGAGGTTGGACTAGATGACCCTTCCAACCCTAATCTTCTATGATTAATTACTAAGGTTCAGCAAGGAATAAAAATCTACCTGTTAAGATCCCTGTTACTTGCACAAACCAGGTCCTAATTTACTAGTCAGCTGCCTAGGCAATGTTTGTTGTTTTTATTATGTGTATCTACTGTATCAAAATCCTTTTTCTTATGCTATTAAAATAATTTATCCCAGATGCTCGGTAAACTGAGGGTTCATCTGCCTGAGATGGGAACTCAGAACACCTGAAAATCAAGCCTCACGTTGGTTGCCCCATAACTACATTATTGGAAACTTTTTTTTTAAATTGAGTTTTTATTTTGATTTTATTTTTTTAAAAGGGTTTTTATTTTCCCCTCCGTGTGTGTGTGTGTGTGTCCAAAATTATACAGGCACAAATAATTATGAATTCAATTGATAGTTGAGATGTTCATCAACCTGATTGATTCTAATATTTATAAAAATCATCATCATACCAGTAATAAGGGGACATATGGCATTTTGATAAGAATGTGGATTAATGGAGAACCTACATTGAATAGCTGCAAATTCTATTCCTGAGGACCAACCCTTCTACATATGGTGGGAAATGTAAAGCTTTTTCATCCTATTTCTCAATCTTGAGGTGACCACACAGAGGAGAAATGAAAATATAGTCAGAGATTGTGCAAGTTACTCAAGTGTGTAATGATCTTGGGGTTCATTAAATAACAAACTATTAAATGAGAGAGGACTAAAATTTTAAGAAAAAAAACTGGAGAGCATCTCTGGTGAACTGCTGCACACAGCCATACCGGGTTCCCAACCCCAGCCTCCAGGGCATACCTCCAAATTCCCACACACACACAACACAGTCTCTTATGAGGGAGCGTCTCCAAATCACAGTCTTTCATAAGCATATCTCTACAACGTGGTGATCACATCTTGCTCTGAAGGAGCTGGTGAGAGAATTTGGGTCCATTAAAGAAATCAGGGTGAGGTGTGATCTAGGGGTTTAAGCATGGTGTCGGGACCAAAGGAGACCTGACTTCTAATCTTGGCTATGCAACTGACTCTGTGTGTGGCCTTGGGCCTGGTCTACACTGGGGGGGAATAGCGTAGCTGAAGTCGACGTATCTTATTTCGACTTACCTCCCGTCCTCACGGCGCGGGATCGACGGCTGCGGCTCCCCCGTCGACTCTGCTACCGCCTCTTGCCCTGGTGGAGTTCCGGAGTCGACGGGAGCACGTTCGGGGATCTATATATTGCGTCTAGACGAGACGTGATATATCGATCCCCGATAGATGGATGGCTATTCGCCGATCCGGCAGGTAGTCTGGACGTACCCTTGGGAAAGTCACATTCTTTGCCTCAGTTTCCCAATCTGTAAACTATTTTATTTAATGAGTCTGTTTGAGTTCCAAACTTTACCAGCAGAGTATTGTGGGGAAGCTGTAGTTACACTGTGGGAAAAATTGACACTCTTGACGTATTTCTTGAGAGTTGTCAATGTGGTACCTTCTATGAGCAGTAAATTCACTTTAAAATAAATTCAAATGCTCTTTTTACAAATGAACCCAAGATTGCCCTGGAAGTCTCCATGAAATACTGCTTTCACCAGCCCAGTGTTCATATGCTACTATCATATATGAATCCTGTATATTTCTGTATTTTGTCATTACATAATATCTCTTTGTGATAAACAGGGGCCCTGCTAACTGCAATGTGATCTCTAATTCCTAGGTTATTGGAAAAACAAGGGCTCACTGCTGGGGGGTGGGGTGGGGGAGAATCCTTCCAACAAACTGAATTTTTCATTTAGCTCATTCCACAAGAGGAAAATTTGGCTTTCATACCTCCTTCTGCTGGTACAGGTTTCCAGCCCAACGGTGCTTTGTAGTCTAACAGGGTAGCAGGTGCCTAACTGAATCTCTTAGGTGGACAGGAAGGGTATGAATGGAGTAGCTATCTATTTATTTATTTATTTACTCAAATTTTACAATGTGCTTACCTCCAAATGTGTTTATTACTTAAAAAACACTCCTTACTCTTTGAGCTCTCTGCATATTGAATCAGGGGTGCTGGAACAATTTGTATAGTGGAGGTGCTGAGAGCCATTGAACCAAACTATAAACACTGTATACAGGGGTGGATTTGATTTAAATCACTAGTCAGGAAGACTCGATTTAATCATGGATTTCTATGTAAAAGTGCATTCTTGTTGGTGGTTATAACCTTAATACATATTCTTCACAACTCAGAGATAGATGTCGGTTTCATTTTTAGAAGGTACACACTATACATTTTTAAAGTGATTTATTTTGAAATCTTTTCAGATTAGTTTTACAGCTATATCCGAAAATGATTGATTGTTTTGTTATTTCATTTACCAAAGGTAATTGAAGCAGATGTTTATGAAGTCATTGGGAGGTGAACTATCTCCAGTTCAACAGGTTAATCATTAATATTAGGAGGAGGACATCACCAGACAGACATTTAAATTGTTTTATTTAACTAAAACAACAACGTTATGTATTCTGGATTTTTTTCTTCAACAAACAAACATACAATATTTTAACAAAACAAGCATATGAATTTTTGAATTTAGTTAAACATTCAGGTTTTTTAAAATTAGGTTTGTTTTTGTTAAAATTGTTTTTAACTAAAATAGTTAAATGAAATATTAAAAAAAAAATTAAATCGACTATGTCAGCCAGGTCAACAGGAGAAACTTAAAATATTGGCTTCTGCAGCTAACTCAGTTGTCTTCATCTTCATTTTCCTATTTGTTCATAATCTGGAAAAGAAAAACAAGCTTTCCTGCTTTTTCAGGTCCCAAAGGATTTCTCAATTTGGAATGAATTAGTCCAAAGGAAGAAAATATTCATTCTACACCGGCAGAAGAAGCTACTGCTGTTAAAAGTGAAATTATCACTTCAACAGTCTCTGAATCCAAGTGCTTAAGTGACTTCCACCAGTTCACTGGTGTAACTTTCTTTAAAACATCATCAGCAAACATATATTTCTTGAATGGTTATTTCCAGACTGGGTCTCTTTTATTAGGGTTACCATATCTATTAAATAAAAAAAGAGGACCCTCCACGGGCCCTAGCCCCGCCCATTTCCCCACCCCCACCCCCGCCCCAACTCCACCCCTTCCCCGCCCTAACTCCGCCCCCTCCTCCCTCCCACTCCCAGCCACGGGGAAAGGGCTGCCGGAGCGCTACCGGCTTCACGGTTTGCCGGGCAGCCCCCAGACCCTGCGCCCCCGGCCGGCGCTTGTCCAGCGCAGCTAGAGCCCGGGAGGGGAAGCGCCCAGACGGGGGCGCAGGGTCTGGAGGCTGCCCGGCAAACCGTGAAGCCGGTAGCGCTTGGGCTTCGGGCAGCCCCCATGCCTCCGGATCCTGCGCCCCCAGCCGGGCACTTCCCCTCCCGGGCTCCGGCAGCGCAGGGTCCGGAGGCATGGGGGCTGCCCGAAGCCGGTAGCGCTCGGGCAGCCCGGCTCTGTTTAAGAGCCGGGCTGCCCGAGCACTACTGGCTTCAGGCAGCCCCCATGCCCGGCTCTTAAACAGAGCCGAAGAGTCAGGGGAGGAGCAGAGCCGCGGAGGCTCTGCTCCTCCGCTGACTCTTCGGCTCTGTTTAAGAGCCGGGCTGCCCGAGCGCTACCGGCTTCGGGCAGCCCCCGTGCCTCCGGACCCTGCGCCGCCGGAGCCCGGGCGGGGAAGTGCCCGCCCGGCGGCGCCGGGTCCGGAGGCAAGGGGGCTGCCTGAAGCCCATAGCGCTCGGGCAGCTCGGCTCTTAAACAGAGCCGAAGAGTTGGGGAGGAGCAGAGCAGCCGCGGCTGGAGGCTCTGCTCCTCCGCTGACTCTTCGGCTCTGTTTAAGAGCCGGGCTGCCCGAGCGCTACCGGCTTCGGGCAGCCCCCTTGCCTCCGGACCCCGAGCCGCCGGCCAGGCACTTCTCCTACCCGGCTCCAGCTGCTCTGCTCCGGCAGCGCAGGGTCCGGAGGCAAGGGGGCTGCCCGAAGCCGGTAGCGCTGGCTCGGGCAGCTCGGCTCTGAAAGTCTGAGAGGGGAGGAGCGGAGCAGAGCAGCCGCGGGAGAGGAAGTGCCCGGCCGGCATTTTCCCGGACATGTTTGGCTTTTCGGCAATTCCCCCCGGACGGGGGTTTGATTGCCGAAAAGCCGGACATGTCCGGGAAAAACCGGACGTATGGTAACCCTACTTTTATGGCCTGCTGCCATTTTCCCTTCTAGTAAGAGAATGGTATAGTAGATCTCAAATCAGTGAAGGCTACACTCAGAAAGACCTCAAGACTTCTGGAATATGCTGCTCAAACAGTTTCACTTTTGTTTCTTCTGCCTGTCCTTCCCTTCTCACATTTATCTCCAGACTTCTTCTCCTTGTCCAGATCTATTCTGCCCCCAACAATCTTTTATTCACTGAACTTTTTGAAACTTTGCACTTTTAGAGAGAGGTACGGGATTGACTCTGTGTACACAAATTTGCAGAGGGACAATAGGGTTGAGGTCTGTTATTTCTCACCGTTATATATTTATTTATTTAAAAACATTCTTGCTGTTAACAAGCATGTTATCTCTGGAGACACAAATCCACAGGTTGAGAACTGCAAAACTAAGCATCTCTGATGATATCTTCTAGACTGAGCACTGAGTCCCATTGGGTAGATAGAAAGATTAACCTAAATAATCTATACAGAAGCCCCTGGAACCCCATAAGATTGGGTCCCTAATCCATGAACAATTGGAACTCATCTACAAAACTTTTCTTAAACATTACATGAATATATTATCTCATACTATGAATTAGAATTTGTAATCCCTATTCCGTGATGAGATATCTTTGAGCTATAATGTATCTTAATTAAAACTATCTTTAGATAGGTTTTTTCCTCAAAAAGCATTTTATCAATCAATCAATCAATACAGAAATCAGTTTTTTTTATTTAAAAAAAAATCTTTGCTTTTTATCAACACTGGCTGTATATAATGGAAACCACTTCAAGCCAGGGGGTGTGGCAGCAGCCCCTAGTTCCAACACTTCCGTATGGAATCCGCTCTCCATGATTCTAGTCACTCTGGTCACTGGTCTTGGAACACTTTTTAGTTTTGCTTTGGATTTTTTGACACCATGTAACCTGAACATACTTTTGTAGCATCTTCTTCATTTTTCTTCTCCCTCAGTTTTCGTTTCATGCAGATTGATAACTGAACACTCCAATGCAATGGTGTTTTTTAACTTATTTACCCTCTTATTTTTTAACCTCCTAAATAATGACAAACACTTTAGACCAAACTAAAAGTTTAAATAGTTCCCTTTCAAGTTTTCTGCATGGTTTGCTCCAGTCAAAGGAAGTTTCTTTGCATAAGTAATAATACTCAGCTCTTATAAAGTTGTCTAGTCTGTTGTTTTTATACACTTGTATGTTTATTAATAAATAAATATAGGGCCTCACTAGTGAACTGATGGAGCTTTCATGAACTATATATTACAATGTGTAGCCTATATAGGGACAGATCCTGGCCCCGTTCCAGCGCCTCTGCATCACTCTGGCAGTGCAAAGCAGCTGGGAGGCTAGCTCAACTGACTGGTTGGGGAATCCCCCAAAACTGGGGGGTTCTCACGTGGCATAAGGCCACATGCCAGTTCTTACACCAGTGATGGGCAACGTGCGGCCCATCAGACAGTTTGTTTACATTTGCACAGGCGCCTGCAGCTCCCAGTGGCCACAGTTCGCCATTCCTGGCCAATGGGAGCTGCGGGAAGTGGCGCGGGCTGCAGGGACATGCTGGCTGCTGCTTCCCGCAGCTCCCATTGGCCGGGAATGGCGAACTGCAGCCACTGGGAGCTGCGGGCAGCCGTGCCTGCGGACGGTCAGTGTAAACAAACTGTCTTGTGGCCCTCCCGTGGATTACCCTGGTGGGGTGCCGGTTCCGCACCACTGTCTTACACCATGCCCTTCTGGCATCTAGCCCAGGAGTAATGGCCAGGGAAAAGAGGGTATGGCCAGTCAGTCATTACATATGGAAGACCTCTGGCTGTTCTAAGTTGTCCCTCAGACCTGGACTGGTGCCCACCTGCTATCTTCACTTTCTGCTCTCCTTTCCCCTTCCCTCCGTCAAGCTGTTCCAGGTGCAGAATAATCAATTCCAAGGATCTGCCACATAATTTTGGAGGTCCAATGGCGACGGACCCCATGTAAGAACCTAGAATGGAACTGATCACAGTTTTGTGACAGGGAGAAAGGAGAGCGAATGTTTGCTTGGTTTACTCCAGAATTGACATTAGGGTGACCAGGTGTCCGGCTTTCAACCGGAACAGCCGGTCTAAAAGGGACTCTGGCGGCTCTGGTCAGCACCACTGGCCGGGCCATTAAAAGTCTGGTTGGCAGTGCTGCGGTGCTAAGGCACACTTGTCCCTACCTGTCCTGGCTGGCACCGCGCTGTACCCCAGAAGCGGTCAGCAGGTCCGGCTTCTAGGCGGGGAGGCAACGGGGTTCCGCACATTGCCCCTACCCCGAGCACCAGCTCCGCACTCCCATTAGCTGGGAACTGGCCAATAGAAGCGGGGGGGGGGAGGGAGGCGGTGCCTGCAAGCGAGCATGGTGCGTGGAGCCTCCTGGCCCCCCCACCTAGGACCCGGACCTGCTGGCTGTTTCTGGAGCATGTGCAGCACGGTGCCAGGACAGAAGGCAGCCTGTCTTAGTCCACCCACTGCGCCGCTGACTGGGAGCCACCTGATGTAAGCCCACACCCCAGCCCTGAGCCCCCCCTCAAACCTGGAGCCCCCTCCTTCACCCCAAACCCTTCATCCCTGGCCCCACTGCAGTGCCCGCACCCCCAGCCCAGAGCCCTCATCCCCCCTGCACCCAACCCCCTGCCTCAACCCGCAGCCCCCTCCCACACTCCAAATCCCTCGGCCCCACCCCCCAGCCTGGAGCCCCCTCCTGTACCCGAAACACTTCATCCCCATCCTTACCCCCAGCCGGGAGCCCTCACCCCCTCCCACATCTCTGCCCCAGCCCAGAGCTCCCTCCCACACCTGGAACTCCTCATCCCTGGCCCCACCCCAGAGCCTGCATCCAACCCCCTGACTCAACCCTCAGCCTCCTCCCGCACTCCAAATCCCTTGGCCCCCACTCCCCAGCCCGGAGCTCCCTCCTGCACCCCAAACCCCTCATCCCTGGCCCCAGCCCAGAGCCAGCACTCCAAGTCCAGAGCCCTCTCCCACCCCCCTGCCTCAACACGCAGCTCCCTCCCACATTCTGAATCCCTCGGCCCCACACCCCAGCCTGGAGCCCCCTCCTGTACCCTAACCCCCTCATTCCCAGCCCCAACCTAGAGCACACACCCCCAGCTGGAGCCCTCACCCCCTCCTGCACCCCTGCCCCAGTCCAGTGAAAGTGAGTAAGGGTGGGGGACAATGAGCCACTGAGGGAGGGGGAATGTAGTGAGTGGGGGAGGGCCTCGGGGAAGGGGTGGGGCTAGGGTGTTTGGTTTGGTGCAACTAGGAAGTTGGCAACCCTAATTGACATAGGTATTGCTGACTGACTTGGACAGTCTTTTAAATGAGCACATGCAAATAGATGCACTTGCAAATTTTGTGGGTGAATCCTCCCTCAAATGCGTGTTCAAAATGGCAGTTGTGTATGTTACAAACTGTTTTGTGCACCCAAATTTCAGTTTGCATGGGCACATTTTGTTGCTGCTTTACTGGTGACTCTTTCACTATATGTCCCTGTCTGCCTGGATCAGGACTCCTATATTTAGGGATGTGAGAATGCAAACCCTGCTTCCTTTTCCTTGTATGTTTCATTATATATAAATACAAATGATCATCTTTTTAATTTTTTTTGTCAAGATTGCAATAGCCTCCAGTTCTCTTACCATAAGAGATAATTATTTTGCATTAAAAATCCCTGGGCTACCAATTTATCTGTTGCCACTTACTGATGTATGTTAATTTAAGTTAATTATACTTATCACTCTAATTATCACTAAACTTGGTATGTTTTGATTACAGTTTTAAATAGAATATATTGAAAAGGCGCTCTTCTGCCCCCCCCCCCCATCCCTAAGTGATCCTGGAGTAAATTTCTATACATTAAAATGGCCGCCTCTTGAGACAGATGAGTGATAGAAGAGATGCGTTTCATTAAGGCTCTGTACTGAGATAGATAATACTAGAGACAGCTTTAAATGCATTAAATATCCTTGAATGAGTTTAGGAGGTTCCCGCTTCTGATTATGAACCCTCTGAATTACCATCAGCTGCCCTTGTTGCATTTTGAGAAATTGGAATGTCCTCACATAATCTTCTGCAAACAGAGAATACCTGAGAATATTTGAGACAAAGACATAGGAAACTATTCAGACCAAGAGGTTGTATTGGAATTTAGGAACAGATTAGGGATATTACGTATTCCGGTTAGATACTCTGCAAAGCTCAGATCTTGAGCAGAGCTAAACCAAGGATATCAGCGTGATTAGAGCTGAGGCTTTGATTTTGGTGAGATAGGTGAGAGTTAGGCTCTGCCTCTGAACTTCACTAAAATTCAATGGTGTTTGGATCCTGAGATTTTGTTTGCACTTATCTGTGGTTTCAGTAAAAGAAATTTGTTTGAATGGCTTTTGAGGGAAGGGGAAGCAGGTATTGTTTTTATGTTCAACTTACTGTTTCCAATTAATTAAGAGAACAATATAATAATTAATACTCAAAACACAAGTTACTTTGGATTTGTGACTTGTACATTGGCACTAACATCAGAATAACAATAAACATGTATTATTGAATTCAGCCAAACAGAATTATCTATCTTGTTATTGCATACATTTGGCAATTAAATTATTACTATGTCTATGTACCCTCTGCAGGATAGAATCACGACTGCTTAACTAAGTGTCATAGGCTGTATACTCCAACAGCTAATGGAGATTTTTTTCACCACTAATGGAGTGGGTGAAAGGTGTGTGTGTGTGCTTTTGCAGTAGGAAGCTCTGAATTCTTTCGTATTAGTCACTGTGAAGTTCCAACTGGCCAATGTGTGAAGTACAGCGACAACCATGAAGTGCAAATGGTCACAGATTGGTTACAACAATAAGTATCTTAAATTGGCACTCTAATATTACATCAATAGTTTTAGTGCCTGAGACACACTTTTTATTAAATTCTGTTCTCAACATGTAAATGGTTTAGATTGCAAGCTCATTGGGGCAGGGACTGTAATTTATTATTATTATTTGTGTTACCATGGCAAGCTAGCGTACTAACAGTATTAATCTGTGGCCTGGAAGCAGCAGCATTAAGTGAAACAGACATCAAAAGGCTGGAGAAGGTAGAGATAAGAATTGTTTTTTGAAAGATGGCATTCTTAAAGTGGAATGATTTTAAGACAAATGAGAAAGGTAGGAGAGTAGGATGTAAAATCAGAGTATGGGATTAGCTACAGTTGAAAAGGTTATGATGATGCAGAAGACAAACAGATGATAGGATGCCAAAGAAAATAATGTGCACACAATCAAGGTCAGTCCAACCTAGAGGCAGACTATTGACTAAATGGCAGGACATTGTACGTAGGGGCAGGACCATGGGCTTAATGGAGGAACAGGCCAGGGACAGGAATGAATGGTGTTGCTGTACTGCTCCCGTTGTCTTCAAAGCCGGTCCACAATAAAAAGAAGAAGAGGATTACTCTAATGCCTAGGACCCCATTGTGCTAGGCGCAGTGCAAACACAGAACAAAAATGGTCCCTGCCCCAAGGGGCTTACAGTCAAGTATTCTGTGTTTGTACAGTGCATAGAAAAATGGGGCCCTACCTGGCTAAGGCTCCTAGGCACTTCCAGCAATAAAAACTCCCACTGAATTTAGTGGGCACTACATACATGTATCTGATTGCAGATTGGGCCTCAATGAAAGACCCATAATAGAGAGATCATAGCAGTTGGGGGGGAAAAAAGATTCCCAGAACAAAGAGAAGAAAAAATCTAAAGAGAAGAAGGCAAAATGCTTACTACATAGTCAGACTCTAACAAGTATTTCTAAGCCTCTGAGAGTTGGTTGCTGGTGGAAGGAAAAGGGCAGCCAATTAAAAATGCAGTATCCTCTCCACACAACATACTAAGAGTTCGCCAAAAGCCTGTTGGTTGCGTGGCTGAAATTAAACAGCATGAAATTCATTTCAACAATACAGTAACAGCACGTCACAACTCTTTACCTTTCACTACACAATGTGAATGGCTTAAACAAAGTAATTTTCCTGTAATTACCTAGAAGGTGTAAGTCTGTTTTGATTTTTGGTTTCTGTGCCTTGGTGAGGCCTTTAGAAAATCCCACAGGAGGTGGGCAAAAGCAGAGCAGACAGCTCTTGGAAGTCATTGCTGCCTAAATATAACTTGTCATTGCAGAAAGTTACAGTCCTCTATGTAACAAACGGAATTGGCTGCCCACCAGGTTTCTTCAGTGAAGGATTACAAAAAGTGTGTGCTATTTGGAACTTGCTTTCAGTGAAAGTAAGAGGCCTGGTATAGAGCTGGGATGTATGGCACTTCACAAAATTCAGGGTACTCTTTGCATTTGTTTCAAAGTGGAATGGAGGAGAGTGCAGTGATATTTTACTAACTAGTGGATAATTCTGAAAGCCACCCAACTGCTGCACACATTTGGTGAATGTTTTATGTCAAGTTGTTAAAAAGTTCTGCATGTTCTAAACTAGGTGGATTGAACCCCTCCCCATTACTTAGTGTGGTTGTGGTTCCAGTAAATATAATCTAGAAAAAATAATTCATAATAATTGTAGTAATGAAAATCTTTTTCTGGGTGGTTGTTCTTGAGTCAGTTTTTTTTAATGTAACTGTTCAGATTAGAAAAAACATATGCACCCACAAAATATCAATATTATGGCACCCAGAACATAATTTAGTATAGATTGTCATTAAAGTTTTCTATTGTAGTTAAGACAACCTAGAGAATTTCAACCTTCTGTGTTCACATTGTCCTCTTGGTCTTAGTCTAAAGGAGGACTTCCCCCCCGCCCCCCCCCCCCTTTTTTAAGGCTGAAGAAAATCCTGCCAGCCAGTTTTTTGGATTATTGATCAGGGAGCAGAAGGGGCTATTCAGATTCCTTTTTGTAAAAAAAACTGTCCATTAATACTAAACAATGTGACCAAAAGAAGAGATGGCCAGGAGGCTAACCTTGTAGTGGTGACTCTACCATTCCTGTGTGCATCTTCTGTGTATTGAGCCACAGAGATAGGGTAGCCAGGTGTCCGGTTGCCGGTCCTGGCTCCGCACTGAGCTCTGGAAGCAGCCAGCAGGTCCGGCTCCTATGCAGGGGGTGGGCCAGGAGGCTCCGTTCACTGCTCCTGCCCCAAGCACTGGCTCTGCACTGCCATTGGCTGGGAACCACAGCCAATGGGAGCCGGGGGGCGGTGTCTGTGGGTGAGAGCAGTGCGCGGAGCCTCCTGGCCCCCCCGTCTAGGACCTGGAGCTGCTGGCCGCTTCTGAGGCTCAGTGCGGAGCCAGGGCAGGCAGGGAGCCTGCCTTAGCCCCACTGCGCTGCTGACAGGGAGCCGCCCGAGGTAAGCCCACACCCCAACCCCGAGCCCCAACCCCCTGCCCCAGCCCTAAGCGCCCCCCAAACCCAGAGCCCCCTCCTGCACCCCAAATCTGTGATCCCTGGCTCCAGCCCAGAGCCCATACCCCCTCCTGCACTCCAACCGCCTGCCTCAATCCTCAGCCCCCTCCCACAATCTGAATCCCTTGTCCCCCTCTCCCCACAGCCTGAAGCCCCCTCCTTCAACGCAAACCCCTCATCCCTGGCCCGATGATTCCTGTTCTTGGCACCAGCAGGCTTTGTGAACAATCACATGGGGGCGTACACCTTTTGAAAGATAAGATGAATTTAAGACCTTGGGGCCTAAAATTAGGCCACTAAGGTAATATTTAAGGAACAGGGTTGGCCCTAGACCAAATGGTGCCCCAGGCAAGGTGTGTCTTTGGCGCCCCCCACCCCTTCATTTGTTAAGCTTTTGAATACCTTATTTTTTATTGCATTTGTAGCCCATTTCATGACTTCGCGTGATTTGGATGCATGATTTATCCCTGTCATATAAGATGATACATTTGCACACTATGATCTGTAACTCTGTATTTATTCATGCCATATATAAGCAAATAAAGGCAAGGAAAATGTAGTTCTCAGAAAATCTGGAAGGTTCCATGAGATTCCACAAAGGATCAGAACATTCTAGGAGGTTAGTGAAAAATGAATCCACATACGGAATACCTGAAACATATTTTATTTCAAACCTTTTGCCACTAACAACAAAAACAGCCCCCTAAGCTCGGTGGCCCCCCAGCCTGGCACCCCAGGCAGTTGCCTGTGTCACCTGCCCCTTAATCTGACCCTGTTTAGGTATCTAGGTAAGTGACCTGCATTCTCAAATATTCTAGGGCCCCAACAGCCCCCATTGCCTTAGAAGAAGACACTCATTTAAAAAAAAAATCTTGGCCCCAGTGTTGTGTATCGGTAATGTAATACTTTTTAAAACAAGGATTTTGAGGATTTGATCAGGGAGTAAAATAAACCTGCAAAAGCAGTGTTAATTTGTACTGTTTTGAACACAAAACCTGAGGAGAATCATGCTTGGTGTGTGGCTAGTCTTCAGCAACAAATAGTTAGCGGCCTGTAAATGAGAAAATAAAATATGTGAATTAAGTTTGGTTCTGTATATTAGACTGTACTAAGAATTAGTCTTTACAAAAAACTAAATGAAAAGAGATGTTCTCCCAACTCTCCTGAAAGCACCATGTCGGGTAAGAGGGCGAGAGGGGGCAGGGAAAACTATCCACTTCTTGCTGACTAGGTAGTTTGGAGCTTGATTTTTCCCAACACTTCGGCCGAGGCCCAATCGTGAAATCTGGGTGGACTACATTTCCATATCACTTCTCTTCCCCAAGTTCAATCATCTTGGTCAGGGTGTCAGTTTTGCTGCAGCTGAGCAACTCCGCTTCAGTGAGTCCATTACATGTGAACTGAAGGACATGAAATCAGTCTGACTCTGGCTTGTTTCTGTGCACAGCACTTACTTAAAAGATGCATCTGTGAACTCTTACCTTCCACTAGGAGTCCCATGTAGTAGAACGAGGGCATTTTACAGTCTGCTTGTTAAATATAAACCAGGAGTTGTGACCGATCATCCAAAAAGTAAACCTGAAATGATCACATGCAGTCCTTAAGGAAAATAAATTTAGCAACATCTACCACGTCCGCCCCTTTTTACCTTCCCCTACTCTTTTAAGGTGCCAGCAGAAATATGCAAACCAAGGTGCACCACTGATACTGTTCATCGATTTTCTTATTTCAGTGGTACCCACAAGTGTTGAAAGTTTCTATTTGGAGGTTTTTAGAACAGCCATAAACACTTTCTGCTGTCTGAATCTTGGAGCAGAAGCGCTCAGCTAAAGACCTTAGTGTATTTTAAAAAAGAGAGAGTGAGAGAAGGTGGGGGAGAGGCATTTCCTTGGCTATTCTAGTTACTAGCTTTTTATTAAAGATGAACAGAACTGGTGTACTCTTGACAGTACACCTAATTTTCTTGCATAAAAATTGAATGAGGGGTTAGATATACACAATAAGGGAATACAGCAGAGTTGAGGCAGCATAGAGTATGAGTTATAGTAGTTAGAGCCAGTTGCAGGCCTGCAGCATTGTAAGCACTTGTGAATTCAATTACAGGATCAGCACTATTGTTATAGTATAGCAGTAATATTGTTGTTTGTTAGTTCATCTCATTTGATTTATCTTTCTGTAGATGCTAAGGTTACTTCTCAGCACTCCTGTAGTGTAACCCAGTAATGACTCCTTAAAACATTATTAAAGTTTTTGTTTTTCTGAATTTTGATGTTTATTTTATGCAAATTATGACTCATGTTCAAGCTGTATATTTTGTCTTTTACCAGTTGAAAACATCAACAATAAAACACTTTCAGTTTTTGTTTTATAAAATATTTTGAATATTGTTTTCCAAAGCAGCATACTCTAAATCTTTCTCCCAGTTTGAATTGTCAGTTCAAATATAACTTTCTTGCAGAAAAACCTATAAGCTGTAAAACCACATTACTATGCACCCTCCATCTCTGTGTACTACTTAGCTTCTCAGCAGCAGATATGGGGGCACAATCCAACAGAAACGGTGGAGGGGAGAAAACAAGAAATTTCAAAATAGCTACCGTTTTGTGGGGTTATTTTTCAAAAAGCAGAATTGTGAAAAATGGCTTTGGGGTAATTTTTATTGATTTGAAAACATCAGTTATAATGAATACACTTTTTTTTAAAAAAGAGCAAACATGAAAAACACAGAGAGAGATTTCATAAATAGAAAAGGGTCCAATTCTGCTCCATGGAGGAAAGTGAGTGGGTGGGGGGAGGGAACACAAATGGCTTGCTGAGCCTTGTAGTATCCTGAGGCGAAAAACAGATCCATAGAACATAGAATGGTAACGTGTCTGTCACAACAGGAATATTGCATATAACCTTGAAAGCATTGCAGTGACAGGTAATACAAGGGAATCCTCATGACTTCCCAGAAAATTTGCTGTCCCTAGCTAGGATTGGTAAAGGAAAAGAGAGGCTTCAAAGAGTCTGAGTAGCTCATTTACATTTAATGTGAGTGCCTGTAATTCAGGTTGATATAGCTTTTCAATTATGGGTTGAGAAATTTGCTCCCGTGCACCTGCAATTATTGATTCTGTCTTACAACAAAATATGGGTAAACTAGTTTTTATGGAATGAGAATTAGGAATAAGCTTCAACCCTTCCCCTCCCTGCCCCTGGCAAACCCAAAGCTTCTTTTTAAAAGATATATAAATACAGTGTCTCCTGTGCAAAACTCCCAGCTGGTTCTCTACCTTACAATGGATGAAATTCAGCCCTGTGCTGAGGGCTGCCCCAAGGCTCAGATGCTGCTTAAATCAAATGTAAACCCTGTATTGAGGCTTGAAGTGGTGCATAGGCCTTGTGCTGGCCCTCTGCACTGGAGTGAATTTTACCCAATGGGAATGTCTACAGCTTGTCTGGTGAGAAAGAAGAAGCTAGAGGGAAGGGACTAAAGAATGAAGGGAGGAAGCTATATTTGTCCTAAGGGATTATGCTTACAGAGAGGAATAGAGACAGAGTGCTGAGGATCTGTTTGGGTAGAAGGGAAGGATTGTGTTGGGGAAGGGGAGAATGTGGCTGGGTTTGGAAAAGAGAATGGGGAGGATGAGTGGAAACTGGCTAATACATTTCAGATAACATCTGTGGCTTCTCTAAACCAAACTTTGCTTTGCCCATCACTGTTCACGAGACTTAGTAGCATAATGTCTCTGTTATTGATTTGATGGGAGATGCTGTGTTCAGAATCCACACAAAACTGTTAATTGGATTAAAAAAAAAATCTGATAGACTATTTGACAAGTGCTTAACTCAAGGTTTTCACCACAATCTGGAGCTGCTGGGTTCAAGTGATGATGATAATACTGCAGAGTTAAACAATACAATCAAATCTTTTATAGCTAAGGCTAAGATTTTGTCATGGTTATTTGTAGTAAAAGTCATGGGCAATAAACAAAAATTCACGGAAGCCATGGACTGTCTGTGACTTTTTCTGCTGTGGCTTCATGGATTCCCCCACCACAGTGGCTGGGAGCTGTGGGGTTCCCCCTCTGCCCACGGCCAGCTGGTAGCTGCAGGGTGACCATATTTCCCAAAGAGAAAATGGGACACCCCAGCCACTCGCCCGAGGCATTCCCCCTTCCCATGCGAGACTGTTGCCCATTGCTGGAATCCTGAGGAGAGCCCCCTCAGGAGTCTGTCACCTGTCGCTGGAACTTTGCAGAGGGCCCCCTGTCGCCTGTCGCTGCTGTTGCCTGTCGCTGGAACCCTGCCAGGGCTCCAGAGTCGTGCAGCCCCTGGCGCTGAAGCAGAAAATGTCTCAGGAAGTCACTGATTAGGTGACTTCCATGACCTCCTTGACATAAACCTAGCCTTAGGCCAGGTCTACACTACCGCGGTAGTTCGACGGCTGGCAATCGAAGTTCCGGGTTCGATTTATCGCGTCTGGTCTGGACGCGATAAATCGATCCCGGAAGCGCTCGCCGTCGACTGCGGTACTCCAGCTCGGCGAGAGGAGTACCGCGGAGTCGACGGGGAGCCTGCCTGCCGCGTGTGGACCGCGTCTGAACCGCGGTAAGTTCGAACTAAGGTATGTCGACTTCAGCTACGTTATTCACGTAGCTGAAGTTGCGTACCTTAGTTTGAATTTGGGGGTTAGTGTAGACCAGGCCTCAGTTAGTTAGTTAGTTATAGCTGAAGACAAAAATTTGTCAAATCTCATATACTTGGAGGAGAAGGGATCAGGCTCAACATTACTCTTGAATAAAACCAGATTCCATTCTTCCTGTGCTTTAAAAGACATTACCCTAAATGCTTGTACATGTCTATCAGATGTGCAGCATAATCCAAACTCAGACTTCCTTTGTCATCAGTGGGAGCTACACAGCTCCAGTCTTGTGAAGTGATGAGACAATATCAACCAAAACTGCAGATTTAGGGCCCAGGCACACTTTAGATAGAACCTTGTCCAAGAGACGTCAAAGGTGTTAGCTGCATTACAGAGCCTGGTTAAAGTCCAGCCTACACTTACAAATTGTAAATGTGCCAAGGGATGACAGTTGTGTTGTAACTGCATCCCCTGCTCCAGTTGTATGTCCTTGAATAGTGTGGAAGAACTCCAAAAGTGCTGGTCTTGTGGTTACATATGGCTGAGTTCTCTAAACTGTGGTGATCTGGCCTTCACTTTATGCTGCAGAAACCAGACAAGACAGATCAAGAAAATCGCAAATGTTCAAAGCATTGTTTGGTATTTCAGCTGTAATTCACCCATGGACAACTAAACCCCCAGAAAAAAATGAAAGTTTACCCCACTGAGGGAGTATTTCAGCCATAAACCTGAAGTTCAAATTTCCAATGATACTTTAATCATCTACTAATATGTCTGCAAAACTCACATTTCAGCATAAAAATTAGCCTTTATCTGTCCAAATTCCATAGTTGTCCATGTTAACACATTCTTGTGTGTGCAGTTGCTAGATATGCTTGCCAGTGTTCCTATGAACTCAAAGGCATGGTTTTGTGGGTGCAGCTGCTGTGTCCAACTTTGAAAATATAGTCTTCAGTGTTCTGATTGTTATGGCTTTAAGAAAGTATCTCATTAATCCGCTCACAGTGAAAGAATAAACATTGCTCTACAAAGGGGCCAAACAAATAATGAACATTCTATCCTGAGTCTTAGGCAAAGCAAGCACAATTGAGAAAACACAGATCAGGGTGTGGACCTTATAGGTGGAATGCTTCATAGGACAGGGAGGTCTTCAGGAGTGTTTTGAAGGAGAAGAGGGAGGCCGTTTGGTGTACACTCAGTGAGAGGGTGCTGCAGCCTAAAGGAAGGCATGCCAAAAGGCTCAAAGTCAAGTTAGGTGAAAGAGGCAAAGAAGCTATCAGAAGAGAGAAACTTGAGCTGAGTGATGGGAGCAAGAGGGAATGTAACAGGGAAAATGGACAGAGATGTTGGATTGGAGTGACCAGCCTTGGAGATGTAGATGAGGAATTAGAGCTAGATGTGGAAGAAGAATGGAAGTCAGTGAGGAGTTTGAGAAGGGTGGATCACTGGCTTCAACAAATAATTTAGACTACATGGAGTTTTCATTAACCCCACAGCCAAATTAATTTAATTTAGATTATGGGGTTTCCCATCCATAATCTAAGTGAAAGTGATTGTGTTTGGGTGAATGAAAACTCCATGTAGCATAGTCAGAATTGTTTCTTGAAGCAGTGATCTACTTTTCTTTAATGTTACCTTCTCCCCTGTTTGTTTATCCACCTGTTGTCTTGTAATAAAGCTAGACTGAGAATTCTTTGGAGCAGGGGCTGATTTGTACAGTGCCTAGCCCAATGGGGTCCTAATAACTCTGTGAATTGGATCCTCTAAGTACACCCACAACATAAATAATGAATAATGTGACCCACTGCACCATGAAACACATACATTGAAGATTGTATTTACATGTCTGATAGCAAACACCATAGTATGTTACTCACCACGTCCGTCCCACTGATAACAGTGAAAGGAGGTCTCAGATTATTGCAGAACGGTAAATTTAGCTGTAAAAGACATCTTGGAGTATATTCTGAAGAAATAAAGAACAATTGGGGTTAAAGGAATGATTTAGAAATGCACCAAGCGATGTCAGGATGTTCTGGCTAAAGACCTTGTGTGGCATATCTGGGGAGCACATAGTGGTAGACTGTGCTACCACATATGGTAAACACAGATACTTGTGCAGTTGGCAGCACTTTTAAACCAAATTTAGTGTGGGGAGCAATATTTCTTTTCTTTTTCTGAAGAGTTATGGAACACTCTTAACTTCCCAGCATATGAGTTGGGACACAGTGCACATTTCTGGAAGAGCTCCAGGTAATAAGTTGGAAGTCATTTAGCATAACAGATGTACAGTATTTGTTTTATTAGCCAATGAGTTACTGTCAATTGTCATAAAACCCGATAGTAGCAGTTCCATCTGAGTCCTGGAAAGATCACACAATGCTTTCAAAAGTCAGAGTAATTAGAAAAAAAAATCCAATAGCATCTGAAACTGTTGAAGCTTTAGTTTGCTATTTTTTATCATTGACAAAATGCCTCTCCCCCACTGGGTCTCTGAATATATTTTGTGGCAGTTGGGGCCCAGCTGCGAAGTTTGGAGTAGATCTAGACTGTCGCAGTGTTTGAATATTCAGAAATGGGGTTTTGATTCAATCTCATCTCTGTATCCAGTTTGAATAAAACCCCCAGATCTGAACATTTCTAAACTTCGGGAGAGTCCAGATCCTAATCCAAACTTTTCAGCTACTCCCCATCTTTGCTACAATTTTAACCAAAAACTAAGATCAAAAAGTTTGGATGTGGATCAAAATTTTGTGGTTCAGGCCCATCTCAAGTTAAAATAATATTAATAAAAAAAAAAACAACCCAAACCTTCAACCATCTGTCCAGCTTGAATCTGAGCCTGAATATCTTGTAGGCTCCTAGAGACTCCACTAATGGGTGCTTAGTACATTACAACTGGTGGGAAGGTCTTATTCTAAAATTTTTGTTCTGCTTTTTTTGTAAAAAATAAATAAAAATAAAAGTTGAAGTTTCTCATTAACAATTTTTTCATGTTTACTTTCTCACCAGTTCTACTGTAAATGTCTCATACAGATAGCTGAATTCCCTTAACTCCTTTCCACTCTCTTCCTCTCCCCATGTCAGATTCTAGCAGTGTGAAATTTCCATGGTAGCAATACTCCAGAGGCATTTCTTGAGAAGCCCTCAAATCTTGTTCAGACCAAACAATGTGGTGTGGTACCAGGGGAGATCATGGACTAGATCTGGCCCTAGGAGTTGAATGATTTAGCAGCAGCCTCAGCACTGTTGCTTGCTGCTTACGTAGGAGGGCTGCTTTGTCATGTCTCCTCTGTGTAGCTATGTGTAAAGTGACTAGAATCTCAAGTCCACGCTGTTGTCAGATTTTTAAAGGAGGAGAAATAACTATTAATGTGTGTAATTGTGCATGCTAGGAGCCTGATCCAGCAAAGTTCTCAAGAATGTGTTTAAATTTCATGGAAAAACTCAAAAAGTCAATAGGACTTAAGTATGTTCTCAAGTGCTTTGCTATCCCAGAGACTGATTTAAGCACATGATTAAATGCTTTGCTGAATCAAAGCCTATGTTAATATATCAGGGCAGGTCTACACTACCACTTAAGGCAATCTAACTTGCGTGAAAAAGGAGTGTGAAAAAGACCTGAGTGATGCAAGTTACAGTGACTTAAGCGCTATCCACGCCGGTGCTATGTCAGCGGGAGATGCTCTCCCGCTGACATAGCTTCCGCCTCTGGCGGAGGTGGAGTAATTATGACAGGAGAGCTTGCTCTCCCGTCGGCATAGCGCATCTTCATCAGGTGCACTACAGCAGCACAGCTGCATCGGTACAACTGCGCCGATGTAACGCTTCTAGTGTAGACCTGCCCTTAGTCTCTTATTATATAATGGAAGCTGGTGATCACTGTTTGGAAGCAGCCAGGATTTTTACTCCTTGTATAGCATTGCACAATTAGTATTAGGTACATTTTTGTGCCTGTGTATTTGTGTTCCGAATGTACTTATTACCAACAGAGGCAGGATATTAGATTAGCTAGATCAATACCCTGATCCATTATAGCAACTCATATATTCCTACAAACACTTTTTTTAGGACCAACATAATGAAAACACTGATAGACCAGTAACTAGAGCATCGCTGATGTAATTCAGCTCTGATATACTTTGTTCACTTTTGTATTCTATGTACAGGATTCTGTTTTGTGGCACTGAAAAATGAAGAGTCAAAGTCTTGTCTTGGCAAATTAGCATTTCAGACTCTAACATGTCAAAGGTGAACCAGTGTGCTTTGTACACAAAATTATAAGCCTCTCAAAGGACATTTCAGTTTTTAAAAGCTAAATTTTAAAGTCCTTTGAAATTAATTTGATAATCAGAAAAAGGAAAATTCTTAAATAGACTAAAATATCCCAGCAGACTCTAATTAACATCTTTGTGAATATGCATATATCTTTTTATCTATATAGACATAGTATGTATTTATATCTACTGAATATAAAAACACATGTTTATCGCTTAATAATTTTTGCCAGCATTATTTCAAAAGACGATGATTGTATTTTGGCAGTGAATATTTTTTTAGCCATTTCTTTACTTAAAAGCAAAACACAGTGTGTTGGACTGAAGGCTGTTGGATTAAGAAAACACAACTACAAGAATTGTTAAGTCAGAAAATAATGAGATGATGAAAAGAGATATTATTTTCTAATAATTAGTATTCACAAAGGAGAAACATGCTCTGAACACCTAGTAATTTCAAAATTGCTGAGACACCTTATGAGCGGTCTTAATAAGGTTACCAAACATGTAGAAGAAACTAATTACTGCTGATGCAAAATGGTTATGCACGTGTGTGTGCGCGTGTGTGGTGGTTATGCAGGAAAAAAATGAGTTGGTTGGGAGCTGAGCCTTGTCTTGTTTGGACTTTCAAGGGCATGTTCATGTTGTCTCTTGGACTGAGAAAATATTTGAGTACTTTGTGATTTATTAAAAGGTCCTGCTAAGCTGTTGTCTCCCTGCAGCTCTGTTTTGCCCGACTATTTAACATTGCAGCAGCTGTGATGTATTTGTTACCTCTGGAGAATGTTAAAAGTGTACATTGGGGCTGTGCCTACATGGTAACCTACAAGACTGTTCCTGCAGCCCTTCCTCATGGGGGTATCCATTGGCTTCACTGGGCCTACTCGTGTGAATAAGGATTGTAGGGTTGGAAGTCATGGGTGACATTCTGTGGTGCCCCTCCAAGAGGCAGCACAGAACTCACAGCCCAGAAAGGCTGAGGGCTAAGGTGTCTTTAGCCCATCTTTGCGCTGTCCTGATTCCAGGCTAGGTTGACCAGAAAATCCTGATTTTATAGGGACAGTCCCAATATTTGGGGCTTTGTTTACATAGGCTCCTATTATCTCCCACCTGCTGTCCCAATTTTTCACACGTGCTATCTGGTCACCCTATTCCAGGCTGTTCTGGGGGCTGAAATGGCCACCAGTTAATCTGTGCACCCCACTGGGTTGAAAGTTACATTAGTCCTTCTTGGGCTGTCTATGGTGGCCTAAAATGCCACTTCTGCCCCCTGGAGGTGTGCTCCAGCCCCACTCCTGAAACATCTGCTGCTCTAGTGCTTGTGAGGAGTCCTCTACGCAGTGCTAATGCAGGGCGACTTCTCCCCCATACACCAACGGGGCTTTCTGGCCACTGTAGCATGGTGATAATATCACCCCATCTATACAGGTGCCTCACTGGTTTTTGTTTGCCTAGTCCTGTCCATTGATTAAACTTAGCTGGCTGCCCTGGGAGCTAATACATAACGAGTGCTAAATGCGTCCAACCCTAGAAGTTTGGGGTTTGTTTAAAAGGTCCTACTGAATCTTCACAAGCCAAATCTCTTTGATCCTCTTCTCTTCTAAAAAATACTCTACCCTGTACTTTACTCAACAGCCGAAGTGAGCTAACCTGACTGTACAACAGTGTATGCTCTCGAGCCATTATTGGTGTCTTACAGAGGATGAAATCACCCCTGTGCAGAGGATCTATACACCATTCAAACCCTATTGTTAGGTGGGATTTGTGGGATGCTAAGGTCTGGTGTAAGCTGTCTGCACAGAGGTGAATTGCACCCACAATGAACAGGCCTTTCAGACAAGAAAGGAGCATCATTCCTTCAAATGGCATAGGGCCATGAGAACAGCATTATAAATATCTGTACATATTTTTCAGTAATAATGCCAAGATTATGGATACTTGCTAAGGGGCTGAGCCTGTTGGGTAATGATAATTTCATGTGAGATGCTGAATGTCCTCAATTCCCATTGAAAGCTAGTGGGAATTGAGGGCATTCACTACCTTGCAGGATTAGGCCCAATTCTTCATTGCAGTTGTTTGAAAGGAAGATGAGTGACTGGCTGGCAAGCAGTTTTCCTGTTAATGAGGGGGAAAAAGCAAACTTGTTTCCAAATATATCTGTTGATTATGTATTTGTCCTTTGTAGAAATTATCTACTCATTAAAGTGCAGCTCTGTCTGAAAAGTAACTCTGTAAAAATGCATCATGGAGTTTCATGTGTTGTTTCTCAGTTATTTCCATATTACTGTATAAATGCGCTCAGTTTCCAAGACATGCCTTGGAAACAAAACCAGGGATCTGAGAATCAATCTGGGTTCTTTCTTGCTAACACATCATCACTAGTAATAAAGATTCTGCAAGCCAAAATCTGAACACTTACCCTTGTGCAACCTTATATATGTAAATAACAGCAGCTGGAACTTACTTAATAATTCTCTTGATGTGTGAGCCAGAATAGATGTCACCTTTCAGGCAGCAGCCCAAGGAATTTCTCCTCTCCTTCCCTCTTCTTTCTCTCTCTCCCCTCTCAAGGGCAACATCCCTCTTGTCCTTCTTAGGGTTGTCTGGAGACTGTCACATAAACAGGGAGGGGATTTCCATGCAGCTTTCTCTTCACATGGGCCATACAGCTCCTACCCAGCTGACAGTGCTGTGTGTAGAGCTTCCTTCTCTGGAGCAGGGAGTGGTCCTGTGATGAGTGAAGAGAACAGTGATCACTGTGTTCTCCCTGCAGACACAAAAGTGTGAGAGGCCATTGTGGTGATGCAGCAATGTAAAAGGATGTATAGTTATGATGTGATATGAGATATGAGTTGACCACACAAATTCTCAGGAGTAGCAACCCTTCTATATTCTCTTTGTATAGGAAAGAGATGTTGTTTGGTGGATAAAATGGGTCTGGGAGACAAGACGGCTGTGCTTTCTTCCTTGTTTTGACTTCCTGGGTGGCCTCCTGTCTCTTAGTTTATCCATATCTGAAATGGGCATACTCGCCTATATCACAGAGGTGTCCAGTGGCTTAATTCATTTTGTCAAAATGCTTTGATCAAGATCCTTGGATAAAAGCTGCTACATAAGTGCAAAATATTATTGTAATGCTAGCGCTTGGGTTCTTCAGTAAAAACTGCTTGTCTGCCAGTCACTCATGTTCAATACAGTGTGTGCTCATCTGAAACTCAGTGAAAAGTAGGGTTTCATTTTCCCTTCCTGAAAGTTCTCGTTTTCTCTCCCTCAGAACATGATCTTTCCCTTAACTTAATGTAGTGAACAAAAAAAGGAAAGTTAAACTTTGTTAAAATGGTTCCAGCTGTCCCTGCATGGTGCCTGTCTCACAGCTTTATAAGGATATGTGGTGATCTCTTGTTCTTTTCTTCTCAGTATTCATTGAAGGATCTTTTGAGGCCTCAAGACACTGGCAGTTGTAACAAATGAGGTCTTTATTTCTTCTTCCTTGCCCTCTGGGTCTCGAGAGATTTCTTTCACATCTCACTCGATAACACCCTCTCTTGCCTAGCGAAGTTAGATTTCTCCTAGCTTCCTTTATTCTTTTAACTTCTGCATTTTTTTTTTTTTTGCAAGCAGCTCTTGGCTTTTTTTGGACAGTGTTTGATGCCCTTTTTTCCCTCCTCCACTTGCTGTGCTCCCGTGGATCTGCTGCTCACTCAAAGTACCATGCTTTTTATTTTTTAAGAACAAACGAGAGGCGACATTGTTAAAGATATTTGAGAATTTCTTTTATCAGCATTTCTAAAACTCAGCTCAACGCTTTCTTGTTTCACAAATGTTCCACTTTCCCAATTATCCATTTTTGCTCAGCTTCTTTAATTCAGAAGGTACCAATGCACCTAATGGATGAATTCCTGGCAAGCAAATGCATATATCTATATGTACTCAGAAAACTTTCCAGTCTGTTATATGTGTTTGCATTTCACAGATAAGGATAAGAAATACAGGAGTTAGGGGGACTTTATTCATGCCTTCTGTTGGCATGAGTATAGTTAAGTGATAATAAATTAAGGCTTTGCAGTATACACTGCCATAAATGACTGCTGTGATAAAATACTGAAGGTGGGTCAATCATGTAATCAATTGCAGAAGCAGTTTCATTATTACACATCAAGTCATAATGTCAACAGGGCGGTTAAGGTATGTGCTGCCTGTTTCAGTGGCGCACAGCTAGTGGTGTGGCTAAGAGACATAACTGAGATCTGGGGTTTAATGGAGCTTTGGGCCTGACTTTCTTAGAAGTGCTGAGCACCCACAGTGGCTTATGAGGAAGATCTTCTCTTCTAGTTTCATTGTACTGGAAAGATGAGTGTTTAGTATTTCTATACGGATAGATGAACACCTTTTCAGATTGAATTAAACCATGAGATGTGCTGTATCTAGAATGTGAGGCTCCCTGTAAGTATAAGAAATATATTCAGAAAAATAACAGTGAGTTTTCTTCTATAGAGAAAGAATGGTTTTGTATGTACAGCACATAGGGTGCCCAGATGTCCTGATTTTATAGGGACAGTCCCGATATTTGGGGCTTTGTCTTATCATAGGACTGGAAGGGACCTCGAGAGGTAATCTAGTCCAGTCCCCTGCACTCATGGCAGGACTAAGTATTCTAGACCATTCCTGACAGATGTTTGTCTAACCTACTCTTAAAAATCTCCAATGATGGAGATTCCACAACCTTCCTAGGCAATTTATTCCAGTGCTTAACCACACAGTTTTTCTTAATGTCCAACCTAAACCTCCCTTGCTGCAATTTAAGCTCATTGCTTCTTGTTCTATCCTCAGAGGTTAAGAACAATTTTTTTCTCCCTCCTCCTTGTAACAACCTTTTATGTACTTGAAAACTGTTATCATGTCTCCACTCAGTCTTCTCTTCTCCAGACTAAACAAATCCAATTTTTTCAATCTTCCCACATGTCTTCTAGACCTTTAATCATTTTGGTTGCTCTTCTCTGGACTTTCTCCAATTTATCCACATCTTTCCTGAAATGTGGTGCCCAGAACTGGACACAGTACTCCAGGTGAGGCCTAATCAGCATGGAATAGAGCGGAAGAATTACTTCTCGTGTCTTGCTTACAACACTCCTGCTAATACATCCCAGAATGCTGTTAGCTTTTTTTTTTTTGCAACAGTGTTACACTGTTGACTCATATTTAGCTTGTGATCCACTATGACCTCCAGATCCCTTTCCACAGTACTCCTTCCTAGGCAGTCATTTCCCATTTTGTATGTGTGCAACTGATTGTTCCTTCCTAAATGAAGTACTTGGTATTTGTCCGTACTGAATTTCATCCTATTTACTTCAGATCATTTCTCCAGTTTGTCCAGATCATCTTGAATTTTAATCCTGTCTTCCAAAGCAGTTGCAAACCCTCCCAGCATGGTATCGTCCGCAAGCTTTATAAGTGTACTCTCTATGCCATTATCTAAATCATAGGTGCCTATTACCCCGCACCCTTTGTCCCAGTTTTTCACACTTGCTGTCTGGTCACCCTAACAACACAGGACTGGGAGCTAGGCTATGCATGGATCTTCCATAGGTGGATGGGGAGGGGCCTAAAAACTCTTCCTCCCTCCCCTTCCCCACCCTGTTCCATCCAAACATCAATGAGGCATATGTTATCTGAAAGGAATAGGCAAGAAACTCCCGCCCTGTGGCTGGCCAGCAGTTGGTCAGGCACAGAGTGGAGTATGCCTATGGGATGGTGTATGATGTATAGTTTCCCTTCATTCCCCAGAGCTCTGAAAATGTTAGTCTCCTGAGACATATTCCCTTACAAAGCTATACCTGGGGTGATGCAGCTCTGCATAGCTACCAATGTAAGTTAATGCCTTCAAGGCACAATCTGGCCCAAAGTATTATTGTCCAGTGATATAACAATGATATAGCATTGCAATAAGCATTAAAACAGAGGAGGGAAAATGTGTTAGTGTGTAAGGGAAATAGGAAATTACTGTCAAGAGCATGTGATATACGTTATCTTAGCTGTTAGTTTTTAAAGGGTTAATATTTCTGTGGTTCTTGTATATTCCTCCTTCTGCAGGTTAAGACTCCAGTCATTCAAGTAGAGGAGATGGAAGAATAAGTACTTTGTGGTGGTGTTTGCCTCAGAAGTGAACATCTTTATCTTGATGGCAGTAATGCAGTTTATGTCATCTCAGTCATGTGATAGTGAAACTGTTGAGTGATAAAAGTATATCAGCATGTGTAGTTTAGCAGCAGAATGACAAGCTACAGGCGGGTTACATTGTCCAGCTCTAGGTAAGGAAATGTCAGAAACTGCCTCTTCTAGCTAAGAAGGATAATACTTGATGTTCCTTTGTTAGTGTAAGCAGATGGTAATTGAAAGGTGTTTTATATTTACAAGGTTGTGACCACATACTGGGCTAAGTAAACTCAGAGTTAGGAGGCCAAAGGTGTTAGAGCAGGATACTGTTATTACAGAACTAACAGGAAGCACTGTCAACTTATTATCATGAAACTAATTGAGCTAAAAAATATTACTCATTTAGAATGAGCTCTCCCCTCAGCAAAATGAAGTTGTTGTGGGATGGTGAGTTTTGAGAGTAGGGATTAGTTTACTATGGACCCATTCCCAATATGCTTATTCAGACCAAATACTTTTTGAAGTTAGAATATTTGGCCTCTTTAAGGTGCTTAAAAGTAGGTCTTACTTGGTTACAGAAAGCTACCATATGCCTGCGAGTCAGTAACTGTATAACATCCCTGCACTCTGCAGAAACCATTCCATGATATCAATATTTATTATTCAAGCCTTTGGTAAAGCTACTGACAGCTGGAGGAATTACCAGCTGCACATGAAACTAAAAGTGTTTGTATGCCCGATTAATCATGAATGGCTGTATTCAATAGGAAGAAATGTTTTCTGATTTTTGCACAGCGGAAGTCCCAAAAAATGAAAGCCATCTGATAGTTTGCATTGAATTCAGCCCTAAACGGCTCATAATATCCAGCCTTCTTTCCGTAATCTGTATACTGGACTAGAAATGAAATTTCAATTTCTTTCTGTGTGGAAGTTTAGTATTTCCTATCAGGGCTCTGATAACTAAAACAAAGCAGCTCTGTTAGTTTCTCTTTGTAGTTCTGATGGAAATTATAGACAGAAAAGATTGAGAGGTATTAGGTTAGATTGTCAATTCTGAGGGGCAGGGACCATCTTTTTGGTCTGTGTTTGTACAGCACCTAGCACAGTGGGGTCCTGGTCCATGATTAGGGTTCCTACGTGCTACAATAATATCAAGAATAAATAAATAATATCTAGTTCTCCCCAGGCAAAATTCCTCTCCAACTCATGCAGGATTGTACCATACTACATATTTTTTTAGTACTTTGATTTTTTATTGGTGACATAACCAGCAATAAACAAAGGACTGGAGGAAACGTTGTGTCCATTTTATTGTGACTCTTACAAGGTCTGAACAGGAAGAACCCAACTCATACAGTCACCCCAGTTCACAGACTCCTGGACCAAAAATAGTACATTTTGGCACATTTAGCCTGGTATATTTACTTTTCTTCTCCCCCTTTCCTTATATTAAAGGACTGCACAAAAAAGTGGGGGAGAGGGGTTTGAACTTGTTCCTCCAACAAACCTCATTCTATTATTGACTACAGCAGTGGGATTCTCTTGCCTGTCCCTCTACCACATGATGTTTTCACTACAGGATCTTCTATGATACACAGGGTACATTTGGTGTCAGTTATCTCCTCCTGTTCCTTCTGCTTCAGACTGGATTAAGAGAGGGAGAATTTTAGTAAAACCTTCACTCTGGGCTCCTCCCTTCTTCTGTATAGTTAATTCAGGAGCAATGCCATAACTTCCTAATGAAACCAAGCCAATGATTGAGCATTTCATTACCAGCCCAAAATCTGAGCCATGAATCTCTTGGAGTAAACTCAGGCCAAGTTGCAAGTGAATTTAAGCCCATTTATGGCTTTAGATGGAAACCAGGCAAAATTCTCTTGTTTTGGCTGAGTTTTGCTCTGAGCTTCAAGGTCTGTTTGATTCAAGAAACGGAGTGAGAATGAACCCACATGAACTGAAACTGGGAGGAAAAAAGGGTTTGTGTTTAGCCCTGCAAATCAAACCCTGTGAGTTTCCGCTAGGCTTTGCTAAGCCTTCCATTTACTCTTTAGACCAGCTTAAGGTATAGCGTTGATGGGCTTCATAAGAAGTGTCTTTGAGATGCTGCCTGGCCAAAAGAGACTGAGAATCTTTTCATGAGAGTCAGAGAGAAAAATTGCTTATTTATATCAACATAAGGTATCTGTAGTTAATCTTAGTGTACTCAAAAGAAATGTTTGCAGTTGGACTAGATGTGTTATGCATACCGTTTCTTTTGTTTTAATATTATTTTTCTTATTCTCATCTCAGTTCTTAATTAATTTTGGTTTTAATTCAACCCCTTGAGTCTGAGGCTTTTGTTTTGGGAATTTCAACCAGACAGTTCCAAAGAAATGAAACAACCCTTCTAACCCTAAGGGGAGAGAGTAAAGGGAGGGTGTCTGCAGCCTATCCCCACCCAGGATTCCCTGTAATAAAAGGTCTTGGACTAGGGAGTCCTCTCCCATTGGGTGTGTCACTATCAGGGTTTTGGTTGGAGGCATGCCTGTGAAATGTCTGCAGGTCACTGAAGATGAGAAATGATATGTGTATTACAGTAGTGCATAAGAACCCCAATCAGAGATTGACGTCCCATTGAACTTGGCACAGTACAAGGACTTAAGGCTTTCGGAAGCCACATCCAATCCTTGTCTGGAAGAAAGCTCTTCATGATATAGGGTATTTGAGAGTGAGGGGGAAGAACAGGGAAATGTGTGTGGAACCTTTGAGCACCATGGGGGGCATTGAGGATGCTGCTGAGGGAGGGAGAGCATCCAAAGAAGGACTCTGCATAGCAAAAAGCTGGATGCCTGTGAGTTTTGTGGGCTTAGTTATAGAGACTGAGGGCTACTCAAGAACTGGAAGTCTCTCTGCATCACGCCAGTGGAACCCTGGGGTTTAGCAGCACCCAGTGTCGAGTGCAAAGTCACATCTCTCCCCGTACATCTATAAATAAACCTGCTGACCTAAAAAATTGTCCTGAGGTGTCTGGAATCCACAGATCCTTTCTGCACTTTTCTAAGTTCTTCCTAAACACAGTGATTTCCACCCCCACCCCACCCCCACTTTTAACACAAAAACTGGTCATATGGCTGTTGGGGAAAGGGTCTGAGTACACAAGCCACCTGGACTTCTGACGTGGTGCTATAGCAGTCAGATTTCACCCTAATAATACAGGGACCACTTCAGCTATGATTTAACGCCATTAACGTCAGTGTGTTTACAATGGGTGTGGATTCCTTCCCACATCCCAAAGGCAGAGCCTGAGCCCTAGGAGGGGAAAGAGGGATTTTGGCTACTGCCAGATATGCAGTAGTGTAGTGTGAATGCGTGGTTGGAGGAGCAGGATGGGCTGAGCCTATACCCATTTCTGGATCTCAGACAGTCACTTAGGCCAGGTGCACTTCCCCCCATTCTCCTTCTCAGAGCCATGTGGGGCAGGAACGTTACCCCACCACCCTCCCCAAGGTGGATTTCTGGGAGGAGAAAAGAGGTCTCTTGTTGGTGTCAGAGATGTAGGTGGAAGGTGACGAGGGTGAAGAATCTCCAGGGGGGTAGACTCATTCTCTACTTAGCCACTCCCTGGATATTGTCATTGCTACTATTCATTTGAAAGCTCTCTGGGACAAGGACTTTGTCTTCCTACATGCTATACAATGCACTGCATGTTCTGGCTGCTACCACAATAGAAATAATAAATAGTAATTGTTTGATGGTCTGTGTGGCATCACTCAGGCTGCATTTAATTGTTTGAAGCCACTATATTCAGCATCAAGGCAGGACTCTGGGAACTGGGTCTGCCACAATTTGTGGGGGCTGAAACTCAGCCATGAGATGCTAGATGTTTGCTTAGACGTGGAATATTTAGGAGGGGTAGATTAAGGATTCTCTTTGGGGGAGGAACTCAGGGTAAGAGCAGGGAGAGAGTCAATGCAGGAGGGACTGATGATTTAAAAGTGTCCCAAATTTTTTTTTGGCTCTGACCTCTGACCATATTAAGACTCCAGCTGATCGCACAGAATAATTAACTGCCTGGAGATATATTGCCTACTACCTGAAACTTCCTTTAAGGAAGTATTGGCATTTTAGCCCGTTGGGGTTTCAGAGTTGAGCTCTCTTTTACCAGGGATCTTATTGCTAAGTCACTCCTGACAATAGCTACTTTCACGTTGGAGATTATAAAAAAAAAAAAAAGTTGGCTTCCCCCTTAAGCAGCATGTACACTTTATTAACGAGAAGAGCAAATCAGCCATAACATGACATACTACTGCAAGCACTGGAAACTGTGCCCCAGCACGTTTAACTGTTTTATGAAGTTACCAGGCAATCCATATGGAGCTATGCAAAATCAGCCCCATAGGATGTGATTGTCTAGGTATTAACCCCTGTATTTCTACATTCACTACACCACCATCTGCAGATTCTCAGCTCGGCTTCTGTGTGCTCTGTTGATTTGTCATCTCTGTGACACGCACTGTACTCTGTTCTTACCCACTTTCCAATAAAGGAAACCAAAAATCACTTGACACTCCCCAGTCAGACAAAAAGCTCTCTCCCTTCCTTAGCTAACCTGAAAATCACCGTATGAGGTCTTCTGCTGCAGGCAGGGCCTCGGAAATGTATGGAGCAGAATGCTTCCTGGCTCTGCTACATGCAGCTTGCCTTTCCAAGGGATTGCATATTTTTTGGGGCAGTTCAGTGGAATGGTAGCTAAACCATGCTCATTACATGGGAGATAATATCATTTGTGAGGGACAAGTGTTCAGATGTGTGTGATGTTTGTGGCACTCTGAATTTGAAACAGTTTATTCTTGGTACCACTGTAATCTTTATTCTGTTCCATTTAGGAAGGGGGGAGCTAAAAGACGATATTATTCTCCTGTCTCCTATAAGAGGTCGGAAGGCTGCATGGTCTTCTTCCCATTGCTTATGGTGACCCAGTGATCTCCCCCACGCTCTATAAATAGACCAGGCCATAGAAACCCCGAAATCATTGGGGCCAGTGGAGGGAGTGTGAGCCAGCCAGAGGTGTGCATGTATGTTCAGCAGAGAGGCACTGATTATATACCCGTAACTGCAGAAACATTATTTAATTCACCATCCTTGGTATCACTTCAAATCCCAGTGTTTTTTGTCTGTCTTGAAAAGATGAACTATAATGATTGATCCAATACGGCTGTAGAGGAGAATAAAAGAGGGGGAAGGTAATTAATGAAAAGAAAAATGAGCTCACCCACAAAAGCAGGAAATTAAACTGCTATCACATAGATATGAAATGAGCCATACAATCCAGGGGAGAATATAGCTCTCTGTTGAAACCTTTCAGATTGTTAAAACTGGAATGTTCTCAACAGCTATTGGTGCGTGTTTTATCTTCACAAAGATGTTGGGTGTCTCATAGGGTTGCCAATTTTAGTTGGACGTATTACTGGAGGTTTTATCGCATGACATAATCTTTAATTAAAGATTAATTTTTAATTTCTGGAGGCTCCAGGACAATCCTGGAGAACTGGCAACCCTATATGGTCTCAAGGGGAGGTAGACAACAAAGTGATATGGCAGTTCCTATGGTAACTGCTCCTTGCATAGTGTATACCAGATAAATTCATAAATTATATACATTCTGGGTAATTTGTTGGCATTGACTCTCAAGGCTCCTTAACCCCAATAAGGCACCTTTAATTTATGTATTCTTTGCTTTATATTTTGAAAGGCAAATATTTCCTTATTATCTGCGCACAAGGCTAACTATAGAAGGAATAATTTTGAGACCTCCCTGCCATGTACAGTTATGGATATGTGCTGTACACCTAGCTAGTTGATTCATCCAAAAATATCTGCTGGCTGACAGAGGCTATATAATATAAATTAAAACAAAAATTAGAGGGTCCTTCCATGCAGTGTCAGGGTCCGGAGAGAAAGAGAGAGAGAGACAATGGATTCAAGAGTTTGAACTTCTCTTTCCTCTGGACTAGCACTTTGTGTTGACATAATTTGCTTTTCACTCTGTGGTCATGTAGTCAGTTATTCTCTCCCACCCATGAGGGTGAAAAAACAAAACACCCCCCCACACACACACACAAACAAACAAAAACTGGAATATTAAAAAAAAAAAAATTAGTATAGCTGTTCAGAACATTTTTGTCTAAATGAAATGTTTGTTGTATTTTCAGTTGAGTTTTGTTGGTAGGAGTGAGACAGGCTGTCCCACTCAAGAGCGTGGTGGGTAGGGAACAGGCCTGGGATGTGGCAGAGCCTGGTGGAAGTCACTGTTCTGCTTGATTCGGAATATGGGATTAAATCTGCTGTGTATCAGGTAGAGCAGGGACTTGAACGTGGGTTTCCCACATGACCAGCCAGTGCTCTAACCACAAGCTTATAGAACACACACGAACCCCTCCCCCCGAAATTTGACAAAATTTCGATTTTGTGAAAATATTACAAAGGTTTTGTGTTTGTTCCAATGAAGAATGAAAACAAATTTTGAAACCTTGAAAGTTGCTGCAAAACTGAATTGTCATCTTCCAGTCGTTTCTATTCATTAGTTCATATTGGGCCAAATTCTACTCTGAGATGCATGTAATCTGCTCCTGCCTGTGCCATGCCTTGATACCATGGTGATGGGCGTATTATAAATGGATAAGATAGGGTCAGGGTGCATCCCTCTGTGGCTCATTACTTTTACCAGAAGATACAGTACTAACAAGTAGGAGTTCACATCTCTTTCAAAATGTATTAAATTAAATAGGAAATAAGAATATTCACAGCTACAAAAGAAAGAGTAAAAACTTACATGTGATACCTTCCCTCATACTTCATAAACCAATAAATGGAATATACAATGAACATATTTCCATTCTTGATGGAGCAGGAGTGGAGCCATTTTCTACTCCTTGTATTCTATCAACACCACCACCAACAAAACCCCAATTATTTACTTTTATTAGCAGATACCAATAGTCTCCTATTGTGAGGTTTTTACCCACGAAAGCTTATGCCCAAATAAATCTGTTAGTCTTTAAGGTGCCACCAGACTCCTTGTTGTTTGTGTAGATACAGACTAACACGGCTACCCCCTGATACTTGACACCATGCAAGGCACTACATTTAGCCGTATGGAGTGGAAATCCATCAACCTCAACAAAAAACTTGCACAGATACAGACAGACATCATTCTCTCCAAATGCAAACAGATGGACATCATACCAAATGGACTGAAAGTAAAAAATCCATTGCAATCAACATACTACACTGACTATGGTGAGAGACTGTGCCACACACTCTCAAAGAAACTGAGGAACCACCTGATCAGCATCCTGTACAGCAGACAGGAGAAGATCAAGAATGAGCTCTCAAAACTGGAGACTCTCATACAATACCAACCTTCCACACAAACTTCCACGTGGCTGGACTTTACAAAAATGAGACAAGCCATTTACAATGCACACTTCACTTCTCTACAGAGGAAAAAGGACAGTAAGCTATCTAAACTCCTACCTGCCACAGGGGGCTACAACAGTGGTACCCTCAACTCATCTAACAACATTGTCAATCTTTCCAACCACACACTTAGCCCAGCAGAAGAGTCTGTCCTATCTCGGGGACTCTCTTTCTGTCCCACCATCCCCACGAACATGATACAGTTCTGCGGTGATCTGGAAGCCTACTTTTGTCGTCTCCGACTCAAGGAATATGGCCATCACATACAGCCCCCAGCTAAAACCTCTCCAGTGCATTATCCACGATCTACAACCTATCCTGGAAAATGATCCCTCACTCTCACAGACCTTGGGAGGCAGGCCAGTCCTCGCTTATAGACAACCCCCCAACCTGAAGCAAATACTCACCAGCAACTACACACCACACCACAGAAACACCAATCCAGGAACCAATCCCTGTAGCAAACCTCATTGCCTACTCTGTCCCCATATCTACTCTGGCGACACCATCAGAGGACCCAACCACATCAGCCACACCATCAAGGGCTCATTCACCTGCACATCTACTAATGTTATATATGCCATCATGTGCCAGCAGTGCCCCTCTGCCATGTACATTGGCCAAACCGGACAGTCCCTCCGCAAAAGAATAAATGGACACAAATCGGACATCAGGAATGGTAACATACAAAAGCCAGTAAGTGAACACTTCAATCTCCCTGGTTATTCTCTTACAGATTTAAGTCACTATCATTGAACAAAAAAACTTCAGAAACAGACTACAAAGAGAAACAGCAGAACTAAAATTCATTTGCAAATTTAACACCATTAATTTGGGCTTGAATAAGGACTGGGAGTGGCTGGCTCATTACAGAAGCAGCTTTTCCTCTCCTGAAATTGACACCTCCTCATCTATTATTGGGAGTGGACTACATCCACCCTGATTGAATTGGCCCTGTCAACACTGGTTCTCCACTTGCGAAGTAACACCCTGCTCTCCATGTGTCAGTATATAATGCCTGCATCTGTAACTTTCACTCTATGCATCTGAAGAAGTGAGATTTTTTACCCACGAAAGCTTATGCCCAAATAAATCTGTTAGTCTTTAAGGTGCACCAGACTCCTTGTTGTTTATAATAGTCTCCTTGCGGCATGTTCAATTTCATCCATTTGGAGAAGGCCTGTGGCCAAAACATCCCTGTCAGGAACTTCAGGTGGCTGGAGAAGTCCACCCTTAGATATGTGCTAATAAGAATGAAGAACTGATTTTGTTCTGGTTTGTCATCAGTATGACTTAAGGAACTGAAAACGAGTAACAAAGGGAGGCGGAGAATATACCTTTAAGTAAGTGAATGGCTTTATTGTCCAGCGATATAAAACTGCCAATGCCTCTTGCTAGAGCTGATAATACAATGCAAGGTTTGATGTGTGTATTATGGGCCAGATCCTCAGCCCCACTAAGTCCCCTTTGTGACACTCAGGCAAAGGGGATTAAAGCTAAAAGAAGCTAGGGATGTCTGTTGTTGGAGAAAACCTTGGCTGGGATACAGTCGGCTCCTCTCATCCTCTCCCACCCCATTCCAAAAGGTGAGTCAGAGTTGAGAGAGGCATGGAAGGAGGCACAGCCAGATCTTGCTACACTTCAGAGATCTCTGCAGGTGTAAAGGTCGCTCTAAATTGCACTGGGGGACAAACTGTAGACCCCCAAATAGGGGGGCAGGGAAGTGGAGGGAAGCCACTTGGCTTCTCCCCAGGTGCACCAAGCAAACATAAGATGCACCTGATGATTCAGGCCTATACCAGTACAATATCCTGTAGAATGTTAATTACTATGGCTACAAAGAACACTGTATGTGATAGTAGAGGGAATGGCAACTTAACCATGTCTACATGAAACGCTCCATACTCAAAACAATGTAATACGGTCTTTGAAAGGTCTGAAGCTGGAGGGAAAGTAGTAAGATGCTACAGAGAATCAGTACCACAAAGTACTTTTTTTTGGCTCTAGTTTTCAAAAATAGGCCTATAATGCAGTGTTGCCAATTCTCACAACATTGTTTGCGAGTCTTGCCGTATTTGATGTTTCTCCTCAAGCCCCAGCCGCTGGAGTCATATGATTACATGAGAATCTCCGCTTTCATCTAAACAAAAGTAAGTTTCGAATCCTTGTGGATGCAGAGAGAGGCTACAAAATGGGAAGCCTAAAAGCTCAAAATAGAAGGCAAATCAAAACCCCCAAATATCTAATTTTTAAAATTCCATGATTTTTATTCCAGTGTCACGATTTTGGAATCCTTGGGGTTGGCAGTACTACAAACTCAACTTCTTGACTTTTTGCTGACAATCACATACGCAAATATCTTTTGTCATAAAATATGCCCCAAATCATTTGCAGGTGCAATCAGGTACTTAAATCTCTGGGCACTTATTTGCCCACAATTATTTGCTCTCTTAGACTTGTGGCTTCAGTTATTGTGGGTGTGAGAACGCAGGCACAAAGTCAGAGTCTGCCTTTGAATATCAGCCCGTGTGTTACTTTAGTAGACAGGATCACTGCACAAGCGCTGTGATTTCCAGACAGAGATGCAGATATGTTTTACGCCATTGGTGCTTTGTTTTTAACTTAAGTAGCTAGCTGTCTAACCAATATATGTCCTTAAAATATTGGGTGTACAGCCTGTCTAACTAAGTTGTTATAATCATTTTGTTCCAAAACTTCATCACAATGTTTCTTTAAATCTCACAGCTTTGAATATTCCTTTGGGTATGTCTGATACTTACATCAGAGCATACCTGACTGAATGCTGCGGTACTTAAGTGGAGTTTATGATGAGAGTTCTGAGAATTACTGTTGATTTCTCCTCAGTCTCTACTTATTTTACTTGTCTAAGCTCACTTCCAAATACAGTTATGCTGTTAAATAGCTTCAGACACGAAAATATACTGAAATGACATCACCATAGAATAAATAGGATACTATTTATCATATCAGTGAAGATTAGTTTTTAAAAGGCTTTTTTTAATGTACTTGCATCTGAATTGGTTGAGTCATGAGTTAATTTAAAACTCTTCTAAAAATTGTGATGAGACAAAATAGTCATTCATTTGACAAAAATAGATTGTTAATGGCTTTCCTGGATGAGAAGATGATTTTTTTCAGTTTGCTACTGAAAATGTGATCACTTAGAAATGTGTTGCTGTACTTATTGGCCAACACTTCACTAAATACAGAAGATCCAGTTAATTAATGCTTCTCTCTTATAAAATTCTATAATATTTTACAGCAATGGTCACAAACGGTGTGGTGTAGAGTTCCTACGGGGCTTTTGATTGTTACTGTACGGTACTACATCCAGCTTCTGCATGGAGATCTGCATGGATAGACTCTTGTGCAGCCCCATTGACTTGGGTTTTATAATGGATGCAAGGATAGTTTTGTTTGTACTATTAGGGTCCTAGCATTGTGCTTTTCTGAACTCATAAATGTACAAAATATGTAAATATAAAAATGTGTTAGTGGGACTAAATTATGCCATTTACATATGGTCCTGTACCCTAAACTTTATATATTATGTGCTGATATTTAATGTATTAATTGCCATTGCATTCGAGTTTGTAATTCAGAACCTCAAAAATTTGTAATTGTGCAAAGCTACCCACCGTGTGTCATAACAATGCAGAATCTCTAACTGAAATAAAATTAACCGCCGCTATTGCTGGGTGCTGATAAATTAAACTAAATACAAATTAATCGAATTCCAAACCAAATAGTACCTGATTCTGAATCACTGGAGTCAGTGGAAGATTGGGAATTTCATTGGGCACAGGATCAAGTGCAGAAAGAGGAAGGAAGTTTCGTAGCAAAGGCATTACTCACCTAAACAAGTATAAAAATAGACATTCCTCCTGTTTGGGAAATAGAACTGCCATGTGCATATCCTTGCCATGCGAGATTTACTAGACTATAGGACCAAATCCTAGAGTTTAGCATGCGTAGCATTTTGCAGGATCTGGCCACTACAAAAAAAAATTAACATGCCTTTTTAACACCATTTTTAGAAATGAGGCACATCTTCATTCGAATGAAGAGTCATGCAAGTAGAATTGAGCTCTAATTTTGCTAGGCATCTGGGGTCTATTTTGGTTTTTAGATTAATAATATTTTCAAATACTTTGTACATTCTTTTGTCTTTCTTACAAAATCGGGCCCCTATCCTGCAATTGGATCCATGCAGGCATGAAGGTACATTTGTGCCAATCTAATTGCAGAATCAGGACCTCGGTGTCAAGTTGTTTATTATAAAGGGGAGTGTAAAAACACTACTGGTTTTAGATTGTGCCACCCATCCTGAATGGTGACTTGAACAAGACATCTTACTGTACAGTATATCCTGTTTCTCCCCCTTGCAGACTGATGTATACCCCTTCTGGTTCATATATCATCCCTATCTCATGATATTGCATAGGATGCATTTGGATTTATGTATTCCATTGTCAAATAACTTTTTAAATAGTATGTTCTGGCATTTGGCCACTTTTGCTTCTTGATTCACATACATTTGTGTTTAGGTATGATGCATAGAATAATTCGTTGTCTGAGTGCTGCTGGGTACTGAGTAAAGTATTTATATATCAGTAATATATTTACATAGAGAAGAGATTTTAACGGAGACATCTAATAATCTGATTCTATCTGATGTGATGTAACCTTTAACGGAGAGCTGATCTTTAATCCAAGGCTATCAAACAGGATTTAAATCTTGTAATAGGTTGTTTGCTGTTCCCAGTGCTGATTGCCTTATGATGCATACCCATAAGAGAGACTAAGATATTGCACAAGTTCTGAGAAAGAGAGAGATTTCCTTTGGAATTTTGTGTTTTGCAGAAAAATAAAAATTATAAAATTACTTAAGTTCCTAGCTATATCCTGTACAATTTCCTATCAGAAATAAAACACAAAATCCACATAACAAAATTCAGGAAATAAACACTTGAGCAATGTTTTGTGAATTTGGCTTGGATTCTTCTAAGCAGTGTATAATTTTTCTTAACGATGTGCTCTTCTTTTTAGGGATCAGCAGATTCATACACAAGCAGACCATCAGATTCTGATGTGTCTTTGGAAGAGGACAGAGAAGCAATTCGCCAGGAGAGAGAACAGCAAGCAGCTATTCAGCTTGAAAGGGCAAAGGTGAGTTCTTCTTTTCAGCTTTAATAATAGCAAAGTTATATGGCATTTGGTGGCACGTCAGCCTTTGCATAGTGTTAGAATTCTTTCTACAAGTTTATAACGGTGATCATATAATTTGAAAATAGCTTGGCAACCAACTACAAGATGCTAGAGGGGGAAATACCAAATATTTTCACAAAGAAGATACTACTTAAAAGATGAAGCCAAATCCTGCTGTCACACCCATGTAACCTTGTGTGTGTTGGTAGGTCCTAGATGTGTAAATGAGAATGGAATTTGGCTCTTTTACTTAAGGAAAGGAGAACAACATAAGAGACTTCTACCACATTTTCACAGCAATGTGCTCAACTCTTTTGAATTTGGTCCAGTTGGTCACCCTATGGATGAGCTGTGGATGGATATGTAAATATAATGGGACAAATACTGCCCTGTAATGTATGCACATGAGTTCCATTCATTTCAATTGCCATTGTACCAATATAGTCAGACATAGGATTTTGACCCAGTGGCTGCAATTTAGTTCTTTTTTTTGTTTCTCAAATGTTGGTTGCTTGATTCACCCTGTGAAGAAAGGGGCTGCAGATGACAAACGGTGTGCCAGAGGGGTCAGGCATTCAGATACTTCAGTGACAGTAAAATAAATTGGGGGTATGGATAGATACATGCCAGAGGGATTTTCCATCAGTGGAAAGCAGGCAGTGTTTTCAGGGCCATACTTTTCCAGGGGTTCGTCAAGTGGAGGCCAACTTCAGTGAATGGTTGGGACCCTGCTGGGAGAAGCTCCCAACCTTACGGGACTTGTTCAAAATGATACACTTTCTATGGGGTTTTAGACTGTCCTACTGAATTTAATAGAAAATTCTATCCCTTCTATAGGTGGTTTAAAAAAGCCCGTAGAAAGGCTGTCTTGTTCTCTATTAAATTCTATACATTTTTGGATTAATTTCTATAACACCTATTACATTTCTGTAGAACCCTCCTAGTTTCATCCTATTGAATTCCATAGGACTTTTCCATAGGTCTGAATCAGCATGTCTCCCTGTTGCTCTGGCCACCCCACTGTCTTGGTCAGCTTCACCTACTTTTGAGGAAGTTTTAGGCAACTCTTGGCCACCCAGCAGAAAGGTTTTTGTAGGTACCTTGTGATGCTGTGTTCCTCACAAATTTCCTGCTACTCAGGGCATACAGCCCATTTTACACCAGCAGGAATTAACCAAGCCTTGGAACTCTATAGTTTTCTAGAGTATTTTGTAGCCTACATCTTATGTAGGATCTTCCATCACATCTCATGCCTTAGGACACAAAACAATCTCTGCAAAGGAAGAATTTTCTTGCACTGGGTGCATTATGGAGGGAGGAATTACCTTCCTTTGAATTATCCTACAAGGGGATTGATACTGATGGATCAATTCTCTTTTGTAGCAAATCAAATGGCTCAAATTTGGACCTGATGTAAGCAAGCACAACTCCATTGACTTGTGTGGAGTTGTGTCCGCTTACATTAGGTCTGAATTTGGCCGTATTGCCAATGCATGACTAGTAAATACATATTTTTTAATTTGACACAGTGAGCACACTAACTCTTGAATCTAAAAAGTACAAGAACACTTCTGTAATATGCTTGTGACATGTTTTTTTGTTCCTAGTCTAAACCTGTAGCATTTGCAGTTAAGACTAATGTGAGTTACTGTGGCGCACTGGATGAAGATGTTCCTGTCCCAAGCACTGCCATTTCTTTTGATGCCAAGGACTTTTTGCACATTAAAGAGGTAACTACAGCATGCAATTATTCCTCTGACCTGCCAACAACTAAAAACTAAGCAGTCAGATTTGAGCCATGCAAGACAAAAGAGAAAGCTGAATAGCAGCCAGCATTACACAGAGCATCTGTTTGATTAGCAATAACATCCAGGATCATTCATCCTTATCAGGATTCCAGTGCCATGAGGCTGTATCTTTACTATTATGAATTTGAATCTACAAATTCATTATCTGGTCTTAAAAGCATGGAAGGGAAATCATGTCTTAGTAGATTTTAATACCACTTGAACTTGATGGAGATAGATTTTGTTCTTCACTAAAGCAGTGAGATTGAGACTGGTAGTAGATGTCCTTTCCCAGGCTACCTTGAGCCAAACAGTGGAGTTACACCAGCTTACACCAGGTCTGCAAGTAGCCCCCTAGAGAGGGCCTGTAGAAGAGGGAGAGGGCCTAGAATAAGAGAGTAAGAAAAAGCATCTGTAGGAAAGCTTTCTGCCTTGGGACATAGGGTTCGTCTACACAACAAGTGGCAGTGAGTCCCAGAGCCTGGGTCAACACATTCAGGCTCACGGGGCTCAGGCTACTGCGCTAAAAATAGTTGTGTAGATGTTGCGGCTTTGGCTGGAGCTGGGTACTGCCTACGCTTCAGATCCCAAGCTGCAACATCTACACATCTATTTTTAGAGCCTCAGCCCTGCAAGCTCGAGTGAGTAGACCTGGGATCTGAAGCTAAGTGCCACTCATTGTGTAGATGTATGGAGAGAGAGACTGAGAGAAATGGGACCTCAGAGCAGAGAGGGGAGCTAAGGGGTAGGGGCACCATCCTAAAATGCTAACTGGAGAGAAAATCATTTTTACTGTATGTTGAAGATATTTCCTGCAAATTTTCTTTGGGCTTCCTAAAGTGAACCCACAAAATGTGCATGTGCAACATGTTATTTTGCACACATATATGCAGGCCTAGAACTTGCAAAACAAGATTCATCCATATATGCTGCGGGTTGATTTTAGGGGGCCTGATACCACTTCGGCTTGGAGCCTTTTGAGGTTCTCCCATCTGTGCTTTACAGTCCTGTGATTTTTGAAATGTTCTCTTGCCAAACAGCTCCTAGTTGTAATCCCTCGGAATTTACCAGAATGACAATTCTCCCTTTTCCTACCAATACACAAATATTTTCATTGTATGTTACGAATTTCTAAAACAAATTCTAATATAGCCCATTTTATTGTTGATGCAAAACATTATATATGCAGAACTTTGTACATTTCCCCGCACAGATGTTTTTATCTGTAACAATCGATCTGAAGATGGCAAAAGTTGTGGATGTTACTCTAAAATGGACAGCCAGGAACAAGATCAATTTAAAATGGTTGTCTGGTACTTTAGCTGGTGATTTATTTGTGAGATTCCCAGGACGTAGGGTCTTGTAGTTCAGTCTACAGTTTCTGAAATGAATTCTTTGCATCAGTCTCCACTGCAGAGGATGTTGGGAAGACAGCCACATCAGAGCTATTTTTGGGGTGACAGATCTGAAGTACTGTCCCAAATTGATGCCTCAGTAGAAGAGGTTTTAGTACAAATTGATAAACTAAACAGTAATAAGTCACCAGGACCAGACGGTATTTGCCCAAGAGTTCTGAAGAAACTCAAATATGAAATTGCTGAACTACTAACTCTGGTATGTAACCTATCACTTAAATCACCTCTATCCTAGATGACTGGCAGGTAATTAATGTAATGTTAATTTTTAAAAAGAGCTCCAGAGGAGATCCTGGAAATTACAGGCCAGTGAGCCTAAGTTCAGTACTGGGCAAATTGGTAAAAACAGAACAGAACTTTCAGACACATAGATCAACACAATTTGCTGGGGAAGAGTGGAAGAGTCAACCTGGCTTTTGTAAAGGAAAGTCATGCCTCTGCAATCTAATCTAATTCTTTGAGGGGGCCAACACACATGTGGAGTAGGGGATCCAGTCAGTACAGTGTACTTGGATTTTCAGAAAACCTTTGACAAGGTCTCTCTCCAAAGGCTCTTAAGCAAACTAAGTAGCCATGGAATAAGAGGGAAGGTAACTGGTTGAAAGGTAGGAAACAAAGGACAGGAATAAATGGTCTGTTTTCACAATGGAGAAAGATGAACAGCAGGGTCACCCAAGGACCTGTGCTGTTCAACATATTAATTAATGATCAGGAAAAAGGGATGAATAGTGAAGTGGGAAAATTTGCAGACGATACCAAATTATTCAAGATAGTTAAGTCCAAAGCAGACTCCAAGGAGTTACAGAGGGATCTCACAAAACTGGGTGACTGGGCAACAAAATGGCAGATTAAACTCATTGATAAGTGCAAAATAACACACATTTGAAAAAATAATTCCAAGTAGCAGTCAAAAAGGCTACCAGTATGTTAGGAAATATTAAGCGAGGGATAGAAAATAAGACAGAAAATATCTTAAAATCATTATATATATCCATGGTGCACTCACACCTTGAATACTCAGTCCAGTTCCAGTCACTCCATTTCAAAAAGGGAATAGTGGAACTGGAAATGGTTCAGAGAAGGACAACATAGATTATCAAGGGTATGGAACCGCTTCCATATGAGGAAAGACTGAAAAGATTAGGGCTGTTCAGCTTAGAAAAGAGATGACTAAGTGATGATATAATAGAGGTCTATAAGATCATGAATGATGTGGAAAAAGTGAATAGAATAGTATACAAAAACCAGGGGTCGTCCAATGAAATTAATAGATAGCAGGTTTCATACAAAGAAGAGGGAGTACTATTTCACGTGATGCACAATTAATCTGTGGAACTCATTGCCATGGGATGTTGTGATGGCCAAAAGTATAACTGTGTTCAAAAAAGTACTGGATAAGTTCATAGACATATGTCCATCAAGATGGTCAGGGATGCAACCCCACGTGCAAGACTGTTCTAAACTTCTGACTACCAGAAGCCAACAGTGGAAGATGGGTGGATCACTCCATAATTTCCCAGTTCTGTACATTCCCCCTGAAGCTCTGGCATGGGCCATTGTCTGAGACAGGATACTGGGCTAGATGGACCATTGGTCTGATCAGTATGGCCATTCTTATGTTCTTAAACTAGCATATCATAATAGTATATAACAAAGGATAATGCAAACAACAGAAAAACTTGTATGGAAGGTGAGGAAAAAATATACTTTTGCTAGGAAGTTATTGAGGCTGAACTTTCAAATTTGAGAGCCTAAAGTTGGGCCCCTAAATAAGTGGTCTGATTTTTTTTAATTGGTCTTGAGCCTGTGCAGATCTCATTGACTTCAAATAGGAGCTTTAGAATTTATTTATTTTGTTGCCCAAGAATGAATTTAAGGGCCTGAGAGTTTGGGGCCAGGGAACTGATAATTTAGAGAGATGGGGGTATATATTTGGCTTCTTCCTCACTCATTTTGCAAACAAATCTTTGATTTATTTTTTTCTGAAAGTATTAAAATGGGATTGATACACACTGGCTTTTATTATGTATAACCTCTCTAGGAAAACTAATATTCCTTTTGAAATATGGTGCCAAGAGCTCTTGCCAAAAAATGATTGCAATTTTTTAGAAAATTACAAAATTGCTAAAAAATATAATCTGCTCAATTTACAAGGACCTAAATGAGGAGAACAAATTGTAAATCTTCAAAAGAGCTTGCTTAAAAAGTCCTGTCACCAGATAGTTGCAACAAATCTTTTGTCTTTATGGCATCACTCTTTATATCACTGTAGTTTAGATTGGGCCAAACTTTCAATTAAATTAATGTATTGTTAACAAAAGTTAACAATACAATAAAATGATGCTTTAAGAAATGTATTAAAGTCTCTGGAAGTAAAATTTCTTAACTTCATTAAAAAATATATCCAAGTGGTTTAGCCGTTTCTAGGGTATATGACTGCAAATAAACTGAAGTCAAGATAGAGGAAAGATGGTCCAGTGATTAGGGTGTTAGATAGTAGACCACTCTCCCAAACTACCATTACCCTTGGCAACAGTTTGCATATTTGTTGATGGTGTCAGCAGAAAAGTCATGCCTGGACATAGAGAGTGAATACAGAATTTGACACTCCATGTCAAGGCTGAGAAAGTTCAGAGAGAAACCTGTACTGACACAGCTTGGGCTGTACCTGTTCTGTGGGCACATACAAGTCTTCAGTCTTAAGAGCTCTCAGTATGGCACAATAATCTTTCTGTGTTACAGAAATATAATAACGACTGGTGGATAGGAAGGCTGGTTAAAGAGGGCTGTGAGATTGGCTTCATTCCAAGCCCACTTCGGCTGGAGAATATCCGAATTCAGCAGGAGCAGAAGAGAGGACGTTTCCATGGAGGGTAAGACTGTCCTTAGCTATTTCAAAATGCAACAAACACTGGGCAATATTTGAAGTTCAGCTGATTTGTTTTAATGTATTCCTCAATCTCCTCTTGTCTAAAAATGGTTTTGTATTCATATACCAAAATGGACAGTGGGTTAAAATATACACGTTTGCAGAAAGTAGCAGGCATCCTAGATCTCTCACTGTCTCTGATGAATACGAGGGACAGGAAAACTACAGGGATAAACTTTGAAAAATGAGTCCTTTAGGATGTGGACTAAAGTGTGGAGGGTTCTGGAGGACAAGCAGTCTGAGCCCATGCAGGGTTAGATCAAATCAGTGATCACTCATGGGCCCTAAGATTTTGCCTCATACTCTTTTCATTCTGACTCACCACTAAATTGTCACGTTGGGAACAGCACAGAGACAGTGTTGCAGCACTCCTATCTCATTACAACCCTTTCTTTGAGAGAGAGACTGCACTCCGGCTGCTCCACTGCTTCTCGCCTCAGGTTGCCTCTCCACTTTCATCCCCAGCCTGTCTCCTCCTCGTCTCTCCATCCCTAGGCCTAAATGGTGCACGTCTCTTAGCCCTGGTCTACACTGGGGGGGAGGATCGATCTAAGTTACGCAACTTCACACGTAGCTGAAGTCGACGTACTTAGATCAACTTACCGTGGTGTCTTCACTGCAGTGAGTCGACTGCTGCCGCTCCCCCGTCGACTCTGCCTGCGCCTCTCGAGGCGGTGGAGTACAGGAGTCGACAGGAGAGCACTCGGGGGTCGATTTATCGCATCCAGACTAGACACAATAAATCAATCCCCGCTGGATTGGTTGCTGCCCACTGGTGGGTAGTGAAGACATACCCTTAGTTAACACAGGCTTGAGTACAGGCCGGAGAGCCACAGCTCTGACAGTTAATCACTGTGAGGCCTGCCTACTGTGTGTGCAGGGCCGGCTCTGGCTTTTTTGCCGCCCCAGGCAAAAAAGCCTCCCACCGCCGCCCCCTCCCCCCCCCCCCAGCGCGGCAGGGGAGGGCGCCGAGCCCGGCCGCGGGCCGCTCTCTCCAACCGGCCGGAGCGCCGGGGGGAGGGCGGCGAGCCCGCCGCGGCTCCGCTGGCGGCCGGAGCCCCGGGGGAGGGCGGCGAGCCCGCCGTGGCTCCGCTCTCCCCGGCGGCCGGAGCGCCGTGGGGAGGGCGGCGAGCCCAGTCGTGGCCCCGCTCTCCCCGGCGGCCAGAGCGCCAGCGGAGGGCAGCGAGCCCGCTGCGGCTCCGCTCTCCCCGGCGGCCGGAGCGCCGCGCCGCCCCCCTCCAGGTGCCGCCCCAAGCACAAAGCTTGGTGGGCTGGTGCCTGGAGCCGGCCCTGTGTGTGTGAACATGTCACCATCCACTGGCTAAATACCCAAACAACAGACTTACTTTAATCATGGTACTCCTACTAACACTGATGAGAGGGTGCATGCAGATAATGATACTTCATTGTAAAGGAAAGAAAGGTGAGATGATTGAATCTAGCCATAATAGATGGCAAAAGTGAGGAGCATAATTTAGTCTATAAAGTAATGGCAGGGAATTGCCATACTAATTTACTTAATCAACCTCAGGAATCATTTCAAGAGTAAATTATCTGGGGAAATGTTTCTAGAATAATTGAACAACATCAGCTCTGATTTATCCAAATGGCTTTTACAGCTTGAAATAGCTGAGTGTTAGCCCTTGTGCCTTGATGTTTGGAGAGAGAGGTACCTAACTGGGACGGATGCACAGTAAAAGAGAATATCAGATTATGGGAATCTGTATAGGTGAATCCCTTTTGTATCACTGGGGCCAAGTGATGGAACTCGCCCTTCTCTGATCATATGACTGCATGGTGAATTAAGCAGGGGCATATGGGATGTAATTTCTCCTCCTCCCAACCTTTAGGCAGGCCCTGGAGGTAGCAGTGCAGCATCTCTGAGGCTGGAATAGGAGCTGCAGGGCCTTGTAAGTTCACTCTCAGAATACTTTGTGTTAATGGGCACTCTTTGTAATGCTGTAGGAAATCAAGTGGAAATTCTTCTTCGAGTCTTGGAGAAATGGTGTCTGGCACATTTAGAGCTACACCCACTTCCACAGGTGAATTTTGGATTTTATATAAGGAAAACTATTACTCTTTCTTAAACTTACCTTAAAAGTAGCAAATAAAATAAAATAAAGGGCTTCTCCACCCCCTCTTATTACTAATTTATAAAAAATATCCCATAGATAAATGCCTATTTGTTCAAACCTTCCCCAAAATAATTGGAGGAGAAGAAAAAAGTATTTGCTTCTAAATGTATCGGTCATGTAGAGAGATGGAGAAAAGAACCAGAAAAGCTGGCAGACTCCCTCAGAAGGGTAGTGACTAATACTGATCAGAAAGGAGATGCAGAAATACAAATAATAAGTGCATTGACAGAGTGATCTTTGTTTGCAAATCTTGTGACTATTGCATTATGTGCACTATGCATGTTAATAAAGTTCTTGTTTTTGGTCTTTTAGCAAAACAGAAACAAAAAGTGGTAAGTGTATTTTGCTACATAGTTTCTACAGTTTGCATGCTGAGTCTGTTTTAGATTATGTGCTGATGGGACATTTTCTTCTTTCAGACGGAACATGTTCCTCCTTATGATGTAGTGCCATCCATGAGGCCTGTTGTGTTAGTTGGCCCGTCGCTGAAAGGTTATGAGGTATCTATTCTATTTAGTTACATTTAATTACTATTTTCTAGTCTCTAGAACAAGTTAGTTAAACTGGTGCAACAGCCTGTGTCGATATTTTTATTCTAGTTTATCTTAAAGATTCCTAGTAGATTTATGCTAAATACAAATAAGCCTGGTTTAAATAAGTGTGGCTATTCAGCCTTTTGCACCCATTTGACTAAATCAGTTTAACATCACATCCAATGTGATGTATGCCATCATGTGCCAGCAGTGCCCCTCTGCCATGAACATTGGTCAAACCAGACAGTCTCTACGCAAAAGAATAAATGGACACAAATCAGACATCAAGAATTATAACATTCAAAAACCAGTCAAAGAACACTTCAATCTCCCTGGACACTCAATAGCAGACTTAAAAGTGGCAATTCTTCAACAAAAAAACTTCAAAAATAGATTCCAACGAGAAACTGCAGAACTGGAATTAATTTGCAAACTGGACACCATCAAATTAGGCCTGAATAAAGACTGGGATTGGAGGGGTCACTACAAAAACTAATTGTCCCCCTACTGTTACTCACACCTTCTTGTCAACTGTTTGAAATGGGCCACTCTGATTACATTGGCCTCATTACCACTACAAAAGTGATTTTTCCTCCCTTGGTATTCTACTATTGAGAATAGCCCACTTCCACATTAATTGAATTGTCTCATTAGCACTGACCCCCCCACTTGGTAAGGCAAATACCATCTTTTCATGTACTGTGTATTTATACCTGCCTACTGTATTTTCCACTCCATGCATTTGATGAAGTGGCTTTTAGCCCACAAAAGCTTATGTCCAAATAAATTTGTTAGTCTCTAAGATGCCACAAGTACTCCTCGTTGTTTAAGTTAAACCAGTGCAACTTTCTCATGTGACCTTAGTTAAACTAGTGCAAGTTTCCTGTGTGTTGACAAGACCTAACTGATGCCATATTATGCCATAATCATGCATTATGAGACTTTTACATCTTCCTATGAAATGCCTGGTACAAGAGAGACTAGACTAGCTGCAGCATTGGTCAGCTCCAGTGTGGTAATTTCTACATTCCTACTCCAGGTGCTGATCTTGTGAACCCATCACTATTACTGAAGTCTATGGGGTGTTTTGTTTTTTTTTAAAGTTATTGCATAGAAATTTAAGGCTGAAGAGAATCCTAGCCCACCTAAACAATCACCCTCTATTCAGTATAACAATATGTACAGGTCTGTCGCATCTTACGCGCATTTAACATGCGCGATTTCAACTTTACGCAGTCGGCAAAAACAAAAAACACAACAAAAAAGAGAAAAACAACCGTTTTAATACTATACCTGTAGTGCGGGCGATTTCGCCCGCCATTGAACTCAATGGGGTTTTGGCTATACGCGGTTTTCGCTTTACGCGCTAACCGCGGAACGGAACCCCCGCGTAAGATGAGACAGACCTGTACAGCAAAGCCTCACTAATATGCACAGTTAACCAGGACATTCATTATTAAATTCTGAAAATTAGCAAGTAAAATCCAGATTTAGGAAAGCATTTGAACACATGCTTAACTTTAAGCATAGGTGTAAATCCATCCTATTCAACAAAGCAATGTTAGCATGTGCTGAAAGTTAAGCACATAAAGTGCTTTGCTGAATTGGGTCAAAAAGGAGTATGAACATATAATCAGTTACACTTCACTTAGGTTAATGAATGTTGATAATACTTCACAGTATATGAGTAAAAGTATTGTAATATATTTTATAAAAGTAGTGAAGTATTAGTAATATGACAGCATGGTGCTATTATTAGTGCAGCACTCTGCTCTTGAATCCGGTTTTTTGGGTGAGAATTATTGGATTTGCAGATTAGCAAAGTGAGAATTAGAAAGGCTCTACTGTATCTCATTTTCTAATATCTGTCTTTTAATTACATGGTAGCTTTCCCCAAAGGGGTAAAAATTCTTCCTTGGCATAACTGAATTGACTTCAGTGGTGCTGCAGCCTAAATGAATTTGGTCCAAGGACTCTCAAATTTGGAGGGGTTTCGTTTGCTGGTTTAAATATACAACATGCTACAAATTAGACACACAGAATCTCCCCTGGAAAAAAAAGACTCCTTGGAAATGAAATACCTTTTAGGTGCATAAAGTATCCAGTTAAATGGTGATGGAATTAGGATATTTCCTTCAGTTAGAAAAATATAGAGAGAGACACATTTGTAATCCCTATGTAATCTATATGGGAAAGTTCTTTGCACACTTTTTCTGATGAAAGTGTGCAAGAGGCATGTGAAAAGTATAATTTTTGAGAAATAAACTGCCAGAGACACAGGGTCTTGAATTGGTTACAATCTAGACTGGCAGATTACACTGCTCTACAGCCAAAATGCTTCTGAAATAAATGTAGTCAAACTTTACTAATTCTGGGTCACTGAGAACGAAAATGATGCTTAAAATTGTTGATTGGCTCTAGTTTTCAAGATATGCTATTGGGTCAGTACATACGACCCTTGACTTGGGAATGGCGGAGGATAAGTGAGTTATAAAGGGAAGGGATCTCAATTTAAACCAGAAATGACTAAAATACATCTTTGACTGGATCTATGAATAAATCTATGACTGGGTTTGGACAGTACTTGCTTTTTAGGCAAAACAATGAATGATGCAATCTGAAGCTGGTGTTGCGTCATCCATGATATGAATTGCATCATGTTATTCCTAGAAGTCATGGATGATGCAATCATAACGAAGCTTACATCACTCTGCTGAACAAATTGCCCTATATCAGCTCTAGAAATCATACAGTGTTGTGCTCTTATTTGTCAGTGTTTGATTTTGCAAAGGGACACATTTCTGTTTAGCCAAAGTGAGCAGAGATGCCTCGTACTTGTGTGAACAGTGCAGATAACTTCTGCTATGTTTGTGGTGAAGTGACTTTTGCATCACAAAAGCGCAGTATAACCACTATGGTTAAGAAAGCCTATCACCTTTATTTTGGCTGCAAAATTGGAGATCAGGACAAGAGGTGGGCCCCACACATATGCTGCAACACTTGTGCAACAAATCTTCGCCAGTGGTTGAACAGGAAAAGGAAATCTATGCCTTTTGCAATGCCAATGATTTGGAGAGAGCCAACAGATCATACCAGCAATTGTTACTTCTGCATGGTGCCTCCAGTTGGGAAAGGTGTGTCAAAGAAGAAAAAGTGGACTGTGCATTATCCAAACATTCCATCAGCTATACGCCCAGTACCCCACGGAGAAGGACTGCCGGTTCCTGATGCACCAGAATCATTCTCACTTGAGTCAGACGAGGAAGAGGATGAAACTTCTGGTCCTGAACCATCAATGTCACGGGACCCACATTTTCTCCCATCCTCCTCCTCTGAACCACACCTCATAACACAAGGTGAACTGAATGACCTTGTCAGGGATTCGGAACTACCCAAAAGTAAGGCAGAGCTGTTGGGCTCCAGACTACAGCAGTGGAATCTTCTGGCAGGTGATGTTAGGGTTTCCATGTTCCGTGACCGTCAAAAGGATCTTGTCCCATTCTTCTTCATGGAAGGTGATCTTGTAGCCTGCAACAACATCGATGGTGTGATGGCAGCCCTCAACATCGTTCACGATCCAGATGAGTGGAGACTGTTCATTGATTCATCGAAGACGAGTCTTAAAGCTGTTTTACTGCATAATGGCAATGTTTTGCCATCAATTCCAGTTGATCATGCAGTCCATATGAAGGAAACCTATGACAATATGAAACAACTTTTGAGGTGCATAAACTATGACCAACATCAGTGGCAGCTTTGTGGCGATTTGAAGGTTGTTGCTCTCTTGCTTGGTCTGCAGACTGGATACACAAAGTACTGCTGTTTTCTCTGCGAATGGGATAGTCATGCAAGAGATTCCCACTACATCAAGAAAGATTGGCCACTCCGACAGTCATTGGAGCCTGGGAGGAAAAGTGTTCAGCATCCACCACTTGTTGAATCAAGGAAGATTTTGTTACCACCCTTACACATCAAGCTGGGTCTGATGAAGAACTTTGTCAAGGCCATTGACAAAACACAAGCAGCTTTCAAGTACCTCCATGGAAAATGTCCAAGGCTAAGTGAAGCTAAGATAAAGGAAGGTGTCTTTGTTGGTCCTCAGATTCGTGAACTTCTTCGAGATGATGCATTTGACCATGCACTGCGTGGCAAGGAAAAGACTGCATGGAAAGCCTTCCAGTTAGTGGCAATAAAATTTCTTGGAAACAACAAGGCAGACAACTACAGGTTGTTGGTGGAAAACCTCCTCAAGGCATACAAAAGCCTTGGTTGCAACATGTCACTAAAGATACATTTTTTGCACTCTCATCTAGATTTTTTTCCACCGAACTGCGGAGCAGTGAGCGACGAGCACGGCGAGCGATTTCACCAGGACATTGCAACAATGGAGAAACGCTATCAGGGCAAATGGAGCCCATCAATGCTTGCAGACTATTGCTGGACAGTGACAAGAGATGCTCCATTTAATGAAAACAAGAGACAAGCCAAGAAGGGCCGAGTAGACACTGAATAGGACTAAGTTATGTACATAATAATTTTTTGCCTTTTGTTTCATAATAAATTTTATTTATATAACCCTTTTGCTGATTTTTAAAGTGTTATATAAACAGGACAGGTGAAATATTATCATGTAAAGCAACCATAAACACATGAAAAGACCTAGGTTTACAATTTATGATTAAAACTCTACTATCTACACAATATACATAGACATAAAATGTAAAAACTTAAATATCTTAGAAACAGTAGCCAATCAGTTGTTTTAATTGTCATATTTGAATTCAGCACATCAAAATACATAATAAATAGCACATTTTATCTCTGAAGCAGACGACTTCTCAAAAATTGTAGACCAGTGTTATGGGTGGCAGTCTGAATTACTCTGAAAGGGCTAAAGAGTTCATCCAACAAGTCAGTGGGAATTACAGATGCTCAGCATCTCTCAGGATTTTGCCCATGTGTGGTAATAGGATCCAGATCCATTTTCTGCCCATACATCTCATTGTGAAGATGTTAACCATTGCTGTTAGAACACTCCCGCATATGAGCACTTTGGAGTATGTTTCAGAAAACTAGAAAACCTTTATAATGAAGTATTTATTCCATCTGTATAGATATAAATTGCAGCTGCCAGATGTGTTTGAATGAGAGCTCGTTGATGATAGCACTACAATTAAATGATTACTATCTATGTAAAGGACACTGATTATTGGAAATGTCCTTACCTTCTACCTCTTTTCTTACTTTTGACTTCTTTCTCTCCCTGTCAATCCTCTTTGTTCAATCTTCCTCACCTCTGCAAAGGTAACAGACATGATGCAGAAAGCCCTCTTTGACTTCCTGAAGCACAGGTTTGATGGGAGGTGAGAAATATAACCCTTTTCATGTTTTTTCCCACATTATAATGATTTTATGTAGTGCCTTTTATCGAGGAGGATCCCAGTGCACGTTCCAACTGATTCACTAACTAGATACACCTCTACCTCGATATAACGCTGTCCTTGGGAGCCAAAAAATCTTACCGCGTTATAGGTGAAACCGCATTATATCGAACTTGCTTTGATCTACCGGAGTGCACAGCCCCACCCTCCACGGAGCACTGCTTTACCGCGTTATATCCGAATTCGTGTTATATCGGGTCGCGTTATATCGGAGTAGAGGTGTATGTAGAAATCCTTTTATTCAACACTGAATTGTAGCCACCAGGTGACAAACAACAACTGTTTTTAAGAGTGCATAACAACACGAAGAATGGAAGGTGTAACAGAGCAGAATTTTGCCTGAATACTGAATCCAACTGAAATTGCAGGGAAAATGTAGGTACGCAGAATGTAATTATCCTAGGTAGAATTTGACAAGGGCAAAAAGAAAGAAGTGCTATGGAATCTCTAATGATGACATGTGGCAAGGATCTTAGATGCAACAATAAAAAGAACCTGAGGGCTGGTCTACATTACCATGGTAAATCGATCTAACTTACGCAACTGCAGTTGCATGAATAACGTAACTGAAGTAAAGTAGTTAGATCCACTTACCGCAGTGGCTACACTGCGCTGTGTCGACGGGATAGCATCTCTTGTTGACTTCCCTTATGCTTCTCGGGGAGGTGGAGTACACAAATTGATGGAAGCGTGCTCTCCCATCGATTTAGCATGTCTTCACAAGACCCACTAAATCGACAATCGCTGCATCGATTGCAGCAGTGCTGATCTGTAGACATGCCCTGAATGTACCTCCCAAGAACATGATGCTTCTTCGCACCAGGCTGGGGCACTAGTTCACTACTGACTCAGAAGAAACAGTGCCACCTACTGAATCACCAGCAGTACTTTCTGCAGTATCAGGGTTTTCCCTGGAGGTCTCCTATTCAAATATTAACTCTGCTCATCTCATGGGACCACAATACAGCATAATTGCTGGTCAAATGAGCTCAGCAAATCAGATTTTTTTCTAATCTAAGAGGCTTCCAGCTACCCTTGCTGAATGTCATTAAACAATAGAGCTGTGTGAATAACTGATTTTTTTTTTTAAATTTGCTGCCTATACTGAAAAATTAGGGGGTGGGGTGCGGGGGGAATTGCTTCAAGAATTTTTTTTTTCAGACCAAAAAAGTTGATTTTTTGTTTGCAGTGGGTCAAATTCTGCTCTCATTTACAGCGGCATATCACCCCTGGAGCTAACTGAGTTGTTCCAGATTTATACCAGCATAATAGAGAATAGAATTTGGTCTCAAATAAGTTTCTTTCATCATCTTCTTAATGTTGTAGTGTATATTTTTTAGCTCGCAAGATGATAAAATTGAGAAGAATAAGTAAGAAACTTCAGCTTATTCAAAACTCTTTCACTAAACCAAAGTTTTGTTGGCATTTGGTACTAGATCTAGCAAAATGATTGAAATCTACTGGCCTCCAAACATTAATGCTTGTTTATTTCATTCTGAAGTTACCATTTACTGGGCTAATTTTGATCTGATACCATTTGTCAAGTTCAGGGCTCTTATACAACAGAATATGCTCTAAATAAACTAATCACACCCTGATGCTGGAATAACTATCAGGAACAGAGTGAATTTAAACAGTGAGCAAAGAGAAGGCTCAGGGCAGAAACATCAGCTATTACGTGTACTCAAGAGTCAAAAATATTTAAAAATTCAATTTTGGAATAGACAATGCCCAAAAACAAAAATGTAGGAAAACATGTCAGGTACAGTAACTCCTCACTTAAAGTCGTCCCGGTTAACGTTGTTTCGTTGTTACGTTGCTGATCAATTAGGGAACATGCTCGTTTAAAGTTGTGCAATGCTCCCTTCAAACTTGGTTTGGCAGCTGCCTGCTTTGTCTACTGCTTGCAGGAAGAGCAGCCCATTGCAGCTAGCTGGTGGGGGCTTGGAACCAGGGTGGACTGGCAGCCCCCATATCAGCTCCCCCTATCAGCTCCCCGCTCCCCTAAGTTCCCTGTGCAGCAGCTGCCTGCAGTTCAGCTATGTCCCTCCCCCCACTGCCATGTGTTGCTCCTGTCCTCTGCCTTGTAGCTGCTCCCCCAGACTCCTGCTTGCTGTGCAGGGGGGAGGGAAGGAATAGGGGGGCTAATGTCAGAGTGTCCCCCTCCCCCTGCTCCTGCACCCCGCTTACCCCATCTTCCATAGAGCAGGGGGGACACGCAGGACCGAGGGAGCTTGCAGCAGCTGCAGTCTCAACAAGCTGATCTAATTACCAAGGCAGTGTACTTAAAGGGGAAATGCGCATATCTCCCTCCATTCCTGACGCCTTGTAAAGTGAGAGAGTTAACCCTTGAGGGCTCAGCCAATTGCTAGTTCATCATTTAGCAGTAAGGGAAATATCCCGCCCTCTGACTCCTCCACCTCAACCAAGCTTCACAATCATCATCACTGTGTACCAGTATTAAATTGTTTGTTTAAAACGTATACTCTGTGTGTGTGTGTGTGTGTGTGTTTGTATGTGTGTATATATATATATATATAAAAAAGCCCTTTGAAAGCCCTCCTATATAATATAGTCTTTTGTCTGGTGAAAAAAATTTCCCTGGAACCTAACCCCCTCGTTTACATTAATTCTTATGGGGAAATTGGATTCGCTTAACATCGTTTCACTTAAAGTCGCATTTTTCAGGAACGTAACTACAACGTTAAGTGAGGAGTTACTGTACTTGAAAAGGTTGCAGAAACTGCAGGGGGATGCAGGAGGGAGAGAGAACAAAGTATACAGCCTCCTCAGCTCATGCAAAGAAAGGCTTTTCCTTGAGCAACTGAGAGCAAGAGAAGAATTTTAATTCCTTTAAGAATTTAGACTGAGCTCACTGCTCTACTGCTGCTCTCAGGTGTTGTTGGGGAAGTCCCTGATGTTCTAGGGGTTGGCTCAACCCCCAGGAAGTCCTGATCTGCTTTCCCCAATCCCTGGGGCACATTGGTGGGGGCAGTTTGCACGGTGCCAGCCACCACATGGTAGCAATTGTTTTTCTAAAGCATCTAGCGACATTGTAGGCACTAATACACTATAAATAATAAGGTCCATGAGGTTATGGTAAAGGCACCATAATGGCAAAAAGCAAAATTGGCATTTCGTTGTTGCCAGCAAACATATATAGTTGATGTTTTCTGTGGTATCTGCTCCAGGGAAATTACTTTCTGTATATGCACCCAATAGATGGTGCTCCCTTTTTTGTCATTCATTCCTTTTTTGGTAGTAAGTACCCATTTGTAGATTATTTGAACTTCAGTCTAATTTGAACTCTGCTTTCCATGCACACCATATGCTCTCACATGTCAAAAAATGCTGCAGAACTTTAGGAGACTCTCCAATGGCTTTGAAAGCCCTCCTGATTTAATGACAAACAGCGCATTACTGAGACTATGGCTTTGTCTTCACTACCCGCCGATCCGGCGGGTAGCAATCGGTTTATCGGGGATCGACTTACCGCGTCTAGTGAAGACGCGGTAAAATCGATCCCTGATCGCTCTGCCGTCGACTCCGGAAATCCACCTCGGCAGGAGGCGGCAGCGGAGGCGGCGGCAGCGCGGCAGCGGTCGACTTTCCCGCGTCCTCACCGCCAGGTAAGCCGACCTAAAATACGCAACTTCAGCTACGGTATTCACGTAGCTGAAGTTGCGTATCTTAGGTCGGACCCCCGCTGCAGTGTAGACCTAGCCTGTGACATTGTGCAGAGTTGGTTTCTGGAAGGATAATGTCTTCACTAAGATTTATAAATGTTTCCAGATGAGAAGCCAAGTGCTGGCTCAGGTGGCCAATCTCACTAAGCTAAAAGTTACAAGTCATTAAAACTTTGTTCATGGGATAATTCCTACAGACCCTGCTGTTTGTGTGGATGGGTTTAAAAAGTACAATATTTTCTTAAAATATCAAGATAACTGAAGGTGGTGCTGACTGTTTTGTTTGTGTGTCTGGATTGGTTCAAATGTATTGTTGTCAGGATCCAGCATGGTGACTGAGTTGCTGGAACTAAACCTGTCACCTGTATCTAGAGTAAGGTGGTGTAAGTTTCATATATTGATTAGTGGGCGAAAGAGTCTAAACTGATGTTAGAGGCTCACTGTGCTGGTTGGTTACCACTTGTAGATTCTAGGCCCTCAGTGGTGAAAGTGAAGTAAAAGGGCTACAAGACTCCTGAAGCTTTCATCTACTAGTTGCAGCCCTGAAAGTAGACAGCACTTGGCAGTACGGAGTGTGGTCAGAGAGTCAAGGATATGTGGAGAGTCAATGCACCTTCCAGCAGAGCTCCAGTGGGGCCCCAGCTATCCTTTTAAAGAGCCTAAATTGGTGTAACTTACATGCTGAGGGGTTGGAAGAATGTGTGAAAATATTAAAAGTCTGAATGCAAGAGGAGCTACTTGAACTGACACCCTCCACTTCTTTCCATGTGGCCTCTTGCTGTGTGAGTTACATAAACTTAGACTCAATGGGTCAAATCTGCCCTGAATTATACCCGTGAAACTCCACTGAAGTCAGTACACTTGCATGTGTGTAACTCAGCACACAGTGTGGGCAAATCAATGTTTTTAGGGACTGATTAGTTGTTATTAAATCTGTGGCCTTTGACTTCAAATGACTCTGATGCTATGTTAACATCAGGGTAGGGGACCTGAGCTCCCTAGTGTTAATGTGATAAATATAAAGAGGTTAGTATTGTGACACAGGAGGAGTACATAGCAAGCACATCTGAGGTGATGGCACTTCTGGGAATTTGCTACTCTTTGCAGCCTTCATAGAATTATGAGAGAAGAGTGGAATGCTTATCACTGTGGGATGTGGGATCCCCTGAGACAAACAGCTGAAGAATATCTAACATTCTAAACTCTCTAATACTTTGGTACTTCGATGTAGAATTTGATGCAAAGTTTTAATTCCATATGTAGTAGTATTTAATTACAGTAGCTCTGAACTGTCCAAATTACATTTCTTTAGTACAATTTGTGGCATAGTCATACAATAAATGCTTGTCTTAAGGCTCTGGGGTACCTTTTAGTGCCATTTTTCTGTTGTTGCAATATATGTCTCAAATCTGAATACAAGCCACTTACTTGACTGTCAGAAAATGCATTTCAGCTGCAGAAAACTGACTACATTTTTGTCAAGAGTCAGCAGTTAAATGAGTCCCATTCTTTAGAGAGCCTGGTCATTGATAAAGATGTTAAATAGTGTAGAGCCAAGAGCTGATCCCTGAGGGACCACACAGTTACATTTTGAGACCTGTTACTTAGCCAATTTTTTATCCTTTTAATGTGTGCCATGCTGATTTTCATATTCTAATTTTTCAATCAAAATGTCATGCAGTACTAAGTCAAATGCCTTATAGAAGTATATTATGTTAACACTATTACCTTTATAAACCAAACTTGTAATCTCATAAAAAGAAGATATGAAGTTATTTGAGAGAATCTATTTTCCATAAATCCATGTTGATATGCATTAATTACATTAACCCCCTTTACTTCTTTATTAATCGAGTCCTATAACAGCTGCTCCACTATCTTGCTTGTGGTTGATGTCAGGCTTACAGGCCTGTAATTACTTGGGTCATCTTGTTTACCCTTTTAAAAATTGTCACAACATTAACTTTCTTCCAGTCTTCTGGAACTTCCCCAGTGCTTTAAGACTTATTGAAAATCAACATTAATGGTCCAGCGAGCTCTTCAGCCAACTCTAAAAATTCTTAGATGCATATTATTTGGACCTGCTGACTTAAAAAGTCTAACCTTAGTAGCTTCTTTTTAATATCCTCCAGAGATATACAAGTGACATGGGAAGAGTGTTATCTTCACCATATGATGAAATTGTATCATCTGTTTTTTTCCAAATACATAACAGAAGTATCTATTGAATACATCTGTCTTTTCTGCATTATTATTGATTATTCTACCATTTACATCTAGTAATAATAGACCAATACCATTGTTGGGATTCTTTTTGTTCCTAATATATTTTAAAAACTCCTTATTGGCCTTAACTCTGCTAGCCAGAGATTTCTCCTAGTGTTCCTTGGTTTCCCTTATCAACATTCTACAATTAATAACTTCTGATTTATATTAATTATTATTAACTTCCCCCTTCTTCCATTTGTTATATATATATATTTTTATTATTTACAGCTGCCTTCACTTCCTCTCTAAACCAGGACAGTTTTTTAACCAACCCAGCCTTCTTCCTTGATTGTGGCTTTTTGGGCATTTAGTAAGATGTACTTAAATGATTCCCAATGATCACTCACATTTTTTTATTAAATTTTTCCTCCCACCTGTTTTGTCTCTATTGTTTTCAGCTTTGTGAAACTGGCCCTATTAAAGCACTAAGTGTATATATTACTGGTTTAGATTGTGTTCTGCTTGCACATTAGATATGTGATCAAGTGATGATCACTTGTACTTAAGCTATCATTAACTTTTAATTCTGTGATCAGTTCCTCTTTATTTGTTAGAACAAGGTCTAAAATAGAAATTCCCCGTGTTGACTGCAACACTTTTTCAGTTAGGAAATTGTCATCTATTATGTTTAAAAATTCTAAGGATGTTTCAGTACTGGCAGCATGAGATCTCCAGCATGTGTCATTCACATTGAAGTTCCCCCATGATCACACAGCTTTCTTGCCTACACGTTGTACATAGGTACATAAGGAGGCAGTCATCCTGTTCCCTAGTGCGATTTGGTGGTCCATAGCAGACCCCAACTAATACTCCATCTTGTGCTTTATCTGTTAGGACATTGATCCATAAGCATTCAAGATAATTTTCTTCTGACTTATCAGTAACTCAGGAACAGGTAATGCCATTTTTTATATGGAGTGCTACTCCCCCTACACTTTTGCCCATTTGATCCTTCCTAAATAGGTTATAATCATTGATTTTAACATTCCACTTGTGTGCATCATCCCACCAGGTTTCAATAATACCAACTACATTGAATTTATGCTCATAAATCAGAAGTTCCAATTCTGCTTGTTTATTACCCAGGCTCCTAGCATTAGTGTATAGGCAATTAAAGAATTTCTTCTCCATGCCCTTTGGTTCCTTGATTATTGTTCTCAACATCTTGATTTTGTATTGAGTGCTCATATCCTCACTCTTTTACCCTCCCTTTTTGTTATTAGTTTAATTCCCTCCATCCATGCCTGTATTGATATGCGCCCCAATGATATGTGACAGCCTAAGTGGTCTGCAGTACTCCTTACTGCTCCTCCAGAAAGTGTTTCTTTCTTTCTTAGTACTTGTGGCCAGGAGCAGCCAGGGTTCTGGAGGCCTCAAGCCAGCTGATTCTTGGGGCGATAGAGCACTGCTGGATGCCCTAACTAGGTCCCGGTCTAGTGTTCCATTGAGCAATGGGTCATATTCTGCCCTGTTGTTTCATGCCATGAGGATCCATGGGTCTAGAATTTGGGGTTGTGAGGTCCTGGGTGACCACTGCCTCTATGTCACCACTGGGGAGCCAGGTGAAGCAGCACCCAACAATTACTGGAGAGTTAGGCACCACAGCAAGTACTACCCAAAGAGGCCAGAGCAACAGAACTTTGGTCCACACCAACGGTTTAAACCAGGAGTTACCCTCAGGAGCTGTCTGAGCAACAACATAGATTCTAGCTTGCTACCTTGTTTTTCGCCTCATCTTGCTCCTTACTTCTGCCTTTGACCCAGGCCTGGCTTGACCTTGGTACCCGTCTCCTGACTCAGCTTGGTAGCTAGTCTCCACTCCTGCCTTCAACTCTGGCCCAGCCTGGTCGCCTAAGCCCCAGCCATTACACATGGATGATCTTCAAGGAGGAGGTAGCTTCCTGTGCCCCTTTTCCCACAGTGTACATGCATTTAATATACAGGGTTAAATTAGAAGCCCTGTAAAATAAGATTATCCAGTTAGGTTGTGGAGTGGGCATAGGGTAGGTATTCATGGGAGGCAAAGAAGTGACTACAACTCCTCCCTAACCCGTGAACAGCTCTGAGGAATGACAGCTTTAGCTGCAGGCTATGGTGTAAGACTTGTAGCCCTTCCCCAGTTTTTAATTTGCCTAACACAGATGACATTAGCAAACACACAAACTTAATATTTAATTTTAAAACCTGATGGATTGAGCATTTTACACAGCAGCCTGCAGTTTAATGAGTCATTTCTCTGAGCTCTTCATGATTCTCGTCCATACCCTCTTCCACCCCCCCAAACTGTTTGACTAATCTTATTTCACTTCAGTTTATTGCATGGATTCCCAGGGCACATTTGTATTAAGAGTAGGTACAGAGCAGTGACATCTGTTCTCTTCCCAGTTGGCACGTGTCCTTCAGCTTTGCATATGCCTATGGTAGCTGGAAGTCATTATCTTCAATAGGAAACCATGGCAACTGGAAGTGACAAGTCCTGTCAAGTTGCTGGGATGTGATTGCTATGAATATATCTTTTGTGAAGTATATTTCTGTACTATAAGGGAGAAGTACTGAGGTGTATCAGAAGCCACAAAAATCAGTAATGTCTGTTTACACAGGAGAAGTAAAAAAGTAAGGTATCCTTATAAACCCCCGTTTGGTTGTCAAATCTAGTCAGAGGTACTGTCCTATAGCCTTTCCCTGATGTGTGTTTAGTCCACGCAAAGAGAGAGAAATAGAGAGGGTCCATCTGCAATCTTTGTCACTGTCAGTTTTACAAATTGTCCCATTGCTGTTAGCTCTTAGCAGGGCGGATCAGACAGAGGTATGAATTTCATCCACAGATAGGTAAAGTGAGGAGCTAACAGCCTAAAATCTTAAAGGAACACAATCCACTTGAAATCTAAACCTTTTTTGAAAAATAAGTTAAATGGTATTTCAGGTGCTACAATTGCCTTTCAGTCCCCCAGCAGTTTTTATGGATTTGCAACCACATTTTCCTAATTTTTAAAACATTTTTCTCTCCACTGTTAACTGTGTGACAAATCTACACCCACAACAAGGGGGAATGGACATGGAAGGAGGAGATTTTCCTAAAACTTTCAGTGGGATTTATTCTCTTAAATCCCTTAAGTGCTTTGTGAAAATCTCACCTAAATGAACAGATGAAACAGTGAAACTGCTAAAACTGTGAGGAATTGATTTAAGCTCCGTTGATATAAGGCATTCTGAAACCAAAATAGGAGTGTCCACACAGGAGGTTTCTACCAATTTAGTTAATCGGTTTTGTGTACAGCTCTACTGTAGAGCTATGTGAATAACAGATTTTGTTTTGGTTCACTGGAAATTCAGAAAAATAATATTTAAAAAATGGTTTTGAATTAAATTTTGAATTTTTTTGGTGAATTTAAGTTTAAAAAAAATTATTTCTAGTTGAACAAAGCGTTTCATTCAATCCTAAACAAAAATGTTTTCTTTTGATTTCCTGCATTTTTTAACATTTTATAGCATTTTAACATCCCAGGATAGCACAAACAAGTCCAAATAAAAGGCCAAACAAATCTTTAGACTAATAGCCCTTCTGACCATCTCAGGCTTCAGTGTAGTCCCCTTGTTGGCTCTGTCTCAGGGCCTCCCCCTGCAGAAGCCTAACCTGCTCCAGTAGTGTTCTTCCTCAGTTGTTACTTGTCTGTTTAAACCTTATCCCCAGGCTTCCCTCCACCAGAGAGACCTGTCTCCTCTGCAGTCTCTCTCCAACGGAGCTCCCTCAGTCTACTTATAAGGCCTAGCTTCGCCTTCTCTGGCCAGGGGGCACCTCCTCCAGGTGCAGAGTATGACTAATTGGTGTTCTTTCCCTTTCCTTGCCAATGGTGGGGGTTAAACCCCATCACACTCCCCCTTTATCACCCCTCTCAAGGATTAGGAACAATTGTGGTTCCTGCATTCATGTGTCAGGGAAGGGGCTTCACCATATTCTCACATTCTACACCAGTTTACAGAGCTGGGCAGCCACAGTGTGCACGTGACATGTGCTACTCGCAGCTCTGAGAAGAACTATGCTCCCTGAGGTACAGTTCCTCCTGCAAGACCTCTCCACACCACTCTACCCTCCCTCCCTGCAAAATGATCCCTCCAGGCTATTCCCAGCTCCAGGCTGTGATTGAATTCTACCGTCTAGCCTGTAGTGTGAGGAGTATTCTTTGTGGTGACCTACTTCGCATAGTCCAGCTTGGTGCGTGTGTGCATGAGTGTGACAGAGAGAGAGAGGTGGTTAGAATTTCCCAGCTTACAAGCCTGTGTTCTAATTTTGCCTCTGATATGGACTTTCTTTGCAGCCTTGGGCAAGTGACTTAACTAGCCTGCTCTAGGAATGCAGGATGCATGTTGTAGGGGATAGCTCGCTGGACTGGGATCCTGAAGACCTCATTTTAATAACCAGTCACAGACTCTCCTTTGCGACCTTGGGCAAGTAACCTAACCCTGTGCCTCAGTTCCTTGTCTGTAAAGTGGCAACAACTGCCTACCTCATGAAGGGTTGTGAGAATAAATCCATTAATGACTGAGGTGCCTAGATAGATAGAATCTCTCTGTTGCCATTCCGCAAACTGTAAATTGGGGATTACATTCTTTACTTACCTCAGAGGAATATATGAAGATTAATTAATGTTTATAAAATGCTTTGAAGATGAAGTATTATTATTATTTTATTATTTATTATGGCTCTGCTGTTGTACTTGCCCTGAGATCCGCTTTAGCTTGTGAAATTATTTCTGATATTGCACTTAGGGTGACCAGGTGTCCGGTTTTTGACCGGAACACCCAGTCGAAAAAGGACCCTGACGGCTCCGGTCAGCACTACTGACCGGGCTGTTTAAAGTGCGGTCAGTGGTGCTGCGGGGCTCAGGCAGGCTAGTCCCTACCTGTCCTGTCACCGCACTGTGCCCTGGAAGCGGCCAGCAGGTCCGGCTCCTAGGTGGCGGGGCGACGGGGCTATGCGTGCTGCTCCCGCCCCGAGCACCGGTTCTGCACTCCCATTGTCCAGGAACCGGTTCCCGGCCAATGGGAGCTGGGGGGTTGGTGCCTGCAGGTGAGAGTGGCGTGTGGAGTCTCCTGGCCCCCCTGCCTAAGGCCCGCACCTGCTGGCCGCTTCCGGGGTGCAGCGCGGTGCCAGGATAGGCAGACAGACTGCCTTAGTCCCGCTGCGCCACTGACTGGGAACCGCCTGAGTTAAGCCCACACCCCAGCTTCGAGGTCCAACCCCCTGCCTCAGCCCTGATCCCCCCCAAACCCAGAGCCCCCTCCTATACCCCAAGCCCCTCATCCCTGGCCCCACTCCAGAGCCTGCACCCCCAGCCAGAGCCCTCACCCCCCCTGGACCCCAGCCCTCTGCCCCAGCCCAGAGCCTCCTCCCACACCTTGAACCTCTCATCCCAGGCCCCACCCCAAAGCCTGCATTCCCAGCTGGAGCCCTCACCCCACCCCCTGCCTCAACCCGTGGCCCCCTCCCGCACTCCGAATCACTCAGCCCCACCCCCCTGCACCCCAAACCCCTCATACCCAGCTCCACCCCAGAGCCAGCACCCCCATCCCAGAGCCTGTACCCCCTCCCATGCCCCAACCCCCTGCCTCAACCTGCAGCCTCCTCCCACATTCCGAATCCCTCAGCCCCACCCCCCAGCCTGGAGCCCCCTCCCATACCTTTAACCCCTTATTCCCCAGCCCCACCCCATAGCCCGCACCCTCAGCCGGAGCCCTCACCACCTCCCACACCCAACTCCCTGCCCCAGCCCGGAGCCCTCTCCCACACCCTGAACCCCTCATTTCTGGCCCCACCCTGGAGCTCATATCTTAGACTCATAGACGTTAAGATCAGAAGGGACCATCGTGATCATCTAGTCTGACCTTCTGCACATCGCAGGCCATAGAACCTCACCCACCCACTGCTGTAATAGACCCCTCACCTCTGCCTGAGTTACTGAAGTCCTCACATCATGGTTTAAAGACTTCAAGTTACAGAGAACCCACTATTTATACTAGTTTAAACCTGCAAGTGACACATGCTTCAGAGGAAAGCAAAAAAAAACCCCAGGGTCTCTTCCAATCTTACCCGGGGGGAAATTCCTCTCTGACTCCAAATATGGCAATCACTTAGACCCTGAGCGTGGGGGCAAAACCCATCAGCCAGACACCTGGGAAAGAATTATTGGTAGTAATTCAGAGCCCTCCCCATCTAGTGTCCCACCACCAGCTGTTGGAGATATTTGCTGCTAATCTTCAGTTAGAGCCCTCACCCCCTCCCCATCCCCCAACCCAACCCCCTGCCCCAGCCCAGTGAAAGTGAGTGAGGGTGGGGGAGAACGAGCCACCGAAGGAGGGGGAATGTAGTGAGTGGGGGTGGGGCCTTGGGAAGGGGCGGGGCTAGGGTGTTCGGTTTTGTGCGATTAGAAAGTTGGCAACTCTAATCACACCTCATTAGCACAAGTAGAAGTTTGTGTTTGTGTCTCTGTATAGGTAGATGGATGACTACATATAGAAAGAGAGAGAGAAATATATGTAGTAGTGAGTGTGGTATTAGAAATTATATGTTTGCACACATATATTATCAGTTAAAAGTGAAATAGACAAACATTGTACAATTGCGTGGGGTTTTTTAGTGCTTGAGTACCATGGGTTTTACTTGAAAGGAGAGTTTCTTTATTTCTGCCTCTCTTTCTTACTTTAATGATGATATAATTCAACTATAAAACACATCTGACTGGTGTTATACTATGTTCACACTCTACAACACAAAGTAGTTTTAAATCACATACAATACAGTAAAAATGTGACTGCAGTGTTTTTGTTCTTTCCTGTGTTCTTATTCATAGGATATCAATAACTAGAGTGACAGCCGACATTTCTCTTGCTAAGAGGTCTGTCCTAAATAATCCGAGCAAGAGGGCAATAATTGAGCGGTCGAATACCAGGTCCAGTTTAGGTAAGATGTTAGCACATGTACTGCACTACACATAGTGACATCCAGGAGCAAAGTGACAGCTTTTAAATGTCATGAGCCCTTCTGTTTTAACCATGAGATGCCTATAGCATCAGCCACTGGAAACAAGCAGGTTCTTGCAGAAACTGGATTACAGCTTTATGGGATCCCATAGAGCCTGTGAGATTTCCAGATGAAAAGTCTTTTTGGCAGTCCACCAGAACTTTTCGGCACCAGTATAAATCTTATTCACCTATGCCTGATCCATTGCCTATTGAAGTCAATAAGAAGAGTCTTTGTATTGACTTCAGTGGGCTTTGGATCAGGTCCATAACCCGTATCTGAATTTAACTCCAATTCCCTTATTGATGCAGTGGATTTAAATGGGTAAATCCAAATTTCATACATGTTGATGGGAGAAAAAGGCTCTTGGGGATAAAATTCACCCCAGTGTGTACTGTCTGGACAAAGCTCAGTGCACTATATAAGCTTCATATTAAGTGCCCAAGTGGAACATTAGTATGGCATACTTAGAACCTTTTCTGGGCCTTGTACATTAAGGTTTGCTTCATTCTGAGTGACTGATTTTGTATTTTAAGTCATGAATAGTGCTAAGAAAACAACTGTGAAATGTTTAGAAATAATTAGTTTGGTCGTGTAGCCACTTTATTGGGTGAACCATATTATTTCTAACGGATTTAGAGTCTGTGTGTGTTTAGGGGCACGTAAGAACAAATCTTAGTAAGTAATCTTATGCTTTATAGATTATTGGAGTAGCAGTTAGGTGGATAGACTACATTGACTATAATTTTTATTAATATTTCCAAATACAGCAAATATACCAACATACCAGATTCATCATAGTATGCAAAATAAATAAATAGGGTTAGTATTAAGTGAGGGGCAGGGAAGTGACATATCTTTCTTCAGGGTCTAAGTTAATCATAGACCTCTAAAAACTCAGCCCAAATTGCTTTGAATTTTTTGGGAATTCCCTTTCTGCGGAATGCGTGTCATTCATTAGCTGCGAGATCAGCCATATCATTGAGCCAGGCATCAATATTTGGTGGGGATCCACTTTTTCATGATTAATTTTTTAGCCACTAAAGCTCCATTTTGGAACCGTGCTACCTTGTTACCAGGTAATCTCCAGATATTGGAAATATATCCAAGAATTAAACTTAAGGAGGAGGGCTCCAATTTAGCATCCAATATCAAATTGGTCCTTTGACCCAACTTACATCAGAAATTCTTGATACAGAGGTGCTCCCAAAACATATGAGCTAACATAACATCAAGGGAGTTACATTGCCAACAACAGTCAGCATTCATGAGGCTTATTCCCTTTAGCGTTTGTGGGGACCAAAGTAGCATTTTTAAAAACAGTCTAGAAATGTATGGTCTGTACTTGCATCACCTGTTCTAGTTTCCTGTGTAAATCACAAACATTTATTTATACATGAAGTCCATTTATTGTACATATACTGTACACCAAAACCAATGGCACATGTGATTTATTTTTCTAAACAGTATTGGGGTAGAGCAGTTATGACCTGTTGTTTTGTTGTTGTTTGTTGTTTAGCTGAAGTGCAGAGTGAAATTGAAAGAATCTTTGAGTTGGCAAGATCCTTACAGCTGGTTGTCCTAGATGCGGATACTATCAATCATCCAGCACAACTTATTAAGACATCTTTAGCACCGATTATTGTCCATGTTAAAGTGTCATCTCCAAAGGTAATTACAATCATCTTTAAAATATATGCATTTTACTTTTAAAATGTTACATGCTCGTTGTCCTCTGAGATAGGGTGTGTTCTCTTTCCCCCTCAAAATGCACATGTTGACACCAGTGAGAGCTTTGTGCTCATATCAGAAGAAAACCATGCTGTTGTATACAGGTTCTTATACAGGCCCATCCCTGTAATATCTGAGCCCTTTCCAGTAGTGCATTAAATGCCATGACTAACCTGTCTCATATGGTCCCCTTTTTATTTTTTTCTCTCATCCTCTCCCTAGAGGGGGAATCCTTCTCTGTTTAAAATCCTCATGCAACTATTTGCCTTGAAAATAGATATTTATTTTCAGTTACAATTATCGTGAGTTAAATGTTCATGAAAGATGCTGCATTGACAGCCCTAGAGATTTAAGCCCTTAATTCATCTTCAGAACAAGTGCCATCTCTCCTCACTCCACCTTAACTCTCCCTTGGAGGGCCACCTCTAGAGGTGAGAGATTAGATCAGTCCTTAGTGCTTCTATTGAGACTCCCAACCAGGACACTAGCTAGTGCCAGTTGTGGTTTTTGGGGTGTCCTCTGGGTTCTTCATGTAGAGCACAAAAGTCATTTCTTTAAAGTGCTGCTTTAAGGTCCTTAATAACCTTTGCACACTTAGGCCTTGTCTATATTATTGCACCAGTTTAACTGAAGATGTGTTTTTAAATTTATTTAAACCTGGTTTATATTGATTTTAGCGTAATTCAGTTACTAACTAAATAAAGCTAAAATAATATAAACAAGGAGGACATTGATATAAGAGAATCCATGCCGGGGTTTGCACCAATTTTCATTTAAAAAACAATCTTAATGAAACTTCTGAAAGTTTTAATATAGACGAGGCTGTAGCCCCGATAGTGGTTTAGCAGTCAATACCTGACTACTTGTGTTCTTTCACAATTTGCTTGTCGTTACATTAACTACTGGCAGTTAAGGATGGCTTCTATTACCTAGCATTATACTTCAGTACCATAGACTTTGGGGTGAATAACTTCTTCCAGATCCTTCACTCACTTTTCTAGAAAACCTACATGTTTTCTAAAGCTAAAAGTCCGAATCTTCACGTGGTGCAAATGGAGGTACGGTGATTTATGTCAGTTGGGGATCTGGCTCACATTCTATAAGGAAACAGTATAATTTAAGTTTTAACAGCACCCCTTAGTGCACTTATAATAATATAAAGTTCTTAATGTAAACTCAGTATACATAATTTGCATATTCCCTGCTGACTGCTATTGAATTTTCCTGAGGTGGTGCTGGTTGTACTAGCTACACCCATTCTATTGAATGGAAAGTTATCTGGCAAGTGAGGGGGGGGGGGAGATCAAGAGCACAAAGGTCAAGGGCACACTTTTCTTTTTGAAGTCTTTCGCCCAAAGGCTTGTGAGCAGGGTGTTTGATACTATAATTTTCTTTTATAGTTTATAGATAAATAATTTAGAATTCCTAATTTCTCCCGCCCCCTAAATTCTATTAATGAGCATACTGCAGGAAAAAATGAGGTAATATGAACTGTGGGTGTTAAAAAACCTTCTTTATCAAAATATACTTCTGAGCAGACTGTCACCATAATATCAGTATTGCATAGCATAATATACTATTACTGTTATGCTATAATCAAACTAGTGCAACTGCATAATTTTCAGGGCGCATTGGAAAACAGTCCTTTAGAAAATTATATTTGTTGACAATAACCTTGTACTTAGAACCAGAACAAAGCAAAATCACAGTTTAAACTGCATTTGGAAAATATGCTATGGGTCGAATCCTATGCTGAGATAAACATGCACAAATCCCAGTGAAGTAAATTGAAGAATTTGCATCTGTATGATGACAAAATTTGGTCCATTATATTAAATGTAATACAAACAAGAGCTTGTTACATTGGTTAATCCTGTCATTGGCATTTGGATCTCTTGTATCTGGGGATGTTTGACTCTTATACTCATGTTTTCCTCTTTTCCTCTCTCAGGTTTTGCAGCGACTGATTAAATCCAGAGGAAAGTCACAAAGTAAACACTTAAATGTTCAGTTGGTGGCAGCTGATAAACTTGCACAGTGTCCACCAGTAAGTACAGAAAAACCCAACAAGAATAAAACTCCAGATCAATGAACTGGAGTTTTGTACATTTCTACTGTGTTTATCATTGATATAATTGAATTCACATTTTGTCAGTTGACTTTTTGGTAATGCTCACAGCCCTCCAGTCCTAGACCAGCTAAGAAAAAAAAGTCAGTGCTATTCAGTCACTTTTTATACTCAAAGAAGTAGCCTGTCTTTGGCCCTAAAATAACCTGCATTTTAAGATTGAGTTTCTGCCACTTCAGCAAGGAACGCTCTCAAAAGATCATCTGTTGAGACATTCCAGTTGGCCCAGTGGAGCTAGACAATTATCGCAAGCCACCTTGTTGGGATCATGATTAGCCATTTTAATTGATGTGGAGTCCTGCATTTAGCAGGCCTGCAAGCTGCCTCAGATGTTTAGGCAAACTGATGGGGTAGTTTTCTATGGGGAGGGCATATAGGTGTATATGGAAAACCAGCTAAAATTGTTTAGACTTTTGAAACTCAGCCCAAGGTTTTGTTGCAGGACAAACCTTTCTGTTGAAACGCACACAGATGGTAACTTGCCTATATGACAACCCAATGTCTATGCATGAGAATGAGCATGGTAAGACAAAACAGTCCACGTCACATCATGGGGTCTCATTGGGAAATCTATCTTAGGTTTTTCTAGAGCACCCACGGGTGTAGTATCAAAGAGAAAAATCATGGAAAAATCAGATTTGAAGAGTGAGAGCTATAGTGGACTTCAAATAACAGAATCCTCTCAGCTCTTCCCAAGTACTAGGAAATTCTGTTTGGCATATATCTACATTTCTAGCTGTCCTCCTTCAAGTCCACCCCAAGGAGGTGGTGGACTTAGCAGTAATTTATTGTAAGGGTCAGAAGGGAATTGGGTGCTGCTGTCATGCTCCCAGCTGCCAAGCCAATAGCCTACTCTAAGGGTCTCCTTAATCCAAGAATAGAGAAATATGGGAGACCTGTAAGGCCATGTCTACGCTACCACTTATGTCAGCAAAACTTACGTTGCTCAGGGGTGTGAAAAAAACACCCCCTTGAGCAACATAAGTTTTGCCAGAATAAGTGGTAGTGAACACAGTGCTGTGTCAGCAGAAGAGCTTCTCCTGCCAACATAGCTACTGTTGCCCATTGGGGGTGGTTTATGTCAACGGGAGAGATCTCTCCTGGTGGCATAGAGTGTCTACAAAAGAGATCTTATAGTGGTGCAACTGCATCTGTACAGCTATGCTGCTGTAAACTCTCTAATGTAGACAAGTCAGTGTGTCATCCAACAGGTATAGGAAGGTTAAGAAACAGCCACTGCTGCCAATAGGATGCCAACTAGTAACTTGTTAGACAAAAGAGATGCTCTCCAACATCCAAGAGCTGTTTTCTGAGTCCTCAAGCTGATCACGGGCGAGAGGTTGATTCTGTGGTTCTGTCCAGACTTGGCGGGAAAATTGTGGAATTTTTTGTTGTTTGTTTAATCGCGTGAGTCTTGGTCCACATGCACATTTGCACTGAAACGATAAAAGGTGTGAATTCAAACCAATTTAGTCATTTTGGTGCATGTCTTTGTGTGGACACTGTTATTTCAGAATGAAAGTGACTAAACTCAAACCACTTTTATTTCAAAATAAGAGTGTCCACACACAAATCTGCCCAAAAATAACTACATTGATTTTGCATGTACCTGGAGGTAGTTAACCCCATCTGAAACACTGCTTAACACCTAGTCTAGATGCAGTTTAACACACTTACCATCACGTTAACTGGAGGGGTTGATGCTAACCTGATTATAAAGGTGTTAGGCTTTGTCTGGATTAGAATTTGAAGATACGATGGTAGCAAATCTTAGGGCTTGTCTACACTGGCAATTTACAGCGCTGCAACTTTCTCGCTCAGGGGTGTGAAAAAACACCCCCCTGAGCACAGCAAGTTTCAGCGCTGTAAAGCACCAGTGTAGACAGTGCTCCAGGACTGGGAGCTGCGCCCCTTGTGGAGGTGGTTTTTTTTAGAGCGCTGGGAGAGAGCTCTGCCGTGACCACACAAGCCATGTTAAAGCGCTGCTGCAGCAGCACTTTAGCATTGCCAGTGTACACTAGCCCTTAGTTAAGTCTAGTGTAGACGAGGCACACTGCCTTTAACATGTGCTAGGTTCCCCACTAGGCTCAACCAATTTAGCACAGTAAGGCAGTATGCTTTCTTTACACTAGACTTTTAAAGCCTGTTAGTTAACACAGGTCAGCTGGCATGTGCTAACGTCACACCTGAAATTCTAGTCTAGACAAGACCTTAAACTGCATCTAGTTAAGTGGTGGGTCAAATGGGGTTAGGTACCTCGAGGTACCTGACTTGATTTAAAGAGGCACCTTTTTTCCTAGGCTAGAGAGCTCTTGTGTCATTGGTGGCCATAGGACTAGTGTAGTCTCCCAAGCTGAGTGTCAGTGGCGAGGGGAGTCTCAAAAGGCAGGCCAGCACACTTGAGCCAGTTCAAACAGGAAGAGGTTGGAAGGCAGCTGATATCACTGCCAAGAACAAAAGCAGCAAAAAAGCTGAAGTCCAGCCCCATGTTAAAGAGAGGTTCAGTTAGGTCTTTGCTCCGCACCCTGCGCCGCAGATAACAAGTAGGGGAACTGCTTCCTCCTCTCCTTTACCCACTGGTCCTAATAAGGGAGCTAGAGTATCCCAGGGCTGTCACCCCTTGCTGCAGCAACTAATCTCCTTCCTTTTTAACTTCTTCTGGTGGTAGAATCTCTGGCCTGTGTCCACACTTACCACCCTCCTCCCCCATCCCCACACGCCCTCTGTTGCAACAATCCTCCTACCCCCTGGAAACATTCCAGAGCAGCCAGCAGGAATGGTGGAGCCCAAGCCAACGCCAATGTGGGAAGGACAGGCTCAGGTATGTATGTGGGGAAAAAACTTTTCCCTCTTCCCCCACTTGAACCAGTTCTCTTGTCAACAGGCTGCCTTTTCAGGTCAAATCCCTCCTTCAGCCATTGAGACTGGGAGTCCCCACCCAATTGCACCCCACTTAGGCCATGACTACACTATGGGCATTATAGTGGCATAGCTACTGTAAGACCATAATGTAGAGACAGGCTTCAGGAACAGAAGGAACTCCACCTCCCCAAGCAACGGTAGCTAGGTTGATGGACACCAACTCACACTGGGGTTAGGAGGTCATAGCTAAGGTTCTCAGGGGTGGTGTTCTTTCACACTCCTGAATGCTGTAGCTCTATCAACCTAAGTTTTAAGTGTAGACCAGTCTTTAGCCTATGTCTTCACTGCAAGTGAAGGTGTGATTGCAGCAAGGGTAGACATACCCATACTGGCTTTAATTTAGCTAGCGCAGGTAACAATAGTAGTGAAGGTGTTATAGCACAGTCCATCACTAGCAACCCAAATAAGTATCCAGGGTCCCTGGCAGGTTTTTACTCAGGCAGCTAGCCTGAGTTCAAGCCCATGCCACCATGTCTACAATACTATTATTACCCTTTCTAGCTAGATTAAACCTAACAGGATTATTCCTACCAGTGCTTCAGTCACACCATCACTTTTCAGTGAAGACATACCTTTAGTAGAGCCTGGGTATAGTAAGGTCACTGCATCACAGCTGACAGCTTTTCATAAGCAGTTGTTGCTTTCTTCTTCTCCTGCCTGCTGGAACTTGGCCCCCTCCCTCTATACCCTAACTGCTGGGAGTCCGGATGCCTCCTTTCTTCCATTGGATTTTGAAGCATGGCAGAGGAGTGAGGATGAATTATTTCCTACAGCAAGCTCCTTACATGGCAAAAACAAGCCTGTTAAACTGAAATAAAGGACCACCTTCTCCCCGCCACAGACTAAGTCTTTACTCTCTGATCTATTAAAAATACCAGAACTGTGTGGAACAAATAATTACAGATAACCACAGTTGATAGTTATAATATTGCCATCTCAAGCATTTCAAATTCATAAGTTAGGCCATGAAAAATCATGAGATTGACTTAAAATCATGTCAAGTCATTTCTTTTGCCCTCTGGTTTTTGAGTGTTCACACTTTCAAGCCTTTCTCTGCAGCTGTGAGGGACAGAAAATTCCTTTTATTTTGTTTGTTTTTATATGAAAGCTGAGATTCTCCCTTAATTCCATAATTCTGGGAACTGGGGCTTTAAGAAAAATGCAAACACCAAATATTTTGAGACTCTCACTGAAGTTATGAGCATTGTCAGCACATTTTATGGTGAGCAAAGAGGGAGCCTGTTATGAAAGGTATAATGCCTCGAGTGCTGTGTGGAACACTGGTGCATAGCAAATCTTGCTACAGCTTCAAAAAGCTGTAGCAAGGTCTCCCCTTAGCACAGTCATCCTAGCATGTGAGGATATGAGGCATAGCCCCTCCCCTGCTGAGTAATGCCCCTGCTGCAGTAATGCTCAGCACTGCCTGCAGCATAAAACAGCCACCTTCCCCAGACCTGGGAGATAGATTATGTGTGCCCTTTGTGTTGGTATGCTGGAGGCAGGGCACCGCACTGTCGTCCCCAGTCTAGTACTCCTGTACAAGGAGACTCCTGATTTAACCCAACCAGTGCCCCCTGCAATATAAACATTGTTTCTTGTTCTTAGTTATAGAACTTTCATTGAGGATAGAAAGAGAGGGCAACCAAACAAATGTGGACATGTAATTCCTTAACTGCACTTGGTTGGAGAGCGGCATGTATTGTCATAAACTGTCCCATTCTTCTCAGGAAGGGGGGCTTCTGTCCCGTGCCATCTTAGAAAGGATAGGTGATGATGATCATTTTAGAGCAAAGAATCCATTCTGTCCCAACCCCTCCCTTTTCATGGCAATGACATACTGTAAGCATCTCTGGTTACAGTAACAGTAGGATCTAGTGTTCTCTCCTCTGTCACCCTGCTTGTGTTCCACCCTGAGCAGTACTGAAAGTTGTTCAAGTCATCTCAAATTTATATTGGGGAGTCCACTGTATTATGTTTATCTCATGAGTAATTTTCCATTGAATCATGTTGTTACAATGAAGGGAAGAAAAAGGATATTTCTATGGATGCTGTTCAGAACACATTAACTAAAACAAAATATTATATAAGTTCTGTAGCAGTAATAACCAAAAAGATATATCAGGCCTAATTCAGACTGGGTGTAAATGGAGTTAAATGGAGTCTGAACTATTCACATTGCATCTGAATTTGGTCCATGGTGTTTACTCAGGGCTGTCATTGCTGCTTGCATGTACAACACTATCTGTAGAGTTCACCATCACATTCTTCACATTGGAAAAATCATTTATTTCTCCATTTGAAAAGAGCAGCCTGTGCAGTGCTTAATTTGTAATGAAAGAGATGCCGGGGCTCAAGCAATTTTTTTACATTCATAACTGAAGCAGCAAGCCCAGAGGTGCCGGGGCTATGAACTGCCAAGGCTAGAGGTGCCGGGGCTATGAACTGCCAAGGCTAGAGGTGCCGGGGATCAGTCCTGGCACAAAATAAGCACTGAGCCTGTGCATATTTCATTCATGCGCTCATTTATGCAATGCCTTCCTCTTATTTTAGCTAAGTCTTTTCCTACCAGTTGGACTGAAGTGAGTGAGTTTGATTGAAAGAAATGGCCCGCACCTGCAGGGTGCATGCCACATCTTACCTAGCACATAATAGCACTTTATAATATCCACAACATCTGATATAATTCAGCTTTTATTCCACATCCTGAGATTTTATTTAGACAAACTCTCACTGACATTCAATGAGACCTTGCCTGAGCAAGGACTGAGTGTAAAGCTCAAGATTTGGACTTGTAGTTCCCATGAGCCAAATTCCATCCACAGATACACACGTCAGCTTCCCACTGAAGTCAATTAGTCTCACTCGAATTTCACACAGTTTTTACTTCATTGAAATTACCCCAATTTACACCACTGCTAAGGAGATAGATATTTGTAGAGGAGGGCAGAATCTGGCCCATGGTGAATACATTTAAAGGCCATATTCTACTTTTGGCTATGCAAACACAGCTCCCATTGGTGTTACTATAGTTGGACAGATAAAATGAGGAAAATTGGGCCTGCACTCTATTCTGTCTCATTCAGAATGTTGGTTTTCCTTAAATCAGTGGCAACTTTTCTAGTCAGAGACCAAACTAGCCAATAATATCTGCCCCAAGCAATTAGATTAAAAGGGTGGAGGCTGTGTTATTTTTAATACAAAGGATGGGCTACCTTGTTAAATCCTTTCCCACGTTGCTGGGCAATTACTTGGAGCTGTGGGGTCACTCGTGTGTAAATATTCACCAGTGTGAGTAAGGGTCACACAATCTAGCTCTATTTGATTGCTGAGGTTTTGATTAAATTTCACAGGAGGAGTAAATTAAGCAATGATTCAATTAAGTGAAAGTATATTGCTAATATGGAAGATTCTTATCATAACCCTGTACAATATTGTATATCTTTTACATTTTAATATATGCAGTATATTTCACAGCTCAAATTCTAGCGAGAAGAATATTTGCATACTCCCATCTTCTTTATGTTTTGGGCATGAAATGTTTAGTGTATTTGGATATATCTGAAAGCCATCAAAAATCACATTTCTAATTTGCATGGTGCTGAGAGTCGTTGTTATGAAACTGATTAGTACTGTACATCTAGACATTATAAAAATACTTGTCTTTTTTGGAATATCTAACTGCTTTCATTATCAATTGCTCATTAATTTTTCACTGATGCTGCTCATGCTGTGCTAAGAATACCTATCACTGCAGAATTCATTAAGCAGTAGCAGTTACTTTACATGGCTTAATGAAACAGGAACTGTACCAAGAATGTAGTTAAAATGTGCTAGTCAAATACAGTTTATTATTTCATTTTTGGATTTATACAAGTGCTCAAAAAGGGTGCATCTGTGTGTGCTCTAGGTGCTTTTGACATAACTTAAAATTCATTGGAAATAATACCCCATCATAACTAAAGTGCAGCAGTACAATTAAGTATAACCCAGCACCAGCTAGCCAGGAAATTTAAAATGTCAAGTCCCCCCTCACCTTCCAGTAATTCTCCACCCTTACAGTTCCATCTGTGGAGTTCATTCCCTCTGGGTCTACCAGGATCCCTGAAGGAAGCTAGAGAGTGGGCTGCAGGAAGCCAACCCTTCTTCCTTTTCAGCCCCCATAACCTTTATGCGAAGGGAGGGTGGTGAGGTCCCAGCAATGGGCTGGCTGGGACCAGGTTGGGAAGAGGGATGGCTGGCAGCTGCCTCCTAAATAGGTGAATGTGATGAAGGAAATAATGGTGAACTGCACTGTACAATTTATTGCCAGGTACTCCCAGATATTTTAGGTGAATAAAATTGCAGCCCTAACTACATCACATCCATTGCCTCCTGTCTTCCGTCCTGTGTGGCTGGACAATGGTAACATAGTAAACGTAAGGAAATGAAAATACTAGTTATCCTAGCTAGGAATTCTAAATAGATAAAGCTGAGGAGAGGCGATTTCTTCCTTGGTTCATTTTGGTTCAAGAAAAGCAACAGGGAAATCTTTACACATGAGGTTTTGTCCAAAGGATAGAGAACACTGCAATAATACATACTGCTTAGGAAATTGATAGTGAATTGAGCTGTTAACAACATAGATACTATCTCTACTGTGCTCTTTATCATTGACCTGGAAGAAAATATACAATTATCACTGATAAAAATTTGCAGATGATATAAAACTTGGAGGAGTGGTGAATAATGAAGGAGACAGATCACTGTTTCAGAGCAACCTGGATTGCTTGGTAAACTGGGTATAAGCAAATGATACGTGTTTGTAATATGACTAAATGTAAATGTATACATCTAGGAACAAAGAATGTAGCTCATACTTACAGGATTGTGGGACTCTATCCTGGGAAACAGTGACTCTGAAAAAGATTTGTGGGTCATGGAGGATAATCAGCTGAACTCCAGTGTGATATCTTGGCCAAAAAACCAAATGTGATCCTATAGTGCATAGAATCATAGAAGATTAGAGTTGGAAGAGACCTCAGGAGGTCATCTAGTTCAACCCCCTGCTTAAAGCAGGATCAACCCCAACTAAATCATTCCAGCCAGGGCTTTGTCAAGCTGGTCCTTAAAAACCTTTAAGGATGGAGATTCCACCACCTCCCTAGGTAACCCATTCCAGTGCTTCACCACCCTCCTAGTGAAATAATTTTTCCTAATATCTAACCTAGACCTCCCCCACTGCAACTTGAGACCATTGCTCCTTGTTCTGTCATCTGCCACCACTGAGAACAGCCTAGCTCCATTAACAGGGGAATCTCCAGTAGGACTAGAGAGGTTATTTGAACTCTGTAGTTGGCACTGGTTCAACTGCTGCTGGAATACTGTGCCAGTTCTGGTTCCCACAATTCAACAAGGATGTTGATAAATTGGAGACAGTTCAGAGAAGAGCCATGAGAATGATTAAAGAAAGCATGCCTTATAGTGATACTCAAGGAGGTCAATCTATTTATCTTAACAACGAGAAGGTTAAGGGGTGACATGATAAAAATTTATAATAATCTATAGGGAACAAATATTTAATAATGTGCTCTTCAGTTTAGAAGGTATAACACGATCCAATGGTAAATGGATCAGCAGACTGGAAACAAAATGTCTGTGTTAGCTAAGATAAGGGAGAACATCCAGGGAACAATTTACAATGGACAAGATAACAATGGATAAGATGAGGCTGAAACATAAGATGAGGTAAAAGTAAGTTGTGCATGGACAGTGTGTGCTATGCAGAGAATGGTTCCTACAAAGTGACCAAGCCAATCACAAAATGGTAATGCAATGTATAGTGAATACAATGGAATGTATATAATGGAAGAGGATTTCTGTGTAACTTTGAATTTGTAATGTACCCTGCATCTACCGCCTGCATTAAGTCTGATCAACTCAGCCTAGCATTGCTGTATGTCAAGTAAAAATACCTAAGTGACTAAAAAAAAAAAGCGCCAAGTGAAAAAAGGGCCTTGGGATTTTTTTTCAAGAGCCTGTGTATAGAGGAGGTCAGATCAGATGATCAGAGTGGTCCCTTCTGGCCTTGGAATCTATGAATCTGTGTATCCATAAAAAGCTCTAAAGTAAAGATGATGATCTTAATGGAAAATGCATTTCAAGTAGAATCAGAGGGAAACTGTTTTAATCTCCTGCCTTTTCCCACAGGGTCATTTTTTGCTTATTCTCTCTCTCTCTCTCTCTCTCTCTCACGTGCGTGCAATCCAAGTTAATCAGGAGTAAAATGGCTTGATACAGTAAAAACTTGAGTGATTCCTTTTGTAATGTACAGTTTTCCTATCTGATTTTTCAATTCATGGAGAAATTGCACTATATTAGGATTCAGATCGTGACACTTTTGATTAAATCAGTGGAATCATTTTGCTACTCAGCATGAGTAGGGTGGCAAAATCAGACCCTAAAAAGTGGCTTTTTTGTGACATTTATTAATATAATTAAAGAAAGGAAAATAAGGTTTTGTTCCAGATTTGATTGCTTTTTTGTAGATCAGTTTTACATTTTTTTCAGTTTCCTCCTCCTCATACTGAAGAATTAAAGGAATTCTGGTACTAAGTAATTTGTGTCTTCTACTTATTTAGAATATTTAACTGTTTTCTTACTGAATATACTGGTCAGCAATAGAGATGTATATTTCATAGACAGTTGCTCATTTAGGACCTGATTCTGCCACTCTTACTGACATTGAGACTCGCATCAAAATAAGGGTTAAATGGGACTTAAGTTATGCATAGACTTTGTGCTGGGCCTTTACATAGGGGTGAAGTTCAGTTTGTATAAGGGTGGATGAATCAGGCTCATTCCCATTCCATTAATGGGAATTATTTGCCAACCTCACCTTATTTAGGAATCCGTCAGATATGGAAAGATAGTCTACTTTATCGTGGTGGTGAATTCTAAGAGACTCACAGTTATAGCTACTAGTGTCCTACTATAATTTATTGTCACAAAGGAAACAGTAACATTCTGTTCCTACTGTTTTCTCCAATTACATTTAAATGTGAGCTGCTTTCATAGTTGTTCTCACATAATTTTAGCTTAATAAAATCATGTTCTCAGTCCAAATATTCTACTATTTCACATGCTATTGTGGAAATACATTGCTCAGGTACATTAACTACTTTCTCTCCTCCACATTTTTGGAGATGTCTGAATTATTATTGTATTATTCATGATATTGTTCTCTGCACCCTACAAATTGGGAGAGAGGGTGCCTGCCCCAAGGAGCTTAAAATCTATAGGCTCTATCTTGCCTGGAACAGAGCAGTTCTTCTTCAATTAGTGTTCCTAGGAGTGCTCCATTGTAGGTGTATCTGTGCCTCTAATCCGAGATTTTAGGAGCAGTGTCCATTCAGCCCTCACATGCGTTCTCCCTCCCTCATGGTCTGCCTCATGGCTATCTGGCACTGCATGGGTGAACCCCCATCAGTTCCTTCTCTACCACCTTTGGCCTCCAATGGAGCAAGCAGTTGTCTCTTCCTTATCTGTGTCATTAGCATAAGGAGTAGTTTATTTTGTTCTCCTTAATAGTTAGTGTTTCCTTTTTACCTGTTTTTTTTTTGGGGGGGGGGGAAAGAAAAGAGGAAAAAGAACTTTAGTTTGCATTTCCCACCTTGGTTAGGGGGATTCCTCCCCCTCACTCCCCATATAAAAGATTGTCTACGTTCTTTCAGTTTAAAAAAAAAGAGGAAAGAAGAACTTTCTTCAGCATTCCTCACTGCTAGAGGATGATAGCGTCCCCCCCCCCCCTCCGGGCATGTCCGTCTCCCCCAGTCTCAAGAGTTGCCTCTCTTGCCAGGAGTCTATTCCTGTAACAGACAGACACACTCACTGTATCTGGTGCCTGGTAGAGTCCTATATCCCCCCGGAAGTGCTCCCTCTGCCACAAGCTAAAGTTGAGGTCTCGTGAGAACCAGGAGCTTAAGTTAAACCTCCTCCTTATGGAGAAGGCACTTCAGCCTCCAAGGAACTCCGGTGCTGACCTGAGATCATCTCCCAAAGGAGATAGAGTCGCGGAAAAGACTAGCAGGTTTCCCCCCCATAAAGGCTCGAGAAAAAAAGCTCCAAGCCCCCAAACTGAGTCGCTGGCCAGCCAGAGGGGTTACTCCGGTGCAGCGACCTCAGTACCAGCAGCTCCAAAGACGTATCAGGGTGCCTCCGCTATGAGCTCTGCAGTACTGCCGAGATGCAAGGGGCTCAGGCTCTGAGGCAGCGGTACCGCCCTTGAGGACGAAGACAAATACTGTACCACTTCTAAAGAAGCAACACCAAGAAAACCATCAGTACTGGGTGCGACAAAGCTCCTGTTTAGGGAATGCTCTGCACCTTCACAACCGTTAGTACTAACAATGTACCACGGATACTCCTCTGCGGTACTGCGTGAGCAGACGGTGACACAAGAGTTCTAGTACCCTAGAGATCTGATGGCTGGGGAAGAACGTCCATTCCCATTACTCCGTACTGGGGCTCTAGTTCCGAACACATCCTGGTGCCCGGAATCACACTAGGCATCAGGCCATGTACCACCAATACCCTTGTCAGCACCACCATTACTCCGTGACAAGTCTGACAGTGACCAGGAGGATGTCATTTCCCTGGCCTCTCATCATGGCCCGGTATCACAATAAAATGGTCCTCCTCAATTCCATCAAGATGATCCATGATTGTGGTAAGGGCCCCCTTGGGTACTCCCCCACTCATGCTCTTCCTCCCCCAATTGAGATCCTTGGGTGACATACAGATCCCATATTTTGCAGGGGTCTAGTGTCTCTCGGAAGGCTGATGAGCTGCAGATTCCCCTTCAGGAGGTGCCAGATACAAATCACAAGCTGGTGGATATTCTGCACACTTCCTCCTTGTCCAGAATTGCCCTACCAATTAATGAGGTGAAGTCATCTGGCAGATACCAGCCTCCATCGCACCAGCCAGCAAGAGAGCCAACAAAAAATACTACATCAAGAGTAGTTTCAGACACAAAAGGAGCAGTTTCAGGCCATTATCAGAGAGGGTCAGTTAGTAGCCAGAACGGCACCACCGGCAGCACTGGATGCAGCCGATACAGCAGCCTGCTTGGTCTCCACATCAGTGGTAATGAGGCATGCTTGGTTACACCTTTCCGGGTTGCCCAAAAAGCTGCAGATGATGGTGGAAGATCTCTTCTTTAAAGGGCCCAAGCTTTTTGCAGAGAAGACAGACTCGTCTCTCCACACCTTGAAAGATTCTTTGGCCACATTACGCTCCCTGAGAATCTTCTCTGCAGGACAGAAGAGAAGATATAGTTCTCAGCCACAGCACAGGTCATGACCTCTTCAGTACCCACCGTCTTAGTGCTATTACAAGTTGCAATGTAAGAGGCCCAGGGTTCAGAAGCAGAAGCAGTCATCACCCCAATCCGTGACCTCTCAGACTGCCTCTTCTAAGCACTTTTGATGGGTTGGTTGAGGACCTATACAACTGTACCTTGCAACATCAGCTGCCATCTACATACCTGTTACGCCCCTTTGGAAGTCGTCAGGCCCTCTTTCACAGCAGTTGGGAGAGGATCACCTCCAACAGATGGTCTTGGAGATTATTTTGAAGGGTTACACCATTCAATTCATGCCCCTCTCCCATTCCCACCCTACTTCCTTGTCCCTCTTCAGGGACCCTTCTCACGAGAACGTACTTTGCCAGGAAATAGATCATCTGTTGTGCCTAGGGGCCATAGAACCAGTCCAGGTGCAACTCAGGGGAAAGGGGTTTTACTCCCATTATTTCCTGATCTCCAAGACAAAGGGAGGTTGGAGGTCCATTATAGATGTAAGGGCATTAAACAAATAGGGGTTTGGAATGGGTTCCATATGAGGAGAGATTAAAGAGGCTAGGACTTTTCAGCTTGGAAAAGAGGAGACTAAGGGGGGATATGATAGAGGTACATAAAATCATGAGTGTTGTGGAGAAAGTGAATAAGGAAGTTATTTACTTGTTCCCATAATATAAGAACTAGGGGTCACCAAATGAAATTAATGGGCAGCAGGTTTAAAACAAATAAAAGGAAGTTCTTCTTTACACAGCGCACAGTCAACCTGTGGAACTCCTTGCCTGAGGAGGTTGTGAAGGCTAGGACTTTAACAGGGTTTAAAAGAGAACTAGATGAATTCATGGCGATTAAATCCATTAATGGCTATTAGCCAGGATGGGTAAGGAGTGGTGTCCCTAGCCTCTGTTTGTCAAAGGGTGGAGATGGATGGCAGGAGAGAGATCACTTGATCATTACCTGTTAGGTTCACTCCCTCTGGGGCACCTGGCATTGGCCTCTGTCGGTAGACAGGATACTGGGCTGGATGGACATTTGGTCTGACCCAGTATGGCCGTTCTTATGGTCATGCTAGCAGACATTATTCCATTTCTAGAGTAAGGAGATTGGTTTTCGGCCCTCGACCTAAAAGATGCATACTTCCAAATCTCAATACGACCATCGCACAGGAGAGTCCTACAGTTTGCCTTTGGGCAGGACCATGATCAGTAAAGGGTGCTCCCATTCAGCCTCCTGTACGCATGCAGGTATTCGCCAAGGTTCTCTCCATTGTAGTGGCACACCTGTGAACATTGGGCATTGTGATCTACCCACACCTAGACGACTGACTCCTTAGAGCTCCCTTGTTTCAGGACGCTGTACGAGCCATCAAGATGACCATGTGCACATTTGCGCAACAGGGTCTAACAGCTCACCTTACAGAAATTGACACTGACCCCGGTACAGCGACTGGAATTTATCGGCACCGACCTCAATACAGTACAAGCAAAGCATTTCTTACGCTACACAGGCTCACCACCCTTACAAGTCTCATAGAGACAGTCCAGGCCAGCTCTGAAACATCAGCCAGGAACTCCCTGCAGCTGCTAGGTCATATGGCAGCATGTACCTTTGTCAGGCCAAACACCCGGATGTTCATGAGCTGTCTTCAGATATGGCTCACTTCTGTCTATTCCCCAAACAGGGACAGACTAACCAAACTGTTATCACTGCCCTCTGCAGTAAAGCACACCTTGGACTGATGGAAAGACCCATCCAGTGTTTGAGCAAGTGTTCCATTCGTGCAACCGCCACTGACACCAACTCTAACGATGGATGCCTCCCTAATGGGCTGCGGAGCTCACCTACATGATTGCAAGGTTCAAAGCAAGTGGTCTTCCATAGAAGTGACCCTCCATATCAATCTTTTGGAGCTAAGGGCCATCAGGAATGTTTGTGCCTGCTTTTTGCGTTTCATCAAGAATACCCACTCAAAGGTCATGACAGACAATATGAAGTGTATGTTTTACATAAATTGCCAGGAGGTGCCATATCTCCCTCCTTCTGCACGGAAGCACTCAAACTCATCTCAGCTGTCCATCTACCAGGGATACAGAATGTGACAGCCGACTGTCTCAGAACTTTTCTCACCACCACAAATGGGAACTGAACTCAGAGGTGCTTTGAGACATATTCACCCTTTGGGGAACCCCGACTGCAGAGCTCTTTGCTACTTACTGGAACAAGAAATATCACTGTTACTGCTCCAGGGCCAGCCTGGGGAAACATTCACTGGGAGACACCCTCATCCTTGCATGGGACAAGAACCTCTTGTATGCCTTTCCCCTGTTTCCTTTTCTATCCAAAGTCCTGTTGAAAATTTGACGAGACAAAATGAGAGTTATTCTGAGTGTCCTCTCCTGGCCAAGATAAGTCTGGTTCCCTTACCTGACATAGATGGCAATATGTCCTCCAGTTCCTCTTTGGCCCATTCCCCACCTGCTCTCTCAAAGCGACAGGCTGATCCTTCACCCTAACATTCAGGTCCTCCACCTCCAGGGTTGGCTTCTTCTTGGTTCCAAGACTTAGAGGCAGAATGCTCTGACGAGATGAAAGACGTGTTGCTGCACAGCCAAAAGTCAACCACTCAATGTACTGACCTACAAAAATTGAAATGATCCCAAGTTTGGTGTCATTCTAAACACACAGACCCTTCCCTCCCTCTAATTTTAAACTACATTTTAGACCTCAAAGGTCAAAAGTCTCACTCAGCTCCCTTAAGGTACCTCTTGCGGCCATAACAGCTTTCCACTATCAAGCAGATGGATATTCTACTGATCTAGATAATCTACACCTGCTGATGTATAGATTCCTTAAGGGCATTGGGAATCTCTTCCTGCATGTGAGACCACCCACTCCAATCTGGGATCTTAACCTAGTTCTCAGAGCTTTGATTAGATCTCCCTTTGAGCCCCTGGCAACTTGCTATCTCTTACAGCTGTCCATGAAGACAGCATTTCTAATTACCATCACTTCAGCTAGGTACATAGGAGAATTAGTGGCCCTAATGGCACACCCACTATACACGGTCTTTTAAAAAGACAAAGTAACTCTGAGGCTGCATCCCAAGTTTCTCCCTAAAGTTGCCTCTACTTTCCATATGAACCAATAGATCCATTGTCCTGTTTTTTCCCCAAAACCACATCGCGACAACAGGGAAGCAATTCTGCATATGCTAGATGTTAGAAGAGCACTAATATTCTACTTGGACAGGACTAAGGACTTCAGGAAGTCCCCTAAATTCTTCCTTTCATTCACGGAAAGATCCAAAGGCTCTGTGATATCGGCTTAAAGATTATCCAAATGGGTCTTGGGTTGCATTAATCTCTATTATCAAAGGTGCAACCTGTTGCCTCCATCCAAAATCCATATGCACTCCATGAGGTCAATTTCTATCTCAGTCACATTCCTTAAAGATGCCTCTATCTCAGAAATCTGCAGCGCAGTGACTTGGCCCCCTTCCAACACTTTCGCAGAACGTTATGCAATCACTGGAGATTTGGCCTCTGATGCCATCTTCAGCTCCACAGTGTTCTCTGTAGTAACAGACTCCTATTCCAAAGCCCCAGCCCTCCATGGGGGATACTGCTCAGGAGTCCCCTACAGTGGAACACCCATAAGGACACTACTCGAAGAAGAAGAGGAAGTTACTCACCTTGGGCAGTCATGATGGTTTTTCAAGATGTGTGTCCCTATGGGTGCTCCACAACCCATCCTTCTCCCCTCTACTTTGGAGTTCTCCATAAGGGGCTCTGGGATAGAGAAGGAACTGAGGGGAGTTTGCCCACACAGTGTTAGACTCAAGGCAGACCAGGACGGAGGGAGAGCGCATGTGCAGGCTGAATGGACATTGCTACCCAAAATCTCCGATCAGAGGCGCAGATACAGCTACAGTGGAGCACCCATAGGGACATACATCTGAAAGAACCATCGTTACTGCACAAGGTGAGTAACTTCCTTTTCATGGAAATTACTTAACCTCCTCAAATCAGCCTGTCTCAGAATTGACCCTGTAGTAAACACAGACAATACAGTCCAAATTCCACATTGCATGTTCATATTATTTTCAAAAGTACTGTGTGCTTTTGGCTTGCATGTACAGATAATCTTAATTCTGGCATTTCCTAACTTTTAAGTGCTTGACTTTGGAACATTTATAATGTTGTTTTAGTGGTTTTGTGTGTGTGCGTGTGTGTAATATAATGGAATACATGATTTTATCTGCATTTGTTTGAAAGGATGAATTACTCATGAGTGGCAAAGCCACGTGTGAGTTGCAGGTAAACTCAGACAAGTGTCAATAGAACACTCAGACTGCACTAAACCAGCATGATTTCTGTATAACGAAAAGATGGTACAAAAAGCTATTTTAGAAATGGTTTAGAGAATTCTAAAGCTTTTTACTGGGACCATTTTTCATAGTCCTTCACCCACTAATCCTTCATTATCATAAGTCCATTTGTACATGACTCGGGCAGTCATAAAATAGTTTTTCTGCAGTTAAATATGTCATAACTAAATTCCATTATCTCAGGTCCCCTAGAGCTAGAAGCAAAGGTGATTCCCATTTGGAAACTGGGAATCTACACTTGCCAGTGAGCTATAGCTCACATATAGTCTTGCAGGGCTGCAGAATAACTAGCTGTAACATCATATTGTTTTTATGTACAGAGAAGCTATCACTAGATTAGCCCTGAATCTTGCCCATCCTAGGTTTCAAGCAGTCTTCGTGTTTGGAGTATGTGAGTTGGAGGAGGTGAGGATTTAATTCCACTTTTGCGGGGAGGACGAGGAAACATTTATTAAGTCAGTTGGTTAAAAAAAATTAAAGCGGCAGTTAAAGAGTTAGAGGAAGTTGTGGGGACTGGATTAGTGGGCAGACATCAGATGAAACAATTTACCATATGGATGTCCGCTTCACATATATTGTGGAGTTACATGTCTATTTCGATATATATGTGTGTATAAGGGATGGGGGAGCAGGGTATTATGTGGTTTTTGTGTGTGTGTTTTTACTGTACCAATCACTACAACACCTGCACCATGCAGTCCTTATTTTATTCCTGCTATAGTTCCATGGTATATTTTCCCACTGAATTGAAAGTGAAGGGGAAAGACACAGGTGCAAAACTTCACTGCTGAAAATGCTGAATTTTCTCAATGGACTAAATTTGTGAATATTCATGAAAATATGTTTTCTTCAGAAAACGGGCATTTATTTTATTATGCCTGTCTTGCAATTCATAAAAATCCACTCATCTAGTACAGCTCTAAACCACTTCCATTGCTGATAGAATATGAAAACACTAGTTGCATATAAACTGCCCTGTTGGCAGCCAGAAAGTCACAGGAGCTGTGTGTCCTATATTCCTTTGGTGTTCAACAATAGATATACTGTGTGTGGCATATAAGTGTCAGCAGGTCTGAGGTAGTGTATTGAGGTATTTGTTCTGGTGCTTAAGTACTGTCACCAATGAATGAGTTCCTGGTGGAAAAAAAAGAAATCCTAAGACCTCACCAATTTAAGAACAGGCACAGGGCCATTTCGACAGATAGTTATAAATGAAGGCAGTTAAGACAATGCATACACATCATATGTAGGTGCTGTAGACAGAATTCCCAGCTGTGAATGTTTGAACAGCTGTATGTCCTGAACTTTAGCAGTTATGCTAAGTAGAAATGCCGTTGCTAATATAACTGTAAATTGTATGAACTAGAATAGAGATGTTCTTCAGCTGCACAGTTCAATTCCGGATCTGAGTTCAGAATCAGGATTTTGTTTATCAGAGAGATCTGAGTCAGCCCCAGAGTTCAGAACTACAATTAGAATTCAAAATGATCTGGACAAACTGGAGAAATGGGCTGAAATTAATACGATGAAATGAAAGTCAATAAGGACAAATGCTTACGAAAGAATAATCAATTGCACAAATACAGAATGGGAAATGACTGCCTAGGAAGAAATACTGCAGAAAAGGATCTGAGGGTTATAGTGGATCACAAACTAAATATGAGCCAACAATGGAATACTGTTGCAAAAAAAGTTAACATTCTGGGATGTATTAGCAGGGGCATTGTAAGCTAGAAATGAGAAGTAATTATTCTACTCTGCTCAGCACTGATGAGGCCTCTGTTGGAGTATTGTGTCCAATTCTGGGCAGTAACCTTTGGGAAAGATGTGGACAAATTGGAGAAAGTCCAGAGGAGAGCAACAAAAATGATTAAAGGTCTAGAAAACATGACCTATGAGAAAAGATTGAAAAAGCTGAGTTTGTTTGGTCTGGAGAAGAGAAGACTGGGAAGGGGGGAAATAACAGTCATCAAGTACATAAAATGTTGTTATAAAGAGGAGGGTGGTAAATTATTCTCCTTAACTATTGAGGACTGGACAAGAAGTATTGGGCTTAAATTTAGGCTAGACATAAAAAAACTTCCTAACTGTAAGGGTAGTTAAGCACTGGAGCAAATTACCTGGGGAGGTTGTGGAATCTCCGTTATTGGAGATTTTTAAGAACAGGTTGGACAATCACCTGCCAGGGATGGTCTAGTTATTATGTAGTCCTGCCTTGAGTGCAGGGGACTAGACTAGATGGCGTATTGAGGTCTGTTGCAGTCCAACGTTTCTATGAACCTATGGTTATTTGGGTGTCCCTCTTTTGCTGCCCATAAAAAAAAAATACTGAACTAGCATTTTCTTGCTGTGAACAGGAAATGTTTGATGTCATTTTGGATGAAAATCAGCTTGAGGATGCGTGTGAACATTTGGCAGAATACCTAGAGGCATACTGGCGTGCTACACATACCACCAGTAGCACACCTATGACTCCTCTTCTTGGAAGAAACCTAGGATCGACTGCACTTTCACCATACCCTACTGCAATCTCCGGATTACAGGTATGAATATGCATCTTGGCCCCCAGTCACCAGTACAGGTCAGTTTTATTAATTATAGGAAAACAGAATAATATGTTTTATAAACTGTATCCAGTATTTGTTTCGTTAATTACTATTTGCTGTTTGGTAAGTGCCAACAGCAAGAAAGCAAAATAGACCCACTTATTCAACAGAGAAACATTTTATTAATGGAGTGCACTGGTGTTCGGACTAGTTTTGTTTTAATGGGGAATATAATACCCATAACTCCTTTTGGCATGAGGAATAAACTGAGATAAATGGCACTCTGTCAAAAGCTATTTTAGCTATATAACAAAATTGCATCTTTTTATGTGAGAAAGTGCCATTAGAATTAAGAGTCTTTCAGACTGAAAATAAGCATGTAAAATATGATAGCAGTTATGCTGGTAAGAAATACTATAGTTAAGGCTGCAGATCTTATTCTGTTATAACTCCATTTTCACATGCTCATAACTTTTCACAACATTCATCTTTTGGGCCAAAATTTTCCATGCTTGGCCCAAGGTAAAGCTTCAGCAAAATCCCTTTCATCTGTTTGAGTTCATTGAGTGTGAATAAAATACATTTTTTCCCATTGAAAAAAAAATTCTGACCATTTTTTTTCACAGGGATAGCTCAAAAACGGCGAACTTTGAAACTTCAAACGTGGCATGTAAATAGTCCTTAATGAGAAGTACGTGCTTTACTAAGTTTGAAAAAAATGTTTTTGAAATAACAGTTATGAATGTTTGAAGATGCAAGACCGGGAGGGAATTCAGTGAACATTTTTTTCATTATTTCTGAAAGTTTCAGAAAGAGTTCTGCATGTGTGTGTGACTTTTGAGGAATGTGCACTTGCTAATATGTGTCAGCAATAGAGCTGAGCAAATAATTTGTAATGCATAATTCACCTGAAAAATTTAACCTCTGTTCTGCTCATGGAATATTTGGAGGCAGATCCTAATTTCTGAATAAAGTGATTCAACATTCAAATTGATTGATTATTTAAATTTATTCAATAAATATATAAAAATTACTCTGTGGATTAATTGCACAGTTGACTGCAGATAGACAGTTTTTGGTAAACATATTTTTCACCAGGTAGCTTGATTCTGTTAGGCCCAATAAATTGTGTGGTATTATTTTCCCTGATTGGATGAGTGCACTAGCACTTCTGGCATTAGTAATCACATGAACAATTGTAAAATATTGTTTCCATGTTCACTTAACTGTAACATTTCAGTTTGCCATCCATTCATATCAGTAAAATGCCATCTCTTGAATGATCACCTAAGCAAACCCAAAAGGACTGTGGGCATAGCCAAAGCAAATCCATCTGAAGAATTATGGCTATCCACTGCATTTTTTCCCACTATTTGTTTACCCCTAGTCAGTAGGCACTGATAGTGACTGTGACATGTGGCTCCACTTACATAGGGAAAACTTACACTGAAGATGAAAATTACCCCTATGCAGGGGGCCAGCAGAAGGTCTATGCATTGTCCCTTAATACCCACTGAGTTTATTATGGCTGAGTAAAGATTGCCGGATTTGGTTCACAATGCCACTTAAGTGTTTCAGACCATTTAGAAAGTTGGGTTGACATAGTTGTATCACATTAAGGACTTACATTATCTTAAGTGCTTATGTCTTACACCACTTTCAAGACATTTGCCATCTGAAGAATTACATCGGTTTAAGTGTTTGACACCATAAGGTGATTGAAGTACTTATACAGACTTTAGGAATTAAACCAGCATAGGTGCTTATGCTACATTAAGTATTTACTACAGTTCTTTAAGCCCTTATGACTTTTTTCCTTTTCTTTATCAGCTATACTACCTTTAAATTACTAGGAAATCGAATGCAAAAAAAGCCAGAATCCTATGTTAATGCAATACAGGTGTACATTTATGCACTCAAGTCCAGGAGAAACAAAAGTGAAGAGTGCACACACAAGTTTAATAATGTACTTGTTTATATTTTATATACCGGTATATATAAACTGTGCCAGTCTGAAGCTCAAGATTCAAGATGCAATGCAACTTAGAAATATGTAAAATTCAAATTGAGCATATTAATCGTATGCAGTTGCAACACACGATGAGTGTGTAGAGATTTGTCACCCTCTAGTGGCTGATCCACATACAAGGCTGAAGTCTGCAAGTTCCAGCTAATAGACTTAAGGCCTTTGGCTCGAGTGGTGGAAGCTCTATGTTTTTATCTCTGCAGGACCCAGTTTTGAACCCAGCAGTTCAAGTGAGGCCAGATATGGGTTATGACAACCTCTTATCTCATAATGTAAGACTGTATCTTTTGTACAACACCTACAAATATTAACTCACATTAAATATGTTCCACACCCAGAAGAGGTGAAGAGATTGAGATCAGAATAACTACAAAATCAAGCCAGTAATACAAAGATATCTCTGTATCCAGTAAAGCAGTGTTTCCCAAACTTGGGACGCCGCTTGTGTAGGGAAAGCCCCTGGCGGGCCGGGCGGTTAGTTTACCTGCCCCGTCTGCAGGTTCCGCCGATCGCAGCTCCTGCGGACGGGACAGGTAAACAAACCAGCCCGGCCCGCCAGGGGCTTTCCCTACACAAGTGGCGTCTCAAGTTTGGGAAACACTGCAGTAAAGGAAAGAGCATATATTACAAATTAACTGGGGGAGGGACAAGTTGCATTCACAGAGATCAATTGCAGAGATGTTGTAGATGTTAGACCAAGGAGTTAAATAAGAAGACATATTAACCAAAAATAAAAACTATGAGCTTGACAATGGAGGAGGACCTTGCCATAATAGATATTTTGAAACAACATGGAATGACAAAAATCTTTGGGATAACATAATACTTGGCTATGAATTAGAGAATTATAACAGATTAGGTCATAGAGGTGAAAAGTAGAACTATACCAGAAAGATTACATAGAATAGAGAAAAATTCTGAGTTGAGAGGACCATACAGTAAAATCTGTATGGATACAAATCTCAGATCATAAGAATACAAACATACCGTATTTACTTGTTCATAAGCCGAATTTTTTTAGTAAAAAAGGGAAGCACCAGAGAAGGGGGTCGACTTATGAACGGGTATAGAGAGGGAGAGGTGGGACACAGCCCCTCCCCCCAACAGAGGGAGCAAGGAGAGGCAGCACAGCCAGCAGAGCCAGAAGGGAAGAGGCGGGGCCAGAGTCTCTCCGCTTCTGGCCACGCTGCTCTTCCCCCCAGCCTCCGAAGCAGCTGCAGCTCCAGGGCTGGCAGGCTGCAGCTGTGCCGGTTGGCCCCGCCCCCCAGAGCAGGCTGTGGCTGCGCCGCCCAGCCCAGCCCGCTGGAACATGCTGTGGCCGCGCTGCCCGGTCTGGCCCGCCGGAGCAGGCTGCGACCATGCTGCCCAGCCTGCCGGAGCAGCTCCAGCCAGGTCAGAGACATCCTCCCCTGGCCCTCCCCAGATAAGGTGGGAAGGGATGGGATGGGGAGAGTGTGGGGGTCCTGGGCTAGGGGTAGGGTCATGTGGGGGGTGGTCACAGGGGTTACTCCCCTGACTCCCAGCTTCTCCCCCCCCAAAAAAAATTTCCTCACCAGTTGCTGTCCCAGCCTGTCAGGGTAAGCAGCTGGCGTGCCGGGACAGTTTGTTTACTTAGGTTTACCTCCGTGCCTGCAGACGCTCGAGGTAAACAAACCATCTCGGCCCCCCAGCGGCTTATCCTGATGGACCGGGAGCCAACGTTTGCTGACCCCTGAATTACAGGGTCGGCTTATGAACAGGTTATAAAAATTTTCCATTTTTACTTATCCATCTTGGGGGGGTCGGCTTATAAACGAACCGGCTTATGATCGAGTATATACGGCACTAGTAGTATTTTACTATTAGCCTTTGGATCAGAAAAAGGATATTGAGTGCAAAATGGTGAGAGAAAGAAGAGTCAGCTAAGTTGGTGCTTGATCAACCTTTTGAATTTCTGTTAAAGATGGTTGTGCGGAGACATGAGAGAATAACAATGGTAATAATGGACCATGTCTGATGACATTGGATGGAATGTTGTTCTCTCAATATGGATTATTGCCTCATTGCACCAGTTTAGAGGCAATAATGTGAACTAATTTTGATCTTGTGACCACACATGGTGAGATATTAACCAATCACTATGGAAACATAAGGACAACAAAGGCCAAATCCCTACTTGGTAAATGGTTTGGTCAAGGAGTTTCTTTGCAAGTTATTTGAAATATTTATTATGTTTTAGTTATAAAAGTCACTTAACATCTAACTACTTCAGCTATCCTTCCTGTAGAGTATTTGGTTATACACTATTAGCTCATAGTTTAAAAACCTTTAAATAATGCATAATGAGGTGCACCTTTTGGAAAAATCAAAAACTCCTTTTCAGAAAGTTTCTGCAAAACACACTGATTCATCACAAATTTCTAAAAGGAATCAAAATAGAAATATGAATGTTATGATCATGATTGGGGAGAGGAACTGATAAATGCAGTGTGTTCTGAATCGATCTACTAATCACTTCTTACTGAAAGTGCTCTGTAAAATTTTATAAGATTGCATATAAAAATATCATAAAAATACATTGTATTATGCTGTGTTTGGTCTCCTATCAGTTTCGGGAATCAGACTATTCTCACATCCATCTCCCATTGCAAATAAATTTTACTGTTAAAAAGGAATTACAAACGTGGATAGATTCTGAAGGACCTCAAACTGAGGCTCACAACTAACTTACAAGAGGTGAAATAAAATTGTATCTGTATTAATCCTTACATTCTTTACATTTTTAGAGTCAGCGTATGAGACATAGCAACCACTCTACTGAGAACTCTCCAGTTGAACGAAGAAGTCTAATGACCTCTGATGAAAATTATCACAATGAAAGGGCTCGGAAGAGCAGGAACCGCTTGTCTTCCAGTTCCCAACACAGCCGAGATCATTACCCACTTGTGGAAGAAGAGTACTCTGACACTTACCAGGACACTTACAAACCCCATAGGAACCGAGGATCGCCTGGAGGATATAGCCATGATTCACGACATAGGCTTTGAGTTTAAGAACCTGGGGGAAAATAGTATTCATTAGTTGACAACTTGCCATAACATAGCTAGGAAAAACAAATCATCTTAATTTAGCAGGTGTAACACGGTTTTACTGTAGTTACAAGCTGCTGTCATTTGATGCTTTAAAAAAGGGAGAAGGGGAAGAAATTCACCATGCCCTGATGTTTAGGAGGAAATTAGCTTGCCCAATCATATTGGATTTTTTTTTTAGTACATCATTTGCATTTATAGCAGTACCTTTTCTCCTCGTTAGATATTCAACACATCAGTTTGTAATTTAGGGTACTTATCAAGGCACATATAAAACAATTTCCTGTGCTGGAAATTCCAAATGACCAGTTCCAGTTGGAACCAATTTAAAAACCAATTCTTGTTGGAATTTGGGTGAACTGACTGGAAAGTCGACTTGAACAAGTTGCAATCAACTGAAAAAAAAAATGCAGATGAACAAATAGAAAATTAACCACTATCAGCCAAAAATCAGCTACAGTATTTGTTTGCTGGAAGCTAAATTTACACTCAAGGTTAGAATAAAAACATTTTAATGTGTATTCACTTTTCCTGAATGGCTTTTTCAGACTAACCAAATGTAAACCATCTGTAGTGCCAAATATCACAAATTAATGCAGCAGTTACAAAGTACTTTCCTGTTTGAATTTTTTTTAATTTTTTCTCCTGATACATACATTGCAGCAATTTTTTTTCTTTTGTTTAGTCAGTACTGATACTTTTGTGGTCAGCAATGATGATATGAACTTCAGCAACATGGAAGAGACTAGTAGGAGTATGAACAAATCCAAGCCAAGCAGGAATGAAGAGTGTGAGAATACATGTCTGTTCCTTCTTTGGTTCATCATCACAAAATCCACTATCAAACAGTAGAGATGTGATACTTTTTCTCCCATTCTCAATGTTCTGCCTTGTCAAATGGAAATTGATCCATTCTCCCAACCACACATGTACAGCATGTACTGTGTTTACATTCCCGCACAATTGAGTACCTTCACATTACATTTTTCAGTCTCCCTCTTTGAATGTCTGAAAATTCCAGAATCGCACAAGAACCCTCCATAACCACATCATTTAAATTTTATTGATAAAAGCAGACTTTTTTTTCAACACGCCAGTAAATTATAAAACAAAGGTTCCGAAAGATACAGCTTGCAATAAAAACAGACTAGAGTACCAGAGAAGGTCTGCTCATGGTAAAATTATAGAGCTGACATTTTTAATTCAAAGAACTATGATAAAGTCTTTGGAGATTTTGCTGCCTTACTTCTAATGAACACTGCTTTTCACCTACTGACTCTTCAGTTTTTTTTAATGGATACATTTATGTAGTTAGACCTTATATCTTACATTATCATTGAAGCCTTAGATCCAATATGATTGAAATAATTATTGTAATTGATCATTTTATACAACACACTGGTGTCTTTAAGCATAGACTCTTTCTAAAACACCCCAGACACTGCATGCATTTTCTAAAATTGACAGAACTATGTGTAAAATATCATTTTATGCTGGTTCATGTCAAAGCTATTTTTTGAAAATGAAAATAATTAAGTTTTTATATTTTTCTCTTTCTTTCCCAAAGCCTCTTGAGAGGCAGGCTATAAAAGCATGTAGCACTAAACAAATTTCCTGAACATTATGATGTCTTCTACTTTCTGGACCAATTAACAAAGATGCTTTTGATATATTTCCCCACTAGTGAGCCTTAGTATCTGCTTGGTGATGACAACTAGAAATGTAATTCACTGCATATCTGGTACAACCAAAAATAATACATGTCTCTAGTAGCAAAAGATAGTGGATGCAACTCTGGCTTTTTGGACAGGTTTACTGCATAAAAGACGCCTTTAATGATCAGTCACTAGATGATTCAGTTGGGCCAATTGTCAACAACTAAAACATAAAATACTTGCATCCACTGAAGTAATAAAGTTAAGAATTAACATATAGGGTCAGTTCCTGCTGCCCTTTTTCAGGTTAAACTCCTATTGATCTCAGTGGGAGTTTGGCCTGAGGAACTAATGCAGAATCAGCCCCCATAGTGGGGGCATATGCTGCCATTTCTAATATTTTATGCTATAGCACAGTGGAACATTCTCCAATAATATTTACAAGTCTTTGTTACATGTACAGCACACATCTGCATGAAACAGAAGGTATTAGGCAAAACATTTTTCTATAAGCTTTGACAGTTTCTTTTTGTGTGCATTAAAGTATTGATTGCAAAGAATGCACTGAAATGTATAAACCTAGATTAGACAGCTGTTTATCTTTATTCTGTAGTAGGATTAGGAATCAGATCATTAACTGCTTGAAGATATTTGCATTTTATGACAGGTAGCGGCAACACCACATTTTCTAGTAAATGAGATTATTGCTTTATCATTTCAGAGACAAAAATGTCATTTATTTTTAAAGCCTTTTGGAGCCTTGTTTTAAAGTCTTCCATGTCATGCTAGTAAAGGGAAAGATCCCCAGAACACACATGCACAAAATCCACCTACTGCATTGTCTGAAGTGCCAAAACCACTTTTGTTTAACATTCTTATGAAAATAACCTGTTGAAAGGAGTCGTGTATATGTCTTGAAGGAAAATTTTTAATGTTTACCTTAATTCTGCAGGTTTATTTTAAGTTTACCTTCCTTTTTTGTACGATTTATACCCCCTCATTCTAATACTTAAATATCATCAAAGTTTGCTTGTTTTGTTTTGCCTTTGTTTTGCAGGGAGATATACTCTGAAAGTATACATTTATATAAAATACTGACAGGAATACATTTCATTGTGAGTAAATGCTATTGGGAATCTTTCTTTTAAAAATATTTTTTAAGAAACAAGAAAAATAATAAGAGCTGCAATGCTGATTAAGGCCATTTAAATTCATAGTATAAACTATGTATTAGAACTTCTACAATGTTAGCCAGCCATCTTGTGTGGTTTTTTTATGCAATGGCTTTATGTGAAGATGTGAAATTAATGTAGTTCTGAATGAGTAGGAATAAGACTAATTTTCCAATCCTGCTATAATTTCTCATGATTATTATAACCTGATTATAGTAACGATCAGGGTTCTACTGCTACGCTCCAGTATATACACAAGTATTTATTTAGAAATGTTTATAAAATGTTGATGGTTCTTCGTTATTTTTATAGGTTTTTATTTAAGACTTTTGGGGTTAATGATAATTTAGGCACTGATAGACTATGCTGATATGACAATCTCAGTGACATGATCATCTAAAGACAGTATGCTTCAATGCATTCATTTGCCTGACTATAATTGAAGAACAAATTAATTTTAAAATATGGCGCATATTTATAAGAATTGTAATTGTTACCCTCAATCTTGAATTATTATTTTTTAATTTTACAGAATTTTTTTCATCTCTTTTGCTATTTATGTAGTTGAACATTTCCCCCATGGGACAGGCAGTTGTAAATTGGGTACATTTTCTGACTGATACAATATATTAGGAAATTATTGTTTAAAAAAAAGAAGATGACTAAAGCTGTTTTGAAGTAATTTTAACTTAAACACTGTGGGCCATATCATGCCAACATTTTCTAAACAAAACTTTCTGTTGAGTTTAGTGGATCACTGCTTAGAAATCCATGTACATTATGACCCTAGGACCTAGATTTTGCCCTCAGAAGTTAGTTTCCCATTGAAGTCAGTGGAAGTTGCACCCTGACTACTTATTTTTGTGCTCAGTAAAGCAAGAGTAATTTTTGTAGCAATAGCTTTTGCTATTTATGCTACCTCTTTGCTAGAGAACATTGAGCCTGATTCTGATCGCCCATATTTCTGACTTATACTGATAAAGCCAGATATAAATCAGGAGCACCTGAGATTAGAAAAATTCCCAATGTCTTCAGTAAACACGCCAATAAATCATACTCAGAATGTTAGTGTTGGCTTTGCTGCAAGTGGAAATACACTTGACTATGGGCTGGTCTACACTACACAGCTAGGTTGACATAAGGCAGTTTATGTTGACCTCCTTATGTCAGTGTCTACACTACAGCCTTCCTCTCCTCAGTGTAAGTGGCCTACTACACCAACATAATAACTCCATCTCCACCATAGGCATAAGGTCCATGTAATTAGGGTGATGCCCTGTCTGGGTAGACATTGTGTCCCTACATCCACTGTCTTGTCAATTTCACAGCAGGAGCCATGAAACTGACAAGAAAGCCCCTGCTCCCCTGGAGAGCTGGGCGGCTGGACCCTGCTCCCAGCTGGGAGCCAGGGTGAGAAGCCCAAGCATCCCCCCGCCCGCTCCCTGCGAGGAGCCTGCCTGGCTTCCAGTGCGGAGTGGGCAGCAGGGGGATAAGAAGGGCAGATGGACTCTGCTCCCTGGCAGCAAGAAGACATGGGTGACTTCCCCCTGCTCCCGGCAGGGAACAAGGAGCAGGGAAAGGGGAGCCTGCGGAGAACCCAGGAGCTTGTGGGCCAGCCAAGCTTCTGGCAGGGAGCTGCTAACGGAGCTGAGAGACTGGGCTCTCAGCTCCCCACACTGCCCCTCTAGGTTGGTGGAAGTGCTCCTGGTGAGGACACGCACCACCGACCTAAGGAGGTTAGTGGGGACATGCACAACAGCAGTAATTACTGTGGTGGCTGTAAGCTGACCTAATATAGTTCGACTTAGGTTTGTAGTGTAGACATACCCTATATTTCCCCCCAGGTTTTAAAGCTCCTTTTACAACTGATGTTTGGGTATTTCATCCTTTCTTTGCTCCTTGCTTTTTAAGCTAGTGTTTGTGAGAATAAAGATTGCAAGTAGGGAGGAAAGTAATTTTAAGAACAAGAAACTACTGGAAAGTGAGTGCTTATGGCAGTTCTTTTCTGTGCCACAAGCTACCTGCTTCTATAAATAATGGTAGTTTCCATAGGGGTGCACAGGTCCATAACTTCAAGTTCAGTTCAGTTTCAGACAAATCTTCAGAATTCACCTTGGTCTCAATTCCACATTCTTTGAACTTCCCTGGGGTTCAAAGCCCTCACTAATGTTCCTATGTATCATTCTCAGAAGCACACACTTAATAGTCACAATATCTTATTGTATAGTTACTTGAGTAAGCTAGGACAGTTGGCTATTTGATCAGTCCATTTGCTTTATATAGGAATAAATTAAATTTATCCCTTGCTCATATATTGATTTCTGGATTCAGCAGTCATGAAACCTGGCCGTGACTCCATGTTGTTCTTGAATTTTTTAAAAGCAGAGTACACATCCTGACTGGTGAATGAAAAATTGGATGCAAAATTGTGTACAGTAGAATCAGATTTATGCAAACTCCTCTGATCCATTAAAAAAAACCCGTTGTTTGAAAATTGGGTTGTTTCCCAACTTGCATGATTAGTTTGGATAAATGGATTCAGCTATCATCTATTTTGCCCCAGTAATCTCTCATGCCTTTAAATAGTAGTTCAACTGATAATATTGGGGCTACAAAATACAGTTACCTAGCCAAGTCCAAATTTGGTGAAAGCTATCTCCTGCTATCTCTATACTTTATTGCCAAAAGGGAATGCAACCTTTGAAGAGCAATCATCCATATTAGTCTTGTTCTATGATTATTTAAGCCCAACATACGCTATATAGAAAAAGAATGGTACATTTTGATAATATCATAGAAAATATCTAAATGAATGAATTTGGACAAAGGGCTGTAAACTCTACCTAGGATCAAAAGTTTGTTATAAATAATGGAGGCAAACATATTTTTCTGATTTGTGGAATATACTTATGTATACTTCTAGAGAAACTTCCTCCTTTTTTCAATTCCTGTGATCCAAGTGAAGTGTCTTGGGAGAAGATAGAAATACTAATGATAATAATAAACTTAAAGAGTTTATAATTCTTTTTAGGTACATCTAGTAGCTATTTCCTTTGAAATTATGGTGGCCAAAGTGAGAGCAACCATTGACACCTTTTGGCTTGGTCTTAGTGCTGCCTCACAGTAGACATGCCTTTTTGGTACTGCCACTACAATTTTTAAGCAATGAGCTACTGTTTGTACTTTCTAGGGCTGGATCCTGAAAATGCTTACTGCTGACCATAAGGCTTATTAATGTTAAGTCTAGTAATAAGCATTTGCAAGTTCTGGCCTTCAGTGTTGCATACTGTTTATCATATGCCTTACAAATATTTTCTGGGACATTATTAAAAAGAGAGCATTCTATTGCTAAAATAACCCTTTGTTATTACTTCTACTCTGTATTACTACTAGAAAATAAAGTAATGTAGCAAGAAATTATATTGTACAGTACAAAATTATAGTATATATATTTTTTGCCAATAATATAAAAAATAGAGCAAGGAAAAAAAGCACATTTGTAATAGCACAAATTTACAAGAAATCCATGTTACATTTGCCATTGCATTTTTGAAAAAGTAGGTACGTTGTTGATCCAGTTTCAGTGGATTTATTGCATTTTCCATCATTTTAACTTGCTGCCTGAAACTTCTCCAGCAATTTATTTTACAGCCTTGCAATTTGCATATGTAATTTGCTTTTTCCATGAAATTTTATCCCTCTTCAATGTTAACTCAGTAAAAAAAATCAGTCTTTTAAAATTAGAAAATTTGTTATACTCATTTCTCCTATTTCTACTCCCAAATTTTGAAATCATATGACGATAAGTAAGGTCTTAATTAGTGCTCATTTATAATTTTTTGGCATAAATGACTGAAGAATATACCACTAATCATATTTGTAGTCCAAGGTCTGTAATGAAAATGAAAATATCTCAAACAAAATGACATCCTGGGGCTATAAAAGCATTTTTGCCATTGCATACTATTATGCTATTGGGGAGAGGGGTTGAAATATGTAAAAGCTACTAAAGGGTCCATACTAGCCCACCTAAAACTTCCAGTGAAATCACCGGGAGTTTTATATATGCAAGGAATGCATTCTCAGGCCTAAAATATGTATACATTTGAAATAGGCCTGATTCTTCTCCCATGTACACTGGTGAAGTCAATGGTGTTGCATTAGTGTAATAACAGTGTAGGAGGAGAGTCAAGCCAAATAAAATACTGTATGTGCACTAAAAATAGATATGGCAAAATAATGTGGTGAAAACAATCATCCAAACTCTGAACCATGGACCTTGGGCTATTTACCTCCCAGTCAGTCTCTGATTATTGGCCAAACCTGTTTCCACTGACATTGCAGGGAGTTTTCCCTCTTGCATCAATGGAGGCCAGTTCAGGCTAATTATGGTAGAGAAAATTATTGCCTTTATTAAACCAAAAGAGTACAAATTTATATTTTCTTTGTTGCTGATTTGCCCCTTCCTATTTTTACTTATATAGATACTGTATGTGTAGCATTCTACAAGGCATGCTGGGTAAAATATACTATGCAAATGTGTACAGTGTTGCATGTTTTGCTCTCCCTCTGCTTTAGTGGCTTTCAAGGAAAAAAAAGTGGTGTTATTTTTGTGAACAGAAACATTAACAAAGAAAATGCAGACCGCATGCGTACAATAGCCTAATTTCTATGGATTTGTTTTATGGAATTTAGATGTATAAAAATGAACTGCATTAAAAAAAAATTTCTATAATAAATGAAAAACTATCTAAACATAGTGTTTAAAGACTTTTAGTCTTTGACGTCTGTTCTTGAACTGTACACACCAGCTCTAATTCTCAAAAACTTTAAATGTAGGAGACAAGCCTTCAAAAGGTTGGACAAATGCTCAAAATGATCAACGAAGAACAACAGCAGAAGATGTTCAAAATTATGTGGGAATTAAACGTGTTTGAAGATTTCATTAACCTCAGATTCAACATTCTGCCTGATATAAATAATGTACAGTTAATAATCAATGAAATTGAGAGAAATGATGTACATTTGGGCCTACAAAGTGAATGATGCACTGTTCAGGAACATATGGCCCCCAATGCTTGCGACCCAAAAGTGCAGCAATTTACTATAAAATCAGTCTCTATATTCCATACATTAGTGAAAAACTCCTACTTAAGGCCTAATCCAAAGACCACTGAAGTAAATGAAAAGACTCCCATGGACTGCAATGGCCTTTGGATTAAGTCCTTGATGTGCTGGTCTATCAGTTTACAACCCAAAGCTAGTCCAATACACAAGATTAGCAAATTACAGAAGAGTATGTGTGGTATGAAGGACTGTGGGGAGGAGTCGGAGCAAAGCCAAAATACTGTTTATGCTACCCCTGAAATCTCTGTGAGAACTCCTTGTGGAGTTCTTCCCCTATTGGTCCATTGGGGAGCAAGATTTCTTTCTCCACAGAATAGACTGTGGGGCTGACTTTCCGAGGCTAACCAAAATGTTCAGAGTAAATCACTACCACTTAAAGTGTGAAGTAATCTCATCTGTGCCCACTGGTGGATGTTCGCCTATAACTACCAACTGCAGGCAACACAAGCACTGTGTACACCCCACTCAGCCCAGTATCCTACCACAAGCCCTGTAAATTGCAGGGTAGCAATTTACATGCCCCCATCTTATTTCATTACAGTGCCCAGTCCCTCGTCTTCTGGACACCCACAACGTACACCGATCCAATGCCTCCATGTTAACTGGCTCCTCCTTCCCCTGTTAACTGGCTTCAGCTCAGTTCAACACTCTCCTTAGCACAAGGCACTGAGACAAATCTCTAGTAAAACCAAATTGAAGTTTATTTAACAAAGCTTGATTAAACATTCCAATAAAAGCAAGTAACAGGGTTTGGAAACAAGGTTACAGGTAAACAAAAAACATAACACGCACTCTATAGTCTATGTTTATTAACAAGTTACTTTCCTGTCTAATAAGGTATTTCTCATCCAAAATTCAGTCCATACAGTGCTTGTCCAATCCAGAGAGCTGGGATCCACTTTTCATGAGACACTCATGCTGCCACAGTATCTCCTCTGTAATGGATCATATCTTATGCTCTTTCTTCTTTTTCTCTTATATAGTCCCAGGCTTTGTCATTTTTCATAATCAGGGTGTTTTATTAACTCCAGCTCAGTCCTGAGGGCCCCCTATTCAGATCCTCTTTTTGGGGTCTTTTGTCTTTGTAAATACTCAGGCCTGCATCTGGTCCAGCCTGTAAACACAGGGCTTGTTGGGCTGAAATATGTTGATTGTTCTCACTCTAGACTGAGTTAGCTGAGACCCAAGTCCACCTCAGGTCACATGCTTCATTTCCAACAGTTTCAGAACATAATATTCTACATTTTACATATCTCTTAAAATATTTCCCAAACCAACATTGCGCAATAACCATGACAATCAGCTAGTTCATAGCTTTCGTCACAGACTACAAACAACCTCCTTCAGAGAAATAGTGGGAGGATATACCAGCCTGATGTGTCTGGGCACATCTGTGTCACAGGGGCTCACCGCCAAACCTGGGAGATCCTCAAGGATCCACGTGGGCGGTGGTCATCTGTACAGAGAAACTCTGCTTTTGCACTAGCTATGGCATCTGGTGGACCAGTCCAGCTTCCTAGCAGTGTGATTCCATAATGATCACCGGTAACACAACTATAGTCTGTCAATGTTTTTGTTATGAGCCCTCTGCCTGTTGAGGACAATATACAGTATCAGATAAGCCACGTTACTTGCATCTGATTTAACTTTGACTTTTAAGTTCTTACTGCACATGCAGTTTCTTTCTTTCTTTTTTTTTAAACATTTGAATTCAATCAGTTTGACTAAGCGGCACAAATGAGTCATGATCCAGAGGCAAACACATGTGAGTTGTGCTCTGAGCTTGTTTATTAATAAAGTGCTGTGAGATTCTGCTATGAAATGGGATGTAAAGTGCAAAATTATATAAGTATTAGTTTATATTTCTTCATATTATCCTAGAATAGATGCTAGAGATGGGAAAGATTTATTAAGCCAGTTAAGCCATCCCCTCTGCCAGTTCAGGCTTCTTCCCCTTCATTGCTTTGAAAATCCTGGAAGCCTGTAGAAATGGAAAAAAGAAGGAGCTCTTAGCCAAGCTGCTTCCAGTAGTGGGTGACCACTGCATCAGAAGAGAAGGAGAAAAACAGAAGTCACTCCCAGGAACAGAAGCCTCAAAAAGGAACCAGAAGCCATCATCTGGACCAAAGCCTCCATCCAGTGAGAAAGGAATGTTCACATCAGCAGTGGACTGGAAGGAAGATAGAGGCATACAAGGAAGAAGGAGGTCAAGCAGCAGGAAAGCCATTGAGAGGCAATCGAGGGGGACCAGGCAGCATCTGCAGGGGGAGAGGAGTACCAGGCAGCAGAGTAGGTGAGAAAGGGAGCGAATGATAGAGAAGCATGTGCTTAGGAACAGAACAGATGGGAGGAGGAAATGCAAAGCAAAAGAAGACTATGATTAGGGTTTTCAAAAATGACACAACACTTATTAGAGATAGCTGAAGTACCTAGATGTTTTCCTATTATTACTCTTCCGTGTAAGCAATATTTCTAGTTGCCACAAGGAATTTGTGTCAATACCAACAGGATTGTAACTGGAAGACTGGGTTGGGCAGCAGTCCGTGAGACAAATCCTACTAGGATGTAAAAATGTTTGAGAATCCCCTGTCTTAGATGACTTATAAAATTGTTTTCTGTTTTTAGTGTCTCATTAGAGATGGACAATGTCAAATCATCATGCTGTATCACAGATTTAGTGCTCTGTATCCATTAAAAATCACCCACAAAAAAGTTTATTTTAATGAGACTATTGATCTTGAAAAACTTTCATTTCTCTGAAATGAAAATATATGCCATGTTAAAGAGTCTCCATCATTGTTGGTTAATGTTAGCAGGCACAAAAATTGCTTCATGCAAAGCAACTGGATGTGTGTGCTTTTCAGCGGTCTTGAGGAAACCAGTGCAATTGCTCTTGTATCACACAAGTGCAGCAATTTTTTTTATTTGTTGAAGGTGGTCTGGAATAAATTGTTAAATAACCAATACAGCCAGAGTAAGAGGGACAATTGGCACATTTGTCATGTAAAACTTGACACATGCACTATGGTACGCTCTGTTTCTTTGTGGCATTCAAATGATTCTAAAGTTCTTTGGCCTGGTCTATGCTGCTGGGGGGAATCGATCTAAGTTATGCAACTTCAGCTATGTGAATAACGTAGCTCAAGTTGACGTACTTAGATCGACTTACCATGGTGTCTTCACTGTGGTGAGTCGACTACTGCCGCTTCCCCGTTGACTCTGCCTGCACCTCTCACCGAGCTGGAGTACCGGAGTCGACGGGACAGCACTCGGGGATCGATTTATCGCATCTAGATTAGATGCGATAAATCGATCCCTGCTTGATCGATCGCTGCCCGTCGATCTGGCCGGTAATGAAGACATACATTTCCAAGTCACTTTTAATAAAAAACTGTTATAGCACTAAAAAATATTTAGGGGATCAGAAAAACATTGCAAAAATGATGCAAAGGCAGCTTGAATGAGGGTCTTTATCTTTACATCATGGTGGCCACTTTAAACTCTAGATAAGTAGGGTTTAAATCAACGCTCAAGATTGGTAGAATAAACATTTGATCAACCTCAAAAATTACAGTAAGATGGTTTAAACATCCAGCTGATAACAAAGTTTGAGGTTTTATTTCAAATGAGAATTGCAAAGATGCATTCTGAAGTTAAAAAACAAACTGTGTGCCACTTTTGATTTTCATGTTGCCCATCTATTCATATCTTCCAGTAAGTTGGTAACGGTAAATTTACAAAAATCCTGACCTTTTCAGAGAACTCATGGTATGCTCATAGTTTACCATACCTAGTAACTTTATAAATGTAAACCTACTTACAGATGAGAATTACTTAAACTGAATGCAATGCAAGTACTGCAGAGTGGTCTTAAAAATTTGGGCCCTAATGTCAAAAACACATGTATGTTTATAATTACAGTCAGTAATCCCACTGAAGTAAAAAACGACTACTGATAAGTGTAAAATCACGCATGTGTGTAACAGGATTAGAGTTTGGGGGCCAAATTCTAGCAGGTTTTATGCATTGGAGCTGCTAGGCAACTCACAGCCAACATGGGAAGAACAGGATAGAAGTTGTCTATGCATATTCTGTCTCTCTCCATAACCCATGCAGACAACTTCATAGGATTATAGAATTGTATGGGTTGAAGGGACTTCCAGAGATTATCTAGCCCATTCACTACACCCTGAGGAATGATTAAGTATACATACACAACAAGGAGTCTGGTGGCACCTTAAAGACTAACAGATTTATTTGGGCATAAGCTTTCGTGGGTAAAAACCTCACTTCTTCGGATGCAAAGTGAGGTTTTTACCCACGAAAGCTTATGCCCAAATAAATCTGTCTTTAAGGTGCCACCAGAATCCTTGTTGTTTTTGTAGATACAGACTAACACGGCTACCCCCTGATACTTAAGTATACATAGACCATCCCTACCAGATGTTTATCTAACCTGTTCTTAAAGATCACCAATGACAGGGCTTCCATGACTTCCCTGTTTCAGTGCTTAGGGCCAGTGCTTGGACCCTAATTCTCCTTTGGTGCAGACTAAGCCCATTACTTCTTATTCTATGCTTGGTGGACATGGGGAACAAATTGATCACCATCCTCTTTAAAACAACCTTTTATATATTTAAAAACTATTGTCATAACCGCTCCTCCCACCTCTTTAGTCTTCTGTTCTCTAAACTAACATGCCCAATTCTTTCAACCTTTCCTCATAGGTCAGGTTTTCTAAACCTTTGATATCTGTTGCTGTCCTCTGGACAGGCTCCAGTTTGTCCACATCTTTCTTGAAGTGTGGTGCCCAGAACTGGACATAGTACTGTACTCCAGCTGAGGCCTCACTACTGCTGAGCAGAGTATACGTGACACTTACAGAATGACATTTGCCTTTTTTGCAACAGCATCATGTTGTTGACTCATATTCCATTTGTTATCCACTATCATCCCCATATCCTTTTCTGCAGTACTGCTCCCTTGCCAATTATTTCCAGTTTTGCATTTGTGCATTGATTTTTCCTTCCTAAGTGTACTACTTTGCACTTGTCTTTATTGAATTTCATCTTATTGATTTCAGACCAATTTCCCAAATTTATCAAGACTATCTTGAATGCTGCTCCTGTCCTCCCAAATGCTTGTAACTCCTCCCAGCTTGATTTCATTTGCAAATTTTATGTATTTTGTCTATTCCATCATCCAAGTTGTTAATGAAAATATTGAATAGTAGTGGACCCAGGCTAGACACCTGCAGTACCCCATTTGCTATATCCTTCCAGTTTTACAGTGAATTATTGTTGCACCCTCTGCAACAGAAACTGCAGAAAGGCATTCTAAGTCACCGCCTAGGGGCAAGTGGTATGGTCACATGTTTATGTGAGATACCTACACAAACAGTCAGTGCAGATTGCTGCTGGCCATAATACTTACAAACATTATCATTACTTTTAAAGCATATAAGTGCAGCAAGTGGGTTTCATTTCTATCCCTACCCTGGTCAGAATCTGGCCCTTAGAATTTTACTCTTCAGTTGTTCCCTGGTAACTCAGAGCAAGAAACAGAGCTAGTACTTCCAACCGCACACATCCAAAAATCATTAGTCAGGCCCCTAAATATCTTCAGATTGGCTTAAAAAATCATGAGATTTTCAAGATCATGCATTTGGCACTCTTTTTGTATGCCTTCTGTTTTTCGAGCCCTTAGGGTTCATATTTTCAAGATTCTTTCCACAACCACGAGGGCTATGAAACTTATTTTCTTTAAAATGAAAACTGAGATTCTCATGTAATCACAAAAAGAACAGGAGTACTTGTGGCACCTTAGAGACTAACAAATTTATTAGAGCATAAGCTTTCGTGGGCTACAGCCCACTTCTTCGGATGCATAGAAGGCATGGAGGCTGTTCAACCATATGCATCCGAAGAAGTGGGCTGTAGCCCACGAAAGCTTATGCTCTAATAAATTTGTTAGTCTCTAAGGTGCCACAAGTACTCCTGTTCTTTTTGCGGATACAGACTAACACGGCTGCTACTCTGAAACCTGTCATCTAATCACCTGGCTCCAGAAAGTTGGGCTTTAAGAAAAACACCCCAACACTGTGAGACTTGATTCAATCAAGAGTTGGCAACGCTGCCTTTCTCTTGTCCACAGTCACACGTGGTGTTTTCTGCAGCGTGGCACGGGTGGTTCTGGGCACTCATGGCATGGTGGTGGTTGGCAGGGAGCAAGGGGTAGACACAGCAGCAGCTAGTAGGGGGCGACTGAGGGGCAGTCCTGGCAGTGGTCTGGGGCAAGCGCAGCGAGGTGGCAGGGAGCAATGGGCAAGTGCAGCGGTGGGTTGGCAGGGATGAGGAGGGGCAGTCGGGGCGGTTGGCAGGGGACATGGGGCAGTTACAGAAGTTAGAAGGGGGCGGTTATGGCGGTTGCCAGGGCGGCAGGCGGTCACGAGCGCTGGCAGGGGCGACGCTCGGCATGGGGGACGGCGGCCCCAGTGGCGCTGCTGGGTGGGCAGGGCGCTGGGGGGGCGGGGTGTGGGTGCTGTAAGGGGCAGGCCCTATGGCTGGCGGAGGCCACACGCCCATTGCCCTGGATCGGCCCCGCACTCAAGGGCCCAGCCTCCACCGAAGCTGCCCGGGCTGCAGGCGGAGCGCGCGCGACGGCTCGTTCAGTACCCTGGGGCCGCTAAAGTAAAATGAGTCACGTGCACGTCTCTGCCCATTCGCGGAACTCGCCTACTAGGGGGCGGGCCGTGGTATGCAAATGACTCTTTAATAGCGTCACGCCCCTCTCTCGTTCGCTCGGCCCTTCGGGTGGACGGTGGCCCGGAGGAGCGACTCGTTGTATTTTATACCCCCCCTGGAAGCCGTGGTCGGGAAGGCGAATCGGAAAAGGGAGCTGGGCTAGTGGCGATGTCCGTGAGCGGGGGCTGCACGGCCAGGAGTGCGCAGCCCCAGCGGGCCCGGCGCGGCCTCAGCCTGCCACCTCCTCGGGTAGCGCGGGACAGGGGCCGGGACTGAGCCGCCCTGGGCCCAGCAGGGAGAGCAGCCGCGGAGCCCAGAGGAGACGGGAGCTGCCGCGGGGTCGGGGCCGCCCGAGGATGGGAATCCTCTTCACCAGGATCTGGAGGCTGTTCAACCACCAGGGTGAGGGGCTCGGTCCGGGGCCGCTAGCTCGGCTGGGGGGTGGGGGCTCTCCTGGGGGAGGAAGCGGGGCCCGGTGGAGGCGTCCCGGGGGTCCGCTGTGGCTGTGCCGGGAGCAGTGATCCCGGCAGGCCGGCTCTGTGCTCGGGCTCGCTCCGTTTACGTGTCACGCTCGCCGCCCGCACCCAGGGCAGGTGCTCCGTGGAACCCAGCGCTCCTGCGGCATCAGCGATGCACCGCCCGCAGCGGGAGCGGAGCAGGCTGAGCCGGGCAGACCCGAGTCCAGGTTCCCCGTCGAAGTGCTGAGGCGTGCAGGGCTAAAGAGCGAGCAGGAGGCGCTCTCGTGTCCCAGCTGTGACTCAGAAGCGCTTGTGGGGAGCAGATGGGGTCACTCCTCATACTGCAGCTGGACTCTGACATTCACAGAGGAGCGAGAAGGGTCAGAAAGCAGCACTGGGTCGCTCCGTTTTTGGCTAAAATACACCACGTTCCTTTTCTGCTCATATTACGTTTGATTGTTATTTTTTCCAAAAAGGCAAGCACCGGCTCAAGAAATAAGCTGTATCATTAACTTCTTTGTATCAAGCGTTCTCTGATTGTATTAGTAAACTTGTTTCTCTGCATCTCTATAGTAGTGACTTTTGCCTTAATGAGTCTACAAAACCTAGTTTAGTTTTTGTTTAGGAAAAATGCTCTGTGAAGATCACAGAGTACTTGAAGGCTAAGAGATGAATTATTTAAGTATGAACCAAATACAACTTCTTATGGTGCCACATAACGTTTCCTTCCTTCAGTAGATTAGATTCAGAACAATTCCTGCTATGTTACTCTCATCCAATATTCCCTAGTCCATGGAATAACTAGTCCAATTGCTTGTGAGTTTTAACAGAAAAGTTGGCTAGTAATCTTTACAAATGAACTCCACATATTATGTTTTATTTGCTGAACATTACTTAATAGTTGTCCCTCTCTAATGTGTTTAAAGGCAGAGACAAGAGTTGGCAGAAGAGAATAAAGGTACAGAAGTGATTTGTAGAAATTAGGCAGAGAAGTGCAGATGGAGAAAACATATACTCAAAACAGCACTCCTTTAATGACAGATATGACATACTGCTTCATGAAAGTGCTACAGACATGGAGATGTTTCAGGAATTATGAAAAGTGTCCAAATCACAATTTTTATACTGGGTCAAGTAATAAATAAGTAGTGAGCATAACACACATCCTAGTTTGATAAATTTCTTAAATGAGACAGGGTGACACTTATCACAGTACACTGCTCAGATATGCATTCTGTGGTCAGAATAAGGCAAACTGCAAAATACTTCAGAAAACTTTTAGTTAACGTGTTTGTGAGTTTTTCTGCTTCTCTGCTGTATTTAGGGTTTTTTTTTCAGGAGAAAAGGAAGCGACTAACCTGCACAAGGGAAAAAATAAAACTGACTAAGCAAACTGCTGTCAAATGCAAAAAGTGAATAAGTTGCTTTAAAAAAATTACTTCTTGTAGTTTAAAATAATCTTAGGTTACTTGTAACCATAATAGATACAAACTCTACAAAGCAAAGTAGTTTTTTTTTTTTTTTTCTCTCTTTGAGTTTGAATTTTGCCTTATCAGGTAGTAATGAAAGAGTTTCTTATGTAATTTTTTTGCGTTGTCTAATTTTTTTAACTAGATGTAACAATTAGAATATCTGAATATCTTGTGTTCCACATTAGTTTTCTGTTAATTAGCAGCCTCTTTCATGGCTAGTGTTTTATTTTTTAACCTTATTCACGGTATTAAGCTATCTGCAATTTGTCTTTCGATTTGTGTGTTTAAAAAAAAAAAAGCTAGCTGGACTAAGTAGGGAGCATTAGTGCCACCTGTAGCCATGACTAAGATGTAACTGAGATTCTGAGCAGCATTGGGTGGAGCCAAAAAGGTATCTCATAAATATTTTGCTCATCCCCAAATTTATAAAACTTATTTTTAACATCAATATTATAATTGCAATAATATACATACAATCATACCATACTGCTGAGTATGCTCTGTCGGGTCTTGTTGCTTAATGTATGTTTTATTAGTGACAGTCAGTAAGTCTTAATAGCTGTCATGAAAACTGCTTATTTTAGAAAGAATATATTTTGTTCCTAATGCCACTTTCTTCTGAAAGATCTCTAATATCACATAAAATGCATGTTAACTTTTCTGTAAGTAGAATTTGTAAGCTCCTTTAAAGTTGCTTTTCAAATGAATTTATACAACTTTATACATACATGCTGAATGGCCCCCATAGTCAGAGCATTATCCATTCAGCACAAAAACTTTTAAACCCCACTTTTTTGTCTTTATTGCAATATCCAGCTCCACTGCAGGTCTTCTGCTCCAGGTGATTTCCTAGCATCCAGTATGCTGGCGACATCACACCTGAAACAAAAGCGCCTACTTACAGGGGGTCAGGTAATCAGCCATTTTTTTACAATATTGTGCAGTTATGCCAAGTTATTCAAACTTGAATTTATACCCTCTGGGCTATAAAACAGCTCTTCAAAACCACACAATATTGATTAAAAACAAAAAGGCACTTACGTGACCCCCTGTTTTAGAACAATTGCAGCCGTAATGGGAGGAATTACTGCTGTAGTTGAGGTTTGGGTATACTTCAATGGCTTGATTTTTAGCATGTCTGTAGACCACTTGGGCAAAAGAATACCCTTGCTCACATTGATGAGCCCTTACTCACATGTACATTTTCTTTGAAGTGAATAAAACTGAGTAAAGTTGTGTACTTTAGTCCATGGTGAGTAGCTCCCAACAATACCACTTCTTCTTCAATTTACATTTTGGTAAATAGGAAATAAGAGATGCTGAATGAATATAAATACTTGGTTGAGGATGGCATTTGGTTTCAAAATGAATTTGCTTATAAGAGGCTCCAAAAAAATGATCAAGGCCCAATTGTGTTGTGTGCTATACAAATGTATAGTAAGACCGTCCCTGTCTGAAGGACTTAATTTAGTTAAGAGAACACTCAACAACTAGGTGTTACAAAAAATAGAGGGAAGACAGCAAAAGCAGTGATAGTTCATGTTACCATGTGTCTCTATCTATGTATACAACGTGCTTTGATGCGTGTGCTTTTTTTTTTTTTTTTTTTTAATTTAAAACAAGCACCAGTGTGAACTCTTCGCTGAAAAGCGCTAAAGTGTTATTAGCTACAATGGTAACTGTGACTTACCAATTAAATTTTTATTTCAGAGCACAAAGTAATCATTGTTGGTCTGGATAATGCAGGAAAAACAACCATCCTTTACCAGTTGTAAGTACATACTATGAATTCGCTGGCAAAAAATATTAATGTATTTTTGAGAAATCCACTCTGCATCTTGCTCTGACTTTTCATTAACGCCTTTTGTTTCCTCACGTCAGTTTAAGAGCAACACACTGAGCATAGGTGGTGATCGTTTCATACATAAAAATGGTATTGGGAAATCCTGTTGTCTGACTGGTTAGAAAGCAACTGATTCTGGCCCATCAGCAGGGTTTGGAGCTACTTATATTTAATGAACGGTGTCATAAATATCAATGCACCATAACAAGCTATGGCTATTTGCTGGTCAGAATTCAGGATCTTAATGGCATTTATAATGTATAGCCACTATTATGTCAGGGACCACCAGTATGCACAAAGTTACTGAGATTCATACATTTTGTGGAAGTGTTGTTACTATCTAGTGCCTAAAAGTCAGCCAGGAATGAGGCCCTGGGGTAAGATCCATGTTAGTAAAAGCTGTTTGTGTTGAAGATTAGAGGTGGTTTGGTCAACCAATCCATGTTACAGGGTTTTTTTTTAATATGGAGTCGTATCTTTTTCACAGTAAGCACTTCAGTATTTTGAAAACTGATTTAGTTGGGGATTGATCTTGCTTTGAGCAGGGGGGTTGGACTAGATGACCTCCTGAGGTCCCTTCCCACCCCGATATTCTATGAAAACTCTTTTGACTCAATCCCAAAAACTGTTCAAGGAGTGTTTAAAGGGCTATTGTCATCTAGGTTACACCATAAGCTTATGTTTTGGATTTTGTTCAAAATAGATGTATTTATAACTCTTTTAATGTTTTGTTTGAAACTCAAAGCCCAGGCAGTATTTGCAACCTCAGAGTACATTAGCACAATAAAAGCCAGAAAAATAAAATTCAACCAAAGGTGTCTTGCTCTGTCATTTTCATTATTCCCTTCTACCTCTTGCTCTAATCCTCCTGTTCCGACCCTGCCCTTATTTCATCTTCCTTACAAATGTATGTTATGATGAAATCACTTATTACATGCTCATATACCACTGGGCAGTGGGGATTCGTTCCCAGAATACTACTGCTGGATTCTGTTCAAATAATGTTCTAACAGCGTTTCAAGACTCAAATCTCTCTCCGCGCAACCGAAGACTTAGAAGAAATTGGAAAACTTTAGACAGTCTTTTTATTTTTGTCAAGTGCACTGGTCAGTTTATGGAAACAATAGTAATCATAAGCAAGTTCTTGAAAATGCTTCATTTTCCTTGAAAATGTTTTTGTGTGGGCAGTACTGCAATACATTTCATTTACTTTGAATCCCTGCATTGGATACTCATGGATACTGCTAATGTGTTACTTTGGTTGTCTTGGCAACTAAGTCCATCAGTTGATGTACTGAGTTGATTTAAAACAGTATTTTAAAATATCTTGGTTTTTCCTCAAAACATTTTCTTCTTTAACTTGTGGTTTTTGACTTATGGGGGTGGGTTTAGGCAAAGGGAGGAGGAGAACTGATACAGTATATTGGGATGGGGTTGTCTTGGTTTTCTTTTATTATTATTTATTATTATTTTTCAGCAATCTTATAAATCAAGTTGTTTAGCACCATTCTTTTTATTTCAGAGTTGGAGAAGAATAATCATTCTCTCCCAGACTGAGCTACAATGTGCCAAGTTTCATCGTGGTGGGGGAATTGACGTTTTTCTATCCACTCTTAAGCAGTGGAAGCCCTTAAAACAGAGTAAAAAAGAAGTGCTCTCTGAGGGCTTGTCTACACTACCACACGGGATCAATTTAAGATATGCAACTTCAGCTACGTGAAGTCGGCATACTTAGATCTACTTACCGTGGTGTCTTCACTGTGGTAAGTCGACAGCTGACGCTCTTCCGTCGACTCCACTTATGCTTCTCGTTCTGGTGGAGTACTGGAGTCGACGGGAGAGCGCTCAGTGTCAGGTAGTGTAGACAGGTCCAATCCGGCAGGTAGTGTAGACAAGCCCTCAGTTTTATAGTTACTGATTGTGCAGATTTGTTCACTGGAAGTCAAACAGTAAATCATTCATCTGCTGTTTCTTTTCTTCACCCCACCCCTTCTGTTGCGTCAAGGAATGCCTACCACAATTCTGCAGATGAGCCTTCCAGTCTGAGACAACTGTCCATTTTAGTTTTTAAAAAATGGGCCAATTTTGTGGTCTAGTATGTGTGACCGTGCATCTCCAAATACAGTTGACTTTTGTCAATATTGCGTATGCAGTTTTTGATCAGTCATTCTTTTCCTTTTGTAGTTCTATGAATGAAGTGGTGCATACTTCTCCTACAATAGGCAGCAATGTAGAAGAAATAGTGGTTAATAACACACGTTTTCTAATGTGGGATATTGGAGGGCAAGAATCTCTTCGATCTTCATGGAATACTTATTATACAAACACAGAGGTAAGAGTTTATTCCCTATTGGAAGATATGTTCTTATAAGGAATTAAAATAACCTCTTTATGAATAATCCAAGAGAGAGTTTGGTTAACTAAAGTTTATATCTTACTCCATTTCAAATATTACTGTAGCACTTGTAGACATTCTGGATGCTTGTATTTCAATTTGTATGTCATCTTCTTAGCATGCGGTTCCAGTTCACACCTATATATCCCATAAGCTACATAACAAAACAGTATAATTTAAAAGAACCAGAAACTAACCATCAAAAAAAGTAAGAACTTTTCCATGTAAGGTACCCTTTTTAAAAATGAGAATAATCACATGTGAAAATTCCCCTTATGCTTTTCACAGACAATCTTAATCAGGCACAAAACCCACACTGAACTCTTTCAACATATACATCACCAATATTCATGCATCTTTAACTAAGAAAAGTACATAATTGGTGATATCAGAAACTCTATGTAGTTAAATTGGAACCTTTGCTGCATTGTCAAGGTTGTCAGTTCCTCCCAACATGTTTTTCCTTCAGTGCTAAATGTTCTGTACTCTGCCCCTGGACCAAATAATGAAGAAACTTCGCTTCTGAAAAATGATTTAATCATCATAAAAACTGTAACTGTTTGGCCATTTTCAAGTGACTCAGATGTGCATGTAACTCTAGATTTCCTGTCTTCCAGCTGCATGCTTTTACTTGACATGGGGGTTGGGGAGGGCATGTGTGTGACCCTAGCACAGGCTACCCACTCTCCCTTTTAAAATAATTGCTAGTCATTTCATTGCAAAATAGCAGGGCAGGTGGGGGAAGGAATTCGGCGAGTTAGTGTGCTGCTCTTGTAAGAGCATATCAATTACAGTCAATGGGAATTGGGTGTCTCTGTGCCACTGAAAATCTACCCCTAAAATTGTAGTTTATTAAGGATGAAATCCTGACCTCATTTGAAGTCAGTGGGACCAGGATTTCACCCTAAATGCTTACAGAAACTTAAGAAACAATTGTTCAGTTAAAATGGGCAAAAGTGAAATCCAAAGCCATGATAACAGAGCAGGCTTCCTGAATTGTAGAAATAAACAATTTAAAGAGGACTTAAATAAAATAATAAATAATTTTGCATGCCAAATTTATTAGTATACAAACTTAAACATAAATTACAAATATTTTAATACTAGAATTATCAACGAACCATTGATTTGTGGACAGAACTGTAATATGCCTATGAGTAGGGCTCTACCAAATTCACAGTCCATTTTGGTCAATTTCACAGTCCTAGGATTTTTAAATAGCAAATTTCATGATTTCAGCTACTTAAATCTGAAATTTCACGGTGTTGTAATTGTAGAAGTCCTGACCCAAAAAGGAATTGTGGGGGGTCGCAAGGTTATTGTACGGGGGTTGTGGTATTGCTACCCTTACTTCTGCGCTTCTGCAGATGGCGGCGCTGCCTTCAGAGCTGGGCACCTGAACAGCAGAGGCTGCTCACCAGGAGCCCAGCTCTGAAGGCAGGGCCGCCGCCAGCAGCAGCACAGAAGTATTGTCACCCTTACTTCTCACTGCTGCCTGCAGAGCTGGGCCTTTTGTTAGCAGCCGCAACTCTCCGGCCGCCTAGCTCTGAAGGCAGCAGCGCAGAAGTGAGGATGGCGTGGTATGGTATTGCCACCCTTACTTCTGCGCTGCTGCTGGTGGGGTGCTGCTTTCAGAGCTGGACGCCCAGCCAACAGCCACTGCTCTCCAGCCACCCAGCTCTGAAGGCAGCGTAGAATTGAGGGTGGCAATACTGAAACCTCCCTAAAATAACCTTGACCTCCTGCAACTCCCTTTTGGGTCAGGACCCCCAGTTTGAGAAACTCTGGTCTCCTCCTTGAAATCTGTATAGTATAGGGTAAAAGCACGCAAAGACCAGATTTCATGGTCCATGACGTGTTTTTCATGGCCGTGAATTTAGTAGGGGCCTACCTATGAGGGAGGAAGTTAACACTTTGCTTATGACCCAGGGTGCACATCTATTAAACTTGTTTAAGAGTATGCACACTATGTATTTGTTTACTGATCATTTTTTACCCTTTAAAGTTTGTCATCGTTGTTGTAGACAGCACAGACAGAGAGAGAATTTCTGTAACTAAAGAAGAACTTTATAAAATGTTAGCACATGAGGTGAGTAGTGTTTTTACATTTTTGGTGAATATTTACAACTGTTTTTCTCACAAATAAATAGCATGTGAATGTATTATTTACCTAACACACTTGGCTATTTGTAAATATATTTACAAAAAACGAGTTTGACTCTTCTCTTTTTTCCTCTCTTGTTTCCCTACTACAACATAACTTTTTTTAAAAAACTTTTTATTAAGGCAAAGTTACAATAAAACATTAACATGCTACATCATACATTGCTTATTCAAGATCAAGTTAATATTAAAAAAAAAATAATATTAAAAAAAGTTTGTGGCACGCCGGTTGGGAAACCCTCCTCTTCTGAATATGCTAAAAAGGGTGCTGAGATTTCAAAATACCTATCCTCTTTTTAGCCCTTCTCTTGTGTACATACTTGTTATGAAAGTGTTTTCCTTTACAAGGACAGTCCATATTTTACTGTACCACAATTCCATAAGAGAAGTCATATTTTTCCAATAATGTGCAATACTAATTCTTCCTGCTAACAGTAAAAAATAAATTAATTTGTCATTCTGTTTGAAATGTGTATCTTCTGCCAGAGCACTAGGGTTCTCTAGGAAGCTGACATTTTGTCATAGATGAATCTCTTTAATGATGTCCTCCCAAAACTGTCTAATTCAACCACCACATGTGCAAATATGTTACCCTTTCCCTGCAACCTCTCTAACAGAGCACCTCCCTACTAGCAAAGATATGATGGCATCTGACTGCAGTTAAGATCCATCTATATTGTATAACAATTTTCTTTTAACTACACAAAATGAAGATGTATATCCTCTTTCCCATATAGAGACCCACTCTTCCAGATCAATTTCTTTGTTCAAATCTTGCTTTGGACCAACTTCATTAATTCCTGACACCGATGTCCTTTCCCTTAGCTACTTTCATTAATAATCAGGAATTTATCCCTAGGAAATATAAGTGATTATTTGTTGTGGGTAAGAGCTGAGATTACTCAGATTTAGACAGCTGTTCCTGGGTCCTGACTTGAAATTCTATCAAGAAATATGTAATAATGTAAATAGTATAAAGATAGTATAAACTGTGTTTTCAGTTTTTATAAGTCAGCATTTTATTGTGAAATATGGATACAGGATGGCTTATCTAGACCTTTAACTATGTTAGAGGAATTGTCCCAGGAGTAAGCAGGAACAAAAGGTTTAATTTCTGAGATATGTACAAGTTTGACTGAAAAAGATCTTGATAAGAAAACATAACTATTTTAAGAAATCTTTCTGCACAATGTTGTGATCTTAAAAAATTAGTGACTCTCTTCTATACAGTAAAGTAAATTCAAGAAAGTGTATCTGTCTGTAGTGTACATGACATAATTCTGAATGCCTGACTTGGAAAGCACATAACTATTAGTTGGATGACTAAACCTGCTGTTTGGAGGTAGATAAAGAGCAGGGCGGAGGGTAGCCCAAAGTCCAAGGGCAGCACTTATATGAACCCATCCATGGCTGCTGGGAAGTACCAGGGTGCTGTCCCCAGACCTTGATTAGGGGTTCCATCTTTTTATGTCTATATGTGTGTGTGTGTATATATAGATATAGATATCGCTAGCAGGGAACAGCCAGAACACTGATCTATCACTCCAGAAGCTCTTGGCTGCTGCAAGCAGGTGAGGGTAGAGAAACAGAAAAGGTTTCCATTACTCAGTTCCTTCCCCATTCCCGCCCACCTTTTTTTTTATTTTATTTTTTTTGAATGAGGTCAGAATTGTTTTCCTTGTTGAATAACTCAAGCTTCTTTCTGTGCAACAAATAGCTTAATCTTGTAGTTTTACTTAACAAAACCAAAAGCAAGCTGATACTTAGGCTTGGAGAGGTCTTCTGTGAGCTGACTCAAAAAATAAAATTGAGTACATCTGATTCTTTCTAAAAATATTGGGAATATTTTGAGTATTGAAACTGAATTAAAAGAATAAAATTGACCAGAAAACATTAAAACAACTTACAAGGCTGTGGGTAAATATTGAAGCCCTAGAAAGATAATTAAATAATTCATATGTGATAATTGACTAAATGAGAACACAGTATCTCTCTCTCTCTAGTGAAACCACAGAAGAATCCTTTGATAAAGGAGACGAATGAGACCAATATAGTATTTCTAAATGAAAATGCCACAAATGATTCAGATGCCTCTTGCAAACCAGCTTTTTCTTTTTAGATAGCAGAAAATACCCATGTTGGAGGGAAGGGAAGATCGCCAGTATAAATGAGAAATGCTTTACAAGGAGGCTGTTGTAGTTAATATTTTAGTTACCCAGTGTCATACAATTGATATACTATTTAAGAGACTTGCATTTGTGCCTACCATTAGATTAATTTTGTTTATTTTCCTACCCAAAAAGCAGTTCATGATTAGCACTTAGGGTAATGATTTACAGATGCCAGTCATAATTATAAAGACACTTTTTGTTCTGGTTACATCTAATATCCATTGATGCTTTAGCTGACCGGATATAGGACCCAACTTTGTTCTCAGTTATTTATACTGTAAGTTCTTCAGGAGAAGGGAACATGTCCTCTTACTGCCAGTAAAGAACTTGTCTGGGTGGGCTAAAGGAAGGAGCAGAAGGTTTGGCGCAAGAGGTTCCTGAATACTAATCCTGCCACTGAGTCACGTTTGGCCTTAGTCAAGCTGTTTCACTTCTCTTTTCCCTATATGACAAATGGTGGTAATACCCACCAACCTCGGGATCATAGCAGATTACATATGAACATTAAAAAAAATACACAAATTCTAGTGATAAGTTTCATCATTCTCAATTTACAGATGGGGAAAGTGAAGTAACTTGCTTGGGGTCACATATAGGTCATAAGTTTCAGGAACATACTGACTTTCTTGAAGTACGGTAGAACCTCAGATATGAACACCTTGGGAATGGAGGTTGTTCATAACTCTGAAATGTTCATAACTGAACAAAACATTATGGTTCTTTCAGATGTTTGCAACTGAATGTTGACTTACTACAGCTTTGAAACTTCATTGTGCAGAAGAAAAATGCTGCTTTTAACCGTCTTAAATTAAATGAAACAACCATGGAAAAAGTTTCCTTACCTTGTCCAAAAAAAATGTTTTTTAAACTGTCCCTTTATTTTGTTAGTAGTTTACATTTAACACAGTACTGTATTATATTTGCTTTTTCCCCCATCTCTGCTGCCTGATTGTGCACTTCCAGTTCCAAATGAGGGGTGTGGTTGACCGGTCAGTTTGTAACTCTGGTGTTTGTAGCTCTGAGGTTCTACTGTACTGCTACCTGCATCCTGTGCACAGCTGTTAATGAAATGTAAGGCTTGCTTAAGGGAATACTGTCCATTTGATTTTGTTGTAATTTAATCAATTAAAATATATACTTTCTTATATAGCACTCGGATAGTAAAAATCCGTAAATGCTTAATGTTAGCAGAATAAACAACTCTGTTTAGGAGAGTCTTTTGGGCAGGCTGAGAGTAGCAACACCAAACATATTTAGAACCTCTGCTTCCCCTTTCAGTCAGTGTACTCCGTTGCTTTCCAGTAATAGCAGAAGAGGTGAAATGGATCAAAAACCTTTTAGGGCTTAAGAAAGGCAGTGCATTAGGAACTATCTATACTCACATCATTGATATACTCACATTGGGTCCGATTTTATTTAATCTATTTATTACTGACCTCGGAACCGAATGTAGAAGTCGGCTGATAAAGTTTGCGGATGACACAAAGTTGGGAGGTATTGCCAATTCGGAGAAGGATCGGGATATCCTGCAGGGAGACTTGGATGACCTTGTAAACTGGAGTAATAGTAATAGGATGAAATTTAATAGTGAGAAGTGTAAGGTGATGCATTTAGGGATGACTAACAAGAATTTTAGTTATAAGCTGGGGACGCATCTGTTGGAAGTAACGGAGGCGGAGAAGGACCTCGGAGTCTTGGTTGATCGCAGGATGACTATGAGTCGGCAATGTGACGTGGCCGTGAAAAAAGCTAATGCGGTCTTGGGATGCATTAGGCAAGGTATTTCTAGTAGGGATAAGGAGGTGCTGCTCCCGTTATACAAGGCACTGGTGAGACCTCATTTGGAGTACTGTGTGCGGTTCTGGTCTCCCATGTTTAAAAAGGATGAACTCAAACTGGAACGGGTACAGAGAAGGGCCACTAGGATGATCCGAGGAATGGAAAACCTGTCGTATGAAAGGAGACTCGAGCTCGGTTTGTTTACCCTAACCAAAAGGAGGCTGAGGGGGGATATGATTGCTCTCTTTAAATATATCAGAGGGATAAATACCAGGGAGGGAGAGGAATTATTTCAGCTTAGTACTAATGTGGACACGAGAACAAATGGATATAAACTGGCCGTCGGGAAGTTTAGGCTTGAAATTAGACGACGGTTTCTAACCATCAGAGGGGTGAAGTTCTGGAACAGCCTTCCGAGGGAAACGGTGGGGGCGAAAGACCTCTCTGGCTTTAAGATTAAGCTTGATAAGTTTATGGAGGGGATGGTTTGATGGGATAACGTGATTTTAGTCAATAAGTCAATAACATGCCATCGCTGGTAATTAGTATCAATGGTCAATGTGGGTCTGGCTGGAGAATCTTGCCTGCATGCTTGGGGTTCTGCTGATCGCCATATTTGGGGTCGGGAAGGAATTTTCCTCCAGGGTAGATTGGCAGAGGCCCTGGAGGTTTTTCGCCTTCCTCCGCAGCATGGGGCAGGGGTCGCTTGCTGGAGGATTCTCTGCGACTTGAAGTCTTTAAATCATGATTTGGGGACTTCAACAGCTGAGTCAAGGGAGAGAATTATTCCAGGAGTGGGTGGGTCAGCTTTTGTGGCCTGCATCATGCGGGAGGTCAGACTAGATGATCGTAATGGTCCCTTCTGACCTTAAAGTCTATGAGTCTGAGGCCTTGTCTACACCCAGCCGCTAGTTCGGCGGCTGGGAATCGAAGTTCCGGGTTCGATTTATCGCGTCTGGTCTGGACGCGATAAATCGATCCCGGAAGCGCTCGCCATCGACTGCGGTACTCCAGCTCGGCGAGAGGAGTACCGCGGAGTCGACGGGGAGCCAGCCTGCCGCGTGTGGACAGCGTCTGAACCGCGGTAAGTTCGAACTAAGGTATGTCGACTTCAGCTACGTTATTCACGTAGCTGAAGTTGCGTACCTTAGTTCGAAGTTGGGGGTTAGTGTAGACCAGGCCTGAGTCTATAAATGCACAAAGTTTAAAAAAAAAAAAAAAAAAAAAAAAAAAAAAACCCTAAGAATAAAACAAAATTTTCCTCTAATCTTTCATGTATAGTAGTAACTTTAGTGATTACTTGTAGAATTAATAGATACAAACACTTCAGGTGGAAATGTGACTTGCAAATTGACAATGTCCCTTTAAAAACAGTTATTTTCAGGCCTGAAATTGTACTGTATATGTCATGTTCTATTAAAACTTTAATATTCAAGTTAAAGGCTTTCATTCTCCCCATGGTACCCTCTTGCCTCACACCTCATGGAATTTATAAAAGATGAATGTTTCTTAAAAAGTTGAATCTTCCCAGGCACTACATGTTAGTGACAAGGTGGTCTTTTGTTGTGTGATCAGCTAATAAAGAGTATTAGGCCACGATCCCTCATTGCGTAGCAGATTGGTAGACAGCTGCACCTGCATGAAGTACCATTGAGCCTCTGCAGTGATGCAGCAGTCTGCCCACACACTACAGGATGGCAGCCTTCGTTTTTACTAAGGATATGTAGTTACTTAGTCGGGTATAACTGAGGTTCATTTACCTGTTTTCTCTTGTAAGTGGTTCCAATTTGATGTGTTGAAAATTTTAATTTAATAAATTTAAATTTCTGATTATATTTAAGGTTTTAGGTTTACTAAATGTAAAACTGGCATTAATGTGGAGTAATAAGATGAAATACAGCCACATAAAATGGAGACCTGTGTACAAAGTAATCAGGTGGCACAATATAGGCCAAGCTGAAGATCAGCACTCTGATATTTTTATAACTAAATGTCTACTGTTAGTAGAGAGGGGAGGGGAAAATATTTCATCCTCTAACCTGAATATCGTTATAAGTGATCATGGTATTCTATAGAAATGTTTAAGAGCAAACAAGAGCAGTTCTTCCTTTAACTTTGACCTCCATTTTGTAGTCCACATATGAGATTTCAGTATTTAACTCTGACAGATTAATCTACCATCTATTTGTTTATGACAGATGGTGTGGTTGTGGGTGAAAGCCAGAAGAGAGGTAACTTAGTTCTTTGAGAAGAACTAAATGTAATATTAGGTGCCTATCATATGCAAAGCAAAACTCAGAAGTTTTGCTATTGCATCAGATGTTTACTAACTGGTTTTCATGCAATACTTTTAGGCAAGAATATGACTTCAAAAAGGAAATTGGGGGAGAACATAAGAACGGCCATACCGGGTCAGACCAAAGGTCCATCTAGCCCAGTATCCTGTCTACCGACAGTGTCCAATGCCAGGTGCCCCAGAGGGAGTGTACCAACAGGCAATGATCAAGTGATCTCTCTCCTGCCATCCATCTCCACCCTCTGACAAACAGAGGCTAGGGACACCATTCCTTACCCATCCTGGCTAATAGCCATTAATGGACTTAACCACCATGAATTTATCCAGTTCTCTTTTAAACGCTGTTATAGTCCTAGCCTTCACAACCTCCTCAGGTAAGGAGTTCCACAAGCTGACTGTGCGCTGCATGAAGAAGAACTTCCTTGTATTTGTTTTAAACCTGCTGCCTATTAATTTCATTTGGTGACCCCTAGTTCTTGTATTATGGGAATAAGTAAATAACTTTTCCTTATCCACTTTCTCCACATCACTCATGATTTTATATACCTCTATCATATCCCCCCTTAGTCTCCTCTTTTCCAAGCTGAAGAGTCCTAGCCTCTTTAATCTCTCCTCATATGGGACCCGTTCCAAACCCCTAATCATTTTAGTTGCCCTTTTCTGAACCTTTTCTAGTGCCAATATATCTTTTTTGAGATGAGGAGACCACATCTGTACGCAGTATTCGAGATGTGGGCGTACCATCGATTTTATATAAGGGCAATAATATATTCTCAGTCTTATTCTCTATCCCCTTTTTAATGATCCCTAACATCCTGTTTGCTTTTTTGACCGCCTCTGCACAGTGCGTGGACATCTTCAGAGAACTATCCACAATGACTCCAAGATCTTTTTCCTGACTTGTAGCTAAATTAGCCCCCATCATATTGTCTGTATAGTTGGGGTTATTTTTTCCAATGTGCATTACTTTACATTTATCCACATTAAATTTCATTTGCCATTTTGTTGCCCAATCACTTAGTTTTGTGAGATCTTTTTGAAGTTCATCACAGTCTGCTTTGGTCTTAACTATCTTGAGCAGTTTAGTATCATCTGCAAACTTTGCCACCTCACTGTTTACCCCTTTCTCCAGATCATTTATAAATAAGTTGAATAGGATTGGTCCGAGGACTGACCCTTGGGGAACACCACTAGTTACCCCTCTCCATTCTGAGAATTTACCATTAATTCCTACCCTTTGTTCCCGGTCTTTTAACCAGTTCTCAATCCATGAAAGGACCTTCCCTTTTATCCCATGACAACTTAATTTACGTAAGAGCCTTTGGTGAGGGACCTTGTCAAAGGCTTTCTGGAAATCTAAGTACACTATGTCCACTGGATCCCCCTTATCCACATGTTTGTTGACCCCTTCAAAGAACTCTAATAGATTAGTAAGACACGATTTCCCTTTACAGAAACCATGTTGAGTATTGCTCAAGAGTTTGTTTTTCTATGTGTCTGACAATTTTATTCTTAACTATTGTTTCAACTAATTTGCCCGGTACCGACGTTAGACTTACCGGTCTGTAATTGCCGGGATCACCTCTAGAGCCCTTTTTAAATATTGGCGTTACATTAGCTAACTTCCAGTCATTGGGTACGGAAGACGATTTAAAGGACAGGTTACAAACCTTAGTTAATAGTTCCGCAACTTCACATTTGAGTTCTTTCAGAACTCTTGGGTGAATGCCATCTGGTCCCGGTGACTTGTTAATGTTAAGTTTATCAATTAATTCCAAAACCTCCTCTAGTGACACTTCAATCTGTGACAGTTCCTCAGATTTATCACCTACAAAAGCCGGCTCAGGTTTGGGAATCTCCCTAACATCCTCAGCCGTGAAGACTGAAGCAAAGAATCCATTTAGTTTCTCCGCAATGACTTTATCGTCTTTAAGCGCTCCTTTTGTATCTCGATCATCAAGGGGCCCCACTGGTTGTTTAGCAGGCTTCCTGCTTCTGATATACTTAAAAAACATTTTGTTATTACCTTTTGGAGTTTTTGGCTAGCCGTTCTTCAAACTCCTCTTTGGCTTTTCTTATTACATTCTTACACTTAATTTGGCAGCGTTTATGCTCCTTTCTATTTGCCTCACTAGGATTTGACTTCCACTTTTTAAAGGAAGTCTTTTTATCTCTCACTGCTTCTTTTACATGGTTGTTAAGCCACGGTGGCTCTTTTTTAGTTCTTTTACTGTGTTTCTTAATTTGGGATATACATTGAAGTTGGGCCTCTATTATGGTGTCTTTAAAAGCGCCCATGCAGCTTGCAGGGATTTCACTTTAGTCACTGTACTTTTTAACTTCGGTTTAACTAACCCCCTCATTTTTGCATAGTTCCCCCTTTTGAAATTAAATGCCACAGTGTTGGGCTGTTGAGATGTTCTTCCCACCACAGGGATGTTGAATGCTATTGTATTATGGTCACTATTTCCAAGCGGTCCTGTTATAGTTACCTCTTGGACCAGCTCCTGCGCTCCACTCAGGACTAAATCTAGAGTTGCCTCTCCCCTTGTGGGTTCCCGTACCAGCTGCTCCATGAAGCAGTCATTTAAAGTATCGAGAAATTTTATCTCTGCATTTCGTCCTGAAGTGAAATGTTCCCAGTCAATATGGAGATAATTGGAAATCCCCCACTATTATTGGATTCTTAATTTTGATAGCCTCTCTAATTTCCCTTAGCATTTCATCATCACTATCACTGTCCTGGTCAGGTGGTCTATAATAGATCCCTAATGTTATATTCTTATTAGAGCATGAAATTTCTATCCATAGAGATTCTATGGAACATGTGGATTCACTTAAGATTTTTACTTAAGGGAGGAGGAGTGGGAGAGACGATTTCACTATAAGAAGGAAGAAGTCAGATGTCTCATGACGTATGGTAGAATTTATTAATGGGGCCAGTGCTCCTTGCTCCATATTAGCTTGCTATTTGAGTTTAAATGCAGCATCAATGAAACAGTTGTCTTGAGGTTCAGTGGCTGCTTGATCCAAAATGCACTATATCAGTTATATACCATGATGAAATTGCATGCTACAATCGGCAACTTCTGCAGTATCTAGTCTGTTGCATTTAGAATATGTAGTGGTTATATAATGTTTAATTTGTAGTTAAATAACGAAGCTTTAGTATTGCTTGTACAAATTTGAGGGAAATGAGGGAAAACTAGAACTTTAAACAACATCAGCTTCATTGGTTTGTCACAATTATCAGACAATTTTTTTGCTTTAGGAGCATCAATCCAGTAGTGACTGTATGACTTTGTTAACTCAAGGTCTGACATAATTAACATCTGTTTGCAGTGTTGTTGTAGCTGTGTTGGTTCCAGGATATTCGAGAAACAAGGTGGGTGAAGCAATAGCTTTTATTGAGCCAACATTCTGTTGGTGACCGAGACAAGCTTTTAAGCTTACATAGGTCTTACTTCAAGTCTGGAAAAGGTACTCACTGTCTCAGCTAAATACAAGGTGGAACAGATTGTTTAGCATAAGTAGTTAACACTTATCTGTTATGGAAGGGTCTGGTGCTGCTTTGAGTTGTGAGTCTATGGGGGGGGCTTGCTTAGGATGATGAAGTTGGAAGGTTGTTTTGAAGTCCAGATGAGGTGATTCAGGAAAAATTTCTTTCAGGATGTGGCCCCTATCTGCGTGGGCTGGAGCTTGGGCTCTGAAGCCTCGGGAGTGGTATGGTCTTGAGAGCCCAAGCTCCAGCCTGAACTGCAACTTCAAAATGCTGTCTACCGCTGTTTTTTTTGAGCCCTAGTGTGAACCTTGCTAGCCTGAGTCTGACCCTGGGTGGGAGGCTCACTCCAAAATGCTGTGTAGACATAATCTCTGTGTGTGAAATGCTAGTGCAGATTAATGCACCTTGTCCACGAGCCCTTGAATGAACTGTTGATCCACTGTGGATCCATAATAGATTTTAAAGATGGAAAAAACTCTCTAAACAAAATGACAAATGTTTCCATTGCCAATCAGAAACTGTTAGACTAGCAGTTGCTCTCATATTTTGTAAGTTTCAGTTATACTTAGAAACACAGGCAATATGTTTTCATTCTGGATTTTGAAGCCTTTCAAAATTCTAAAAGCAGAATGTGTGTTGGCACTTAAGTGAAAGATGCATGCACAAATGTTTTCAATATCATAAAGACACTTCCAAATCAGAAACCTAATTTGACTCTGAAAAATCTTGAAATCCTAATAGAAAAATAATTAAACCTCTAAACATTTTTCTGTCTCTTCCTCTGTAGGATTTAAAGAAAGCAGGTTTGCTTATTTTTGCGAACAAACAAGATGTTAAAGAGTGCATGACGATAGCTGAAATATCCCAGTTTCTGAAACTAACTTCAGTTAAAGATCACCAGTGGCATATCCAAGCATGCTGTGCTCTAACTGGCGAGGGGTAAGAATTCTTCTTGGGAATACTTTCTGAATAATTTTGGTACCTGTATCGTGGTATACATAGGCTGTTATTTGACGTACATCCCCTAGCACACCTATGCATTCTGAGACCTGACTCTCAAGGCACATTGAAAATTATATCCTTTTAAACATGAATTCTTCTTGTGCCCTGTATTAAATTCAGCACCATATAGAACATTCAAGAAAAACAAAGACCTGCCCCAAAGATTTAGTACCACTGGGAAATAACTGTCGTGTACTGTGAAGCGATACTGTTCGTTACGTGTATGGGTTGTTTAGCGTCTGAAAAGGTGTAACTCACCTCACTAGTCTTTGTTAAAGCACACAGCAGTGGCAGTTATGTGGCAGGTTACAATGAAACGCAGATATGTCTGTTACAGAGAACACCTGCTTGCTTATGTGAACCAGGGAGTTAAGAAACCTTTATCTATTTTTCTGGTATTGTCACTGAAATAAGCAAAATAAAATGGAGAGAGACCAAGGTGACTTGAAGACAAATTTTAATGCCAAGTCTCCAAAGTGACACTAGTAATTTATTTTAAAATAAATTCAAAAAGAGCATTTAAAATCTGACAGTGTCAATTGAGTGCATTCATATTCGAGGTTATTTGGGAGAATTTTAGTGGTATCCTGAAAGGCTCCATGTTTCATTACCATTTTCCTTTAGGTTGTATAGTCATGTCTAGCTCAGATAGAATTTAAGTTGGCTCAGTAATCTAGTTTCTTGTTAACATCATATAAACCACAACCTAACTGATACTCTTGAAAGTCATCAGAGCAGTGATGGTTCAGATGGGTACAGAGACTGACCTGACCCTAGATGTGGTCACATCAGGTCACTGTGGTGACATATTTAGGCTTGGCAGAATTCAATTTTTGAGGAATAATATCAATGTTTATTTTTAAGATTCTTTTTTCTATTTCTATCGATTTTTAAGAGTTCACAGTTGCAGTGAATTATTTAATGACAGTTGATGCTGAGATTCAAAAAGTTTTAAAGCTGTATAACCATTAAAACACAAATCACCAATAGCACATCTTAAAATATACAAAGAAAACATCCATAAATCAAACTCTAAGTTCAAGTAGCATTTTTCTTTCTTTGAATCTCCGTAAATTTTTATTATTGATAATCTTTTTCATTGGTTTGTGTATGTGTGGTGAAATCGTTTGCCAACATTTACCAATTTAAAAATCTAATCCTTCAAAGCCTAAACACATTGTTAAGGGATTGTGAGAAGTTTACAATCTTACTTTTACTGTTGTGTAGATTGAAATGATAAGGTTGCAGGACTTTCACAAGCACATGCTGTCTGAGTTCTGACTAAAGTTACCATGACAGAATATTTATAGGGTTTTTTTAATGCAAAAATACATATTTTAATTTTTATTTACAGATTGTGCCAAGGACTTGAATGGATGATGTCAAGACTTAAAATCAGATGATTTTTAATGACCTCTTTGCACCGACATTGCATACAAAAGTGCTGTACCTATGGATACCTTGGTTACCTGTACCTATGGTAACCTGCAAAATTAATGGGTTAGATGTATTTATAATAAACTGATTTCAACTTTATTTTCTACACACATATATTAAGACCACCTCTTTGAAAACAGATGAAGATGAAGGCTCTAGTTTATTTTCCCATTAGTTTACTCTGAAGATAGGTTTAAAAACGGTGGTTGACATTCTTCTCAAGATAAAGCCACTCAGGACTATGTGTGGTGAGTATGAAGTGAGAGGAAGGAATTTTTAACTTTACATTTTATATTCCAATATAACTCTCCTAGTTGAAGGTGTTGGCCTCATTATTCCAGTAAATTAGCAAGCAAATCAGTGGCATAGGTATTGACTTTCCAGTATTTTAAAAACTTGTTCAAATGTGCTACAGATACAAAAATATTTTCCTCTGTGTACTGTACATATTTGTGTATATTTATACCTCAAGTGTAGGTTAACTGAAATCTGTTCCAAGAAAAAGTGAATAACACTGCATCTCAGTGTACTGAGAATAGTACTAATGTTGAGATTGTTGACATGTCACAACTGCTTTTCCTTTGTTCTCTGTACTGCTCTAACCTTCACCAAATAATTGGTGCACCATTTCTTTATAAAGTGAAATCTCTTAAGACTATTGGTTTTTATGCTTGTCATATATATACTCTGCAATTAAGAATGATCACAAAAAGGGATAGTGTGTCTGAATGTGGATTTTATACTTTGTTCAGTATTGGCAACTAACTGCAATTCTTTGCTAAAAGGTAAAGAATCCAAAAAGTTAGCATTCTCATTTTGTTGGATAAGACCATTCCAAAAAATGCCTGTGTTGTGCTCTGCTTTATGCCATCATGTTGAGTATTTATGATAGATTCCTATCTAGGGGGTAAATCTTCACCGTTAATAAAGGAGAAATGTGTCTTAGTTTTCCTTATGCAAAGAAGTGACCAAAAAAGTGTGCTATAATGTTCTCACCAGAAATCTTACAGAACAGTCTATTTTGTATTAATATGTTTTCAGAGAAAGAGGATACTGACTGGTGATAATCCAAAATTGCTGAAGTAACTATTTGTATCTGTGTATAAGAGACTGACATGGGGGAGAGGAAAGGATCAGGGCCGGCTCCTGGCACCAACATCGCAAGCAGGTGCTTGGGGTGGCCAATGGAGAGGGGCGGCACGTCCGGCTCTTCAGCGGCAATTCAGCAGCGGGTCCCTCAGTCCTTCGCGGAGGGAAGGACCTGCCGCCGAAGTGTCGCCTATCACGGCTTTTTTTTTTTTTTTTTTTTTTTTTTTGGCTGCTTGGGGCGGCAAAAACGCTGGAGCCGGCCCCGGAAAGGATACACTATTCCACTGTAACTGATGCTTGATTCTGCTCCTATAGAAGTCCATGTGAAAACTCAGAATTAAATGATGTATGTAAATGATGCTTCAGTATCATAATGCTGAGGCCCCAACTGAATGGTCATGATTCATAGGGAATATGCAAAGAATTATGGGAATCATGACTATCCTGTCCTTCCTATATTGGTAAATGGGAGGAGTGTGGGCGTCCTAATATAGAAATAGTTGAGAACCACTGGTGTAAAGGATTTTGGTTCTTCATGAGAATGACACTTGGGTGGTGTGAAATGTTATTGGTATCATGAAATGTGTGCATAATCATAATCACAGATTTTCTGTCTTATTCTGTACATGTGTATATTTAAGTAATATTGTAAAACTAGACAAAAAAAAGTTTAAGGACAAGACCATTTTAAACCCGGTTTAATTTTTAAGGCAGTTTTGAACTCCTCTTTAGAAGATGAGATTGTGAAACACATCCAGTTTCCATTTAATTAGTTTAGTTTATTTGTGTACTGCATTATATTGATTAAAATGTTGACATAGTATTCATGGGGGACAATAATGAAGACCACTTCAAAAGTGTGTATTTAACAGCTGAGTTGTCCCAAGTATGAAGTATAACTTTCTGATCTAGTCATGAAATCTCTTTTGCTAATTGGCTGATGGAGGTTCGGCTATATCCATTTTTTAAATCCATACATGCATTTATTTACATAAAAGGCATGCACAGAGATCAGTGTTATTAACTAACTGGTGTATTGCATAATGTGTAAATGTTTTAAGGAAAAAATAACAATGCAAAGACTGTTTCTTAGTTTTATCTGCAGGTATTTTCAAGAAACAAAATTTGCATCCTTAGAACACGGAAATGAATAATTTTAGCTTTCCTACTCTAACAAAAAATAAAATGCTGAACTTAACTACATTCATAATGTTCATCTTCAAGTACCGCGACTACTCTTTTTCTAGATTTTCTTTCATGCTTGAAGTGCTATATTCTTTTGTCTGAATCGCTGTTCCTTTTAAATTGTAAAGTTTTTTTATAAGATAAAAATTACTCTTATTAACAGAATATGAAATACAAAACCGTATTCATATACAATTCTTTAAAATATTTTGTTGGAATTTGCTGTTCTTACCCTCTTCAAGGTTTTTATGGCTTAAAATGTTTGCCTAATAAATAGCATGGCTGAAGGGAATCTATAAATATTTTTCTAAAAGCATGACTTTTATGTCACAAACAGGGTTTGGAGACCTTCTAATGCATGTGAACTATCTTCCCTCTTCCAGGTGACAGGGAAACCATCCATTTCCATTTCTATCTCAATGCGGTAGCCAAATATCCATGTGATTTATTATTTGTGTTGAAGTAGTGGCAAGAGGTCCCCATCAGGGGTTGATATCTTATTGCATGCACAGGGAACAGCATTCACACTCAATAAATTGTTCCAGGCCCAAAGTGTTTATAATCTAACCAACCATATACAACTTTGGGCTTTGAACAGTAGTGGAGTCTTAACTAAGGGTAAACTAGGTAATCCACCCACTTCTTCCTGCTACCTTCAATGTTGCATATGTGTGGTTTAGGTTTAAACTTACTTTTAAAACCAATGGTGATCCCATTTAAACAGAAAAGAGAAAGCGAGGTTGCCTTTCTCCTCTAGTCAGGACCTGTTACTTAATATGCATGTAACTTTACCAGCATTGTATGTTTGGAGAATTGTTGATTTCTAAACTGGTAATCAAGAGGGGATATGTATGAAACTGATATGAATCTTGTGTTTATTCTTAACTAAAAGTTATAATCAGCTGATTAATATCTCTTGCTTATGATATTCATTGCACCTTTTAGAATGTGGAATTTTTTTTCAGGGGAAAATGAGATAATCTTGAAGATGTAAGCAGGTAGTATTGTCTAGTAGTTTAGAGTACAGAACCAGGGATAGGAGATTTGGGTTTTGATCCTGGTGACCTTGAGTGATTCATTAATCTTTCTTTTGTCTCCATTCCCGTATCTAAGATGGGGATGGGATAGTTGCCATATCTGCCTCACTGCGGGGATTGTGAGGCTTCATTAAAGTGTATCAAGTGCTCAGATTTAAGGCACTATACAAAATAGAAATTTTGCACCCAGATATTACAATGATGGCCTTAGCAGAAAAGTATGTAATAAGATTCTGTCTGCCTGAAGGTGTTTTAAGAGAATTTGTGCATTTCTTCCAAATTATTGTAACGTGAACTTTTACACAGAATGTGTAAGCATCTGTATGCAGTTCATGCTTGTTGGTTTTATCCCACTGCAGACCCCTCTTTGCTCTCCATCTTAATATGTAGCTCCTTGTTATGCATGGAGATATGTTAATTATAAACTTAATTTAGGTATGTTAAGGCTTAATTCTGTACATAGAAGAAATTCTCTTTGCCTAATTTCATTAACTTTCTAAAGCCACTCCAATTCTGAACAGTTACATTAAATAGTAAGTGACAGAACTTCATTTGTGCTGCTCTTAGTAATGGTCTGCAGTTCCATCTTCTCCCTATTGTTCTTGGCTTTTATACAAATTTCTTTTATATAAGCTTAACTCCCAGTTGAAATGTAGAGTCCTATACATAACTCCCACTGAGATCAATGCCAACTGAGGGTAGTGTATGGTCTTTGGTATACAACTTGGGAACGATTTCCCCCCCCCCCCCCGTTTTCTTTTTTTTTTAAGTTCATGTATACCTCAAAATGACCTTAATAGTTAAAGGTTTGTGTTTGAGTTGTGAATATCCATCTGTGGAAAACTGAAAGGTACACTTGATGAATAATTTGTGATATGGTCTAATTGCCACTAGTATCTTGAAAAATAAATAACTGCATGTAGATTAATTCTTTTTTAAAAAAAATAAAAAAGTTACTAGGAGACAGCATGTAGAATTTTGGAGAATAGATCAGCAATACATGCAGACATCTAGCCTCATAATTTTCATTGTGCTGCAGGGAGACATGGTAGCTAAATTCCTATGCATTATGCTGAAAAAATATTCCTAATTGTATTTTTCCTTATTCCATGTACTACCTCTTCTAGTTAGTTTTGTGTATACCAGTGGTCCCCAACCTTTTTGTGGCCAGTAGCACATTCATGTTTTCAGAAGACTGTGGCGGGCGCCAACAATTTTTCTAGGCTTATTTTGTATTTGTACATTAAATAATATGAAAAACATCATATTTAATATTACATAATGTATGAATCCATAAGATAAAAAAGGTAATTTTACATGTAAAAGGTATTAATTAAATTATTCGGCAATTACTCTTTCACCTTACCATGTGAATTTGCTCTTTTTTATCTACCTGTAAGAGAAATTAAGGAGTTTTTACAAAATAAATATCATAAACATTCGGTCCATTCTGCAGAGGCAGAGCAGTTTTGTTTTGTCTTGTTTTTGGCGGCCGTTCTGGGCAGTGCAGAGAGAAGCCTGAGAGAAGCTGCGAGGACAGAGAACACCAGCGCCCGCAGCACTCTGTCCCCAGCAGGTGCGGGGACCTGGCTTCTCTCCCCTGCTGGGCACTAGGCGGGCCCCGTGCCTGCCGGTGACACGGAGCACCGGCGCCTGCAGCCCCGGAGTTCTCTGTCCCCGGCAGGCGCGGGGCCGCGGCTTCTCTCCAAGCCGGAGAGAAGCTGCAGCCCCGCGCCTGCCGGGGACAGAGAACACCGGCGCCCGCAGCCGGCGCCCGTAGCCTACACCCCCAGAGAAGCCACAGCCTCATGCCTGCCAGGGACAGAGAACACCAGTGCCCGCAGCCTGCAGGCCTGGAGTTCTCTGTCCCTGGCAGGTGCTGGGCCGCAGCTTCTCTCCCCTGCTGGGCACTAGGCAGGCGCACATAAATGCCCCGGCAGGCGCCATGGCGCCCGCGGGCGCTGCGTTGGGGACCACTGGTGTATACCATGTTATATACACGCATCTAGCTGTGTGAACACAAGTGGTGTTGTCCCTTCCTCCTTCCCGGTTTAACCTATACTTGATGGCTAATTTAACATTTTTGTTACACAGTATTCAGAACCTTCTATACCCATACATTCCAAACATTTCAGTTTCCCACAATTATCAGTTGTTGTGTAGATGTAAAGCTTATTTTGTGGGAGGGAGGGTAACTTACTCTCTTAACAGATCAGCTCCAGAGTATAGGAAACTGAGTTCCGATAACATTTAAGTATATGACTTAAACCCAGAAAGGAAGGAAATTATGGTAAGAGAAGACCCATGCCCTGCAAGTGTTAAATATAAAAACATTTAAGTGGAATTTTTTTAATTGGCTACTTTAAAAAAAAAAAATGGCAATAACTTTGCTTCTGTCAAACCAATTGTATGTGTGGAAAGCAGTTTTTCAGAGATTCCATTCAAATGAATATAATACCAAGCCTTTAAATAGTCCATCCTTCAATGTTACAAGTTAAGTATGGTATGGTACTGCATAAAGACAGGATATAATGAAAGAGACTGAAGATAGTCTCTGCATATTGTAATGAGGTATACAATATTGCAAATCATAATATTGTATATAATTATTGAGGTGAGAAAATGCATTTAATGTACAGATCTGAAAAAAAATGGTTGTAAAGAAGCAAAAAAAGTTGCAACAAAAAAGTCATTAGAAAAGAATTGTGTCCTTGCCTTATTGGGGTTTACCAGCTGATTATTGTTGTTAATATATCTAGTGTATAGAATGTTCTTATATGCATGCAAGTGCTATTTTTTTATTTGAAGAAAGTTTAATAGTGCCATCTAAATGACTCTTGGGTTTTGTTGTGCATTATAAGACAACTTTTTGTGCAGGTACACCTGTTTTTTGAGTGTCCTTTATGATTTTAAATTTGAAGGTATAATTTGTACTGAATTAACTTGAAAAGGCTGTTTCACTCAATAGACTGTAAATGATTTTTCTAAGCCAGTGGTTCATGCTACTCTTGTTGAAACACTTCCCGAACAAAACACTGATGAAGTAGAGCGGTTGGAAGAGAAGGTGAAGGAGCAGACTATTCTCCTACAAAGGCGTTCACAGAAGGAAAAAGTGGGAGAACCACTGCTTGAACTGTTTATGGTCAATAAATTTTAAGATGCTGTTGTGTATGATGGGCTAATAACTATCTGAGCCATTTTAAACTCTAGTATGTTTTTTTAAAAATGCCTTTTAAAAGTGTTTAAACATGCCTTTGGTTGTCTACTACCTAAATTGTCTTCAAAATTCTGTCTAAATTGACAGAAATAATATGTACACGCCTTGTTACAAATTGGAAGTTTGAGGAATACATATATACTTAAACTAATGAACCTTTTTTGCTTTGTGGTAATTTTTAAAAATTGTGGCTAATTTAGTCTCCTTTAGCTAAAATTTTGTTTTCCTTTTTGTATCAAATGCTTCCTAGATAGTTGAAATGATCAAGACAGCCAGTTGGGAGGTGGGCAGACTCTGCTATGCCTCATGTATGCCATGTCTGGATCTCAGAGTAATTATACTAGTTTTGTCCATAAGACATTCTGTGTTCTGCACTCCACCCTGGCTCAGCTGTTTCTGGAATACCTACTTGCATTATTGTTCCCCTAACTCCAAAATGGAGCCAAGTGGGGTTAGCTTGTTGCTTTCTCTACACTTTACCAAAAACTAAGCCACATTTATTTCTTCCATTTAGCCTAATTTCTTCTTTTTAGTACAATTAGGTACAAAGGGCAAAATTCACTCCACCTGCACAAAGCTGGAGTTATCAGCTCTCTATGCAGGTGGAGTGTGGAGAGGCTAGGGGACATGAAATCCAGAAAGGGGTCCGTTGGGGGAATGGCAACTTCTAGCTAGTTGCGTGGGGCCAGGGGATCTGCATAAATGCAAGTAATTGGGCCCCCTTGCCTTCTTCCTGGCCTTTTGCGCCATCTGGTGGAGGGCGGTAGCAGGGTTTAAGGTGGGTAGACTCTATGTATCCTATATGCTATATGTAGAAGTCTGTTTCTTGCTTATACTTCAGTAGAGAAGCTCTGGCTCTGAACCAGTATTTGGGCTTTAAGAACCTGTAGCTGCTCAAAGCACATACAGAGTATAAGAAGGGAGAGCAGATTGGGGAAGGAGGAGAGAGAGACAGTCAGAGACACGCTCCACCCATCCTTCCTCCCTATGCATCTGTCATGAATCTTTAACTTTCAAGCCTCCGACTTTGGCCTCTATCAGTTTTGTCATCTGATAGTCTATTAGAACATTAAATAATGTAACTGAGAGACCATATCCCTGGCATACTTCTGATTCTACTGAAAACAAGCTTGCAATAAATATATAAATGTGAAACGTTGCTTTTTCACCCTAAATATTGACCCTCATACAGGTAAATGTACCGATGGCAAAGTGCCTCCATTAGGAACTCCTAGATGGTACAGTGGGTCTGCACTGGTACTCTACATTCCGGGTGAAAATTGCCCTAAATATATATCTGATACTCAAACAAAGGAGTTTGGCATTTTAATATGGATTTGATGTTTGTCTTCCCAGCTTGAAGCTGCAACATTGGAAATTTCCATATCTGTAGTGTAGGAGGTGATGAAAACCTTAATTTTCAATTTCCAATACAAATTATTTTAATGTTATTCTTTTCAAATAAAGAAGTTTTGTTTTTAGATGGTACAGTAATAAGAATTTTAGATCTGTAGGAAGTGCATTGGCAAAGTAGTACTACATGAACACTTTCTAACCAAACTGTTAATGGTGATCTGAAAGATATGTACAGCTACGGAAGTTGGTCCAGCTTGTGTGTCGAATATCCTGGGATCAAAATGGTTACAACTACACTTCAGTGCTTAGCTTTGTGCTGTTAAATTATGGTCAGTCAATGGGAGAGATGCTGACTTTTAAAAAGTGATGGACTGGTTTGGAGCTCATTTTCAACAATACTTCAACAAAATAAAAAAAAAATGCAAGTGGATCATTGTATGTGTTGTCATTTTACAAATAAGAAAACTGACTTGGTAACCATCATACTCTTTTAGTGTGGAGTTTCTGGTGCTTTGGAAAATATTCAGTTCGGTATAATGTATGGAAAGAACTAAAAATGTTAGTCTCTTTACAGGCTGTGAATTGCTTTTGGTTTTCTGAAGGTTTCATAAATACTGTATCATGCAAATGATCAACTATTAATTGATGTGTGAATCACATAATAGTAAAAGTTGCTGATGTTGAAAGTGGATACAATATAACAGTATGTTATATCAAAGTTTAGCTGACTGACTGTGAGGGTCACTTTTTTGCATCAAGTTGTACAAAGTACTGTAGAACTTATACAAGAGGAAATATGAAGGGATTTTTGGAGACTTTAAAAGATTCCAGGTTTTGTCTAACTGATCATGACAAACCTTTACAAAAAACCTAATTATTTTTTCTTTTGTGGTATATTTTTGTGTCTACTAAGTCTTAAGTGTTTTTTGTCATTTCTAAAGTCTTAAAGCTTCTTTAACTTTGAATTTGTTTCATTCATAGCAGGTTTTGCATAGGTATACTATGTATGCATATGAAATAGACATTAACCCATAACTATTTTGCTACTTTGGTAAACATGTCAATAAATTGTCACTTTAATGCTTATATCCTACCTCCTGTACCCATTTCATGTATATCACACTTTTAATATTCATTTGTACAGTTCAAATGTACCGCATATAACTATTCAGTTATGATTTTTCCCTCCACTATCATCTTTGTTACATCTTTGTTACAGCAATTCAAATCCAGTATGTATAACACTATTGAATTCAGAATGTACCAGCAGATGGGTTGCCTTTAAATATGGCTAGTGGTTTTTATTGTGTTATTAATTAGGTATTATTTACTGCAGAAGAAAAAATTTCAAGCTCCCAGAAGCACTACAGGGTTTCTGGGATAAGTCAGGCCACTTGGAGACCATCAGCTAGCCTCGGTTTAGGTAAAGCACAAGGTCTTGAGCTGCTGCTGGAATTGTAGTCAAACGGGGCTGAGGCTTAGAATCTTTCCTTTCACTCTGATCTATTGCTCCCTAATCTCTCGTGGGAGTGAAGTTTTTCTCCCATTCCAACATGTCTATGAGAAGCAATGGCAGTTGTGCATATTGGGGCATTTGGAAGGGGATAGAGATAATTTTTGACTGAAGAGCAGCATGCAACTTTCCTTAAGAATGCATCCCCCTTCCTACAGGATCTGTTCGGATCTCAGAGGTGTGGCATACATAGATGTCATTCTCTTCACCTGCTTACCCCCTTCATGACAGTTTTGGGAAGAGTAGAGCTTCTGCAGTAAGTGCTGCCTCTCATAGTGAGAACTTCCTATTGCTTTGATTCTGCCTCTCTCTAGCATCTGGTAGAACCATTGATTTCAATGCAAATGCCTGAAGAACGAGGTACAACTCATGAGTTAAGTGGAAGGAGTGTCTTCCTACCTTTATCCAAGGGGCAGACAGCTATGGGCAGCACATATGATCTCAAAATAAACGTTTTAACAATTAGATCAAAACTGATCTCTTTTTTGTGAGTTCAGTGAAGGGTCCCATCCTCTAAAATAGGCACTCCTCCTAGCTGTTTGTTTTGGTTTTGTTTTAGGATGGCAGTTAGCTTTTATTAATCCAAAGGGCTGTTTTGGTACTGCATTGAGCCAGACTTTCTCTGAGATAGTAGCTATTTACATAAACTTCAGACTTGCAGACTCATTAAGTACAGTCTGTTTTATTTTTGCAAATACACAGAGCCCCATGTCCCCTGATTAAAAGAAGTACTTATGCCTAGAGGAATAGGGCCGCTGGCTTACAAGTACTGTCTCTTTACTGGTTTCAGAATGGTAGCCGTGTTAGTCTGTATCAGCAAAAAGAATGAGTAGTACTTGTGGCACTTTAGAGACTAAACCTTATGCTCAAATAAATTTGTTAGTCTCTAAGGTGCCACAAGTACTCCTCGTTCTTTTTGTCTCTCTACTGTATATTGAAAGTTTGTATGAGGCTGACAAAATGCAAAACTTCAGTGTTCTTTGTAGTAAAATAAAGTTTACTTGAACATGTGAGTTAGACTTCTTTTAAAGGGTAAGTTAAATAAGACACTGAAGTAGTCCCCTCGCTGTTAGAATGTGACTTGATGTGAGAGTGTGACAGGATTAAACCTCACACTGGCACTAAAAGGTAAGCTGGTGCAGGAGAGCTCAATTAAGGTACTTGGTTGCAGCTGGTGGGTTAGCTAGGCCACAACTCTAGATAAAGCCCAGCTGGGGAAAGAAGCCCAGATGAAGAGGGGACTGCAGAGAGATAAAAGAAGAACTCTGCCATCCCTCTGGTCACTAGAGAGTATCAGGAAGGCCCTGAGAGAAGCAGATGTCAAGTAAGCCCAGGGAGGGGCTGTAAGAAAGTGTCTGAAGGAAGGCCAAGGTAGGGAGAAATCCTGGGAGGCAGCGAGGAGTCTTGGAGCAGACTTCAGCTGCTCACTGAATGGGTTCTGGACTAGAGGGATAGCTTAGTGGTTTGAGTAGGGTTACCATACGTCTGGTTTTTCCCAGACATGTCTGGCTTTTTGGTACTCAAATCCCCGTCCGGGGGGAATTGCCAAAAAGCCAAACATGTCCGGGAAAATACTTCTCCCCCCCCCAGTCCCCTGCTTACCTTGGCTCCGGCAGGCTGTGAGCTGCAGGCAGATTCCCCCGTGGCGGTGGCTGCTGCAGTTGCTCCCCCCAGACACAGCTCTGTAGCTGAAGAGCCGAGTTGCCCCAGCGGCTTCACGGTTTGCCGGGCAGCCCCCAGATCTCCAGACCCTGCTCCCCCGGGCTCTGAGCAGGGGGTTGGACTAGATGACCTTCTGAGGTCCCTTTCAACCCTGATATTCTATGAATGTGACAATTTATTTTCTGTTTTCTCTGTGAATAGAAGAACCCATTTGTTCCGTTGTTGGCGTATATGCTTATATCTGCTTTTGGCCACAGATTTCATAATGTAGTTTTCTCTCCATCTCATTTGGTTGTGATGTTTTTTTTTAAAAAGTTACATTTCCTTATCAGTCTGTTTAAATACATGGGAAAACTCAAAATTAAACAGTATATATTGTAAGTATTTCATCTAAGTTATATGAAAATATGCTCCATTACTGTGAACTTCCCAGGTTCTACAGGGCTGTGCTTTTAAGAGGCACAGCACACAACTTGCAGGCATGGGGGTGGTTAAGATGGCTTTAGGTTACCTTTGATTCCTGGAGGCCTGTTTAAGGCCTCTTGTACAGTGGGGTAAATGCATGCTATGGGGGTGTGATTTCTGAACTACACTAATGTGTTGTGCACTTTAATGTGGTGGTGTTTGAAACAGTACCCTACTAAGCACAAAAAGTTCCCTAATGTGCTTTATCAGCATTGTCTACACAGACCAATTAATGTGCAGTGTGTTGGTGTGCTTTAGAAATCACACCCCTGTAAAGGACGTTACCCCACCATGTGGACAAGCCTTGAGTTACTACAGCCTCCTTGGGCTGCATTAGGCACCTCAGTATTCTGCAATATCTTCACAGTGCTGTGGCCCTGTCCTCGACACACACCCCTTCAGCCTCACCTGTGGCGTGGCCCCTAGCCCAGGGCTTGTGAGAGAGTCCTTGGAGGACAGACAGAGCTGCCTCCTGTGCTGGGGGATTCCTGTGCCATATGAGGCTTTTAAAACTCTTTAACCTGGCATAAAGAGTCCAAGGTGGGGATTTTACCCATAAAATTTACTTTCCCACTGGTTTATATTGTATTTACATGACTCTGCTGTTTTAGAAGAGTTACTTGTTATAAGCCCTCAATGCTGATGAAATTCAGTGTTGACAAGCACAAGGTAATGAACAATACAAGTAACAATCTGAACTAGTCATACACATTAGTTAAGTTAGAACCCGACAACCCTCAGGAAACACAGCTGTGTATTACTGTAGATACTCAACAAAATCCACTGCTCATAGCAATGGTCCAAAAAACCAAACACACCCCAAATAAAATGTTAGGATGCAGAAAGAATGGGATAGAAAAGTAGAGTGGAAATATATTTACCATCTCTTAAATCAATGCTATTCCCTCAACTCTGCCTCTGAATTTAGCAACCCCCATTTTAAAAAGAAAAAGTAAAAATACAAGATGGTTGATAAAAATGATTAGTGGCCTGGAAAGACTTCTACACTGAGAGAGAAGAGTTGTAAAATTAGGGCTGTTTAATTTAGAGAGTAGGTAAATAAGAAGGGACATGATAGAGGATAACAAATGGTATAAGAAAGTAAACTATGTGAAAGGTACAGCAACTGCCTGAAGGTAGCAGCTTTAAAATTGATCAAAAGGAATCCACTCTTGTGCGGTGTATTAACCCTTTGGCGTCATAGCCACATAATATCATTGAGGCAAACAGCTTAGACTTCAGCTAGAATTAAATATATGGATAACATCAATAGCTACAATAGAAAGAATTTTTAAAGAGCCCTTATGCTTCAGTGCATAAACAAACCACTAATTGATAGGGCCAGGAAGAAAATTCCTGCAGGGGCAGATTATGCTATAGTTGTCTAATATGGGATTGAGGTACCTTGCTCAGATGCATAAAGTACTTGCTACTGTTTGAGATAGGAAACTGAAACTAGTAGTCTGAAATTTGATATGGTATAGCAATTCCTAAGTTATTAGCTAAAGTAGTGTTTCTCAGCCAATGGATTGCAACACCTGGGGCATGTGTGTGTTATGAAAGGCAATCAAGGAGGCCACCAGGCACTAAACATTTTATTATCTAAAGCAAAGAAAATATCACTCCCCAATTCCCCCCACACCCTTTACCCATCAAGGTCAAGGATTCTCTATCAACTTCTGAAACAAATACATTATATAGGCTTATAATTTTTATCACTGAGACACTAACTCTTATAGTAAACATAAGGTGGGATCATGAAAATTTTGACTTTGAATAAGGGGTCACCAACCTGCAAAGGTTGAGAAATGCTGATCTACAGCATAGATGATAAAATCCATAAATCATTTTTGGTTTTAAAAAAAATGAAGGCATTTTATAACAGTGCAGTAAAGGTGTTCGATAAGAGGACAGAGCCAGGAAGTGAATTTTTTGAACAAATGTTTTTTTTAATTATCTAAAATATCAAAGCTGCAACTAGTTACAACTTGTTAGTTTCATTTTTATTAAAATCTTTCCATAGGGATGGGCTTCCTTATGAATTTTGATGCAAACTCTTGGGCATAACTATATGTAATCTGATGAAAAGAGAGGAGATGTGGATGCATAATCAAATCATATCCATCTGTGCAGGAGTTATTTTGCTAAATCTTGCTGTTCTCAAAAGCAAACGGAGGAACTCCTGAGCTCCAAGCAGTTACTGTGTTCAAAGTAGATGCAGTGAGAGTTCCCCCCTCCAGTTCCAAAGGTGAAAGGGGGTTTTGGCAAATGCTGCTCCACCAAGCCTGGGAGAGGAGGCAGGTGGTCTCCCTTATGTTTTATCAGAGAAAGGGCAGCTGGGCTCCCCTTGCTTAAAAGCAAGCTGCTCATTAGTCTTCTGTGAGATCTCTGCCTAATGGTATGTCTACACGTAAACTGCAACAGTGGCATTGCTGCAGCTGCACCACTGTAGCACTTCAGTGAAGACACTACCTCACAGAGAGGCGGTAGGTAGGTCATCGGGAGAATTCTCCTGTCAACCTAGCATTGTCTACATTAGGAGTTAGGTTGGTTTAACTGTATTGCTCAGGGGTGTGGATTCGCTCTCCTGAGTGATGTAGTTATAGCAACCTAATTTCCTAGGGTAGACCTGGCCTTAGTGTCCACATCTGTAAAAGTATGATGATACCTCACAGGTGTACCATGAGTTAATTAAAAGAAACTCAATTTGAACTTTCTTTAACTGACTAATCTAAATGTCCCAGTTCTCCCAAAGTAAATCCTGCCTTTTTAAATTCCTTTAAAAAAAATACAGGTTTTTGTGCATCATATTGATGTTTATAAGGATCTTAGTAGCAACAAACATGCTTGTGCTAATGTCTCCTCCCTGGTACTCAGCTGCCTCTTCAGCTTCAGATTTGCTGCTGCTTTTACCAGTAAGCACCTACTAGTAGGGTCTGGGGAAGAACTTGTGTGTGCACTCCTATCCTTTCCATTCAGGTGCTTATACTGTACCTCTTGCCATGGAATCTGAGCATAAGACTAAAGGTATGCTGCTAGTGCAAGTGGCCAATGTGGTTTAAAAAAAACAACAACAACCCAACCTCAGGAGATTGGCTGTGTGAAAATGTTTTGTAAGTTTTCATTTATAATAAATTTAGGGCTCACTTTAGAAGTACCAAATCTATACAGAAGGAAACTCTCAAGTTGAAGACCTTCTAATATATGTGAAATATGAAGATGGTGTGGATAGCTCAGTGGTTTGAGCATTGGCATGTTAAACCCAGGGTTGTGAGCTCAAGCCCTGAGGAGGCCACTCTAGGGATCTGGGGCAAAAAATCAGTACTTGGTCTGGCTAATGAAGGCAGGGGGCTGGACTTGATGACCTTTTGGGGTCCCTTCCAGTTCTATGAGATAGGTATATCTCCATAACTATTAATGTTCTGATATGTAAATTTAAACTGTTTATGAGGACTATTTTTAAACTTTTTGGCAGGGTTAAACAAAATCCAATTGTGGATGGTGAATCATAATGCAAATAGCTCTGTAAACATCCCATGAGAAGAACCTACTGTCTGCTGATAAAGTGTTGTAGTTACCAAACACTACTTAAACAAATGATGTGAACTACTTTTTTAAAAGGTGAACCGTAAAGGGGAAAAAATGGATATGAGCCCTCTTCTGCTACTTCATGATGTATAAAGGAGGTCTGAAAAGTTCTTAATGGTTTTTTTTCATGCATTTTAGGAATATAAATTCTTATTGTCTCCATTTTTGTTGGAGGAATCATTGGATGATTCAGAAATGTAGATTGGTAACTTTCTTAGCCCATAATTGAAATGAGATGGTATACTGCCTCCTTAACACACAGCATTTTCCCACAATTATGTTAGCTAAAAGAGAGTTTTGAACAGTCTAACTAAAACTGAAAGAGGAAGTTAAATCTACTGTCTCAAATCATCCATAGTCTTTCAGAGTAGACAATAGCTGTATTACTAATGTAAAACAACCAGCAGGGGGAGAGGTAGAAGGAGGAATTAATGCAAATTTGCCAGGCCCATCTTTTACACATAAGAAAAAAGCACAACCTGCTTGTTTTTTCTTCACAGTTCCCTTTTAAATATACTGCCCTAGCTTTCTTCTGTCATGTAAGCTCAGAATAGAAGTTTTGATAGGTGAGGTAGTGGACTGAAGACAATTTTGTGTGGATACAAGTTCCATTTATACATTATTTGGAATAGAATTTCAGCATTTCATTATGCATTAATGAAAATGTTCAATATAAAAACTTTTAACATTTCTCAATCCTATTGTTTTGTGTAACATAACTGGAAAAATGAGCCATAAGGGTTTATTTATAACCGCACCAATAGCTATGACTTTGTGTTATCCTACATGATGTGGTGGCTTTTCAATGTTATGTGGTTAATGAAAAAAATTAAACCATGTTAAAATGACCTGCAACTTACTATTACCATTTTGTAAGGAGGACTGGTGTTGGGAATACTGTTTCATACACTATAGCACTCCAAATATGATGTGTTACTTTCAAAGGGGATTTTTCCTCCATGTAACAGAAAATAAGTGATTTTACAAATACCCTAGCACAGGATTTTTCATGTAATTATGAAACTCCAGCTTCTGGAAGAAATTCTACAGCCTGGGGCGGGAGGAAGAGTCTGGCTGAATGGTTGTGGTGCTCCTTTCTGGCCTTGGAATTTGTGAATCCCTCTCTTCATTCCCTTTGTTCGTAGGATATGTGGAGAACAGGATTGCCTGCATTGCCCTCAACATGTTCATAGCACTTGCAACTCTGCATTAAGATAATGTCTGTAATCAAATCAAAAGCTTCAGGGCTTCAGCCAGTCACCTGTAGGAGCTGTTTCCCTTGGTGCACAATTGGCTAGGTGTGTTCTGTTTGTCACCTTCCTCTGATGCTTCAGAGATTGGCCACAGCTGGAGATGGGTCACTAAATGGGGTGGACCAGTGCTCTGGGGTAGTACAGAGAATCCTCTTTCAAGATGTTTGGCTGGTATGTCTTGCTTCCATGCTCAGGAGTCATATGGCTCACCAGACTGGGGGTCATAAAGGAATTTTCCTCAAATCGGATTGGCACCTTCTGCAGTATAGGGTGTGGGTCACCTGTTATCATCTGGGCATGTCTCACCTAATCAGTTCCCTGCCACTGCAGAGGCATCAGGCATGGGTGGCATCTCGGTCTCTTCTGTTGTGTGCCACAGGCAGAGAACAGTTTAGTCTCCTGAGGACTGAAATGCTTTAGTCTTAACTCAAGTTATTGAGTTTAATATAAAGATATTGGGTGTAATTTAATGGCCTGTGCTATACAGGAGGTCAGACTAGATCTGCTGGTTCCTTCTGGCCTTAAACTATGAATCTGCAAGATAGCTACTGCTGTAGCAAAAAGAACAACTTTTAAAAGAAGTGTAAGTGCTGTCACAATAGTGTCATAGTGGGGCACACTGATTTCAGGTATTACTCATGATTGCTGTGCAGATCCACATATCTTCTTTCATCTTCCCATAAGGAGAGTATGGTGTATGTTGATGATGGAAATCCACATGATAACTTGCATTTATATTGCTCCTTTTGCTGTCTCACCTGCACTCTGCCCACTAATCCATCCCACGCGAGAGCTATTGACAGCATTCCAAAGCCCTGAGTAGCTTCAGACAGCTGCCTTTAGTTTTCTCCAGAATGATTTCACAAAAATGTCCCCAGGTGTGTCTCCTGTCCCTGTTCCCCCATTAAAATTGCATTGGTCTGAGGACACGATGAGCAATATTCAGACCAGGACCAGAGGACATAGGTTCTAATATCTACTCTTTTGTATAAAAGGTGGGGACGGTTAAAACAATCAATGGACAGAAATCCACTTGGGACGAGTAATAAACTCAAATCCTGAAATTCTAGCCCCATTGAAGTCAATGGGAGTTTCCTCATGGAGTTTAATGAGGCCAGGATGTCACCCAAAATTACTTATCTATGGGTAAGGCCCTACTTAATTTGTGATATTGCAGAAATTGTAGATTCCTCAATATTAGGCTTCCACTGCAATTTTTATTTTAATTAGCTTACTTTGTACAGCTCACGATTTGGGGATTTGCAACACACTCTTTTTCTCATTAGTACAGTAGAACCCCATTTAACAGAGCTGATAGCAGCTGGGGCTCGGGCTGTCAGCCCCACGCATTAATGACAGTAATATAGGTGCAGCAAAATGTCTGGTTATCAAAAATTTACCAGGCACAACGTAATACTTGAGTGTTTATATTGTTTCAGCAAAATTTTCTTACATAGGTCTTCTGTGGCTTTTCCAAATTACTGCCATTAATAAAGATCCATTATTACTTTCCCATGATTTTCCATGTCTTGTCAGCAATTCAGCTACAATTATGTGACAAATCATCCCACAATTCAAGTAGGGCCTTATCTATGGGATAATTAATTACTTGCACCTCTTAGTCTCACCAGGGATGAGCCATCCTTGTATCAAGTAGCGAGACCTATCTTATAGATTTTGTGGTCTCTATGGTTTTGAGTTAGAAAAATCATTTTGTAATAGTAGAGGACTAGGAACACCAGAAGGTGAGTGCTGTTATGAATTTGTTTGCTATTGTATAGGTATAACATGACAGATTCATGGGAAGGAGCTGGAGAGGTTATCTAATCCATGCCCCCCCCCCGTGCTGAGGAATGACCAGACTGTTTGCCCAGTCTTCTGGGACCTGACCCTTCCTCCATGAGTTCTCAAATATCATCACAAATGGTTTCAAGATTGCGTTAGCTAGTTCCTTAAGTACCCCACTGTAAATTTTCATCAGTCCCTGCTGACTTTGATGCATCTGGAATAAAAATGGTTATTTATACCATTGGAAAACTGGGGTTTCGCTTCTCATCACCTGTCCCAGCCCCTGTAACAGGAAATAGACGAGCTTTGGCAAATCATGAGATATCAGACTTTGAAATTGCAACATTAATTTTACATATAAGCTTTTTTTAGACATTTCATAAGATTCCAATTGTTCCACTTATAGCTGGATTCAATGAAACTAAGAGTGCCTAGCTTTACAGGAGGAGGGATAGGGGAAAAGTACAAATGTCCCTTTAAAATGTTTTAAAATAAAATAAAAATCAAAGTATGCAATGTAGTATAAAGTGTTATTAGCTTTGCCTGCATAACTCATGTAGCTTTCCACCCTTCAGGAATGTGACAGTCTCAATTCATGCCTATAAAACCTTAATACCACACTGCCAACATCACACGGTGTGTGTGTGTGTGTGTGTGTGTGTGTGTGTGTGTGTGTGTGTGTGTGTGTGTGTGGAGTAGGAGAGAAGGGTGTATGGGGATGTGCTCCATTTGTATGCTGTGTTAATAGATTATGATGCTTCTAGACTATCATGAAGGCTTTCCTAAGCAGGCTGACATCCTTGTTAATTTCTGTGAGGGGAGGGGTAGCACTTATTCCCCCCCCACTCTTTTTTTTTTTTTTTTTTAATACTTCAAACTTAAAATAGGGTTTTTCATGCATATATCTTGAACTCCCTTAAAGTGAAAGGTAAATACCATTCCCCAGGCTCTCCTTAGAACAATGGAGCCCAACTTTCTTAGGTAACTGTCCCAGTTCAGCAGACTTAGACCTTGCCTAGGCCTACATCTTGCCCTGCTCTAAACCCCAGCACACACTCAGAGTAGCTCCACTCCAGTGTGAGTTAAAGTGTGAACAGTTGAAGAGGCAGCTCTGGTGAACTGGGGACTAGCAGAGTTTATCATTGTTGGGAGGATAAACCTCTGGTACCAGTTAAAAGGACCTGGAGTGAAATCCTGGCGCCACTGAAGTCAATGGGAATTACTGGGCCACTGATGTTAACGGGGGCAGGATCTTGTTCCACGACAAGCCATGTTGATACATGTGTCAGTAGTTAGAAACCCTGTTGCATTATCATATGATGCCGGTCTTGTTTGTTTGGGTTTTTTTGTTTTGTTTGTTTTTAAAATGCTAAAATTCTCCTAAGTTTCTGAGTTGTCCTTCTGAATCTGCTCTCCAGTGATGTTTTGGTGTTAGGAAAAAAGATTGCAAGTAGAGAGCAACAACAAGGTGGAGTTTAAATTGGAATCACTTCATCTAAAGCAACTGTGTCTTCAGTATCTTGATTTCTTATGCTAGGCTGTTACAAAAATGTTACTTTGGGGGTGCATCTTACAGCAAAATCCTCTGCTTTGGTCAAAGGCTGACTAAATGGGCTTGACAGTAGGGACACAATCCTCCCCAAAGCTATCGAGTGGCAGCAGTGCTGCTCCATGGCTACTACTGCCTCTGAAGGCTCCAGTAGTTCACCTTGCAGCCATCACATCCCCCTGTTGGAGTGACCAAAAGAACCACTGCTTTTGTCTCTCAAAACCATCTGCATGCTATGTCGGAGGGAGCTCATATAAAGCCCCGCTCCACAGTCCATATGTGGTATGGATCCTGATCCTGTCATGTAGATTAACTATGATTGGTCTGCTGCTGGTTGGGCCATAGTGAAATAATTATTTTCACCCCCAAACACTTCCACTGGACATATCACCAGAACTGAACTTTGCACATTGTTAGGATTTTCATTCTGTTTCCTTGTATCCATAGTCTCTGAGCAGCTTCCACTGTTTCATCTTTTTCTGTCACCCAGCAGAGAATGGAAAAAGGGGATCAGTTCAAAAGAAAAATGCATATTTTAGTTGTACCATCTGCATGGGCAGGAGGAGCAGCATCATACAGATTGAGAAATAAAGCAAAGCATGGCGTATATAATTTTTTTTCTGCACTTACGTTTCTAAGCCTTGTTCAGCCAAATGCTATTGTTTCCTTGGTAACTTCAAAGGGGGAAAAAAATCAGCGACACACTAAATAGGCAAAATAGTGAATTTACTGTCTGTGGTATATCAAATTGTATCAAATTCAACCTTACTGTGCGTAGGTCTATAGATGTCACTCCCATTGCAGTTACATCAGGGCTGAGTCTGGCCAAAAATGCAGGGTGTGTGTGTGTGTGTTGTGCTATATAATATGCATTATTATGTGTTTCTGGTGGTTGATGCTGTGCAAATATAAAGACTTGTCTACATGGAGCAGCAATGCACACTAGAAGGGTATGATTTCTAAAGTGCACCACCGGTTTGCATGCTAACGGCCTGTGTAGTCACGGCTGGCATGAAGTAAAAGTTCTCTAGTGCACGTTAATGTAGTACTGTTTGGTGTGTGTTAAAAATTAAACCCTTCTAGTGAGCATTGCTGGGAAATGCTTTCTAGTGGGAAAGCCCTTAGTCCCCTTTCACAAACAACTTGCAATCTAGAACAGACCGATAAACAAAAAGGGTAGCACAAAGGGGTATGAAATACCATTAGTGGGGTCAGGAAGGTGAATGGCTATGTCTCAGTAAATAATTTCCTCCCTCCCACCTGCTTTTATTAAATAATATAATAGCTCTAAAAGCCCTTCACCCTTGTTATTAGAAGTGCCATACAGAGTTGGATTAAGGTGTAGGCGGCATAGGCCCATAACTAAGGTCCCAGTTCCTGGAATCACATGGATACATCAGCGTCTTCTCAGTTTCATTATTATTATTTTTTTTAATGAATGTCTGCAGCCCTCATGGCTGTGAGGAAAAGCTTGCAAACCTGACCCAATTGTAACCTGTGCAGTGATGAGTGAGTTGGCAAAAACACACCTTTCAAAGTTATTGCTGCAGGGAATTGCCCCATGCATCTTAGTGGTGCTGTTGGTCACTGCACAGTCTGCTGTGCCTGAGAGCCCTGCTGCATGTGGCAGGAAGAGAGGAATCAGTGGGCCCAGCCCACCAACTCAAGCAGGTATGTCCCCAGATGCTAAAGTAAACCCTAGGAGGGGGACCTGCTGCCACTCCCAGAAGGGAGAAGAGGGCCTCCATCCTGCTGGCCCTGCCTCTCCGGGTGGGATTGGTAGCTGGAGCCATGGGGGAGCAGAGGCAAGGCATGGCATGGATTGTCTAGGGTCTCTGGAATGCCTTAATCCAGGGGATGGCAACTTTTCAGAAGTGGTGTGCCGAGTCTTCATTTATTCACTCTAATTTAAGGTTTCGCGTGCCAGTAATATATTTTAACCTTTTTAGAAGGTCTCTATAATATACAACAATAGTTTAGTTATATGTAAAATAAATAAGGTTTCAAAATGTTTAAGAAGCTTCATTTAAAATTAAATTAAAATGCAGAGCCCCCCGGACCGGTGGCCAGGACCCGGGCAGTGTGAGTGCCACTGAAAATCAGCTCGCATGCCGCTTTCGGCACGCGTGCCATAGGTTGCCTACCCCTGCCTTAATCCATCCCTGATGGCTGTTCCCTGTAGGTGTTTGTTTGGAGGAGGATCTTCAGGCAGGAGTTAAATTCTGAATGGGTTAGTGTCCTTGCAATAACTACTGTATTTGCAAACTGACCTAAATACAGTCTGTCTTTTTAAGCCCTCTGCTACCTCAACCAGCCCAGCTTGGCGGGAGCATGAGAAATGAGAGGCCCTGCTTCACAGCAGGGCAGCAATCCAGACTTTGTCAGAGCCAAAGATCAATGCACTGAGACTGAGGTGCCTTCTCCCTGCTGCCAGCCCCCTCCATTTACACCAAAGGCCCAACAGCTCAAGCACCTCAGCTAGTTGCAAGTGCCATAGTACGTCAGAGGGAATGCCTAAGGTAGCCTGATCCATCATCACCTGTTCCTCAGTTAAAATGCACGCTACAGATGTTCTACCAAAAGTGTGATTCAGTCACTCATCATGAGGACTCAGAACCTTTAAAAGATGGGAATCTCAATAAAGCATTTGACCTAAGCCAAGTCTCTCTCTCTCTCTCTCTCTCTCTCTGCCTTCACTTCCACGTTACACACTAGCAGGAGCTCCACTGCCATTCTCTTGGGTTTACTTCCAACTTCCCTAGCCTGCCACAAAGTACTCTCTTGTGACCCCCTTCCTTTCCCCCCAGCATGCCTCCTGCCCAACTGCCTCCTTGCACAGAATATCTCCAACTGCACTCAGCACCTGGTGTGTTTTTTTGCATACATGCTGCTTCCCTGCTACTAGTTCCACCTATGAGGGCATGGTTCCTCCTAGCAGTAGGAGGAACTGAACTGCATTGGGAGAGGCCAGGGAAATGGGGGCATTCCTAGCAGAGAGAAGCCCAGGTCAGTCAGTACTCAGCTGCCAGAAACCACCCTCTTTCAATCTTCCTTGTGGTTCTGCAAAACCCTTAGGAACTAGCTAGTTCCCAAGGTTGAGCTAGTATCCTAAGGGTTAACAGCATCCAGTCTTTGCTACACAGTGGCTACTGCCTTGCACTACTGTGTTAGAAATCTTGTTCAGGGGATTTGCTTTCTAGTTACCTCTGACTACTCAGACTACTGCTAAATGCTAGATAGAAAGATGACAGCAAATGGAACGAGAATAATTTCTGGTTTTACTATGTTGTAATATGAAATTTTTTATTCCAGGTATTTATACAAGCTGTTAGCTTCAGGACTGGACTCGGGGGTTACATTCTCTGTTAAACGTGAGATGAGCTCATGCAATAAAACATGTATGCTGTGTAATGGATAATATAGCAGCTGCCTTCTTGTTGTTGAACATGGAAACCTTTTGTGATAGATTGCTGCATTTGTTGTCTTATGTTCTGAATGACTCTTGCACCATAAATAATTTATTTTGATTGTATAATTGGCAGCATAATGCAAAAGAAAAACTTAAGTGATACTTTAGGAGAACACAAGATCTCTCTCTCAAAATCTTACTTCTATACAGGCTAATTTGAATGGATTTTAAGCCTCCTCACATGGATTGAAAAACAAGAGATCAGTGCTAGGCCTTATTCAATAAAGGAACAGGGGATATACTAGACCATTAATCAAATTCACAGTTGTTATCAAATCAGAAGGTGTTGCAAATACCAGTGAGGACAGATATAGTACAAAAGAACAGAGAGAGACCAGAGGAACTGTATTGGCAAGAAAGAGATGAAAGGCTTTTCACCTGGGCGGGGGCGGGGGTGGGGGTGGGGGGAAGCCAGGGCCGGCTCTGACTTTTTTGCTGCCCTAGGCAAAAAAGCCACCGGCCACCCCCCCATTGCGGCAGGGGAGGGCGCCGAGCCCGGACGCAGGCCCACAATCCCCGACCGGCCGGAGCATCGGGGGGAGGGTGGCGAGACCGCCCGGGGCCCTGCTCTCCCTGACCGGCCAGAGCGCCGGGGGAGGGCGGCGAGCCCGCTGCGGCTCCGCTCTCGGGCTGGAGCGCCCCGCAGCGCCGCCCCCCTCCAGGTGCCGCCCCAAGCACATGTTTGGTGGGCTGGTGCCTGGAGCCGGCCCTGGGGGAAGCATGCTGTTACCTTTGAAGAAAACCAATAGGAAACACAGATATTCAGTCTGAGGGGACTAACAACAATATTTAATTTTTAATGACTAGTTTAACATTTGTCATTCATAGATTTCAAAGTACTTTTTAAAGAGCGAGTTTCTTTTTACGGATGGTATAACTGAGGCACAGAGGGGTTACGGGACTAGCACAAGGTCACACAGGAGGTCTATGGCAGGGCCAGAAATTGAACTGAGGACTTCTGAATTCCAGTCCAGTCCCATAGGAGATGAGGCAAACTCATTATTGTGTCCTTTAAAACTGAACTGCGCAATGCACTAGAGAATGAATTTTGGGGAAGTATCCTGCATTAGGCTAGATAATCTCATAGGACTTTTTCATCTCTAATTTCTATGATTCAGTATGTTTGTTTTCGACAAAGTCTAGAATGGTATTATAGGAAGTTTCTGTGGTGTTTTCTAGATTGTGTCTCCTGGAATTTAATATTGTGGCAACTGAATCCTTAGTAGATTAAAAGTGACTGTAATTCAGGAAATAAATCATTTGTGTGTTTAAAAATATTGAAAACTGACAGGTTAAAGATGTATCTGTGTTTTTTTTGTTTTTTTTTTAAGTTTTATCTCGTATTTGGTAGCCAACCCAGTATTCCAGTGTTACCAGATATTGTTCTTAATGTACAGGATAAAATGTAAGAATTAATTATGTCCTGAGTTAGAGGTCTACTTTTCCTATCAGTGTGTGGGAAGGTTTACATAAGGAGCTTCCATTAATTCCAATGTAAGTTAGAAATTTTCTATAGCATCCCAATCATGAATGTGAGACTAGCCCCAAGGGCTCTGGATATTGTAAGCTGTAAGGTGCCAAGGGTTTCATTTCATTTCCATCACATACACTCACCTGGATGGAAGAGCTATGGGGACTGGCTGATGGCCTAGTGGCTAGACTCTTGTATTGCTATGTAGGGGACAGAGTTCCAGTTCTTAGTCCTTCCTAGTAGCTAGTTCTGCATAGCCACTTGGGCAGTGGGGAGCTATGCTTCAGATCCTGATCCCAGCAGGTTTGAAGTGTTTGTAAGGACTGGGTCTTTGCATAATAGTTAGCATTCTATGCCACCCTATGGTATTTCCCAACTGAAGTCCTAGTATGTAGCTGTCACTATATCAAGAGTAGTTAGTGCTGTATAGTATCAAGCATATATTGTCATGCAAGAGCTTGTCTACACTTGAACGTTCATTCAGATTAAAGCAGAGTGTGAATTTTGGAAGTGGATTAAGCTAAACTGAAAGAGGCACTTTTATTCTAAACTAAGAGTGTCCCCATGGGGAGCTATTTCTCCACAGCTGTTCTGGTTTATTTATTCAAGAAGACAAGCCCTTAGTAATGCAGGCTTTATTCTCATTTTGTATCTTACTACTCTGGACATACTGTGGTTGTCTCATAGAGCCTGGTACTACTGTGTGGGAAAACTCCAGTTCTATGTCAGGTAAATACTAAGACATACCTAGACAAAGGCTGGTCTAAATAGATAATGTTCCTTGCTGTAATATATGACAGCAGGGCTTGAAGAGAGCACTCACTCTCCCCTTTCTGGGGAAACCATTCTGGCAATATATTTGCAACCCAAATAACTAATCCATGCACCGGTCCTCAATTCAAAGTTCTGTCCAAGAAAGTGGCTCTCAGTAGCTTGAGAGCGATATGACGTTTGCAGCTAATGCTAGTTCATTATTTTGAAAATTGTGTTCTCTAAAAAGTCACTTCTTTTCCTTGACATGTTAGGATTTGTACTATAATACGCTGCCAGTCCCCATCTCTCTCTCTCTCTCTCTCTATATATATTTTTTTAAACTCTGTAAAAGGAAAGGTTGCTGAGGCTTATCTGTCCCCCATGCTGCTCATCTATGTGGACAGTAATGATACTGCCAGGTGTGACCATGAGCAGATCAGCAGTGACTGCAGGGCTCTGGGAACAAGGGTGAAGAAGTCCCTGTCTACCTCCCAATTGAGGTAAGGGCCCAGGAGGAGATATGAATGCATGGCTGCGCAGATGGTGTCAACAGGAGGGCTTTGGCTTTGTCAACTGTGGGATGCTGTTCTGGGAAGGAGGACTGCTGGGAAGAGAAGGGGTCCACCTGACCAAGAATGGGAAGAGCATCTTTGCACACCAGCTTGCCTATTGAGGAGGACTTTAAACTGGGTTCAAAGGAGGCAGGTGACAAAACGCCACAGATAATCATAAAAAGGTGACTTTAACAGAGGGATAGATTTTTGGGGAGGACATGGAAAATTACAACAGAGGGAAATCATTGGAGGACTCTGCTCAACATCTTAGATGTCTGTACACAAATGGAAGGAGTATGAGGAATAAACAGGAAGAACTGGAAATATTAGAACATAAGCTAAATTAAGACTTAATTGGTATCACAGAGACTTGGTGAGATAAATCTCATGACTAGAATATTGGTATAGTGGGTACAGCTTGTTCAGGAAGGACAGGCAAGAAAAAAGGGAGGAGGTGTTACATCATACATCAATAATATATAGACTTACTCTGAGGTCCAGAAGAAGGTGAGAGGCAGACCAGTTGAAAGCCTCTGGGTAAAGATAATAGGAGGAAAAATAGGAGTAAGATCATGGTAGAGATCTTCTGTAAACTACCAAATGAGGAAGAGGAAGTGGGTGAGGCATTTCTAGAACAATTAACAGAAATCTCCAAACTGCAAGACCTGATAGTAGTGGGGGACTTTATCCACCCAGATATCTTTTGGAAAAATATGTCAAAACACAAAATTTCCAGTAAGTTCTTGGAATGTACTGTGGACAACTTTTTGTTTCAGTTGAGGAAGTACCTGGGGGACAGCCATTTTAGACCTGATTCTAACCAACAGAATATTTGGCTAAGCAGTAGTACTGCCAAAAAGAATTTTGGGGATATAGTGGATCAAATTGAATATGACTCTACAATGTGGTGCAGTGGCAAAAAAAGGCTATTATTATTCTGGGTTCTATTTTAAAGGTTAAAAAACTGGACATGTTTAGTCTTGAGAAAAGACCATTGATGTGGGACCCAATAATAGTCTTGGGTTGTTATAAGAGGACAGTGATCAATTGTTCTCCATGTCCATGGAAGGTAGGACAAGAAGTAATGGGCTTAATCTGTAGCAAGGGAAATATAGGTTAGATATTAGGAAAACCTTTCCAACTGTAAAGGTAGTTAGGCTCTGAAATAGGCTTCCAAAGGGAGGTTTTGGAATCCCCATCGCTGGAGGTATTTTAAGAACCGGTTGGATAAAAACCCTTCAGAGATGTGCTAGGTTTACTTGGTCCTGCCTTAGCACAGGGAGCTGAACTTGACCTTTTAGAAGCTTCTTCCAGTTCTACATTTCTATGGCTCTATAAAAAGAGAGCATACACTTAAAGGGCTACAGATAGCCAAATGCTATAACAATGCAGGATTTCTGACAACAACATTCTAGGAGGTACAAGTCCCCCACAGACCACAAGAATCCAGGATCTATGCACTATGTTGCCATGAGCTATAAAATAAGGTGAATTAAGGACATTGCAAATTAAATAAGTGAAACTTTACCTTCTGACTAACAGATGTATTGGAGCATAAGCTTTCGTGGGTGAATGCCCACTTCGTCGGATGTGGGCATTCACCCACGAAAGCTTATGCTCCAATACATCTGTTAGTCTTAAAGGTGCCACAGGACTCTCTGTTGCTTTTTACAGATCCAGACTAACACGGCTACCCCTCTGATACTTTACCTTCTGAGTCAGCTCTGAAAAAAATGCCTAATGCTGGTGCTAGGGGATACTTCCTGTTAGAGTTGTCTTTCATTAAATCAAAGTCCTAACCCATTGTAGACATTAAGGGTTATTTTGGGCATTTTTAATATGAATAGTGTCCTTAATGCCAGTGTCCTGGCTAAATTCCAATACAGGTAATAAAATTCTGCCTCCCTAAATTTCCCCATCATTAAGTGGCTATAGTGCAGTTTTCACTTTCTGTCCTAAGTTTACATAACACTGCTCCAGTTTCCACGGTGGGGAAAAGGGATTTACATATAGTTTGTATGTACCTTAGGATCCCATGGACATTATTCAGGTAAATTGTAGGAATTCTCATTGTGTACTTTGGGTGTCTACATAGAAAAGGTCAATTGGAGCTTCTCAGACTTTCCTCAGTCACTATAAAAGTACAAAAAACCCCACTTGAAGCACATCATCTTTTTCCTTTATTTATTTATTTAAAGCTGGTGTAAGTGGGAGTAAGATGTCAGGACTTTGCATCAATAAGCAGGATCCAGGGGTATAGAACGAAGCATAGGAATTAGGAAGAACAGTCAGAATGTCAGCATGCCAAAGGCCCAAGCAACAGAAGGAATTGATTTCAGAAGGCCTGTTCTCATATGATTTGATATGAGATACAACTTGAAACAGAAGTTAAATTGATTGTTCTATATTGCAAAAGGGAGACAGTATTTGTAATGATCTGTCTGCTTTCAGAAGATTGAGTTTAATGTGTCTCCCAAATGTACACTCCATGTACAGAAGCGGTAAGTAAGTAAATTTTGTAGAGTTGTAGCACTCCTTCCCCCCTCTCCCCTTAAGCCCCAGCAAAAATAACCACTATTGTGGCACTAATTTGTAAGCATACCACACAACTCTCAACAACTATAATGTAACGGTCTTTTATTAGCACAGTTCCCTCTCTGGTTTCCAGTGATCCCATCGGATATTAAAAATGTTCTTGTTTAAAATTCCACTAAACATTCCATAAGCAATATGAAAAAGCACTGGATCAGCACATCTTTCTTATACAGCCTGTGCTTCGCTGTCTGATGTTTTTAAATCACTTGTGTTGCAGCAGTTTAATGGTTATTGCTCACTCAGGCCATGTCTACGCTACAAATTTGTGTCGACAAAAGTGATGTCGATACCGAAAAGTTGACATGTTAAAAATCGCGATATTGTGTTCACACTTGCTCCCTCTGTTGGCAGATCATGTCCTCAGTGGGGGCACCATCATTCACTGTGAACAATGCACTGTGGGTACCTATCCTACAGTGCTTCTGTTGCTAGGTGTTGTGGGATGACGGAGCGAATTGCGGTGCATCTTGGGACCTGGCTAAATGTGCCGTGATGCATTGCTTTCTGTCACAGCACTCCATGGGTTTCCGGCTTTCTTTTGCAGCATTTTTTCAATGGCCTTCTTTGCTGTGCACCCTGGCATCTTTGTGAGAAGGAATGGATCCCACACTGCTCTCCTATGCTCTGTTAACTGTCATGAAGACCTCGCAGATAGCAGTGCAGTTAATCATGAAGTTCCTAACTGAAGAAGACTCGCAGGCGCCCAACATTCTGCATGATTTGGATAGGAGCAACTTTAGATTGCTTTTGGCATTCACAGAACAGGTGCATAGGGTAGACTGTCATTTTGGGGCTCGTGAAACAAGCACTGAATGGTGGGATTGTGTCTAAGATTTCCAAAGGGATCCACACCTCCATTTGAAATTCTTTAGGAGTATGCACATTAAAAAAAGTTGAAAACTACTGGTCTAAGGTGGTGTTAGTAGCACAGGCAAAAAAAAGAACCTTAGCTGTATATGATTTTTTCAGTTGACAATTGTCCCTTTATGAACAGTCAAGACATTCGCTTTTGGCCTGGAGTCAGGAAACCCGTGTTCTGGTACTGCCACTGATTATCTGTGGACAAATAACTTCATCTCTCTGTGCCTCAGCTTCCTAGCTGTAACATGGGGATAGTAATTCTTGCCTTCCTTTGTCATGTGCTTTGAGAGCTTTGATACAGCGTGTTTGATCCGTAGATAAGTATTACTGTAGTATTTGTACTGTGTGACTTTTACAGGGGATTCATTATATGGATATCCCTGCCCAGCATGCCCCCATCCAACATTGACCTGCCCACTATTCCTGGCACAGATCCTGACCCCACTGTAGACTTGCTCGGGGGCCCAAGGAAAGGAGGTAGGGAGGAAATATTATCTCGGAGCTGGCTGGGGGATGAAATCCATGCCCTGAGGGCCTCCTCAGAGTATAGCTAGGCCCTATGATCTGTCCTGTAATGTATTCAATCCCAGCATCTAAAAGCACTCTACTGATGCTCCCTACATATATTTACATGAAGTTAACTGATTCCATAAACTTTGGCCAAATTCTGATTTCAGAACTGATGTAACTGGAATAACTGATTGATGTCATTGGAGTTACTCCAGATTTGCACTGGTCTGCGATCAGACTTTCACTCATTGTGTCGCCTGACCTGGAGACAAATTACTAAAACAAAACATGATATAACACTGTTGTTTAACTCTGTGAAACTCATGTCAGCGTCACATCATTAGGTTAAGTTTAATTTTCCATTAAAATTCCAAAATAATCAATTGTTAAATCAGATCATTTCTTACTAAACATTTAAATATGCTGATTGTGGACTGAAGAGTAGTAGGAAACAATGAGGTTTATCACTCATCACTAATGAAAAGATTCCCAGTTTCTGGGAAGATGAGCTTTCTTCTTAATTGAAAGTAACCATTTGCTACGTGGTGACGGTGCTTCCTTTCTGCATGCTACACCAGTAACCGAATGTGCATTTTGTTGCTGCTATGTATAAAACAGCAGACAGCCAAGCATGATGGAGGTTGGCTTATTGAAGGGACAGAGTGCTGATGCTATCTTTTCCAGAGGCAGGGAAATTCTGCAGCTGTCTCTGCCCATCCACTATCATAACCGTGTTTTAAAAAAAGACCATGAAGTAATCTGCAGTTTAGCCTCCCAAGTAATAATTTTCAAGGAAATGAACTGAAAGATTGCTGGATTCAGTCAGATGAAAGCAATCCAGTGAGCATAGTTGCAATTCCCCCTGCAAAGGCCTTGCATGCTTTTCATCTATATAATACATGAACTGACTGGAGATACCTTTGACAGATAAAAGAAGAGACACTGAAAGATCAGTAACTTACTTTGTACAGTGGGAGACTGGAAGATTTGCATTCTCATCTTTGTGTGTGTGTGAGAAAGGAAGGACATGGGGGCAATTAGAGGGCAGCCTGATCTGTATTGTCATGGAAGCAAGAGGAAGCAGAGTAATTTACTTGTACTTGAGACCCAAGTTAAGGGATTACATTTGCAGTTTTGTGAAATACAGTGTGCAGCAAGAAAAGAGTGAAGAAAATAAATTAAGTCTAACCGTGTCTGCTCTACCTCTTACTTATGTTGGTTTGCCAGATACTTTAGATTAAACCATTCAGGCAAAACTCCCATTTAAATCAATGTCTCTTTGGTGTGAATGTCAGAAGCTTAGCAGAGAAGTTAGCCCTTAGGCTATACTGATTTACAACAGGTATGGATTGGCTCTTAGTGTTTAGCTAGAGTATCAGAGCTAACAGAAATAAAATTTATGACGCATGCTGGGAGATGTAGTTCTCTTGTGAATGCTACATTCCCTATTATAATGAAACCTGATCTTACTAATTTTAGCAACGTGGAGTGGGTGTATTGCTAAGTATCCAGAGCCACCAAAGAGTTTAGCAGTTAGAGCCATCAGAGATCATTCATGGTTGACTAATGCTGCTACTCAGATATTACAGAATAATAACTCTGGGTAGCTATTGTTGCTGATGGCCTCTCATAGAGCACTCTGTCATTGGGAGCTATTTCTACACTTTATTGACATCTGAATAACTAGCTAGTAGTCTCAAAATCTTAAGACTACTGCACCTAGAAATAATATCCTATTTCCAGAACTACATTAAAATATCTGAGAAGTACCAAGCATGTTACAGTGTTTCCCCCATGCTGGCTTTTTAAGTTGGCAACTAGTTTAGTGTACCGTTTACAATCAATATAATTTAAAGAGCAGAGTTCTATAAATGTCTAAAAATGGGTTTGGAATGAGTGGAAATATAGACAAGACTTGTATATAGTAGTTTTTAAGGAAGGCAATTTCTCTATCAATTGTCTGCAGGCAATTCCAGAAGGATCTGCATTTTCATCCAATTGTGCATTGCAATTTTTGGTTGGGCTATGTAGGTTGTAAAGGCATTCAGCCAGGTGCCCTGAAAATAAGCTGTGTGCTGATAACATGCTAGCTACAAATCTTGGCTAACTGTAGAGAGAAATCCAACTAAGTTCAGTCATCTACTGTTAAATTATTATTGTTGGAGGATGTTGTATTTAATGGTTATTGTTAATAAAGCTGTGTCCTTTAATACCAATTGGTTGGCTGTCACCCCTAGGACTAAGCAGGTTAGTGAATTGGATATTGAGTAGCTGACAGGAAGTCTCAGTCAGACAACTGCGGTCATGGCCAACTAGCATTGAGCCTTGTCTTAAATATTATTCTCATGTTTCTCCCAGATGATTCCTTCAAGGCGTGCTTCTTAAGTGTGTCTCCCACACACACACACACACACTTTTTCAGCCACCTTATCATCTTTTCAGCCACCTTGTTGCTACTGGAACTAGTCTTGCATCTAGCAGAAGCAAAGCAGCTAAGAAAGCGAATGGACAAGTGGCACTGTGCTGCCTAGTGAGATCTTTTTGAAGGAACCATACATGAATATGTAGGAAACATGGAAAAACTGGATGTTATAGAGAAGACAAGTAGCACTTCCCTTCCTCCACAGTTGAACTATATATTGATGATAATTCTCTAATTCAAACTCAACATCTTCATTTCTAGTCCATTTAAAGTTTGTGAAGGAAAAAACTAGCCTTCTGTGAAAGGGTTGGGAGCATAAGGTCTAAATTTACTTACAAAGATTGGTTTATTTCCTCATGCCCTCTTTGATGGACATAAATAACTCTCAGTAATGTCAATGTGAGTTACATGTTCACTTGGAAGGCAGAAGAGATGCCTCAAATGACTGCAAAAACACGACTAATTAGGGTAAACTCAGCTGAAGGCAAAAGCATATTTCTCCCTAGTAGTTTACGGTGGGGAATGACTTTAGTGAATAGTTGTATTTATCCCTCTATTGATCTAGTAGAGCAATGTGGAATGTTTGCAAAGCTATCCAAAGTAATTTAAAACTTGTCTACTGCAGAGTGTTTTTACATACACTGCGTCTGATCCTGAGAATTGCTGAACACTCTGAACCTGGGCTGGGTTTTGAATTAATCTGGTTGGTTTGTGATTTCTCATGATGCCATGCAGAACTCCTGATTATGGAACCAGAGGAAACCTGACTGAGGCCGATTTCCATGTTAAGGTTCTGGTTTGTGTTGAATTCACAGTGAAAGTTTGGGGCATGGATCCACAAGTGCTGATACCAAAGGACAGGCTTGCTGGAACCTTGCAAAATGAAATCAACAAGTTTGACACAGTTCAGGTTGGTCTCTGCTGCTGGTCACATTTTGGCTTCTTGGGGTGGAGTGAAGGGGAGAAACAGCACAGGAGTCCTTCTCCTGCACACCCATGCAGGAGATAACCACAACCTGGTGCTTATTGATTCCTGAGGTCAAGGTTGGAGGCATGTTATAGCTTCCAACAGCACGAGGCACCCTAAAGGGAACATGATATGGCATAGCCCTAGCCCCAGTCCCAGCCTTGTCCATACCCACTTAAATTAAAGGCTGTAGTAATTACCTGCCGATAGTCCATTCCCCATATGAGCCTGAAGGTCTCCTGCCACTGCAGCCAGAATATGTTTGGGATCTGACGCTGGGGCTGTGCACTTCTGTAACTGTGTTACAACCTGTGCATGTGGTTTTGAAAGCCACAATATTGACATGTATATTCATGCACAAGATAAAATTTTGAGAAACTGTGACCAGCAGTGAAAATTAGGGCAAAATTCTCCTCTCCCATCTGACCTGTGCATCTCTTATTCACAAATTGGCTCCCCAGTGTTTGATCTGCATGCATTTCACATGGAGAATAGAATCTGAGATCCAGACTGTGGGTAAGACTAATATTTTATAAGAAAACTGTAGTGCTAATATCCTAGTAAAGAAGAAAGGAGAATTTCAAAATCATACTTCAGATCAGATCTTATTTTCCTCTAAAGAAACATTAATCCTTGCTTGGTACAATCACTGATTATTTTAAGCACTATTGTGTGTGTTCCTGGAGATGGATTGACATGATCCTTTCTTTGTAGATCTGCCAGTATCTACTTATGTAACTGTTACATAAAAATATAAGAACATAAGGCCACCCTACTGGGTGAGATCAATGGCCCATGTATCCTGTCTTCCAATAGTAGCCAATGCCAGGTGCTTCAGAGGGAATGAACAGAACAGACAATCATCAAGTGATGGATCCCCTGTCATCCATTCCCAGTTTCTGGCACTCAGAGGCTAGGCTCAGTAGGGACACCCAGAGCATACGGTTGCATCTCTGACTATCTTGGCTAATAGCCATCGATGGACCTATCCTCCAGGAACTTATCTAATTATTTTTGAACCCCGTTATAGTTTTGCCTACACAACATCCCCTGGCAACAAGTTCCACAGGCTGACTGTGCATTGTGTGAAGAAGTACTTCCTTTTGTTTGTTTTAAACCTGCTGCCTATTAATTTCATTGGGTGACCCCTGGTTCTTGTGTGATGTGAAGGAGTAAATACAAATTTTATTCATTTTCTCGCAGCATTCATGATTTTATAGACCTCTATCATATCCCCCCTTAGTTGTCTCTTTTCCAAGATGAACAGTCTCAATCTTTTTAATCCCTTCTTGTATGGAAGCTTTTCCATACTCTCAATCATTTTTGTTGCCCTTTGCTGTACTTTTCCCAATTCTAATATATCTTTTTTAAGATGGAGTGACCAGAACTGCACACAGTATTCAAGTTGTGGGCACCATGGATTTATATAGTAGCATGATGATATTTTCTGTCTTATTATCTATCCCTTTCCCAATGGTTGCTAACATTCTGTTAGCTTTATTGACTGCTGCTGCACATTGAAAAGACGTTTTCAGAGAACTATCCACAATGACCCCAAGATCTTTCTTGAGTGGTAGCAGCTAATTTAGACCCCATCATTTTGTATGTATAGTTGGGATTATGCTTTCCAATGTGCATTACTTTGCATTTATCAACATTGAATTTCATCTGCTATTTTCTTGCCCAGTCACTCAGTTTTGTGAAATCCCTTTGTAACCCTTTGCAGTCTGCTTTGGACTTAACTATCTTGAATAATTTTGTATCATCTGCAAATTTTGCCATCTCATTGTCTACTCCTTTTCCCAGATCACGTATGAGTATGTTGAACAGCACTGGTCACAGTACAGATCCCTGTGGGACATAACTGTTTACCTCTCCATTCTGAAAACTGACCATTTATTCCTACCCTTTGTTTCCTGTCTTTTAACCAGTTACTGATCCATGAGAGGACCTTCCCTCTTATCCCATAGCGTTTTTTTGCTGTTAGATTTTGAGTCTTTTGCTAGTTACCCTCTATACACCTGAGAAATGTTAAATAATCACCTGACACAGAGTTAAATATGCTTACAATATTTTGCTCAATGGAGAGGTCCAAATTGTGCCTGGCTGTTATGTGGGTGTATAAGGGGGTCAGGCACAATGGTGGTCTTCAGCTCAGAGAGTGCAAAGATTCTGTCAGCACCAGCTTCTGTGAAGTGAGTGAAAAGGGAGCTGAGCCAGGGCCACATTCGACTTGGTACTCTTCAGTAAAGCATGCCAGGCACAGAGCAATGCAGGAGCTACATCCTCTTCAAGGGCGGCTGAGATGGCGTGTAAACCTCACACTGCTATTCAGAGGGTTAACAGGAGCCTGGGCGCTCACCTGCTGGCATCTGGAGGTGCTCAGTTAGCAGGTCTCCCTGGAAAGGAGTCAAGTTTCCTTAGAAGGACAGAGAAAGCTCAATTAAAGGAAGACTGAGGAGAGAGGAAGTGGGAAGTTCCTGCTCTCTGAGAATGGTCTGATATGTCAGGTAAGAGGAGACTTGGGAAGAGCCAGGGGAGTCCACTCTTCTATAGTGGCCCAGCATTCAGCTCTCCATAGCTACATGAGGTTGTTTGCACCTTTGTGCTGCTTTGGGCTATATCTGTGTCACAAGTGAATGATTTGGAACAATAAAAATAATTGTGTTAAATAGGGCAAAAGGTCAGTATTCTCCTTACTGCACAAATAGGGTCACTAACATAGGTGCTGGAACTAGGAGTGCTGGGGGTGCTGCTGCACCCCCTGGCTTGAAGTGGTTTCGATCATATACAGGGTTTACAGTTTGGTTCAATGGCTCTCAGCACCCCCACTATACAAATTGTTCCAGCACTCCTGGTCACTGAGGCAGAGTGGGTAATTGACTTGCTCAAGGCCACATGTTAGAGCCAGCACTGGGTCCCAGGCATGTCTGGAAGCTACCTGGATACACCTTTCCACTGGCATTATAAGGTAATATTTTGGCCAGTTTTTGAATAAATTGTCCCAAAAATACAATAGAAACCTACTTAGCATGAAGAAAAAGAGACTTTTAAAAGCAAAAGCTTTTCTCTCTAGTTCATAGTAAGTTAAATGTTTTCCCACCTAAATCACTTTTAATTTACTGTATTTTTACTTGTTAAACCAAAAAAGAGAGGAGATATCAAAGTAGAATATCTTCTTCTACACTTGGCCATATGTTTCTTCATATATAGAGCATTTATTATAACAAATAATTTTGGGCTCAGTTGTGAGCCACCTTATGAAGCGGTGTAAACCACTGGTGAGTTTGTTTCCCCCTTCATGCCCAATTTACAGAGGATGAGAATCTGTTACAGCTTCAGCTAAAGAACTTGGCTGTAGTGCAAACTGTAGAGAATAATACTTTCCCTCCGCAGGTCCCCACTTCAGTCATTGCTGCCAGTCAAAATGCTGGCCATCACAGCAGCACAATGTCCCTTGCACAGGTGACCTTCATTGTGATTTTGTGTGTGTGTGTGTGTACACACATGCACATAGTCATACAGCCTTTACAAGGCTGTACTCCCTTTCCTGTACATGTATGCAAGTAATGAACAGAATCATGGCTTTGCCCTGCCTCCCGCCCCACCCCATCCCCATGCATCAATCAGCACAGCTGAGCCAGTACACAAATAGAAGAAACCTGGGCCAGGTATAATAAGGATGCCGCAGATCAACGCCTCCATCCACTCATGCAGCAAGGTGGGAGTTCTCACTTCTGGTCTGTCCCTGCAGCAGTGCTACTATTTGCTACCTCTTGCTCAGGGCAAGTGGCAAAGTCACAATCAAGCTCTTTCTGCTCAAAAAGAATAAAACTCCAGTGGTTGGAATGGTCAGGCCAGTATTCCCGATTCCCTATTTAAGGACTTATTCTAAATCCCTTGAAGTCACTGAAACCCCCCCCAGCAACTACCATTGACTTCAAGGGGTTTGGGATTATGTCTTACATTCAGTCCTCTAGCAATAGTGATACTAATGCTCTTTTTCTATTACTTGGCTTTCAAGTCGCTGCCACGGCTCCCAATTACAGCATTTCATTTGAGAGTAGCTCTTTAGGGTTAGTAGTGCCATTATAAACCAGTATTTTATCCTTGAATAAAAAATTCCTCTGGGTTGAATCTTGCCAAGCAAACTCTCATAATAGACTGTAATTATTTCTAAAATTTCAGAGGTAATTGCTCTGTTCACTAGTAAGCTAGGTGTGAATGCAAACTAAGGAATGGCGAGGAGGACAAAACTGGACAATATGAGAGAAACTGCACAGAGTTCCAGGACTTCCTCTTTCCTCTGCTATCTGATGACAAAAATAAAGATGCTAAACATGCACAGCAAAAATTTTCCATATTGTTTTACTGTATTATGTGTCTGAACATAGTTCAGTAGGAATGTTCAATAGAAAACTAGTTCACCTTGGAGTTAATGGAATTGTATATCTGTTAGAAGTCACAGCTACCATTACAAATTATTCACCAGATTTGAAAGACTCACTCCAATTCCATGTAGATTGTTGAGCATCTTTTCGCCCCATAACTTACAAATGTGAGAAAAGGTTTGTGTGAAAACCTGGATTCAAATAATTCCGTAGTATATAAAACCTTGTAAATAATTCCCTATGTTACAATTGCAAGGGAAACATTACATACTTTTTAACAGCAGGTTGATAGGCAATATGCTTTTGTAAAAACTAGGTATCCTGAGTGAAATCCTGTCTCCTTTGAAGTTAATGGGAGTTTTACCATTGACTTCAATGGGTCCAGGATTTCACCCCCTGGTGTTTTGTTTCCTTACCTCTTATATTATGTAAATGTACTAAAGTTAGAAATTATCCGCTGAAGTGTATGGAGTTGTATGAAAGGAATCCAAAACTAACCCAAAATGTATTATCAGGAAAACCATCCATTGCTATCAGAGCAGTTTCTTCCTTACCGCTTTCTGAGAGAGCTGCTTTTCCAAAGTAGACCTTTCTTGTTGTTTCTTCCCTCAGTGCCTGGGTGGGGAAAGCCAACTGCTCCTTGTGGTTGTATGTTAGGATTCCTCTCAGCGTTAGCAGGAGAGCTATGCTTGAGATCATCTCTCTGATTAGCCTTAAAGTGAGTCTTAAAGGGAAATATTAACATAAAAACTATGGCACAGGTTGTGGTGTTCTTAGTGAACTGTGGAAAACCACCCCAAATGGCAATAGATCAGTTCCAGCTGTAAAAGAGAGTTTGAGTGTTAGCCATGTATAAATGTCTGGCCAGTGATCTACTGCATACATTATGATGTGGTCCCATAAATGCAGCATTGATTTTTTTGCATTTAAAAGAATCCCAGTTTGGGTTCTCCATAATGGGTTAGAGAGTTGGGTGGAAGGGCAGAGACTCATTCATTCATCTGATTTCTCTTGTTCTTATGCAGTCTTCTCTGTAGAGACTGTCAGATGTTTGGGAACCACTCATATTGTTTTCATACTTTTTCTTTGAGTCCATTCTAAATGGTGCTTGAAATATTCCCTAGTGGAGGCAGTTTAGAGTTTAGCACTTTAGATTAACCCTGTCACAAACCATCTTAAGAAAACACATGCCGATCGAGGGTGGAATAACACCTGGCACGTGTTTGCTGTGATCACGTACATGAAGCAGATGAGCCACACATTTCTATGAAATGCATACTTTTTCCTTGATTTCAAGTAACTCGGTTTCATAGCTGAACTGTTGTGACGCTGGCTTTCCACTAGATCCAAGATATGGAAGAGAACAGCATGGGTTGCTTTATTCTCATGTTTTCTGTTCGAGAGAGACCTGGAACCAAAGCCCTGTGTGCAAATACCCTCAATCATTGGGGTAGTTTGTATTCAGTCATGAAGTTTGCATTTTGGCCCTGTCATGCAAAAGAAACAGGATGAATTCACAAAAAGTGTGTGTTGGTCAAAACACAACTTTAGAATGCAAATAATTTCCTAACCTCTTAATTTACTCAGTAGGTGACAGTTCTCTTTTTGCCCAGAAACATCAGGAAGTGTTGTTCTGTCCTTGAAGTGTATGTTTCACCATCCATAGGACCACCCCCACCCTGTCCTTCCCCTGCACATACAGAGTCTTGTTGAATCATTGCAGTATGTTAAGCACTTGGTTTAAATATCAGAATTCTAGTGGGTTATGATGCAGTCATAATCTGTCACGATCAAAAAATAAGAGACAGTAGGTGATCTGATCTCTGAGTTTTGACTGCATTACCTCTCAGTGTATTATCTGCCATGATCTAATATTGTCTATTAATACCTTGAAAAAATGAGCAGCAGCACAGAGTAAAAAGTGCAGTGCATATTGTTACACATGACCCATCTCTTTTCCTAAGAACGTGTAAATGGTATTTTTAAAGTAAGGGTACTGGGCAAGGATTTGTCATAAGTTACAAGATGAGACATCAAGAGGATAAGAAAGTTAACTGCAGAATAGAAATGGCCAAATGGCTTCTGCAAAAGTTGGGTACAGGTAAAAGTACCTTTGACTCCAGTGCTCCTTCTCCTACAGGCATCTTCAATTGCAATGACTTGGAAGGGAAAGCTATCAAGCCGTTTATCTTTAGGTCACTGGTTTGTATCTTGCCTTGGTCAAAAGTCACCACAAATTATTGACCCCGGGATGTAATGTGCTGATCTTCATTTCAAACACCTTGAAGCTTGGGACTGTTTGAGGTCTGAGTTCAGGCCCATCTTTTATCATTACAGTCAAGAGGTTGGTGGATGGCCTGGATGAAATGAGTTAGTGGTATCAGTCCAGTTCCTAGTGGGTAAATGTCCACATCACAAAGAGCTTGTGCATCTTTTATCAGTGCTGTACCTCCTCTGTGGATAGAGGATATCAGTTTCCAGGGCTGTCAATCCAGAACCTATTATGAGTATTACATTTACTTTGATTTCTAAAAAATGGGTTCCACTTAACAAATATGTCTCCCGCAATGCTCACCACTTTGACTCATACTGTCAACAAAATTCTTGCCTCCACTAGCCACAAACCATACATAGCAGACTACAGGGCGTGTATTAGCAACTCCAGTCCCGTGAAGTTTCTTGTGTATGGTTTCTGGCCATTGGACTGTGGCAGTCCGGTGATTCTACTGCCCATGACCCAGTTATTCTGGCACTTCAGCACCCACACTCTTGAGGACATTGCTACTGTGGAGTTTGACTCCACAGTATCCAGGGAGCTATGGAGTCCCCATTGTGCAGCTTCTCTGTTTCTTGGGCAACCCTTCCCTTCCATAGGAGTTCTGTTGAGTTTGGAGACCTTCTGTGACTGATGTACAAACCAAAAGAATTCAGCCCTCACTGAACTCTCCTCACTATCCATGCTGAGACACACAACAGTTTCTTAACTTTTCCCTTTTATAAACCTATTTAAAAGTGATCAACACCTTCAACATTTGCAGAAGAAGTAGTAAAGATATATGTGTATCTATATAGTACTGGTGTTCCAGATGTACGTGAGTAGGATGAGTAGGGAAAAACACTGTTGGTCTGTCCCACACGTCACATTGCTATCTATCTACTCTTGTGTCTGCACCTGCAGCTTGCTAAGACAGAGCTTTGAAGAGGGAGAGAGTCTCAAGCTGCCTTGTTTTGTGCTCCATCTTTATTAGCTTGTAAGCTCTTCTTTTCTTGAGGATGGTTGGGGATATCTCTTTTGTGGCTTACATGCACTCCTAAAAAGGTATGAGTAGCATTTATAAAACTTATTCTGGCAGTCAGTGGATAGTCTATATATAAATTCACAAAGAAAATGTGGCTATTGAGATATAAAGTAGGGGTGCAGGGTACTGTAATGCAAGTCCTTCAAGAGGTCTCAGAACAGTGTGCCTGCTATTCCTATGTGCAATTACTAGCCTGGAATGGAGAAGAAATACAATGTAGTGAGGGATTACTGAACATTGTACCAGTATATTGTGTACAATCAGTCATTTAGTGCAGGTGTTTCTTTGCTTGTGATGCAATAGGAAAAGTCAACAATGTCAGATCTATCCTTCCATAGAATATTGTTTGAGACGCTACTTGGTAAAGTTAAAAGTGAAGAGTCCAAGGTTGTTAGGTGCCCCACTCACAATAAACTGGGAGGAATACATTATGGGCTGAGATACACCTCACTGTCATAACTCACCTGCTCTTCTGGTGTACCTGCTTATACATGGGAGTTGGACAACTAACTTTCTTATTTGCCTTTGACAATCCCAATCCAGTTTTGCTTATGTACTATGGGCCAAATCCCGATCCTGTTAAAGTCAATAGGAATTTAGTCAGTGAATGGAACTTATGATTTGGTCCTCTGTTTGTTAAAGGATTTTTTGGATTTTCATTTATAAAAAGAACCACCTTTTAGAAATGGGCAACTTTTATTAAAAAGTAAAACTGGCTGTCCATATGTAAGCTGCAGAGGTTGCTATGGTGTAACTAAGTTTATGTCCATTAAGATGCAGGCTCAAAAGTATTTTCCTGCCAAGACTTAGATGTTGAACACAGAAATTACAGCAACACAAACATTTGATGATTGGGAGATCCAGTTAAATGCGCTTAAACTCAACTTTAAAGTACTTATGCACATGCTTTATTTTAAGCACATGTGCAGGTCCATTGGCTTCACTGGGGCTACTCGGATGCTTAATCACATGCTTAATGCATGGTTGATTTGGGGCCAGACTGCTCAGCCCCTTACAGGATCGAGCCCATAAATGAGGTGTATTTTGGCATAGGTATGTGTGTACACTAGAAGAGCAGGTGAGATATGCTGGTGAGGAGGATCTGTGACCATAATGTATTCCTCCCTATATGCACAGGTACATGTGTTAATATATGTGGATATATTTTTAACCTTTAATGGGTATGTGGGTGTATAGATGCAGACAGCTCTGGAGTGGAAGTAGCAACTGATTATGACAAAGCACAACAATTGCAGGGGGGGCAAATATTGGTCAACAAAAGCAGGATAAACACCCTACTGTAATGGAAAGCAGCAGGGTGACTTTATTACTCACACAGACTTCGGTTTCTAAATTTTCAACCAAAAGCCATCCTCCTCTTTCCCTGATATGGTGAATTACATGCTGTCTATTTGTGTTTGTACAACTCTCTCAAGCTTGACATATAATAAAATAATAACCCAAATAAAATCTCCTCCTTAGCTTGGTTGGCTGGCAGTTTGGAAAACCCGAGCATGCCCAGATAAATTTGTTAGTCTCTAAGGTGCCACAAGGACTCCTTGTGATTTTTTTTTGGGGGGGGGGGGGGGGATAAAATCGTACTGAGTATTTTAAATTAAAGTCTGATTGAGTAAGAAAGATCTTCACAGTGGGGAAGAAAACTGATCCTCAAGGACATGTGCTCATGAAAATCTTTGCAAATGATCTTTTGATGTGTTTCTATTATGTCAACAGGCAAAATGAATAACTTCACAATACGTGTTCAGCATTAATCTATGTCACCCTGTATTGTGTGCATTATATTACCTATGTCTTTTTGTTTCCTGTCTCCTTTGTCTTTGACTTCAAGATACTATATAGAGACAACTGATATTAACATTATATTATCTCTTCTTTTTCAATCAGTTTATTACTTCTACAATGTAGGTAGATTCTTACCTTATTATCTTGTGTTTGATTTCAGTATAAAGGTCTTTCTGAGAGTCAGTTTGGTGCTTGACAACTACATTAGTTCCATAGGGAGTTTGCAAAATGAAAGAGGGTACATCTTGGCTTTGTGGTAATAAAAAAAGATTTGCACTCTCTGGGAATGAGCTCTTTGCTTTGAATATTTATTTACCACAATCAGTAAGGGCTATGACTCTCTAGTGATGTTTCTTGGATCTGAGCTGCTTTTTAGATCTTGTTTAAAGAAATACTTTTATGATTAAATTCACACACTAATACTGTGAAATTAAACATGGAAAAACTCAATGCATTTATTAGCTCTTATAAGCACATTTAATATGATTAAGAAATAATAATTTCTAACATGGCACCACACATTTACATGGTTCTTTACAAACACAATTGAGTAATCCTGCTGAAATCAGCATGACTACTTATGACGTGAGTAAGGGTTGCAGACATTCACTGACCACAAAAAGCTTCTAATCCTGAAGTAACTATCTGCTATTGGCAGTGGACTGGGAACTATAATGTGAAATGAGCTGAGTCCTGTAATAGAGCTTTGAACATGTGATACTTGCTTTTGTGGTGAAATTTAGTTTTATTTTAGAATAGAAGAAAAGACCTGCACAGACAGTTCAAACAATCCCAGGGCATTTTACACTATAAAAATGACTAAAATCTGCCCAAGAGTTGTGGGTTTTTTTAGGTTTTTAGATTTAAAAAAAAAAAACAGGAACAGTATCAACTCTTAACCAAGGGCTGTGGAATCTTAACACCCCACAACTCACAACCTAAAAGAGATCTCGGAGACTGTAACCAGGCCAGTAAAACTGCCAGTAGCTGATCTCAGTGAATAAATCCTAAGGAAACAAAGTTTTAGATCATAATGCCTGGTTTAGACAGATTTACTTCGGTCTTCTGGTTTTGTGAGTGGAATCTAGGTTTTAGTGCCAGATTGTGCAAAAGAGATGTGGCCCATGGACAGCTTGATATGTTACAGAGCAGTCTATAGGATGTAGAGTACATACATTTCAGTGAGAGCAACTTTTATTTCCAGGAGAATGGAACTGCCCTTTCATTTATTTTACAATTAGGATATCAAACATTGGTTACCCTGGGGTAAGTCCTGTAGTCATTCTCAGCTAGGCTAAATTCTTACTGACGTCAGCAGCCAATGGCCTAAATTGAAGGCTGAGATTAACTAAAGATTTGGTCCCCTTTCTTTTGAAAATGAACAGAGGCTGAAACTGATTGCAAATATATGAATACTTTTCCTACCCAATTGTCTGAGTAGCTACAATATATGTAGCTGATAGGAGAACCATATTGCTTTCATAATGATTTCCATCTAGTCCTGCTTTTGTTGCCATCTCAGTGTAGATGATAGAAAGTCTTCAAAAAGACCTCATTTCTAAGTTCAAATCACATTGCTTTGGGTTATAATGTTATTTACTACCCATGTCTGTTCTAATAATCCTAATTATTATTATTTCCTATTAATAGCACCCGTTGCAGGACAAGGGCCAAAGATGAGTGAGATTGGCATGCAACAGAAGCAAGTGAACTGAGCAAGAGCTGATGTTCTATGTATGTCTTGGTAGCTGTATGATTGTTTGACAGTTTTGCAGGATGCTGTTAAAACACTCTTTTGGGTGTAAAGCTACTGTATGTTGTTCCCAAGTGAATATTGACTACCCAATAGCATAATTATAAATGGGCTAAATTGTGTAGGTTTTTCAGCTAGTTGTCATTTCACATGAGGCCTGGTCAAATAGTTTGAGTGCATGCCTGGTGCTGGGAACTCTCGAGCTGTGACCCAGACTGTGATACCTACTCCTTCTGAGGCCTTGATCAAGTCATTTCAGCCAACGTTTGCAGACTTTGTTGCCTGAACTTAGGTGCCAAAATGGTTGGCTCAATTTTCAGAGATGATGAGATCTGCCAGCACCAGCAAGATTGAGGGGGGAGAAGAGGACTCATCTTTGACTAATTTTTTATTTAAAATAAAATGATTTGACAAAGGATCCACAAGTTTTTTTGTTTGTTTTTTTTTTAAAAACAGATAGGTTAAAGAAATGTGGAAAGTTGCATATCTAGCAATTAATTTAAATAGTATCCTTTAATTTCTTATTGACTGTGACCTTACTCAATATCTGGGGATGTCTGGACAGACAGATTAGACTGATCTAAGGGAATGGAAGGAGAAACGCTTGATGCTGTTGAAGTAGTGCACCAAGGTCCTCAGAAATGTTTTTAGAGTTTGACTCATTGAAATTGCTCGTTTATTTATTCACATTATCCATGAGAAAACATGATAGAAATTCCTTGATAAATAATAAACACAACAAACATTTCCAAATAATACTTCAAGAAATTTGTATGAAAAAGTTTATTCTTGTTTTACAGAAGAGTTCTTGGCTTTAAAGCAACAATCCATGGTAACAGTAGCCTCTCTGACTCAGAATGGCTTACTCTGCAATGCATTTTGTCATCGTTCATATCTAAGCAATAAGACACGACCAGCAGTGCATTTCTAGGTGATTATCGCACAAGGCTAAAAATGATAAGTCACAAGCCAAACATTAAGTGCCTGTAACCAATGGAGAAGTACAATAATAACTCTGAAACCTGGAGTATTGTAATGCTGTTAATGAATATGGCATCAATTCAAGGACAGCTCTACTACTAGTTACTGTTTGATAAACAAAATGTTTTTAATTAATAATCTCAAGGGTCCTCTTATCTTAATTCTTTAAGGGTTAAATCCTGAAAACCAGGTGAAGGCTGTGGAAAATCCACAATTCAATAGGACTCAACTGTGCAGGTAAGGGATAGGATTCTCTCCAGGATTCCTGGACCATACTACAGAAGAGGATTGTAGGGAGTGAGACATGAGGGCTGGGACAGTCCAGGGAAGGCTTTGGCTGGACATACCCACCAGCCAAAGCCTCCTTTGGAGATGAGCTGGAGTAGCGCAACACAAGTAGGCCATTTACACAGGGTGTGTACTGGGATAGATGTATTTTTAGTAGTTATGTGATCTGATTTCTCAAAGCTGATGTTCATCTGCAGTTCCACTGGCTTCAATGAGATTTGCAAGTGTTCAACACTTCCTTGAAAATCAGACCAATAGTGTGGTAAGTGTACATGACACCTTACAATGGATAAGTGTTAAAAAAAATGTGGAGTTCCTGCCTTCAAAAATTTCCACTGTAAAATGATTGCTGATTTAACTTCCATGTGCAGTTGGCAGAGAACAGAGAGAGAAGAGTGAAAAGAGGTCTGGACTTTGGTAAATAAAATAAACAAGGCTATTTAATGAATCAAAAGTGGAGTAAAATAAAAGTTGAATACAAAAAAAATAGGCACTGTAATATTTAATTTTAATTTTTTACAATTTTGTTTATTTTTAAGCATTTTCTTTTATCGATTTAAATGTCCATAGTTGTGCCAAATTATGAGTTTTAAACATTTTTTTTTCTATTTAAATTTTCAGAGTTGAGGGAAAATGTGGCGGGTCAGACAATAATTATTTAATGACAATAGATGCTGAGATTCAAAAAGTTAAAGCTTTATAACCATTAAAACACAAATTGTCAATGTCACATGTCAAAATATCCAAAGTAAATAGCCTTCATTCAAATGCGAATAAGTTCCCAAGCAACATTTTTCTTACTTTGCCTATCTGTAAATTTTGATTATTATCAATGGAAATATTTTTGTCGGTTTGTGCATGAAATTTATGTTTACAGACATTCACCAATAAAGATACCCCTTTAGTGACTAGGCACTGTGTTCAAGGCCAGGAGGAGACTAAATTTAGGAGGCCCATTATCTTGTCAGTTGCTTGTGCACAGCTCCCACTGAAGTCGATGTGCAGACCTGACTCTGAGCCAGGGCTGCCCCGGGGGGGGGGGGGGGGGCAAGTGGGGCAATTTGCCCCAGGCCCTGGGCACCACAGGGGCCCCCACGAGAGTTTTTCGGGGCTCCTGGAACGGGGTCCTTCACTTGCTCCGGGGGCCCCGGAAAACTCTCACGGGGCCCGGGCCCCCAGAGCTTCTTCCGCTCCGGGTCTTCGGCGGCAATTCGGCGGCGGGGGGTCCTTCCGCCCCAGGACCCACCGCCGAAGACCCCAGGCCCCCTGAATCCTCTGGGCGGCCCTGCTCTGAGCTCCTCCTGCAAAGAGCCAGGGCCAGGAAAATTGAAGACATCCCTGCCACGTGAGATTCCCTGGATAACCTTTAAACACACAGATAAAGACACAGATGCGGGGATAGATGGAGTAAGGCCTCAGCTTTAATAGCCTCTTTTCTAGAACTTGTGACCTATTGCAGTCTCACAGTTCAATGTTGCTTACTCCCTGAGGGCAGCCTATGTTCTAGGTCATGGGATCTGGCCTAACTGATTGACTCCTTCTAGTTCTACCAAAATATAACTTGAAATCAATGGAATTATAACAGAATAAAAGAAGCATAAGGCAATGGAGAATCAGGCTAATGTGCAGCAAGTTTAAAATGCAATTGGTGATCAAATAATCATAAAAATGTAGTGCTGGAAGGGACCTTGAGAGGTCATCAAGCCCAGACCCCTGCACTGAGGCAGGACCAAGTATGCCTAAACATGACCAGTATATGTCCAACTCATTCTTAAAAATCTCCAGTGATTGGGATTCCACAGCCTCTCTTGGAAGCCTATTCCAGAGCTTAACTACCCTTCTAGTTAGAAAGTTTTTTTTTTAATATCTAACCTAAATCACCTTGGCTGCAAATTAAACCCATTACTTCTTGTTCTACCTCCAATGGACATGGAGAACAACTGATCACCCTCTACTTTATAACAGTCCTTAACATATTTGAAGGCTGTTATTGGGTCCCCCCTCAATATTCCTCTCTCAAGACTAAACATACCCAGTTTTTTTAGTCTTTTCTCAGTTAGGGTTTTCTAAACCTTTTAATATTTTTTGTTGTTCTCCTCTGGACTTTCTCCAATTTGTCCACATCTTTCTTAAAGTGTGGTGCCTAGAAATGGACACAGTACTCCAGCTGAGGCCTTCCCAGAGTGGAAGTGGAGTGGAACAATTACCTCCCGTGTCTTACATACAACACTCCTGTTAATACAGCCCAGAATGATGTTAGCTTTTTTGCCACTGAATCACTTTGTTGACTCATGTTCAATTTGTGATCCACTACAGTCCCGAAATCCTTTTCAGAAGTACTACCGTCAAGCTAGCTAGTACCCATTTTATAGTTGAACATTTGATTTTTTTCCTTCCTAAGTGTAATACTTTGCTGTTGTCTTTACTGAATTTCATCTTGTTGATTTTTAGACCAATTCTTTAATTTGTCAAGGTTGTTTTGAACCTAATCCTGTACTCCAAAGTGCTTGCAATCCCTCCCAGTTGGGTATTGTCCAGAAATGTTATAAACTTACCCACCACTCCATTATCCGAATCATTAATGAAAATGTTAACTAGAACCAGACCCAAGATTGACTCTGGCGGCACCTCACTAGATATGGCCTCCCAGTTTAACAACGAACCATTGATAACTATTCGGTGAGTATTGTCTTTCAACCAGTTGTGCACCCAGTTTATTATAATATCATTTAGACAATGTTTCACTAGTTTGCTTATGAGAACGTCACATGGAACTATATCAAAAGCCTTACTAAAATCAAGATATATCCTGTCTACTGCTCTCCACTATCCACTAGGCCAGTAAGTCTGTCTAAAAAGGAAATTAGGTTGGTTTGGCATGATTTGTGCTTGTCAAATCCAAGCTGGCTATTCCTTATGATCCTATTATCCTATACATCTAACTTACCTAAATATTTTTAACATGTTCTTTCCCTGTTTTGGCTTGCATTCCTTTCCCCTTATTAATACTAATTGTGTTAAATAACTGGCCCATTAACTGTTTTAGTGAATACTGAAGCAAAAGAGGCATTAAACACCTCAGCCTTTCCTACATAGAGGCACACAATCCCCTAAGCCTATCCCTCACCAAGCAGGGGGAAAAAGATGTCACAGTTGTCATTTTTTATCTAGGTATGTGCTCAGATACTATGCGATGGGCAGCAATATAACAACCTAGGCAGGCAGATCCTCGTATTGATCAATGCAAACTAAAGAAAAGGGTCATTGTCCACTGACACTCAGGCCTGAGAAAGGCCAGACCAATGGGAGAGAGACTAAACATCTCAATACAGGTGTATGTCTCATGTAAGATGTATTCCTGCTTCATCTCACTCCAACTACCTACAGTACTTACAAAAGGATTGAAGGCATTAAACCCCCTCCACTACCCCAGGGCTCCAGAGCTCCAGAAGATGACAGTATAGCTTTTCCCCCTTGGTCCCATTAAGGGCATGTCTATGTGAAAATGTTTTACCAGTACAGTTATACTGGTATAGTTAAATCTATGTAGTCTCACTGGTTCAGCTCCCCATGTGGACACTCCTACTCTGGACAAAGAGAGCCCTTTCACTCCAGCTTAAACCCTTTCTAAAATAACAAACTAACTTTCAAAAGGCACCTCTGCTAGGGGAATAAGAAAGTCCACACAGGCTGCTACACTCGTATAACTAGATCAGCTCAAATAATAACTAGAGTTGATTAAAAATTGGCTATTGGGAGCAATATTACAGTTTCTCTCATGCCCTCAATTCTCTTCTATGGGCTAGGCTCCATGGTTGGACTGTATCTCCCTTTATGCACTGCAGTCATGGAACTTCCATGATGCACTGTAAAAGTTCATCCAGATGGGAGGCCGCAGTGCATCGTAGAAGATGTAGTCTAGTGGATTGGGGATGGCGGGGCACAAGACACCTAAAATACCACAACATCTCAGGCAGACACACTTTAATGTTGAAGTGGCCTGACATGAAATATTTTGTTCAGATTTTCCAGATGGGAGCAAAACTGACATGTTCCTGTGAAAAAATTTGATTTTGAGAAAACCATATTTTTGTTGAAAAAACATTGTGATGGAAAATTCCCAGCCAGCTCTACCAATAAGATGAAACTCAGTGAAGTGCTTGTTTTAAAACAAACAAACAAACAAACAAACAAACAAAAACAGCACCCAATGTTCCAACTTGGAACATAATGTTGATCACTGCTGTTCTGACATTCCAGAGAAATCAGAATGAAACATCAAGACTATATCAGTGGTAAACTTTCGCAATGCAGCCTGAGACATCACAAAACCTAAGCAAAGGTGTGCTGTTTTGAGCAAAAGGGATCCATTTTGGACATGAGTGGAAATCAATCAAAATTCAATGGTTTTTCATTGTTTTGACCAGAAATAAGACTAATCCTGATGGTTCTTGCAGAGCTTTGCTTTTGAGATTTGGGGCCTTAGTATGCAAACCATGACAATCAAAACTGGGAAAAGATTTGCTGTCAATCTCCTGTGACCTGGAAGTGCTAAGTTTTTCACCCTTAGAAATTATGATCTATATGGTAAATATATGGCCAAATTCCAATTTAAGTAATCACATTTTTATGCTCCTTAAATTCCCCCTGTAATTTTAATTGGCCATGGAATGGTCCACTCACAGAGTCTAGGACTGGTGCTGTTAGACATGTCCTGTTTCACAATAAAAATAGTTGCATTTCAGTGGCGGGCAAAGTGATTCCTGCAGCATGTGTGTCATTTTGCTCTTATTTAATAACTGCCTTAATGTGCTGTGCTAAACAGCAGCATAAAGAAATTTGCAGATGATATGCTACTAAACTAGCAGGAGTAGAGATGAGAGAGAATTGATATAAAGAGACTTATATAGGATGCAAACATGAACAGTAAATGAGATTCTGTCTGGCCAGTGGAGTCAGTGAATACAGACTTCTGTAATGTGACAGAGCTCTTAACCTTTGTAACCCTGACCCAAGTCAGGTGATTGGGTCCAGGAAATAAAGTTCAGTCCCTTATCAGAACCTCTGGGTGTCACACCCTTATTACAAATGCATCTAGGGAAAAGTAATCTAAAACTGAAACATTCAGTGTGAAAAAGAAACCTAGAAAGCAGTCATGCTGAAAAAGACCTAGAAGTGATAGTAGGTAGCAGATCAGTTAAAATCAATACTTCAGAGAAAAAAAGGGTGATATAATTTTGGGGTGTATGCATAGAAGAATCAGAATATAGAGCAGGAAAGTGATAATTCTGGTTATATAGCTCTAGTGAGACTCCACCTGGAATATTGAATTCATTTCTGAGCACCTAGAAAGATATTAACGAAGTAGAAAGAGTTCAAAGAAGTGAAAAAATATGATGAAGGGGATGGAGGGAGTGACTAATGAAGCAAAGAGCTAAAGAAGTAAATATATGGGTCACATATGATAACCATATACAAGTAACTTAAGACTAAAAACATCTTGGATGTAGGGGATTAATTAGGATGGTAAAAGGGGTTATAAACATGAGTTTCTGGATGAAATTAAGGAAGAGGAAGTTCAGGATGATTCTCAAGAAAACCTTCCTGACAGTGAGATCTGTTGATTGTGAAACAATATCTAAAGTGAAGTGATGGAAGCACTGGCATTTTAGGTCTTTTAAAAATAGACTGGTTAAAACACGAGAAATGTCACATAGGAAACAATCCTGCACTGATAGTGAACTAGATAATTTTCCATAATCATTTCTATTATTTTAATCCATGCATAATATACTTTATTTCTTAACCTTCCAAAATTTCTGCACAGAAGCATGCCCCATTATCATCTTATGTCTGTATTGTTTCCGTAAGCCTTATATATTTCTGAATTAAATTGCAAGCTTCTCATTGCAAGGAACATGTATTATTTGTTTCTAAAGCAGTGTGTGCCTATGTATGATATTCCATAAGCTTTGATAATACCAACAGATATAGTTTGCACTGTGAGTAAAGTTTGTTAGGCATTTTAGGATTGCTATGGATGAAAATAGAGATGGCCCTGAGCTGTGAAGTTAAGATCTAAGTCCAAATCCACATCTAACCTTTCTTCAAAGTGTTAGGGGGCATATGGATTCTGGGGTTTTTGTTCAGGTCCATCTCAGAGTAAAATATGCTGTATAAATGCAAATTCATTATCGTTACACATTCAGACAAAAGGATTTTCCATCTGGGTACTAACTGATATTTGTCTGCAGCATTCAACAGTAATTTATGTATCTTTTTTTTTTTTTTATCAAGATCCATTTCAGAAGAAATCCTAAAGCAGTTTAGTCAAAACCCTGATATGTTTTGGTTTTAGTTGAAAGCCAAAGAAGTGATTAACTCCCTTTTTCTTTGTGGATTTGCTGAACAGGTGCTCTTTTAAAGGATCACTAGGTATATTTAGCATCTGAAATTTGAGCAAGTCTAAATCTCATTGGCTGGCCTGGCCACATGATAATTTAGGATCTGATGCATCAGGCTTGCTTTTGCCCAGTGTTTCTCAGGAGGGAAGAGTTGGAGAGGCTTTGCTGCTAAGGAAAGTTTGTAGAATATTGCTGGTAAGTGGATTTTATTTTGCCTGTTTTTTTTTCTTTAGAGCCAATCGGGCAGTTTCTTATTCTGTAGCTTTTTGAGGGCTCTGTTCACTACTTACCCATGCAAGTCAATAGGTATTTTGCCTAAGCAAGAAGTGATGAAAAGGACCCTGCGTGGTTGCAAATCACAGTAAGTGAAGAGAAATCCTTGGATCTATGTCTGGAGGATATAAAACATGGGGTTTGGATAGACGTTCCCTATAGTTAAGTACATATATGTACCGCTGATGTTTGTGCTTAGACTGAGCTTTAGCCTCCTTTGCTCACCAGACATGCCACTTGTGAATTGTTTTTATGAGTTAGCCGTTTGGTTTAACAAAATAGGTTTCTTCTAATTTTTTCCCAACATATTGGCATTAAAAAGGGACAATAATGTATGTTCCTATATTTAACCTGCAGTACTGGTCTTCACTTGCCTCAGAAGGAATTGCAGTTTAGCTAGCTAAATGAAACCAGCCAACCACTCCATAGTATTAGCTTACATGGCAGATATCTTTGGACTAAAGCAGCTGTTCCAAACCTTCATCTACCACCAGCGTTAGAAATAGGGATGTATTGTCTAGTAGCAAGCTGTAATTTTGACAGGCCTATAGCATAACCATTCCATTAATTAATCCATCTGAATTTTGCAGCAATAACCTTTATTTCAAATATTGACCCAAACAATATGGTTTTCTATATTTTCTAGGTCTGAAGGAAAAAAATAGAAAAAAGCCACAAAAGCTAAGAAACGGAGCATCCATACAGGCTGATGGTGGGAAGAGAGAAATTAACCTCATTAATTTAAGGTCATTTAAAAATAATTATGCCAGATTTTTCTTCATTATATTTTTGCTTGTTATATTGTAACTTACCAAGGAAAACCCCATCCAAACAATAGATGAAATAAAATAATGGGCTATGTAAATATTACAGATAAGGAGAGTTCTCCAGATAATTTTGTAGTGGGGAAAATTCCAAACATATATTTTAACAAATAACCACATCTCTTATTTGTTCTTCAGTATGTGTCAGCATTGGATTCCATATATTTGACCTGAATTGTAACTGATATTAGCATGTTGCTTAATCCAGTAACACTGCAGTCTGAAATAAAGTGAAATAAAGTTAGATCATGATGGCTTTAATTTTTGTGAGTCACATGCTAAAGCTCTGCTCCTGACTTGCCAGTAAAATAATATATTGGTATTAGCAATTATTACACCATGACACACACACATAATGGACTTGACTAATAGAGTTTCATAATATTTGAATACTTTGGGCTAATATTATATTTTCATCTGTTATATGTCCAGTGCATAGGTGCTAGGCAGAGGAATACTCTGTGAAAATGGCAGACGACGAGGAGTATGAGGAGGTAATAGAGGTAAGAGAAAAATCTTCTAACAATGGAGTTACTTGTTTGTGAACTTGTAACAAATTAATGTTTTGAAGATGCATAGCTTGTGTCCATCTCTATACATAAGCAAACTGCTCCCCAAGTTTGGGTGTGTGCAGGTACATTAGACGGAACAGTGCCATCAATACAGCAGAACCTCTGTGGCTGCTGTTCCAGTATCTATTCGAATATGGATTGTGACCTTTCCCACCCATTGCAAGGAAGAAATATGAAAGTTCCATATTGGGGGCCTTTTGTGAGCCCTATGTAGGGCTGTATTGACCACATTGACCTATGTGGTCAATACAGTATGGATACTCAGTGTAGATCTGAGGCCAAATTAAACCCTGGTGTAACAGCACCAAAATCTATGGAGCTACAGCAGGGATGAATTTGACCTCCTTTAAGCTCATTGCTTTGTACCTCATTGTAGTGCCATGATTTGAGGAGTCCCCAATAACTAGGGACACAACAGCCTACTATCATGGGTGAATGTCAGTGAAAAAATGACTTTGCTATAAGATGGTTACACTATATTAATAAACCTGCCCTTAGTTATTAAACGATGTTTATTCCATTAAAATACATAAGGGCAACTGGAATGGCTTCCATAGTGTCCTCGGGGGGGGGGGGGGGGAGATAATGTTTATTTCAGTGACCAATTTTACAACTCTGATCCGCACAAGAAATCCTATGGATTTCTCATCTGAGCCAGGATGGCAGGGTGAAGCCTTCAGTGTTGAACACTGTATGTTTCTGATCGTCAGAAGCAGATGTGCTAATTCAATTAGTTACATATCTACATTATTTGTCTGAGGAAATAAATGTCACTGTTAGTACGGTCCCTGTAGATGTATTTTGGAATCTAGCTATAAAAGGAACTATTTCTCCAAATTGTTATGATTTCCTATATTATCTGTGATTCACCTTGTATGTAGTGACTAATAATATCAGTGTTAATTGTACCACTAGTTATATTGTAGTCAATCCCACTTCCATACTTATCTCCTTTTTTAGGCTGATAATTATTTATTTTATTTTTGATAAGGTGTCAATTTCCTTTTTTTTTTTAATTGTGTGATGTGGCTATGTTTTCCCAGACAGCTCCATTTCCTCCTGCTTTGTTTTTTAAAAAATGTATGCCTATCTATAACTACATCTCTTGGACAGCCTCAGATGGTTCTGCTTTATTAGCTCCCTCCTGAGATAGTCACAGGGGAGAAGTTATAAATAAAACAGCAACAAATGGCATCTGGTATCATTTTGAAGCAGCTCAGCCCTTTCCAAAATCATTAAATCTATAACCCTAGTTTTATATAAATCACATGATGTAAATCTGTGTAATCAACTTGTACCAGATATTTCTGTTTAAAGAGAGAGGAAAATTATTGCTGGAATAAGTGAATATTCTTTTACTCACACAGAGGGCTCAGAGTATACTGGGTATTTCATTTAAGGGATATTTCTCCTACCTCTGGATGTACTCGTCTACATTGGATATTGTAGCCATTTGTGATTTGCAGAGAATGCAGTTGATCACAGAACCAGATAGTATTTCACTGATGAGTATCTTGAGACTTTTTGGGAAAAGTGAGTCAGACACACTACGTTGTCACTGAACAGGAACTACTCAAAAACATAACCAGATATTAGGCCGCATGAGAGGTAGTTTGTTCTAGTTATTTGAGCAAAGTACTGAGGCCCTAGAAAGCCTGAGTTTTAATCACAGTTCTTTTAGGGCCTGATCCAAAAGGTGCATACTGATGTGCTGTGTGACCTTGGGGAAAATCACTGTGCATGAGATTTTCAGAGGCACAAATGGCAGCTGGACACTTAACTAATACTGGAAGTCAATGAGCGTTAGGTGTGTGTGTTTTTTTTTTTTTTAATTTCCATCTTCATCTTTCCTTCTCCATTGACTTCAATGAAATGTTACAGGTTCAGAGCAGCTGAGGCTCTGGCCCAGTCTGTCTCAGTTTTCCCATCTGTATAAATGGGTACAGTAAAATGGAGAGGGCTGTTGTGAAGTTTGATTGAAGTGACCGTCATCCAGGCTTTTGGGAAACCCTGGTTTCTTTGATACTGACTCTCTCTGTTGCTTTGTGCAAGTCATTTAATCTCACTGCCTCTGTAAAATGGCCATGATAATTAATAATCTTTATCACCTACCTGACAAGAATTTTAATTAGTTTGCAAATTGCTAATTATTATTATTATTATTATTATTATTATTATTATTAAAAATGAGCGGATCCTCAGAGCTCTGCCAGGGATGGAAAAGAGGCTCCTGCATGTCTGAACCACAACTACATCCCCCCCAAAATTGGGTTTGAAAGCTGTGTTTGTTATTGCTTCAAAGAGATAAGGAAGGCATTTTGCTGTGCTGCATGACCTTGAGAAATGATGAGGTTTGTCCTTTGTTTATAGTATTACACTGAAGAGACTGTCATTGAGGAGGGTGAACCAATGGAGGTAAAGGATTGTATGAGATTGCATGTGGAGCAAACGGACATGTTGTTAATGCAAAGCACCAAATGCATAATAAACCATTCTGTGTTTTGAGGGTTATTTCACCATTCTGACTGCATAAATATGAGCTGAAATAAGTGAAGATTACTTCTCAAGGGACTTCTATTTAATTTACAAGGGCACTCAGTACCTCTCAAAGTTGGGCCATGGATTACATGAACAGGAAACATGGGCTAGTGTATACTCTAATATGCCCTATGTACTTCAGCTATTCTGAAGACAAGTACAGAAAGATTCTTCCTGAAATCTATTATGTTTACACATCAGTTCAATTCTCATTCGTTTTGTATGACTTAGTCACAAGCAAAGTGATTGTTTCTATGTTTTTCCTGTTTCCGTTATTGCGATGTAGTGCCCCCAGGAAGTTATAAAAGTAATTTGAAATTGCAATTAGGCCATTCGTATGGATATTCCAACTCAGAGCTTTTTCCAGGTGAAATACTCCTCATAGTTTGTGGCTATCAAGATGCACCGCCTTATAGTTTTATTCTGTGGGTAAAGTGTTTCCTTTTGAACAAAGAGTCCTGTCACAAAATCTTTCTTGAATCCTTGTTCCAGTAAAATGCCCATTGACAAAATAGGAACTTTTACTGAGTAAGTAATTCAGGACTACCCCTGCCAAAAAAAAGGCCATGTCATGCCATTTGTTTTTTAAGATGAACTACCCAGTGAAATCAATGGCCACAAATTATTCAAAGTAAGCAATGGTGCAACAGATAGTTCTATATCTGACTTACCAGATTTGCATTACATTAATGATGGTAGTTTTTTTTATTTAAATAGAAAATTAGTCACTGTAAGCACTATAGCCTTTCTAATTAATGTGATTAGATTTTCTTCTGTAGTCTGTGGTGTATTAATACCCTGTAACCCCTTGGGTTATAATATGAAAGAGGAAAACTCACTGTACTTTCAGAATCACGCATTTTTTTTCTGCTCATTTTCTTTGATGAGGTCATGATTTAGGCACTGGTTAAGTCTATTCACTGGTACATGTAACTTTTTTTTAGTGTGAAGGTTTTACTGTCTAAGGGCCAAACTTCGTAAACTCTTCAGGGCAAGTACCATGTCTTATAGCTGTCTGCAAAGTGCTATGTACATTTATGGCGTAATAAACCAAAAAAAAGAAGTTAATATGAGTCAACTTCAGTTGAACCATTATTTGGCCCTAATGTAATAGGTAACAAGAAACAACATGTACTTTTTTTCATGGTTTTATCACCACATGCGTGCATTTAGGATTCTCCAGTGCCATTTAATGACAGAAAAGGTGCCATTACTTTCCTCACTGATTAGAAATGAATGGATATGGACTAACCTGTTGCAACATTAAAGTGAATAACAACATATTGGAACATTATTAGTGAAACACAACTAGTGCCCACAGAATAAAGCATTTTGAAAGATAAGTATTGCCAACATTTTCTTCTTTAGCTAATGCTCAATATATTTGCTATTCTACGTCATATTAATGCAAATAACTGTCAAGAAATCTGAGCTTCATTCATTCCCTTTTGAAGGCTTTCCTTTTTTTAGCAAATCTATTATGAAACAAGACTTGATGCTTCCTTATCCATGCACTTTTGAAACAATTTTATTTTTGTAAGTTATAATAATTTCTTTTAGTGTTTTTAATTCAAATCTTACTTGTATTAAAACCATTGCCTACAGCATGAACAAATATATAGATTGTTAAAAGGAAATTGACTCTCTTTCCCACTGAGCTATACCCACTGCTTATATACATATATCAGATAGTCTCTTCTGTGATTATGATCTGACTATCCACATCAGGACATGCAGGTTAGTAGAAAAACTGGATTCTGAACATACATTCAATCACCTAGTGAATCTTATAGTTATTGTGAAGATCTGAAGGGTTTAGTCATGTTTATCTTGCTATCTCAATTTCTTTCCTCTTTTGGGGGAAGGCTATTCCTTTTGAAGGCTGATAAGTGCCTTTCATCTACATTCACATCTCCCAGTGACATCAACAGGAGCTGTGAATGTGTGGATATGTGTTCCCTCCAATACTCCCAATATAGCCCTTAGTATTCAGATCATTTCTACACTTCGGGCCTATCTGTCATCGATCTACCCTCAAGGTTCCCTCTGACGTCAATGAGAGATACGCATGTGGAATGATGGCAGCAGAATACCCTCCAGACTCCAGAGCTGCTGGATAAAAACCAGAGAAGCTTGATTTAGAAATTGGCTAATCTGCAGAGTCTTCACACTGCCTGCTTGGATGATGTGTACTAGGCACATTGGGCAATCCCAGTAGGAAAAGTGGCCCACATTGTAGCTCAGTTCCCACTGTGGGGGGATCCTGAGTAGGAATTAAATGCCATTTCATCAGATAGGAGAGTTAAAAAGTTCTTGCTGCAAAATTATGGCTTATAATTAAAAATCCAATAAATACATATTGCCCACATTCCCAGGTAATCATGGAGACCACCACCACCACCACCACCACTGGAACTACTGGCCCCAGAGGCACCTCAGGAACCATTGAGCAAGTTGCACCGCCAGTCAGAAAGAGGATGAAAAAGATAAAAGTGGATTCGTCCAAGTTTATGACACCTTACCTGAAACACAGTCATAAAATGCAGGATCTGTTCAGTCAGGTAAACTCATACACTTGTGTCTTCCTGTTATGTATATTTGATTTAAAGAAACAATCATAGCAAACCCTAATATCACTGTAATGTCCTCTTCTGTATTTCCTTTCTCATCCTTGTTGATTACTGATATTTACAGTGAAAGAGGAGTTTACATCATTGCCTGATTCATTCATTGTTACGGTAGTGAATCATGATGTCACAAAAAGTGGCTTGAGGGAGGGGCATGAGTTCTATTGGTTATAACAGATATCTGAGAGCCAGGATTCCCGATGTCCATTCCTAGCTCTCTCACTGACTCTGACTCTTTGTGTTCTGCTGGAAAATTTATTTAACCTCTCTCTGCCTCAGTTTACACACCTCAGTTGGAATAATAATTAAAGATAGACCTGAGTTCTGAACTTACCCAAAGCTCAAGCATGATTGGTTTGTTTGTTTTTCATTTTTGGCCAACTATAGACAAAGGGCCAAGCTGCAAAGTCCAGATCTGGATCCAAACTTTCCCAAAAGCTTGAAGAAAGTGGTTCCAATCTGGGGTGCCACTTCATGCCCCGCTCTAAATACATAAGTGTTGTGAGGCACAATTAATGTCTATGAAGTGTTTTTACATTCTAAGATGGGAAAAAGAGGGTAGAAAAAATTAATGGTAATGTGATGGAAGTGATAACTTATTTTATTGTTTGAATTGGTCCAGGGGGAGGGGAGGAAGGACATGACAGATCATAATCCAGGGCCCAGTCCTGCAAACATTACACACGAATACTCCTAATCCTGTGAACAAGGACACTCACTTGAATAAGGGCTGTAGGATTAAGCCCACAACATGTAGGGAGTATTTTAAAATTGTAGTAGTAGTAGTGCACCTCATGCAAATAAAATCAGCAACTTGACTATAGCAAACATTTTAAGTGGGGAGACTGCCCAACTCAAAGTGAAAATCAATGGGAGTTGGGTGCCATAGGCCTCTTTGTAAAGCCCAGCTTTAATTTATTAAATTCAATGTGCCTGATCCTGATCTCATTGAAGTCATTGGGAACTTTGCCATTGACACCAATGGGAACAGGATCAGGTCATGTGGATTTTCAGCATATCTAAGCAGCTACATTCGTTATATTATTTTAAAAATATGTGTGTCATATTAATATTGTAAAGCCATAGAAACACTGGGACAAATTCTGCTCTTATTTCCACCTGTGCAGCCCCATTGACTTCAGTGGGGTTACACAGCTATAAATAAGAGCACAGCTTAAGCCATTGTGTTTTCAGAGATCCGAATACAATTTTGTTAGCTACATGATTTTTATAGAATAATTGTTATGATAGCAAAACCAAACTCCCTACGGGCCTAACCTGTGTCATAGCTGGGTGATCTGAAGTGAGCTCAAGAGGAGAAACAGACTATTCTATTTGTTACAGTGTACCAGATCCCCAGCTGGTGTAAATCAGCACACCTCCTTTGGCTCCAATGGGACTCAATTGACTTCAATGAAGCTACGCTGATTTACGCTATTTGATGATCTGGCCCAGTGTTGCTAACCCAGTGAAGATAAACATTGATGACTGCTCTAGCTAAAGCTTCTCCAGAACTTTGGGGGTTTGTCTGAGTAATGTTCAATCTTGTTTTCTTTCAGAACAAATACAAACAGCAGTTTGAAAAAGAAAAAGGAAAGCCATATGCTAGCACAGCTGATACCCCAGAACTTCGGAGAATTAAGAAAGTGCAAGATCAGCTCAGTGAGGTATGTGCTAGGCCTGATAAATCAAATGAGATATAAATTGGTAAGGGGCTGCATCTCCTGGGTTACATATTTTAACTATTGGCAGTAACCAAATAGATAATGTTGTGCAATCCAGTCTGGAAGCTTAGCAGAAACATTGCCAAGGTCTCTGGTGCAGGAAATGCAGACTCAATGACAAGCTTAAAAGTCTAGAATTCAGTCTGGGATTTAGGCCTTGGCAACAAGGAAGGAGAGATAATGGTCCTTGATCAGCTGGATAATAATTCCAGGTGGCTGTGGCCAAAAGGGGTTTGAAAAACTTTTATCTGAAATTAAAGATAGGATGCTGGGAAAATGTTGATTAAAGTATAAAGCACTGAATTAAATGACACTGCTGGCTACATCCTGTCATTGTTCTGCATGTGGAATTCCTGTTGAAGTCAATGGAAATATTGCCTGAATACTGCAAAATCAGACCTTTCAAAATGTGCTTAAACACTTCTCTTTTCATATAACCACATAACAAACAGCTGCCCTTAATAGACCCTGCTGATGTGCTCTAAAAGGTACTTATTTGCGTTGTTGTAGTCCCATTTCAAGTAGCACTGTGTTAACACAAACTAGGTACCTTTTAGGGAATGTCTACACTGCAATTAAAAACCCATGGCTGGCCTGTGTCAGCTGACTCGGGCTTGCAGGGCTCATGTTAAGGGGCTGTTTAATTGAGATGTAGATGTTTGGGCCTGGGACCCTGCAAGGAGGGAGGGTCCTAGAGCTCAGATGTTTTCTTGATAAATACTTCTCCCAATTAATTGTGTTTGGCATGTCTTGATCTAGGTTAAATATCGTATGGCTGGCGATGTTGCAAAGACTATTTGCCATGTTGATGAAAAAGCAAAGGACATAGAACACGCAAAGAAGGTGTCGCAGCAAGTGAGCAAGGTAAGAGTGTGAGTGACTCTGTGAGAGGGTTGTGGACATCAGTAGCAGCAAGCCATGAGTAAAGTGTGTAGGTCAGGGCCCTAAGAATGATTGTATCAAAATTTCAAAGTAACATAGGAAGATAATTAGCAGAGAAACAACTGAGCAAGAGAGAAAAGTGTTATACTTTGAAATGCTCCTCATTGAGGTAGTCAGTGGGTTTTCTTTGTTAGAGACTTTTTCTTCCTCAACATTTTGAAAAAGCTGGCTATGTACTAACACATTTTAGTGCTTTCCTCAAGCACAGTTAACCAACATGCTGGTCTTTCTGTCCAGGTTTTATACAAACAGAACTGGGAGGAGAATAAGGATAAGTATCTTCTTCCCCCCGATGCTCCAGAGCTTGTGCAGGCAATAAAAAATACGGCAATGTTCAGTAAGGTAAGAGCAGCTTCTGCTCTGGGGCAGTGTAGTGCATGTATCATTGCTAGTGAGTGGTTATTTCATTCCAAGTAATTACTTCCTGACACTTTTTTCTCTCTTTAAGAAACTGTACACAGAAGATTGGGAGCAAGACAAAACATTATTCTACCCATACAATGACAGTCCAGAGTTGAGGAGAGTAGCAAAGGCCCAAAAGGTTCTTAGTGATGTAAGTAGCAAAGCCTAATTGCCCATTTCAATAGAGTGGTGTCACGCTGATTTACCTCTAGAGACTTCTCAGTGGATTTGCATTGGCATAAAACCACTATAAGGGAGTAGAGAATCAGTCCCAAGATCCAGTGTGGATATTTATGAAAACGGTAGTGCTATGTCTGTTGAAAAGCACTGAATGTGTTGAATGTTTATAAAGTCTGAAGAGACTGGCGATTCTGAGTTGTGTTCAGAAGAATTAATGTAATCAAACCGTTACTGGCCCAATCTTCTAGGATGCTGTTTTCAATGGGATATAAGAGTGTTTAACATCTCTCAGGAGACAATGAGAACTTTTCAGGATTGGGCCTATACACCCAGTTCTCCCATGTGTAAAACAGGGATAACAATACTTCCCTACTTCACAGAAATGGTTTAATTCATTAATGTTTATAGAAGCACTTGAAGAACTGAATACCTCCTTGGTTAAGGAGCTATATACGAGATGTCAGTGGATGTTGAGGGCATTCAGCACCTCATAGGATCAGGGCTCTGAAATCCAAACTATTAATGTATTTCAAAAGTCCCCTAGCAGGTTAGTAATTTCTCTCTTTCTTAAAGAACACTGTAGTAGTTACACTGGTTGAGAGAGCTTATTTTGCAGCAGTGGAAATGACTGCTTCTGTTAATGGAAGTGTTAGAGAGGTCAGGAGTAAATGTTCTGTTGTTTATTTAAACAGGCAGTTCCTGTAAATGTTTACTCCTTGAATTATTTCAGATTGTTTACAAAAAGGGGCACGATGAACGAAAATCTAAATACACTTCTCTGCCAGATCCACCTGATGTGGAGCTCGCCAAGAAAGCGACTAAGCAGCGCAGTGATGTGAGTATACTGCACCGCTTTCTCCCAACTAGACATCTTGCTTAAGGATTTGGAGAGGCAGAATCATTTAAGTGCAAATACATTATATACAGGCTGGGTTCAAGAATGAAATAAATAAATAAAGAAAGAAACAAACAGATCAGTCCTCACAAGGGGATCTATGTTTGCCATCTAGTCTTCCATGATGACTGTCAGGGTTTTTTTTCCTCCTCATCTTTTTCAATTCCCATATTCACCCCCCTTCTTCTTTCTTCTCTCCTACACCCCTCTCCCCTTCCTCAATCCTCTCATTCTCCTTCTTTTTCTGTTCTCTCCACCCTCTTTGTACTAGGGGTACGCTATAGAAGGTCATAATGATCAACATAACCACTATGTTGCTTGTTTAAATTCAAATAGCAAAGTGTTTGTATGTATGGGTGCATTTTTGATTATATAATATTTTCTAAGGAGTCCATAATTTGTTCTCAAGGAACACATTTATTTTTCTAGTAGGACTGGATAATTGATCTTTGATTATGAAATGCACCTGTGGGATCTTAAAAATGAACAAGCTGTACTCATGTTGTAGAATATATTTAAATATGAATTTCAATGCAAAATTATTATACACATTATAGAGTCCTTCATTTCAAACATCCTCATGTTCACAGATCTCAGTTAGAAGAAAAGTTTGTCAAACAAGATGTCTTCAGCGTGATTTTGCACACTGAATTAGCTAATGGCAACAAGCAGTGAATCCTTAGGGCATGATTAACAAAGGCCCTGGCACCAGTCATCTCCAGTCTATGTTCTGGTATAGTTAGAGTAAATCAGTACCAAAGAATGCAGGAGATGGGATGGAATATAGAGAGATAAAAGTTCAGCTAAATAAATGGGACTAAGTCATGTAGACTCCTAAGTTAGAAGTAGGATTTTAACTCCGTTCCGAATGTAACTGTGACTAGGGTTACCATATTTAACAAATAAAAAAAGAGGACCCTCCACGGGGTCCTGGCCCCGCCCATTTCCCCACCCCCAGCCCCGCCCCAACTCCGCCCCAACCCCACCCTAACTCCGCCCCCTCCTCCCTCCCACTCCCAGCCACGCGAAAAGGGCTGCCCGAGCGCTACCGGCTTCACGGTTTGCCGGCCAGCCCCCAGACCCTGCGCCCCCAGCCGGCACTTCCCCAGCGCAGCGGAGCCCGGGAGGGGAAGCGCCCAGCCAGGGGCGCAGGGTCTGGAGGCTGCCCGGCAAACCGTGAAGCCGGTAGCGCTCGGGCTTCGGGCAGCCCCCATGCCTCCGGACCCTGCGCCCCCGGCCGGGCACTTCCCCTCCCGGGCTCCGGCGGCGCAGGGTCCGGAGGCATGGGGGCTGCCCGAAGCCCGTAGCGCTCGGCTCTTAAACAGAGCCGAAGAGTCAGGGGAGGAGCAGAGCCGCCGCGGCCGGAGGCTCTGCTCCTCCCCTGACTCTTCGGCTCTGTTTAAGAGCCGAGCTGCCCGAGCGCTACCGGCTTCGGGCAGCCCCCATGCCTCCGGACCCTGCGCCGCCGGAGCCCGGGAGGGGAAGTGCCCAGCCGGCGGCTGGGGTCCGGAGGCAAGGGGGCTGCCTGAAGCCCATAGCGCTCGAGCGGCTCGGCTCTTAAACAGAGCTGAAGAGTCAGGGGAGGAGCAGAGCAGCCGCGGGAGGGGAAGTGCCCGGCCGGCATTTTTCCCGGACATGTTCGACTTTTTGGCAATTCCCCCCGGACGGGGGTTTGATTGCCGAAAAGCCGGACATGTCCGGGAAAAACCGGACGTATGGTAACCCTAACTGTGACTAAAGAGTAGCTGATATATAATCATATTGCTTTGTACTAGTAATTAACTACAGCACAATGTTAAGGAATCACAATTATTGACCCTTGAGGTTGAAAAACCATTGATGAACATAGTGATGAGCTTAGCTATCAGCAGAGAGAAAATATTTTATTTGGAGAAAATTTCTCAGATAGCTGAAGGACCTTACTTCGCAACCTTACTCAAATGTAGCTCAAAAGATAAATGCATGTCAAAAAGACCTTATCATGGAACCAGCAGGAACTAACTGATCACTATATAAAGTTAATGAAATATGAGTAGCAGTCAACAGGCTATATGTAGTTCATGCCAGTGAAAACAAGAGCATTTTGTTAGCATTGTTTTCCATAGCCAGTCTCTATGAGTGGCATAAGAACTGAAGCAGCATGGAAGTGCTCAGATTTTCTGAAGCATGCAAATAAACTGGAGTATCAAAATGTAGCCTGAAGCATGATGGCACCAAGTCAAAACCTTTGCACTGCATCCATTAGGAAACAGATAGGAACTAGACTGGAGCAGACAATAGTTTATTTCTGATGAGCTTGAGTACAAGCTGATAGTAATCATATGCACCATGTAAAGGGTGTGCAAACCCTGCATAAATCTGGGTGGTCCCCTTTGGTTCTGTGACATGTTGTGTCTGCAGTAGCAGGAAATTCTAGTTGAGTCAGTAGGGGAAAATATGTGTGTTAGTGAGAAGTCATGGATCGTAGTTCACAACTGAAGCTGCCTCAGTGCAGAGCATGTACAAGCTGCAGAAAATAAGAGCGCTTGTTATTAAAAGAGATAATTTGATTCACTGAGTAAGCTTTGGAACAAGCAGAGGTGGAATTTTGGCTTGTGGAATTAGTTTCCCTGATAGAATAACACATTGTTTTAGAAATAGGTAAATCAGACTATTAAATCTAATGTATATGAGCAGTATATCTGCACCACCTAAAACACTGTTCAAGAGAAACCAAGACACATTTATAAACATGGAGGTGGATAAATTGAAGTGCACTTAAAAGGACATTGCCTTTCCTCTTATGGTCAATTGTGTAAAAGAGAAAAATGGTGACAATTGCTGGGGGAGGGGAGCAGGATTTGGCAATGATTGAACAATCTAATTTATATTGCCAAAATGCTGGTGTAAATTATAAACAGCTATACATTTTCCAAGCATGGTGCTCATTGTCCAGTGAACTGTAGATGATTTTGGGTGAGAGAGGGAGAGATCCATATATTCTATGTCTAGAATTTTCGAAGTATCCTAAGGTAGATTTCCTTGGGCACTTTTGAAAATTTCAGCTTGTGTATCCTAGAATCTAAGTCAGATTAAACCAAAAGGATCTGCGTCAGTATTCTCCCATAGAGGAGAAAACCAACAGCAAGCAACCTCCATATTGGTGAGAATATTGTTGAATCTAAGTCTTATTTCAGCTAATCAACTGAAAAGGAGTTATGAAGAAGGAGCTAGGCGTTAACCAAGCAATGGAATAATTAAGCCAAAACATCCATGACAATAGCAGATAAAATGGATTTGAGGCACTTGAAAAACTTGAAGCAATTTTTAAAAATAACAAACAGTTTTGAAAACAAACATGTAAGGCAAAAATAAAGGGCTATTCCAGAGAGATTGATATTTTATTTTATTTTAATTCAGTTCATTATAGCAGGATTATAGCCAGACCTGAGCCATTCTTCCCAAACCTGAGCCATTCACAAATCTGAAGAACTGTCCCAGGTTGAGGTGTCATTAGAGGAGGTTTTGGAACAAGTTGATAAATTAAACAGTAATAAGTCAGCAGGACCAGATGGTATTCACCCAAGAGTTCTGAAGGAACTCAAATGTGAAATTGCAGAACTACTGACTGTAGTCTGTAATCTATCATTTAAATCAGCTTCTGTACCACGTGATTGGAGGATAGCTAATGTGACACCAATTTTTAAAAAGGGCTCCAGAGGTGATCCCAGCAATTACAGGCCAGGAAGCCTGACTTCAGTACCAGGCAAACTGATAGAAACTATAGTAAAGAACAGAATGGTCAGACACATAGATGAACATAATTTGTTTGGGAAGAGTCAACATGGGTTTTGTAGAGGGAAATCATGCCTCGCCAATCTACTAGAATTATTTGAGGGGGTCAACAAGCATGTGGACAAGGGGGACCAAGTGGATATAGTGTACTTAGATTTTCAGAAAGTCTTTGACAAGGTCCCTCACCAAAGGCTCTTAAGCAAAGTAAGCTGTCATGGAATAAGAGGGGTGGTCCTCTCATGGATCAATAACTGGTTAAAAGAGGGGAAACAAAGGGTAGGAATTAATGGTCAGTTATCAGAATGGAGAGAGGTAAGTAGTGGTGTCCTCCAGGGGTCTGTACTGGGACCAGTCCTATTTAACATATTCATAAATGATCTGGAAAAAGGGGTAAACAGTGCCGTGGCAAAATTTGCAGACAATACAAAACTACTCAAGATAGTTAAATCCAAAAAAGACTGCAAAGAGTTACAAAGGGATCTCACAAAACTGGGTGACTGGGCAACAAAATGTCTGATGAAATTCAATGTGGATAAATGCAAAGTAATGCACATTGGAAAACATAATCCCAACTATACATATAAAATGATGGGGTCTACATTAGCTGTTACCACTCAAGAAAGAGATCTTGGAGTCATTGTGAATAGTTCTCTGAAAACATCCACTCAATGTGCAGCAGCAGTCAAAAAAGCTAACAGAATGTTGGGAATCATTAAGAAAGGGATAGAAAATAAGACAGAAAATATCTTATTGCTTCTATATAAATCTATGGTACACCCACATCTTGAATACTGCATGCAGATGTGGTCGCCCCATCTCAAAAAGATATATTGGAATTGGAAAAGGTTCAGAAAAGGGCAAGAAAAATGATTAGGGGAATGGAACAGCTTCTGTATGAGGAGAGATTAATAAAACTGGGACTTTTCAGCTTGGAAAAGAGACGACTGGGGCGGAGGTATAGAGATCTATAAAATCATGACTGGTGTGGCGAAAGTAAATAAGGAAGTGTTATTTACTCCTTCTTATAACACAAGAACTAGGGGTCACCAAATGAAATTAATAGGGAGCAGGTTTAAAACAAACAAAAGGAAGTATTTCTTTACATAACGCATAGTCAACCTCTGGAACTCTTTGCCAGAAGATGTTGTGAAGGCCAAGATTATAACAGGGTTAAAAAAAGAACTAGATAAGTTCATGGAGGATAGGTCCATCAATGGCTATTAGCTAGGATGGGCAGGGATGGGGTCCCTAGCCTCTGTTTGCTAGAAACTGGGAATGGGCAACAGGGGATGGATCACTTGATGATTACCTGTTCTGTTCATTCCCTCTGGGGCACCTGGCATTGGCCACTGTTGGAAGACAGGATACTGGGCTAGGTGGACCTTTTGGTCTGACCCAGTATGGCCGTTCTTATGATTAATATACATTATTTCATTTTGTTATAGTTTAAGTACCATGAAGACTATGAAAATAAGATTAAAGGCAAGTGGAGTCAAACTCCTTGCTATGAAGTTGCAGTTGCAAGGACGAATGCTGATAATTTAAGTATGGTAAGAGAGTTATTTAGACACTGGGCCAAATGTATGTTTGTATCCTGTATTTTTATCAACCCTGTAATGCCTGCTATATTTTTTCTGCTTTGTTTATAGTACTTCTCTTTTTTCTATTTAAGCTATATTATGGATGACTATTTTCAATGGTAGTTTATTTGATACATTTTGTTTTCTTTTTCCGTTGCTTACAGAGAAAATACCAGGAAGAGTATGAGCTCATGAAAGACCAAATCTACTTTATGCAAACTGACACTCCAGAGTACCAGGCTAATAAGCGAGTTGGAATTGCTGCCAGTAAAGTAAGTTAAGAATTCCCCCATTTACTTAGTTTGGTTCCACTTCTGCCAAACTTCTGATGACTCCAAATTATATTCAAGAACTTCAGCTGTGAAGCCCCTTTGATACAGAACTTTCTTCCTTGTTCTGTCTGAGACTTCTATTATGGGCCAGATCCTCAGCTGATGTAAATCAATATAATTTCATTGACATCAACAGAGCTATGCAATCGCACCAGCTGAGGATCTGGCCCAATATTTCCCTATTTAAGACATTTCCTAGATCAGTGATTCTCAACCTTTTCTGGTTGACAATCCCTTATTCAATGTCCAAAATTTCTGTGATCTCCTTACAGTTACACTTGTACTCTTATTTTTATAGTATCAATGATAACAATGATACATCTATATAATTTATTTGTGCGTGTATTTCAAGAGGTTGCTGGAGTATACTTGACTTTGAAAGGTAAAGGTGGGGGAATGAGAGGAGGGAGTGGGGGAATGAGATTTTTTTGCTTTAGATTGTAATAAATTTTTCAATGCCTGACAATCTCCCCTGATTGTCTTTTGTGGCGCTGGAAGTATGACCCACTGATTTAGAAACAGAGCCTTGGATCTGTATATATCTGTTTATGGATTATCCAGGGCAATAAGGATTTGACTTTGGAGATTGTCTATTAGAGGGTACAAAGCTTCTTGGGACACACTGAATGAAAGCTGCTACATAAGAACAGTTGGCATTCTGTTGAATGCTATATTCATTATAAAGCAACAGCTTAGTTCAGGGGTGGGCAGACTTTTTGGCCCGAGGTTGCGAAACTGTATGGAGGGCCGGGTAGGGAAGGCTGTGCCTCCCCAAACAGCCTGGCCCCCGCCCCCTATCCGCCCCCTCCCACTTCCTGTCCCCTGACTGCCCCCCTCTGAACTCCTGACCCATCAACCCCCCCCCGCTCCTTGTCCCCCTAACTGCCCCCCGGGACCCCACCCTCTATCCAACCCCTGCTGCTCCCTGTCCCCTGACTGCCCTGACCCCATCCACACCCCTGCCCCCTGACAGGCCCCCCGGGACTCCCACGCCTATCCAACCCACCCTGTTCCCCGTCCCCTGACTGCCCCCCCCGAACCTCCGCCCCATCCAACCGCCCCCTGTCCCCTGACTGCCCCCCCCGGAACCCCCTACCTCTTATTCAACCCCCCCGCTCCCCACCCCCTTCCCATGCCAGAGCCAGCCACGTCACCGTGCTGCCCGGCAGGAACTTGCAGCCCCGCCGCCCAGAGAGCTGGCAGCACGGCAAGTTGAGGCTGAGGGGGAGGGGTGACAGCAGGGGACGGGCTGGGGGCGAGCCTCCCCGGCCAGGAGCTCAAGGGCCGGGTAGGATGGTCCTGCGGACCGGATGTGGCCCGTGGGCCGTAGTTTGCCCACCTCTGGCTTAGTTGCTTAGAAATTATGCTCTTTCTCTGATATTCACTTCGTTTCCAAGAGCAGCCCTTCTGAAAAGGGCTAACCAAGAAGACAGTCCAAATATACTTTTATTTAATTTCTATAGGTGAAATATAAAGAAGACTATGAAAAGAGCAAAGCTACTGCAGATTATAATGTACTTCCTGCTACAGAGAATCCATTGCTGAAACAGCTAAAAGTTTCAGGAAAGCATCTGAGTGATGTAAGTACCATAAAAGTTCAGTTTGAATATTTCAGCTATATGATATAAACCAAGCCCATCAGTTCTTTATGGTATGGGTGCTTGGGGCAGGGAATGTCTTTTTGTTCTGTGTTAGCACAGTGCTTAGCACAGTGGGGTCCTGGTCCATGACTAGGTCTCCTAGGACATACGGTAATACAAATAAATAATAACAATAAATAATAATAATTAATAATCTTCACTGAAGCCTCTTAGTAGTTGCAGGTTGCCGCATGAAGCTTTGTTTACTGTGAGATACACCCACCCAGTCCAACGATACTAACCCTTTAAGAGATAAAGACGGAGGTTTTGGCAAGTTGAGGGAGTAGTTAACTGTTCTCTAATGTCTCCGTGTCATTGTCAGCTGTTACAGCAGTATTTGTGACGGTGTTATAGATCAGAGAGTCATATCCATTCTCCAACAGCTGGACGGAACTTTCATTGGGTGTCTGATGAAGCTAAAAGAAGTAGATTTCTCACATACTCGCATACATAGTTCCCTTCAGTGACGTAATGACAGCCGGGTGCTCCCCAGCTCCGAGCTGTGCCCCTGACACGCTCTTGCCTCTGCCCTGAAGGAGCCTGCCCTAGTTACGCCCTGCCAAGGGTTCAAAAATTATGAGTCAGCCCCCCCTAAAAATCACGAGACAGGCTTAAAAATCAAGAGATATGTTAAAAAATAAATATATTTTGGGTGCTTTTTATTTGCTTTCTGATTTTTGAGCCTTTAGGGAACTCTTAAGTCATGTTTTCAAGCTTTTCTCTCCAACCATGAGGAGCTGAAGTTTACTTAAAAAAAAAAAAAAAAAAAAAAAAAGGCAGCAGAGATTCTCACCTACTCCCATGCCTGGGGCTTTATGAAAAGCACCAATTGCCATGGCACTTGTGATAAAATTGTACGAGATTTGGTAATACTATCGTCTGCCCCTGTCTCCTAATTGCTGAAAGGGATTCTAGGTAGATTCTATCTAGACATGTTCTAGTTTAACATGTTTCATAAAAATTATTCTTCAGAAGCAGAACTGCTGCATAAATTGACTTGTGCTTAACAACCTGAAAAGTAAATCTGAAAATAAAATAGCCTTAACTATAGGTTGTTCCCTGCTCTTCCCCCTTTTGCTTTATATCCTCAGAATTTTCACCAGAGACAGGGATGTACCAAAACCCAGGATCTGAACACCATGACCTTTGGAAAAGTTTGGCTCTGGAATTAGATCTGAACTTTGCATCTGCCCCCTATATATAATGGACTGACACCCTAGAGCCTATCACATGGACATTTCAGCAAAACATAGATACAGATCCAAACTTTGCAGCCTAATCCCATCTCTGCTTTTTACATTAGCAGATTATTGCCTTGTCAAGCTGATGGCTTGCTTTTGTTTCTTAGTGTCATTTCAAAATGTTATCACTAAAGGCTTTAGTCAGAGTATCATTTCTGCTGGTGGAAATGAATGAATTTCCATGAAATCTTCTGTATTACCTGACTTTATTTTCTTTTGCAGAAATTATACAAGGAAGCCTATGAAAAGTCAAAAGCAACAAGCATTAATTATTGTGACACTCCAAAGTTTCAAATTGATAATGTTCTGAAAAACTTCAGTGATGTAAGTATTGTTGTAATTGTTCCTGTATTTCAGACATGACTTTCTCAGTTATATATATTTATAAATATGTGATTTTTTCCTGCAGGTTAAATATAAAGATGCATATCAAAAGAATATTTTGGGACATTATGTAGGAAGCTATGAGAACCCATATCATACACATTACCTGAACGTTGCAGCTATGAAGAGTGATGTAAGTATGACAGTGTTTTTGTTGATTTCACCATACTCTCATTGCAAGGCAAGATCACTTTGCTTACTATCTAATGTCACTTTTATTCCCTAGAAAAATTACAAAGCAGATTACGAGGAGGACAAGACAAAATGCTACTTCCCTCAAACCATAACTCAAGAGTATGAAGTTATAAAGAAATTAGACCAGTGCAAAGATGTAAGTATGTGGCAATAATTATTGAAAGGAAACCAATTAGTTGCAGAAGGGACTCACCCAAAGTCCATGAAAGTCAATTGAAAGATTACTATTGACTTCCATGTGTTTTGGATTATTTGAACATGTGATTTTTAAAGGCCACATTCATATGTATTGTTTTCAGGAGTTTCTCGTGACACCTATTGGTCAGGATGTGCTTAGTCTATTTATTTTTTTCAAAGAGGTGTAACCACAGAAGGCTGCTGCTCTGCTCTATGTAGCGTTTTTCACATCAAATGTTCTAAACACAACTTTGCCCCCAGTTTTCTAATTTTTATAGAATAAATCATAATGAGACCCACTGGATCAGACTATAAATGCCATGTACACCTTGTACGTGGTAGATTGCAGGGCTGCTACTTGCAGGTCAGGTTTCTGTTCCAGATATGGACAGATTACAGAGCTTCCTTTCCAGAGAGATACACATGATATGTTCACAATAAGATCCTTTAATGCAAACCCAAGCTCTGGCTGTTACCAGCTCTGGTAATTTATGTTACTCATGGCGCCACATAGTGGCTAATTATTATCATACAGTTTTATATTCCAGTACAATATGTATCATTACTGGGGGTACAGTTAGTATTTAGTAATGCAATATTACAGTATCTTATTAGATAGCAAACTTTATTTGTATGTATGTATTTGAAACATATTTTATTATTATTCCTCCAGAATACATACAAAAAGCATCCTGATCAAATCAAATTTACACAAGTGACCGATTCTCCAGTACAAGTTCAAGCACAGATCAATACCAAGCAGCTGAGTGAAGTAAGTAGCCTGACAAATTAAGCAAAACATAACAGATCACATTTTCACACTGATTTATGTAAAATATTTCAATGACTCTTTTGTGACTTCCTCTTGTGACAGCTATGCTGTAATAGATCCAGTGCAGGTCAATGAGGTTACAGTAATAAACTATAGATAATGGCATGAGTCTCAAATTCAGATCAAGATTCAGATTTCAAATCCTCCTCAAAGTTGTGTTGTCTGATCTGGAGTTTTGGATCTAGCCCATATTTACCCTGTATTCTGTTACCTCTGTATTTGTCTTACAGCTATAAGCAACTGATCGTTGTCAACCAGAATGTACTAAAAATTATTTACAGTTCTACCTAGGTGTCTGGTTGGCTTCAAATGTTGTTTAATAATAAATTCTGCTAAATGGATTAAGAGGGGAAAGGCAAAAATGCAAATCTCAAAGTATCTACAGTAATTTCTTTGATACTTAGTGGATATCAAAATGGAAGGGTCAGCTCCAGTTATAGTCAGAAATAACATCAGGCCAATATAATGAAACAAAGTACTTTTATTGTTGAACTGTTTTAGGACCAGTTCTACCCTCATTTACCTCCCACTGAAGTCCATGGGATTTACATTTGTGAAAGTGAGGGCATAATTTGGCCCTTCTGGCCTGATACTGCAAAGCGCTGAGCACTTCTTGAAAGATATTGAGTGCCCACAGTTAATATTATCTTCCGTGGAAGCTGAGGGTACTCAGCACTTTGAGGTCTCTTATTCCAGAATAGTTAAACACAGTCTCCTCCCTGCCCCTTCATACTGAGTCTGTTACCGATATTGACATTATATGTTCCTATAAGAAAGCACACATTAATAAAACCCACTTGGAACAGTGGGCCAATTAATCTGGTCCAATTGTCCTTCAACAAAACCTAACTGATGGCCAAATGAGGGCTGCCTCTGCATAGAAGCTCCAGTGCATAGAAAGGGTGGTTAAAAATCTTTTGACAGACTAATCAGCGACTTCTTGTGGTATTGAAAGGATCTGGGAAAATAACTTGAACTTGTGGAGGAGAGATAGCTCAGTGGTTTGAGCATTGGCCTACTAAACCCAGGGTTGTGAGTTCAATCCTTGAGGGGGCCACTTAAGGATCTGGGGCAAAAATCTGTCTGGGGATTGGTCCTGCTTTAAGCAGGGGGTTGGACTAGATGACCTCCTGAGGTCCCTTCCAACCCTGAGATTCTATGATTCCAACTAGAACCTTCACAATGGAGGTCTGTATGGACGAACACGGTACCAGGCACTTGCTCATCAGTTTTAGCTCAGACATCACTCTTCATCATGTGCCAGCTGTATGGCCCTCAGACAGAATAAACCAAGGTGGATTAACAGAATTGCTTGTTGGTCATGTCAAAAAGACATTGGTACTCTTTAACACATGTTCTGTAGAGAGGCAGTGTGTTCTAGTGGATAGAGTACTGGACTGGAACTCAGGAGATCTGGATTATATTCCTGGCTCTGCCCCTGGCCTGCTGGGTGACCTTGGACAAGTCACTTTCCCGCTCTGTGCCTCAGTTTCCCCATCTGTATAATGGGAATAATTATCCTACCTCTTTTGTAAAGTGCTTTGAGATGTGTGGATGAAAAGTACTGTATTAGAGATTGGTGGTGTTATATGTTGAATGTGTTTCTATTATATTTTGTCATAATTACTTCAAGAAAAAACAATGAAATTCTTCTGTGTCCAGGAAAAAAGGACAGTTCATGTGGGATTGGTCCCATATTATTTATTCGTTTTTAACAATGATCACAAACAATTGATTTATACTGCTAGGTCCTGATTGAAAGCCCACTGAAGTCAACGGAAAAGGCCCATAATTCTGCTGTGTTTGTTTTTGCAGCAAAGAATTGTGGACACTTAAAATAATGATATAAATGTAACAGAATACTCGTAAGATGACATATTAAACTGATTAACTTTTTGCTTTAAAAATTGGAGTGAATTTAGTGCTTGTAAGAGCAAAGAACTGGTTAGATCCAGACACTTTAAGGTCAAGCATTGTGCAAGCTTCTATATATATATTTCTGCCAACGCATCCCAATCCTGAAATGTAACACCTGTGCTATTCTAGTCCTGGATCTCGACCGAACTAACACTCCCAACTGAGTGGATTTAGTGCACGGACAGGAACCAGAATGAGATCATCAGTCTCATTTTCACTTGTGATTTAATTAAGATGGGAATCTATTTCTTCACAGGGGAAAGGCTAGTGCATTTACACACTGCGTTTTCTACTTTCTTGCCTTTCTACTTGATATGCAAAAATAAAAATCTGTTTCAAAAATGTTACTTAAGTAGAACTGAGCTGAATTACTGATAACAAATGTAACTGTTTCAGACCTGGCTAAGGATTCTTATTCTTAAAGTAAAAAATTCTGGCCTAGCTGTTTAACTTGCATTAGTGAGTGCACTAAAGACAGAGAACTAGAGTGTCAACTGGTGTAAACTGGCGTAGTTCCACTGAAATCAGTGGGACTATGCTGATTCACAGCAGCTGAGGTTTTGGCTCATAGAGTGAGGATATATCTCAAATTCAGATAAGCAAAAAACAGGAAAAACAGAATATTGTAAAACTGAAATTTGATCTGAAACAAAAATTTACCCTCTTGTTTACCTCTTGTATTAACCAATCACTGTGACCTATCTATTGTCCCATGGACTGTACCTTTCTTATTTGAATATTTCTGATTGTTTTTAGTTGAATTATAAAGCTAAACACGAAAATGAGAAATTCAAATGCCACATGCCACCAGACGCTCCATTATTCCTCCAGTCCAGAGTCAATGCATATAATCTGAGTGATGTAAGTATTAATGTAACACCTGCCTGTAGATGACACGAAACATTCATAACAAAGCATTTAGACTTGCACCTGGAGTAAGAACTCTAAATAATACTGATGACAAGAATAAATATTAGGAGATGTGAAAAAACTCCAGATAACTAATAAATTATATGTGTTCCATAGCACCTAGTAGAACCACTTATGGATCAGGTCCCCACTGAGCTGTACAAAATCAGAACAAAAAGGCGGTCCCTGCCCCAAGGAGCTTACAATCTAAATATAAGACAAGAGGCAACAGATAGATACAGACAGAGGGAGGAACACAGGTGAACAATGAGATAGTGATGGGCAGTGGTCACAGCTCACCAGCAGCCTAACCATTGTCAGTATAAAATGGATGGCCTTAAAGTGGAAATCAGTTATCTTTACACCCACTTCAACAACGGTGCAAAATAGTCTTTGTGTAAAAGAGAAGTAAGCTTGAAAAGTTTGATATGATAAACTGGGTTTAAATTAATGTTCTAAACAAGCAACATGTTAATTAGAGGCTCAAAATATTGACCGTTATTTTATCCTCTAATTGATGGATTAGTAGTTGATGTCATATCTTACTTCATTTATTTTCATGTCCGCAGAACTGGTACAAGTATGACTGGGAGAGGTCTAAAGCTAAAAAATTTGAAATCAAAGTTGATGCAATTCCACTTCTTGCAGCTAAAGCTAACAGTAAAATTGCAAGCGATGTAAGTATGAAATATGAATGTAGCTGAAGTAGTTTAGTTGTAAATGTGAAGCGTGGTTTCACATATATGTTCTCACTGTGCAGGTGGCATATAAGAAAGACTATGAACTAAGTAAAGGGAAAATGATTGGAGCCCTGAGCATTCATGATGATCCCAAGATGTTACATTCTGCAAAGGTGGCCAAACAGCAGAGTGATGTAAGTGTCTTTCTTTTATCGTTGTTGTTTATTCATTTATATACTGTGTGCTAGGCCTTTTATAGACATATCAGAGACAAAAGCTCAGCTCTAAGCCACTTACAGGCTAATTTAGAAAATGTAAAGGTAGGTGGGGGAATGGCTCTTCTCCAGCCCTCCCCATGCACCAGCTGTTTGTGTCTCATGCAGAACCCTTATTCTGCATGCAGAGCTGTGATACCACCTACACTCTGGCACTGCTGATGGTGTCTGGTCCCTCCCCACAACATAGCATCCCTGAGAGTCCTCAGTGTGCAGTCCCAATTAACTATGGGTGAAATTCTATCCAGAATGTGGCTTGTTTGTGTAACAGATTAATAAGGTGTATGTCACATCCCTCTCTACTGGGTAATACATATGAAGGATAACAGGCTACTACTGCTGCCAGGTAATGAAATTGCTCCCTTAGCTCAAGTGCTAAAGGTCTGTGCTCTGGTGTTGGACACTCTTGGCTTAAATCTGTCTGACAGCTAATGGTGGAGGTCATCACATTTGCTGATATAACAGTAGTTTCAAAATATAGATTAATGACAGCAAATTATTTACCATTTCGTATCTGAGGAACTTCTTTTAAAATAATATTCTGTGCCTTATAATTCCATCTGTTTCTAATACATCTCATGGAGTTAGCAGATATTGAACTTATTTAAAACATTTGATGTTGCCAGGAGGTAACTTTCTTCTGAAAAGAATATCTGTTTTTACAAAACTGTTTTCTGTGTTAATCCAAAACATATGTATTGAATTCCTTTCCACAGCATGAGTACAAGAAGGGCTATGAATTGTCAAAGAGCAGATATACAGCACCTCTGGACATGATTCCAATCACTCAGGCTAAGATATCTCAGGCTATCGCGAGTGGCATAGACTACAAGCATCTCCTACATAATTACTCTTATCCTCCTGACAGTATTAATGTGGAACTTGCAAAGAAGGCCTATTCTATGCAGAGTGATGTAAGTGGTCATGCTTTGATATGTGTGGTATTATGGACCAGTTCTATGAAGGTTCTGCTGATGCAAATGGGTTATTTACAATTCACTGTACGTGAAGTGTGAGTGCAAAGCATGCTGGTAGTTAGCATAAGTGCTGAAAATACAAAGCCTTCTAGAAATATATGATATTGACTAAAAGTATGTGTGCTATTACTGACCAGTTCTGTCAATGTAACTAATGTGGAGATCAGGGCTGGCTCCAGGTTTTCTGCTGCCCCAAGCGGCAAAAAAAAAAAAAAAAAAAAAAGCCGCGGCAGTGCAGTTCAGCAGTGGGTTCTTCGCTCCCTTTCTTCCCTCAAAGAGGAAGAGAGGGACTGAGGGACTTGCCGCCGAATTCCCGCCGAAGACCCGGACATGCTGCCCCAATAGCAGGCATAGTGCCGCCCCCTGGTATTGGCTGCCCCAAGCACCTGCTTCTTTAGCTGGTGCCTGGAGCCGGCCCTGGTGGAGATGCTCAAGGCTACAAATACTGTATGTGAAAAGGATTGTCTTAGATATGCACTGAAAAATGATATGCAAGAGTGACCTCTAAGGCAGAATGTACAGCTGCTAACTTGATTTTCTCTTTTAATGAATTTTCAGTAAACTGGCTGTGCATGTATTATGGAGTCATGATAGTGACTTTGCAGTTCAAGTTGTAAATTACTTTCCATTATAAACCTTATTTTGACCTAAGTCACACCCCTACTCTAACTTTCTCAAAAAACAATCAGAAGTCTTCTTCATCTGAAATGTTTGATTGGTTGCCATGGTTCAGGGCAAGCTTCACCTCTGACCCCTTCCTTCATCTCTCTGAGTTGGCCCCCTCTAGGTCTTAGGCCTAAAGCCTTCACCTGCATTGTGGTGGAATTCCACAATTCTCCCACTCTTAGACTAGGTCTCCAGACCCCATTGTACTATAAACCTGAGGGTGAAGGCCATGCCCCCTCTGTGCCCTCAGGCCTGCCAAGGGACCCTTATTGGAAATGGGAAGAATCCTGACTCACTCCTCTTTTAGTGCCAGATGTAGAAAAGATGAGATGAGGGGAGCCATAAGCCATGTGAAACATAGAGGCAAACCCCCTCATCATGCAGTTTTTCCACAAAGGAAAAATCCCTTCCAGACCCTGGAACTGGTGATCAACCCTGCTGCTGGCATCACCAGAGATCCAGCATACTAGTTTAAGGGTGCGAAGGGAAACAGGAAGCCCACAATGGCTACTCTACCCAGACAGCAACCGATATCAATCCCTGTCCCCTCCCTCCACCACCACCAGAAAGGAGCCAATCACTAGCCCTGCACCACGTGTACCATCCATTGGCCCAGGCCCAGATTCAGCATGTGACACCCCCCCTCCTCTCCCTCCCTGGAGCAGGGGGAGAGAAGAGAAGAAACAGCCCCAACATACTGAAGGCAAAGTGTGTGTGTGGGAGGTGGGGGTCAGGAAAGGAGAGGTGCTCATGTAACACTCTCAGTTGAGATCTCTCCCCCAACCCCAAAATGTGTCTCCACTGCTAGCAGCCCCACCAAGGCCCCACTCAGGTAGCAAGATGAGCTGTTAGTTTATAAGCATTATTATGGCTCTTATTACCATAGCAATTGAGTACCTGAACAGTACAAAAGATAACTCTTTGTTTAAGGTATAGGTATTCCCAACCTTAATTATACCTTTGCAAAGGTCTTCTTTCGTGAATAGAATACAGTGAAGCCCCTTTAATGGGAACCAAGTGAATGCATTCAAGTTAACAGGAGATTCATGAATGCATTCAAGGGAGCACAGATATCTAAACTTTTATCACGAAGGAAGCAGCCTATCATGCTGATGGTGTAATAAAGATATAGAGGCCTCTCTATATTTTGTAAGGACATTCCCCTCTTTCCCCTTTGCCTCCTAGGCAATTCCAGTTTTGTTGATATAAAAATTAACATTTCAAGCTTCCTTACAGCTATGACTGTTTGAAACATGGATAATTCAGACCAATGTAAGTGTTCTCTTTTCATTGAACTCCTCATTTGTCTTTCTGTTCCAGAATGAATATAAATCTGACTACAATAGCTGGATGAAAGGTTGTGGCTGGGTGCCATTTGGGTCCATGGAAGCAGAGAAGGCTAAGAGAGCTACAGACATTCTCAATGAGGTAAAGAAATGCAATGTGATTAAATTAATTACTATTCCAATCGAGTGCACACCAGAGCAATATTAAGGCAACAAGGCACTACTCTTCACACTGTATATCATGCTGTTCATTTACATGTGAAATACCCTTTCAAGTAATCCATGCCTTTAATGGAATTCCCTGCAAGATCAGTCCAGTGGGTAACGAGTATTTGATACGAATACTGATATTCACCAATATTAAAAACACACGTTCTTTCATATATTGGTTTCCTCCTACACAATATTTAAGTGCTCTTGTTACTGAGTAGTGTTTGGGACTATAAAGAGCCAAGAGTTCCTGGAGGCGGAACATCGTTCCTGCTAGTTCTGAGTGTCACTGACACAAAGAGGGCCGGGCCCGCTTTCCACCATTGTTTTGAACCAACAAGAAAGAAAAAACTAGGCAAGACAAGAAGATTTCCTTCAGATCTTCCTGAGGTTGAAAAGGCAGCTCAGCAAAATTTGCTCCGTTTTTAGATCACAACCATCATCAGCAGAGAATCAGAGAGCTGCCATTATTTCATATTTCACATACGATAGGCTGAAGTTAGACAGGAGAGTTGTAGTGAACAAAAATAAACTTAATGATTGGTGGATATCCTGCCACCAATCTGCATTCAAATTCATCTTGACTTCTACTAACACTGCAGGATATGGTCTGATGTCTTCTTTTAGGAGTAAATTAGGCACACCACACATCCAATGGCAAGTGCTTATATAATTTTCTGAGGCCTGCAATGAAACTTTACTTAACGGCAAATTTGATGGTTTGGTCCAGGTTTGCAATTTATGCATATGGATGTTTTTTCTCCAGTTGTCTTTTTCACCTACACTTGTCTGTTTGCGATTACTTTTTGACTTCAATGGGATGATGGATAAATGACTAAGCTGAAAATAATCATCATAGTATGATCACTATCATTATAGATTGCAATATGATGCATAGGAAATGGAAGATACTGGACCAAATTCTATTTTTTCTCATGCCTGTGCAACCCAGTGAAGGCTATGAGGTTGTAAAGGAGTAAAGAAAGCAGAATAGGGTCAAGAGCTTCCATTAGTGCCAATGGAAGATACGCACCAAGGTCAACATTTTAAAGTGTGTGCACTTATGTTGCGTGTGCAAAATATGCACACGAGAGCATGAACTGGTAACAAAAGTGTGCAAAATCATATCTCTCCGTATGCTTTTCCATTTTGAAAGTACAGCGGCATGTTCATACACACAAATGTTGCAAATGCAACACAGTAATTGTTTGTTTATGAAAATACCTAATGTCACTACGATTAAAATTTTCTTTGTATATAAGGACACATCTGATGTAAAATTACATTGTTATCCTATGTTCACTTTTGCAAAGAGGTGCAATGGAAATAGATTAAAAGGTGTTTTTAGCCATCAAGGAAATGTAACATTGACTTTTTATTTTCTGAACAGAAAAAATATCGCCAGCATCCGGACACTATTAAATATACCCAGATTGAAGATGAGCCTGTTATAGTACAGGCTAAAATCAACCAGGCCCAGAGGAGTGATGTAAGTGCTGATATTTCTAGTGGACTTATATACATTAACAAATTGAATTCTGAAGTCAAATGCGCCAGTTCACCTCTTCTCAAAGTGCTATCAGACAAATCCTGCCCCTCCCTTCATTGGTGTGGATGTCCCCACATGCAGTGCAGTCAATGTGGTTCCACTGCACAAGAGGCAAATTCAGCCCTGGTTCAGGCAGGTGAAACTTAATTCAAGTAATCCGAGTTTCCTCGGCGATACCTATACACAAGACCTCCCCTTACTGAGTGCCTTTTATCTTAAGGGCACTCATGAAATTATCCTCAAATGTACTGAATACAATTCATTGTGTTACCAGAAAATAACATCTGTTGGGGAACCAGATTTTGTCAGTCACTCAAATGGTTGGTTACCACAGGTTTGAGAATATGTGTGTACATGTAGGTATTATACTCTCTCAGTGAAATTATGGCCCTGTTGAAGTTAATGGGCGTTTTGCCATTCACTTCAATGGGCCTAGGATTTCACCTTTTAAATAACAGTATTGTATACATAAAAGTATTACTATTATGTAAGATGCTATATGACTCAGCATGTTTTAAGCATTTATAATTTATAAGCATTTGACTGACAAATTTATTTTTTACTTTCTGTTGCAGATATTATATAAAGCCAAAGGTGAGGCTATAATTCACAATTATCACCTACCTCCAGACATGCCCCAGTTTATCCAGGCTAAAGTTAATGCCTACAATATTAGTGATGTAAGTTTACGTTGGAGTAAGAGCACTTGATTTAACATAAAGTAATGGAGGCTTAGATTTTTATTTCAAAAGTGACATTTTCTTCCAGAACTACTACAAAATGGACATGGAAGACTTAAAATCAAAAGGATATGACCTAAGAAATGATGCTATTTCTATCCGAGTTGCCAAGGCTGCTAGACAGGCTGCCAGCGATGTATGTACATCCCATTTCATGTAACTATTAGTTACATGTAGTGATGATTTATTTTAAAATTGGTTGCATTTCTATTAAATCTGAGGGATTGTTTATTGAGGTGGGGTTTTATTGAATTCTTTGCTGGGTTATTTTTCTGAACGCTTTAATAGACAGTGAGTCTGTTTTTAAATTATTGTTTTGTTACTTAACTAATGTATTTTAATGATACATAAGTGTCAAGAAAAATCTGACACTCATTTTTAACACACATTGAATAAATAAAACATCACCAACTCTACTGTAATGAAGAGAGACAATGAGGTCTCCTGTTCTAGTCACAGTCCTGTGTCCAAGGAATACCGGAGTTATTATCATGACTCTGTCAGTAATTGGAGCCTGGTCTTAAAGTCATGGAAAGACTCCCAATGACTTCAGTGGGCTTTGGAACAGATTCTTGGTGTGTAACCTTGGGGAAGTCACTTAATATACCTCTGACTTCCCTCCTCCTCCATGTGCAGTATTGGGATAATAATACCTACCTTGGGGTGGGGGTGGGGGGAAGCTGTGAGGATTAATTAGTTAATATTTGTACAGCAATGAAAATGTAAAGAGATATAAGTATTAAGTTTTATTATGATTATTTTAATGATAAACAATTACATTTGTTGCAATTTAATAATTATAATTTCCCTAGAATTGCTTCCTTATAAATGGGGGTTCTTTTTTTTTTGGGCTTTTTGTACACTGCAAAAAAGGGGGCTATTAAGGTGTAACAATACGTGTTTCTTACAAATTGCTTCCTTATAAATGGGGGTTTAAATTGCTCACTAAAGAAAGTGTATTTTATGTCTGATTGTGCTTTGACAGGTCCACTATAAAAAAGACTATGAACTTGCCAAGGGTAAACTTGTTGGCTTCCAGAGCCTCCAGGATGACCCCAAACTGGTTCACTATATGAATATAGCCAAGATGCAGTCCGAGCGGGAATACAAGAAAGATTATGAGAAAACAAAAACCAAATACAACATCCCATTAGATATGGTCAATGTTGTGGCTGCCAGGCAGGCTCAGGACATTGCCAGCAATGTTAATTACAAGCAGCTGATCCACAATTACACTTACTTACCTGATGCAATGAACTTGGAACTCTCCAAAAACATGATGCAGATACAGAGTAATGTAAGTAACATGCTTCTTTGTACAGAATGTACCCAGAGGGATCAGGCAAAGGCAAACATAACTATCTGATCTGTGTGGTCACTTCTTTTTGTAGCATGCCTACAAAGAAGACTATGATAGCTGGATGAAAGGCATTGGCTGGATCCCCATTGGTTCATTGGATGTAGAGAAAGCCAGAAAAGCGGGAGAAGCCCTGAATGAGAATAAATATCGTCAGCACCCAGACACCATCAAATTTACCAGTGTGGTGGACTCCCCGGTTATGGTCCAAGCTAAACAGAATACACTTCAACTCAATGATGTGAGTAAGCCTGGGAGAAAGGGAACATAACAAAATAAGGAAGTGTCTACAGAAATATCTATATCTACATACCGGTTTAAGTGAAATAAACAATCACACTATTTCCCTGTAAGTGGTTATTACATCTGTGGAAAGATATTTCCGTACCAGAGAGAAAAACAGTGTGTGTGTGTGGGGGGGAGTTCTGCAGTTTTTATAGCTGTGATATTAATATAGTCTGATATGAGCATATACACACAAACCCCCAACGAACATGTATAATGGGTTTTGTACTGAGTATCTCTGCTGACTTCAGTGGACTTACTCCTAATTCCAATGATTCATAGATTTTTAAGGCCAGAAATGACTGTTATGATCATCTAGTCTGATCTACTGCACAACAGAGGCCATAAAACCTCACCCAGCATTTTACACTGTGGTTACTGAGAGCAGTATTGGCTAGATCTTCAGCTAGTGTAAATCACTATAGCTCAAAGGGTGAAATCCCAGCCCTGTTGAAGTCAATGGTAACATTTCCATTCACTTCAATAGGGCCAGCATTTTATCCAAAAGAGCTATGCTATTCTGATCTGTAGCAGCTGAGGATCTGGCCCATATTTTAAATTGCAACACTGAAATGAATTAAAAATATTTTTACAACTGTATGTGCAACTACAGATATCACACAAAGTTTACACCCTCAGACTTATTGACTCTCAGGGAGTCCAGTCCAGATTTGTAAAGGTATTTAGGCATTGCTGCACTTAGCATTGCAACACTTCAGTCTCATTTTCAAAAGGGATTTATGCACTAGGAGCTTAAATCCTATTGACTGTCGATGGGATTTTGATTCCTAAGTGCCTAAACCCTTTTTGAAAATAAGACTTAGGCTCCTAAACCAGTTAGGTATTGCAATGCTGGAGTGCGGCAATAGCTAAATACACCTCTACCTCGATAGAACGCTGTCCTTGGGAGCCAAAAAATCTTAACGCGTTATAGGTGAAACTGCGTTATATCAAACTTGCTTTGATCCGCTGGAGTGCGCAGCCCCGCCCACCCGGAGCACTGCTTTGCCGCGTTATATCAGAATTCGTGTTATATCGGGTCGCGTTATATCGAGGTAGAGGTGTACCTTTAAAAATCAGGGCCTCCCTCTATGATGACACAATTAAATTTGTAAGATAAAGCACTTTTAGCTTCACTGGATAAAGGGTGACCATACAAAACAGATTCAGGGTTTTAGTTCACGCTCCAAGATCAGAATGGTCATTGTGAACTTATGAAACTGAAAAGGACAGGAGAATCTCCCTGATCTTCATTTCATTAATCCATACGCTTTGCTATTGTCACAAAAACCTTCCAGTCCTGGAAAAGGTTTAATAGTAAAACACTATGGTGAGGTGCCATTTTACTAAGTCTTTTTAGAATATACTTACAGTATATTTACTGCCGTTTTAAGTATTAGCATAAATACTTAAATCCAACCAGAACTGTCAAATTTAATGGACACACTACATTTTCCTGCCTTGTGGTGTTCCCATCTTCACTAATTCATAAAATTCAGTAAATCACAATGTTTTTTAGTCATTGCAAGGTAGCCAGGTTCTGCTCTGTATTACAATTCCTTATCATTGTCTTGTGCTGTCTCTCTTTCACAGATGGGTATGTTTCTATGTGCATTTGTTTCATACTAATGTTTAATTTTTCTATATGTGCTTTTCCTCTGGTGGAACAACTTATGGCATGATATTTATATCATATAGGCTAGTACATAGCCTGTAAAATCAGAGCCTGTGCATGAAAGTGCAGTCACTGATTTTATGAGATAGGTGGCAATATATGTCTGTGAGACCAAACTTGAGCCCTCTGTTAATACACAGTGATCTGAAGCTCATTATGCTTGGAAAGAAGTGATTAACTATGTCATGTGTTTTGCAGAGGTTATACAAATCTTCAGGAGAGGAAGTCAAACATAAATACACCATGACACCAGATGTCCCACAGTTTATCCAGGCTAGATACAATGCAGCCAACATCAGTGATGTAAGTGGTTTCTTGAAGGATATGACTAAGTCACATGCTGTTAATGAAATAAGTAGTGATGAGTAGTGTAAGCTACATAATATGTCCAAATAATGATACCACATAAGCAATTCACCTGGCTTTTGGTTGATATGCAGATGCAGTTCTACATAATCAAATTATAACAAAATAATTGCTGTCATTGTTATTTTATAATTTGAATTTGCAAACCAGTATAGCTTATTTAATGTGGATGTATTCTAATAAATGATGAACGAGGTACATGGTACCACTACATCATCCAGATCCTGCAATACTTATAGTAGTTCAGAAGTAACTGTTTGAATTGTGTGCAGTTCACATGGTACTATTAACCCTCCTGAATAATATTTGAATTTTCTTTTTTTAGGCATATTATAAACACGATTACCATGATTTGATAGCCAAGGGGAACAATGTGTTAGGTGATGCTATTCCATTTACTCTAGCTAAGGCCTCAAGAAACATTGCTAGTGACGTAAGTATCAATTTCAGGTAAATTTTGTGTCATTTCTCAACAAAAATCTTACATTATAGGCCAGATTGTGAACCCCTTACCCCCATTAGCGAGCAGTTACTCACACAAGAAGTCTCTTTGGAGTCACAAGTGTGAGTAACAGATTCTCAGTCTGGCTCAAAATGTTAGTTTAAGTAATAAATTCTCTAATAGAATATTTAGGGCCAGATCCTCAGCTGGAGTAATTGGACATAGGTCTGCTGAAGTCAGTGGAGCTCTGTCCACTTACGATAGCTGAAGATCTGGCCTTTAAAATTTAATGCTTGTTGAAAACGCTTATAAAAATTATTCTACTTCAATTTTCTTAACATAATTACTAATGAGGTCTCCTTAGGGTAGGCAGCTTACCCTTTACCTGCTCTGGTTTGAGTTAGATAAAGTGTGATTTTTATTAGCTTTGTAAGTTGGCTCTGATCCTGCACCTTTTATGTGACACTTTTGCCTTACCCTCTCTCAGAAGTTGCTAGCCTGCTCTGGCAGAGATGCTATATATCCAGCCTCATTGTTTGGTCATAGTTTCCCCCACAGTTTTGAGTCATTCTGTTTCCACCTTCTCTGCGTGGGCAGTGAGAGACTGACTTCCAACAGGATCCTCTTTCCCTTCAGCTATGGTGGTTTGCCAGCATTACTATATGGAAAGGGTTTGAGAAGGCTGCTGATAAAACAGATTGTTCTAGTAGCAAAATGGGAAGAGGCCTATTTTATTCTGATCTCATTGCTTTATATAAACAGAAGCTGCTGTGGTGTCTGTTTTAATCCATTTGTCATAGATGGCTATATGACAAAGCTATTAAACAGCATAATCTGGCTATGGTAAATTGCCAGATAATCTATTGCATGCACATTGCAGTGGCATGATACACTTCATCCTGGGACATATTTTGCCATAGAGTGGAGGGGGAACCTACGTACGGCTCAGCAGGCTTTATTGTGCTAATTGCACAAACTGGAGGCTGATCCAGTGATTTTAAATCACACCACTACTACCCCCATTGCTACACTGCTAGTAGGGCAATATTGGGATATTTCCAAGAAAGTCTAGTATACATATAGACACTGGGTATTCCATTTGGGATGGCTGACCCATCTGAACTACCTGCACCTCCTCCAGTACCTTCCCCAAAGAGCATTACAAGAAAGGACACCTTTCTGTTGTCTAAACATTAAATCTAGATATCAATATACATATCCAATAGATATGCAAAGTACATTTACCCTCCTCTCCCTCTCCCTCCAGTATAAATACAAAGAAGCTTATGAAAAGGCAAAAGGAAAACATGTTGGTTTCAGAAGTGTGCGTGATGATCCCAAACTTGTTCATTATATGAATGTGGCAAAGTTGCAGTCTGAGCGTGAGTACAAGAAGGACTATGAGAAGACCAAGACCAACTATCATACACCTGCTGATATGATCAGTATCCAGGCTGCTAAACAGTCTCAAGACATAGCCTCCAATACCCACTACAAACATCTGATCCACCATTACACCTATCTGCCGGATGCCATGAATGTTGAACTTACAAAGAACATGATGCAAATTCAAAGTAATGTAAGTGTTTCAACTTTGCCAATTTCATAGTTGCTTAAAAACAATACAATGCATCCCAAGAAAAGTAGAATAAAAGCTTGATTATTATTATCTGGAAGGTCCCATTGCTGTGTTAGAACTCAGCATATCCCTGTAAAAAATTTTAAGTAGACTTTATTATCTATTTGGGGGGAAACTATACAATTTTACTTTGGCAGCTGATGGTTTGGAGCTTTGGAGGTGTTACATTCCTGGCTAGAGTCCTACTCAATGGGATTTTTGGCATGTGCGTACTAGTAGAGATTGTACTTTTGGAATACTGAATTCATAGGACTTTTTAAAATGCCTTTTATCACACTTGAGCACAAAACTGATTCTTTGTTTTGCAATGCACCCCATTTTTGTTTAGTTAACTAAGGAGCTATTTTGAAAGCTCCTTGATCTTCTCCTCATCTCAGACTGAGACCACATAATAACGAGGTGGCTCCTTATCAGCGAGAGTGGGCAAAAATATAACTATTATTATTAGAAAGTCAACCCATACAGGGAACCAACATAGGACACTACATTCCACTTAGACCCTTCATGGGTTTTGCAGGAATGGGGTTTCAGTTGGCTGAGTGGACACTGCACTCTGCACTGCAGAACTGGTTTCTGAACCAGCCTCTGCAAGGCCAGCATGGAAGGTCAGTTTGAGAGTAGGTTGGGGGCAGGTCAAGGGAGGAGCCATGGATTGAGTGGTCCCAACCTCCCAGCACTTCACCTGCAAAGATACCCTGGGTTTTATGCAGGTGAAGTAAATTTAACCCACAGTGCTATAAATTTCACATATTATACAACAGGTGAAATATGGCAAACAAAAATCCAAGTCATTGCCCTAAAGAGTTTATTATTGTAAAAGCAAGTCCAGTCTAGTCCTATACAATGCAGAACAAACAAAGAATGCTCAGGGTCACTGTGTTGTAGCAGGAATGTTTTAAGAATAGGTGGGACCGTAGAAGGGGAAGAGAGAAGGAACTTGGTAAATATTAATTGAGAGAGTCTACCAAATGTATGAAACAAGGCATGTAGGGCACCCAGGACAAAATCCCAGGAAATTATAGAGAAGTGTAAAAAGGGTAAAGCAAAGCTTTCTGTTTCTCCAATAAGAAACTATAAATATTTTCTGTCAAATGCAGACCACACTGACTAGGTCATGTGATTATCACTTTGAATAGAAGGAATGCTATTCAATGGGAAATTGTTTGCAATCTTTGACCAATTTAGGATTTGTCTTTTTTCAGAACTTGTACAAACAAGATTACAACAGCTGGTTCAAAGGTATTGGATGGAGCCCTCTGGGTTCTCTGGATGTTGAAAAGGTTAAAAAAGCCGGAGAGGCATTAAATGAAAAGAAATATCGCCAGAACCCAGACACCTTCAAGTTCACAAGTCTACCAGACTCAATGCCAATGGTTTTGGCTCAGCACAATACCAAGCAACTGAGTGAGGTAAACAGTTTCTCCACACACTACTGTGGACAGGACAGAATTTGTCAGTTGTATATGTTCCTGATTCGTTGTCTTATACCATTGTTGTGATATGCATGTATTGAAATACAAAGACTCAAATGTAATCTAATAGACCTTTTGCGTTTTAAGGGCTATACATGTAGTAAAACTGAAGTTTATCGGTAAGTGTTAAACATTGCTACTTGTATATGATTAAGCTGATGCGACCTGCCTTGTATCTTGTAAAAGAGATATTGTGTATTATTTTCCTTCTTAGATAAATTATAAGCAGGATGGTGAGAAACTGAAACACAAATACACTCTGGACCCTGATGTTCCTCAATTTATTCAAGCCAAGGTCAACGCATTAAACATGAGCGATGTGAGTATTTGACAATAAATTATTCAATTATTATTGTGTATTAGTATTCTATTTATGGGGGTTTTGGTATATTTGTGGTGTAAAATTTGAATACTGAAAATGTGTAACGCTCCAGTTCAGCAAAGCTCTTGCCTGCATGCATGTACTTAAAGCTAAATGTGTGCTTTAAGTGCCTTGTTGAATACAGGTGGATGTAACATATGCTTGAGTGCTTTGCTGCACTGAGGCCTAAATGACTAGTTAGAAATAATAAGAAACTCAGAATATCATTTAATGTCCAGATTCAGTTCAGTGTGGAGATTGAAATTCTTTCTTTACTTCACTTAGGGGAGGGACAATAGTTCAATCTCTATGACTAGTCAATCCTTAGCTTTAGTATCTATGTATCTATCTGTGTTTCTAGCCTATCACTGCAAGGTTCTCTGCTGAGACTGCCAGCAAGGGAACAATGGAGCCCTTTCATAGCAATTATAATAGTGAATTTGGTGATGAGGACATTTGCCCTCTAGGAACTGGCCAGAGATCACCAACTCCTTTTATATAGTCCAGTAGATAACATCAAGTCATTTTGAACCACTGCCAATCTGGTGTCAGGGTCACACCAGCAACTGAGAGATATTCTGTTACCAATCCCTGAACTAATCACTCTGCTTCCTGCAGTTTACTTAAAATGATAGGACCTAATCCTGAAGCCTTTACTTAGGTACATTTCCCATTGACTCAGTGAAGTCCAAATGGCTTTTGAGCAAGGGCCTTCCCTAGACTTATTTTTTGGTTCGGTGGCTGAACCCAAAAATCTGCCGGGGGGTGGGGTGAGGGGCAGGGCAATGTGTGCGTTTCAAACCAACCGCCCCAAAATCTTTCCGGATGAATGAAATGTTTCAAATGTTATTTTGAATTGACATTTCATTTTGAAAATGTCACGTTGAAATGAAATGTTGAAATGGTGGTTTTTTAAACGTTAGAAAGATATATTTCAACATTTGCAAAAAATAATCCGTTTTTTCAGCAGAAACTTTTACTAAATTTGACCTTAATTTGTGAATAATTTTGATGCCCCCAAAAATTCATGTTGGGGCAAATTTACTATTTGAAGAAAAAAAATTACATAGTTCTAGACCTCGTTTACTACCATTGTTAAGGCCATTTTTCCTAGAAATTGCCAAAAATGCTAACTGAGAAAATGAGACAGTTTAGCTACACTGATTTGAAGTGACTACTTGAAAACACTGAATTATCCTTGTAGTAAACTTGAACAGACCTAAAATGAATGTTACGCAATGTAATATTTGTCATACAGAAACACGAGTTTACAGTAGTCTGTTAAGATTATTAACTACTCGTAATAAGAAAAATTCTTTTTTTTCTTTAAGGCTTATTACAAAGCAGACTGGAAAAAAACAATTGCCAAAGGGTATGATCTGAAACCAGATGCCATCTCTGTAATTGCTGCTAAGGCTTCCCAAAAGATTGCCAGTGATGTAAGTATAATTTGGATAGAAATTGGAGGATCTACTTTATTGTAACTTTCTGCAGCACATAATACTATACTCTGAGCCAGTGGCATATTATTGCCTAGGCCAACAAGGCCTAGGCCTAGGGCAGCAAATTTATAGTAGCAGCATTTTTGTAATCACGGCATCAGTGACGCCACGATTCTACCAATCATAGCACGTATTGAAACCACCAATGACGGCGCGACGCCATTTAGTAAACATACTCGTGAGAATCACAAAAGTTAATAATATGACCAGAAGGAAGAAATTAAGCAGTTCTCGGTTTTGGATCCATGCGCGGTCCCGCACTATAAGCGAAATCGCGCTATACAGACGCGCGTTCAAGCGAGGGTCCGCTGTACTTGTAATTTTATTTATAATAAAACTTGTAAATGTTCAACTATTTTAATGATATTTAGATTCATTTTAGTTCAAACAAATTTGTAAAAAAAGTAAAACAAGTTCATATGGGGCCGGGGGTGGCAATTATGCCAGGGCCTAGGTGCGGCAAAATCATTAATCCGCCACTGCTCTGAGCACTATTTTGTGATGCTATGCAATTATCAACTGATATGGATTTCCATATGGACTTCAGAAACAAGCTGAATACAGTCATCTCTTGACTATCTGAACCCTGGTTACCTGGAAGTCTTGTTTATATAGTATGCCCACCCTAAGGTCTGAATGAAGTTCTGGTCCTGCCAAGTTCTTTCAAGTTCCTCTTGTGCAGCTTATTTGTGCAGAGTTCTGAAGCGCTATAGTTCTAGTCCTCTGGCACGCCTGGACTCCTCAGGAGTTACTGTTTTAATTTAGATGGAGTCTATGGGCCCAAAGAGTCAACAAACATGACCTTGAACTGTCCAACCTTAAACACTTTTAAACAAGGTTTGGTTCACAGAGACCTCGGCTTGCTTAGTACCGTGGCAAACACAACATTAAAAATCCTGTTAACCTTTTATTAAAGATACAGAAAGAATGAAAAACAGTTACAGCATTTGAAATGTAAAGTACTAAGTAAGGCTTTCGTTTTAACCATATTCCTTGTTCCCTTTTGGCTGTAGATAGCTTTTAGAAGGAACCCCCCCCCATTGTCTGACAATGATAATAAAGACAACAATAACTGTCCTTTTGGGGGAAAAGAGAAAAAGTTTAGTTAAGATGGGCTGGAGCAGTTGTTGTTGTTGTTGTTGTTAAAGTCTGATCCCATTTCCTAGAAAACAAAATGCGACAAACACACAAAAAAGGGATAAGAAGAGAATGGCAAAGATAGAAAATACAGCTTCTGTCTCTGACTTTCACTTTTAATCTCACTGCTGAAAAACACAGACACACACACATGGTCTTATCAGCCATTCTGAGTCCTGGCAAACTTGTGTCAGAATCGGGCTGTTTAGGGAATTGTGTTTAGCTGCCTCTTTCTGGTCACAGGCTTCCAGAAGTATTGCAGAATATGCAGTCTTGGCTGGCTACGCCAGATTTTTATTAGACAGAAGGCAAAAGGAGAGGGATGAGAATGAGAAGCGGTAAAGGGTACGTTTATACAGTGAGCGGCAGCAGACAGCAGCGAGTCTCAGAGCCCAGATTGACAGATTTGGGCTCATGGGACTTGTTAGGGGCTTTCCCTTTGCCCCTCCCCTGGTTCTTGTCACACAGACAGAAAGCAGAAGACCAGAAGTCCGAAGTGTAGGCAATGCGATGTTTATTGGGGTTAATCAAGCAAGCATATCCATAGCTTTGCACACCAGTAGAACCTTTTCCCCTTGTCCCCGTTTTCCCCACCTCCTCCTCCTTAGCAGGCTTTATACCTGTAGTGTACGCCCTTGGTCCCACCCCTTATAATTTATGGTCGTGTTCCATTCTGGAGCATCGTGAGTCTGGGGGCTTCAGTACTATCTCTTTTTCCCCTATGTGAGGGGTAAGGCCAGGCTTTTCTTTGGCTTTTAGTGTTTCTTATGCCTCCTGCCCACCCCTTCCTCTTTGCCCCTCTTAACGGGTTGCTTGAAGTTGAAGCAGGCCTGTCCTTCAAGTGTGTGCTCGTATATTAAACTCCCAGTCTACCCAGCAACAGGTTAGCTCTGTTTCTTATCTCTCTTCACCCCATCTGCTTGTGGGCAGATGCAATACAGAGTGTCTTTGTTCTTTGTTCACACCTATTAGTAAGAATGTAAAAGTATCAAAAATCAAACCCAAAATTCTATCCCAGGCTAACAAACAGGCCTATATACTAACAGGGCTCAAGCTACAGCACTAAAAATAGCTGAGCAGATGTTGTGGCTCAGGCTGGAGCTTGGGCTTTGAAGCTTACCCTCCTCCTAAGGCTTCAGAGCCCAAGCTCCTGCCTGAGTCGTGATGTCTACACAGCTATTTTCAGTGCTGTAGAGTGAGCCCTATGAGAGCAAGTCTGTCAACCCAGGCTCTGAGACTTGCTGCTGCGGGCTGTATGGAAGAGCCTAAAGCGGGGAAGAAAATGAACATATGGGAGGATGTGTGCACATGTGTGACACAATGTCATGTCCCAGGTGATGGTTGGGATTCAGCCAGAGCTGGTGGAGATGCCAGTGTCTTCTGGCCTGCTCTGGTCGGGACATCTCTCAGGATGAAGAAGGCCTGGGGTCCCAGGAGACAGTGGGGATGGCACCCACGATGGTCAAGCTTGCTCCAGCAGCTGTTGGCAGAACGCTATTTCTTCTGCTAAATTTTCCCAAAACACTTTTATTTTTAAGAACCTCAAGATCGAGTGTTGGGTGGAGTAGTCCATCCTCTCATTATTTTGTCCACCAATAAACCTAATTTCTGACACCAATTTTCACTCCCTTTTTACTCTTCAGCTCACAATTAGGGTAAATTTGGAGGTCCACTTATCACAACAGGAGGCAACTGCAGTATCAACTGGTATCAGGGAAGCCCAGCAACTTTTAAATCAGTGGTGTCAGCTGAGCAGGCTTTGAAGTCTGCAGAGACGGGGAACCCTGATTGAAATTCACTCCTGTCCAGCATGAGCACAAGACCTGTGAACCACTCAAGTCCCACTTAAACCCGACTCCCCCAAATACCTGAATCCTTACCTAGATGTTTTGGAGCATTTGGTGGTTTGGGTAGTACTGTAAGAAAAAAACCGGCAATGGGGCTGTGAGAGGGAGTGGAGTAGAGCCATAAGATATAACAGACAAAAGGTGTAGAGACAGTGAGGGGGAAGAGATTATATACTGTATCTCAGAGCTGCGTGAATACTGGATTTTTCCGTTTGCTGGCAATTCTGAAAAACGGAAAAAATATGACTTCAGATTGAACTGAAAACAAAATTTTTCAAAACTTTCAGCAAATAAAGAAGTAAAAAAGTTCTGATTTAACTGTTTGAATTTTTAAAAATAAAATTGAAGGAAATTTCAAAATGAAAAGTTGTTTAGAAGTGAAACATCGATATGTTTCATTCTGATATTTTTCTGAATTTTTTTTTTTGGGGGGGGGGAGGTTTGACACAAACAGTTTTTGCAAATTCATGTAGGTTTTGCCAATGTTTTAGTGTCACTGAATCTGCTTTTCTCTGAAAAGTTTTGGCGGAAAAATTTCTCCCAGCTGTGCTGTCTATATCTATGTGATAGGTATAGCTTGGAAAGGCTGAGGACTGAAAGCCAGCAACTCTCTTCCCCAAACCTAATTAATCAGTTAATGTCTGCAAAATGATTTCAAGATATATGTTATGAGCTGTAATTATAACAGTATTGAAATTCAAAGTGTTAAACGAATCATAAACATGTCTACCTTTTCCAAAGGTGATAAGGTTTTGTTTTCCTTTTTCTCTAGTACAAGTATAAAGAATCATATGAGAAAGAAAAAGGCAAACACGTTGGATTCCGTAGCCTGCAGGATGATCCTAAACTGGTTCACTACATGAATGTGGCCAAAATGCAGTCAGAACGCGAGTACAAGAAGGGTTATGAGAGCAGCAAGACAAAGTATCATACACCCCTAGATATGTTCAGTGTGACAGCTGCTAAGAAAGCCCAGGAAGCGGTTACAAATACCAACTACAAACAGCTACTACACAACTATACACTCTTGCCGGATGCGATGAATGTGCAACTACCAAAACATATGATGCAGATTCAGAGTGATGTATGTAACTTAACTTTACTTGGTTATACTATTTTGCCAAAAGAGTCAACTCTTTTTTAATAGCCAGTGGCAGATTAAGGCAGGATGGAACAAACAGGTGTTCGTTTGGGGGTACTAAGTTTTCCAAAGAGTTATAGTGATTATATATAGTGGATTCCAGGATACTCGCTGAGCAAACAAACCCTAGCTCCAAACATTAAATTACTTCCCAGCCAAGGAACATATTTTCTGATCATAAGTACATTTCGGTGGTTGGTGTTATTACTTTCTAATTGTATTGTGATATTACTGTTTATTATTTGTATTGTGGTAGCACCTAAGTTTTATCTATATATACCTATATATAATATCTCTGTGTAGCTTAGAGTCCAATTTTTTGTTTCCTCCCTTCCCCCTCACTCCCCAGTATCTTCTAGGGCTTTCATAAATAGATCACTGGAAGGATCTATTTTGTTGAAGGATCCTTTACATTTTGTGCCTCATCTCCATTTCTCCCCCATAAAATACATACAATAGCTTTATTCTTCGCATCCTCATACTGTTTTAGGGCAGGTCCTGAAGTTCATGAAAGCTGATGAAAATTTTGTCTGAGCAGGGATTTGTACTATCCGGCCCTATAGAAGAAATTGCTGAAGAGATAGAATTGCTGAGAGTAAATTAATTAAGAGTGTCAATAAGACATTTATTCTAAAAAAAATGATTATGCTCCCTCTCAGTTTTCCTACTTTATCCATCAAATTTTGCCCTCGAATGTGTGCATTTAGCTTCCAATGGGAGTTCTGAACATGAATCATAGAGAAGAATTTAGCTCTATATTTTGAATGATCTTTAATTGCATCCTATATCTTTGAAAACCACAAGTGAGCACTGATCAATTTTGCTCATATTTTTCTTTCAAAAATGACCAGGAAAAATTCAAAGGCTTAATTTCTTTTTGTGTGTGGAAATTCTGATTTCTCTTACCCCCTTTAACTTCTCTGTTTATTTTGTAAAAAGAGTCTTTACAAAACAGACTTCAATAACTGGCTAAGAGGAGTTGGTTGGATGCCAATTCAGTCTTTGGATGTGGAGAAGGTCAAGAAGGCTACAGAGATTCTCAGTGAACAGAAATATCGCCAGCACCCAGACAAGCTAAAATATTCCATTACAACTGATGCAATGGAGCAGGTGCTAGCTAAACAGAATGCGCAGACCATGAATAAGGTGAGAATTTGCTCAGAGGAACCTGGGTTTCTATATTAATGCCTCAGTCCTGCAACGTAAAGCGCACTGAAGTCACTGGGGTTCCATATAGGTGCATCGGTCTGCCCGTATGCATCACTTTGTAGGACGGGGGCCTCAGACATTATGGAAGCACCATAGTTAAAGGTGTGCTGCAATTTGCATTAAGAGCAAGATTATAGCTCTATGTTCTGTTTGGATTTTATTGTGTATCCTCCCGATATGTACAGAATTGTCATTCTTTGTGTGTGTGGGAAATACTATTAGTAATGAGTGAACTGCAAAAGCTTTGGAATTCTGATTTAGTTTGGATAAGCACTCCCTGAAATGAGGATTCTTCTCTGAAGCTCATCCAAAGCATTTGGGACACAACCAGTGGGTCATGGATGTATACCTGAGCGCACAGAATAGGGGAAAACAATATGTACATTGAAAATCTGCAGTTACAGTCTGTTGCTTATGATAATATAGTTTGCATAATTTATCATAGGAAGTACAAAAGAAAGATGAGGGAAATTGTCACTGCGCTATAGTTAGTTTTTTGTATAGGTTATTTGTAATACTTATGAAGTTTTGTGCTGCAGAGTCTTATTTAGCACACGTGAGTAAAATGAAAAGAATCTTTTGTTTTATAATGAATTGCAATGTCTTTTTTGATATTAAATATCACTTTGGAATTGCAGAGGCTCTACACTGATAAATGGAACAAAGAGAAGACAAGCATTCACGTTATGCCGGACACTCCAGAAATTCTGCAGTCGAGGGTGAACCAGATCACCATGAGTGATGTAAGCTGTCATAATCAAGCAGGACATTCAGTGTCAGTTAAAAATGCACTCCTAAAGTGGTGCCCTTTATAGTTCTCATTTTAAAATATTTAAATGCCGATGCAGGGCTAGTAACATTTCCACCTTCATAACAAAAACTTTGTTCCCTTTTATGTTTTGGATTAGAAATTATACAGGGCTGGCTGGGAGGAGGAGAAGAAGAAGGGTTATGACATGCAGTCAGATGCTATCCCAATAAGGGCAGCCAAGGCCTCCAGAGACATCGCAAGTGATGTAAGTTCTATTTTTAGATTGCACTCAGGTAAAATTATGAAAGGAATGTAAACTAAGAGGAATTCAGGCTACTTCATGAATAAAACAAGTCAAATTTGGGCTGATTCAAACCCTAGAGGATATCTACTTCACAACTGGTTTTTGAAGCCTCCTGGACAATCTAGGTTTGAATTACATGCTTGGTGTGGTAAATCTTGGAACAGTTCTTGTTCTGAATATTTATTTCACAAGCCTCCAGTGGATCCTCTGCGTATTCTGTACCCCTTGATCATTCTTGGCTTGATCCTGCAAAGTGCTGAGCACCGTAGCCCCATGAATTCAATGGGTTACTTATATGCTTAAACATATGCTTAAGTGCTTTGGTGGATCAGGGTTGTGGTGTTCAAAACTTTGCAGGGTTGAGCCCTCTGTGATAGGTCAAACCGAATGTTTTATACCGTTTAAAAAATAAATGTATGCTTAATAATGCATTCTTCTGTATTGAGTTTACCATGATATGTTTATTTTCTGCTTGCAGTACAAATACAAACTAGCCTATGAACAGGCAAGAGGAAAGCATATTGGGTTCCGTAGCCTTGAAGATGATCCCAAGCTGGTGCACTTCATGAAGGTGGCTAAGATGCAGTCTGAGCGTGAATACAAAAAGGACTATGAGAAGTCAAAGACGAGATTCCACACCCCAGCTGATATGTTCAGTGTAGTGGCAGCCAAGAAAGCACAGGAAGTGGCTACCAATACAAACTACAAGCACCTGCTCCACCATTACAATGTTTTGCCTGATGCTATGAATCTTGAATTAGCCAAAAACATGATGCAGATACGGAGCGACGTAAGTGAAAGACTACAACCTTTGTGTTACCAATTAAGTGATATTTAGTTTATGAATAAATACCATAGGTTAAATCCTAGAGTTTTATAGATAAACTAGTGCAATTGTATATCAACATGTAGCAAGTATAAAAGAGCAGTCCATCAGTAATATGCACATTGTATTTCTTAGAATAATCTGAAATATTAAACTAAACTAGTTTATAAAGTATTTAGATGGGATCAGATGGCAAGTTTGCCCACTTTGTTTATATGCTTGTCACGTGTTTATAGCTTACAAGTCCCATTTGACTCAAGGAGTAATACTTGTGTGCAGCCCAAGCCAAGGAAAGCTTCACTAACAGAATCATCAGATATTCTCCAAGAAATTATCCTTTCATAATTAGGGGAACCAAAGTTGGGCCCTATTGTGTCTCAGAGGGATGTTTCCAATGTATAGTGTTACTTAGGGATACTCCCGAGGTGATGGAGCTTACACACTGTTTCTCAAGGCTTTGCCTAAAGACACAATCTAGTTCCTTTTATTGAGAGGGGCTGATCCTGCAGCCCCATTTGTGTATGCTGTAGCTTCACAGAAGTAATTGGGATTGGAATTGTATATGGAATGTGTAGGAATATAGGCCCACATTAGATCTGGGTGAACTATGGTTTCAATTTGAGTTGGGATATTAATGTGAACAAGAGGCCCAAAGCATGGAATAAAAAAGAATGAAACCATGAGGAAAATTAGTTGTTGTGTTAAACTTGTAGTGACCCTTCAAATGACCAGTAAAAAGCAACAGAGGGTCCTGTGGCACCTTTAAGACTAACAGAAGTATTGGGAGCATAAGCTTTCGTGGGTAAGAACCTCACTTCTTCAGATGCAAGTAATGGAAATCTCCAGAGGCAGGTATAAATCAGTATGGAGATAACGAGGTTAGTTCAGTCAGGGAGGGTGAGGTGCTCTGCTAGCAGTTGAGGTGTGAACACCAAGGGAGGAGAAACTGCTTCTGTAGTTGGATAGCCATTCACAGTCTTTGTTTAATCCTGATCTGATGGTGTCAAATTTGCAAATGAACTGGAGCTCAGCAGTTTCTCTTTGGAGTCTGGTCCTGAAGTTTTTTTGCTGTAAGATGGCTACCTTAACATCTGCTATTGTGTGGCCAGGGAGGTTGAAGTGTTCTCCTACAGGTTTTTGTATATTGCCATTCCTGATATCTGACTTGTGTCCATTTATCCTCTTGCGTAGTGACTGTCCAGTTTGGCCAATGTACATAGCAGAGGGGCACTGCTGGCACATGATGGCATATATAACATTGGTGGATGTGCAGGTGAATGAGCCGGTGATGTTGTAGCTGATCTGGTTAGGTCCTGTGATGGTGTTGCTGGTGTAGATATGTGGGCAGAGTTGGCATCGAGGTTTGTTGCATGGCTTGGTTCCTGAGTTAGAGTTGTTATGGTGCGGTGCGTGGTTGCTGGTGAGAATATGCTTAAGGTTGGCGGGTTGTCTGTGGGCGAGGACTGGCCTGCCTCCCAAGGTCTGTGAAAGTGAGGGATCATTGTCCAGGATGGGTTGTAGATCACTGATGATGCATTGGAGAGGTTTAAGCTGAGGACTGTAGGTGATGGCCAGTGGAGTTCTGTTGGTTTCTTTTTTGGGCCTGTCTTGTAGCAGGAGGCTTCTGGGTACACGTCTGGCTCTGTTGATTTGTTTCTTTATTTCCTTGTGTGGGTATTGTAGTTTTGAGAATGCTTGGTGAAGATCTTGTAGGTGTTGGTCTCTGTCTGAGGGGTTGGAGACAAGGGGTTGCTACAAGACCGGCCCAAAAAAGAAATCAACAGAACTCCACTGGCCATCACCTATCTTGATCAAATGCTTATAAATGTTTTGTTACTGTTTGGATGTAGTAAATTGCTTATTAGTTAGGCTTTTAGGAAAGTTTAGGGCAATTGTATAAATACCATTTGGTGTTTGGATTTAATACATGAATTTATGGTTAAATTAGTGTTGTGGCAATACCCTTCATAAATAATAATAATTCCAATAGAATGCAAGAATGGGCCTTAATAAAACACACAGCACTGCTGTAAAAGGATGTAAATTTTGGATACACAAAAATTATTCCATTGTATTCATTTAAATGTACATATGTTCAAAAACTCAAAGAAACACTAAACTTACAAAACAAGTAGAAGGGGACCCAGAATTTTTCATGCATCAGGCTGATTTATTTCCTTCTCCTTACAGAATCAATACAAAGCTGACTATGATGAATTCATGAAGGGTGTGGGATGGATGCCAGTAGGCTCTCTGGAAGCTGAGAAGAATAAGAAAGCTATGGAAATTATAAGTGAGAAGAAATATCGCCAGCACCCAGACAAACTGAAGTATTCCAGTCTGATGGACTCTATGAACATGGTTCTAGCTACAAATAATGCTAAAATCATGGACAAAGTATGAAAATATTTTGTCACAATTCAGTTATGCATGCAGTGATAAAAGACAAATGGGAGAGTCGTGTGAGCATTTCTTTTTGAAATGATCAGTTCTGGCCACAGATGAATATGCTGGATTCTCATTAACTTGATCCCCATAGGCCTTGACACAACCAAGGAAAAAGCTGGCCACAATATGCTAAGAAATTCCGAAGGGAGCAGATCTGAGGATTCCTTTTTGTTAGCAAACCATGCTCACTGCAAGAGGACACGTCAAATTTTCAAAAGCTCCAAAATGTCTTGGGAGCCCAAGTCCCAGTTCCAAAAGTACCTACATCAGTTTTGAAAATGAGACTTAGGCTCCTGAGTCACTTTGGCAGTTCTGAATATTTTACCTGAATTATGTTACTGTGATCAGAAGCCACTGTGTAATATGAACATACTTTGTAGTTACACTTTAACTTTTCATTGCTGATTCACCCGCTGAGCTGCCATCATCCATTTAATAGAAATCAGCTCAGTACTAGAATGCACTGTAACAGGGGTGGGACAAAATTAAATGGATCCTGGATCCACCAGTGTTTTAGGCCATTACAGAGGCTCTTAAACCCAGTTCCCTAAGATGAGCTCTTATCTACCTACTACTGAAATCTTGCCATTACTCTTAAGCTAGACAGCCAAGTCACCCTGCCTCCTGAAGGCAGACAGCGGACAGCAATGAGCTGCGTGCAGAGCTATTGCATAATACTCTGACACTGAATAGTTCTTTCTCTGGGTACAGAACCCGAGGATTCTGCTGGATTCTGTCACTAGATACGTTTGAACACATTTAGGAAGTTAATCTTTCCTAGATGCACCAGGTATGGTTAGTAACCGTCAAGCAGGTATGTACTATGGGACTGATTCTTCTCTTCACTTATATACCAGTGTAACTCCATTGACTCTAATGGAATTATTCTTTATTCACAATGTTGTAAGTGAGAAGAGGATCAGGTGTGTTTGGGGCATTTTTTTAGCATGTCAGCAAACTTTGTCAGGTCCCATCACACAGGAGCGTTTATAATCCTGTAGTGTTAGGAAACCTCAGACTCAAATTTCCCATGTTTTGCTTTATCCTGCAGAGAGAAAGTAACTAGACAGCTGCATTTTCAAAATAATTAAAAAGAAGTAACATTTTAAATTAAAGGCCAAGTTCTGTCCTTGGATTCATACACTATGATGTGCATACATTCTGGGGACTTATTTGGCCCTTATAAAAAAATAACTGTGATAATAATGTGCTATACTTGATTTCTTTGTTGACATCTTTTTTATTCGCCCTTCCAGCACCTGTACACACAAGCATGGGAAGCAGACAAGACAAAAGTTCACATCATGCCAGATATTCCAGAGATTGCTTTGGCAAAAGCAAATGCATATAACATAAGTGAAGTAAGTACTGCTACTCAGACTGATTAGTTGGCACTATCTTGCAGTTACCTAGTTTTAGGAATAATTAAAATGACAGTACTGTAGAACCTCATTTATTCACCCTTCACTAATCCATAGTAATTTGCACTCAGCAAAGATTTCATAGCAGAAGCTGTAATGAGTTGCCACAGTAAAAAACAAAATATACTGCAGAATATTTATGGGTACATTATGAAATATTAACATAAATAATTAAAATGGGATTTGTAATTGTTAAAATAATAGTTTGGGTATCTTTGATTTTTTTTATTGTTGTTTTTCCTCCCTAATTTATAAAATTTAGTCCATAATCCACAACAGTCTCCATTTTTCATGCAAATTAGTGTGCCTCTGCTGTATGTAATAGACAAAGTGGGCCAGTTTCAACCTCTGATATCTAAATTTCACTGCTAAAATCTGCACATGTAAAATGAGGAATGGCATGTATAGATACCATCTTGCAATGCTGTATCCATCTGTTGTCTCTTGCTTTATACTTCGATTGTAAGCTCTTTGGGCAAGGGCCGTCTTTTTGTTCTGTGTTTGCACATCATCTGGCACAAAGGGATCCTGGTTCATTATTGGGGCTCCCAGGCAGTATGGTAATCTAAATAAATAAATAATGTGCACAAAAGTAGATATTTTTTATTGCATTTTTGAAATGGTGGCCTCTTCCTTATGGATACAATTTGCGCCTTCTAAATTTTCACCAATATTTTTGCACTTGAAGAAACAAATCAGGGTCTTTTGCCCTTCTAGTTACCTAGCTGCAGGTGCAAATCAGAGAGTTAGAGATGCAAATACTCTGCGCTTAATTTTGAAATATTGCCCCGTTGTGTGCCTGAATGCCTTAAGACACTTGTTGTATGAGTGTTAAATATATGAGGATAGAGCAGTGCTACTGAAAAGTTCTTGTTTCAAATGATCACATATATGGCATAGTTTATTCTGTTTTTATATGCATTAGTGCATTTTAAAAAAGGAATATTCTCTCTCTTTTTTTTTTTTTTCCAATTTACAGAAAATGTACAAGCATTCCTTGGAAGAGTCTAAAAGGAAAGGGTATGACCTCAGAGCTGATGCTATCTCCATTAAAGCTGCCAAAGCTTCCAGAGACATTGCTAGTGATGTGAGTTTTTAAAAGAGGAAACTATCTATTGTCAAATATTATGAAGCATTCATTTATCGACTTGATTCCATTTTGGATGCTTTTATTTTCTATATTGTTTATAAATGTGTTTAATAAGTATAGCTTTTGTGACATTAAATTGGCTCACAGTGATCAAAGAGCAATTACTTCATTAGGAAGATAGGGAGATACATAAGGAGTGATTCTAGAATGGCTCTCATTTAGAAAACCAATTTTACCTGTATAGTACGAGTCGTTTGTCAAAGTGACTTTGCTGGAGCACTTTTTAAAGGTGATGTATATAGTAGCTGCGTGCTTTAGTTTAGATATATACGTGTTACTCCTTAATTGCTGCATTATGGAGTTCAGATGTTAACCTCACCAATATTTGAATGGAACAAAGGGCACTTTGTAATAAATTATGTTTGCTGCTAATACTACAATGGTAGGACCTGATTACTCAGCTTGTACTCCGTCTCTGTTTAGGTGACATTTGCACTGAAGTCAGGGGGGCAAATCCTGCACAGAAAACCAGTACAGAGTTTCACTGTGCAAAGGTGGGATGGGAGAACAGAACTCAGGGTCCACACTGAGGTTCCCTGAATACCAGTGTTCAGGCTTTGGGTGTAGCAAGGACAAAACTAGCCTATAGAAGGGGGGAAGGGGAAGGCTGAAGGAGCTGATGCTGTGTTGATCCTCAAGATCTTCCCCACAGCAGCCTCAGAGTTACAATAGACACTGCAGAATGGATCTGCAGCTGCTTCATAGCCTGGGAGAAGGTTTCCTCCCTCCCAAGCCCTCTCCAAGGAGCTCAGCAGTGCAGCTCAGAGCCTGATACTGGGTCTGTGCACTCTGCTGACCAGGATTTAGGCCAATGGGAGTGTTGCTTGAGTATGGACTTAGTTCGGGTTTAAGGTTTTAATCCATTACACTGTTATTAAGAAAACAAAACTCAGAAACAGTGAGAAGCAGCTTCTAAGTTTAAAAACAATTGTTCAGTCTTAGAACTAAACATAACCACAGAGGTCATTTGATCTTCAAACTTGGGCCAAACTCCAGACCTGAGCTCAAAGTGTTAGTAAAATAAAATCCAAACATTTTTCAAAGGGATGCCTCCTGCAAATTGGGACTTCTTTAGTTTCTTATCAGTCTCTCAATCTTCTCAAAGTATGTGATGCCATGACAGTGAGATTCAATAACAGCTGCTCTCAGAGGCTACATGAGGCACTGCAGGGAGAATGGCATTATGAAGAAACTTTCCTTTTCATGAAAAAGATTTTTAGGACAATTCTTTTAAAAATGTCCCTCATAAAGATCAAAGAGGTAGGACCCCTGAGTTTTTTCAAGGGTTAGCATCAGGTTAAGTAGAAAAAGCTACTGGTGCTGTGTTTGCCACAGTGATTTTTAAATAGCGTATTTCTAATAGACATGGATTTTTCTCAGAGGAAAGGTTGCTTAATTGTTTTCTCAATTTGATTTGTTATAGGCAAGGTGGTTTTAAGGCCTTTTGTTCTGTTTTCTTCACAGTACAAATACAAATTAGGTTATGAAATGGATAAGGGGAAACTTGTAGGCTTCCGCAGCCTCCAGGATGATCCCAAACTAGTCCATTTTATGCAAGTGGCTAAGATGCAGTCTGATCGTGAGTACAGGAAAGCCTATGAGACCAGCAAGACCAGTTACCATACACCTGCTGATACATTAAGTATCAGAGCAGCGAAGGAGGCACAAGGTAATATAACCAACACTAACTACAAACACCTGCTGCACAAATATATCCTCCTACCAGATGCAGTTAATGTGGAACTGACCAGAAACATGAATCGGATTCAAAGTAATGTAAGTTACTGTTTTTTGTTCTGATTTGGCCACTGCCTATACTACTTTTTCAGTTGTGTGTGAAGATTTTTTTTTTTTTTAAACAAGAGAATTTTTCTGTTGCTGAAGTTTGTAAAATGTGTTTTTCCTTTTTGTCATCTGTATTACAGAATAAGTACAAAGAGGAGTACAATGAATGGTACAAAGGACTTGGTTGGAGCCCTGCTGGTTCTCTGGACGTGGAGAAATCTAAGAAAGCCACAGAAATTGCAAGTGACAGGAATTACCGCCAGCACCCAAGCCTTTTCCCCTTCACAAAACAGAGTGACTCCATGGACATGGTGCTAGCAAAACACAATGCAGATGTGATAAATCAGGTGAGTGGATACAGTGAAAATTGTGTATGTAAACGATCCCTGTGTAATTCAGTATCACTGCCTTTCTCCAACATTGCTTAAAACACATGCTTCCCTGGCAAACTTGCTTTGCCAAGATAATTTCTTTTTAACGTGTGAGAGAACCAGCCATTTACAGATTTCTTTTACCAGATCCAAGCACCCAATTACTGGCTAAATAGTTCCTTCTCCCATTTTTCTCTGGGTTAGACCATGCCATTGTTACTTGTACAGTCTCAGTTATTCTCACTGGCATGATATAAATGTTAATTTCTAATTCTGGGGTGCGGGAGGGGAACTATAAGCTTCCATAACAGCATTAAGTATCAGGGTCTCATCCTGCCCTCTTTACTAAGGAGAAACACTGGCTTTAAACAAATGACTGTGGAACAGGCTGATAGTCATTGCTAGAAATGCTCACTAAGGGCCTGATGAATTGACCTCAGTGGGAGTAAGATTGGATCCTAATTCACTTGAATCATGGATTAAGTCACTAAAAATAAATACAATCAGCATCTCTCTCTCTCTCTCTCTCTGTCCATAAACAAAGTACACACGGAGAGATCTATCTATCATTCATATTAGCATATCTGGTACTCTTTTTTTCCTGTAGCATATGTACACTCAAGCTTGGGAGAAGGATAAACTTCAGCTTCATGTGATGCCAGATACACCTGATATTCTACAGGCCAGACAGAACATGGTAAATTACAGTCAGGTAAAGAGTTTTAAAATACTTTAGACTGTAGTTCATTTTTGAATATATTAGTTCTGTTTTCCTCAATGAAAGGTGTCCTGTTATTTAAGAGTAAATATTTGTTATGAACTAGAGGGAAATGAAAAATAGATGGGACTTCGACTCCTATGTCACTTAGGAGCTTCTGAAAATTTAATCCTAAACTCTTGCTAAACATAAATATTAGCCCTGTTCAGCAAGGTGAACTCAGAAAAAGGCTTAGTGCATTCTTTATACCTCCCACAGAGATGTACAGGGTCCTTCATGGCCTCAGTCAGAGTAGGTTACAAATTCCTTGTTATAAAATTCCAAACCCACTATGTGCAGGTTTCTCAACCAATCATCATGGACCCACTGGGCACTGTGATGTCCTGTCGCTTTAAATGTTTGAGCACTCCTCTGTGCAAAACCTCACCTTCATGTTGATTTCAGTTTTGGTGCCAGCACAATGAAGACGCCACAGCAAACAGCTGTGTTTCCATCAGCTCCCTTTGTGTCTGTTTGTCTGTCTCCCTCTCTGCTGGGTTCAAATATAACATACTGGCAATGAGGAATTTATATTTCATGAATATCCTCTGTTCCCACTGCCTGAAGAGGAAGAAATAGCAGATAATAATATGTATAAAAGGGGGAAAGTTCACCTCTAGGCACCAGGTGACAGACTGCTGCTTTTTGCTGCTGGGACAGTGTGAGCCAGCTAGCTAGAGAGGGGAAAGTAGGCAAATAAAGATAGAACAAAGGATCTGGGTCGCAGTTACTGCTGGAGCTGTCCAAACAGAACAGTGAGGGGAATGTAAGCAGCCATCTTGGCTGACTACTGGAAGAAGGCAGCATGTGAGATAGCTTTAGCCTTCACTGAGAGTCTTCAGCCAGCAGAGGGAGCTGAAAGGAAGAATTCTGCATTCTACAGTATAAGCACACAGCCAGCAAAGGGAAATCAAGGGCAGATAGTGCACAGTTTAAAAAAGGGGGAATTTCACTGTGGCAGAGATGATGTCCAGGAGGCGTGAAGTGCAACAGCAGAGCAGAGTAAAATGGCAACTTTTCCGGGCAATGTTGATGAGTCTGATGAAAACCACAAATCATGAATGTACCTTGAATGTTTTGAGCAATTTATTGCTGGCAACACCATTCCAGACAGACAAATGGTTTCAGACTTGCTGACAGTGATGGGTCCAAAGGCATATAGACTGCTGCGTGACCTGTTGTGTCCAATTGTGCCTGGAACTTCCACATATGCTGCAATTACTGCAGCAATACAGGAACACTTTTCTCCTATCCCATTGATGATAGCAGAATAATACCAGTTCCATCAGTGACCTCAGGGAAGTGGAGAATTGGGAGCACAGTTTGTTGCTGCTCTAAGGAAGTTGTTAGGGTATTGTCAGTTTGATGCCCTGTGTGACCAGTTTGTCTCTGGATTATGTAATGACGAGATCCAGAAAAAGTTAGTGTCTGGGTCAGTGCTTACCTTCAAGATGGCTGTTGAAGTAGCTATTGTCATGGAAACTGCAGAGAAGGATTCTCTGGACTTTAATGTGAACCAAGATGATCACATCCTGCATTGGCAAGACAAAGGACCATGGGAACATAAGAAATTTCCATGTGGCCATTGTGCACAAACTACGCATGCTGAGAAGGATTGCTGGACATGCCAGGTTACCTGCAGGAAGTGCCAGAAGAAAGGACAAATTGCCATGGCCTGTTGCACAGTTCAATGACTAGCAATCCAGAGTAACCATCGATCTAAGAAGACATCTATGAAGATTGAACTTCAGAAAGAACGGAAGTCGGAAATTCATAATGTGGATAAAGACAAGAGTTCTAATGACACTGATCAAGACCTAGCCCTACACATGTTATCAGAAGTTGGAGTAAAAAATGGCATCTTGGTTACTCCCTTGATTTAAGGTTTTCCTGCAAGAATGGAACTTGATACTGGAGCTGCCATCTCACTGATTTCTGCATCTACCTATCACCAGATATTGTCACAAGCGCCTCTGGAAGAAACCTCCATGGTTTTGAAGCATTGTTTTGGAGAAAAGTTAGTAACAGAAGGGATATTCCGGGTGCCAGTTCAACTAGATGGACAATCAGTTGTTTCACTCTTGTATGTAATCAAAGGAAAGTTATCACCATTATTTGGCAGATCTTGGCTTGAGACGCTCAAGGAGAATAGGACCGAGATCATGGTGACCATGAAAGCACCTCAAAGTCTTCTAGAAATACTGGACAGACACTCCAAAGTCTTTGAACAAGAACTTGGACAGATGAGCAATGTGTCAGTGAAGCTCAGTATTAAGTCTGATAGACAGCCAAAATATTGCAAGCCCAGAGTTGTGCCTTATACTCTGAAGCCTCTAGTAGAAGCTGATATGGACCATTTAGTGAACACTGGAGTCTTATCACAGATTTCACATGGTGAGTTGGCTACACCCATCATACAAGTAATCAAGAGAATGGCTCATTTCCAGATTTGTGGCGTTTGTGATGCTGAATCCAGTTTCATGTTTAGACCAGTCCACTAACTCGTATTGGAGATTTGTTTGCTACTCTTAGTGAAGGACTGTGTTTCAGTAAATTGGATTTGCTCAATGCATACCTACAAATAGAGATTGATCCCACATCTCACAAATATCTCACAATCAACATGCAAAAAGGCTTATTTTGTTGTAACAGATTGCCTTTCAGTATCACATAGGCACTTGTCCTGTCCCAGAAAGCTATGGATGAGATTCTGAAGGGACTGAACAAAGTTCAGTGCTGTTTGGATGACATCCTTGTTACATGAAAGGATCCAGAGGATCATCTTCAAAATTTGGATGTTGTCTTGCAGTGTTTGGAAGGCCATGGACTGAGAGTATGTCAAGACAAATGTGAGTTTTCAAACCTTCAGTTGAATACCTTGCACATGCAATTGATACCACAGGCTTAAGGAATCACCAGAGAAAAAGAAGGTGGTTCTTCACGCACCACTCCAGAGAATGTGTCACAGTTACATTCATTCTTAGGGCTGCTTAACTACTAATCTGGTGACAGTATTGGCACCTTTACATGAAGTGTTACAAGCGAAGAAAAAATGGAAGTAGACTGTGTGTGTGTGTGTGTGTGTGTGTGTGTGTGTGTGTGTGTGTGTGTGTGTTTTTAAGGAAGCTAAGAAACTTGACATCAGCCGAAGTTCTTACTCACTTTGATGCCTTACTACTATTGCAATTGGCTTGTAATGCTTCACCATCTGAGTGTATGAGCTCTTTCCCCATATTTTTCCTGATGGCATGGAGAAAACAATTGCCTTTGCTTCACGAATGCTTACTATGCTTGAGAAGAACTATGTACAAATAGAGCAAGAAGCTCTAAGCATTATCTTCAGAATTCGGAAGTTCCATATCTATCTGTATGGTAGATATTTTACCTTGCTGATGGATCATCTCCTGTCACTTTCAATTTTTGCACCTAAACCATGGAATTCTATTATTAATTGCTGCTCGGATACAATGGTGGTCATTGCTACTTTCAGCTCATTCCTATACTATTCAGTTCTGTAAAGGGACTCAACACGGCAATGCTGATGGGCTGCCATGCCCAAGCTCCCATTAGCCCAAAGAAATGTCAGATGAAATGTTTTATCTCAATTTGATGGAGAGGTTACTCATCACTAGCACCGATATCAACACAAAAACCGCTAAGGATGATGTGCTTTTTCTTGTGAAGGGAATGGTATTACAAGGTACAGTGTTAGATCATAAGAATCCCCAGTTTACGTCACATCAGCGTGTTTTATATCTAAATCACAATTGCATCTTATGCAGAATAAGAGTGATCATTCCGGAATCACTTCACTCTCTGGTTTTTGTGATGGTCATTTTGGCATTGTGTGAGTGAAGGCCATAGACTGGAGTCATGTTTGATGACAAAGATATTGAGAGGAAAGAGAAGTGCTATAGTACGTGTCAGTAAATTCAGCATGATCCTGGCCCAGCTCATTTACACCTTTGGTTGGGGCCTCAGACTCATTGGACACATATTTGCATGGACTTTGCCCGACCTTTAGTCGTAATCAGTGTGTATTCAAAGTGGCCAGAGATTTTAGAATGATTTCTACTACAGCTACCAAACCCATTGGACATCTCTGGATGTTTAGCCAATTTGGCTTACTAGAAGTGTTGGTGAGTGACAACAGACTTCAATTTTGCTCTGAAGAATTTCAGAGGTTCCTAGCTTCAAGTGGAATTCAGCACATATGTTCTGCTCCATACCATCCTGCTACAAATGGACTTGCAGAATGCTTTTACAGTCATGTGAGGCCTGCTTAAGAGCTAACAAGTCTATTTTGAGTCATCAGCAGAAACTGGATAATTTCTTGCTTGTCTACAGGAACACAACACGTGTTACTACCCAGGAGTCATCTGCAACTCTTCTCTTGAAGTGATCTTTGTGTACCTGTTGGGACCTGCTACATCCTGATGTTGCCTCCTCTGTAGCCAAATCCCAATCTATGCAAATTGATTAATGATGTGAGACTCATCATCATTTTTTTTCAAGTAGGAGACTCAGTGTAGACTCGCAACTACAGTTGTGGAGTGAAATGGGTACCTGGAGAACTTGTAAAATGCACAGGACTTGTTTTGTGTGTGGTAGAACTGGTGGTATTTTATGGAAATGACATATGGATCAGTTGCAGTCTTGACAAGTATTGGAGTTGGGAGATGTTCCAGTAGGACTTTCTGTTCCTCCTTTCAAACGTCCTTCCATTACAACTCCTAATGTCAACAGTTTGGTGGAAGAAACTTTGGTACCAGATCCAGTTGATTCCTTACCCCGAACTGTTCCTGTTGTGAAGGGCACTGCCACACCATTGTCACCATATTATCCCAGAGAGTGCAAAAACCAGTTGTATGCCTGAATTTATTTATTGTTTAGTTAGTGAGTTGTTATTCCAGGGCAGAATAATCCCTTGCAATTTGAGAGTCTGTGGTAGTCCACCCGCACTATTTAGGTTATATAGTGTTTCATGTTAGCCATGTAAACGATGATGTATATAAATTTGGGAAGTTTTTTAAAGGAGGGTGGAGAATGAGATGGTCTGCCTCTTCTAATGTTTAGCATTCCCAGTGCAAAGCCTCACCTTCGTGTTGGTTTCAGTTTTACTGCCAGAACAATAAAGTCTCCATAGCAGACAGCTGTGTTTCTATCAGCTCCCTTTGTGTCTGTCTCTCTCCTTCTCTGCTGAGTCCAAATATAACAGGCACATAGAATATGAAGCATTTACAGTCGTTTCCACCTTTCTTTCTGACTGTCTTTCTTAATTTTCCTTCTAAATATAGGAGAGTGACAGTCTGTGCTAGAGATTTTTCGTAAACGACTTAGTTTTTGCTTTCCGTGGATAGTTAGAGGCAGGTCTATTAACTCCAAGTGCCAAGTGTTTAAACTACATGTGCATAGTTCAACTGGATTGCATTTTTTTAGAGCTACAGTACATCCTTATTAATAGGAAATTTGCAAATCTATACCCAATATTAGTAGTTCCTTCAGTTCCACTCCAGTGGCCAAACTTTCCAGCAAAGTATTAGTGAGTGAGGAAGGTTGAGCTGGTGTTCAGGGCATTAGACTAGAAGTTGGGAAGCCTGGGTTCAAATCTCTGCCCCACCACGGACTTTCTGTGTGGTTTTGGACATATGAATTAGCCTGTCCACCTCATTTCCCTCTATGTAAAATGGGGATAATAGCACTTTCCTACCTTACAGGGGTGTTGTGAAGATAAATACATTAAAGATTTTGAGGCATTATGGTACTGGGGACTATAGAAGTATGCAAAATAGAGAACGAAGTCTCACGTTACTAAGGCTTCTTGGACCTGATCCTCAGCTGGTGCAAATCAGCATGTGTTCTCTGAGATGGAGCTCCACACGACAGTGGACATCAGCTGAGGATGTTGGCCCTGTTAGTTTTTACAAATTATCCAACAATATAGAACATACTTGTGTGTTATGAAGCATTAGCATAAATAATCAAAACTAAACTGAACAAAGGATATTTGGGGTGTCTCATCCTTGCTTTTGGACTGTTTCATTCTCAGGGTGCATCCAGTGCTGCTAGCCTCGCAAAGAAAGAACTAACTGAACTCTGATTTTTAACCTGGTATGATAGATGGGGATCAAATTCTTTCCTGCTGTAATGCCATTTGCTTTGGTGGAGTGACAAAGGGAATGAATTCATCCCTAAATATTAATTATTCCTTATGTAAGAACAAGCATTGCAAACAGATTATTTGTAATCTAGTAAGCACTTGTGAAAAAAAAACCTATAATGTATTAAAGACACAATCCCTAATACTGCCCCTAAAGTGTCAAATCTTGAAGTTCTTACCAGAGGGTCTATTGTAGGTTTAGCCACAGCCTTGCATTAGACAGTGCAGATCACATTGCCCCAGTGAAAGTATCAGTAACTATAGTAAAACAATGTTTCCAAATGCTCCCCAGCACACAGAGGGTGCAGTGTATGCTGTCCTGCATATCTGGCCTGCTCTGCTCGTAGGGAAAGGGTAATGAACAAAGAGTAGCCTGCTCCCTGAATGGGATTCTTTGTGCTCTCACTTTTTGCATCCATGCAGGGCTCAGCCACAACCTGGCCCTCAATTTTCACACACACTTTTCTCAGGCAAAATTTTTGCCTGAGTAAGTGCTGAGTTAAAATGGAGCGTAGTATTCCGGATTTGGATTCCATGTTTATGCAATGGGCCAGCGTATTAAAACACGTGTTCTATTTGTATTGTTTTTACAAAGATGCAAGGGGAGTTTTGGAAAAAACTATCTGTTTTCAATTTTAGAAACTGTACAAACATGGATGGGAAGAAATGTTAAAGAAAGGCTATGACCTCACACCTGAAGCCATTTCAGTGAAAGCAGCCAAAGCTTCGAGGGACATTGCAAGTGATGTAAGTGACATTTTCAATTCGATCTGTGATGAATTTTATGCACTCAGTCACAGTCTAATAAACCTCATTGGGCCAGGTCCATCCCTGTGCTACAAAGGTGTGCTGGAAGGGATAGAGAGCTAAGAGAGCTTTTCCTCCCTGTTTCAAAGTAGCAGCCGTGTTAGTCTGTATCCGCAAAAAGAACAGGAGTACTTGTGGCACCTTAGAGACTAACAAATTTATTTCAGCATAAGCTTTCATGGGCTACAGCTCACTCTATGCATCTGAAGAAGTGAGCTGTAGCCCACAAAAGCTTATGCTGAAATAAATTTGTTAGTCTCTAAGGTGCCACAAGTACTCCTGTTCTTTTTCCTCCCTGTGTAATCAGTGGGACAGACTCTCTTAGCATTGACAAGAGAGTAGGAGAGAGATTGCTCTCACATCATTGCACCATGACCCCAAGCTTGCCGTCTGCCTTCTATGTGGCATGGGAGCAGCCTGTACTACCCAGAGCTACCTCCTCTATGTTTTTAGAGCAGCAGCAAATTTTGACCCACTAACTCCTCCCACCGCCCTGAGTCAATCTACCATGCAGCTGTAGAACAGGTCTCAGGGCAGACACATGCCCAGCACTGCTCCACATCCCAACCTTGTGTATAAGGACAGGTGTTTGCTAATTTTTAGGGAAATGTTCTGGATAGTCAGGACCCTACATTTTCCAATGCTGACTTTTATCCCTTGAGACACTGGATTATGTCTCTGCCTGGGAGTAAGAGGAAGCGGTCTCTCCAGATTGTAGTTAGTTGGTAATTTGTGCAGTGGAGGAGACATTCTGAGAGATGTGCAGCCTGCTCTTCCTACGGAGTCCAAAGGCTCAATTCCTTCAGCAGCAAAGGCATTCCTAGAACACTAACATCAAGCAAAGTTATGCACATACATCAAGAGAATATTAGACCCCTAAGTGTGAAACCATAATGATCTGCTCAGCTTCTAGCATCCAAGAGAGCAAGAAGTTCAAGTTTGCTTGTGAGTCTAACTGCCACCATACATGGCGTGCTGGTGAATGTATCTGATAAACTGTTATTTCCCCATTTTCTCATTCTTGCCTTAATTTGAGTACCACAATCTTTATGATTTTAGTACAAGTATAAAGAAGGTTACCGCAAGCAGCTGGGACATCACATTGGATTCCGCAGCCTACAGGATGATCCCAAACTTGTGTTGTCCATGAATGTAGCCAAGATGCAGAGTGAGAGGGAGTACAAGAAAGATTTTGAGAAGTGGAAGACCAAGTTTAACATGCCTGTGGATATGTTGGGCATCCTACTGGCTAAGAAATGTCAGTCGTTGGTTAGTGATGTAGACTACAGACGGATCCTACACCAGTGGACTAGTTTGCCAGACCAGACTAGCGTCATCCAAGCTAAGAAAGTATATGAACTACAGAGTGATGTAAGTTTCCTTTTTACTTGATATATTTCTTTTATATTTATGAAAGATATGTTCATTATTGAAGAGAATCTGGTGTCCCTGTAGAGCAGAAATGACATTTCCTCTTGTAGTTCCAGCAAGACAGATCATAGCTAAACAAGCTCTATTAATTGCCAGTTAATCTTTTAACGTAGTTCATTGATGCAGACAAGCGAATGACTTTCCCTGATTTGTTTGGTTCCTTAACAGAATGTATATAAGTCAGATCTTCAGTGGCTTAAAGGCCTGGGATGGATCCCCTCTGGCTCTTTGGAGGCAGAAAAGAACAAGAAAGCTTCAGAAATCCTGAGTGAGAAGAAATACCGCCAGCCACCAGACACTGTTAAATTCACAAGTATCCCTGATGCCATGGACATAGTTTTGGCAAAGTCTAATGCCAAAAATAGGAGTGATGTAAGTTTCTGAAGGCTGAACATTTAATTGAACAGATAAATTAACTTGTAATTTATTTCAACCTCTTATATAATGCTAAAATTAATATAATTTGAGTTAACAGTGACTAATATGTCTTTAAAAAATAAATTTTCAAATTGTTGGTCATAGTTGTCTGTTTAGCAAAATGTCAGATGTCTGTGATTTTTGGTCCATTTGGCATCTTGAGTTCAGCTGTCAAGAAGTCCCAAATGTGATTCAGGAGATTATCGTGGCTTATCTACAGAATTTATTCAATGTTAATCATAAATAATGTCTTTACCCATATTTAACCTTATGCTGTATATGGGACTGCTATAATGATGACTCTTTGGCCTTCCACATACAAAAGGGATGCAAACAATTGTATTTAAATAGAACTCTAAGTGATTCATGCATTATTTTCTTCAACTATCCATCCAGTACCATTTATATCCCCCACACTTGATACTTGCGTGACATGTTCTTGTATTGCTGTTAAAGACATAAGGTGAAGCTGAATGAAATCTGCTATTTATATGAAGATTCTATTAGACACACTGTTCTTGTTTGTTTCTCCTTCTAGAGACTTTACAGAGAAGCATGGGACAAGGACAAGACTCACGTTCACATCATGCCTGACACTCCTGAAATCCTTTTGGCTAAAGCAAACTTAATCAATACAAGTGATGTAAGTTTGACTCCATACTATACTGGATGTTCGACGAGCTTATGATTTGAAAATTCATTTCATGAATGCAGTCTAAATTGCAGTAAAGTCCTTCAGAATTTATTCTGGAACTCTTGAATTCTTACAACCTTTAACATACCCATGGTCTTTTTCTGGTAAACTTGTTATGTGGAGGGAGCCAATATGGCAGTTATTGGATTACAAGAAAAATCCCAACAAAGCATGCAGTAGGAGGTTGCTATCTTTAGATATGTCCATTTCATCCCTATGCTCAAATCAACATCTTAGATACCTCTCCAATAAAATGTAATTAGTCTAGCAACCTGTGTGGGATAATGTCTAATTGTAGTGAGTTGAATTTTTAGAATTCTAGAGCACCATTTTTTGTCAAATTCTCCTTTGTCATGGAACATAAGAAAGAAATGCCCAAAAGATTTATCACTAGTATTCAAGAGGAGAGGTCATGATAGGTTGAAAACAGACACACGGGGAATCAGAAAATATGCATTGTTGACCTTCTCAGAAGTCCATGTCATTGTGGTCTGGAGCAATGTTTATTAATCAGATTACATATGTAAAGTAAATGACAGTATTGGTTGCAAATGAGTTGCAACCAAAAACTTTTATTTACCTCTCCCCAGTCAAACTATTGCAGTTATGCAATAATTTCCACCCTTAGTTTGGTGGTGGAAAATATTCTGTAGCAAGAATATCACGCAAGACTTTTGACTAATTTCTAGCACCAAGAAAGCCATCCGAGTCCTAAAAATGTGCTTTTTAATTTAAAAACACGATAGCTCGGCTAGCATGCATTGGCAATTGAAAATTAGTAGTAGCCAACTTCATTTGATAAATCCACCCTTGTTTTCTGTACAATGTAAAAAATTGGAATCCAGTTCTTGAACTATGTGTAAAATACATAGCATTTCCTTTCTCTCCAAACATCAACATTGGAATACTTTTCTGCAAAGTGTGCTTGCAATCATTATTGCAAACTTATCTCAACAGAAACTCTACAAGTTAGGATATGAAGAACTGAAGAAGAAAGGCTATGAACTTCCTCGTGATGCCATATCACTCAAGACAGCAAAGGCATCCAGAGACATTGCAAGTGAAGTAAGAGTCTTACTAAACTAAAATAACAGACAGTGTGGTTAAGCACTATGGGGCTGAATCAGTGCTGATTGAAATCAATGGGAGTCTTTCTGTTGGTGTCAGTGGGATAAGGTCTTTCTGTCTTTCAAAAAAGAAAAAGAAGGCATACACTGGATGCTTCAATGCAAAGCTAGTCACCCAACAATACATTGTTTGTTTTTTTCAGTCTGTTACTATATAGATCAGTTAAACCCAGTTTATTATTGAAATTTTGTGGATGACATTGACATTTTATTTCATTTGAAAATTGACATCGTCCATCAGTGACTTAGACTGTGCTATGGAGTTGCATGTAATTGTTTGAAGATGAATATGTCACTCACTGAAATAGAGTTTGAATTCAGATTTAATATTTCATATCAAACCTGGAATTAACCATTACATGGACTGTTATTTGCTAAGTATAACCTGGATCCCACAAACCTGTATGTGAATATTCCCAATGAAGTACACTAAGTCCAGTGGAATTCACCACATAAATTGGGACTACATAGATGAGGAAGGGTTTGCAAAAGCTGTGAACCCCATCCAATGAAATTATAAGGGCTATATCTTCTACTACAGTGGGATTAAGGATGCTCAGCTATTTATAGGAATCAATCATCACCTCATAAGATTAGGTTCTTAGTATGTTATGATAACTAAGGAGTTTCACCAACAGTTTTTACAAAGGTAGCATTTCTAGGTTGAATCTGAAAAAGCATCATTTGTTCTTTTCTTTCTTTCCAACAGTACAAATACAAAGAAGGGTATCGCAAACAGCTTGGCCACCATGTGGGAGCCCGCAACATACAGGATGATCCCAAGATGGTGTGGTCTATGCATGTTGCCAAGATCCAGAGTGACAGGGAGTACAAGAAAGATTTTGAGAAATGGAAGACCAAGTATAATAGCCCAGTGGACATGCTGGGAGTCGTGCTGGCCAAGAAATGTCAGGAACTAGTCAGTGAAATTGATTATAGACATCCTCTGCACAAATGGACATGTCTGCCAGACCAGAACAATGTTGTACATGCCAGGAAAACTTATGATCTTCAGAGTGATGTAAGTCCTATTTTTACCAGCTTTGTGAAAATGGAAGTGTTTTATTAAATATATTTTTGCTCCAATGTCAAAAAACATATTTAAGGGCTATATTTCTGGACTCTTTTGCCCTGCAAAGACCTTTACATACTGGATTGGTGGGTATTTTCAGACCAGTGACAATAGAAATGAACTCTTCTACAGTTAGTAATTAGCAGCAGTCAGCCTACTTTTTGTGTCCTTACTAAGTACTGATCTCCTCTTGAGCAATTTGGAGTTAAGTTTGTTGCAGTGGATTTGAACAGTGGATTGGAGCAGAGTGAGGGCAAGACAATCTGAATTTCATGTCTTTAAATAATTACTATTTTGGCTGTATAAGTGACATGTTAAGAGCTAAAGGGGCTGGGAAGTGCATCCTCATCTGTGACATTTGCCAGATGAAGAGATGGCTGTAATTCCTGAAATGCACATTGAATGTCTAGGTAATCTCCATTATAGTTGTAGATGAATCTCCATCCTGACAGAAACAGAATTTCCAGCAGGTGGAGTAAGATTTCTGTGGAGTAACTAGTATAGGCAGGATCACCCTTGGTTTCAGAGACTGTTTGGGCATGTCTACATTGTAACGTAAGCCCAGAGTTGTACAGCTCGAGTTAGCAGACCCTGGGTTTCTTGATTTAGGGCTTGGGAATTTACAATCATTTTGTATCTCCAGATTAGGAACTTTTGAACCGTGGGTGCCAACCTGGTGTTCTAGTGTCTATGCTGCGGTGTGGAGGCCCTAGTACAGCCACTCATATCCAAGACTTCCTAATGCCCTCCAAAAACATGCT